>NC_140615.1:5219573-7619573 GCF_057381915.1 Diplotaxodon limnothrissa | reverse complement strand
TTCTCATTTCTAAATGAAATGAGAAGTTTTTTTTTAGGAAAAAAAAAAAAAAAGAAAACTTCTCATTTCGTGTCTTCATAGTCACTGCAGAAACTACTGCTTCACTTTGAACGTGCAACACTCGTTCTATAATCCTGTATGTGTTTGGGATTAAAGTCTAAGCTTTTATCGCTCATCAATGATCTCTCGTTTCACAGAGGAAAGCTCAGCGGAGATGGATTGTCTAGATGGGAGAGCACAGATGCCTGAAGTGAGGATTTAGAAGCAGAAAAGTGGAGGATTACAGACTAGGATTGACGTGATTGGCAGACGAATCAAGCTGCTGCTGCTGCTGACACATCATCCACCTGCCAATGAAGTGCACAGTATCCTGCGGGACCAACATCACCCTGCGCGCCACCTTTTCCATCTGCTGCCCTCAGGGAGAAGGTACAGGTCTATACAGGCCAGAACATCCAGACTGGCCAACAGCCTGTATCCACAGGCTGTGAGGCTCCTGAACTCTCTGCCCCCCTCTCACGGACAATAACCATATCCAACTTCTTAATAGCAATGAACTGGTCTGCATTGGTGCATCATATCTTTATTCTCTTCCCCCTCCTGCCCCCCCCCTCTTTCTTAAATAGATAACTATCATATCTGATATCATATCTCACAGTACAATAATATTGAATGGGTTGCATTGTTGTATTTTGTCATGTTTCTCAGGTCTTTGTCTGAATTTCTACGAACATTATTGCTAAGGATTGTCTTATTGCATTGGAGTCACACTGGGTTAAATATGTACACTTGGGTTTTAAGGGGTATTTATTATTTTCTTCTTTTTTTTGGGTTGTATGGAAGCCCCAAACGCAATTTCATTGTTCTTGACAATGACAATAAATAAATTAATACTAAAATACTAATAAATGCAACCATCACAAAAAAATAAAGAAATAAAAATAAGCGTCATCTCAATACCAAAGCATGTGAAAAAAGCTGTAAAACAATCACAACTACAAATATAATCAACTTTGTGTTTGGTGAGGATTACAGTGGCCCTGTCAAGGAGCCAGAGGAGAAAATGTTGGTCCTTAAATACAGCTCCATAAAGTTTAACTGACAATGTCAGGTTTTATTCTAAGCTTCTCAGTGTGAACTGTGCCTTCAGCTTATTGTACACTGTGGAAAAAACCCACGAGTAAATTAATACAACTAATGTCTGCACTCATTTATCCCTATGCAATTAAACTTAATGTGTAGTCTGCAGAAATGTTGTAATTAAAACAAAATAAGAAGAGAGGTACAAAATAAGAGTGCAGGCTTCCGTCTACTGGCTAACATCCAACATTGCCAACTTGTGCAACCCCACAGGCTCATAGGATGATCTCCGAACCGCTGTGAGCAGATGGTTGGTTTTGTGCACCTGTCCCCCACCCGATGTCAAGAAAAATCAAGTCCCTGCAGTAAGTTTCACTGCGGACTGTTTATTTTGTTGTCAGCAATGCCTGTCAGCAGCAAAATCTAACTTGGCTGTGCTGCTGCAAACAGAGCATTCACGCGGCTGCTTCAGTAACTGAATGTGCAAAGCAGAAAATGCCACACACTTAATCAAGAGCTAAAAATTTTAATGATTCCCCAAAACTAGGCAAAACAATGCTTTACCTGCATTCACATGTGTTAAAATGATTCAGTAACACATTATCTTTTTAATATCAGCTCCCACATGATACAGTATTTAATCAGATTAAAGCAACCCTCTGGACCCATTATAATGTTATTAAGTAATAACTTAGTCCCTATGATATTAGTGCCTTTGTTTAAAGATTTTATAAGTCCTACTTAAAAAAAAAGCGTATCTGCTCATTGTGCAAATATACAAAGTCCACCTCTGAAAAACAAATAACTACACGTGTTTCATCACACACCAGCAGAAAATGGCAGCATTTATCAGTTTATAAACTTGTCAAGCTCCTTCTTTCAAACACATGTGATGCACAGTCTGCAGCCTGCCACCTGTCTCCTCCATCTCTACAGTGTCCATCTATCAGATTTGAAAACAGCACAAAATAGCACAGACACCGCCTCATAGTTTGCCAGGTTAAAATATATATATGTACTTTCACTTTTATATGTGAACATTTTACTTTTAAGTTGGTGCGAAATGTTGAGAAACTGTTGCGTTTTCCATCCAAGTTAAGCAAGACTCACACAAACTAGCATGCAATTGTTTAGCACGCATGAACTAAACTGCCTACTGTTGCACTGTTCAATTAATCAACCACAAACATTAGCATTAACATTTGGTAATGGTAAATAAAGCCCCTGTACCTTAAAGCAGCCAATGTTCCCTCTAATTTTTCATGTGTTTGAGCAAACACACAAACTCCCTGAGCGGTCCCTTGGACCACTGTGAGCAGCAACAGACGTGTACACTGTGGTCACGCCAGCATCGAATCCATCCGAGTTACATGGTTTAGTAAAATAATCAAATTACAGCATTTACATTTATGTTAGACTACTTTTAATTAACTGCTTTAGCCCACTTACAATGAAAGTGGCGGCCGCTTGTCGGGGGCCTGGGGCCTGGGGCTCGCTCGGGCCCCTTTGGAGGTGGGGTGCCCCCGGCCTCTCGGCCTGGGGCTCGGTCACTCAGGCACAGCTGGGGGCCGGCGGAGCTCACGGGCGCGTCACTGCAACTCCCCCTGACTTCTGCTCCGCGGCTGCTGGGCGAGCCCTCATCTGGGACTCTCCTCAGCTCTTACTGGAACAGTGGCGCGGCTGCCCCTCTGTTGGTCTTCCATGGTCTCTTGTGTTCTGGGGGCCTCTGGATGTCTGGAGTTTTGATCTCCTCCATACCCGCTTCACACCCTGGAGGACGGGGCTGTGGCCCCCCCACACTCCCTAGCAGATCATTACATGGAGAAACCTTTGGAATGCAAGCATGCTGATCCACACAGGTATGCACACTTGGGTATTCACAGACGCGGACTAAAGCTTTCTTGGCTGCTGCCTCAAAGCACACTGTGCGCTGTCTATCTTGCGTGCTGCACAATATCGTTTATTATTTAGTAAATATTGATATCTATGACTAGCTAGTTTATTGTGATGGTGCTTTGTTTTCTCTATTATTATGTTGCTCTTTGTTGTTTGCTGTCTCCTCTGTTTGTTTTTTTTGTTTGTTTTTTTTTTTTTCTCCATACAGGTGACCCAGGAGTTCTTTTTTTTTTTCTCTCTCTTCCCCCCCCTTCTCACCGTCTCTTCTCCCCTTTGGTTTTCTTTCTTTCTCTCCCCCTCTTTCTCTCATTCATTCCCCCTGTCCTATTTATTTAAAAAAAAAAAAAAAAAAAAAAAAAAAAAAGACAAAGGATGAACTGAAGCTCTGCCATCACGTAATGTCGCATACTGCTGTTTCTGATGTCATTTAGAAAAAAAAAAAAAAAAAAAATGAAAATTAAAAAAAAAAATCTTGTTCATGACCTGTGTAGCATGTTAACACTATTGGAAGTAAAAATAACTTGAACTCCAATTTTGAAAACACAACTTTCTTTTGTTTTTTTTTTCATAAAGCTCTGACTTGTATTATGAGTATGAGTCTGTGGTCCACACTTTTTCCATCAAATGTTCCATCTGTCCTGCTCACATCTCCAATGGTTGTACACGTTGTCATTAACGTGGCTTCGCTCCACATCAGCCACGCCGCTTTGCTAGCTAAAACACCGGTGTCGGCACATAAGGACGCTGTCATAGCCTGTCAACGACGTTGATTAGCTGCGTATATACGAATGTGAATCGCATCATTGGCTGGACTATGGGATAAGGTAGCATCGTTCTAATCCCATACGGGAGCAGCCAGTCACTTACTGACTAACACTGCAAAACTGAATTGTTAAAGTTTTCATTTTAATTTCAATTCAGGTTTAAAAAAAAATTCATGCGCAACGCGTGCCAGCAGTGCACAATTAGAGGGAACATTGCTTATGTGTATTGCTTTCCTCTGTAGTTCAGTATAGTAATCTCAAGAGCCCTTGGCAGCTAACCGTTAGCGCTCCTTCTGTGTTAGCTTCAAAATCTCTTCATCTTCTCCTCTTACCCATATTTTTGTAGTAAGAGATTTCCTTACTTGAGTTTTAGGTTTGTTTCTTTGTTTGTTTTTCTCTCTCTTTTTTCCTACAGTGGAAATGTTTTCACACAGCCTATTTCCTCTCATTTGTGTTTGGTTAGCCTGCCCTCTCATACCCATTTTAAAGCAGGCTATTTGGTTCAGTGGCTGCTTGTGGCTGCCGATAAAATAGCACAATGTTTAGAGCAAAATTGGCTTCCTCAAAACACAAACAGAAAGATAATAGCACAGAGTTTTGTTTTCATTTCTTAAATCTGGATAAGTAGCTCTGAGATTTCTGCCAGCACTTTAACACAGCAGATACATTTGACTGTGCAGATTTTACTAAGATGATTTGGCAGCATTTTTTCTTCTTCCAAGGATGGTTCTTTAAAAAAATACATTTAAAAAATAGTTCAAAAAATAAATAAGTAAATAAATGAGCTATCTCTCTGA
Organism: Diplotaxodon limnothrissa; assembly: GCF_057381915.1. Classification (NCBI taxonomy): domain Eukaryota; kingdom Metazoa; phylum Chordata; class Actinopteri; order Cichliformes; family Cichlidae; genus Diplotaxodon; species Diplotaxodon limnothrissa. The sequence continues at coordinate 7,615,036 of NC_140615.1, read as the reverse complement.
AGAAAAAAAGTGGTTGTTACACTTTGTGCTTTCTGTTACTGGTACAATTAATTTTTTTAACTTTTTTTTTCAAGTAAATGCAGACAAAACAAATTCAAAACAATTCATTTTCTACATATTAGCTATACTTTAGCATATTACTACAGAAAAAATATTATTCTCTACTTAATATATCCCTTTAACACATGTATAGGGCATTATATCATATGCTTTACTGGCTTTTAAAAAATTACAAGTTCAAGCTTCATATCTAAATAGCTCAGGATTTAATCTGTGCATTTACATTTCTATTGACTTTCTGCTAAAATGTATCCCAGTACTCCAACAGTTATGAGTGGAGCAGCCGAAGGAGAAGCTAAATATTACAGACTGTATTAACTGTGACTTCTGTATGAAGCTCCAAAGTACAGATCACATCACAGCACCATGTCCTTGAGGGCGCTTGTATGGTACGGCTTCATTATACTGCAGCACTTTCCACACTTTCTGCATCACATCTTCACAGCATCAAACATGCTCTCTGTTTAGGCTGTCATTCTCCTGTAGATAAATATCGCCAGACTACAGGTTTATGGGTTTTTTTGTTGTTTTTTTCCCCCCCGCTTGCTGCTTCTAAATCTGACTCCTGTGAAAAACGATAAGGGGGAAAAATAACACAACAGTTTTAAACATATGCAATCTGCATTCACGATCACCTCTGTGTGTGACAGGCTGTGCTGACACAAACTTTATGTTGGAATTGGGGTACACTACAGGATAAGATGTGCCAAGAAAGAGCCTGCTGACCCTAACTCTGTTTTCAATCAGGCTCCTCTGGAGCGTTCTGATTTATCCCAGGGCTAATAAAAGCTGGGGATGCCAGTTCTATAAGCACAGGAACAGCTAGGGATGTGTGCATTATAAATTTTTCAGGATGTACCAGGTGTGCCATGGTCTGCCGCTTAAACTAAAATGACTGCACTGACAGCATTTTTCCTCTGCGAGCACTGGCTTCTGAATAATAAACTCAGAAGGTGGATGTCTGCTATGAGAACGATTCCCAAAACAACTTCATGCAACATGTTTTGCTGCGACTGAGGAAAAGGTTATAGTGTTTCAAATAGGCCAACATGGATATTATTTCTCAAAAAAGAAGTACTTGCACAGTTCATCGGTCTTCTGCATGGATAAGTGAGCACAGTCACATGTGATTCAGATGCCCTGCTGTGATTTAGCTTCCCGGATGCCAATATCATGGCCATCTGAAGATAAGTCTGCCCAGCGGTGCAGACGAATGACCTGTGCTCATCTGTATTTGACCAGTCAATACGCAACCTAGACAAAAAAGTATGTGGAGGCGTGTTACATAATGATTTCCCCTGTGATGTATACCTCTATTTTTGTATTTAGTTTTTAAACTGCTGCAGGCTTGAGATTAGACGTTAAACCTTGTGAGATAATCGCCGTTTATGTTCCGTATACACTACACAAGATATTCCAAAAACGTTATGCAAAATAGCACAAGGTGAATGCAGCAGAATACAGTACCTTAAATCCAAAAAACAATGCACTGCACAATACCTCAGAGGGATCAATATTGAACACTTCATCCACTGCTCTAATTAAATCTGCAAGGTAAATCTGAAAACACATGGCAAAGTCAAATCAAAAGTCCTGCAGAGTCATGATTGTGTGGTCACTGTCAGTACATCAATTATTTTCTGCTCATGTGAAAACTGTATGACTCATCACGTTTGTTCTGTGTGATTTTTCTTTCATCGCACATCAAAATGACAGCAGATGGAGCGTGTTGGTGCAAAGAGCTGACCGATCAAGGGGTTTCCTTTATGAGTAAACTAAATACATTGAAACAGCCCAAATCCAAGACTCACCATGTGCAAAAAGAAAAAAAAGTTACCTAGCTGAGTGCACACACAGACTGCACCAGCAAACCTCTTGCAAAGTCACTCCGTCTACATGATTAGCAACACCAGCAGCATGAAGCTAATCTCTAACTGCAGGAAAGCCCACCGGGTAAGGAGGTGTGAGGAATCTGTGAGTGAGCTGGAACCATAACACAAGTGGAAGAAGGAGAGGAATTAATCACTTCAAAGAAGACCAAAATATGTTCTGCACCTGCAGTGGTCATGTATTAAAATTTCAAATCACGTCCACCTCTCCTGAGCGGGGATTTACCAACGGTTTATTGAGGTATTAGGAAGATATTCAAGGGTAAAGTGACAGGCAAGAAAGGAAACAGTGCTTCCAACTTTGCCAAAAAACTGAAAACATACTCTGCGCCAATGTTTAAGTTGGGAAAGTCTTCCATGTCACTTTTAATGGAGATAAATGTTTCAACAACAAAAAACAAAATCTACGACTGCGTGAAATAGTTCAGCAGTTTAGGAATAATGTTTCTATAATATCATTGACAGATTTAGAAAATCAGGAGAATAGCCTCCGTACAAGGCCGAGGCTAAAAACTACCAGTGAATGGCCCTCAGGCAGCACTGCATGGCCTCAGAGACAATTCTGGAAACACTTTTACACATTTGCCAAGTGAAAACTCTAACATGGAAATTAAAAACAAAAGCACATTGACTGGGTTGAGTGGGCTGAGGTGACTTGGAAAACTCATGTGGTCCAAAAAGCTGAAAGTCTTTTTGGTACTCATGAACAACCGAGAGCCCGAGTTATCGATGAATAGCTCAAAAACTGTGATGGGAAGGAGGGTAACTCCTACGGCCTTGAAGGCACCATTTAGCCCAAACAATAAGGGAATGCATGTTTTTTTTAGCCATGTGATGTCATGCAGCACAACAACCACAGTTACCTCAGTTTCCTGCAGTCGTGACCTGTCACCCAGTGAAAACACTTGGCACATTATGAAACAAAAAGTTAAAACTGCTGAGCAGCTGAAATCCAATATCAAGCAAGAATAGGAAAACATTTCACTTTTAAAACTTCACCAATTGCTCCCCTGAGTTCCCTAAAGCTAAAAGATAATACTGTTAAAAGAAGACGTGGCGCAGCAGAGTTTCTAAAAACACCTCAGTCGCAACATTTTGTTGGGTTTTTTTTCCCAAATGAAGAAGAGATTTTTCCATCAACGATAATATTTTTCAACTTTCCATTTCTACCCTTTTCAATATGAGGGTTTATATGATTTGCAAATGACTGTGTTCCATTTTTATTTTCATTTTCACAGAGCCTCAGCTCGAAATGGTCTCAGAGAAGGCAATTTACTTACGGTATTATTCCAGCTTCAAACACGACAAAGCCCGAATCAACAAATAAAGAAATACTCAGCAGGGGGAAGCCAGTGTAGTCAAATTTAGTGTTGGACATTAATCGTTTTACACGGCGATTTACTTCTGACCTGACAGGGGTTAGAAAGGAATTGGGGCTGAGAAACAATGTGGGACATGAAAAAAACAACATGAATGTTGGTTCCTACGCAGCAACAGCCGGGAGGCTTCAAATCATTTTTGAGCTTCTGTAGGGTCTTATTGGTGTCTAAAACAGGTCAGAATTGTCTTTTTTCTTTGTTTTCCTCAAGGGAAACAAGTCTTTTAACTTCAATTAAAGTAACAAAAAGCAAAGAATGCATCTGACAGCACACACACCTAATTTAATGGGTAGCGGTGCTCTACCTTGACTGGTTTAACCTTGGAAAGTCACTGACGTAAGAAATAAACTTTCCCAGAGTAATTCAACTATTCAAAAGCCAAAAATCTGTTGTCACGCTCCCCGAACAAATGGGAGCATCGGCTGCTGAAGGATTTTATTTATTTAATTTCATTTTTTTTGACAACATGTCACAAAACTGAACACAACCCAAATCACACCACCAGTGGGGAATAAGAGAATTTATTGCAGGATTATGCACCTGGCAGTGCCACGTGAATATGATTCATGAGAAAACTGTTTATTCTGCTCTGGTACCACCAGAAGGTTGTTAATATTCAAGTCTTTGGGCATGTGCAACACTCATGGAATGGATTTTCTCTCTGCAATTCAAACAGGCCTTTACATATAGCTGAGGGACTCCTGATCCAATGATGGGTGACAGCCAAAGATAACAAAAAAAAATAAAATCCCCCTTTAATTACTGTTCCGATATTGCAAGCCAGCGCCACTGTGGATTAGCCTTCCAACAGCTGTGCAACAGTATGTAAGGTTGTTGCTAAAAATAGATTAAAACAGCCATCTCTTATTCACACAATTTGCAGCCTGCTCACTTTCTTGCCCCTCTCCCCGCCCGTCCCCTCCTCCTCCTCCTTCCACCTCCCCCTTCCCTTCCCTTCCCTCTCTCACATCCGAAATCGCAGACATGCAGCACGAGCTTCAAAGAGCATAGATAACTTGGGGTAGCGCAAGACAGGCTGTAATTCATCACAACACATGCAATGATAATGTCATCTTCACAACCAGAGAGTGGCATTTAGGTTTAATGCACCCGGCGCTCTCACCTATCCTGTGACTGATAAGTAGGCACTGGGGGAAAGCGTCACAGTTTGACTTGAAGTTATTATTCGGCCGGGCTTATGTATAATAAATATACAACATAGGCTGAATAACAAATGTGGATATGTTTCAGTAAGTAATAGAACGGAAACAAATTGCACAAAGAAACCCTGAAATGCCTCTAAACGTTTAACCAGTCATGTCTTTTTCCCTTGATTTTCCACTGCGTTAACACTGCCTGCTGTGTTATTCACAATGCCTGGATGAGCACCTAAGTGAGTAATCATTTCAGTCTTTCAAATCAGAAAAACCTATCCAATCCTCCTAATTACCACTTAGGACTCCAAGAAGCAGCTATTATAAAATACAAGGAGTAGTTCTATTAAAAAAAGTTTACATTGTACAGTGTGCCATCACAGAACATTTCCAATGATGGGAAAGACGACTTTTGTTCCTACTGCTAAACAGCATCTTAAAAACAAGACACGATTTCCTGATGAAGGAGAAGACAAAACCCGAAAGGGTACAGCTCAACTAAACACACACACGCAAAAAGAAAAAGCCAGCGCTCCTGTTTTAAAATAATATTTCTGCACCACAGAGGATGTATATGCGCCCAGTTCAATCTGCAGCAAACCTGTGAGAACTCAAAACTCTCTGCTCAGGTCTCTTAAGGCCAAAGGCTTCCATTTTCTGTTCTGGGGATTACGTGACACTTTGCAACAGTTCAACCGAGGCAGGTTTTTGTCACGCTGTGAGGTTTGATCGCAAAACCCAAATGTATGTATGGAGGCAGAAAAATATCAACTGAATATAGGAATAATTGTTTAAACAACTACAATCTGGACTCATTTACTCAGAAACCTCATATTGTAAATGCATTTTGTCAATAAGGTAAAATGTCCTAAAGGTTTACAGTGACGCTACTCTGGCTGGATAAAAAAAAATAAGGAGTTATTGCTCAGTTATTCCATTTGCTACTATTTTACAGCTGCTCGTGCTGTTGTGTTCAATTAATGAGCTGAATTTTCTGCGGCTGATCTCGTTCTTTTTTCTTTTTAGACCTGTGGCATGTTCAACCAGACGGAGATCAAAGGATTGCACCCATGAAAAAGTGAGCTTCAATCCCACATACCCACCTCTCACACGCACAAGTCGGAGCACACGCATCTTCACACATGACATTGCTCATGTGTGTGTGTGTGTGAAAGGAGCATCACAGTCTATCAACAGTAACACACTCTGGCCAACTGCTTTACACTCCAAAGGACTCCATATACTTTATAATATATATATTAAGAAAATATATATATATATATGTATATATATAATTACAAAACTGTGTGGAGGCAAAAATATTAATACCCTCGATAACATGATTAAATATGTTGAAGGAACTGAAGGATTAATTGCACTTGAAGCGTCGAAACAAAGTTACATTAAAAAACGATTTCCTAATTGCAAAAGTAGGACGCACATTTTGAAATGTTGCCTCCCTAAACACCTTAATTTTGCATAACCGCGTTGCTGTATTTTTATTTATTAATTTTTCAGAATAGGCTACTTTCAAAAAGCTTACCGAATATAAATGAACAGTGCGTCCATGCATTATTTAAACACTGCAACAGTCAATCAGAATCAAACAGGATGCACAAGATAATTTAGTGTTGATGTTTGCACTCACTGGCTTGCATGAGCTGACCCTGACGCCCAAACACCTGGGAGAAAGGGCTTCGGCTGCAGGTGAGCATCTCCTCCATGGCTGGGCTCCTCCGGTGAAGTGGCGAGGTCCTTCGGCTCAAGAAGAGAAAAGTGGAGTGAGAGTCTGCCTCGGAGTGTGGAAGGTTAGCGATCACACTGGACCAATCCTCTCCTCTCCAGTCTCTCAATTGACTGCTAATTTGCCTTTGAAGACACTTCACAACCTCTCCCACGCCTTTTCCTGGGATGTCATTTGCTTTCTACAGCTGCCTCCCTGCTGACTGCAGATCAGTTCCGCGTCTTGTTGCCTCAGATGCCGTCAGAGTTGCTGCTGCTCTTCGGCTGATAGGAGATCTGCGTTGGGTTGCTCTCAGCCTGCTCATTAGGGCTCTAGTGTGGCGCTGCTTCAGACAGAGAGCATAGCAAACACAGCATGAACAAAGCAAGAGAGAGAGAGAGTCAGAGAGAGCAATGAGAAGGAGAACCCTGCTGCAGAGAGAAGGCAGACTCTCTCCCCTGACGAAAGCAAGAACAGAGATGACTATGTGTGCATGTGTGTGCATGTGTGTGTAACTGGTTTTTACATTATTCTGTAGCTGCTGCTACTTGAGACTTTCCATGGCTTTGATTCCCTCTGTCTACATAACTGGTTCAAGGTTCAAGGTTCTTTATTTGTCACATGCATAGTTATACAAGTATAACACACAGTGAAATGTAGCCTTTTTTTTTTTTTCAACTGCTTCTCTTTAATCTAACTGTTGAGAAGTGTTAAGTTGAGATGCACTGAATGTAAAATACATAAAAATGATGAAGAATGATATGGCACATGTTCATAATCTGCACTTATAGATGCACTATAAAGCAACGGCAGCATACCCAGTGTTTTGATTTCGTGCGCACCTCCCCACACTCTTCTCATATATTTGACTCCAAACTGAATTTGGTTCAGCTACCATTCTTTCTTCCCTCCCTTTCTCCCCCCTTACATTCATACTTGAGGATTATCTTCCAAATATAGACAGAGAAGACTGCATCTCTCTCTGTGTCTCACTCACACACAAACAGTCAGGTGTATGCAGGTTTTATGCAGCACTTTGCTTGTGCAAGCAAAACGGCTTTCACGAGTCCCTCGCAAGGCAAAAAACAGGGATCCTGAAGATAAAGCTCGACCGCGAGCACAAAATAAAATCGGTTTCAAACTAAAGGGGCCAGTGGATCATTAAAAATGGATCCGCATCCTTTATTAATGTCCTCGTTACTGTGCCTGTTCTGCTCCCGCATTAAGAGCACGCAGAGAGAGGAAAGAAGTGACTTTTACAGTAGTACTTTATCCTTGTATCCTGTTGGTTTTTATTACACCCACAAAGTGCTGCTTGCTTGGAGGGACTTAGCTTCAACTCGTAAAGCCAGTGTCACATCCCTCTTAGCTTTGAACTAACAGTTGCGAGAGGCGGCAAATGAGCGGCATTAGGATCTGCAGGGCTACATGAATTTTACTTCCCGAGATCAAGATTCCAGCCAAGGACAAGTTCGACATAAGTGACTCTGGCTGCACCAAAGAAGACGTTGAATTTGACTCAAATAAACATCACAATAGCCAGAACAAGCATGGCCGGAGGTACTGTGATGTATTTTTTTCCTCTCATCTCTCTTCACAAAACCGCTGTGATCCTGACGGGTCCTGTCAGCATTTCATGTTTGTGCACATCCAAACCTAATCCGTACTTCCAGATGACACACTGCATCATTCAAAGTCTACCAAGTCATTTAGGTTTTTGACAAATAAGACGCAGGTCAGGTCTCCGACCCACCCAGAAGTAGGGGGAAAAAATTGCAATCCATCTCTCAGTTATTGGAATTTAATATTGTGCATCACACCGAGAATAAGTGATGAAATTAACAAGAAGAAGATCAAAAGTTTCTCCTTCTTAGACTTCTGCGTGGCTGTTTTTGTTTTCAATCATCTCTGATCATGTTTCCTCACTTCTCACCAGAGCTTCCTGTGAGAATTCGACATTGCCCTGGGCTAAGATCTTCAGCTGTGTTGAGCATACAAATGCAGCATCACAGTTTGAAGTTACTGCTGAGCTTGTGAGCACTGGGAGTTCTCGCACCTCAGGGCTATGGTTTGTCACTATACGTATACTGGCATGGCTCCAAGCTAAAAAAAATCACCTGCCAGGCACTGCTACTTAAGGCACCTGAAACCTAATCCCTTATTCCCAAAGAGTGTAATTGGACTTGTTTGAATTCTTAATTACTTAAAGAACATCAAGTGAGCTAAATTCCTTTACACATGTGCTATAAATCCTAAGAACTACAGTATCTGACAGCTCATGGATTTCCTCAGTGCAATTACAAAGCAGCACTCTCACCCATATGTGTTCAATTTGAGTAAAATCCATTTCCTGGAGCTTTTGAATGTGTCAGAGAAAAAAAAAAACCTCCAGTAAAAACCCCAAACCATTTGTGTTCATTTGACTCAGAACCGCTAAAAGCTTCTAAAGAGTGAAAATGTGAGGTTCACCAGGTGGAGAACAAAGCAGCTTTAGAAAAAACACACACAGTTTACTGCACCTATTGCTGCTGAATCGTGTGCATCTGCATTACACTGCTGGCTACAGCCATGACACAAGGGGCTGCGGAAATTACAGCGATATGTCAGCGTCACAGACTGATGTAAGCCACTGCTACTGTTTCCTCATAATACCAAAGAGTCATGAAATAAAAAATCTTTCCGCTCTCTTCATATATTATTCTTGGGGGTAACTGTGACCGAGGACCTGTCCTGGGGCAACCATATCACCTCAGTTGCACGGAAGGCCCAACAGCGCCTCTACTACCTGAGGAGACTGCGGAGCGCACACATTCCCAGATCTCTGATGTTGAACTTCTACAACTGTGCCATCAGCAGCGTTCTGACGTATGGATTTCTAGTGTGGTTCCCCAGCTGCACCAAGGCCGATCAGCAAGCACTCCAGCGGGTGGTGAAAGAAGCTGGCAGAATTATTGGAACAAGTCTGCCAGAGATCAGTAATATCTTCCCCACTCGCTGTCTGAGGAGGGTGCACAGTATCCTGCGGGACCAACATCACCCTGCGCGCCACCTTTTCCATCTGCTGCCCTCAGGGAGAAGGTACAGGTCTATACAGGCCAGAACATCCAGACTGGCCAACAGCCTGTATCCACAGGCTGTGAGGCTCCTGAACTCTCTGCCCCCCTCTCACGGACAATAACCATATCCAACTTCTTAATAGCAATGAACTGGTCTGCATTGGTGCATCATATCTTTATTCTCTTCCCCCTCCTGCCCCACCCCCCCCCCCTCTTTCTTAAATAGATAACTATCATATCTGATATCATATCTCACAGTACAATAATATTGAATGGGTTGCATTGTTGTATTTTGTCATGTTTCTCAGGTCTTTGTCTGAATTTCTACAAACATTATTGCTAAGGATTGTCTTATTGCATTGGAGTCACACTGGGTTAAATATGTACACTTGGGTTTTAAGGGGTATTTATTATTTTCTTCTTTTTTTGGGGTTGTATGGAAGCCCCAAACGCAATTTCATTGTTCTTGACAATGACAATAAATAAATAAATACTAAATACTAAATACTTATTTGCCCCTGGGCTTATCATTTGCCCACAGCAAATAAAAGATTCAGCCTAACTGCCAATTTCAAATTAAACTCACGCCCACTGCACTGCATGTTAATGAACAATTACATTTAGGCAGAGATTACTTTTCGTCCGTAAATGACTGATGGTCAGAAACTTGGACCTTGTCTCTACAGACAGGAGAGAGCTGCTGCCTTTCTGTGGGTAGGATTTCATTTTTAGCCAGCACCCCTGTTAAATTTGACTGGGGCCTGTCTCATTTATATTCAAGAACCAACACTTTGAAGCACTCAGATGATGTTTTCTTTGATCACTTGTAACTCAATGGAGAAACACATTTATGATCAGGTCCTCCAGTTTGAGACACACATGCACAAGCACACAGATGACCAATACCTCACAATATCACACAGATCTGTCTGGGTTAAAGTACAGACATCGAACACTATGAAAGACCGAGGCAACTATGTAGGCTTTTATCATAATATAGATAACAACCTCTTTAACTTACCCTAAAATCTGAGTTGACTAACTCCAAGAAAGGAAACCCTGCTTTTACTGTCCAGGAAATGGAGATCAGTCACCCAGTGCCTGTGCAACTGTGATTTTAACTCAGTCTACAGTCAGACCAAAAGCCACCTTGCCAAATTTATTTACACAGCTGTGTGGCCAAAGGCAGGGGGGCCAGCTTGGGTATGGTTGTAAACATTAACCTCTTTAACTGCAGCTCAATTGCATCCCTTATTATCTGCTACTTATAATGCAGTTACAAAATAATAACTCCGGGTTTTCCTAATATCATTCACCACTGAAAAATATGTTGGTCTGTTAGATATTTCAACAGCATAGGCAATTTGACAAAAGCAATTGCTTGTGCTTACCAATGACTGTAGAAAACATGGACGACGCGAAGAGCTTCCCAAAAATTAAGACAAAACGTCTCTATCGCCCCCTGGTGTCTGGCTGCAGTATAGGTCAGAAACCCCGCCTGATCCATGTTAGCGGATGGGGACTGGGGTCAGACTAAAATAAAAATAAAAAATATTCTCCGATAAATTCCCAGATAATTTTTTCCAAAGATTCTTTCTTTCATTATCAAGTGTTCTCATCACCCTGATTTATGTTCAAGGGGTCTCCTTTCCCATAAGTTTGATTCTAATTACTACCATAATGCTTTTATAATGGGGTGCAACGTCATCATAACAGCTTTGACTGGCAGCTGCAGTCACAGATAAACTTGCGCATCTCTGTTCGGGAAAGGCAGATAGAGCAGGGACGCCGAGAGGAGCTCCAGCGTTTACGTTACAAAACCACAACCGACTGTTTTAACCTGACAGCCTGAGGTGGTCTTCAGTCTGAACTACCGGATAGACAGATCCGAGGCCCCACCGCACTTTTAAGTTAAATGTGTTTGTAAGCTAATCCGTAACTACCGTCCTTAGCTAGGTCCTGAGACCTGTGCAGAGATGATTATTAAATACGTGCAAACAACAGCATGTTTTCAGTCTCTTACCACATCTGTACAGTAACACCATTTTTTTTAAATCTTGCACTTATATATATATATATATATATATATATATATATATATATATATATATATATATATATATATATATATATATATATATATATATATATATGTATATGTGTGTGTGTGTGTGTGTGTGTGTATGTATATATGTATTTGCATATATATATATACATATATATACAGCTTACATCCTTCAAGAGAAATATTTTTTCAGTACTCAGGCAGCAGCTTAAACACTGCGGATAATACCTCTGTATGTTGGTGACCACGATGCAGGAGCAGACATCTTCTCATCTCTGGAGATTTCCATTTACAAAGCACCAACAACTCGAAGGTAAACATTATATTGGAAAATCTGTTTATATAGTATTTATAGTATATAAGGCTTTGTCCTTTTTAAAATAAACAGCTCAAACATCAGCTGTCAGCAGAACTGTAGAACTGAACAAAATGTAAGAGTAGAACTTCAGATCCCAAGTGTGTGAGGACAGGGAAGGATCAGCTTTATTTCACAGATTAACTTTAGATTTCAGTTTGTGATGATTCTGTTCTCTTTGTGATTACAGGAACTGTCCTCAGATTCAGACCTCAGCACCATCCAGTGACAGCAGACAGATCATCCAACATGTTCACATGTTAACTGATGAACAGTAATAATAATAATAATAATGGATTGGATTTATATAGCGCTTTTCAAGGCACCCAAAGCGCTTTACAATACCACTATTCATTCACTCTCACATTCATACACTGGTGGAGGCAGCTACAGTTGTAGCCACAGCTGCCCTGGGGCAGACTGACAGAAGCGAGGCTGCCATATCGCGCCATCGGCCCCTCTGGCCAACACCAGTAGGCAAGTAGGGTAAAGTGTCTTGCCCAGGGACACAACGACCTGGACAGAGAGCCCAGGGATCGAACCGGCGACCTTCCAGTTACAGATGCGATTCCCAACCCCCTGAGCCACGGTCGCCCCAGTATAAAGGTTAAAGTACCACATGTGCTGTCAGTGAAAGCTGCAGCTGTTTTATTGGTAAAGTTAAAGACGAAAAGTCAAAGGGATGAATCCCCCATGTAACTGTGTCACTGTATATCAGCATTAGCACTACCTCATTTTGGTGTTTCAGACAGCTGCTGATCTCAGACCTGCAGAGCTTCTGTTTTACACACTGAATGTAATCAGCTGCATGAAGAGCACATGTTATCTCTGACAATTAAATAAAACCTGATGAAGGTCAAAGGTCGTCATTTGTATGTTAAACTAAAAACCGTTGATCTGGAATTCTTACACCGTTTTTTGTCAATAGTGTGTTATTTACCATAAAGTAATTCAGAGTCAATCATACCAAAGTAACCAGAGAGGACAATATATTTTTAAATGTTTAATGTTTAGTATCTTTTAAAGTGCTAAGCAGCCATTTATTTGCTTCAGCAGTGAGCAATGCCAAAAATAACAAACAAAACTCCTTAATGGTCCCTATGCTTTCCTACACAAATAAAAACCAACCAAAAGACAATTCACTTACCTAACTTTCTAACAAAAAACAGGAGAAAACTTGATCAACAAAAATGGCTTCTCACGCCTACTAGGCTGCTGCAGTGAACAATGTATACAAGGTGAAACAAAATACACAATTGCTACTTTACAAATCTATTTACAGCTATTTACAAGACTTAGGTTCTATTGCCAGACACACACACACAAAAAGGTTGTACTTGGTTATACTTGCAAATCAATGGGCAAAGACACTCTACAAAATAACGACTCAAAAACACATGTGCTTTGTTGGATGGAGGAGGCTAGGAGAGGCCAAGTGGCTGTCATCTGGTGGTTAAATACTGGAGGTGATCAACCAGTTATCCAATCCGAGAACAGGAAGAGACTCCACCCAACTACTCAGCAGGCACGCCCAGGTGTCCACCCCCTAAGAAAGAAAAGGGGAAAAAACCCACAGCCATCCTCTGGTGGGAGGAATCACACATAAAACAAACACTGACAACATTGGATCATAACAAGTGATTTTAGGTATTTCAGAAATATAAGATGATAAGCTGTGTGTCTTTTTCATAATAATGACATGGTTATATTTACCTTGACCGAGTCAGTCGCCATCAGCAGATAAACTGTATCAGTCGGGCTATGTAAAAAGTGTGAGGAGCATGACCCAGTCGGCTTTGTGGTACCTTGAACGCCTTTCCACCCAAAAGTTAACAAGGGATTTGAAGAAAACGTAAAAGGCAGAGTGAGTCTGGAGCTCTACAGACTCAGCTGGCTGAAGTGTACTGAGGGCAGTACAGAGCGGATGCAGATGGGACGCATGGGATTCGAACCATCGCCGCTCTAGTTCAAACTCTGCTTACAGGCCTTGTCGCGTCCCATGAGCCACTTGGCCGGCCGATGAAACAGAGGCAATATTGCTATATTTAAACTACACGCACAGTTGCGCACCCATGTCTGCTTTTCTTATTAGCTGGGCACGAGGTAGTGGTGTGCAATACTGCATATTTTGGTATCGATCCGATACCAAGTAAATACGGGCTAGTATCGCTGATACCAATACCGATACTGATTAAATAGTTAAAACCCAGGACATAATTAGGACAAAGTTTATAATTAAACTAAAAAATACTTTATTATTGTGGCGGGGTGTGGTCTGCAATGGCGCTGCAGGTGAGATGGACTCACCGGCATCTAAAATCATGCCTCGCTGGCTTAAAACCTGTGCTCTGCTTTTACTGTTGTTGTTTGGTGGTGATGTGTACAGCTGGCAGTGGGAGAGCTGCAGCTGTTGAATATACTGTTACAGCAACAGTGTGATTATTGTAAGGGTGGACAGCGCGTGGCTCGAGGTGAGCCGGAGGACGGCGCGCCAGCGGGACCTGCCAAGGTAACAGGTAACAAGCCTTCTTTATAAACAGATAGTTTGATCATAGTGATGTGTGAGTGTCATTGTTTTTTGCCCTTTGCTTTAGGTGAGGTCCGAATGGCATCAGGCAAAGTTCTACAGTTCTACATGGATTACATGAACAGTGCCTGTCAACAAGCCAGCTGTCTTTACTGTTAAAACCAAAGATGCTGGAGAAGGTAGGTAACAGTCACATGGCCAAACACACATTGTGTGCTGTGGAATGCAATTATATTCGCTATGACTTACCTGCTCCCTCTGATTTTGAACACACGGGACACTGTCTGTTCATATCACATCTTTGTAGGTGGTTTGTCTCTGGCCATCGAGGGGCTGTGTGCACAACCAGGACAGAACCTGCATGGTGTCTTACCTGCCAGTGCTTAAATACAATGACAAGCACATCCCAGGCAGCCCCTTCTCTGCTAGGATTACTGGTAACTGTCTTTTTACATCAGTGTAGACCATCCATGCAGCCTCTAAGATGGCAGCCCAAAAGCTACAGTAAAGTAATTCATTTCCTTCTCTAAGTGACGATATCATGAGGACGTACCATCTGAAGGTGGGTTTAGCTGCAGATATTCCACTGGACATAGGAGAGCTTGACCTCATCCAGGGAACAGCCTCTCTTACAACACCCTCAGGGCCAGAGGAGCCCTGCCTGCTGAAGATGCTATGTAACGCTCACGTTGGTGAGTGTCCGCCTGATAAGTGAGAAGTTGCTAAACAATGAGACTCAGCAGAATCCAAATACTTTATTAATCCCTAAGTAAAAGACAGAGGGGGGGAAGTAATAAAAGTTAAAGCATGGAGAAAGAAGCAGGAGCAACTGAAACGGGCTGCATGCACACACAAGAATAAGCGTTGTTAACCCTCATCTGTTTTGTCTGTCTGTCTTAGGAATCTCGTTTGTTCCCAAGGAGATTGGCAAGTACCTTGTTAAGATCAAGAAGAACGGTCGTCATATTCCCAGCAGCCCAATTGCTGTTATGATTAAGCAGTCAGAGATTGGTGATGCAAGCCATGTGCGTGTGAGTGGACCGGGGCTGAGCAAGGCCAGGACTTTTGAGCCTGCAGACGTCATCATTGACACTCGTGATGCAGGTATATGCTCAGTGAAAGAATAAATACTAGAGATGGCAAAATACCACTTTTTTTATGTCCAATACCGATATCATAAATTTGGATATTTCCTGGTCAGTGTTATCCACGCAGAAGTTGATATAGTCTGTTATGCAGGTTGTTAGACCTCCTACGGCAGCTGAGATCCTTTGAGGTGAACAGGACTCTTCTAAGGATGTTCTATGACACTGTGGTGGTGACTGCTATCTTTTATGCTGTGGTCTGCTGGAGTGGTGGAACGGCAGAGAGGGACAGGGGGAAACTTAACAAACTGGTCAAGAGGGCCAGCTCTGTCCTGGACTGTCTGCTGAAGTCCGTTGAGCAGATTGGGGAGGAGAGGATGTTGTCTGAGCTAACATCCATCATGGACAACACTTCCCACCCCTGCATGAGACTGTACGAGCACTGAGCAGCTCGTTCAGTTGTAGACTTTTACAGCCAGTTTAACATGGTTGCGCACACACACACACACACACACACACACACACACACACACACACACACTTGTGTACATATCTCTGTACATTTTTATCTGTACATACAAATTTCAGTTGCTTATGTATATAGGACTACTTTGTGTCTTCCTTCTACATTTGTATTTGTATATGTATTGGAATGTAAAAATAATTAATCACGATTAAAATGTGTCCATGACTTGAAAACTGATGATGATTCATCTCATTAATCATTACACACTGCTCTCCCCTACATAAGCTGTACTAATAGGTTAATTGTATCAGTACCGCCCCCGTATTTATTTGGTATTGGATCAATGCTAAAATTTGCAGTATTTTTATATTTTGTCTTTTTTTTTTTTTAAATGAACGACAATAAAAAAAAATTCCTGGCCTAATTTTTCTTCATATTATTACTGGTATAAATTTTTACATGATATAAAGCTCATATCATGATATAGTAACACCATCCGATTCCAGTCCCTAGTACACAAATTGGTGAGACAAGCCGACTCACATCTGACAGTGAGAGCTCTGTGTGGCTTTCCATGAAGATTTAATAAAAAAGGAAGCTAATTAAACAACTTCCACCACAATGCTTCTCATAATATGCAAGAAAACAGTTCTTGCTAAAGGTGGAAATGACAAATTAGTTTGACCCGAAGACCAGTTGGTCGATGGAAATTACTTGTGTGGTTACATACAGGCAAAGGAAAGCTTAAAGCAGCTGGCGGTACGGTTGTTGGTGCTAGACAGGCTATTCTGACTATTTCAGAAACTGCTGATCTTCTTAGAGTCTCCGACAATCATCTATAGGGTTTACAGAGAAGTCATTAGAGAATGATCAAACTTTAAACTCCACAGCCTGCCTGAGTATTGTTGCAGTTATGTCCATCCCTTTATGATCACAGCGTACCTATCTTCTGATGGCTTCTTCCAGCAGAAAAATGCATTTTACAGCTTTTCAAAAATCCTAATATAGGAGCATTTCCAACTTTGAAATCCTTTCGATGAAATTGGTAGACATTTGCAGCTTGAAATGTCAGCTGTAATTCAGCTATAATGCACCAAGAATCAGTTTGTGGCTCTCATGCAACATTAACCAGTATTTGTGAATTCACATAAAAACACATTCAGAATGAAGTTATAAGTTAAAAGTGACAGAAATGCCATTACTCTCTTCAGTTAATGTTTGCTCTGGCCTTAACGGAAAGAAATATTTTTAATACACTCAGGCAGGTCTATTCATCTAACTGACACAGACACAGAAGGACTGAGCTGTGTAATGCTCTAGAAAGGCTCAACCAAAAGGTACATATTAACCAGCAGCCCAGCATGTCTCTCAAATGTTAATCTGCACAATCTCAGCTTTTGATGGGAAATGTCTAATTAGCAATTTTAGCTGTAGGTGGAGCTGAAAGACTAACAGTGGTGCAAAGAGTGGCACATACTGAGTAGCCTTTAGTATAGAAGAACAAGGAGGAGTTTGTTGGAATCTGTCAAGACTCAATTTTGTTTGTGTCATCAGATTACTTCTATCCTCAGTCTGCAGGAAGAATGTACTGAGCCGCTTTGATGCTCGTGGAAAATTTTCTGTACAAGCCAAAAGAATGTGGAAATGTGGAAAATGACCAGTTAATCAAATGGCTTCTCAACATTTTTAAATATCATACAAATACTCTCCACTTTCAAGATTTAAGCATGTGCAAGCATACAAATAGAGCATGAAAAAGCTATACATATAGTAAATAATTAGTAGCAGACAATGCTAACACCAAGCTGTTTTTTTAGGCTTGCCACATTTTCTTTTATCCTCCACTTGTCCAGTTTCCTCAGTTGTTGTAAAGACAGTGTGCATTATCCAGATATTTCCCAGGTTTTTAGCAATTAAGTGTTTGGGAGTCACCTTATTGGTTTGAAGATATTTTTTAAGCCTGTCAAACTTTATCTTTGGCAATTTTTGTCAAGATGTGTACTAGTAGCAAAAGTACCTAAAAATACAATTTAAAATGTTCTTTGTTGTCTGTTATGTGAAGACACAATAACTGAGTCATCCCTTGAGTTAGGTGCCTTATTTATGCTTGGGTGATTCATAGGTCAGTGCTAAGGAGCTTAAAAAACAAAAAACACTTCTCTGAAAGTGGTCAGAGACAAGGACTAAACTGAAAATTAGTTGGGAAAACAGCCAATGTCCAAAGAAAAACTTTGAAAGACCTTCAGAGAGCTTTGAGAATTCTTGCTCAAGACCACAAGAATAGAAGAAAAGTCAGATTCCTTGGAAGCAAAATATAAAGAATTGAGAGGTTTCTCAACACTTCTTCACAGTAAAGTAAAACAGCATGAAGAATGTGCGGTAGTGAGTTGCTCCTGTTGATTATATATCTTGTAGAATTAAGAATGCTATACTACATAACTGTTTTTTCAAGAATTGGGTCCTAGGATGGGAACTGTGGATATTCTTCCATGTACCAGAGACGAACAGTGCCCCCTCTCTCTTTTAGAGTGCAGAAAAACATGAATGGATTTTTCAAACAGAATGTTGTAGTGTGGTAGAGATGCAGTGGTATTACATTATTATCTACCGTTCTCCTCAGTTATCTGCCATTCCTGAAGTTAAAGTAAGGAAAGTGCGCCACCAGCTGGCCATTGTTGAATACTTTCAGAACACAATCCAAAGGCTGCAGCTCTTTACTGGGATTCTTTAAACTCAACTTGATCCATTAGATAAAGTTTCATATAGACTCCACAAAAAGCTTTAACATTCTCAATTTATTCTGAACACTTGCTTGAAAAACGAAACAAAACTTTAGTGCAAATCATACAGAGAAATTGTTCAAAGACTGATAACATGATTTTTAAATTATTAATAAATATACAGGACTCCATTTACACTACGAAATGCTACAAGCACTTTTCACAGTAAAATAACAGTCTCCCAAAACGTTCTGTACATCCAAGATGTTGAAGACTTTCTGAACGAAAGCAATATTATTAATAATGAGTTTGAAAGTCAAAAATGTATAAGTACCATTACTGTCCCTCAGATACAGGCCATTGTCAAGTTTTAGTTTGAGCAAATTAATAACACTCAGTTCAGTCATAACACAATTACTACCCTGTATAGCACTGGAGCAAACTAGTAGCTTAGAAATTTTTAAATAAACAGATACTTTACTGACATGATGCCACAAACATTTTTATATGCCACTAGAGGTTTGCTGCACAAAAAACAAAAAACCCCAAACAAAACAAAAACAAACCAAAAAATATTCCCATACTGTGATTGATACATGTTGGACTTCATTTTATGCACTTCACACATTAAACTGTTGACAACTGCTGCACAGATTATAAGCAATGATGTAATGCTTGTATGTTACAGATGGAAATATCTTAACTGACTGCACATTAAGTGGGGCCAACACTACAAAAAAAGAAAAAAAGAAAAAAAAGAACAAAAAGAACAAAAACACAAAAAAGCAAGCATTTGCAGAATAAGTGCAAAATCAGGTGAGCAAATTAAGACAGTGAAGCCAAAACAAAGATTGGCTCTGTCAGTGTTCTTTAGACATGAACTTAAATGTAAAGCCAGCAGTGGTGCATCAGAATATTAGCACAGTATTTCTGTTTGAGAGTGTGCTGTAAATTCACCAAACTGCAGAGCTTCCCCAGACATTAAGAATTTATCTGTGGTGTCACACATTCAAAACGGCTGCAAAGGCAGCGCTGCGTTCTCAAGCAAAAGCTTTCCAGGTACGTTTTTTATCTTGTTTTTATGACAAGAAATGTCACATCAATGCAATATTTCAAAGCATCTTCTGCAAGGCCTGAATATGCAAATTGAGCTACAGTAAGTGATGGTGACTGTATTTGGGTGAACCACCTAAGTAAATTCTTTACTTGGGAAACACAGAATACTTGTTTTCACCACTTTTATGACACATTTAGTCATATTATATACATTAGATGGCACAGAGCATTATTAATAAAACTCCCATACATGTATTTACAGTAGCAGCTCGGCCAATGACAAAATACGGTTTTGTACTGAGAAGGCTTTAGCATTAAATCAACTTAATCTCACATTCTCATGATGAAAAATGGACTTTCCCAAGTATTAAGTGACGCTGCTCAAATTCATAGTTGCAATTTATCATGATGCTTGTCACCAGTATTACATACACTATGGTTTTGTATGATTCTGTAGGCTGAAGTTCAGAAACAATCATACACATTTACATTTTCTTATCTCTGGCATGTCTTCTGGGTACTTACGCTGGTTACTTCCTAACAGGCCAACAAATGATCAGAGGCAGTGTTTAAGGCCTAACTGCATCTCCAAAAAAAAAAAAAAAAAAAAATTCCATCCCAAATGAATGCAACTTAAATCACAAGCTCACAGACAGCATGCATTAAGAGTTTAAACCAAAAGGCCACAGACAACAGTTAAGAAAAAGTGCAAATGCATGCAGGAAATGATTGCCACCTGCCATCGTCTAACCTAATGAGCAGAGTAGCCCTTCCAGCTCAGTTCCCCCCCCACTTCCTCTTCAGTTTGTGACATGTAGCAGTCAGATTAAACTTAAAGTGCAAATCCAAGCCGTTGACAGAAAGTTTCTGCAATGAAGGATAACTCTACAAAACTCCAAAAATACTACAAAAGCATTCAAAGACTTGGTTATACACAAACCTACTCACTGCAGTATCCTTCATGGTCTGTTGTAAGTGTCCTGAATTCAGTTTATTATACAGTATTCTGCAGCCTACAAGTCTGCTGGGTTTACAGTGTCGTTACCAGTTTTCTCCCTTTAAAGTCACTGAAGGAGATCCATACAGCAGAGTCCTGAGAATAAAAATAAAACAGATTTCTTAACACAGCCGTGCTGAGAACTTACACACAAGCTACATGTGCTACTATGTTTGCTACCTGCTGATCCCCGATCGCCTGCTGTGTAGTCATCAGGCTGAAGCGCTCTGCTTAGCACTGCTGGTGACGGATCCGGTTGCTTCTTCTCTCCTCTGGGTGGGAGGCAACTCATCCTTCTGCGGTGCTGTCTGCCGAGGTTTGACAATAGTTATTTTGATGGGAACTCCTTTGACGCTGTGCTGCACTCTGCTATACTGCCGCATGGAGGGGTTAAAAGTGCGAACAATGGGAAGCTCATTCAAGGTGGGCGTCTCTTGTTTTGGCTGTGTGCTCTCTTTTATAATGATTTTACTCCTTTTGCTTGAAAAGACAGTTTGCACTGGTAGGATGGCAGGCCTCTTTGCAGAGGCGGACGTCTGGAGTCTTGTTTTATGTGGAGGTGAGCCTTGTTGTTGCTCTTCACCATGAGGAACCCCTCTATGCAAGTGTCCATCGTTTTCCTTCGTCACAGAGATCCCACATTCTTTCCTTTTCTTTACCTCTTTAGGTTTCTTGGGGCAAACAGCCATGTGTTTGGTTCTGCTGCGACGCATTGTGAATTCCCTGCTGCAGTGTGGACACACAAATAGTTCCTGCTGCTCACCCACCTGTACAGGTGACATTTTATTTGATGAATGCACGGACTTGTTCCTCTGTGGCATGACCCTTTGGGCAAACTTTTTCTTCCTTTTGTTAAGTACTTTGAACTTTACAGGTGGTTCCTGGCTAGGTTTGGACCTGTTTGACTGACTGACTCTGTTTGAAGCATTTAATCCATTTGTAGAATTGGTAGTAGACAGCACTCCATTTTGAGATTTTGCAAAGTGACGTAGAGGTATGGGATTCTTTCTGGGTGTGTATCGCCTTTTATCACTGGCATTGGCACAAGCCAAGATGTGCTTGTGGAGTTCTGGCATGTTATCAAAGCTTTTTCCACATTTGGTGCACCGAATGGCTGTACTGAAGGTCTGTGGGATGTTGCGTGTAGTGAAGTTTGTGGCTGAAGCCAACGAACCAGCAGGTGATCTGTTGTGGTAAGGAAATGGAGGGGGCTTGAAGCTGGGATAGTGCTGGTTAATGCCAAGACGAACATCAGGCCCTTTGATTTTGCCTCCATCTGAAGCCATGACTTTAATTGTTGTAAACAGTTCTTCAGCACCCACATCTACTTCACCCTCTTCCTTTTTCACCAATTTCTTGAGTTCCTCTTGAGCTTCAGGTCCTGAAGCATCTGTGTTGACTTTAGCTGAATTGTTGTAGTTCTGAGGTCTTAGTTTGCCTTTTTCTTCTTCTGTATGAGTACACTGCTGGCCTGGATGCAATTCTTCCTGATGCTGCTTCAGATTGCAAAGATATACAAATTCTTTTGTACAAGCACTGCAAACATAAGTCTTCCCAACACCGTGGAGGCTTGATCGATGGTCAAGTAAAGCAGAGGGTTTGCCAAATAGCAGCACACAGAACTCACATTTGTAGGGCCAGTCATCAGCATGGTCAGCCACATGATGACTAAGTTCCTTCATTGAATGGAAAAGCTTATCACACACATTGCAGATGAAATTCTTGGTGAATGTCTGCTCTTGGACATCATTTTCTGGATCATTTGAGGATTCATCTTCATTAACTTTCTCGGGAGAGGGAGCGGGTTCAGGTGAGATTTCAGGTGCGGAAGCAGAACTGTCAGGGGCTTCCTCAGGTTTTGTGGTTGGTGGCCCTGTCCCAACTGAGGGCTCTGGGTCAGAGTTTGACTCACCCAGAGGAGGACAATCTGATACCACTGAGGTGGAAGTGGACAGAGTTACCGATTCTGCGATGGAGGACACAAGAATAGTGGGTTCCACAGTTTGAGCACTGGGAACAGATACAATCTGTTGCTGTTCTATGTGATTAACAACCATCTGTGTAGGTGCTGGAGGCTCAGCTGTATTTTCTTGTAAGGTAATTGCAGCAGGAACTACATTCCCTGGGGCTTCAAGAGCTATTGTACACTCTATTAACACAGTGTTACTGGCAATGTTGTAAGAGTTGAGTAGGGAATCACTTAAAGTTACAGTGGGTGTGAACGGCACTTCTGTGATAGGTGCTGAATCAACTATTGGTGGGTTGAGAGCTATTTGATCAGTAAGAAACACATGGCCAGGTAAATTTAGTGTTGGGTCAAGTGGTTGGGAAAGTGTGACGAGATTTGCAGAGTTTGTAGTGGCAAATGTAGGCGTTAAATCACTCTCAGAAGAATTTAATGCATTTTCTGCGCAGAGTACCAAGGGTTCAGTAGTTATATTTGGGCCAAATACCTGGATTGGTTGGCTCGAAGCAGTGGAGATAGGTGGCGGTGGTGCCAAAACTGTGATTAATGAAGGAGCAGTAGGGAGCATGGTGTGTGCAGCTGGGGAAGCAAATGCTATAGTGCATGGTGAAGCTGGTTGCAAGGCGACAGGAGTCAAGGAGGCAGATGATGGAGTGAGAGAACTGTGGGGTAGGGTAAGTCCATAGACAAGTCCATCTGCAACAGGCTCCACTGGGGTAACAATGTTTGAACCCGTTACTATGGTGAAGTCTGTGACTAAAGGAGCCTCAGAATTTGCAAGACTTAGGTTTTGGTTTCCAATTTTTATCAAGGATTCTTCCATCACTGCTTTTTGTTCTTCTTCATTGGCAAAAGCCTGTGAACCTGAATTTGACATAGTTTCAGATTCACAAAGGCTCTTTTTTTGCAAACTCAAATCAAGCACAGCATTAGCTAAAGCTACATCTTCTTGTCTTTTGACTGTATTAGAAAGATCCAGAGGTTGCTGGTTACAGGAATTACCGCCTGTCACAGGGGGCCAGTTGTCTGGCAAAACAGGTTTCACTGCTGTCTCCGTCACGGATGTAGTAACGTCATCATTGTCACAGACTGTTTGGTTCACAGGTGAACTATGTTGGTTTTCTATCTGCCCTGTACTTACAATATCAAAATCTCCCAGATCTGACAATGATGACTCTTCATTAGATGTTGGAGTCTGTTGTGGAGAGCCTGTTGGAGAGCCAGTTCTTCTCTTAAACTTTCCTGTTCCAGAAGGTAGGACAGAGATAGAGACAGGTGAGCATGGCTTCTGGCCATCTGTAATGAGCGCAAGTGTCGGTTTAAGGCCATCCTGCTTTTCTAGGAGCTGTTTTAGCTTTGGCGACAGAAACACTGTTCTTTCTTTCTGCACAACTGTAGACTCTGTATTCTGAGGAAGTAAATTCTCTATTAACGAAGATACAAGTGATGATGAAGATGAAGACACAACTACCTCAGACTCCAATTCGGTTTTAATTTGTGGTAAGAGAGGTGGTGTTGCAGTTCTCCTCTTGGCAAGTGGTTGACCAGGTATGTCATTGCTTATAACTGAATCTGCATTTAATACCTGGCTGATATGAGAGGGGTCCAGAATCAGGGCATCCAGTCCAACTAGAGTCGAAGACCCAGAATGGACCTCAGCTGCTTCACATTTACTGACTGTACTTGTTGACACTATCTTTCCATCAATGTAAAAACTCAGATTCTCTGAAATATTGCTAGAGACATCTAACATGTAATGTTCTTCATGTTCCCCTTCATTCTCCACAACAGCTGCAGGCGGTGTATTGTCACAAAGCCGTGTTTGCTGCTGAGATGATTCACTGACTGTTCTGTGAAGGTTTTCCTCTTGAGGCAGCTGAGCTTTTTCCACATGTGTGAACTGCAGCTGGTTCTCGTGAACTCTACGCTCATGGCGTCTCTTGTTGGTGTGGGTTGTGAATATTTTTTCACAGTACTTGCACGCATGATGCCCCTCTGATACTTCTGATGTGTGTGGCTGATCAGTGAGATCTCCAGCTGACAAAAGAGAAGTATTAGAGCTAGTCGTGGATGACGTATGAAGCTGCGTGACTGAATCTTCTGAATCCAGAGCGTTTGACTTTTCATGCGGCAGGTGACTTAAATTTGACAGAAAAGACATTTTGTTTGTATTGTTTTTGTATAAATGTGCCTCATCATTAGCCAAAGCATGGACCTCCATGTGTTTTTCCAAGGCTTGCTTGCTGGCAAACTGTCCTTCACAGTGCTGACAAGGGAAAGAGCTCCCATCTTTCTCAACCTGATAATGAGACCTCATCATGTCAGGTTCCATGTTGGAGTTGACTTGGTAGATCTCCTCTTCTTCCTCCTCCCCTATCTCCTCACTGCCTCCAAATTCTGGTATGTACACACAAGGAGAGTGCTCCATCTTCTGTGATGTCTTGATCCAATTCTCTTAAGTATTTCTGTGACAAAACTTCGGCAGTTGTCACACCTATTGAAAAGAAGAAAAAAAAGAAAGAAATATTGACAGTAAATATGCCTCAGAAAACCATATGAGGGACATTCCTTTTCTTTGACACCAAACACAGCCAAGAATAAATAAAAGCAGTTGGAAACAGAGTGTTTCATGTGGT
The DNA here is from genome assembly GCF_057381915.1 of Diplotaxodon limnothrissa. Classification (NCBI taxonomy): domain Eukaryota; kingdom Metazoa; phylum Chordata; class Actinopteri; order Cichliformes; family Cichlidae; genus Diplotaxodon; species Diplotaxodon limnothrissa. Next base: position 7,589,902 of record NC_140615.1, on the reverse strand, counting down.
CTGAACTATGAGGTTTTGGCTCTTGTTATTTGAAACTTTGGCCATATTTAATATGGCCAAAGGGGTGGTCTGACTGTTGAGGTTCACGCTCTAATATTGCAGCATCTCTGGATTAAAATTAAAAGAGTGCGTTCAAGGGCACAATTTTTGTAAAATAAAACCCAAATGAATTGCAGCATCTTACCATTTTCACGTTTACTACAGGCAGATGTTTTCCTTAGCAGATGATCGCACTGAGTTTTCTTTCTGATGGAAGAAGACAAAACACATGGGAAAAAAAAAAAACAACAACTATCAAGACAGTTCCATAACACTGGATGACAGACAAACTCAAACTGCTAATGGGTGAGAAGAGAGAAGTGATCAAAGTAAGCAGAAGTGGCATGAGAGTAGTTGAGCTGGATGCTTTTATCTTTCTGGCTTACTGACTGCTGACTATGCTTTCAATGTCTTGTTAAGCTGTGCTGATGTGAGAAGGATCATGAAGCATCAAATGCAACATAAGATAAAAGACACTTAAGGGGAAAAAAAAAAGCTGCCATGTCAAAGTTATTTTCTGTAAATGTTTAATTTCAATTACAAGTCCAAAAATACTCATAATCTTTGTCAATGACCTCATTTAACCTGGGTGCCTTAAATTACCTGTTAAACTTATTACATTCAATTCACCTGGTGATGGCCGCACAGCTTTTGTTTTTCCTGCCTTTAATTTGAGAAATAAATTGGTGCATTTGGACATTCATCTTCTTGTTGGTTTAACAAAATGGCAGGCCCATCGTGTCCCTGATTTGTCGTAGCTTCTTAGGACTGCACTCGCACTAAACAGCATCAAAATTAGCATAAACCAAGCGTTACGTTTATTTAAGCAGGTTTCCCGTTTAAAACATGTATTTTTATTCATTCAGCATCACTGTTGATTTACTAGCGCACTTGCACCGAGAAGAGAAAACGTAAACAAAAACTCACTAATGCACAGACTATTTCTCCTATATTGCAGATAATCCCGTGGCGCGTTTCTGTAGCACAAATATATCAAAATCGTGCCGTTTACACAAAACAAGAACTGTTCCAGCACCATTCAAGGGCCTGCGCACTGAATAATTAGAGGCAGTCTCCAAACATTCAATTAGGATATTCATTAAAATGTGCTGAAACGCGTTTATTTAACACATATATCACGTAAAATGTAATTATAACACACATTTGTGAATATTTTATATTACTATAATTGCAATTCGGAATATCTTTGGAGTGCGTTCACGCACATCTGCTTCACCTGGTTTGATGACGCTCCCCGTCCTTGCACCATTGCTAACTGGTCACACAACACGTCGTGACATTACTGTTTTGCTACACAGGCTGCTAGCTTGTCCACTGAAAGGTCAACTCACTTTTTGAGTACACACATTTAACTACCCCCAGGATGCAAGAAAGTTGCTTGCAAATTATGCACTTGTAAGTGCCAAGGTCTCGTGACAATGCTGTCAGCAAAGTGAGAGAAATCAGCTGTTATCGTCCATTAAAGTACTAACGATATGCTGCTAGCATGAATGCTAGCTCGCAAGCACTGGCTAAATGTATCGTCGAGTTCGCGACACAACCTTCAAGAATAAGTCAAATAAAAGTGCACGTAAAGGTTTCGCGTACATACTCGTGTTTGCAGACAAACCGCCGCAGATGGACTTCTAATATTCCTCTTGAGCTGCTAGTAGACAGTTGTATTTTCTCCCCTTCCTTAATGCACCAACAAGGTTCTGGCTTTCTGATTGGTCAGACAAAATGGATGTCAAAATTGGTCCAATCAAAAGCAGTGTTGTTAAAGCCCATAAAAAACTTGAAAGCAAAAGCACATACACGCTATAAGCGAGAGGCAGCCAAACTGTCGTTTCAGATTTAAATGTGAATATTAATGTGGAGCTTGTTTATTTATTTTTTAATAAATGTTAGACATTCAGCTCCAGTTCTGCTGACTTTTACTCTTTAAAAACAAAAGTCCCATCTTCATGTTTGTGGTTGTTAGGTGTGAGAAATCCTCTGTTGATATATTTTTAAATTTATTTTATTATTGTAATTGCTAGCTTTAAAAATGGTCCTCAACCGGAGGCCTGGGAGCTTGAGGGTCCTGCGCACTGCATCGAGTGCTCTTCTCTCAGCCCTTGGTACTCGCCCAGCTTGTCGTTTCCTTCTTATATTCTTATGGCCAGATCAGAGTGCAATATTTACAAAAAGACACAGTGGTACCAAACAGCCTCTTTGGATAATGTGCTGGCATCCGACCCCCAGAGTGAAAGGGGATAATGGCCATTTCAATCTTGCTGAATCTCATAATGAATGATAACAACAGGGGATATTTTAATTTCTTTAAAAAACACTAAAACCAAACAGTCAGTGCAGTGTATGGATTTGACCTGTAGAGGGCGGCATATAATAAACTCTGTGGGCTCTGGGTGCACCTTCCATGCGGGTAATTCTGAAACTTTGATCATTTACAGTAGGACTAGCGCGTTTTTAGACATTTAGAATGAGTAATTCATCCTAGTTCTAACAGTGTTTAGTAGAAGTGTAATTTCAGTTTTTAATTGATAAACGTATAAATATAACTGTTTACAAAAACGTTTCTAAGGATGAAAGGTAAATAGGCACGTATTTTTCTGGTTCATTTACAACTTGCATTGATAGTTAGCTGTTAAATAGATGTTTCCACTTGAATTAGTACATTATTTTCAGGTCTCCTTCATTACAGTTGTCATGTTGTGTCAAGAAGTTTCACGATGTGCACTGAGCACTTCTCTGTTTTCCCTTACTAGACAAGGCACTAGCTCATATTAAGCTCACATCTACATTGACAGACACTTGGCATCATGTCCACCTTAGCGTACAGGATTTTGAAAGCATCTGAACAAGTTCACCAGACTCTTTGTGCAGAACAAGGGTGGTACTCTCATGGCACATGCATGACATGTCTCTTTTAATTTTATATGTTCTAAGGGGTGTTTCATCATAAATAGCAAAGCTTCATCTATTATATATACATTTCTACTCTATATTCCCACTTGTAAATTCCAACTTTGAAAACCTGAAGTAGTTGGTACAGTGTGGTATGGTGAGCTTATATGCAGTGGCTCTTTAGGGATAAACAGCATTAGGTGGCACATAGCTCATTTAATGGCAAGTTGACTATGATGATGTTTATTTATAGCTTGTCATAGCGAAACTTACCCAGAGCTCCAGCGTGCCTTTCACAGCTGATGGCAATTCCAGCTGTGGAATTATAATGAGAAGTTTCCAATTGAGTCTGCTGGTCAGACACATCTGTCAAGTCATCGTCTAAGCAGGTGCTGAGTGCCTGGAAGTTACGTCAAACACATGGCTAAGCAGTTGGAAATGTGGAGAGGAGCTTTGCAAATAAAAATGCGAATGAGCACATAAAATGTAGAACACAATGAGTGATCAAGCTGTAGTGTCACATCATCGCTTTATTAACTCAGGGAAAAATGTTAGCTTACACATAGAAAATCTTTGCAGTGACACTATACAAAAAAACCCTTCTATGTGCTGACTTGCACAAAGATAAAGTGTGTTTTTAAAGTTGCTTTTGTATCCCTGTGTTTATACTTTCTCCACTCCAGACATTTTATCGGGGAAGAAAAATAATTTAGTCGGATTAAATTGTGAAGTGATTTTGTAATTTATACATTTAAGATAAACATGTTTCATGACTCTATTCATTGGTTTAAACTTGGAGACAGTATTTAAAACAAGGGATACTTAAATGAGTTCATGTAGTAAATGCAACAGCTAGTTTGTGAGCTATAAGGTAAGCCAGTCTATTAGTCTAAAATTATTGAAAAATATTTTCTTTTGTATGTTTTGTTTTTCCTTTACTGTTAAATACAGTTTTCTGTTAGTCTTTGTTAAATTTACTGTGCAAAAGTCTTGATCCATCCCTCATTTCTTGATATTTTGCAAGAAAACTGGGAAATAGATGGAGCAGTTCATTAAAAATGCAAACATATATGGAAGGAAATACAGTGTATATATTGTCCAAAAACAGAGTTTGCATGATTCTAGCAATGTTGAAAGTTGGTGTTTGTTATGACCAAAAACTACTCTGTCTGAACTTTCTTAGACAAGCTTTCTTGTAATTTGTGTAAGTAGTTTTCATGAATAATTCTCCAGGCTTCTTTAGATTGATGCTGTCTTTTGTTCTGTTCTCTGTCAAGATGATCTCACGTTGCTTCAATAATGTTTAGGTCTGGGGTGTGGTGATACCAATCCATGACTGTGTGTTTTTCTATCAGGTAGGCTTTTACTACATTAGTAGTGTGTTTTGAATCATTGTCATACTAAAAAAATGAAGCCATTGTATTCCATGGTGGATCAAACTCTGACAGTACTTTTCTGTGTTCATAATTTCAATTTTGACAAGATCACCAACACCACTGGCAGAAATTAAGCCTTAAACAATGACAGAAGCACCAACAAGTTTTGCAGACACTCACTGCTGTACCGCTCTCAGGATCTTCTCCGACATATTGATGATAATTTCAATCAATCAATGACCCTAAAGTTAGGGCATCCACTGGCTATGTTATGCTGTTGGGAATGTTTGAGTACTATAAATCGTATGAAAGTTGTACATTGTGGTCCTGATTATAAAAGGAAAATTTTCTATCCTGATAAGGTGAGCTTTTTTCCACAATAACAACACCTCTGTCTACGGGGTAACTCAGGTCAGCAAATTCTCTGATGAGTATGAAAATTAAGTTAAGTTGAGTGTTAAGTTCTTATGGTCAAAAAATAGAATAGAATATTTTTTTATGTCAAAAGGTTGAACATTTGCTAATATTTTTGATGAGCGATTAAGAAAGTAAACTAAAGAAAAGTGTGTCCTGTGCAGCAGGAGCCAGTTTGTGCCAATAACACTGTGCACAATGAAACCTTCACCATCATACAAGGCAAAGAAGGAAAGAGAAAGACGTGTCCTACAACATTCTCATGTATCAGACAGATTACTGAGCAGAACACTGGTACAAAAACAATAAAGGGTCTCTTATAGGAGATGCATGCCACACACCCAGACAAAGACTTGCCTGTAATCAGACAACATGTCACGTCACTCGGACCAAATAAAAATTTTATTGCTTCGTGTTGTTGCATGCCAGATGTTCAGTGGAGAATATGTAAATGTCACACACAAGTACAAACTGTGTGTAAAAACTTGATCCTGCACACATGTGCATGTAACTCCAGCCCACTGTATTATATCTTGTACTTGCACACATCACACTTACATGCTAATAATCCCCTAAAGTCCATATAAAGCATGTGCCCTTCAAAATCACAGCCCCGATTTGCTTTTGCATGCAAACACACATTCAGAGGTCACACTAAACCCCATCAAGGAGCATGCTGTGTATATATAGACACCGTACACACGTATATAACTCATAAAGGCACATACAGCATCAATCTTCTACCTGCTCTACTATCTCCACCTCTTTGTGAAAGCAAATTCAGTTTTCTCCTGCATTATCCATAATATATCTGACTACACACACACACTGTTTCTGCATGTCACTCAACTTTGAGCACCCTCTCTTTAGTTTTCCACCCCCACTTGTGGGCCCAGCTGTCTGTGCCACTCAAAGGTCTATAGGCTGACATTTTTTCATGACATCACAAACCCCTGAACACTGGTGAACCGTAGGATCGTATTCATTCAACTCCAAGAGATGAACACTGCAGATGCACAGGCACTTATCTGAGAGTACGCTCATGTTTCAGCTGACATTTGGCAAGAGGTAGGTCACAAGCCAACCAGTTCAACTAACTACTGGTAAAAATTTAGTGGTCAGTAAGGATAACTGAAACCTGTGCACCATTACCACAACACATTTTACTGTAAGACTGTATCATGTAAGTACCAATTATAAACATCTATTTTCTTCCTCTTATCCAATTCAGGGTAGCAGGGGGCTGGAGACTATCCCAGCTGTGAGAGGCTAATACAGAGAGACAACAACCGCTCACACTCACGTCTTTGGACTGTGGGAGGAAGCCACCCGGACATGGGGAGAACATGCAAACTCCCCACAGAAAGGCCCCAGGTAGATGGTGGAGTTGAACCCAGGACCTTTTTTGCTGCAAGGCAAGCGTGCTAACCACCATGCTGCCCGCAATTATAAACAGTATAGTGACATCTTTTTAAAAAAAAAATAAACTGTTATACGTTAACAGTGTTTTATATTTAAAAAAGAGCTGTCAAATCTCATTAATGTTACCTAAACACTTTTATTAGTTCCCTTCCTTTTCCGTGTCTTTCTGTGTGGCGTGCTGTGTTATTTAACTACTTAGATAAGTGAATCCCAAAATGTTGATTCTGTTCATCTGGACGTAGCGTTTTCAGTGGGAGAAACGTTTCGTCACTCATCCAAGTGACTTCTTGAGTCTCAGCTGACTGCAGGTTTCCCCAACCTTAAAAACAGCACATTTGCACAATAACTGAAAGCAGCCCACTGAATGAACAATGAGTGACGAAACGCTTCTGCCACTGAAAACGCTACGTCCAGATGAACAGAATCAACCTTTCGGGGCCATATAAGGTAAGCAGCTTCGCTTGTAAACAGCCAATCTAACAGAATCAACCTGGTGCTGATTTTCAGGTTTGTATTTAGAAATTCTTTTATTGTTATACCATCTGTGCTTCAGTTGTCCTGTTAGGATTACATTTTGCTGACCGAGCCAAACATGATCCCACAAATAATAAAGATAATCAGTTTTCTCCTTTGTGGACTACGTCGCAAAAACAGGCAGCTCACAGTCAGCTATGAGTGATCTAGAGTGATCTGGCTGTCGCAAAAACAAACTCACATCCAACAGTCTTAAGTTTAGGCGAAAGATATCGCCGTATCCATCTGTCCGCTAGAGACGAATGATTTCCTCCTTCCTCTCAGACAGATTTTCAGTTATCCCCCCAGACGCGTACAGGAAGGGGAGGCGGAGTGGGAGGGGGACTTTTTGTAGTGACTAAAACCTGATGACCACATTACTTGGATTTGGTTAATATATGAAACCTGTACAGTCCAGACGCACGCAGTGTGCCCACACAAACACAAAGCTCACATTTATGCCTGCATGCCATACAAACAGTCGGATGATACACAGACCTGCGTGTGCTGCTTCAACCATGTGTCATGATGACTTTGAGTTGGACTCTCTCTGTAAATGACACACTTTGATTGGTGATCTTAACAGCTGCCTTCCCTGAGACATTCTGCTGCTGGATGACTGTTATAATGCTTCTAACATGTGTTCATCGGCACAAAGTTGGTGATTTAGATCTCTGTTATTTCTTTCTGTGTGTGTGAGTGCACATGATCAGGGCAGGGGCCCACCCAGGAAGTGACTCCACCTTGTAGCGATGTACAGAATTCTCCCTTGCTGAAGAAGAGAGCAGCTTCACAGCCACAGCCCATAGGGTCTCCATTTGCCCTTCTCAAAAGACTCCATTGTTCCCAGAAGTCTGAGGCAAGAGAGTGAGCTAAAGAGAGTTATGAAGTAGCCGTTGGGGCAGAGGCTGGGGTGGTGGGTGTTGGGCCGCTGCCTAAAACCACACGTAGGAGAGGTTGCCAGAGACAGAGCATCTCTGTGCGGCTCACAGCCTAATGTTGGAGCCTTGCCCCAGCTTAACAGCACCGTATGAAAAGCCCCGCAACACGGCACAAAAAAACACACCTAACTGTCAGAGGGCTCAACAGACCCAATGATTCAAGGCCATATGGTACTCCATATTTGGTTCTGTTTGTGTGCTTGCTAATAGGGGCTGTTTTTTTCTTTTTTCTTTTTGAAAATCTGAAGCATTACTTAAACGGGCCAATCACAGTGGGCAGTTGGACACTGCCCCCGGGGAGGGTCGTTAATAACGTTGGCATTTTGAATGTGGAAACAGAAAATAAGTGTCATGTGATTTTAACTGTCGCAAGTATTTTTCCAAGTTAAGAGTGGATAAAGCTCTGATAAAGAGTAAATTCACTCGGAGGCGTTTCCAAGCCATCTATATGATCATCTGCAACTGATAGGATCCGAACGGGACAATAAACAGAAAAGAGATATTTTCCAAAGACAAAGGGCAGCTTTTAGAGAATAATTTAGTACAAAAAAATACTGTGTTTTAAATTGTTTTTATTGAAACAGTATGACCAAAAGCACTGCAATTAAATAAACGTTTTGAACGAATCAGACGGCACAAATTAAAGACTCAGAAGTGATAATATGCAGCAAAGCAGAAGGGGTGGGTGGGACGAGGGACATGTATCGTTGCAAACATTTGCAGTGTCTGAAGCTTGTTCATTAAATATTACACCACTCATTCAGTGCACATATTAAATACGTTTTTAAAGCAAGCAGGGGTAAGCCGAGACGTCATTATTTGTACATCCATGTGACACACTCTTGCAAAAAAAAAAAAAAAAAAAAGGCATAACTGCCAAACACTTTGCACTAAAACAAAGTGCAATTATAAATTGTCATCCTATGCATGTGATCTAGGGTCAGGTCAACTGAAAAGACTGGATGGCTGTTCTGGTATTAACAGAAGCACTGTCAAGACAATGTCACTGCTATGTCTGGTAACCAAATGTGCGAGCCTTTATAAGCTAACGGGCCAAGTTGTTTGTTTTGGAATGGGTATCAGTTTAAAAGTACATTCAATTCACATTTTTAATGCACTTCCAAAAAAAAAATTAAAAAAATCATCTTAGCTAGCTAGAGAATACCAGAGACAGTGGCACAAACCCTTCTGCTAAATTTCACAGATATGTATTAGGTTTTTATATGTAAGTGTTAAACTGGGCAGAATGTCACGTTACTCTTGCAAACGAGGGGTGTCTTTTCGTGTCTGATGACCCTCAGAGCTCACCAGGGCCAGAAGCTTCATCCAGTTGGCCAACCTATTAGGGGCTGCATGACAGCATACTCTATACCGGTGCTCGTGGGTGCTTTAGCCACAACAATAGCCTAAGGCTGCCTGTACATAGTGTACTGCATATTCCATAATATTAAATGCCTAGCCTATGCGAGTGCAACATATGAGAGTAACTGAATGCAGTATAGTCTTTGTCTAGCACTGTATATACATCCAGCAAAATTGGCAACAGTATTTCTTGTTTTCTTTCCTAATCCCAGCCTCCTTATGTCTTTGATTTGTAAGTATTTCTAATTTTTATGTCATTTTTCTTTCTTGGTATTAATCTAAGTCAGTCACTAAATCGCTTATGTGGAGGACTTACCCCTGTCTTGTCTTTTTTCTACAAAATGCATTTGAAAAGCCTGAAATTCTTCCTGACATCCTGTTGTCACCTTGTTTTGTTCTCTTTAACAGCTCCTCGGGATCAGGAAGTTTGCAGGGGCAGGTGAGGATTTTGGCAATATATACATTAAAAAAATAAACCCCCCACCCTCCCCACCCCGTGCCCCTCGCCCCTCGCTTTTGTTAACACAGTCCAGAGAGCTGGTTAGGTTTGCTTAGTTCTGGCATCGCGTGCTTGTTTTTAATAATCAGAAATGACGTCACAGTTCAGTAGTTCAGAATTTCCAGAACTTCGCACGGTCCCGCTGCTTTGTAGGCTTTTTCCTCAAGGTCTGTGGGATACAAAGAGAGATCCGGTCAGAGATGGAAAAGATTTTTTTTATATGATTGGCAGTTAGGGTTTATATTATTTTAAAGTTAATTCATCGGGGGACTTGTTAAGTAAAATTAGATGGTGAACAAAGCTGGGTTTTATGCATAATTCATAGATTACGCAGCTTCAAAAGTTGAATGGAGTTAAAAAAAAATACACAATTTTCAATTTCTGTGAAAAAGTTTTTTTGTGTTTTTTTTTATTTCAAACGGTACAATAACTAAAGAAAATCTGATTATTGGTTAACTTATTAAAAAAACAAACAGATGGCGATTGCTCTGGTTAGCAACCCTGTTTCTAATGTACAAAGCCCCTGTGTTTCTAGGGATCAAATCAAGTTGTTAACACAAAACCCCTCTAGCTGACGGCCATGGGCCATGTAGACCGATACTAAGTCAATAAACAAGCTCATTTTAAGGCCACTTGTCACCATGAATGCTGGATTTTCCACCTAGAAGCATGGGACTCTATGTCAGCAAACAGAGGAACAACTATGGAGCCTTGTCAGTAGCTCTTGGGAAAAAGATGGCTGTAAATAGGTGTGTGAGGGGTTAAAATGATTAGCTGAAGGGGTAAAATAGAAAACTTTACAAAGACCATAACACTCTGCTTTCTGCCAGGCTTTTTGTTCCTTGCAGACCTGTGACACAAAAATTCGCCATCATTATTAGCAGTAATTATCATCATATGTTCACAGGGGACAGAAAACTGTCACTTCATATGGACTTGATCTACTTTCAGGAAGGAACGTCTGTGTTCACATGTGCTCAGGAACAATTTTGATTGAAATGCTGGTTTGGGAGAATTCGTAGTCACCTTTTCTTTCCTATGTGACTTCATTCTTGGATGGTTCAGTGATGACTCAGTGCCCAACATCTATGTAACACTGCCATGGATTTAATCTTTGTGCTTATGTACATGCGGTAGTGAGTTACTTACGAGTATTCGCCCATCCTCTTCAAGACAACAATCACCACTGCTGTGATGACGGCCACTGCCAGCAGGGCGCCGACTACAATGCCCACAATCTGTCCAGAGCTCAGGGCCTCTGTTAGATGAGAGTTAGTGCATTTAGATCCATAGTTAATATATTTAAACAGCAATGGTTATTAAGTGTATGTTAGACTTATTAAGTGTCACCATTATATCTATTCAAACTGACCTCTCCTTTCTCCCACACTTTCCTCACCTTCTGTGTCCTCCTCAATGATCAGGTCAGTGGTTTCTGTCCCAACAGGGCCCACTCTCTCAGCAGTGCCCTCTGTGTCAGCAGGGATCACTGTCCCAGTAGGGCCCATTGTCTCAGTGAGGTCGTCTGTTTGGGACTCACTGAGTACTTGCTCAGTGGACGATGTGGTCTCCTCAGACGTATATTCAGCGTATTGGGTAGGTGTATTGGGAGCTTCTGTTTCAGTGACTAGGGCTTCAGTTGTAGGCACAGGCACACTGATATGGTCATTGAAAACGTGTGTTGTAATTTCGAAATGGGCCGTAGTTGGTACAGATGGAGGATGACTGGTGACAACAGTGGTAGGATTAGCCTCTAGAGCAACACCAGGTGTGGTTTCTCCTTCTGTAATGACCACAGATGAAGAGTGAAGTTCTGTAGGGTCTGTAATTGGATCTGGGGGAAGGAAATAAGAATCTATCAAAATTTGTTTTTTCACTATCACAGAGTGCTTTCTCGATGGGTCATTTTTGGCTTTCTCCCTGTGATATCGATGTCTCTGCTGATTTCTTTAATTTAACTGTGAAAATCTCCCAGTATTCAAAACTCATCAAATTATAATTTATTTTGTTTTTTTTTTATTTCTTTTTTTATTTATATCTTTTTCCAGTTAAGTTAAAAGTAAGTTCAAGTTTGAAAAACAAGAAAGGATGTTTTTGGTGCAGCTAGGTAAAATGCACCCAGGTACTGGGGTTGTACTGCTAATGCAATTCCACCTGATCACGAACTTTTCAGTGATGAAAAACGACATGTTACAGATGTCGCTTTGAATACTAACAGATAAACATCTGGCTTTTGTTAACACTGAGTATTAGCCTGATGGACCCTAGCATTAAATATTCAGGATGGGTGATCGTGCACTTAAAAGAACCCTGACACATTTTTGAGACTGATATTGATATTTGATCATTTAAAAACTCCAGTCAATATTTCTTTCTTTGAGAAGACACACACAAAACATAAGCAGGTTTCCCTAACATGTATTATCTGCAGTTATTTAAGAGTGCTTACTAAGATAATATCACAATTCAGTTGAAAAATAATCTTGTTTTACAGTTTCAGCAAGTTGAGTAAATTACTCGTTTACGCTCTGACAGGCTCTGCGTGGATCAGCTGGTTGTGCGCACCAAACATGGGGCGCAAAAGGGAAGTTGAGGCATGCCCTCTGATGGACAAACCGTGCAACGTCAACACTCATGTTTGAAGGGTGTTTCTCATGTCACTTGCTTTCATTTACTGGCCGATTATAAATGCAAATACCGACATATCGGTATCTATGTTATAATACCTTCATCATTAACCTGTGCATTAGTACATATCCAACACTCAGCAAGATGATAGCTCAAGTAAAAGTGGACATTAAATGTTGTTTGTTTAAGGTCTGTTTTCTTTGTAACTTCAGAGCACAGTTGATTGGCATGTTCATGCCGTGGAAGTTTGAAAGGCCATTGTCGTTTCAACCAAATTCTTGTTTGACATAATTCAGCAATGTTTCAGTTCAATCGTCCTATCTGTAGCCTTTCACTTTATCATTGTTAGCTAAAAAAAAAGAAAAAAAAATACCCGGTCTAAGACAATGACGAACTTTATCGTTGTGAGTCAAAATGCGAAGTTTATAACAATACCAGTAAATAAATGGACAATAGATCTGCCTCCGTCTGTGGGGATGGGTGAAAATGTGAAAAATAAACAGCGTTAATGACGCTTCACTCACAACATGATGTCATTACTTGACCTTTCCCCCTTCTCACACTCCTCGTCTGTCTCATACAGGTTCTCCCATCATCAGCACTGTATCAGCATGCACACCCCACCCATTGACTTCATATAATATGCATCCTCCCTCTGTTCCCCCTCCCCATCCCTCTATCCGGTCTTCAGGGCCTCGTGTTTGCGAACTTGCATGCCACATGCTCTGACTTATTTCCTGTGGAGGGAGCCACTGCCGCATGTGTAAGCAGAGCTTACACAGGCTTGTTAACCATCAGACACTTAATCCGTGCAGTCACAGGAGGGTGGGGTCACAGGGAGAAAGCATGAAAGTTTCTTTGAAAAGGTAAAAAAAAGAAGACGATATGCAGTTTAAAACATCTGAGTTTTTCTGTAGTTTCATATGTTTTCTTGACTGATGTTTAATATCTAAAACGCACTTTGTCAGAGCTCAGAAGACCATCTGTGTCATGGTAGTCTCTTATTTTGTCCCATCTGTAAAAAACATGTATTTAGCGTTTATTTTGCCTCTTTCATGAGGGTCTGGACCACGAGCCGGCCTGGGCTCAACATGATCATTTCCCACCAATAACCAGAGCTCCATCTCCCCACGTTCAACATCCTCCCAGCCACAAATGAAACTCTAGCCTGGACAGCACCGTTTCAAAATTAAGGAGGTAGATTTCAGCGTGGCACCAAAATTACAGTCTGCGCCTAACTTTCCACTGACAAGCTGCTGGCCTGAAGTTGCGCCTTTTTCTTTGGAAAAAACCCCCCCGATTAAAAGCTATTCATCGCACAAAGCCTCCTTACTGCAGAGAGCAAAAATGAGCTTCTGTGCGAGTCTTCCAAACTTAGCTCCTGACATCATGCTCTCTCCAGCTCCGTTTTTGTCCAGTTCTTCTAAATACCTGAAATAATAGAGAATGCTTTACCCAGGGTAAAAATAACTCTTGAATGGCTGGGGTTAGTCTACCAACCGGTGCAGCACTGTGCTGCCTGGTGTGTTCATTAGCAACAGGCGGGGGTAAATATAACAAAACATTTGTTCCCACTGAGGAAGACTATTGAGAAGGGGGTTTACTAATGGCGACTCAGACTGTTTGTTTGGAACGTCTGTAAGCGATGATAAAATGGTCTGTGCTCCACTGAGCGTGGCTCTGTGCTACGTGTAATCACTCCCTCATTCTCCACTACCAATTGTTTCATTATGTGTACAGTTCCCACAATTAGCTCTGAGTAGTATTTCCTCCCCACCGTGCTAGCCCTTCTGGGTTAATGCAGCTGCATTAGTGAGTAACACAGTGACTTTTAACGGCTTACATACACTCCCCCCTCCTCTCCTTTTAATCTACTTCTTCACTATCGTCGTCTTCATAAACCAGACTCCCTGAGGATAGGTTTGTTGCTGATGAAACCGCTGAGAAGGCTGAATCCTTGGAGAGAAAGAGAAGGGGGGAGAGAAAGCAGCAAGGGTGGAGGGGGAGCTTTGAGGGAATGGCATGTTTCAAAAGTGAGACGCCAGGGAGCACCCCGTGTCCCGTCTAGAGTGCTTGATTTCACTGTGAACATGGTGTGTCCGCTTATAGCAAGATGTATTGCGTGTGTGCAACACATAGGTGAGCTTGTGTTCATCCTCAGGGGGCAAATGGACAGACCTAGAACAGGAAGCCTGACGCTGCTACAGTTTCTACAACTAGTTTTAGTCTGACTCTCAGTCAGTTAAACGATGACTGCAAAGTTGGATGCTTTGCTTTTTCTCGCGAGTTTCAGTGTTTGATTTAATTTTGACTTTTTTTTTTCCTTTTTAATTTAGTTACGTTTCAGTTAGTTTCCAGAGCTGCTCTTCTTATTTCAGTTCAGTGTTTATCATTCTGAACATGTTTACCTTTAGTTTCGTTTTTATTACTTTCAGGGTCAGTTTTAGTCGGTTTTTATTGTTGCGTGGAGGGCATATGCCAGTGGCAGAGTTTCTGCAAATCATTATAGGTATTACTTTAAGCAGTTGACTCACAGTCTTGTAAACATCCAAACCCTCGAAAAACACCTCCATCAGCCCCTCATCAGGCAAGCTGTAATAACAAATTTTACCAAACTGACAAAGAGTTACACTAAGGATATTTATTCAATCTATATATAATTTAAATTTTAAGGTAAAAAAAAAAATAACTCCAGTTAGTTTTCATTAAATAACTAAACTTTTTTTGGAAGCAGTTTTCTTTTCTTTTCAAACCTTCTTCATCATTGCATCGGTTTTCATGTCAAGCATGCTTGAAACATCATCCAGCGCCCCGAAAACCTTCATTCATGTTTGTGTGCATGTATGTGAACTTGTGCATTAAAGGGTTAACTTAGAGTAAAAAAAAAATAAACACAATTATTACTTAGTAAAACATAAGCTTAATAAATTATTTTGGTCCACCATGATATTTTGTTCCCACAATTTCCCCTAAAAAACTAAGTGATGCAGAAAATAAAAAACAGGACAGGGAGGGCGAGGTGAAGAAAAGGGCTGAGTGAAAAGCTGTAAAGGAATTGGGCAAAATGAGGTGAGAAAGAAATGGAGGGGGGGAAGTTCACTCCTTTCTGATATAAATTAAAGCGAAAAAACAAAAGAGTGATGGAGGGACACAATAATATACAGCCAGAGACAGCAAAGGTGGGAGTACAGGCTTCCATTCATTATTATCACAATTAGCTGTCACTTAAGCCCCCTGTATGCACGTACGTACGTGTGTGTGTGTGTGTGTGTGTGTGTGTGTGTGTGTGTGTGTACGTAAGTTGCTAATTCACACTCCTGTGTGGGACAGAAAAGATCAGTGCACGAGATGTGAGGGAGTGTGTTCATCTTCGAATCTCAGGAATGTTTTTCGTGGTGTTTAGGGAGTAAAGTGTGAGCGATACAGACGCCCTCCCCATCTCACCACACCAACATGAGATGTCACATGACGTACACTCCCCTGCGAAACTAGTGGGAGTCATCTCTAAAAACACCGGGCCGTGCCATGCAGTGCACGCTGAGGACTTTTTGAAGCAAGAGTGGAATATTCTCAGCCGGCCTTATCGCAGATGCAACACAATGTGCGTTGAATGTGTGTCCACATTCATTTTATAGCCACTCGTGTTTTTCTCCTCCCACTCTAACTCAGATAAAAAAGACATGCAGCAGGTCCCATCTGGACTCTATCACCAGGGGCAGAAATTGGCACTACATCAAGTTGGCCTTTAATCTCGGGCATTACAGTTTCTCACTACATTGCCACAGCACAATGAACCGGAACAGGCGTGATGTTAAACGAAGGGAACACAAATAAACAAGTTACGGTGCATTATCATGCTGAACATCCAGGCTTGCATTTCCTTTCTCATGTTTTCCATGTCTCACAGAGGAAGTGCAAGGCTGGCATTTGTGCCTTTTTACTTGTTGAGGATATGCACATAAATCTTGGTGTTTTTTCTAATCTTTTTGGAGCTGCTACTGTCTCAGTTTCGTCAGGATAAGGGCTTGGTCTGGGATAAAACAGTCTCCACCTCCCCTTTCCTTAAACAGATGAATCTTTCTCCTTAGGGAAATTTTTGGAAGTATGGAAGTATTTTATTTATTTATTTATTTATTTTTACATTTTTTTTTTTTTTTTACATTTTTTCTTCTCCTAATTAGATTCAGTTGGTGTGAGAAGTCCTCGGACCTCGTGGTCTTTCCTTACGCGCGTGTGTCTCATACTTGGAACAGGAGCGCAACATTTGGGTCATTTCTTCAAGCGGGCTCGGACAAAGGGCATTAACCTCTTCCTTTGGCGGCCAGATGTGAATGGGATGTTACTGGCCAAGCAACTGCAGACAAAACTCATAAGAAGGAGACGAGGGGAGGGGCGGGGGGAGTAGCAGCGAGAGGGCGGTGGTGGATGATTGTACAGGATGGAGATGGGAGTTAGAAAGGCTCCATTTGTGAGGTATGAGTGGGGAATGACTGATTTCCTTTGTATTCTTAACAAGAACAGGGAAGACTTTCTGAAAACTTCAGCAGTTTCTTCCTCAGTTAAAAAAGCAAACCCCGCCATAAAACGGGAGAGACACACAGACCAGGAAAAGCTTGTCGTGTAACAATAGACCCATCGCTTTTTGTGCATCCTGTGTTCCCCCAAATCTGAGGGTTACACTCATGAACCTGGACGAGAGAGAGCTTGAGAAAGCTGAAGGGCTGTTAAGAGACGGTGGTGGTTGGGGGGTGGAGAAGGAAGGGGTTATTTTAAGTGGTAAAGTTTGCAACCCCACCAAAGATGGGTAAATGCCAAGGGCTGGTGTGCTGTACATGCTAACAACACACGGGTAAAAGAGGGTGGGGCAGCTCTCAAAGTTCATCACGTCTCTTGCTCCTCTCTCATCCATATGACCCTCTTAAATATAGAGCCTCCCACTATTAATACACCCACATAGACACAAAACGGCCCTGCCCTGCCCTGCACTTTCCTCGGGCTTCAGCCACAACTACTGGGCAGAGAGTGGCTGGTCAAGGCAAAAGAAGAAAGCAAGGCAAAGAAAGACAGAAAGTTAAATGATACATGCTGTGAGAGCGACTGGAGACAAAGCACAGATGAAGGGGGGAGAAGAAAAACAGAGGGAAAAAGGAGAAAACAAAATCAAGTGCAGCAAGAGAGAAATAGGAGAATCAGGAGTAAAACGAGAGGAAGCACAGGATAGGCTTTCGGATAAATATGTACGGTGTATGTTACAGTTTACAGCCCCCCCCCCCCCTGCACATGACCACAGTTTTTGGGACGCTTCCAAAGGATATTGCTTTCTTCTCTTTTGGCTGTGCCAAGAAAACTACAGACACGAGGCACCAGAGCTTCTTGCTATTACATCATATATTTTTTCCCCCCATGCTTGCAAAAAAAAAGAAAAAAAGAAAAAAGGAGACAACAGTGACAGCGAGGGAAAAATACAGCAAAGCAGGATGAGGTAATTTGTTAAAATGAACACGGAGCATTCATATGAGCTGATCCCTCTTTGTTAAATTAACACCTTCGCTTTTCCAATCACTGATCTTTGGCCAAGTTTGGTGGATTAACCGCAGATGCTAGAAGAAATATTCTTAGATATTACACAAAAAAAGTGTTAGTTATTTAAGTGTTTAACACTTGTGTATTTGCGTGTAAACAAACAATCGCATTAACTTATTAATGAATACAAATGAAACCTGGACCATTTCCCCCCTTATGAATCCAGCCTGCAAAGTGTTATTGTTCAATCGGCAGGGATTAAAGCAGACAAAGAGAAGTGTGGTGAGGGCACATGGAGGCAGAGGGAGAGAGAGAGGACATAGTGTGCTAACAGTAGGATGGTGATAGCTGAGAGTTCACTTACTTGCACTTGTGAAGGCGCACAAAAGGCCAACAAGGGCCGACAGGAGCAGCAGCTGAACTTTCATTGTGTCAAAAAAAACTCTTCTCCGCTCTTCTCGCCAGTCAAAACCCACAGAGACGTCCCCAGGGGCACAACACCGGAGACCTAACACACACCAACCGGCGTCTACGGTAGTAAAATGTTGAGGGATCCAAAAAAGGTCAAGAATGAAAATAAAGTCTTTGGCCGGAGGAAGTTTGGGAAAGCGGTGGGTTGAGATCCTTTCAACTTGTGGAGGTGAATGTGAACAGACTCGGGCTGGTCGGCGTGGAGGAAGAGAAAGAAAGAGTGGTGGAGGGATGCAGACAGGACAAGAGAAAGAGAGGAGAGATCTGGCCACTTTGGGTGAGTGCAGAGAGAGAGAGAGAGAGGGAGGAATGGCACACGGCAGGAAGGAGAGAGAAAAGAGGGTGCATGTGAGTGGCTGAGAGTGGAGGAGGGGTGCTGGTACTGGTTGTGGTGGCGGTGGGCTGGGCGGGCTGAGGAGCAAGGGGCAGGTTGGATTGGGAGGAGGGTGTCTGGATAGGGGCAGTAAGGTGGTTTGAGCCCTCGTGGCCCAGCCCCATGTAAACCTCCTCTTGGTCCACAGCCAGCAGTACTCCTGTTTGCAAACCCTGCGATATCAGCAGCATGCACACACTCACACATGCCAACACATGCACTAGGTGATACAGACAAATACACACTTATTTATCTAGACAAGACAGGCACACTAAACTGCAACCGGCTGTCTTTTACAATTAGAAAGCTAAAGCAACAAACTTTCCACATGAATGAATGGAAGAGATGTAAACAAAGGTTTGGGTTGTTTCAAATAATCCTTAATCACAGGAGTTAGGAGCCAAATCTTTGGATTGACTAGATACTACCTGTCAAATATTTAACAGGATTTAAGTAAATATGAGCAAACACCTGGAATTCATTTGTGCTGATCTTCTAAAACATCAGTTTTGCTCTATTTATAAAGAAAGTGGCAGTGTACATGGGTGGCTGATAGACAGCGGGAGGAAAGAGCGCTTTCTGGACCGCTTTCCAATGAAAAGAGGCCATAAATACAGTTAGAACACTGTGTGACGGTGTGTCGCAGGCAAGCATGGGTGGTCTGCCTAGTTTACATGCAGAGGAGGGCAAACAAACGGTCGCCCGGCGCTAGGCTGACACCTGTTGGACAACAAGCCGCGAGGGCCAAAACAGCACAAATAGGCTCAAACTAAAAACTCAGAAGCCACTGTCACATCTTCCTGCACAGCACAGCAACATGCACACAGCATTATTTCAAGATTTCAAACATGCAAACAGCTGATAAAATAACGGTAGCAGATGCAAGGTTATTGCAGTAAAAATGGTCAATGACATTTTAATAAACACTAAAACAGATTTGAACCGCTGAACCGCCATACATACACAGGTTACTTATGACACACAAAAATGCCAACGTTTTTTTTTCCCTCTTTAAATCACCTATTTACATTATACTCAAGCTATGTACATAATGTTTCTCCTGGAAGAGAAATAACAAAATACCCATCTCCATTTGCCATTTCCTTTTTTTTTTTTTTCAGTCTGCATTTTTCCAGGGCAAACAGAGAAGTGACATACTGTTATTTACAAGGACAATTACACGCAGACATACAAGAGATATATATATATATATATATATATATATATATATATATATATATATATATATATATATATGCTGGTCACGGTAATACAGCATTTAATGGCAATAATAAAGAGTATTTATCTTGTTTTTTGTGTTTTTTTTTAAACATTACCTTGTTTAGACCACCTGAACAATCACTGAGATCTTCCAAAAGAGGAAAAAAAAGAAGAAAAAAAAGCACTTTAAGGTCTAATATTTCACCGTGGAAAATAGGAGACCTTAAAGTGTGAATACAATGAAATTCACTTGTTTCCCATGTGTGTTTTCTTTCTTTTCTTTTTTTTGAGCCATATAAAGCTAAAGGAAACTGGAGAGGACTATACACACACCTGTACATACACAAAATTAACATTAACAACAAAAGCAAAACAAAACAAATGATGTTGAGCATCTTGTTTGATCTTTACTTAGACAAAGCATTAAAATGTTCCCGGTTATCATTTATTTTAGTCTAGATGCTATCAAACTTGTTGCTGTGCAAAAAACTGCTTGCCTTTTCCCAAATGAGGCATGTTAGAAATCAAGACCGAGCTGATCCGCAGGGTCATAAATGATGTGCGCTTTTGCCTCCCCTTCAGTTTTATCTCTGAAAACTATATAAGTTAATGCTGAGTCACGCGACGGTCTGATTTTCTTTTTGATCAGTGACGTATATTGGCTCTACTAAAAGGCTCATTCTGTTACTCAGCTTATTACAGCTGACAAATGAAGACTTTTATCCATTTGACCAGAGTCCTGGGCAACGCTAACATTTAGCCAACAGGATTTGAACACTGACAGCACAACACGACACACAGTTAACCTCACATTTAGGAGATGTAAAGGGCAGAGGTGTGAAGACATATGTGGACATAACACCCTGAGAACATGACACACTAACCTGCTGTTGAAAGCGCATACTGATGACAAGTTTGCGATAAAATAGGCAGAAGAAATTTACAGCTAGTGTCCTGTATGACAGAAAAAAGATAGAGGAGGAACAATTTGTGATAGATGGATAGAAGCTAAAAATACCTGTTTTAACCAGCAGGTGGTGCCCCGACTCTTGATTTAGGTTGAAACGTCCTTAATTTTGTCCCCAAACTATTATCCTTCTCACCACATATGTAAAGTAACAACGAGCAAAGCAATGCTACAGTGAAGAAAGGATGAAATGTCTGGATTTGCTCAGTGTGTGCAAAAAATAAAACAAATTTGATGGTTTTCTTAAGACAGTTTGGGGAGAGGACATCTTTTTTGTTCATTCCAGTCACAGGCTGGGAAACGTTGTAGATCACGGGACACGAGCTGCAGCGGGATGCACATTTAAGAGAAAGAAAGCAATTCAAAGAAGAACTGACAACACTTTGGCGACTTGCAACCCTGTTGGCACAACGGGGACACAACGAGAGACAATTCGGAGCGTTGTCGCTTTGGACGAAACGTGTTTATGTCTTGGCTTCGTTCGACACAGTCTCAGTCTGTCCCATCTCCATTTTTCCATGATTGTCTTTAGATTTAATAGACCACTTTTATCAGAAAAAAAAAGGCCAGCGTGTTTAGAAAAATCACTTCCCATCTTGTTTTCTGTTGGATTGTCTTCTGTTTTGTTACACAGGTGAAAGGAGCAGGTCAGTCAGTTTCGTACCTTATGTCACTATCATCACACTTTGCCTGCATCTCCTTATTAATTTCAAGTCTTTTCCTTCGTCGCTCCCTTTGACTGACGGCTCAGTCTAGACGATGGAGTCCCAGTCAAAATCATCCTGGATGTCGTCGGCAGCGAGCATGCGCCTCACCTGAAAGTGTCCCGGAGGCAGCGTGTGTTGTTGCTGGCTCAGCTGGCTGTGATGACCTGGATGTATAAGAAGATGATAATTACATCTGAATTATTTCTTTTTAAATATGTGAGTAGGACAAAGAACAGCTGAAACTAAAAGTGTCTAAAACACAGCTAAAATATAGGAAAAACAAGAAAAAGTCAAAAACAGAGAAATATACTGTCAGCACATTACACCACGTCTTAAAGTGCCCTAAATAACAGGTGATCATGACATGGTGACTCATATTAGTGAGTCACTGCAATGAATTTTAATGGTTACTTTGAAACTAAAATGCATATTGGATACTATAAAAACGCTCAGTGTATCTTAAGAAAATTATAAAATTAATGTATCAGAGAGGTGTTGATGCAACTTTATGACGAGATACTTCAGTATGTGGCAGCACTGTGCTGCATTAAGTGCCTTCACAACAATATTCTGAGCTACAAATCAATCATTTTCTGGGGAATTAAAGAAAATTTATACTAGTTTTTCTACTGGTTCACTTCATTAGTACTCGGTTAGACCACCTTCTGCCTTCAGAGCTGGCTTAATTCTTTATGGCATGGACTCAACAAGGTGCTGAAAACATTCCTCATAGATTCTGGTCCAAAGTGACAAGACAGCATCATACAGTTGCTTCAAATCCTGCAGCTGCACATCCGTTTAAGTACAGTGAGCTCATGGTCGCATTCAAGAAATCAGTTAGGAAGACTATGGTGATAAAATAATGCTCACTTGTTGCTAAGATTCACAAAGTATGCCAATAAAATATCCTGAACACTAATGCACTCCATCACCACCAGCCCCTACCACTGATACAAGGCAGGATGGATCGATTTTGACCATCCAACTGTTCCAGAAAAAAACTCATTGTAGGACGTATAGGAGTGGGAACTGCTGTGGTCATCTCTTGCTGCGCCCTCAGAGATGGAAAACTTGGTTGTACCGAGTGGTTATTTAAGTTACTGTTGCCTTCCTATCAGCTTGAAGCAGTCGGACCATTCTCCTCTGACCTCTGGTGTGACCAAGGGATAGACAGAGCTCACTGGATATTTTTTTCTTTTTCAGACCATCCTCTGTAAACTCTCAAGATGGTTTCATGGGAACATCCAAAAAGATCAGGAGATCCTCATCGACAACCACGCCACATCCAAAGTCACCTAAATCACCGTTCGCCTCCATTTCTGGTGCTCAGTTTAAACTTCAGCAGGTTGTGTTGAGTTGCTGATCTGTGATTGGCGGATTTTTAATTCTATCTCCTAACTTTATGAAGAGAAATACAACATTTAACTTTAGTTCAAGCTTCCCTATTTAATCAATCAGAAGTGTGTTATCCAGTTTAAAGTGTGCTATTGCCAAAAATCTCTATCTCTCTCTTGCTCACACACACACACACACACACACACACACACACACACACACACACACACACACACACACACACACACACACACACAGCCTCTGTGTAAGCCTCCATATACACCATGTATTTCTCCAGGCTCCTCCTGACCTGTTAAGAGAGCGATGGGAGAGTCACCTGTCATGGTGGGAGCAGTGTTGCTCATGGGAGGCATGTGAGGATATCCTGGTGGGCCCATCAGAGAAGAAAGGTTTTGTCTCGAGTCCATGTACATGTTCCCTGTGGGAGAATAGACAAAAGGGCAATGACTAACTGTCAGATTAGTATCCCGGCTTTCACACTACTCATCTTTGCAGAACACAAGCTGTTATCATGGGCGCACACAATTTTATTGTCGTTTTATGCTAAGCCAGAGAAATCCAATAGATTCTGCTGCCACTCAGTGGATTTCCCTCTGGTGAAATATTCCCCCATCTTCATATCTTTACTTCAGTTGCCATTAAACTGACAGACTCCATAATTTTGCTGTAAATAGACAACGAGCCAACAATGACACAGCGAGCGGAGAGACTGGCAGTCAGCTGAGCTCCTGCCTCCATCCCGTCAACTAACAGCAGGAACCATTATTTTGCTAATGGAGAGTTTTTTGGGGTTCCATATGTTATTTTAAGTTAACATACTTTCTTTTTCACGCTTTTCTTTTCTTCTGACACATGAGTGGAGTCATCAGATAAAAATAAATAACAGCATTTTATTGTAATGTTTGTTTTTTTTAACAGGATACTGCGGTGTTAATAATTAAATAACAGAACAGCAGTCCAGAGTACGATGCTGCCATGTGTGCATGTGTGTAAAGCCCTGTGCACATATAAAGCAGCTGACTTTCCAGGTCTAAGCTGGTTACTAGCAGAAATCTCAGCCTCTGGTCCCAGATGCAACAATCTAATATACTGCTATCCTTATAGTACAGGATCCTTGGCCCGGCAGACTGACCTGTGCTGATGTGTTGATTATGTGGGTTGTGTTGCCCATGCTGATTGTGATGGCTGGGCTTTGGATGCATGGCCCCGTGCGGCTGAGCCGGGTGCTGAGGAGCAGACGGCGGCGCTGGATGTTGGACCTGAGGTTGTGGGTGGGTGGCGCCCTGAGGGGGGATGACCCCCGTCGCCATGAAGAATTGGTTAATGGAGGAACACAGGTCAGCCATCTGGGCAGCATCAAGAGACCAGTTGCTGAGCTCCGCCTGTCGCATGCTCTCCTTCAGACCTGACAGAGAGAGGAAGCAAAGTGCTGTGACTGCCACGCACCAGAGCTTTTACTGCTTCAAGATGTGACATCGTTTCATGTACTTTATTTTATTGTTTTGATTTGTTTTTTTACAGGTAAATTAATGCACGAGTTGTTAATTTGCATTTGTTCAGCTTGTTCTGCCAGACAGGAAAAAAACAAACAAAGAAAAAACAGAAAAAGAAGCGATATAAGAGAAAACCTATTATTAAATTAAATCAATATGCTAAATATAAAGGATGCAAGGCCAGCACTGGTTTCTGTGATTTTTTTTAAACACGGCAAAAATGAGTCTCTCATTTGTGTGGGTACAAAAATTTCACTTCCTTCACTACTTTACTGAAAAAGCAGACCAAACGTTGCTGTCCTCTAATAGATGCTTTCTTCTTAGCAGCACTTCCACTGCCAAGAAATACCCGACATCCTCTAAGTGGGTGGTGATTGACTAATGAATAATTTTAAACATCAGGCATGCATCAGTGCTTATCAAATCGAGTAAATTGTATTTTTTTGTGATGTAGTGTAATTCCCTTGGTGTTTTATCTAATAAATTAGGAATATGTTTATAGAATGAACATACAGGCTCAATTGTAGTCGCACCTGCAGGAAAAAAAAAAATCACAGCATGCGTTTTCAAATTTTGCATGAATAAAAAAAAAAGTCAAAGGATTTCCAGCCTGACACACCGGATCATCACAGAGGCACAGGTACAGGGTTCATAACGGGACTTCTATGGAGTAATCCAAAAGAAGAAGAAGAAGCGTCGGTAGAGATGCACAAGAAATTGATCTTGCAGGGGTGATCACACCTTTCATATAGGGCGATTGTGGCTCAAGAGTTGGCAGTTTGTCTTGTAATCGGAAGGGTGCTGGTACGAGCCCCGGCTCCGACAGTCTCGGTCGTTGGGTCCTTGGGCAAGACACTTCACCTGTTGCCTACTGGTGGTGGTCAGAGGGCCTGGTGGTACAAGTGTCCCTAACCCTCTGTAAGTGTGCCCCAGGGCAGCTGTGGCTACAATGTAGCTTGCCATCACAAGTGTGTGAATGTGTGTGTGAATGGGTGGATGACTGAATGTAGTGTAAAGTGTTTTGGGGTCCATAGGGACTAAGTAAAGCGCTATACAAATACAGGCCATTTACCATATACACCACTGACAGGGGAGGTTACACTCATTCTTTCTTCATCATCACTAACCCACTGTTAGTGGGTGGGAGATATCAGGGAGCAAGTGAACATTTTGTCCTCAAAGTTGATGTGTTAGAAGGAAAAATGGGCACATGTAAGGATTTGAGTGAGTTTGACATGCGTCAGATTTTCTCCAACACTGCAGCTCTTGTGGAGTGTTCCTGGTCTGCAGTGGTCAGTATCTATCAAAGGGGTCCAAGGTGAACCAGCGACAGGGTCATTGGTGGCCAAAGCTCACTGATGCATGTGGGTAGTGAAGGTCATAAAGTTAGACCTGATCAGTGTATACCGGCTATGATACTGTTCCCCTTAAGCCTTAAAAGCTTTAGAAGTACATTTTTACAACTGTGTCAGAAGCCTTTGATTTATTCACCAAATACATTATTTAATATTTATGTGGACTAAAACACTGATAAATAAATACATGTGGATGCTTATGGGAGGATATTAATGAGTCTATGATTTAAAGGTGTGGACACCACTAAGTCACTGCTGGGAAAAAATACAAATGTATTTTTAATAGTTTCATCAGCTGATTTAACTGCGTACAAAATGTCAATTCTTTAATAATTCTTGCTTCAGTATCTCAGACATCCTTGTAGCTTCATCATTTAATGCAATCGAGTTTCATCACTGTAGATTGTGACATTTTAAATTCTGAAAATAGGAAATTTGGTATTTGCAGAATCGTAACAGTGTTTTAAAATTAGATGTAAATTCTTGACCACAAAATAAGTTACAAGTTTCCTTTAGACTCGCTAATTATATTGAGCAAAATGTACAGGGTGGGCCATTTAGATGGATACACCGTAATAAAATGGGAATGGTTGGTGATATTAAAGTCCTGTTTGTGGCACATTTGTATATGTGAGGGGGCAAACTCCTCAAGATGGGTGGTGATGGTGGTCATTTAGAAGTCGGCCATCTTGGATACAACTTTTGTTTTTTCAATAGGAAAAGGGCCATGTGACACATCAAACTTATTGGTAATGTCATAAGAAAAACAATGGTGTGCTTGGTTTCAACGTAACTTTATTCTTTCATGAGTTATTTACAAGTTTCTCTTTGTTCACAGCCATTGACATGTCGAAGAGGTTAACACGTGAGGAGCCGATCGAAATTGTGTTGATATCTGGTGAACGCAGTAACCAGGTCATTGCAGCAGATTTTAATGGAAGACACCCTACTAGACCACCCATCTCCCATGCTACAGTTAGCAAACTGCTTGCTAAGTTTCGTGAAACTGGTTTAGTGTTGGATTTGCCAAAATGTGGACGCAAGAAAACTGTCACTAATGAAGAAACATCAGTGGCTGTCCTAGCTTCATTCAGCAAGAGCCCACAGCGTAGCACTCGCCGCATGTCACTGGTGAGTGGCATTAGTCGAACATCCCTTCGGCGGATATTAGCTACTCACAAATGGCACCCTTACAAACTCCAGCTACTGCAGCATCTCAACGAGGATGACCCAGATCGGTGCACAGAATTTGCAGAATGGGCAAAACAAAAATTGGAACAGGACCCTCAGTTCACGCAGAAGATTTTGTTCAGTGATGAGGCAAACTTTTATGTGAATGGTGAAGTTAACAAACAAAACCACTGCTACTGGTCTGACACTAACCCACATTGGATGGATCCCTCCAAGACTGTTGGAACAACAAAAGTGATGGTTTAGTGTGGTATATGGGGTACAACGATAGTGGGTCCATTCTTCATCAATGGAAACCTCAAGGCCACTGGATATTTGAAATTGCTACATGATCATGTTTCCCTCTTTATGCACTGAAGCTGGCACGTTCCCTGAGTTTTTCCAGCAAGATGGTGCACCACCACATTATGGGTGCCAGGTCCGAGCATTCCTAGATGAACAGTTTCCTGGAAAGTGGATTGGTCGTCGTGGGCCAGTTGAATGGCCCCCAAGGTCTCCCGATCTGACCCCCTTAGACTTTTATCTTTGGGGTCATCTAAAGGCAATTGTCTATGGTGTGAAGATACGAGATGTGCAGCACCTGAAACTACGGATACTGGATGCCTGTGCTGGCATTTCTCCTGCGGTGTTGCTATCAGTGTGTGAAGAGTGGGAGAAGAGGGTTGCATTGACAATCCAACACAATGGGCAGCACATTGAACACATTTTATAGGTGGTCAGAAACTTGTAAATAACTCATGAAAGAATAAAGTTACGTTGAAACCAAGCACACCATTGTTTTTCTTGTGACATTACCAATAAGTTTGATGTGTCACATGGCGCTCTTCCTATTGAAAAAACAAAAGTTGTATCCAAGATGGACGACTTCTAAATGGCCACCATGGTCACCACCCATCTTGAGGAGTTTGTCCCCTCACATATACTAATGTGCCACAAACAGGACTTTAATATCACCAACCACTCCCATGTTATTACGGTGTATCCATATAAATGGCCCGCCCTGTATTTTCCCCCTTCTAAATATATCATTTGCAGCATCAAAAATTGTAGTTAACATATCATTTTTTGTGATATTTCTCCTTAATATGTGTCACTCTACATGCTAAACATTACAGCAAAAAAACATGCACTCCTTCATGACTTTTCCCAGACAACTTCTGCAGAACTTTTTCTTACCACCGTCAGCAAATCACGGGTTGAATAAGAAATAAATTATTTATCATCCATCACCGTGAGGACACATCCAGCACAAGAATCTCACTACGGTTTACTGTCACCGTAAGTTTCAAAACCTTGAAACTACAAACCGTCTTTTGTTCTGACGGGATGCCTGTTCACATTTAAAACAACGCAGAAGACGCTGAACTGAAATCACCTCCTCTGGTATTTACCGCTTCCAAAATAAGACAAGCTCAAGCTTCCATTTTTCAAACGTGAAGACGGATATTTTGCCCAAAAACACATTTGTATGGCTCGTATGTGGCGCCGACAGAGACAAGAGGCTCGGTCCCTGCTGTTTGGAGATGAGCCAGAGAGAGTAGAGGATGGCATTACGGCGGTGTGAGAGAGGTCAAGCGTTGCAGAAGTAGAGAGAGAGAGAGAGAGACAGCAGCGGTCTGTGAGCTACAGGACCAGCCGTCGTCATCAATCGCGTGTGGATGTTGCCGGCTTTGTGCGCTGACCGTGATAAGAGGCTGTTACTGAGCCGGGGCCTAATTGGATTATTCACATCATACAATTGGGAGGGAGCGAGACAGCTTGTGTGTGTCTATGTGTGTGTGTGTGTGTGCGTGTGTGAGAGAATAAGAGTGGGAACCTCTCAGATGCAGGATAATGACTTTTATTAGGGCAGTACTATTACCACACTGGATATTATAACACTGAGCCTCAGGGCGAGTGCATATGAAAGCACAGAGAGGAATCACAATGGTTTAATCAAAGCAGCTGATCGACATGATATGCATTTTATCAATTTTCCCCGTGTTTAGGCGGGCCGCGGTAGACAGCTTTATCAGTGTTCATTTCATTTGTCCACACTGATGGCAGTTGTGTGTTTGCGTTACCTTGGAATGGGGAGAGGTCTACGTCAGCCCAGTTGTAGCTGGTAGCGATGCGGCAGCTCTCCTTCAGCCAGTCCAGGTTGGGGTACCAGTCTGATGACATGACTGACACACACACACACACACACACACACACACACACACACACACACACACACACACACACACACACACACACACACACACACAGACAAACATCTCTTTAAAGAAACATTTTTCCAAATGTTGCAAAAGACAACCTGGAAAAAACAAAGGATTTTCACACGAAGCAACGAGGGTAAGAATCAGAATAATGTCCCATATTAATGTCATTTAACTTGCATGTCTTTGTTAACATTTCTGAACTGACTTTGAAAGGTGGCACTATTCTTACCCTGGAGCATCGCATTGTAAAATAAAAAAGGAATCAAATTCAGAATTAAAACATCTAATAGATAAAATATAAAAATTTTTTTCAAAATAAACCAAACATGGTGTCTTTAAATTGCGTGTTTCAAAAGATTTCTCCCAGATATAAAACAGCATTGGTTATCTGCAGTGATACTGAAGAACACAACACTGTTAGATGATCCCAAACTGGTAAACTAATTCACTTTAAAAAGATCTGTCTGTTCTGCAAACAGCCACAAGGTGGCATGAGTTTACACACAAAAAGAAAGACAAAATCCAGTCATAGCTTTGCTTGTGAGGCAAAAGAAAGAAGATTCTTTTCAGCGCCTTCACCACCACAACCCAAACAACAATACATTCTCAGGCCGTGGATCAAAGACAGAGAGGTTGCTTTCATTCATCCTCAGCTTGGTTGTGGGGAATACTAACCTAGATAAATAATGTCTAAATAGGCTTTTCCACTGGCCTGAGAGCTCTCTTGCAGAGACACGAAGAGAAAAAAAACACACAAAGACTGGGAATATGAGTAGGAAAAGCCTCGTGAAGATTTGGAGAAGCCTGTTTGTATCAGCTCAGCCTCATAAAAATCAAACACTCTGGGACCTTATAGAGGAAAGAATACAATACAAATCCAATGCCCGCGTACACAGATGTGCCATTCTGATGTGTTAGGTGAACTGCAGTTACACCAATGTGGCCTTGGAAATCGCAATGTTGAATCAGTGTTTTGGTGCGCCTATATATGTGAAGCTATACTTTGAGCTTTGTATGGTCTTTTCAGGAGAATTAGAAAAGCAGAGAAACTGGAGAAATAGCATTGGGGCTTTCAAAGTGAAAGTCTCGGTAATAGGAGGTCTTCTCTTCTACAGCGGCATCGGAATGAAAAGAACACCGGACAATATTTTCATAATTTTGTCATTTCAACCCTGAAGGTAGTCTCCCCCACTGCTAATCACAGTCACGCCAGATAAAAAGAAACATATTTTGATTTTATTTTTCTTTTACTGTTGCACATGTTTTACATTTTAAACCCATTTTCAAATGATAAGCAAACAACTTTATTATTTCTTTAACTGCCTGTTTCCCCATGTCTAAAAGCATCAAGCCATCCATTTCTTTCTTAACTGTTTATCTAATTTAGGGTTGAAGGGGCGCTGGAGCTAATCCCCAGCTGTTAAGACACAGAGTACGCCCTGCACACAGAGGCATACAATCGTACCTACAGCCACTTTAAAATCACCAGCTAACCTGACAAGCATGACTCTGGATGTAGGTGAAAGCCGAGGGCACAAGGGCAGCAGGGGGAACTTTCTTGCTGCGAGGACGCTGAGATTACTGGTTTTCTGTTTCTTGGAAAACATAATGTGAACGGTAATAGTGAGGAAGGTTTGCTTTTGGTGTAATATAACCACTTGTTCACCAGGCCAGAAGAATTTCGCTTATACTCAATGCCAGCATAGCTCACTTGGTTGAGCAGGACCTCATGCCGAAAGGCTGCTGCAGAAGCTGAGTCTGAATGCACCCGAGACCATGTGCTTCAGGTCATTCCCCCTGCTTTCCTGCCCTTTCAATAAAGGCTAAAATGCCAGAAATAGATCTTAAAAAGAATTATGGTTATCCATATCCTAAATGAGGGGGCTGTGAAGGTAAAACACCAGTGGTCAGGTCTATATTGTGTATGTTAAGCACATCATATAAGCAGTTCCTGCTCCTGTGCAGTGTCTGCACAAACTTCCCCAGATGTTGATGGAAACTGGGATATAAAGCATCTTTTGTCTGTGGTTTCTGAGCAAATTTGTTCCGAATTAACTGAATTCAGTGATTTTGAAACAAATTATGGTAATTAAGGATAAGGGTTTTTTAAAGTACATGAATTGCCTTTCACCTCAATGAGTATCTGTGCCTTTGTAACCTCTCTCCCAGAGTAATTAACTACAATCAAAGGGACTCTCGTGTTGCTTTGTTAGTGAACATTCATGTTATCGTTAAAAGAAAGCTTTCACATTCAAATTTAAAGACCTGGTATGTTCAGTGCAAGCTGATGTATTGATGTTATTATTATTACTCTGATTGGCAAAGTATTATTCAATCCCTGTTAGAAAGTTGCTAAAGTCTGCCCATGTTTTTCCTGATGTTGTGCACCAGTAGGCGACACCAAAGATCCTACACATGCTGTAATGCCCTTTGTCTGTAAACCTGTTCTCACCTGTTGTGGGGCAGGCCTGCACAGCGTGACTCTGCTGGTGGGAGAGAGACGAGTGCTGCTGAGAGTGACCAGAGTGCTGTTGGTGCTGACCGTGGGTGGAGTGAGGGGAGACGTGAGAGTGGTGAGGGTGGTGCGATGTCTGGCCATGGTTGTGTTGGTGGTGGTGGCCGCTGCCGCTTCCCCCACCAGGAGAGTGCTGGTAGGAGCAGGCGGTGCGGGCCTGTTGACCCGAGTCACCGGGCATACTCATCAAACCTGCTTGGGGAAAAAAACATAAAGACACATGAAACTTTAAAAAATGGGGCAAAAATGATGGAGAAGACACCTTTTTTCCACTATAACAGCTCAACCAAATAAAGCCAAAGATTCTCCTTCAACAACATGTTCAGATTTGCTCTCTTGAACTCATTTTAAAGTGGATGTGGATTACTTTCACGTTGCCATTTCTAAATTATTGTCAGTCAATTGTTTAAACCACCTACATGCCTTGGTATGTCACCCACAGCTATTAGCCTCCTATTCAATCACACATGCACAACCACTGCTATGGCTTCTCAGTAGCAGGAATATGTCTTATACATCGCAATACCACCAAAGGAATTATACGGGTTTGTTGAATCCAAGTCCATTTTACACTGAAGGAATTGCAGCTCGGATCAGAAAACTGATCAGTTTATGTGGAGGCTATTTATCAGCAAGAATAATGTATCAATAAATTTGATTTCACTTTGATCTGGCAGCAGACTTCCACATCTTTGCCATCAGGCTGTGGGACGGCATCAGAGGCGAATGCACTGGCACCCCTGTAGCTTGCAGCTGTAACTTTAGACATAAATGTCAGCACTGGGTGGTAAAATAAATAGATTCACTTATGAATTCACAAGATTAACGATTTTCTGCCAGCTGCTCTCTTGCCTTATTTGCAGCACCAGTGCGGGCTTCTGCCATTATATTTTGATATATTCTTTATAGATCTCTATCAGCCATTCATCTGATAATGCTTTTGATTTAAGTAGGCTTCAAACAAGCGCTTTTATGAGGGCACACACAGAGCGTGAAACAGAAAGCCTGGGTTAACAAGGATAATCACTATTGGTGATACCCATCATCTCTGATTGGGGGTGTAGGTTTTGGCGAGCCAGCCTGGCTACGTCACCCGGTGTCTCTCCTGTCTGATTTGTCATATGAATCTCTGACTCATCCCTCACACACACAAACACACACACACTCTCCCTCACCTCTACCTATGAATTCCTTTTCATCATCGACACTGAAGAAGCTTTATGTCGGTTGCTGCCTCATTAAATTTTCAAATGATGCTGCAGCGTTTCTGGACCTCGGCTGTCCGCTTCCCGGTTTTGTGACTACTTAAATGTAAAAGGCTCTTCCAAGGACGTACAACGTCCAACTATAAAGTAAGGTGGACTCTTCGAAGGTTACCTTCCTTTGGTACATTTGTTTGAGTCGTGTTTACCTTTTCCTTTATTTGCTATCACTCCAAGATCTCTTCAGAACTTTTTGTGACCGATAAAAAGCGAATCGATGAGTGCACCACCGAGTGCAGAGTATTTTTCATTCAGTCTCTTTATTCCCCTCTGCTGTGTGTATAGTCAATGCTTTCATTGCCTTAACTGTATTTACAGTACTGCAAATCAAAGCTCCATTTTTATCTATGATTTTACCACGGCTGTGTTCCTCTTTCCTAATTTACCGTACGGGTGCATTTAAAGGGAATAATAACAGGGTTCTCTTTAAGATTTTAAGATGGCAAAAAGGGAAAGGGCAGCATAATTTTGAAAGCCAGATTGTAAAATGAGACTTCACAAGTTGACCCAGCTGTTGATTCACTCGTTTGCTCTTTAGAAAAGGTTCATATTTGCTTCACTGTGACCTGTAATTCAGGATGGTGGCACTGCCTGAGCCCGTAGCAATGCGGTGTGTGGTCCTGGACTCGCTGTAGATACGATGAGCTCCTCTGTCTGGATGACTCAAATTCTCAAATACAATGACTACTGACACCGTTTCCTGCTAAGCCTCACACTTAAGGGACCCTTTCAAGCATCCGCTAAATCCATTTTCTTCCTCATTTTCCTTTTAGATCTCAGCGCAGTGCCGTTTTCTTCCCCACCATCTATATTCTCATTGTCTTATCTGTACTCTGTGTACAACCCTGACCACAAATTGAAGGGGACCTTGTCAGAGGGTGAATCCAGGCAGCAGTTGCGGGGGTCAACAGAGCGTATCAATCTCCTTGGTTACAGAAGATTTGTTGATGTGTATCAGGAGTAAAAAGTGAGAGAGAGAAAGCGTGAGAGGGAGAAGAGAGAAGGTGAGAGGAGGTTGGTGCGATGGTGGGGTGTCCAAGAGGGAGGAGGCCTAGTGACCTGAAAGCGTCAGGAAGCAATTAGCGAGATGCTTCGCAAACTTTAGAACCAATCTAATTAGCTGCTATCAAAGCTGCAGAACCCTTTGCTCTGCTCGACTACAGATGTGTTTGAGAGTTTTTTCCCCCCCTTCTGTTGAATTCTTACTCTTAATTGCCTTTACTCATTTGACTGAGCGAGCCGTAAAACGCAGATATGCGGAACAACAGATTGTTTGTTTATTAAAACACAACAGAGTAGGAGTGTGTGGTGGAGGTTAATACTGGAATGCCGGCTATGAAACCAGTGTTAAACTGTTTGAATTTATAAAGGTGGTGGTGGCGGGGGGGGGGGGCTTATTCTTGTCAGTTAATTATGTGCACAAAGCCTCACACAGAAGTTTACTTTATTTCCCAGTGAACACACGTGTTATTATAGGTGTCGAACAGGTACGCATGAGCAGGCACACTAATCCGCACACAAAACCACCCACCTTGCTGCGAGAAGGACTGCTCGAAGACGCACTTGTAAAGGCTGCGGAACGAAGAGCTGAGGTCCTCGAAGTCTGAGAAGCAGAGCTGCTTGTCCCGTGACTCGGGGACAGGTAAACCGTACTGGGGCTGCGGGGGAGGAGGAGGAGGCGGCGGCGGAGGTTGGGCGGGCTGCTGGAGGCTCAAGGACTGGGACGAAGGTTCCGAGTGGCTGCTCACCTTCGAGGCGGATAGGAAGAAGAGACGGATCGACTGTTAAAAGGCACGGGGAACATCAGGGAACGTCGTGGTTTCAGAAAAACGCCTGACAAAGGCTCAATTCACACTGCGATTGAAAAGATTTAGTTCGTCAAGGTGATGAGGCATTGCAGGTTCAAGTGCATACGTTTTATGTGCTTGACTGGTTCATCAAAAATAGTAATCATTTTTTGGCTCATTCATAACCAACTCTTGGCTCTACTGTTTATAAAATACACAAAAAACACCACCTAATGGCACCTAGTTCTTTTATTGACTGCTGCTTGTCATACACAGAGCATGTATGGAAGGATTAGAGAGCATATTAGTGACTTCAAGAATTTCTGTGCCTCCCCGAATTAAACCAAGGCTCATTTAAAATGTTTTAATTGTCAAGGAACTGCCATTCAGTTGTAAAATCTCACCGCACATGAAACTGCTTAAAATTATTGGATTACTCCTAAGTGGATTGTATTTCATCACCATCTTCCTCCATCACCTGCAGCAGCAGTGCGCGGCTACGAAACAACAGCAATTTGTATCCAGAGAGAAGATTCACAATTCAGATATTTGATCCTAATGTGACATAATATAACTTGTGTCAGTCAATCTAAAGACAGGATGCAAAACAGAAGCACAAAAGGTGACTCGGGACTGCACGGATCATGTAGATGACGTATGTGTTAAACCTATATATGATCAAAATAAATGTTCTATTTATTTTGATCATATAAACAAAATACAGAGGTTCCACAAAAAAGTGGGAGGAAGTGCACATTTATTTAATCCCACCCCTTCTCCATAAGTTATCAGCTAGTATTTATCCAGCTTTGTTACTAATATAAACTCAATAGCAACAACAGACATATTTCTAATAACACAATATAGACGCTATGTAAAAAAACAAATTATCACCATAAAA
The DNA here is from genome assembly GCF_057381915.1 of Diplotaxodon limnothrissa. Lineage (NCBI taxonomy): Eukaryota > Metazoa > Chordata > Actinopteri > Cichliformes > Cichlidae > Diplotaxodon > Diplotaxodon limnothrissa. The sequence continues at coordinate 7,554,475 of NC_140615.1, read as the reverse complement.
TTATTTGTTTTACAACTCCACACCTCCGCACATCAAAGCCCTGTGCCTCCAGTTTTGGAAGGTTAATTCTAACATCTGTATAATCTGAAGTAAGGTTAATAGGTTAACCTGGTGTGAGAGTGCCTTAAACCCGAGTTCTTCTTAAATGCCATGGGTCCAGTAGAAGTCTGTGAGGAAACAGCTTTCTGACTTGACCTCTGTAAACACTTTCCTCTTGTGTTAATGGTCTCAGTGACACACTGTGGTTAGTACTATATAAATAATAAAGAGACCAAGATGGCGACAGCAAAAAACAATCAAGGCTTCAAAGACCTGGGTTACACCGCGGTAGCTATGACACTCTTTTACACTTTTTGAGCTTGAACTCAAAAAGTCGCTCCCATTTTACCTGGTTAGGTAACCATAGCAACCAGCGGGAAACGCATAACCTGGTTTGGAGCACGTTATCTTGTAGCTCCAGTTTAAAAACAGCTGTAAATAACACATTTTCACAGATTCTTTTGATCAAACAGAGCAGAAAGGAGCTCTGCGTTGGGGTTAGTTATTCAGAAATTCAACGTTTTCGTACATCCTCCTACTCTGCTGCCCTGTTGATTTTAAAAAGTTAGAATTACAGTTTGCAGAATAGAAACTGCTCGGTGTATTTGTGGGCCTGGATCAGGAAGAATATTACATGAAGACAATTAATTTCACTTTGAACTGGTCAAAAAGTGATTTCCTGAATGGCTAAATGTATTGTAAAGTTTAGCTGTTGTGTTAGAAACAACAGCTTCTAACACAACAGTGAGATTGCACTAAAGCTGAACCACACCTCAGTGTATTTACATATGCAGCACCGATTTCGTTCCTTACCTGCACCACCAGTGTTGTCTTTTGCTGTTATATTTTTATTACTTCATAGTTTTCTGAGACCAGTCTTAAGTGAGCATGCTCAGATCCTGTCGCCTGTTGATGAATACTATTGTGAGGCCATTATTTTGCTTTTTAACCCTTAAATCAGGCACATCTGGTCAGATTATATTAGCAACTTATTCACTTACCCTAACATTAGCAATCAGGGTAAATTGTCACACAAAGGTGGTTATCAGCTTCATAACTTAACTCATGATTGATTAATCCAGCTATGAGCATGTTCACATTAAGGGGATGACGCTGGCAGCATCCGGCCAGTCACACAGATGGACGTCTCCACTGGCACGCGAGCCGCTGATCTCACAAAGAATGATAAAACTGTGAGGGTAACTGAAAGAAATGCTCCTGCTGTAGAGAAATAAGCGGTGTGAAACAGAAAATCACAGTACAATAGTCAGTAAAATAAAAGTATCAACACTCTAACATTGAAATATGGGAGAATGTGATGAATTAGATGCATGTGTGATAGATTTAGTTGTTATTCTTTCAGCTGTAGCCTCAATTTTGTCTAAGGGTCTGAGAACAGTCTAAAGATTCAATATAAAAACATAATTATAATGTAGGTTTAGACTCTAAGGTCCACAGATGCCCTGTTTTGGGATCATATATTATAGGCTATAGAACAGTCTAATGCTCATCGGGGAAACAGCAAGAGTCTAGATGAAAAACTTTAGACCCTGCATGCACAAAAGTCCAAGGACTTTTCCACAAATGGTGATTCTATTTCCCAGATAACTGATTGGTTGGTAAGCAGTGATCTCATACCTGCTGATCGACAACCTAGATCGGGTCTGCAGGATAGGTTACCATGGCTACAATAACAAGTAAGTAGAGCTAAGAAGTGAACGGACTCTGTAATACTGCAAACCCAGGGTTAACCTTGAAGTTACCTGGATAATCCCAAATCCAGCTTCCTAGCACAGGCGTCAAGTGGAGAGCACCTCTGCCTTTAAGTCAAAATGCATTAGAAACAAACCTCTTGGCTTTTTTGTCTCTACAGGCTGAACCTAAGTGAACACACCTGAATTTCAATTGGCAGACAGAAAAGTAAAATTCAATAATAATACGATTTAATTTAAATGAATTAAATTAAAACTTCAGCCGAGCCCTGGACACTTTTTTTTTATATAAATTACTGTCAGAAATCATTTAATAATTCAGCCATTCACAGTGATGATCATACCAAATTCAATTTCACACAATTAAAATGGAATCGCTGCTGCCTCTCATTTCTTTTCACATAAAAGCAAAAACAAAATACGAAGCTTCACATATCTGCCGCATATTGTGAATGCAGCCGGTCTTCATCCACCCTCATTTCATCCAAGCTGTCATCTTCCTCACCATCCACCTGGAGAACTCAAGCAATTTGCTGTGATCAGTGTGTCTCTGCCAATATAAGCCAACTTACGACGACACATCTCCCACACATCTACCTCCACCCCAATAATGCCAGCCTTTCCATAAACTCTCTCGGTGTCTGAGATCTCTGCCAGCAATGCCACCAGTAATCACCGTCAGTCAAAGGGATGCGGGGGGAGGGGGCTATCACCTGCTTCAGGTAATGAGTCAGAACTAAACCCGATCCCACCGGACTAGACCGCAGATGAGGTCTGAAACGATGGAAGAGGAGGGCGAAAGGTGGAGGAGCCGATGCAGGGAGGAAGAAAACAAAAGATGGCCTCTAGAAATGAGAGGTTAACGAGATGAGATTGCATTGACCTTTGCTAATGCAGGTGGGAGGTGAGCAGGGAAAAGTGATTGATGGTAAAAAGGTGAGCAGCTGTTACAAGGGAGAGATAATGAAGAGTTGGGATTTTTCAGCCCTCCTGTAATTTTGTTTTTGAACAGAGACTGGCCTTTAAAACTGTATTACATTTGGTTTAGAGGGACACAGGCGCGAAAACGATCACAAATACATCAAACACAATGCAGGTCTGTCTAGTTCCCATATTTATATTTGACCGAAAGGGACTTTAGTGATCGCAGTGGGGGAAAAACGCTGTTGTAGCTACACTACTACAAGGATTTGGAGAATGAAATGGACTGAATAGAAAGAAAGGCACACTTGCTCACAAAGGTTTATCCACTGGGAGCCAGAATATATACAGGTGAAAATATGAATGACAGTTGACACAGCAGGGAACCTCGTGGACTGCAAAGCAAGAATGTGTAAGTGTACCGCCCCTTTTTGTGCACCTTATAAAGGTCACGAGGACACCAAAAACATTTGAGCATCACTTCTTTAAAGCCTGTAGATACTACATTAGTAGTGAAAGACAATCAGTCTTTTGCACAACCCACTGTCATTGTTGCACTTTGCTATTGCACTGTTGTGTCTCCACTGGCTTGTGTCTGTATCGTTCTGTTCTGCCTAGTGTTGCACTGTTTGGGGGTTTTTTGGGGGGAGATTTTTGAAATTTTTGCACACTTGCACTTTATGCAGTCCTGTGTTGATTGTCTGTTATATGTTGTACGTAGCACCGTTGTCTCGCTTCACTGTGTACTGTACCACTGCACATAGTTGGAATGACAATAAAGCCACTTGACTTGATTTGAAAGGAAAACTAACGGGAGCTGCTTCAGTTATTCAGACATCAGGTCACTCCTAATCGGGTCCAAAATCACTCCATTAATATGTTGTTTTGAATCTCAAAAGCTCATCATGGGTCAGTTTATGTTCAAACATATTGGTTTCCTAATGTAGTCCCTCTTTAATAAACAAGCAGCTCATTATCATGTAAGTTGGACTATTTAAGACTACTCAGTTAAATAGGACCTTGTTTTTAGGCACAAGGAATAGTTCAAACTGTCAGGATAAAATATGGCGCGAAACAGCTATGTGCAGAGTTCCTTCTCTACTTTGTATTATCCAAGTTTGTAGGAACATTAACAGCGGACAACATGGGACTGCATCAATGTGTCCTCTGTATACAGTGTGTGGGACCTGCTGAAATAATAGAGTTAGTGGGGTATGGTAGCTCAGTGTTAAGTGGCTTAATAAAAAAAACAACATAAAACCCCCAAATGTGTCTGAAAACGGTCAGGGACAAAGACTGGACTGGAAATGAGTGAAAAAGCAGCCAACGTCCAAAAACAACTCTGAAAGCCTAGAGAGTTGTTGCTCAAGAGCACTTCAAAAAATTACAACAAAGACTGTTTTTTTTCAATCGAAACATAAAGAGAGGGGTGGCTCAAGACTCTTTGCTCAGTACTGCAGTTACATAACCACCAGAGGAAAAAAGAGCTAGAGCTAGAGTGTAGTCCTTCGCTCCTTTCTCACCTCCACACAGCTGGCCAATCACAGCGTTAAGTGGGTGTGAATGTAGGATTGTCGTTTACAAAAATGTCTGAAGTCGAAAGAGGTTTGACGCGAAGAGCTTTCAGAGCATAAGTTCAGCAGTATTAAATAATCACACACACACAGCATCTGGCTCACACTCATCTAAAAACAGCAAAACCGACCAAGATAAACTTGCTTCTTGTTTTATTTTTGGATGACAGAAGCAAGCCGCTATCAAAGCATTTCCCACAGGTTTGAAATTTATTTTGTGGTGTTCGGCCCTGAGGGGCGCGAGCGGCTGCAAAGAGTATTGATAGTCTGCGGCAAAACAAAATTAAATTCACGAGCTAAATAATCAGTCCATATGAATGCAATGTTCAACAACAAGCAACTGAGTTTTCAATCAATCTGCACTCTGAATTGCATTTCCATACCTCTGGAAGGAAGGAATGATAAAAGTCTCTTTGGATTGGGTCAGCTTCACTTGTCTGAGCACAAATAAATTCTGCACATAAGAAGCGATGACTGAAGTTGCCCATTTGATTCTTTCTATGCATGTTAAAGTAGCACTACAATAGAGAGATAATCCATTTCCCCTTGATTTTTTAAATAGGTGACCACAATTAGGCCTAATTGTTTGAAAAACCATTACTTTGCTTCTACGCACAGTGAATGTGCTCTGCTAAAGATGAGCGAAAACATATTTGGCTGCAAAATCTGAGCATCAAACATAAAATGAGAGTGAGCAGTGTACTGTAGATCCAGCGTACATGTTGTTAGCTGGTTACCACCTCCTCAGTCTGCTAAGGGTGCAGCAGACACCTTCTGTACTGATCTGGTGTCTCGACCGGTGTCTGAATCATCCAGATTATTTCGAGTGAATCCAGGGGAAAAAAACCCAAACACGACACAGAACACGTAAAAATAGTTTTAATGCTGCTTGTTTAAAATTTGTCAGCTGTGAATGAAAAACCAGACACTGTGGCAGTGTCCTTGAATTCTGAGTGGAAAATTGTCACGAGAAACATAAAACCTAGAAGCGATCACTCTAAACAACAACAACAACCAAAAGCAAAGGTCTTACTGGTGTGTATCCGTGCACGTTGCTGCCACTGCTGACCGCGGTGCTCCGGTTGTTGAGGTTGACGGACGCCAAACTTTGCTCTGAAAGGCTGTTGCTAAGGCTGCCGCCCAGGCTCCCAGGACTCTCGCTGCCTTCTGCTTCATGGTTGTACAGCGCTACCTACACACACACACACACAGTGTTGATGTTAATATGACAATAAAGGCTATTATACGGGGCCAACGATTTGAGCCAACGCACCACATAAACCCCTTCAAAGGCAGTGATTCATGACTTTATTGTTCCTTGTAGCCTATTTTGTTACACTGCCTCATATTTGTTCACGCGCCAATTCATATCCAGACTGAAGTGAGTGCCGCGCCACTCAAGGAGTTACCCATGCACCATTAACTGATGGAACAAGTTATGAGGAAAATGTGGAAATATTAGTTCTGGTCTATGTAAATTTGTCCTTTTGCTGTGTTAAACGAAAGAAAAAAAAAAATAGACTCACCGACCCTAAGCTTGTGATTTTGCTTTTTTTTTTTTGCCACCTTGAACTTGGTGTCTTTATCTAATCAGAATCAACAAGTTGCACTTCGAAGTAACTACGCTGTATATCTTATTGTAGCAGATCACAAAGCGTTCAAGAGCAATGCCTCAGGATTACGTTGAATCATGTTTCTCTTGTTTTATTTGACTGTCAGGACTTGTGAAGCGCAGCGCCAACATTTCCTCCAGGCAACATTTAATTGTATAGACAAATGCGAAAATACAGCCTTCGGGTGAGACAACATTAAAGGCTCTCTGGGGCAGTGCTCTACACTGCAGAACATCTTGTAGTGGCAAAAAAGAAAGGATAGAGAAGTGCTATTGAGTCGTGGGTTAAAGTGTTAATCCTGAACTGTTCCTGTTTGAATAGTTTTGGTAATATCGGCACTGGGTGAAAGTTTAATTCTCCTGACTGTGGAAGTAAAGGAACAGGGATTTCTTTTTAGGTTTAATGAGGTGCTTTAGGTTGAAATCTACACAGAAGCAAAGAACCGAAACACTAATCACAACAGATCATAAAAGATTTGTTTTTTCATTATGCAAACATTACAGTAACTCAGTGCAATGATCTGATCCTGATCCTCCTCCACCCCCTCGACCCCCGCTATCCTAAATTCCCAGTATCAAATTATAGGAACGCCTTCCTTCAGTAGTGCAGGCTTTGTCCAATGCAAACAGAACATCGGCGAGAGCAAACGTGTTATAGAAGAAGCTCTGACGCACTGCTGTGCCTGCAGGACGCCACCTGTGCGGATGTGGGCGGATGTCACTGATGCCGGCATCGGCATCATTATCATCAAGGTCTCCGTGCTCTGAATCATTGTTTCAAAATGTATACTGATGTCTGAGACGACTCAAGTTTTAGTCTTTCCTGGCGTAGCGCGGATTGAGTGCAACCTGACACGTTTAAAGAAATCAAATGAAAATCCTTTTGTTTCTCCACCTGCTGCACGAGTGGCACGCCAAACACGCCAAACAATAATCGCTTGATGATCTGCACCAAGTTGGCTGCTTGTGAAGCTCTGTCCTTGTTTTGTCTTAGTGATTATCTAATAAAACTGCAATACCTTTTGCGGCATTGATTAATAACGTTATTAACGGCTTTGTTATAAGAATGATGGTGGAAAATGTGAAGGATCTGCAGTATCTACTTTTTCAGGTAGGCAAGTTAATCCACTGCACTCTGTTGTTTGCCGTGTCTCACAGCAAAAAAGGACTGAATTCCAGATAATAATAATAATAATAATAATAATAATGATTAAAATTGCATGAGTACTTGGCTACAACGCTGATAAGAAAAAAAAGTGCAGAAATTCTCATCCTCGTGTCTCATATTGACAAATTCTGGGAAGTATGAGTCAGGGTCTGTTAAAAGTCCAGAATGGAAAACTGTAACGTGCTGCAAAGTCCAGACCTTCGCATCCCATCCAGAACAAACAGAGTAATGCGAGCTGCTGCGGGACAAATTTTCTCTTTGGTTGGGGACAGGACGAAAAGGATCACCCACTGCGCATAATTACTGTGTTTGTGTGGGTGTGTGCGTCAGATCAGATAGGTGTCAGAGGTCCCTGTCTCTGCTTGATCTCTGACCCTCACATAGGCGATCACACGCAGTTTAGTGTTTAAATGCTTGTGTGTGTTTGTGTCGCGTAAGGCTTTCTGCTAGAAGTGAAGACTTGTTCTGAAGGCGTCTCAGCCTCTAAAGAAGAGGCGAAAAAGAAAAACAGACACTTCTGCTGCTGCTTCTGCTGCAGTTATGTCTTACTATAAATATGTTGTGACAAAGTTTGACACATTTTCCTCACAAGCAAGTACAAATGACTAATCATTGCACAGAACTAAGAAATCAATATTCATTCATATAAATGCCAACGAACTATGATCATTCTGAAGATTTTTACTACAGTGTTTTAAAGCTCTGAATGGAACATCTGTCGCTTCTGAAGCATATAAGGTCATCGTCAATGAAACTAACAGCATTTAAATGAATCCCAATCCAGAGAGTCCAACCTGCTAATGAATCTCCTCTGACCCACGCCCCCTCCACCACCACGGCATGAATTCCAACCTCACAGTTATCCAGTAACCTTGTACAACAATTCTGATATGTTTGATAATAGGTTGTAGATGATATTGCTATAACAAAAGAACTCAAGCCTCATGAACTCATGTCAAAATGAACAGTGACACGCTGATTTTACTTCTCTTTTTGACTGTTTGCTGTTTCTTTGTTATGATGTTGGCTCTGCTGGCTCTGGATCCCTATTTGAATTTGTTGAATTTGCCAAAATGGAAGAAAAGCTCTTTCTAAAAGGAGAGTCGCCAAATGCCGAACCAACCTCTGTCTGTATCTAACTGAGGATGGAAGCCACGCGTCCGGTCACATAAACTTTGTATGCCTGCGCTGTTGCGCTGTTTTGTATTGAAACAGCTTATGAACAGCTGGTGCCCTACCTTGTTGGTCACAGCATTGATGGCCAGAGTGGGAGATGCCCCTCCTGACATGATGCAGTCCATCCTCAGAGACTCGGACTCCAGGCTGTAAGGGGTCGATGCCTGCAGGAACAGGAGACAGTGTGAGAAAAATCTGGGCATAGAAAATGTTCATAAGTGCGGATTTGGGTTCAGTATCCTGATAACACGACCCACGTGAAGGCAACTAAACATTATTATTTTATTAATAATGTTTTGGGGTTTTTCTTACAATGACAAGCCAAAAAGTCTGTTGTGGAATTGCCTAGAATACTCGTTTCTGACTGAACTAATAATGCTTCCTAATGAAGGAAAAAAGGCAGGATAAACAGTGGCTTCAGGCACTAAAAGTGAACGAGCACAAACTGACCTGCGTAAACTTGCACAAACCTCACAAGGTCTTTTTATAAAATCCGTGACGCGTATGATGTCTTTTCTGAAGTCTCCGCATTTATTCTACAGTGATTCCCTCTCATCTGTGGCCAGATTCCAGCTGTTTTTATTGATTTGGCTATAACTTCCACAATAAGCCCAGTAAACTGATTCAAATCAGTGATTTAGTACACTCTGGGGAGATTGATCACATTTACAGGAAACGGGCTAAAAACAGTAACGTAGCAAACCCTGCTTTTCATGTTTCCTTAAGACTTTAATGTGGCGACTATTACAAGACATAAAAACCACTGTGCAGCAAATACATCACTGATTGCCTGATATCCCCCTGCATAAAGTTTGAATACACCTAATTCATCGTATTCTATTCTATTATAATTGTGCTATAGAATAAAAGGCTAGGAATATAAAATAAAAGCAGCAATGTCAGTGAACCTTGTTGGTTGGCTGGGGAATTTTAAGGTGTGGTGGGCAACATGTTTTTGGTGTCACCGGGCAAAAAAAGAAAGCTACATCAACCTTGCAGCATTGTAAGTGAAGGGAATTTCTGCAAATACTCTTTATTAAGCTTTAGAAAATCTTGCACCCACAAGAGACTTTGGCTAATCGTGCATTTTCTGACCAGAAAAGGTAAGTAGTCTTAAGAGCAAAAAAAAAACAAACAAAAAAAAAAAAACAGAAAAACGTCCAGCGTTGGTGCAATGGGTTTGAATTCCCTATGAAGCCAAAAGTCAGCCCTGGCTTATCTCTAGCCTGTGTTCATCTTTTGAAAGGGGGTTATAACAGAGAATGGAAAACCGCAGGAGGAAAGCAACTTTTTAAGGTGGAGATATGTGAAGCATTCTTTAACACTAAAGATGCAGGTTGTACCCCTTTCAGGTTCACCACACGTTACACTGTGTTGTGGCAGGTACAGTACTGAGCAAAGGCTTTGAGCTTTTTGTCATTTTTTAAAGTGGTCTTAAACAACAGTTCTCTAAGCTTTCTGAAGGTATTTCAAAGTTTCTTTCTTTGGCCACTGGCTGCTTTTTCACTCACTGACCAATGAATCACTTAAACACAAAAAAGGCATAAAATAATATTTTTTTCACCAACAAGGTGATTCCCAAAGAGCTATTAGCTGAAATCTTGGCATGGTATGTCGTGCAATTACAAAACTGAGGAAACTGGATATAAAGCTGTTCATCTGAAAGCAGCAACTCTATGCTTTTTCAGTGATATTAGCGTCTCTCTCCTTTCTCAACCAATCTTCGTCTTCGCTGGGCTGCTGCGACATCGTGCCTGTGATTACCGTAATGACTCTAATATCAATGCAAAATGCTGCTTTTAGGAAATGCTGGAATTCTTTCAATTGAGCAAATAGTTCAGGAGTTACGGGAGATACAGATGTTGAAAAAACATTGCAGAATACCAGTCTGATCCCAGCAACAGGTTAGGTTTTCTTTAGGTTAAAGGAGGGAAACTGATGACAACAGGTGATGGATCCAAATAGAAGGAGGTCAGCAGACAGGTACAACAGGTAAAAGAGTCACCTGTAAAGCACTGTGGAGGCTCTGTCAAGGTTCAGGTTTGCCTTTCAGCCAGTGGTGTTGGGGATCTTGTCTAGTCTTCAATTGTTCCTGAAGACTACTTAAAGAAACTATAAGAAAGCTTGTCTAAGAGACTTTAGACTGTGTTGAAGAATAAAGGTGGTCATACAAAACTGTACAATTGTACAAACTCTGTTTTTGCCTTATTAAAGATTACTCTTACTTACATCTTGATTAAACGTGTAAGTAAGGCTACGTCCACACTAGCCCGGATGGATTTGAAAACTGCGTTTTCATTGGGGAAACGGCCGAAAACGCTTATGTTCCAGCACTGCGCATGTGTGAAACGCAAGAAGATTCGACCTGCCTCATTTCTGTCTGCTGTTTATTTACTTTCCGGCTCTTTGAAACGTCGCGGCAAAGGGTTGAGGAAAAGCACCGAGTTTTTTAAATGGACTAACAATGAGGTGGAGTTGATGCTGCGAGTAACACAAAAGTACAAAGTTGCAAAAGCGAGTGAGAGTTAAAGAATGTGAAGAAAAGCTATCTGGAGCATGTACAGACTGATATTAATCTTTAATAGGGCTGTCCAAACTGAGAGCAAACAAAACAATTGTTTGTATAATGCCCTCCGCTTTCTTAGTTTAATTGGTCACATGACTGCATCATATGACTAACATGCGTCATCGTTTTAGAAAGTTGGCATTTTTGCAGTCCACACTGCGGCGCGAAAGCACCATTTCCAAATGTACGCATTTTCAAGATCGTTTTAAATATTAGTATAAAGGGGTGCACTAATATTTTTTTTAAACAGTAGAGTCTCGCCTTCTAGTTATTATGCAGAAATCATTCGTGGATGCTCTCCGCTGATTGAAAATGTCCAGAGGAGTTTGAAAACGAGGACGGAAATGAAATGTGACAAAGGTTATGAGAAATCTAAGTGTGCTGCAAGTTCATGATTCTTCACTGAGCCTCCTGAATCACCATCACGCCCCAGGCTCACACTGTGTGAACTAGTCGAGGCGCGCTTCATTTAAATTGCGGGACACTTAAACAGCCTGGAAAGTGGACACATCACTTGCACTTGATAAGATGAATCAAGCCATCCTCATGCATTATTCACGTACCTATAATGCATTCAGCAGCAGTTCATTTTCTGCTGCTGTCCTCACAAAGCGCTAAAGTAGGGTTAACTGAGTGTGAGGACGTGAGGAACTATTCAAAGATCGATGAGGGGCTAAATTGATGCCTGCCAAATGAAGAAGAAAAAAAAGGAGAGAGAGAGAGAGAGAGAGAAAAAAACAACAACAACAACAAAAAAAGAAACCCGGGGAAGATGTTTTTTTCTCCTTGTCTGACTCCTTTCAGGGTTCAAGACAGCTTGCCTGCCTTCCCAAACTGCTTACAGTAAGAGGATTGGTTGGTAACAATGCAATCTTTAATTTATGATAAACTCCCAGCTAAACGGGTTGTCGGTTCCCTGGTGGAGGCACTTAAAAAGAAGACAAGAGAGAGGTGAAGAGAGGCAGGAGGAAGGCTTGTGGAGGAAGAGCAGAATAGAAGAATAGGCAGGGAGATAATTGAGTGGTGACAGACGGGCAGACAGACAGACAGGCAAACAGAGAAGCATCTACCAGAAATGAAAGAGAGTGATTATGCTTAAGGGCACTGGAGACACAGGTACTAAACTACGTGTACACTTGCCTGTCTACACATTTATACAATGCATTTATGCGGTTGACGTTTAGCCCTTCCTGCCAACTTAAAATATTTGACTGTGTAACCGAGGTGCAACAAAATCCCAGTTAACACACAAGATGTATTTAGCCCACCTTTCTTTCTTTTTCTTTTTTTCAGATGGTAATGCCGCCATAAATCTTAGCACTTAAAACCTCCCTGTTTCTCCTTAGCCCATGTGACAGCCCACAGTGTGTCTGCCAGCAGTGCAAGTGAGGCGTAAGAAAAGGGGTCAAAGGGCCCATCCATGTAAGACGAGATGACAAGGCTCTGAATTAATTAATGTTTGTAATAAAAAAAAAAAATCGTTGGTGAAGAAAATATGTCTAACGGCAGCCCCGGGGCCTTCTGTGGTAATTAACTGGAACACAAGCCTAGAACACTTTCCCTCCTCCCTCCTCTCCCACTTACTCCTCTTACCTCTTTTTCCTTCCCTTAAACTTGACTGTTTCTTCTCGCTACCTTGATGTCTTTTTCCTGCTTTCTGCAACCTTCCTTTCACGCCTCCTTTCTGCTCTTCCCCTCTCTTGTACCTCCCCAACCCTTTCCGTCTCTTTTGCCTCGATTCGTTCTCCAATGAGCGACACCTTACAGTGATTGTGCACTTTGTCGCGCTGCGCCTGTCAGAGTTCCCCAGAGAGGAAGATGGCTAAAGCAGAAATGCAGACGGACGAAGCGAAAGATAATGATCAAGATGCGCCAACAGTCAGAGACTGGCTGGATGAGAAAGGGAGGCGGATGATCGTGATAAAAGACGCGTATTTTCTTTAATGCAACATTCAGAGGATCATCTGCTTAATACAATATATACCTGCACACTGGAGGTACACCTCACCCCTGTGAAATAGACTTTGGGAGATCTTCTGCTTGGTCCACTACACCAACTGATTACACTAATTGGTGGCCTCATTCTGGCTTCGGGGAGAAGTAATGCCATGTTATCCAGAGCCTAGTAATGATATTGCATGTCACCAGATCTCATATCACTGAACTGAAGCCATTTAAATGTTTTATTTTGTATTCGTTTGTGACTGACTACAAGTCTTTGTGTCATACGGCAGCAGTTTTAGTACGCATCCCTTTGCCAGGGGAGCACAGTTCATTTAAGCCGCTGAGGTAATAATCAGAGAGGAATTCAATCTGTTTAATGTGCTGAATACTGAATCTGAACCGTATTAAAATTTTGGCCATTAACCGCCGACACTAGTTTATGAGCGTGCTAATCAGCCGCTAAGAAAACAGACATCGAAATGCACGCCATACTGTAGTCAGAGTCAGGAAAAAAACAAAAAACAGAGAGATGATGGCAGACAGTGGTGAAAGCAGACTTGAAATACACGATGGAGCTCACTCCGCACTGCTTTTGTATTCACATCCCCAGGTTAATGACTGCACACCAGCCGCATTCTGCCAAGTTGATGCAGGGTTACATATATTTATAGCCTCAGCTGCTGTCAATCAATTTCCCAAAACCAATTTTCATTCCTGCTTCTGTATTCTCACATCTATCTGGTAGCTTGTTCCTGCTGCTTTTATGGCATCTTGAAAATTGCTAACCCCAAAGCCTGTGGGATTAACCTGGATGAATATGAGGATGAATATCAAAAAGTTGTTTAATTGCAACCATAGGTTCTGGTTCTGTTACAAAGAAGGCACGCGCGCCGGTGATCGGGCATTCTCCTGCGCTAGAGCGCAGTAATAAGTTCGTCAATAACAATCGAGCAGTGCACAGCAAGAATAACCCACAGAGGAAAAAAACAAAACAAAAAGCGGATAAAGTTTGGTACTTTGTGGCTTTAAAATGTAATAATTACACAAAAGAAAGTGTGTTTTTTCCTACATTGCTGCGGCATCGAATATGCTGCTCATGCTGTGCCTCTTGTGTAGACAAGGTGTTACACCGTGTCCACTCAGCAGCTTCAGCCCTCCATCTGTGAGTAGACACGAGGCGTTCGAGCACAGCGCACAATCACTGTAGTTATGAGCAGCAGAAAGAAGAAAATTGACTTGAAGGGTAAAAAGATACTTTGGGCTGCATTTAGGAGGAGGTAAAGCAAGCGATGACAAGATAATCCACATCTTTTGGTCTCTGAGGTACTGTGCAGTGATTTATGGTCACCAGATGTTGAAGCCTGCTGCCTGCGATGATCCCCTGGCCTTTGAGTGAGATGTGGTTTTGAGAGAAATATCTGAAGTAGAACTTGATGGTCTGGCACAATATGGCTGTATTTGACATTTGGTAATCTCCTATCACGTGGTCCACACGATACCTGACAGCCAACACTGACATGCTTTTTTGTGCAAATAAGCTAATGTTAGCTTCCTAACAAGCTAAAGAGATGTCAATTCTCACAGAGCTACTAGTACCGCTGAGGGCTCTTACACTCATCTTTCAGGGGAGGTTTAAAGGTACATTATTGGACTGCTAGTCTGTCCATGCATCATTATAACATGGGAACAGGAGAAAGACTGCAAACCTGTTCACACATTTCTGTAGCACCTCATTTGTATTGGGAAGCTTTTTCAAATGCCTTGTTTTTCCTGTTCATATAATTTTCTTTTCAGACATTTTACAACAATGCTCGAATCATCAGCAAAATCCCATTTTTCTTCTCCTCTGATGATGTCTAACTTTGATATTAGCACCTTAAAGGGGTCACAGGTTTGAGAATATGGAATGAAATAAATCCTTAGAGAAGTCATTTCGTACGACTTTTAAAACAACAAGCGAAACAACAACAACAGAAACACTGGCATCCAGCTGTTCCCTCAGCCTCCTAGTAGATGCACCTATGGTATGATTTGAAAAATCTTTAGCGATTTATTGTCTTCACAAGATTTCCAGAAAACTTTATTTCTGATCTTGATCTAGATGTCACTGAGACTTTTAGCAGATGCACCTAAAGCATCAATTTCCAAATTCTGTCACCTCATTCTCAAAGTATTACATTTACAAAGCTGCACGCCGACCACCCACCCATCTGTCTGGCGGAGTGACAACAATACCCCATCAGCCTTTTGTGGGTAAAACAGGATTATACAAACTACTTGTGTACTTACTCTTTCTCCAGAGCGTGGTCTCTTCTTTGGCCTGCTGGGTACCGTGTCTTCTTTAGGATTGGTGTCTATGGCCCAGTAGGAACCCTGAATATTAACATCAGTAAAACAAACATTAGAAACATATTTGATGGAAGGTTTTTTTTTGGTGTGTTTTTCTCCAGTGGTTTGGTTGCTTTGTAGGTTTGTCCAAAGCTTCAAACTTTGTCTTGAGTGCCCCTCCCTGAGTTTGGGTTTTTTCGGTGAGTTTTCCCTTCCCACTGTTGCCAAAGTGCTTGCTCATAAGGCAGGGGTGTCCAAGCTGTGTTGGATCAAGGACACATCCAGGTTTTAGATGTGTCCTTGATCCAACACAGCTGATTTAAATGGCTAAATTACCACACACACACATTCACACACTGGTGATGGCAAGCTGGCATTGTAGCCACAGCCACCCTGGGGCGCACTGACAGAGGCGAGGCTGCTGGACACTGGCGCCTCTGACCACCACCAGTAGGCAATGGGTGAAGTGTCTTGCCCAAGGACACAATGACCGAACCGGCAACCTTCCGATTACAAGGCGAACTCCCAACTCTTGAGCCACAATCGCCCTTCAATGGACTAATCATTTGATTCAGGTGTGTTGACCCAGGGTGATATGTAAAACCTGCAGGACACCGGCCCTTGAGGCCTGGAGTTGGACACCCCTGTCATAAGGGGTCATCTAATTACTGGGGTTTTCTTTGGATTAGTAAAGAGTCTTTACCTTATACAATATAAAGCACCTTCAGGCTGCTGTTGTTATGATTTTGTGCTATATAAATAGAATGGATTGGCAGCACTCTGTAACCTTACATGGTCTGCCACTTCCTGTAGTTCCTAAATTCTTGAACACCAGTTACAGTTAGTGGTAGAATATCTAGGAGGCAGTCAATTGAAACTGACTTCTTGCAATGGTGGTAGCTATCACAGTACCACACTTGAATTCTGTGAGCTTTTTTAGAACAGCATTCTTCATTCACAAAGGCTTTTAAATGCAGACTACATGGCTAGGTGCTTGATTTTATGCACCAGTGGCAAAGAAAGTGAAACCTCTTCAACTGAAGGATTAAGAGATCCAGACCAATGCTTTTGATCATATACTAGTGGCCAAAAGTATTATATTAATGCTATATTCTACATGCTTATAAAACAGAATGGGATAGCTGAGAATCCGGCTTACAGAGAAAATAACATTAGTGATTAATTTATACATAAACATCCCATCATAAGTTATGTAGTCAGTACAAGCAGCAACAAATATAGCCCTAATTATAGGGCTGTGCGATATGACCAAAATCTCATATCCCAATATAAGAATTCTATCATCCGATAACGATATAAATCACAAAAATGTAACATTTTCTGTAAATTCTGTGAATCTCGGGCAGCTCGTCATGCGGGAAGTGTTTCCAGCTGGGCGTCATGTACCTGGAATCGAGTGTTTTAACCAATGCATGAAACCATACATTTTTAGACATAAGTTGTAAAGGCCGCCGTTTTCTCTGTGAGTATTTATTACACGGCGTGCTGCGGGGAAAAGCCTGTTCTAATGTTTGAGTCTAAGGTTTATTTTTTAGCACCTGGCGGCTCTTTTTTACTTCTCATCCCTAAATAATCTGCTCTTTCACGTGATTCAGTTTATTTTGAAAAGTCTCAACAGGATATTGAGCTTTATTGTGAAAGGTTTATGTGGAACATAAACAAGCGAACACGCAATGTTGTTACCGTCGTTGTTGCTAACCACGGGCCTGTTCTTCGTACCGCGCTAAGTGAGTTAGCTGGATGAGATTGTTGACGATTTCGCGTGATCCTGGATCGTTCGGTTCCCCGAAGCCCATCCGGGACTTGCTGTCATAGCAACAGAGCCGTAAGCGTAAACCTGCTGGGGAGCAGGTTTACTTTATGTAAACAGGATTAGATCGCGGCCACGCAGGTATGCCCGCGTCATTCATACGAAAGCAACAGCGATATTCCACCACTGTTTCACCATAAATAAATAACATCAATGTAACTAAAGATAATGCAGCACTTGATCCTTTTATTGATTTCACACAGATACATACAGGTCATTCCCTAAAAAAGGGAAATGTACTATTAACATTCTATTACATGTATGTGATTATTACAGATGTAATTCATATTTCAGAGTAGTAATTGTAAATTACTTCGTGTAATCAAGATGAGAGACCACGGCTATAAAAGCGAAGGTGGATTTGGGAAGCCTGTCGCAGCCATGTCCTGTCCGTTTACGCGAGCAACCCATTGCGGAAGGTGCAAGATTGATAAGGAGAGTCCTCAGAATTCAGCGTATATTGCGGGACAGACAGGATCCTTTAGCTCAGCGCGACAGTGTGCTCATAGAGAGATATCGATTTTCCCGTGAGGGTATTATAGGGCTTCGGAGCGTGATGTCACGGGGGTGGGCGTGGAAAGGATTTTGGCCCGATTCACCATTTTGGGGGTCTAAGCTAGGAGCGATAGCATAGCCATGGTTCGTACTTGCTGTGTGCTCGGCTGCAATGTTCGATCTTACGACCGGCACGGGAATAAGGTTGGATTGTCTTTTTATGCTTTCCCAACCTGGAAGCGACATGAGGCAGCTCGTGTATCGATGTTACCAAACGAAGGCGTCTAGCCTGGATAGCAGCTGTGAGATGAGCTGACGTGCAGCTCTCTTCCATCTCCAAATATCTGTTGGTGCTCCAGACATTTTCATTCCGGTAAGTTCTAAATATGTTCATATCTCTCTTTATAGCCTATTAGTTTCATTTTCGATGCGCTCTGAGCTCATAGCAAATTAGAACAAACATCCTACTGAGTGATTTTGCAGAACTACCGTCTATTTATAGAGTTGCTAATTATTTGGCATTATTGCAGCAAACCAGCCGATGAAATGGATGAAACATCATGACTGGTTTCCAGCGCTACACGAGGGACCTGCTTCAAACAAACCACCATGCCAATCAGATTACTTCTTCCATGTGAGGGTGAAGAGGTGACCCTTCTGGATAAGATGGTGAAGGTTTGCTGCGTTTGGTGAACAGTGTGATAATAAAACCAGAGAAGAATGAAACCTGCTCCTGTTAAATGTTCTTAAGTCTTGTGCTGTTATTTTTTCAAAAGATACAGTAAATAAAGTAATGTTAGTAGTGGGTGATATCATGTAAACACTCATGATTTGGTGTAAACATTTTGTCATTTGTAAACTGTAAATGACATGGATTCTACACTGTTACTGATGTGATGTTCTATAAAGTGGTTTTAATAAAAAAAAAAAAAAGGCAAAATAATTTAGTTTCTTTATTCAACTTTTGAACAGTGGGACTCAGTCAGTACATATTCAGTAAATGCAAATTATTTACACAGCAGTGCACTACAGGCATACATCTAGACCCCTAGATAAAACATGATGGCATTATAGCAGTGACAACTCCTCCACAGTAGCAGGTGGGGTTTTTCTTTTTTGAGGACGGCTCCTTTTACCTGTCACTACAGATGGTCTGTGTATGTTTTGATTAGAGCTGGGCGATATGAGATTTTTTCATATCACGATATGTTTTTTTCATTTCAGGCGATAACGATATCTATCACGATATAAGCCAAATAACTATATTTGTAAGATTTAAATGTGCCGTTGCTCACAAGTAAAATGTGAAATAATCAGCAGCTTGTTTTTATTTAAATATTTATTTCCCATAATAAGTTCAACAGGGTAGATGTACTTAAGGAACATGAGACTTTTTCAGATAAATAAAGGCAAATATTGCAAACTACACAAAAGGCAGCCGCTAAAGCGTTTAAGTTTCAAAATAGAACAAACGAAACAGACTAAATTGTCAATTCCACTTAGAAACAAAATATTAATTCTAAAAATAAATCTTAGTTTGTTTTACAGAAGAACAGACAAAACTGACTAACTTTTGTCAATATCAAATAAACTGAGAACTAAAAGGAAATTCTCGATCTCTCCTTGTTGTATAGCTGAGCTTTTCAAACAGTTTTAACAGTTACTTTAGTCTGACAAAAGCCGAATGATGAATTAGCGCTTCCAGTCAGAGACTCAGGCTACGTCCACACGTACACGGGTATTTTTGAAAACGGAGATTTTCGGTTTTCGTTTTAAAAAATAATCCCGTTCACATGTAAAGGCAGAAATGAAGGAAAACGCTGCTATGAACATGCCAAAGCAGCAGGTGGCGCTAGATTCCTAACCGTGCAGAAATGTTGGCCAATCAGAAGTCTAGAAGCCTCGGTGGGAAAAAGTAAACAAAGCTGGGGCATAGAAGCAGAACCGAGTCGTATGTGTGGAGGGACAGTAACTGTGTGTATATGTAAGCATTTAAACACTGCAGAGAGTAGAATTAACAGTATTGTAGAAATTCATTTCACCGAAACAATAACGTGGCGCACAGTGTGACGCATGCACCAGTTTATTGTATTTCCAGACTTGCTTTCGGCACAATTTCCAGTGCACGCTACTCTGTTTTTTGTCAGACTTGAAATAGCCGAAATACCTTCACACTACGGAGCTTCTATGGCTCTTCCGTTCGACAATCTCTCCGGCATTGGAACCATCATCTGTTTTCTCTTCGGTCACGCTCGGTTGATTTTTCTAGTCGGCACACTCATTTCCTCCATTACCCGCTGGCTGCTTCCCAAACAAACACACGTGCGGCTTGGCACTTGTGCTGTACGTAACAAGTCACGCGACGTGACGCTGCGGCTGTGATTGGTTCGGCTCTGCGCTACTGAATTTGGATCGGCTGACCTTTTTTTTTTTTTTTTTTTTAAGAGGACAAGAGCGGCGAGGTCTATCGCGATAGCTTAATTTCTCTATCGAGTAAAAGTTATATCGCGATACATATCGTTATCGTTCTATCGCCCAGCTCTAGTTTTGATCAAGAGCCTTTTTTTGGGCAGCTGAAGAGAAGTCGTCTATCTTATGGCCAACCTCTGGGTGTATCTTGGTATTATTACCAGGCAAAACCCAGTATGCAGGTTCATCTGTAACAGTCCTTGTGCCACGGATCAACACTGTTCCGTCTACTTTAGACAGAAGAGCAGCGACGTGGGTGCAGGTCTCTGCGACTCCGGCCATACAGGTGCAGCGGGCGGCTTCAACCTTCCCTGTGATGCTCACAGTGACCCATGGCTGCAATGCTGGTTCATTCAGTCTTAGAGTGCAGCACCTGAAACACACACAGACAAAGTTCATTTAAAGACAAGAACTATGAGCCAAGGCCGACACAAATGTGTTTAATCTACTTTATCATAAATGTAACAAAGTGTCAAGAAAGTTAGCACATACATGTGATTTTTCATTTCTTTATGTGTCCATCTATAGAACGCTGCATGTTATAGTCTAAATCTGTCTGTTCTGTCAGAAACCTGCCTGCAGAAAATGAACCTAAAGTATGTAATGCAAGGATGTCATCACTTTAGAGATGGAGAAAGCATAAAGTGACAATTATGAATCACTTAATATGTTAAGGAGATTCTGCAGGTCATTAATCAAAGTATAAAACTAAAATAAAATGTATTTTTAGTGACACAAGATATACATCTTGCTTCCATATTTGTAATTAGAATTATTTATAATAAACATTAATAAATCATTGCAATTTCTTTAACCATAGAGAATAACTAAATCCTTCAGGACAGTGTCTCATCAATGCACTGAACTCACTATGTTATCCACCTAACAGTCTCCACATGTTCTCACTGTAATTTCCCCTCATGAATGAATTTATGCTGCAGTAATCTGAATGTTTGCAGGGAAATCAAACGCATTTCACTCGCTGTACTCGAGCTGACTTACCTTTGATTGAATGACGACTTGTACGCGCTGACTCCACAGATAAGGTATGAAATATATCAGGCTACGTCAATAGCGGTTGGTCTTCAGGGTTTCTACTCCACGGCCGTATTTCATACGGGTCCACATTTCCAATGCACGCTATTTTCTGCAAGTACCGCCGCTTCGCCTCTGGACGCAATCGGTCTCTATACAGTCCATTCTCTTTTAAGCTGCTTTTAAGCATCTTGTAATCGTCGTTCCAACACAGTGTGTTTGATTTGATTCGTAGACCCCGAAAATGCCGCCGCGCTCCCACAATGCATTGCGGCGTGACGTCAACTCCGAAGCCCTATTCACTTAACCAGCTTGTTGACGAGGGGGTGCAGGACCACCACCTGTCTTTTTTTTTGCTCTGCCCTTTTCTTGGTTGCTGTTATGAACAAACAAACAGATTATTTCAGGGTCTCTTTCCAAGAGACGACAAGCAATATAAGTGATAAATATTACCATTCTGTAGAATATTCTTATATTTCACTTTTACTTGTTCCCATGTTCTAGTGGGTCCTGTTGTGGCTCTAATGTGAAAGGGGATATAATATAACATATTATAATATAATATAATGTAATATAATATTGGATAATATGGTGTGATATGATAAATCTACCCTACCGCCTACTGGTGTTGGCCAGAGGGGCCGATGGCGCAATATGGCAGCCTGGCTTCTGTCAGTCTGCCCCAGGGCAGCTGTGGCTACAACCGTAGCTGCCTCCACCAGTGTGTGAATGTGAGAGTGAATGAATAGTGGCATTGTAAAGCGCTTTGGGTGCCTTGAAAAGCGCTATATAAATCCACTCCATTATTATTGTTATTATTGAATTACTTACGAGTTTGATTTGTCAGCAACTTTCTGCCAGCCCTCTCTCCTTGCTTTTGCAGCCTTTGCAGTGTTCCCTTGCGTTTTAATTAAACTCTGAAACCCCTGAAATCCCTCACTCAAGAGTTCTTGCTCTGCTGCCGAAAAATACCGAGCGCGCTCCTTCGACATTTTCGCCGACCAATCAAAGGGTTGCCGATCAATGTTTCTACTATCGATGCGTAGCCCCTGTTGGGCCACCCAGTGATCTCACATTACTTCATCCAGCTATACTAATCGTCAACAACAGGTGTGTTCGGGGAACCGGAATAGCGAGCTCAGAGTTAGCGCGATGATTTGGTCTTGGATGTTTCATTTGATCTTGGATGTAGTAAGCGACGTACGAAGCACAGGGCCCACAACGCATAAAAACAGGCGCTTGTCCGTCTGTAGTGTGGTTATATAAAACATAAGAGAAAGAGAGAACTTAAAGAAATTAATATAGCCACTACAGTGACCATCAAAGCGATGAAAAAATATTGCCCTAAACAGCTTATTTTGCGACACCACGAAACAAACGATAGCGTAAAATGAAACGATAGACGTTTTTATATTGTTATCCGATATATCGTTATATCGAACAGCTCTACCTAATTATGCTGAATTACTGATCATAGAGCAAACCCCTCCATCAATAAGCCAAATATTGAAAAATACCTACAATTTCACAGATGTGGCTACAAAATCAGTTTTAAATCTTGGTAAATATGACTGGTTAATACACTTTTTATTGTTTAAGCAACTTTTTAGAACTTTTCCTGCAGGCTTTAGATATCACCTTGGGTCAACACACCTGAATCAAATGACTAGTTCATCACCAGGCCTCTGGAGAACTTCAAGACATGTTGAGCAGGTAATTTAGCCATTTAAATCAGCTGTGTTGGATCAAGGACACATTTAAATCCTGCAGGACACAGGCTCCTGAGGCCTGGAGTCCCCCTGCTTTAGACTAACAACCTAGCCAACAAGTGTTTGATGTTCAAACCAAAGTGAACTCTAGTTTTAAGATTTTGGCTCAAAAACATTTGAACTGCTGCTGCAGGCCAAGATATTTTATTATGAATTTGAAATCTTTATATTGTTCTGATAATTAACTCTGTAAAGTCTAAACCATGAAATATTTTCAAGAAAATTATAATTTTTTTAAACTGAAATTTACTGCTCACAGTTAATCTTACAAACAAAACATTTAAGGGGGTTAGTCTTAATAAAACATCACACTGATGATAGAGAAGTCTCAAAAACTCATGGATTAAATATGATCCACTCGCCACTATTTACACCTATTTTTTCCCCAAACTGTTTTAGATTATGTTAGATTTCAAAAACACAATGTCTTACAAAATAAATCAGGATTTATTTCTCTGAATCTATTAGTTGCTTCTTCTTTATTACTTCTACAAAATAAGGCTGGCAGTAAGTGTCACTAAATAAAAAGTAAGTGCTGTGAGATGGCCGCATCCACAGTATCCAAAAGCATCAACTTATCTGTTATTCTTCCAGTATCAAATTAGTTTTCTCTAGGTTTAGTTCTCCAGTGGTGCACGTTTCTGCATCCTTTCCCCAGAAAATCCACCGAAATCCTTTTGATACATAATGTTAAAACACAGCAGTCTCCAAAATAAACAGATACAATAAGAGAAGAGGAAATCAATTGCTTTTAGCTCCTAGATTTCCTTCCGGTATAATTTTTTTTTCCAGCCTTTCATTTTGCCTCTTCCCTCCCAAGGAGGTCCAAAGCTGCAGACTGAATTCAGGAGGTTCATCTAGGCCACACATGCACACAGCTCAACTCTCAACATCTATCTCCCCCCCACCTCTCATATTCTTTCCTCTTCTCCTCCCCCTGTCTCTCAGTCCCACATCACTGAACAGTACACAGCCAATTAACGTTAGCACATGCATGATTTAGCTTCTCCTCTCTCTCTGTGGCTTCAAACAGAGCATGTACATTCAGCTTCTCCACACACACACACACACACGCACACAGCTGACCTCCCACCCCACCACCACTACGCCGAGGTATCGACCACTTCGATCCACGGTGTGAATTAAGGTGCTGGTCAGGTCCAAGTCAGGCTAATCGGGGGCCCTCTCTTTGTGTCTTTGCAGACTATAGGCCTCCACTCAAGCCCAAGGATTTTGTTTGAATTATTTAAACCTTCTTCCCCCTAATTCATTTTTCAATGGCTCCAAAATCCCCGCAGCCGGGAGAAACTCTCCGCTCCCCCAACCCCACCTCAACCGTACCCCCCTAAACAAAACGAGCAGAGTTTTTAAGAGCTCATTGAAAAGTTTGGCTCCTCAGTTTTGTGTAAAAGTGGCGGATCGCCTCTAACATTAACCTTGTGACGAGTTTGAGCTTGTATTAAAAATATGGCATAAGGACAGGGTTCAGTGATCAGCTGCAATTATACACTTTCCCCATCTGAGCATGTCCTTCGATCTCAGCACAACCAAGCACTTGACAAATTGTTGTTATCAAACTGGAGTTGCTGAAGTGGCCGTGGCAACGCTGCTTCCTAACCACAGCAGCAGCAGCAGGAGTGAAACATATCTAAAGCTTCCTCTGATTGTGTCTGCGAGATACAGAGAGAAGCAGTTCTAATAAAGCATAACAGATGCATGGAAGGCCTTGCATCTGAGGGAGAGTACCTACATATACTTATTATTCATTACTCCCTGTACCACATTATTACTTGGCAGAATCAATATCGTAGGAGCCACAGAAAACAGAGAAAGCAGCATTAGGCATTCAGCACAGCCGGTTATGGAGTTACAAATTGCTTTTAACCGCAGACACTGTGTGTGTGACAAAGAAGCAGAGCAAGTGAGCACTTAAGCACAAGTGTGTTCACACATGTGGCACGAGTGCTACTAAACACGTCAAAAGTCGCCACGTACTTGCAAAGCCTGCTGAAACCCACTCGACATTTTCGCCGTGCGCCGCCCAGCTTTCTTTTTTTTTAAGTCGCACAATAAGGTTGAGAAAATACTTACTTTTCCAGGGTCGTCTTTGGAGCGAGGCACTTTGAGAAAACACTTGTTCAAGGACAAGTTGTGTCGTATAGAATTCTGCAGAGGGAAAGAAAAAAAGGAAGAAAAGAAGAGAAAAAGAAGAGAATATTATGAAGTAGTAACAAAGTGGCATCACTTTTACACGTTTTCTTTAAATAAGCAAACTGTAATATGCTGACTATATTACAGTTACTTTCTGAATCTGCTTTCATTCTACAGTAAGGACTGGAGAATATGAGAAAAGTCTGAATTGTGTGATAACATTAATAGTAATGACGGTTACACATTTGCTCCACAGTTCCTATTATTTTTCTTTCTTTTTCTTTTACATATACCCACACGAAGACGCATCAATATGCACAGATAGATAAACAGAGAAATAAAACGTATGCTTTTTAAACATGCTCTTATTGAACAAGGATAAATGTCTGCTGCGTTATGCAGCATCTTTAGTGAAATATCTGCTGTATGTTGGCTTTGCATTAAGGATGAAACACCATTTATCAGCCAGCCTTATTCATTAGTGTCCACTGCAACAGAAGCTTTTATCTTTTTCCAGCCTTTGTCAAGACTGTTGGAAACCAATGCAAAACCATTATGGGACCTTGCCATGTCCTTCATCTCCTTCCAAAGTACAAGTTTTTCTTCACTCAGATTAGAATCTGGTCTTACTATCTTTAGCTTGGGTTTCACTCGGCTCTGGCTCCAGAACCTCGGTCTCGACATTAGCGAAGGCCTTCAAAAGGAGTCCTCTGCTTTCTACTCCGTACCGTGTCGAATAAAAACAGACACTACGGGTCACGGTTAGACAAGAGTGAAATGCGGGTGCAGATGCAGACGACTCCATTGATTAAAGCCGAAGCGTACCAGACGCTCCTGAAACTGATGATTGAAAACAGGAGGCTGGAGCGCATTTCAGTGAAGATAGGGAGCGAGACAGAGGGATGCTAGGGCAATGATTCGCCATGACCGTGAGGTGGGTGATAATGTCAGTGGTTGTGCGTTTGATGTGCTACAGGGTTGGATTTGTTTTTTTGAATATGTCAAGAGGCTGTGTTCAGAGTAAAACTGGAGGGAGGAGGAGGAGTTTAAGCTGGGCTTAATGAAAACTCACATTTTTGTACACGTTCGGTTTTAGCCATAAAGACGAGAAGATCATATTTCTTAAATTTATAACAATCCCTATTGTTTATGTGTGTATTTGTGTGTGTGTGTTGTGAGGGTAGGAAAAGGAAAAGAAAGAGAGAGAGTGAGAGAAACGGGGGGGGGGCACAACAGCTTATGCTAACCTGACATGAACCTGTTCTCCCTGCAGGCTCCCGTTCTCCACTCATCTGCTGCTGCTAATTAATACCACTGGGGAGGAGGAGGAGAGAAGACAGAGGGATGGGAGGAATTTCTCGTCTCCTTCTCTCGGGTTCGTACTGCTCAGCAGCAGCTTTGTTTCTCTTACAGAAAAAGAAAAACACCTTCTCTCTCTCTCTCTCTCTCGCTTTCTGTCTCCAGTATACCATTACAGCCTAGTCCACCTCTGCCTCCCCTCGATCTCTGCTGAAGAAGAAATGCTCGAGCAGGTTTTGGCTTCTCTGCTTAGCGGGTCACTGGCTGCTTGTGGCCGTCCATCAAGGAAATATGTGGCAGTCGGGAGATGAAAAAAGGCAAGGAGGACTGCCACCAGCTACCACACTACGGTAACCATCTGTTCCAAAAACTTTCCTGCAGTTGGTGGCGGTAGATCATTAACACAGAGTCCCGTCACTTCAGGAGCTAGCCCATCTAACTTTGCTAACCTCTACCTGTTATTTGTTTATTCACACACTATATTTTATGACTCAAGCAATTTTTGGAACATCTGTGCACTACTTGCTATGTCTGCACAACCCCATCTATTTCAGACTTTGTACACTCTGGCAAATTTCACTTTTGGGGCATGTGTGTCCGTTGCTGGGCCCGCATGGTTGCACTGTGGCTTTTAAAGCCTTTGTACAGCCCTGGATTTGTTCCTGTCATTTAGCTAACTAAAAAAATCTTCCAGTGTGGAATAATGATAAGTCGGCCCCTTTCAGTAAATGGAGAATTTACTGTAATATTTTTCAGATGGTTTGGAGCACGGGAGTTTTCTTCCATGTGCGCGTTATGATCCACATATCAACAAAAACAGCCCGTAGCCCAAACCAATCAGCATGCGAGGATACAGTTGGATTAGGATAGAATAGATAGAATAAAATGAGCCAAATGCTGAATTTAAAGACTGACATGTACAGTGCTGTTTGAAGCTTGCAAACTTGCACTATACTGTATTGCTTAATTAATTTCATGCCCTTCTTTCTTTTGTGTCTGTGCTGATTGTATGTGAGAGAAGGGTGAAAGGAAAGGAGCGAGAGTGGTGATCCTCTAAGCTTTGCTTATTTTCTAGAGTGCCCAGTAATTACAGATGAGCAAAATATATTTTTTAACTGAATTAAAAATTTTGTGTATAAAACTAGACTACATGACCTTCTAAGCGGTGATACAAAACCAACGTGGTGCTTATGGCGTAATCTTAACTTCTGTATGCTGTCAGCACTCACGGTGATGAGACATTTGCTTAGCGGCATTAAACAAAATATATTTGAGGTTAAATGGTAAAGGTAACAACCAGCAGGTCAGTATTTAATCTTTATATGATTCAAACTATCATTTGGATATGGACATTATATTAAAGTTATATTACATTATATAATAGTTCATATTCAGTGTTAGGTAATGTTGGTGGCTATGGCTCAGGTGGTAGAGTGAGCAGATTGAGCTCCAGCCTTAGCTGAACTTTGCTGAGCTAAGTATGTCTGTGGATGCATGTTTTCCATAACTTACCAGTTACTGTGAGTATATTATAATGCACAATTCTGCCATCCAAACTACACGAGAGTTACTTAATAATTATCTAATTACTACGGAGCCCTGAAGTCGCTTGGAGAGTACAGGCTACAGTTTTGATTAAGTTGAATGCACAAGATGCAATATGGCTCCACGATTTAGTTACTTGTCCACACAATATATGCATATAGAGAGAGACTAGCCTTTCTCCCTGAATTATGAAGAAGTCAGCAGGCGCCCGGGCTTTATAACTCATTACTTAAAAGTTAAAAATCCTCTTTCCATCCACAGTAATCTGCTCCAGACTAATTTTAATCAATGCAAGCAGATCACAGTGCAAGACAAACAATACTGATCTCTATTGGTTTTGGTTAAACCTTCCAAACACGCCAGACTGGCATTGTGTCTACACCTGAATGCATGCAAAGCATCTGCCTTCACACAGGTGCTCACAATCAGCATGTACGGTAATGCGTTTCATGTTGTGATGGAGAAAGCTTTGTGAGGTGTTTCTAAAGCTGTGAGGAAATTCGGAGAAAAAAATCCGATAGAACGAGACAGAGCACGGAAAGTTTGTTTAGCTGGCCGACATTATTGTCCAATATTAGCCATATAAGGATCGATCTATTAATCTACTGGTATCTGTGCAATAAACGAAAATTCAAAGAGCAAAGAAGGGACGGGAGAAACACCCTCCACTCCAATTATATGAGTGTTGCATAGTCCAGCAGAGGGCAATTTCCTTTTTGGTAACAGAAAAGTCAAGTAGAATGTATAAGAGAAGATAAATAAAAAACACATAACATGTTAGGGAAATCCATACATGCTTCAATTGTCTGTTTAGAAAACAAAATGATTGGCCGATATATCGAACAATAGGCCAATTTCTTTAAATCAGCAAATGTCATTATCAGCATTAAAAATCATATATCAATTGATCTCTGGAACTAGATATTTAGAATAAGATGATAGGAAATTTTGAAAGAAATGTTAAAATGAAATGTACACACATATTATTAAAGAAAATGTGTCTTGTTTTTCTCGCCTTCTGGAAATAACTAATTAAAAATATCAGTAATTTGCTACACAAACCAATTACAGACTTTTCTTAACGACGCTTACTGACTCCACATTAAAAAAAAAAAAAAAGCCTCTAAAAAGATTTTTACTAGCAGGTTTTTGTTGCTGCTTCCAGGATCACCTGTCATCACTGGAAGAGTCAGTCCAAACCAGCGTTTGGGGAGTGTTTAAAAATGACAGACTTTCTTTCTTTTGATTCCTTTACTGCAAAGACTAACAATTCCCATGGAAAAATTTATGAGGTTGCGCTTCTTAAAGTACAGAGGTGATGAAACTTGACTGGAATATTTTTTTTGTCTACAGTAAATATGCTAACCCAAAAGTGTGCCTCAGTGTCTTTATTTTATTGTTCATATAGTGCTTCCTGGCAATTCTGCCGGTCCAGATTTACAGGCGCTGTACAGTGAAAAGCCACCCCTCATTTCTTTATATTTTACTAGGAAAATGGGAAACTAATGTAGCAAAACATGTGCAAGCATACATAGATATACAATATATAAGGCAACTGAGTTTGTACAACTCTAACGAGCATGAAAATCAGTATTTGATATTTGACCATATTTTTTCTTCAACTCGGATCTCACAGGCAAACGTTTTTCAAGAAAATAGAATAGTCAGGGAGATAAATGAAGTAGACACTGGGAGGCGTGCACACTGACAAAGATTTAAGCCAAAAATTTCCCATTTTAAGTCCATTTCTTGTATAATTTGGCATACCTCAGCCTGTTCTCCCTGATTCCCTTCCTTTAGAACGGCTTCTTGACAGCCATCCTTCCACTGAGACCATTTCTTTAATTTGGTTTCTATGAACAGTAGATGGATCAGCTGAAGTTCCAGATGGATTTCTCAGGTCTTTGCTGTATTTTTTTCCCAATTTTGTAAGGGCATGACTTTCAGATAGTGTCGATCTGCTCGGACAGGCTTTTTTTTTGAGACCTACTACTTCTTCTTCTTTTCTTCACTTTCCTCAATTTTTTTAACGACGCACTGCACACCATGCTCAGATATGCCAACTTTTTAGACAGCACCTCTTCGGAAATCATTTGCTGGCGCAAAAATACTATTTTATGTCTGTAAAACTGTGTTATCTATTTCATATATTCAGCTAAAGAAATTGGAACAGATCATGTATTTTCGCAACAGGCTTCTAGCAACAAAGTGTCTAATGATACAATTTAAAAGTTGCCTGTTATGAAAGCATAAAGAAATCTCCTCAGACCATTGCATAATACTCTATACTGATTATTTTGTTGGCTGTTTGACGTCATGTGGCTACATCCATGTTTTAAATGCAGTTTACGGCTTTCACACTATTATTAGATAATGACAGAGACTTGTGGATGTTTGCATGTGCACAGTATATAATGTTGTAATTACTGTTTATGTGTACATGTGGTTAATGGATGTTGCCGCTGCCTAATGTAGGCTGCAGCATCCTGGACTTGACGAGGGTAGTTATATAAGGCGGGCTTGACAGGCATGGATGACTTTTTGACAAAATGCAATGTGATATAATGTGATGTGTGACAAAAAGTCAGGTTTTGGAAACATGCTTTCGGGTGGAGAAAGGAGAGGGATATAAGGCTGTGCATGTGTGTGGATCAGCCGTAGAAAGAGATAAATGATCAAAGAAAGATGCTTAACAGGATAAAAAGCCTGTCTGCATGTGTGGGTGTGTGACTAGATATGGTAAAGTGCAAGGTAAAGGCCCCAGAAGATATTCTGGCCATAGGCGGGAAGCTTCCTGCTTTTGTGAATGTGTGTTTGTGTAGACATGCCAGAGAAGCAGGTCACATAGAGAAGAGCGAAGTTACATAAGTGGTAGGTTTGGAAGATTTGGGTCAGGCCAGCAGAGTTAAATGCAAAGTGGTAACATTAGATGGCATTTGCTCAACAGAATTGAACGCTCCTGAGAAGAGATGTTTCATAAAGGTGGAAACAAAACTTTTTAATATTTTCCTGCTCCCCCGGTTTCCTGCTGTAACAATCTTTTTCATTTTATGCACAGACACTGAGGTGAGTTATAGCTGAAGCATTAATGTGCACACTAAACTAAATGATTCCCCATCAGGTCTGCAGTTTGGGGAGGGTTTGATTACAGTCACTAAAAGTTTACAAGACGACATTTAAAAAATGGATGAAATCCAGCATACTGAGACACTGAGGCCTGGGGAAAAACTGTAGATCTTTACATTTTTGGTTGAAAATACATTCATTAATGTGCTTCAGCAGGCTGTAGTACAAAGCCTGGGAAAGCTCTAATAAGCAAGGTATAAGTCCCACAGAAACCTCTGCTCATCTGTTGTTGTCTGCTGGGAGGCTGAGGTCAAAGGCCAAAGGGCCAAGGGTATTTGTTGGCCAGGGTTTTAACCTATGGCGGGAGCTTAGTCGGTCTGATGTGCACACACAAATGCAATCCCACACAACAGTATTCACGAGAGTCACTCCCATGCCCTTCACAATGAATGCATTGTTGTGTCGGAGAGGTACAGAGGCACAATCAGAACCACAGCTAGAGAAAGAGTGAAAAAGGAAAGAAGCCAGAGCAGGAGAGGATATTGGGAGAAAATAAAGAAAAGAAGAGATTTTTATTAACTTTCAGCTGAACACATACAGTGAGGGGGTAAAATGTAAGTTTTGAAAGTAAGGCACAGGAGTAGAAGCTGGGAGGAGGGAGAGAGCAAGAGGCACAAAGAAAGAAAGAGCTGAAGTCGGCTGGATGAGGGAGTGTAGGGTACAAGCGCACACGGACAGGTGTCTTAGATGTGAAAGTCTCCTGGGTTCTGAGTATCATTGAGACACATTATATCCTGATGGTGACGGA
This sequence comes from Diplotaxodon limnothrissa, assembly GCF_057381915.1. NCBI lineage: Eukaryota > Metazoa > Chordata > Actinopteri > Cichliformes > Cichlidae > Diplotaxodon > Diplotaxodon limnothrissa. The sequence continues at coordinate 7,522,967 of NC_140615.1, read as the reverse complement.
GTGACAGCCGCTCGGTGAGTATGCAGGGCTGAATGCAAGTCACTACTTCAAACTCCATCTGATACATATTCATTTCATTTGATGGACTCTTTCCCCACCCTCTTCACTCCCTCACTCAAGTACTTCACACAAGTCATCTATAAGATGAGAGGTATGCGCGGCTGTGCAGCGTCTGCTTGTACACAAGTGTGTGCGCCTGAGTGGGTGTGTGCATTTCAACGTTTGTTGGTTCGTTCGTCTGGATGTAAGCGCGCGCGTGTGTGTGTGTGGATGCACCTGTTCATCTGCGTTAATGTGTCTACACGTGTGTGTGTGTTTCCAGAATGTAGCATAACCTGCTTGCTTGTGTGTGATGGAAAGAGAAGGAGAGGGCCTAAGTGAGTCTGCATACTTGTGACTCACACACACATACACACACAAAAAAAAACAACAACATCACAGACAAGGTGGAAGCAGGGTTTCTGCCGTCTCTGAGGATCTAGCAAGCTGCTCCAAAACAATAAAAATATTCAAAAATGCAGTTCATCATCCCAACCAGCAGGCCCAGCTTTGCCACATCATTTTGTCTAGAGTCATTTTAGACACAGACTGCTTGGATGCCCTTAGCAAGTTGCAGGTTATACTAATCTAGTGTTGCATTTCCAGAGGCTCACATCAGTCTGGTTTAATTATTGCATCAAGACACGCACTTCATCTGCCGCTGATGCAGCTGACTGACTGCAGCAAACCCAACACAGTCACCCATACTCAAACAACATGGATCTGCACCACTAACTTGACAAAGGGCTTAATTCTCGGATGCTTTCTGTCATATTCCAGTTCAGCTATTGCTGATGTAAACCTGCTCCTGCTGCACACTGAAAGCTTACGATTGTGTGCAAGCTGTGGCAAAAATGCAATAAATTCTTACCATAGCATGTTAGAAATATATTTGCTTGAAAAAACGATTTCACTTTGCTGCTTTAGCCCTCCAATGGACTGGCAACCTGTCCAGGAAGTACCCTGCCTCTCACCTTGTGATAGCTAAGATGGGGTCCAGCCCCCATAAACCTGAATTAGGTAGGCAGTACAAAAATGGATAGACGGCTCTGTCTGTTCTTCCGATGCTGTAGCATCAAAGATGCACGAAAGCCTAAATAAACAGAGAATATGAATAAAAGATTTGGTCAGGGATTCACTTGGTGCAAAACTTCATGAATCAGGGAATTTTACCAACTTGGAATCGGATCTGAACTGGAACAAGTTATCAGATCCCATATCTGCTGGTTGGATTCTTTTTTTATTGTGGAGGAGCCTCAGGAAATATAATGACTTTGCAATTGACTAGCAGAACCTCATTAGTACTGTCACTCTCCAAAAAGTTCAATCAGAAAAATGTCTATGTCTATGGTATATGTATGTGTGTAAACCACATTTTCAGAAAAGGTTGACCTAAGAGCTTGAAATCAAGATCACCAGGATTCAATCTCATTTGAGATTTTTTAGTAGACGGCATATGTGGTATCAATTTAAAAAATCCTATGTTGCCTTGGTCTCAAGTTACCACATTCACAAACTTCGGTGTCCAGCGGAGAGATGACATTTACTCAGGTTATTTGTCTAATACTAAGATTTGTTCACTAATCTGAAACTTTTAAATGTGACAAATGTGCAAAAAGCTGAGAAATCAGGAAGGGAGCAAATACGTGTTTTTACTCTGTCATCAAAGCAGCACTTAATGGTCCTTTTTAGTCTTGTATTTGACCATTTTTCAAGTTAGACATGACTTGATCCTCGCTATCTAACCAGTTGAAAAGGAACACGCATGTTTATTAGTTCTTGAAACATTTTTTTCTTTCCTTGTCTTTGTTAAGCCGTTCTGCCACTTGACTGCCAAAGTGATCAGCTGAACACCTTAGAGACACATGACAGACACAGGTGCAAACAGCAGTGTGTCTCAGGTGTCCAGCCATGATCAGATCACACAAGACACATTTTAAAACCAAGTGTTTACAGGGTCTTTGATGAAGACTGTAGTGGGAATTGCAGAAGAATGAGCAGAAGACTAATGTATTCGATGCTTATCTGATGCCAAAACACCTTCTAATATTCACAGATAGGATTTTACAAAGCAGGTCGGTGATTATGGTGCTACTATTTTATCTTTTTTTCAAGAGATAAACAGCAGAAATACTCTACAACAGTAAGAGATCATCCCAGTTTTCCCAGCCTTTGTCCTTCCTGTGTCACATCAGCAGGATTTCTGCTCTCACAACTAATTTAGAAAGACAAAATTCTTTCAGGTGTAATTTTATTATAGTGTTTCAAAAATAACACAGAGACCAAAGTAGGTCGCAGTGGCAGACTTCCTGTTGCTGATTGTTTCAAGCAGAGGGCTGTGTGCGAAGTGACAGCTTCTGTCACCAGCTTTTCCGGGAGAGGAGGTGAGTGAACAGGGAAGGAGGAAGGAGGGGTAGGAGGACAGGCAGGAAGGAGTGCACTGGTTGTACTATGCATCCCAATGCCGTTTGACAGCCGCCCTTTTCTATCATGCTTACGTGAAGAAATGAAGGCTATTCTAGTCTGATTTCTAAACTTGTTAATTAGGTGGGTTGTGTTGAGCTGTTTGGGAGGTTGCGTGGTTCATGACTACTGAAACTGCAGTGGATTTCCTGTGGGTATAGATAATATCCACAACATCCATCTAAATTAGTTTTTTTCCCTCCTTTTTCTTTAGTTTTACAGATTTTTAATCACCAAAACGTGGTGCCTTTTCAAACAACATCCATCTAAATTACTTTTTTCCCCTTTTTTCTTCATTTTTTATAGACTTTTAATCACTCAGATATGAAGCCTTTTCACAAACTATATTAATCTGCTCAGACACCGTCCAGAACAGTGTAAAGGCCATGTTTCTGGTACTGTTCAGGCTTTCTGTGATTCACGTGTCAATATAACCAATGGCAGATTGCCTTGAGATGATAAAATAGAGATCAATGCCACGCGGTTATCAGCACTGTTGCTGTTTTATGATCTTTAACACAGTTATAAGCCTTGAACAAATATATTATGTGGTTGTTTATTGAGTTTAGAGCTTTAATAATGTAAGATTTTGTAAATAGGCACAACTCCTGTCAGACTGTTTAGCAAATACCGGCTGTAGTCTGCAAGTTCTTGTTTACTGATGCAAAGAGAAGCAGGAATCTAGTTTTTTTTATTCTTTTTCCGATTCAGTGTCACTCCCTTGTACATGAAAAATTATTTCTGGTTATATGTCAATGTGGCTGAAATGGACAGGACCAGATTTTAGCCAAGTTTTAGATAGACAACCTCACATTTGTGTCTAAAGTATTTTAGCATGCAGAGGAGTTCATGGTTAACTCAGTGGATGCAAGGTGTTCAAGCCCAATCATCACTCTTCCATCACCGTGCTTTACAGTTTGTATGACTGTCTGTATGACGTTAGTATGACGTGTGCGGATATGCTGTGGTTGTTTTTCTCCAAAAGATCTCCACCTTGGCCTCATCTGTCCAAAGGACATTGTTCCAAGAGTCTAGTGCTTTGCTCAGATGCAACTTTGCAAACCTACGTTGTGCTGCCATGTTCCTAAGACAGAAAAGACTTTCTCTTGGTAACAATTCCAAACAACTCATAACTGTTCAGCCTTTTTCTAAATGTACTGAAATGAACTTTAACATTTAACATGCTGAGGCCTTCAGAGTCAAAGATGTACTCTTGGGTTTTTAGGAATTTTTCTGAGCACTGCATCTGACCCTTGGGGTGAATTTTCTGGGACACCCACTCCTGGGAAGATTGTGGCATGCAGCTGAATGCTCCAGACCAGCAAACTGGCAAAAATGCTAATTTATACCAGTGATCACACTTGCTGATGATCAATTAATCACATGCATTTGATTAGCAGCACCTGGCTTCCATTTACCCTCTTAATTCATATGGAAGTAGAAAGAGAGTGCTGAGCTTTTCTACGGGCCTGCAAAGAATATTATGAAAATGTTTTTTTTTTCAGATTACTGTACTGAAATTTTTTTTTACGATTTTTAGTTTTTAAGAATGTTGTATTTTCATCTACATTAAAGTTAGGTAGCTTTTATTTTCTCCCTGAATACCTCAGCTAAAAAAATCTAAAAATAAAATTACTAAATCTGCTTAGGCTGACACCGCTGTCAATTTCATTTGAATGCCTTTTTATTAAAAAAAAAAAAAAAAAAGCACCACACATGTATTATTTGCTAAAAACTGTGCCTAAGCAGGGCTGCTTTAACTTTGGTAAATCAGAAAACCATCAGCCATTTGCTTTTTTTTCTAGGACACGCTTTGACGCAACCCAGGGTCTGATAAAGAACAGGCTCGTGTCAGACAGGAAACAAACCCCATAACTAGGGAAGAAGCTCATTCTGTGGTATAACTGTTGCATTCCAAAGTGCTAGGGAAACCGGCCTAAAGCCTATTATTAGCCATATGGAGAGTGCTGCAGGCCTGACTGGTTAGAGAGGGAAACACAGTGTTGGATGAGCGCCAAATGCTCGAGGAGATAGCAAGAGAAATTCCTGGCTTTTAATTAAGAATTTAATAGTGAGACTCATATTAGTGATTAGTATGTAATTAAAAGCTCTAGCAGTGTTTCGTACACAAGTATAATTAATAGCTGCATCTATGCATGTGTGCGAGTGTGGACACAGCTTAAAACGGAAAAAAAAGCTAATTATCTTAGTCTGCCTTTCAATCAATAGCAGCAATTTATATTTAAATACAACTGTGGTGGAAGTTTATATATATTATGGCTTAAATCGTCTCATAAAAAGAACAGGGGCTAGGACTGCTTCACAGCTCACCATCAAAGCTGAACTGTCAAAGTCCAAGTTAAAGGAACATATTACACCAAAAATAAATAAATAAATAAATAATAATAGCTTTGCAAGCTCCTTTGACAACGATGACCTGGATGACTGAGAACTTTCACAGACACCAAAAATAAATAGTTTTTTTCCCCTACATCAGGGTGAGTTGCCCATCTAAAGAAAACCTTGGAAGCAATGTCTCTTTCCAAAAATCATGAACTGATTTCTTAAAATAAAATAATAATAATCATATTAATTTTTTTTTCCAACCAAATAACACCCAGATAGATAAACAGCACTACCAGGCAAAAAACACCTAAACTTAACTTTTCGAGTAAACTATCCCTTTAAAAGTGAACAATGAACTGTGGCCACAACTGCTTGTCATTAACTTTAACAGCCGACCTTTAACAGAAAGAGGAAGTTAACAGCATTTGTTGCATGACCGCCGTTTTGCTCCAAGCAGTGATGAGAGACCAGCCAGTTTAGTAGGGCAGTTCCCACGGCAACTTGCTCTAGTCGTGTTAAAAGTGAGTCTGTTAACACTAATTTAATTTATTGCAGTGCCCCACAGTGGTCAGCCCGTGCTTTTGTTCTACTTTGGTGTCAACGCAAAGAAGAAACTCATGCAATCGAACACCATTCAGGAGTTCAGTGGGATGATTCAAATAGTCTGTCCTCTTTTTTTTCCTCTTTACCAAATGGATCTGTCAGGATAATGAGGAGTTTAGGTGTATTTCTGTGACTTGAAAGTATGCAGCGTGTAAATGTATACACAACTGAAACACAAAACAAAATTCTCTGCATCGGCCAATGCACATTTATTTCATATTCTCATATATTTACAAGAGATTGAGGTGTTTGTTTTCGTGAAATGATACGGTTTTTCCAGTTTAGAGAGCTTAAAAAAACCCTTTTTAAGAGTATTTCATACAATAAAAAAACTGCTGCCTTTTTTCCCCTCTCCCTAGTAAAGGAAACGAGAGCCACTGTCAGCCTTTATTGTTTTTTTCTTGTAAGGTTAATGAACACAGCGCTCAAATTTCAGATAGTTACTGCACTGAAGCGTATGCATACCTATACTGAAGACTGAACACTACATGGTTTATTACGATAGCTTAACAACTACCGTTGCAATGCACTTCCCTGTGGCTTAAGCCACTTCATGCACGATCACTGCAAATTTCCCATAAGACATTACATTCTAACAACTTCCTTGAAGCGAAAGCCTCGGCCAGGAACTAAAGTAACACTCCAATGCTGCTTCTCTCATCAGTTAACCATGAGCGCAGAGCATGCGGGCCCATGCACTAACATTATGATGCAGTGCAGATGTGCACAGACACACATCTGTACAGCCGACTGGTTTTACGTGACACGCAAACTGAGAATAGTAAGGTACATGATTAAGGTAAGTAAGACACAGTTCTGTAGCTCTATGTCGCTTAGTAATGTGGGGGAGAAACACACAGCGGCTGTAGAAACATATCCAACCCTGTACACACGTACCACTACACCACTGGAGCTGTGCAGACACACTGACTGTACAGTGACAAAAATGGAGATGTGCTCATAAGACACAAACTTAGGTGCTTCAGTGCACCTACAGCAACAAAATGACTCCCTGCAGCCAATGACAACACTGGAGTTCCTCCACATACTTAAGTACTCTTGACATCGAGCATCGAGCTTCACTGCGCTCAGCCGCAGATCTCCCTTGGAGCAGGCATGAAAGGACGGGACTCAGAATAATGGCCTGGTGCTGATTCATATCAGGTGATTGTCTATGACATACAATGTTCAGCCAAAGGCCAAAGGCCACTGCGCCAGTGCTGCCCTTTACAACGTCACATTAGGCCTTGCTAATTTGCAGCCAATTAGCCTGGCTGCATGGGAGCTAGCCTGAGGCCACAGGGGTTGCAAGAGAGCAGGTGAGTAAGTGCAGACTGCCATTTGGTGAAGGTACAGGTCTAGGCGGCATTTCTTAAGCGGTGAGTAATAGGAAGACCTTCACATTTCAAAGATAATATAATGTTAAGATGAGGTCTGAGTAGGTCACATTTTTCTAGCATTATATTCAGAATACAAAATCATAGCGAATACAGAAATGTACTTAATAAATTCCATTAAAATAAACAAAAATATACAAAAGAAAAGAGGAAGGGCCTTTTCTGGTTCTTAGAGCAATCTTAATTTGCTTGTTAAGTCAGGACCGCTATCATCAAGAGCAGATTTCTATCTGAAGTAACTTATATTTGCCAGCGTTGACCTTCTCTGTCCTTCCTTGTGTATGTGCAGAAAGCTGGAAGAGGGGGTTAGAATCAGCACGCAGGACACAGCAGACATGCTATGTTAACAACAGATATGACATGGATTACAACGGATGGGGTGGGGGCGGGTTGCAAAGCAGCTTGCCAATCCAACAGGTGGCAAACTAAATATGCAAAATAGTGTGAGCTTTATCATACAGCCAACTGGATGTGCAGAAAGTTATCATCTGAGCTATCAGTCTGTGTGAACTGGCTTTAAGATTAGCTGGTCTGCCAGTATAGTGCCATGCTTCATGTCTGGAAACCATAGATAAAAGATAAACTACTTCGAATGCCATGAAGCTTTCACATGCAACAAACTGCCCCAGCGAACACAATGAAACATGTTCCAGTTTGATTTGCTCGATAAAGACCATAAACTATTAATCCACTATCAAAATGACTTATTATTTGACTAATCCTTTCAAGATTTAACACAAAGAGAGGAACTTCATTATCCACCGAGCTAGAAAACATTATTTTGTGGGAAAATATTGTGAGGAAAACAACCTCTGGCAACACAAATAAAGGCAGTGCAATTTAAAAATATTCAAACTGCATAAAATGAAAGCTAATTAAGATAAAACAAAATGCACTAAATAGAAAACACTGTGGGCCACATGTTGAAGGTCAGCAGTAAGTTTAAAATCCTGACTGCACAGCTTGACCTGATGGCCAAGCGGTCAGGGCGCACACCTCGTGATCAAAGATGCCCTCAGCAGCTGAGTTGCCCATTGCCTCTAGTTGCTGCATTTCATTAACTTGCTCTCGTTCCCATATCTATCTATCTATCTTGGAATAAAAAAAAGTATTTAATTACAGATGACTTTACTTTTACAAAGTGAACAGAGGCAAAAAGGCAGAAGAAAAGATAAAAGAACTCCTGTGTGGCTTCGGTTTCCTGCTGCGTAGTCATTATGAGTTGTGGCAAAGGTAGATTCAACAGTGGAGGGACACGTGGGTGTGAAAAGGATGCGAGGGGGCTACAGAGGGCATGGGAAAGTAGAGCAGTGTAGGGTGTGGGACGCAGGCAGGGAGAGAGGGTGAGGCTGGTAAAGATAACATAAGAGAGATAATGCTGTTGCAGTGATACAAAATAATATGACGCAGCCTGATGCAACACCGTTTGCATTCCCCTCCAATCTCCACTCCAGTTTATTCCTCCGCTTCCAAATAAAAAAAGATAAACAAAAATACGGAAATGCTACGCATGCATGTTACACAAGCTGAATTTAGAAGCTTTAACGAGGTCTGTAAACAAATCGCTTATGCATGCATGTGCTTTTTAATTTCATCTCACATTCTCAATCTCCTCCACAGCTCCAGAGGAAGCCTGTCATCATTACTTCTCAGATGTAAAAGAGCGCTCCATTTTTTTCCCCAGCTAAGACACAAAAATCTCATGACCTTGGAAATTTACATGATTATAACAGCGAATTATTCCTCTCTTTAACGTGCTGCATTCGCAAGCATGGCTCGAGTCTAGACGCCACACGTATGACAATCTCACGGCGGTCGACGACTGTATGCTGAAGTTGGTAAACGTGTTTGCGTTTGTGATGTGCGGTGTGGTGTGTTTACGGTGTGTATGGCTGTGTGTGTGTGTCCTGGTTTCAACTCTGCCGTTCTTGCACTCTCACATTATCATACAGAGCAGACGGAGTGCGTGTGTTGGGTAGTAAAACTCTCCTCTGCTCTCTGACAGCACTCCCCCCTACGCACACACACACACACACACACTCACACACACCTCCCATCTCGTCTCCTGCTGAGCTCCCCGTGTGTAATCTGTAGACTGCACACGTACACTGCTTACCTGAGTGGGACTCTCTCTGCAAGTGTACAAGCTTGTGTGCGTGTGTGTATCTGTGTGCGCGCATGCATGCACCTGCGGCAGAGGGTGAAGGAGACGGCAAACACGAGAGACCACGTATGAGGTGTTTTCTGAAAGCTTGGCTCGGTACATGCAGAAAACACGCTTCTTGAGAGCGAGCGTTTGCAACGTGTGCACGAGCGAGCCCGGCACTGTCTGCCGAACGTAGCTCCAAGACAATCCTTGTGTCTGTCTCCTACTGTGTACAGCTGACAGCAATCACCTGAACTGGAATGAACCGGACTTACGTAACTTTCCCTGTGAAAGCCACGGCTGGCCTGACAGTGAGGAGTTGGGTCATCCAGGAAGCAAAAGTTTATAGCCATTTCCTCAAAGATGAATATAGGGGGGGGAAGAGAAAAAAAGCTTCATCGTGGTGACTTACATTTACATCTATAGTTCTAATTCATCTGCAGGTTGATGATTTTGAAATATTTTTTCTCTTCTCAGACATATCAGAGTTCAACCAGCGTACTACAAGTGGCTTTCTGGCCCTAAGGTGATCTTATACTGGACAGAAGCATCCTCATTTGCAACAATTAGTTGTAAAAAGTTGGAAAGTGATTTGATCAGCCTACTAATCTCATTATCTGTCTTTACATTTGTTTTAAAAATTGCTAGAAAGAACAACAAAGAAATAAGAAAATCCTGATAACAATGACATAGCGACACCATGTGTTTTGTTTCCTAGCAACAAGAACACAAGCCCTGGCATGTCTGAGAGCCAGATCAGCTTGTCAGCTTCCAATGGCAATTTAGTACCTAAAAAAGGGAGCTACTTCAACGTCCTCCAACAAAGCTGAATACTTTGCAAAATGTGCAATAAATATGTTCTCAGTGGAAGTGGAAACAACAAACCTTGAGGCAAAAATATAAAAAACGTTGAGCACAACCAGCCCAAAAAAGCATGTAAGCAGATGTTAGCAACTATTGATGTGCAACAAAACTAAATAAATAAATGTAGTGCTGGCTACTTGCACTCCAAATGATGGTTTCCCATCATTTTTACGAATTGTGCAAAAAAGGAGAGATTTAAGCAACTGGTTAAAAAGTTCAGCTCAACGTTCTCAGATAGAAAATATTCTTCAATTTCAATTATATTGTGCAGGTGCTTGATGAGATACAAGGTTAAAATCCTTTAGTTTAGCAAAAGCAGTAATTAAAGTGTTAAGCACTTGCATTATCTTTCACTTGCGGCTGCTTTTGTGCTTACATTTACTTTATTCAGTGTCACAACTATTGCACTATGAAAAGGCCATTCAGACACAACGCGACAGCGACACTGGTGCTCTCTGAAATCCACAAGTAGTGATACCAATACTTTGTTTCTAGCCTTTAACATCAGCATGTAGCCCACTTAATTTTGCTATATAGATTCTTGTTCTGGAAATAAAAAAAATATACTTCAAACATGCACTATAACAAAAATGGCGGAACCTTTTTATGTTGAGCGCCAGTGCATATAGTACATTTGATTGTCATCAATGACAGCAGCTCATTTGAAAAGAAGGATAGAAAATGGCTTTCAAATGCTGCTGCCAGAAAGCAGCAATCCACTACAAAATGCTGTTCAGTATTTCCCCCCCTGTATCTTCATAAATACAATTATCTCAAATTTGTATATTTTGATACAATTTTGAGGCTACATCGCTCACTTCTACGAATAAGTAGGCAAATTGTATGTCCAGTGATGAAGGAAAGCTAAATCATTCATTGCTAAATGTAAATAACATTAAATATGATTTGGTGCACTCATGTCGGAATATATGCGTGCTCTTTTCCCTTCACGTTGAAAGCAGGTGGACACCGATACATTTTTTAGGCAGAAACTCCTTTTTCTTAGAGAGTTACAATCATGCTCATTTCCAGATAGATAGATAGATACATTACTGATCCCACAATGGAAATTGTTGTGTTACAGCAGCACGATAAAGTGTAAAAACAGTATAGTTACAGGCACCTTTTTAAGGCCTTATGCTATAAGCTGCAGGAATTTATATATACAACAGTGATAAAAAATGAAGTTAGTTAAACAACAGTAAAAGTTATTTTCTTGCACTCAACTTGAGTCGATTTGGATGATTCACAGTTCAAAATAATCTCTATATATCTTACACTCGACCTGACTACAACAACTCCTTCTTGCTGGCTTCCTCCATATTTAAGAGAATTCTTTCTTTGATTGGCAGCATGTGAACAGCTGCCAATCAGCAGATGGATGAAAAGAGTGAAATGCAGCGTTACGTTAGCTAACATAATAGTCTAAAAGTCTACAATATATTTTATTAAATCAATCTATACTGACAAATGAAAACACTGTGTAGTTTTATAGAGCTCTGGCCTAGAAAGAATCCAACAAAACTCTGGGTTATGTGTCTTGCAAAAAACTCCCTGCACGAGTGTAGTGAACAAATGCCAGAACGTGTGAAAAGGAAAGCGCAACGGCATCAGCATAGCGCCTTAATGATGCTACTAGAATGCAGCTACACACACAAATCAATGAATCTAGCTGTATAATTACGGGATACTAAAACATACTGGCACTCAAATACAACCAGCAGGAAAGGCAGTCATGAGCTGCAGCGAGAGAAATCCTGGATGGTCTCTATAACCACCGTTCTCTCTATCCGAACAGAAAACTAATTGATTGAATCCTGCTAACTGGTAAGAAGCTCTTCCAACACAACCTGGCTTTTATCATAACCTTTTTGTCTCCGTACCTGGCATGCCTCCGTTCAGGGAACGGTGTGCTGAAGATTATAGACGGGGAACAGACGCGGGGAAAAGAAGAGAGGAGGGGAGTGAGTGAGTGAATATGAGAGTGAAGGAGAATAGGGGAGAGGGGGTTTGGTGGAGAGCAAGTGTTTGGGAGATGAAGATAGAAAGCGTAAGACTGAGAAATAATGAGAGAAGAAGAAAAATGTTCTTGCTCTCAGAGAGATGAATTGGTTGATAGTTTGCAGACAGCCTTTCCAGTGTCAGGAGAAGGACTATATCCATTCCCTTCTTTGCTAATAAGGCAGAGAATCCCCAAGACACAACCGCAGGGATCTATTCATTTGTCTCCAATAACACAGCCACCTTTCTGCTCATATTAGCCAGGATTTGCATAGCTACATTTGCATAAGGATTTAATAATGTCATCTGAATGAGACGAAATGCATCTGTCAATCATTCTTGGTTCACTAACAGGGTTCTGTGCTCTTCTGGGTTACAACTGGTTCAGGGTTATGCATTCTGATCACTAGCATTATGAGTGTGTGAGGATATGGGTGTGAAATAGCATAGAAACCTGAATTAAGTATCCAGTTTCCGTTTTCAGTCCAATCTATTCCCCTACAAATCCCCTAGCAAATCTAGGTTTAGCTTAAAATGTCTAAGATGTAAAACATATAATCGATTCGACTGATATAAGATACAGCATTTAAAGAAGCATGTTGGACTGATGCTTAATAGAAGTGGGCAGTATTCTGAGCTCTAGAATAAAACTACAAACTTCTACCTGGAGGTTTATTTTACAGCATCTAACAATGACCAAACAATGTCGATTATCTCCAGTCCTAACAGATGATAAACTTCATCAGTGTCTGTATATAAATCTTCAATTTGACAGTTAATCATTTAATCAGTTGAATAGTAAAGGAGGCAAACAACTAAAATCGAAAAATAAATGTAAAAATGCAAGAAAAGTTTTGCCGTAAAAAAACAGCCTTGACTAAATGTCAATACATCCATCTAACTGTACTATAGAGTTTAAATAAAAAACCCCACAAAAAACTAACACACTGGATAGTGTGTATATATACAACATTGTATATTGTCGCAGTTCAAGGTTGTGGAGTCTGCCTACAGATGATTCTGAGACAGGAAAGACCGGAGCTTGCTGGTTAACAGCGAATGAACCTTTAAAATAAGAGGACGAAGATTGTTTAATAGTAAATCACTGACCATGTCGTTGTCTTGAATGAATGAAAAAGCTAAAATAAAGTACACTTCGATGAACCACCCAGTTTAATCTTTATACTAGGCTGGTGATGTACCACATGATCAGACCTGGAGCATTTTTGGATCCTTTCAGCTTCGCTATAAATTTGACATACAAAGATGCTGAAAGACAGACCTAAATAAATCATTGAATAAATAAAATATTACAAAACTGTTAGCCATCATAATTTGTGAAAAAAAATTCCCATTCTGAAATCAGACTCACATTAGAACCAGTTCACCTGCAGACAACAAGAACAAAACACAGTTTTTATATCCTGTCCTACCTTCCATCCGCTGCCTGCCTCTCTGTAGTAAGGGAAGTTGTCGCAGATCCACTGGTAGATCTCGCTGAGGGTCATCCGTTTGCGCGGTGAGCCGTTGATAGCAAAGGTGATGAGGCTGGCGTAGCTGTAGGGCGGTTTACCATCTCTGTGCTGTGCTGCTTCCTCTTGGTCCAGTGTGGTTCCTGGGTCCAAATGTACCATTTTCTTGCCAGGTCCGTGCCCGTGATGGTGCCCGTGGTGGTGGTGGTGCCCGTGGTGGTGGTGGCCATGGTGGTGTCCCGTGTCGGCCTTCTGAATGGCTGCCCTCATGCCGAGCTGGGGAAGCCAGTCCATTGAAGTAAGGCTGCTCTCCAGCTCAGAGGTCATAGTGTTTGTCTTGTCAGGGGTCAGGGGTCAAAAGGGAAGATGCACGGCTCAGGGACTTGGCGTATGGAGGATCTCCTGTTGGCTCACTGAATGGGTTCTGTGCAGCAGTCTTGGCTCAAGCCTAGAAGAGCAGGAGGTTTATTTACTATGTCTATTCATCTCCTTTAGCTGGAGCAGAAAGAACACTTGGCAGACACACACAGATGTTAACTTGCAGAATATTCTCCGCATACAGTGCAGCGCTGTATAATGGAAAACTAAATATTTTGGCATGTTGCTCACTTGTTCTGTCACAGTGTGAATAAATATGATATGCACCGTGAGCTATGGATATGAAAAAAACAAACAAACAAAAACTTTAATCAAATTGTTTCATTGCATTAATTATACAGTGATAAGCAAAGCTGCATGGGGGACTAGGTAAGAGTTAAGTTTCTTACTCTTCCCATTCCTTTCCATCTTTCTTTGGGCCACAGCATCTGAGGAAGTCACCGAAGTGAAAGGTAGAGCTCGTCCCTCGTGCATGTTCACAAGATCTTCATTTAGCCTCTGTAATGGCCGCTGCTGCAACGTACAAACACAAACCACACAAGACGGTGAGCTTGGACTGCCAGACATCCTTCATAAGATATTAATATCGCACAACCGTTCAACTGGCCTCGGCATCTGTCCAACCCGATTAAAACTCTTCTCTCTTTTTCTCTCTGTGTTCTGTCTATCTGGATTGCCTCGCACTCTCATTCCCTCCAAAGTGGAAATGGCAATTGGATCTGCCGAGTGACTAAAAGCTGGGGAATTGTTTTCACAAGTGCCTGCCAAATGGGGGGAACAGCTCGGGAGGAATTCCAACCCTCTGGAGGAGCCGAAAGGCTCGTCCCCTTCCCCTCTCTGACTACCCCTCCACACAGACACGCGTACACGCACGGAAACACACACTCGGTGTTCTAATTCTCCGACTCTCGACGTGCCTCACTCTTCTGTCAAGTCCACAACCACCCCACTGCCTCCCCCCTCAGGGTTTCAGGTCCTTGCCAGGCAGACCCAAAAAATGAAACCTCAATAACCCTCAACATTTGATTTTCGAAGCTATTTTTAGAGCAACACTGGACCTAAAACTGTACCTTCTGTTACACAGAGACTGAACTATTTTTTGGAAGTGGGCACTTTGAGCGTGATTCAGGACAAAACAAAGGGAATCATTTGGTACACCCAAGAGAAATTACTCACCAATTGTTCTGTACTTCAATCAGTCACAGAACATTTGTAGATTTGTCACTTTTGGGCTGAGAATGTCATGTAACTGTTACTCATCACAGGAGTGAAGATGCTGCATTCAAACCTCGCTCTGATTCAAGATCAGTTTCTTGTTTCGTGCGAGCACCAAGAACGAACGACATACGCTCTAAGGGATACAGGTAAATCTCAGAGGCCCAGAGTCTGAATAGTTAATAATGGTTGGATGAATTCAATCTCTTACTAATACAGAAATCTACAGCCAAACCTTTATCAACATCCTGCGAAATAACCTTCCAATGTCCTTGAACAACAAAGAGCCCACTGGCCCACGCACAGTCTCCATTCATGCTGTATATAATCAAGGTGGGAGAACTTCAATGAGCCTGCCTACCACCACAAACGTACAGACGAACACAAACCCCTCTGTCTGTCTTTTCACCAATCCCCCTGGAGAGCAAAATATACAAGGAAGAAAAAGAAGTGAAATGCCCAGCTCCTGCAAAACCCTGCTTAATTACACATGGAAAAAAATACATATTTAGCACCAGACTCATCAAGCTAAACAACCCAGGCAAGGGGTGGAGGGGGGGGACTAGTGCAAGGAAAGCGGCACTGACAGAAGAGATGTGCCCGATGAGGCTTTTTGCACAAAACTACCCCTGTCCCCCTCCTCAAGGCCCTGCCACTGTGGGAGAAGCTTCTTCCAACCCCCTCTTCGAAATCCCAGGAAGCTATCTTAATTAGTGCACCTTCTTCTTCTTCTTTTTTTTTTTTGCTAAAGGGAATGTAGCATTACTAGTTGCAGTGGTGCAGGGTATGTGGGGAAGGGGGTGGTGACACACAAGACACAGAACAACAAGTACTTATTTTCCCCTCATTAAAAAGGAGGCTCAAGCTGCAAATCAGCCTGCCACAAGCCTCGACCTGCCGTGGCTGCTGTTGTTGAGAAGTTTTGGGAGCGTGGGCTGGCTGCACGGTGGCACGGTGTAGCTTCACACCGCTAGCATAGTGAGGTGTTGGGATGATGAGTAATAGAAGAGAGCACAGAGAGAAGACTTGACTTGGCTTCTGGGGAGAGGAGCCCTGCTGGGCGGGTAGACGCAACCAATTACCTAGTTGGCTCAGTCAACTGGGCCCACGGTGACTAAGCTAACCTCAGCACTGTGCCTTTTATTTTATGATATCGACTGTGTTTCACAACAGGGATCAAGGAAGAAAAGTGATAACTGGAGAAAAGAGATCTCAGTCACTGTATATCTCTGCAGATCAGGGAGACATCAGCCTTCTGTAGAAATACACTATACTACACCAAATGCATACGTGTTTGAGTGCTAGACTCTATTAAAAAGTGCCAAATACGTTATCAGAAAGGACAGTTTATTCATGACAAGTAATTGTCCATGGTTTTCTATGTTGAAAAAGCAGTGCATACTTTCTAAAATGATGTACAGTGGCAGAGTTTGAGTATTGCTAATGCTCCTTTGGTTCAAATACTTGAATAAAACCCCCCATATAGTTCACTCATGTCTGCCGTTTGATGATGGCATAAAATTTTTCAATAGAAAAAGCACCCCCCCCCCCCCCCCAAAAAAAAAAGGTTCTTCTTGTTGCATTACTTCGAATGCGGTGACTGGGCAGTGATGCAAACAACACAATTCCTGCTGATACTTGTCAAAACCTTACAAGGCTGAACTCTGCATCCCTCTTCAGGAAACATCAAAAACAACATACAGACAAGATCTATTTCAAAGAGACTGTTGTTGAAGAGGAAATAAAGGTGGCGATGAAATGAGAAGATTCTGGCAGAGGATCACACAGAAACGGCACGGGTTCATTAAACAGGGTTTCAGTATGGTTGTGCATATTCAGAGACAGAAGCGGTTTGCATTACGCTTAAAAAACAAGATATTTTAGATTTCTTATCTTTCACCCATCAAAGAACAAAAAAAGAAGAATGTAAAATATTAACTTTCTTAGTGTGACAGTTGTGATATATTAGTTGGCAGTTAAAGAAGAGATTACAAGCATTTTTTTTTTTAAAAAAGCAAGGATTTAGACATTTATGAACAAGAAATCTCTTTCCTCCTAAGAATTTAAACGCATCACTCTCTGCACTGTGGATAGAGCTTTCATGACTGTGAACATTGTCCCTTTAAAAGAGTTGAGGGTATGTGTGTGATTGAATGTATTCACCCATTAGACTTTGTAGCTGTGATGCACTCACTCAGCTGTATGCATCACTAACAGCTAACAGTCCCCTGCTGCTAGCAGGCTTTTAGACTGAGAGAGGCTTTACAGTTCTGCATTTTAATAGAGAACTTTGAATGGAGTGACGGGGGATGGGTGAGAGAAAGCGAGGTGGGCTGGGGGGAGGAGGAGGGAGCCAAAAGGAAAGAGGCATCAAAATATTTTCAGAGGAAAATGAAGTAATGACAAAATACCCACCCGGAGCGTGCAGAGCAGAGGGGGTTTCTGGGAAGGACTGCCTTGGCAAGGGTAAGGCTAATGTGTCAAAAGAAAAGTCTGTAGGCACACTGAGCGCTGTCATGTCTCAAAGTGTGGGCCATTCAAAGGAAGAAGGAAAAGGTCCAAAAAACCCGTATTGAACATCTTAATTACTTTCTGCTTCAGCACAGAAAGCACACCCCTGAAAAGGTTCAATTATGAGATATCAAGGCAAATCAGATGCCCTCGCAGTGGCTGTTTCCTTATCCCTCAATGGAGCTGGGTTAAGCAATTATAACTTGATACTGTCTACTTGTTTTTAAAAGGAGACCTGGAGAGGCATCGATGTAACGCACTGTTACACAGTGAGATACATTGAGTCTTTAAAGAAGAGAGTGGTCAGGAAAATGAAAGTTTGAAAGAAAGAAGAAGAAGAAGAAAAAAAGTGGATACATTCATACCAAGGATAATAATTTATCCATAACAGAACAACACTTTAATCATTTTTTTTCTCTGGGTGTGTGTGTGTGTGTGTATGAAACCTGCTGGCTGGCTCGTGTCAACCGAGTCAATCCGGTGGCATCGCTACTGAAACAGAACATTACTGACTCACACTGTTTTTCTCAAGTCTGAAAGAAAACCTGACTGAAAGAAGGCAAGAAAAATCAGTAGGTTCCACTGAATCCCTCAAGGCCTAGAATAAAATATTTAACTCGCTAAGCCCACACAGAACATTACACCTGAAAACATCTGCCAAGGTAGAGGGAGTTAGCGACCCAGAAGACTTACTAGCACCAACTAGGAAAGAGCTATCAAAATTCCAGATTCTGACAACGGCAAAGTTAAAAAGGCATATTTTGTCATAAATAAAACATAGGAGTGCAGCATTTTGGAAAAATCCCCCAACGAAAGGTCCCGAGAGAGCGATGGGATGCTGTTTGTGAACTCACGCTTCGCACAGTAAAGAGGGCTATAGCACTGCGTCACCACGACTCAAACTACATTCCCACATCCAGCCCTATTCAGCGAGGACTAGTCCTCTTTAAAAATTCATTAATTTACAGCAAAAATAGATTAAAGCGCCCAACTGCACCAACCTAAAAAAGTTTGGCTTGTGAATAGCATTAATAATGGAAGCAAGCATCCAAAAACCTAGAGGCCCTGGCTTGGAGGCATGGCTTAGGTTTTGTTGCACTTTATAATGGAGAGTCATTTACATTTTTAGAAGTATTACAGCTTTTTGATGCTTGTTTATAATTGCATTGTTTTACATGCAAATTGGCTAACAATTGTTACTCATTAAAACCTAACCAGAGTAGCAGAGCGCTCTCAGCTTGTGCAAGATGCAAGCTTTACATCAGGTTAGCAGTGGAAGCTTTGCATCTCTCGTCTTGCAGGCAACGCTGCTGGCGAGTTCAATCCAAATGACGGCCCTTTAAAAGTGATCATCCCCTATCTTATCTTTTACTTATCTTTCTTTTTTCTTTCCCCCTCCAAATCATAGCAATGCTTTTACTAACAGAATCAAAGAGGATTTTGACAAGATAAAAGGATTTGCTACATTCGAATTCAAATTATGTGTACTTTCCTGGGGACATGACAAAAAATCACAGTGACTGGGAGCACTCAGGGAACTTAGAGGGACTTAAAAAGAGAGAAAGTCTGCTCTAATGCCTTGTCGAAAATATCGCCTTCCCAGCCAGACGACGGAGACCGCCGCGTTAGATTGCCAAACATCATCTGCGTAGATATGTATATCAGCCAAAACATAAAAACAACTAAAAGGGGAAATGAACAGCTATCAAGTATGACTAATAATCATCTCATTACAATGCAGCGTAATGCTGGGAAACCTCAGTTCCTGCATTCATGTGTATTCAATAAAGCAAAACTCTATATGAGCACCGCCCAGGCACCAGGATGCTGGGATTGATTCTACACCAATCTGCAAGAACAATAAAACCACCTGCCTCATGCGTAAAGTTGCCGCTTGTCCCGACACAGCGTTTCCCACAGATTCTATTTGTGGCAGTAGCAGCGGGGCTTTTCTTTTTCTGTTAATGCATTATTAATTAATAGCGCATATAAGGTGCCTCTCCGCAAACACTTTAATTGCCGCTTTCTGACAAATAAATATCGAAGCAGTATATTTAACTGCCTCTCCAGAGAGCGTTTCATCCCACTGACAGACTCCCAACTCTTCTGACTCCAGCTGTCGATCGTAGTTCTTGTTCTGCTTTGCAGTTCTCCGCCTGCAGCAGACTCTGGCTGGTGTGGCTCTCCAGCTCGCAGCAGAACAAGGAGAACCATCGGCTGCGGTCTAAGATGGTGGAGTCGGAGTAGATCTGACCGCAGGACAAACTTACTAGAGAAGCTGAATGATATCGAAGATGCCGCAACAGCGACATCATCACCCTGATGGTAAGGGGAAAAAATGAAATGGGAAGAACTGGTTAGCAGTGACTGAACTGTTGAAATCAGAGCAGTGAGTACATCACAGATGGTGGTTTTCGGTGGAATGGATGAAAAGATTCAAATAAAAATGTTAAGATGAGACAAGATTCAACTTAACAGCCCACTTTGGACACGGAATCTCTTGAGCTGCCCTGTAATGTCTCGCAGCCGGATGTGGGGCCTCTCCATGATTTGCTCCCCAACATCCCGCTCACCCTTGATGGGACTGGGACCTCCATTTGGGATTGGGTTGTGCTCTGGGCCGACTGTGCTGCTGGGAGAAGCGCTTGCTGTCAGGGAGAGTCATCACTGTGTCGCAGTGGTCGGTCTGAAGCAATGTTTAGGTGTGGGGTATGTGTCAAAGTAATGTCAACACCAGGAGTGCCAGGACTCAAGGTTTCCCAGCAATACTGCACTGCGATGAGTGTTATTCACTTTTTTCTGTCAGCAGCTTTAATGCTGAGGATGTGTGTATGTGTACTGTAATTTTTCTTTCTTTCTTTTTTTAATTCAACAGGGTGACGCAAAAAGACCAAGTGTAGGTTTCTTAAGAGATATAAACTGCTTAACAAAGCCCACTTTTGTCGCAAATTTGTGGGAAGTTCTGCGTCTCAAACTCCATCACGTTTTAATTGGGAGGCAAATCATTCTTGGCAGACACTGAGAAGAAAGCCTGGCTGCTCAACACGTCTTGTGAAGTCACGCAAAAAGAATATATTACAAGTCATAATGAATATGCAGACAGACAACATCAAAATTTTGACAGGCAGATACGATTTGAAAACTGGCATATGGAGTTCATCTTTATCAAAGAGACTGAAACGCCTGTAGTGCATCCACAAATAGCCCGTTAATTCAACTTTCAAAAAGTCATTACTACACTCGGTTCTTGGCATTGCATTTGCTGACATTGACGATAATTACAACGACCTTTCTGATGATAAAACACAAATCAGTAAAACATTATGAAGGGTTCCTTCTCGCCACGTTTCATGAGATTCTGCATAACGTTTTAATGAGGCATTTAGGGGTCTATGAGTGATCTACTGAGAAAGTCTACAATGGCAATCAGCAGTGAGTGTGGCAGCTGTTCAGCAATTAAAAAGCCAAATTACCCTCAATCAACACCATTTACAAGCACAAGTAAATCTCAGAGCAAATAATGATGAGAGAAATCTGTTCAGACAGCTCTCATCTTGATAGGAATTAGAGACGCATCCAAATCAGGAGCAGGGCTTTCTCTCTCTAACGCTTCCTCAGTCTGTCACACGAGCACACACACAAACCCCAACTCCCCTTGTCTGAATATTTTTGGCGAGATGAAGTTGTATAGTACTGGCTAGCTAAAGATACTGCAGCATAATGTAAGACAAAGAGTCCTGTCGGTATTAGACGGTTACCTTTGATGTTAAAGCTATGGTGTCTTCATGGGCAGCCTATAGAAAAGAAATCCACAGTGAATGAGCAAAACTGGACCATCACCAAACTCAGCTCGCTGGAAAACTAAAGAAAAGTCATCTGCATGCATGGCTCAAGGGCAGCTGTGTCTGCATCAGCTAAACTGTTAATATCTTCAAGTAGCTCAAATCATTTATTTTAAAGTATTCAGTAAATTCATACTCTCCCTCTCAATATATATAAAGTATATATCAGGGTTAGGTCTTTTTTTTTTTTTAAGTCTTAATACAATATACATTAAATATCCTTAATACATTCTCTTAAACTTGACACGGAGAGGCTCTGAAATCCACGACCGAACAAAGACATCAGCATCTACAAACACTGACAGACAGCTTCTTACTGACACACTGCCAGTGTTCATATAATCTAAACTTTTATAAAATACCTCACGCTGTTAAACAATGCCAATTACAAGGAAAAAGGCTCATTTTTCCTTATACTACTTTTTCCTTCCATTGTTATGTGAGCTAGAAGATTAATGTGTTTTGTTAATGCATAGCTGATTCGCTATTATATATATTTATATATCAAACATAAAGCAATTGAACTGCTTTATGGATAGACAACTGCATCACTGTGGAGCTCAGCTTTCTGTAAGCCTCTGCTGCGAGGCTTCATGCTTCCCCTGTTATCACTTCAAAAGTCTTTTATTTTAAATCTCTGACCGGCACTGTCCTCCGCGTATTGCGCGTCCCGTACAATTCACTGCTTGGATAATTGTTCCATTAAGCACCACTTTCCTAACAGTCTTGTAAGCAGACAGCCTGGCTGTGCCGACGGTAGCATCGAGATAATAACTTAGGGAAGTTGACTTTATCCAGCAGACGTGGTATAACGGCACAATGCAACGCTTGCATGCATTCATATTGTCACAGACAGCGAACTTGTCATGGCCTGCCGTTAAGTAAAAAACAAAAACAAAACAAAAACCGCTGGCTTTGAGCACCACCGCTGTGCGATCATTTGTCACAAATCCTAATGAGCAACATATTCAAACATTCTTGTGAACGGACTACTCACCGTCGCACGCGAATACGAGAACCGGCTCAATTTGTGCACTCTGCTTCAAGCAGCTCCAGACGCTGTTCTGCACTTGAAAATCCCCTTCGAAGACAGACACACACATAAAAAAAAAAAGCTCCTGTGGTGCCTTTGCGCTGTCACTCTGGCTGCGTGCGCACGGCGCTCTGCAGGCGTCAAACTGACCGCTGCTGTGGTCAGTCGACAAGTCAAGACTGGAGGACTCGACCCGCTATTCGCATTTGCGCTCATCAACGCAAAGATCCCGGGTCTCAGTGCTCCGCTCGGCTGCTAAACCACCGGAACTACTTCCAACGCCAGCCGGAGCACGTTGAAGATAAATTCATGCACCACAATAGGAAAAAAAAAAGAAATCAGATCTATTTAACTAGTTCCCGGTTTTAATATTAATGAGATTCCGCCAGGACATGCCTACCACTGCTATGACTAAAATAAACGCCTAACATATAATTAGAATAGACATATGATTTTAAAAATAGAAGCCCACTGTGCCGTGTATATTTGTTAAATGAGCCTGTTATTGTGGGATACAGTTCTTATCGTTAATACAGGAGCACGCCAGTGACTTTGACGCTTGCATTCCGGTTGGATACAACTAAAGAAAGAGGCTGCCCGCACCTTCCACACGCCAAAAAACTCCAAATTATCTTAGACAAGCAAACATGCTTCAGTATGTTTCCCTGTCTACTTTGTGGCAGTGCAGGAGCTAGATAATTGCATTTAGTGGCGCTTCAGATCACGCTGTTCTGCTCCAGAAACAAATTTGGGGCTTTGTGGTCATGTCTTATCTGTGATAGGTATTCCCCAGTTTAGACTGGATGCCGATAATTTGTTGAGTATGAGAAAGGCTTGCATGCAGGCACAGCGCACCCACCTGGAGAGGACAACAGTTAAAGTAATTTGTTGAAACGGAATCTTTTATACCTATATATACATAATTATATGTTTGCCATCTTTTCATTCAAATTTCAGTTTCCTGCTGCTATGTCGTTGTGTTACGCGTATATAAGTGCAGATACACAGCGATTACAAGTTACACAAATGATTTTCTACCAGCATCCCAACATGTTTGTTTGAGACATTGCCCATCAGCTGTGCGGTCACATATATGTCTGTGAAGGTTCTCAGTCATCCAGGTCATCGTAGTCACATATACCTCACTTCTGAGACTCAAAACACCAGCCAGGCTTCTTTATCACTGTGAACAACGGCTTTATCTGTTACAGTACATCATGGTATTTTCCATCAACTGTACACTCTTGCTCCCTTATGGACACTGCGAGAGTGATCAGCGCCGGGCTTATAAACGACTCACTGCTGCACTCCTCTGGATGATGGGGCTGATTGCAATGGTTGATGGGATATTTTGTCAGAGCCTGGGCACTGTGAAGGAGCAGCGGCTGTACACTGTTGCCCTTTTACTCCGTATATCTGGATGATAGACAGACAAATAGATAGATAGATAGATAGATAGATAGATAGATAGATAGATAGATAGATAGATAGATAGATAGATAGATAGATAGATAAATTAATCGAATGTAATGTGTTAATCTACCACCAGAGGGCTCTCTATCCTAAGACAATACGCTGCAATAGTTAAATAAAATAGATGTATTTATTTTTCTTGAAATATATATATATATATATGTGTGTGTGTGTTCCTAAGTGTATTCATTTCATTAGCTGTGCCTAAACGGCGAGCAGACCAACCGCGTGGACATGACCTGTGTATAATGTGAAGTTCACGTATCCTTCTCGCTTACTTTAATCCATTGAAACATCTCTCTTGGTGTGTCCCTTACTTCAGATTTCATCCCAGATATATTTCATTTATTTATTTGCATTAACAAATGAAACCAGATTTCACAGTAAATCTGCTGCGGTTAATGGTATGACAGTTAAGGTTGGATGCTGGTAGGGAATACGTCTGTTGCTGACTGCGCATGGGATGTGTCTGCCACGCTGCCTTCCGCCTACTTTGTGACGATAGGGCAGCACGACTGGCTCTACCCGGTTTGATCCTGTTGGCTCGCCGTTATTGTGCGCTGTGCTCGGGGGAGGCTGAAAAGGAGATGAGGGGGGGGGGAAAGACCGTGCCACTTCTTTCTTTCAGGATTAATGTCTGTTTCTGCCTTATTAATATGGTTGAATCATGTGGAATTCATTTATATAAAACATTCTACTAAGAGGGGTAGAAATTTTGTATAAAACCACTTCCTTGCCCCAAATTCTCGAGGTAAGCTAATATATATGTGTAAGCACACAGGTGGATAATCAATTTATGTGGAATAATAAGTTTAAATTTGGTTACGTGGCATAACGGGGAATTTATTAACAATTATAAAATGGTGTGAAGTTTTTCTATTGTTGAACCCTGGTTTTTGTGTCACTGGTGTGTGACGTAACCGGTGCGTGAGGGGTTCTCGCGAGAGCAAGCCTACATCGGTTCAGCTGAGGAGGAGAGCTCATGCTGCTTCATCTGTTGGTGAAACTTTGACATGTGGCCAAGAAAGGACGCTGAACTGACGCTGGTTATCTTTAATATTCACGCGTTTATGTGACGTGCAAAGAGATTTAGAGCGTTTGTCGAGAGCCATGTGCCCTCATAGAAACTGACGAGGAAACACGGATGTTAACCTTTGACGACCTTTGGTTATCATATGTTTTGGGTTTCCTAGTATTAAACAGCTTGATTCTCTGAATGACTGACCAGACGATTACTCAAAGTCTAACTGGGTGTGCTCTGTTTCTTTAAACTCATCACACGTCGTTATGTAACAAACAGTAAGGAAAGGAACGTGCTCCAAAATGCTGAGAAGATCATGCACAGCTTTATTCCCACAGAGCCTCGATCACGTCATGGCATCAGTGTTCCAGCTGTTTGCCACCGCGAAAAGAGGGTGGTGGTGGGGGGGAAACTATATATTGATGTATTGACACGCCACTGTGTTCTTATAAAGATCATGATTGCATTTTTTTTTTTATATATTCACTGTTACAAGGTAAAAAGTATGCCAAATTATCTGTCCGAGGTTACTGGTTACAGTTTGTCCGTGTGTATAAGTAATTCTCACTGAATTATCATCATATTTAAGTTTGTTTTGTTTTTAATTTGGGGACTTCTCGAACCCTTTTTGTAAACCCCCCCTTTCTGTGTTTTATTTAAATGGATGTCGGGAATAATGACATCATCGGAATCTGTAGGGACTATTGAATAAAAAGTAATGCCTATGAAGGCTGTTTGTTTGTGTTTCTTTGTATTATCCAGTCGCTCCAGGAATATTACTACTAATAATAATACAGTCACGAACAGCACAAGCACAAAGAGCTGTGAGGGAGAGAAGGAGAAGTGGGTCATTCGCATAATTTCGCTCTCCTGTCACGCCGAGGTGTTCTTCCGCTTCTCAGCTGTTGGTGCTCCCTGAGCAGCGATGGTAAACAATAGCGACTCTTTAATACTATTTGTCTGTCAAAAAGGAGTCTTTAGAAATCTTCCGAGTGTGGGATAAAAGAAAGGGAAGGTGAGAATGTAGTAGCTTGTGATGACCTTATTTCATTTCCTGCCACTTCAGCTTAGAGACAGCGCTGTCGGCATTCGCCAGACCCCCTCGCCGGTCTGGTCTGAACCGGTTCGGAAAGTGCGCGGTCTCGTGCGCTCTGCAGACGTCTCTTGCTGAACTGCGGAGCGCGCGATCCCTCCAGGCTCGGCCCCCCTAGTCTTCCCTCATTGGTTGGCATTATAGCGGCTCGCCTACATCTTCCGCGTGCTTTTTGGGCAGTGATACAATTCGCGAGCTGCGATTGGTTACATCCTCTCGAAACCTTTGTTTTGGGGCAGGCCCCGATAACCGTGCACGGGCATGCGGATAAGTGGAGTTGTAAACGAAGCGTGTGCACTTTTCAGCACCAATACCTCGTGGATAGCAGCCAAACCTATAGAAAAAAAATAGTTGTTCGGGTTAGTTTATTGTAAAAAAGCAGACAGCTTTGCTGTTTGCAGCACTAAACAGCCGCTGTGAACGCGGGGATTTTTTTTTGCTAGCAGCTCTGACCCGGCTAACGGAAATACAAAGCGCCAAAGCTCGTGCTTTGTTTGCCCTGGTGGCAAGAGCTGCATCCCCACATTTTTGCGGGTAAAACCGTCGTTCTCTCTTCGCGCTGTCGAATTAGCTCGGTGTGGGCTCAACAAACTGCACCAGCGAAAGACTAAATGGCAGGGAAAGAAAACAAAGGTGATAAAGAAGACTATTTGTCCAAGTCGGTTCGGTCCAAACAGCGGTTGTAGCCGCCGAGGTCTCCATTGTGTGACCATCTCCGCCTGACCCTCGAATCCCGCGCTGCCACCGGTCACCTACTGCCTCCACGCCCACAGCTGTTGTATTTTCAAACGGATTTCTTTTTCAAACAACGTGAAAATGTGTTCTCGAGTTTGGTTCTTGACCGACCGGCGCATCAGCCAGGAGTATCCACAAGTCCAGATCCTTCGGGCGCTGAAGGAGCACTGCGCCGACGAGGACGTAGAATTCCGCTACCTCCTCATGGATCAAATCGTGCTGACGATCTGCGAGGGCCAGCTAGGCAAGTACCACACAATCGATGCGCGGTCGTAAAACGACATACAGTTTGGTTTTCTTGTTTTATTTGAGATCCGTATAGATGGTAGACTTTAATTGTTTGGAGGGGGTTGTACACAGCTTGAATACAGAGCGAGGGGTTGGCTCGGTCTGCCTGTTTGCAAGGAAGCGAAATGTAAGCATGGCCGTGACCGCCTAACCTACTTTTCCAGCTAGACTGCCTCCAGAAGGGGAAGGATGACGCTTGATTTAATTTCGCTGAATTCGCTGCAATCCCGGCAATTGCAAATTATCTGAATTACCCGGGCAACAAAAGCTAAAAGAAAAATGTGTTTAAATACCACAGAGACCTAGTTATTAGATAAGAGGAATTCATCATTGAGCTGTTGTAATTTTGCTACAGATTGCGTCTCTTGATAGCTCAGGCTGTAGGTTCTGTGTTATTATTTATTTTATTTTTTTATTTTATGTATATAAACACTGAATCATTTAAAATAGTTAAAATTGACTCCCCGAGTAATAGTTAACAATAAGAAAAAGAATAGGACATTCACACTAAATGCAGGTAAATGACAAGCAAATCTTTATGGCGCCCATATCGGGATTTTTTGTTATTACCTAATACTGAAACGGTGAGGGTGAAAACTGCCACCAAATATAAACATGCATCAACTTGTTCTGGCATTTCAGGGTTTTCTGTACATATTACAATATTTATACAACCAACGTGATCACCTATTTTTAACTTTTTTTCTTCTTTTATTTTCATTTTGAGCTGCTTTGTCCGAAACACATGTGATTCTGAGTGTCATGTAAGGATAACATTTCATAGAAATGACTAGGGAGGCCTCAATAAAGTGATGGCAACAGCAGGAGCTCCTAACAAACAGACCAACAGGGAATTTGTCAGGCTGGTGTGAAGTGGGGATATGTCACAAGATGAGAGGAGATGTGTGAAGGTCTCAATTAACACACAGATGTTAATTGAGACTATGTTAAAAACATATAATTTTAGGCTGACATTAGTGCCTGCTGAAAAATGGCAATGGTTAAGAATGTGGGTAGTGTGTCCCTTACTGCGCTGTTACATTAAACCGCTGTATTGTACGGCTCAGTCAAGCCAGGCTTTACACTTTAAATAGGATTTTACATGCAAACAGATGGGCATTTAAGTGGCAGGCATTACATTTAAGAAATTACAAATAATCACACATGTTATAGCACAGCCCACGGAATAATTACCAAGATAAATATAGCCTGGAGCTAACAATTTTCGACATATATACTCTGTACCCTGCACATTTTTAAATGCAGGTGGACAGCTGTCCAACTGTATAGCTTAACAAGCCTCACATGAGCAAGGCAGTTAACATGGCTTGTAGTTCCTAATCTGCCTAAAGTAAATGTCTTCTGAGCCTTGGTTTGACATCACAGATTAACAGCCAGTGAACAGATTGGTTGTGCTGTGGGATTTCTACACAGGAAGCCTCAGGATACATGGCCAGATGCTTGGATCCTGTAGTGCATTTTTTCTTTATGCACCTGGCAATAAATGCAGTTTTGTTGTTTGTTTGTTTGTTTTTTAAGATATGGATTAACACTCACTGGATTACAGATTCTCTGAAGTTGCAACACAAAATTCAAACTGTAATTGCTAACATATCTGTATCTATAGCTTGTTTTTTGTATCCTTCCAGGCCGAATGGGCTGTCATTTGTGTTAGCATAACACAGCAGTAGGGCAGGGCGATATGGCAAAAAATATTTATCACGATATATATTTGATATATATATATATATATATATATATATATATATATATATATATATATATATATATATATATATATATATATTCGATATATATTGCGATAACGATATAACTGACGATATAATTTCTGCGAGACAAAATACAACTCCACAACTTTACTAGTGCAAAAAAACCCATCCATTTATTTTCACTTAAACAAGCAGCTGTATTTTTATGTGCATTAAAGCTATATAAACATTTAACAGTGCAAATGCAAATTCCTTGCTGAAAGTTTAAGCAAAAGGCATTTCCAGTAGAAATGGGCTGACATATCCTGAGCATAACCATGTATAATATCCACTGAAGTTAAAAAGAGATGCTTTGCTACATTAAACTGCAGTGTGCCAAATAAAAAAAGTCAAATATGTATTTTTAGGACCATAAGGTGCACGGGATTATAAGGCAACAAAGCAGTCAGATAAATCAAACTTTTTTCAACTCATTCTTCTTTCTTCCTCCACTTCTGTATCATTGATTCGTTAATGCTGTATTCTGTCACAGCTGCTCTATTCCCATGTTGTTGCAGTATATTAATCACTAACCTTCTATTGTGGATGGATTATCTCAGTTGTTCTCCTGACTGAAGTTTGGTCCGTTTACAGCATCCTGCCATGCGATTGCAGTTGTCTGTAAGCATCAGGAACCTTCACGGAGTGGAAAAGTGTTAGCGTTCATCCTCCAGCTTCACTGTTTATGTTATGCTAACACAGCTGTGTCGCTAGCGATCACGTAGCACATCATTAAATACTAGCTAGCCCAACTTCAGTAACCCTACAAACGTCACTGCTGTTTAGTTTCCTGTCCTCATTTATGTTGGAAGTGATAGCAGAGCTGTACGTTTGATTTTTTCAGAAATCTCTCAGTCAGAACATGCTATATCATGCTTAGGTAACTAGCGAAACTAGCGAGCTAACTTCCGCTAACTTCCTGCTAACTTCTAACTCCGTTAAATGTAATAAATTCTGTTTTCATGGATGCCTGGATGTTAAACATCATAGTTACACCTGGTAAAGCAGCAACGCTGATCGTTTTATTAAAGATGGAAGAATTTAGACAGTTTTTAACTCTCAGTGATGTTCGTTTGACTTCGGGACCTTAAAGGACAGATTTTAGGACCCAGATTACTCCCAGATTTACGAGCATCTTAGTCCGACAAATATGGCGGCCTGCGTGCATGTTCTACAAAAAATGTGCTTTGTTGTGTATCTGACGGACAAACACCAAACCAGTTAGGTTGCACCATTTTTACAAACTAATTCTGGTTCATCCGTTTCACTCAACAATCTGCTTTCCCCATTCTCCGTTACTGCCGTGCTTTTTTGGGACTGCGCATGCACGTTTTACCCATATTCTATCGCGATATTTCATTTTCTTATCGTGGACTAGCATTGTACCGGTATTACCGTGAACGGTATAATATGGCCCAGCCCTACACAGCAGTGCCATAGGCAAATGTGGAACAAACGCTTAAGGATATACAGCTACATTTGCAGTTAGAGCAAAGCAGTTGGTCTTGTTTCTACACTGGAAACACAAGTGATATTTCACTGCAAGTGTAATTAGTACTACGTGTTCCTCCATTTCTGTGTGTTGTTTTGATCAAATTTACATTTGCGCAAAATGTATGTGCAGTTTACATTGAACATATTAGTACATCCTACTCCAAATCCAGTGAAGTTATTTCAGCAAAATTTGTATGACAGAAAACATTTGAGAAACAAAAGTCCCTCATATCACAACTCATCCAGGGATGAGCTTTGACCTGTGAGGAGGCATAAACCATTTCTTCTTTTAGCTTAGGTCATAATAATGTCAAAATCATAAAACTGATAACACCTTTACATGTAGAAGTTTTAAAGGTTTTCTTGCTTCATTTCTGCGTCATTTTTCTTTTTTTGTTTTTAGGTCAGGTTCAGGTCCACGTTCCACACTAAAGTTAATGAGTTCAGTGTGTCCCTAGGAGGAGCTATCAGTGGAGCCACCCCAACATACACGTCATTATATTTTAATGAGGAATGGTGGCCCCTCACAGCTAAACCCAGCATTTAGCAAACTGGAGGCATTTCACATCTTGTGATTGAAAAAATTAAAGATAGACTGGATCCGTGATCCATGCCAGTGGGCACACTTTTACTGAGATGAAAAATGCAACACTTCCATGTCAGTGAAGCTGGAACATTAAGGCAGGTTCGGTATCTTAATTTACCAACTGAGAGCAAGAGCAACAACAGACACTAGGGTTTGGATAGAATTTTTGTGTGGCTGTTTATGAAGCACAGACTCTACATTTTATGGGAAAAGAGTCCTTTTGATGAACAGTATTGCTGTTTACTTGATATGCATCACAGAGTGGTTGTTAATTATTGCACATTTGATAAAAGAAGTGAGTTCATGCACTAAATAAGGGCTATGTGATGGCTCTTTATCACAGAAATGCTGCATATCTCTGGTGCTTACCTCATAGAATCTCAGTGCAAAAATGAACAGTTACACTTTATCAGTGTTTAGCAAATGTTGCATTTTCAGATAATAAAAACAGTGCATAAACATTTTTGTTGTGTTGCATGATTGCATATGTTTTCCTCCAGGAAAATGGCTTGTTTGTCAATTAGCCAACAGGATCTCATTTGCAGGTTTTTGCATGTGGCCTGGAAAGGGTTAATTTGCATTTTATTAGGTTTGACAAAAAGGCTCACAGTTTTTTCCATGGCAACACATGGCAACATCTTTATGTCACATGCTAGAGTTAAGATATTTAGTTATGGCTTGTTGTGTAACTCACACCCTAAAAACTACCTGAAAACGTTATTCCTCGAATGGTAGAGACTAGTATGGCTTAGCTTTTCTTTTTATATATGGTCATTCTGCAAATCGGCAGTTGTCTGTGTAATTTGCATGGTTGCAGTAGCCAAAGAGAAAACTGTCTGCTCTATGATTACTGGGTTTTTTTTACCCTTCCAATTTCATTCTTTCTGATTCTGATAGATGTTGATGAACAAAGCCAAAAACAATGAAATGGTGGTGAGGCATTACCACCACCTCTGATTTTTGTCTGACATACAACATGACTGACATGCCACCAAAGACAGTCATTGCATGCCATGCAGAAGAAGCAGTGCCTAGAGCAGGGGTGGGGAACTCCAGTGTCCTGCAGGTTTTAGATATCACCCTGGGTCAATACACATGAATCAAATGATTAGTTCATTACCAGACCTCTGGAGAACGTCAAGAGATGTTGAGGAGGTAATTTAGCCATTTAAATTAGCTGTGTTAGATCAAGGATACATCTAAAACCTGCAGGATACCGGCCCTTGAGGCCTGGAGATCCCCACCCCTGTCCTAGAGCAACAAAGAGCCAGATCTAAACTGCTCTAGTTTTATCAGCACATCCGAATGGCAATGAAGGAGAAATTGAAAAGATAGCTCTTATATAGATAGTATAGAATAGATATGGCATAATTCGTGTGAGAATTTCTCAGTAGCAGATTTCATGTTTTTGCTGACAAGTTGTTTGGCCTTGTCTTTGTCAAAATGTAAGTCACATGATTCATCTTGTCTGCCTCAAGTGCTGCACAATCCAAATGTTGCAGTGGACCTACACTAAATGTTCTTGTCTGATCTGTGCTTTTGATAAAAGATCTGCAAATAGACACAAAGAATGGTTGCCCCAAAACCAGACCACAAGAAACTGTTGTCTCAGTGGGCTAACGCAAGAGGATGCACAGACTGCATTCCGGACAAACAGCCAAACACTTTCACAGCATTTGTAAGCCTGCTTTGTGATGTTGCAGTGGCATGCATAGAATGCTTGTTAGCTTTGTCCTGCGGACTGAAAATGTTATATATAATGTTATTGTTTTTTTAAAATTGTTTTTTGTATTACAATCATCTTGAACAAATTGAGTCTTTGCTCCTCCTCAACCTGTCCTTACTTGTCTGTAGTGACAAAGAGGTGGTGCAAACAGAAACATCTGAAAGCTTGAAGTGCTGACATACATATACATATATCACAAAAACCCATGCTGTAATTTTTGTACACCAGGACTTCGGATAGTTTTTGCAGTGGTCACATGACAGTCAGTGCGGCGCGCGCAAGCAATTGCACAGATGAATAGGAATGATTCATCCGGGTGCCTCGCCGGTCTCTGTTTGGTCCCCCTGGAGATGGAGACGAGCACTGTGGATACTGTCTGTCGAAAACCATGAGACCACATCCCCTGATGTTTCTCACTGTAACACCACTCACATTGCACTCAGTGGCTGCACAATAAGAGCAGTGTGTCTTAAGCGCTAAATAGGGCTGGAGCGATAGTGAATCCTCCTGCTTTAACACTGAGACTGTGAGGAGGAGGAGGAGGAGGAGGAAAGGGAGGGGTGGGGTTCTTTTCATGGCTTCATACTCCTTTTTTAATGCGCCACATTTTCTCTCTCCCCTTGTTCCCTTTCTCTGTGTTTGCTAGAACATACCTAGCCCTTTCATACCAGCTGCATTTCTCGTTTCACTTCTTTTTACCCGTCTGCGGACAAAATGACCCTAAAGGAGTGTATGTAAGATGTGCATTGTGCAGGCGGGTTGCATGCTAATAGCTAGGTGTCGGTTGTTATTATGCATGCAGCAGCTTCTTTTGACCTCTGATGATCTTAGCCAGGGTCATTACCACTATTGTGAGCCTAAGATGGCTGAAATTCACATCATGGTTGAGGCTAAGTGCTGGGCTAGTGTTCAGTGTGTCTCCTCGCTTCTTTTTTGTACTTGAAGTTCCTGCTATAGCACAAAGGTACACATTTGTCATAGTTCAGTGTTCTGTCCATTTGCAATTGAGCCTAAAAAATCTGACAGCCTGGCTATGCTTCAGAAGGCTAATGAATGTTGAAATTAGCCGGATTTGTAGCATTTATAGAAAAAATTATGAAGTCTGTCTAACACCAGCTTTATTGTCCCCATCACAACGTGCAAGCCTTTTCATTTATTTCTCCCCTGTTTTTTATGTCTTATGATTTCAGAGCTGAATTGAAATGACCCATTCAGAAGCGTTCACTTAGCCTATTGTAGTTACTTAGCTCTCATTTGCATAATAAAAGTGATGTCAAGTTAATGAAAACCAGTGTCATTTTGACTTTCAGCAGGACAGAGCACCACACATTTAAGATCTTAGATATGTTAGATTTATCAGGCTGTTTTTAAGCACAGTTTTCTTATGTTTGATTAAATTTAAGATTATTACCCTTGAGCTTTCTTTTGCGAGCCCACTGCCTGACATAGGGACAAAATAGTATAAAGTGTCAGTATGTCAGTGACGATACCTGTCACTCACTCTAGGAGGAAGAAGTGTAAATGTAACTGTAAATGTGCATGGGCAAGAAGTACATATTTATATCAGTAGGTACTGCAGGTTTAAATGGCTTAAATTTACCAGCATTGGAGGTGGCTGGCCTGGTCACATGGCCCGGCCTCGTTAGATTTGTGTGATGACTAAAGGAAAAGTGTCATCAAACACTTAGATGATGGATGGAGTCTTACTGAGAACTTTCACATTGTTTCTAGGGTTGCATATGACTTTCAGAAAGAATTTGGAGCTATTAACAGTGACACATTCATTTGTTGTCTTGAAAATAGAAAAAACAGGCCAGATGTCGGCTGCTGGTTCTGGTTCCATGAGTTTCAGAAACATTTGTACAGCAACTCAGAACAATAATCTGAAGAACTTCATATATGTATGAGGTTGTTGACCAACAATCAAATAAATGAATTAAATTTAACAAATCACAGGAGTGTTTTTCCACCGTTACAGGACTGCGAGCAGAGCAGGAATTGGTGACATCTTACCCACAAGTGGTGATGGTGCGAGTACCCACGCCCTGGGTTCAGTCAGATAGTGACATCACTGTGCTCCGCCACCTGGAGAAGATGGGTTGCCGGCTGATCAACAGGCCCCAGGCCATACTCAACTGTGTCAACAAGTTTTGGACGTTTCAAGAACTAGCTGGGCATGGGGTGCCTCTTCCTGACACCTTCTCTTACGGTAAATCAGTACTTGACTGTCCTTAAGCTATTTTCACACATGAACATCACATAGACTTTGTAGCAAACATGTTAAAAACTAGCTAAGAAGCGCTCCAGTGCAGTGTGATTAGGTCACACTTACACCTTTGTTTTCAGCTCTAGAAATTTTGTTCATTCATTCAGCGTGTGTGAAAATGGCTTAAGTAAAACATGAATACATGTGCAGCGAACCCCACTTTATTGTTTGTGGAAGTACTTACATATATATAATGCAGGGACTCTATGTACACACTGCATATAAGACAAATGCAGAAATAAACACAGATAACCAGGTGAGGTGTCGGTCACAGTGATCATCACTGTTTGCCCGGTGATGTTAAAACCGGGTGAAACTGAAATTTAATGGAAAACAAAACCGATACTGTCTGAGTAAACGCAAATGCACACACATAGGTAGTAAAACTGCATCATCTACAGTCAAATCGGCATTTGTTCAAGCAGCAGTGATGTCATTATCAGGTGTGTTTTACATTTAAATCACATAATTTGCATCACAGGCTTCTGTCCACATACATGTGGAGCAGTCAGACATATATGGGTGAATCCACATAGTTGTCCTTCAAACCTTTTGATTGTTTTAATACTCACAACATCTGTGAAAACAGTGTTTAAACTAGTGCTAAGAAACACAGGATAGCCAAACAAAAACAACAGGCTGCTGTTTTAGACGTTGTTCTTGTTGATTTTCTCGGACAAATCAACGGCAGACGAAAAGGTGTATATACAGTGGGGCAAAAAAGTATTTAGTCAGCCACCGATTGTGAAGTTCCCCCACTTAAAATGATGACAGATGTCAGTAATTTGCACCAGAGGTACACTTCAACTGTGAGAGACAGAATGTGAAAAAAAATCCATGAATTCACATGGTAGGATTTGTAAAGAATTTATTCGTAAATCAGGGTGGAAAATAAGTATTTGGTCACCTCAAACAAGGAAAATCTCTGGCTCTCACAGACCTGTAACATCTTCTGTAAGAAGCTTTTCTGTCCCCCACTCGTTACCTGTATGAATGGCACCTGTTTGAACTCATCATCTGTATAAAAGACACCTGTCCACAGCCTCAAACAGTCAGACTCCAAACTCCGCCATGGCCAAGACCGAAGAGCTTTCGAAGGACACCAGGAAAAGTATTGTAGACCTGCACCAGACTGGGAAGAGTGAATCTACAATAGGCAAGCAGCTTAGTGTGAAAAAATCAACTGTGGGAGCAATCATCAGAAAATGGAAGACATACAAGACCACTGATAATCTCCCTCGATCTGGGGCTCCACGCAAGATCTCATCCCGTGGGGTCAAAATGATCATGAGAACGGTGAGCAAAGATCCCAGAACCACACGGGGGGACCTGGTGAATGACCTGCAGAGAGCTGGGACCAAAGTAACAAAGGTCACCATCAGTAACACACTACAACGGCAGGGAATCAAATCCCGCAGTGCCAGACGTGTTCCGCTGCTGAAGCCAGTGCATGTCCAGGCCCGTCTGAAGTTTGCCAGAGAGCACATGGATGATACAGCAGAGGATTGGGAGAATGTCATGTGGTCAGATGAAACCAAAGTAGAACTTTTTGGTATAAACTCAACTCGTCGTGTTTGGAGGAAGAAGAATACTGAGTTGCATCCCAAGAACACCATACCTACTGTGAAGCATGGGGGTGGAAACATCATGCTATGGGGCTGTTTTTCTGCCAAGGGGACAGGACGACTGATCCGTGTTAAGGACAGAATGAATGGGGCCATGTATCGTGAGATTTTGAGCCAAAACCTCCTTCCATCAGTGAGAACTTTGAAGATGAAACGAGGCTGGGTCTTCCAACATGACAATGATCCAAAACACACCACCCGGGCAACAAAGGAGTGGCTCCGTAAGAAGCATTTGAAAGTCCTGGAGTGGCCTAGCCAGTCTCCAGACCTCAACCCCATAGAAAATCTGTGGCGGGAGTTGAAAGTCCGTGTTGCTCGGCGACAGCCCCAAAACATCACTGCTCTCGAGAAGATCTGCATGGAGGAATGGGCCAAAATACCAGCTACTGTGTGTGCAAACCTGGTAAAGACCTATAGTAAACGTTTGACCTCTGTTATTGCCAACAAAGGTTATGTTACAAAGTATTGAGTTGTATTTTTGTTATTGACCAAATACTTATCTTCCACCCTGATTTACGAATAAATTCTTTGCAAATCCTACCATGTGGATTCATGGATTTTTTTTTCACATTCTGTCTCTCACAGTTGAAGTGTACCTCTGGTGCAAATTACTGACCTCTGTCATCATTTTAGGTGGGGGAACTTGCACAATCGGTGGCTGACTAAATACTTTTTTGCCCCACTGTATATATATATATTTCTCCGTGGTTTGCAAGAAAATTCACCGTGAGAGCAGAAAAAAGGACACAGACTGAGTGAGAGAGAAAGGAAAAAAGAAAGAAAGCGGAGGGAGTGTTTGGCCTACATTCCATCCGTTTCTCTGCACAGTAGGCCAGGCGATGCATGCAGAGCAGCTGGAGAGCTTATGTAACACCCCCCCCCCCCCCTCCCCCAACCGTACTCACACGCACACACCCCACCTAACACTCCCCTTCTGATTTTTCAAAATAAAAGACATAAATTCCCCTCACTCCTTTTCTCTTCTATCTCAGCAGCTTATGATCAGAACAACATTTGGTGTCCAGTCTCTCCTACTCTGAACTTTGTCTTCTTTCACCCCTTGTCATTGAAAGCACATATGAAGCAGTGCATCGGAAAAAAGCCACGTGACAGAGTAGTTCACATCTGCTCAGTTCATTGAATGGAGCATAGAGACACAGGAAAAGCAATGAAGACTATATTATTAAAAAGATTTCTACATTTATTTTTTTTTTAAAAATGTATTTTTAACACATTTTAATCACCTCTCACGCCAGAGCACAGAAAGCTTAAGCACATCTGTTGCTACAGGCTGCTGTTATAAATCAGTGTCAGATACGGTCAGCTGCTTCACATTAATGCCTCCTTCACTGACTCCTCTGTTCCACTCTTATGAATCAAGCAGCAAATAAACGGACAGCACTCCTACAGCCTCGCTGTTTTGAGTCATTTCTGTTTCCATAGCAACATGCTACATTCGTTCTCCTGCCCTGCAAAGTTGGCTGTAACGTGTGAACCATGCTATCAAACCAAGGACAGCATTTTAATATATTCTACATGTGTCCTCCGTTTGTGTATGTGTGTGCGTGCGTGGAAAATTTCCTAGGTGGGCACGACAACTTCCGGAAGATGATTGACGAGGCTGAGCCACTGGGCTACCCGGTGGTAGTGAAGAATGCACGTGGCCACAGAGGTAAAACAATCACCCAGTACTTCCTGTCATCCATTCTGATCACAACGCCATAACTCAAAATCTGTACACTGCAACTCCCTCATGGGAGCTCAGTCCACTCTTATATGAAATTCTCTGGCAGACTGTTAAATGATTAGCACTGCGGTGCCGCATCAAACACAAAACAGAAGCTCTTAATGCTTGCAGTGTGGTCATCTGGTCACTTATTTTAGTTTATGGTTAACAAGTTGATCTCAGTTTCCTCTTTTAGACTGAATACACAAGAGGCTTGTGTGGGAAGGTTTGAAGCTTTGGCATTAATGTTGTGCTTCCAAGAGATCAGCCCCGGTCTGAACCATTAGCCCTTTCCTATTCATAGTTATTGACAGTCGCTGCTATTGTGTGAAGGAATAACAATGGTCTTTGCTGGCCCAGGCTGCCATCACAGCACATTGTTTAGGAAAGCAGTCACTGGTCAACCACTAACTTGACCCTTTTTATGGCGTTAGGCATCTGGAGGGCTGTTTTTACTCTCTCTGTGGTTGACCATTGACACGAATGAATTCCACTTTGCCCTTCCCTCTCAAGAGCACACATAAAGGAAATGCTTTTTAAAAATATTATGAATCACTGGTATTAATAATAACTTTATTTGTATAGCGCTTTTCAAAACACAGAGTTTGCTTCACGGTTTGAATAAAAGCCACAGACTAAAGATGAGTATACACATTCTGACATACAGACACATAATCAACCATAGGGTCACACATTCATTCCAGCATGCACACTGCTATAGACCTGGGGAAAAAACTCCCAAAAATAATGAGGAAAAGATAAATTTTCTCTTAATCTATAAAAAGGAATTGTCAGTAGTCATTTAAGACTACTGACAAGGAGACCCTGATCTGATGATTTGAGAAGTTGGCTGCAGTGACAAGGTCTTAGTAGCTCTTCTATACAAGCAGGGGCCTGTCCAAGTAGGGCTTTATAGGTTAATAATAGGATTGTAAAGTGGATTTAGTGTTTCACTGGGAGCCAGTGAAGGTAAACAAAAATACGTGTGATATGAGAGCAACAGCTAGTTTTTGTTAGCAGCCTTGCTTGGTGCAATCTGCAGCAACTGGAGGTGGGTTATGAAGGACTGAGAGATGCATGTGAAAAGTGAGCTGCAATGTCAAAGTCAGGAGAAAAATGAATGAGCTTAAAGATTCAAAATCCTGGTGTTGGTCAAAGATGACACCAAGGGTCTCAGCAGATGTTTTGGTGTTACTGGCAAGTGGCCTGATGTACTGACTGACCTTCTCAGTATTTTCTCAGATACGTAATGGTCACATGTCTAAAGGAGTCACAAGACCGTTATTGATGTTGTGTTTTTATTGCGTGGTGTGCACAGACACACAGCAACCACATGATTTTTCCCTCAGCAGAGGTCAGAGGTCTTGAAAATAAGAAGACAGTGCAAAGCAGTGCTAATTAAGAGAGGCAACTTCTATCCTGTGTGAGAAGCAGTTCTGTGGCTGCTCAGAGGAGTATCCTGTCATTTGTATGACATGAACTGGCATGAGACTTGGTCAGCAGAAGCAGCTACTTGTTAGCCAAGCTTTTTAGGTTTTCCACCCTCAGCTAGCACACCACAAATGACAGACCCAGCAAGCAAATTCTTTTAGTGTGGTAATATCAACACAGCTATATGTCTTCAGGCCGCCATGACATAGATCTGTTTAGATTGGACAGACTAGTAAAATATAAACCTTAAAAACTAGCCCTTCCTTCCTTCCTTCCTTCCTTCCTTCCTTCCTTCCTTCCTTCCTTCCTTCCTTCTTTAATCTTGTGTCCCCTTTGCTTAGGCAAGGCTGTGTTCCTGGCACGGGACAAACACCACCTGACGGACCTTTGCCACGTGATCCGCCACGATACCCCCTACCTATTTCAGGAGTACATCAAGGAGTCGCACGGCCGTGATGTGCGGGTTGTCCTAGTGGGCGGCCGTATCATCGGCTCCATGCTGCGTTGCTCCACTGATGGTCGCATGCAGAGCAACTGCTCCTTGGGTAGGCAGACATTAAATTACTGAATTATTTCCACGGTCATGGTAAAACTCTCCTCATGTTTGAAAGTCATGTGGTTAAGTGGTATCACTGTTTGAGAACAAGAGCTCTTCTATTTATTATTTACATTTAGATATGGCGTAATTTTTAAAGATCATTTTTATCTTTTAGGTTCCCAATGGAAAAATTATCTTTAAAAAAATATGAACTTAGTGATAAGTAAAGTGTACGCGAGTAGAAATGCTTCAGAACTTAACTTTGGGAAAGAGTGCGAAATCAACAGGCTTGTCCTGAATCAACCCTGGAGCGTTCCAGCTGAGGAGACTGATCTTCACTGTCAGAGGATGAATGTTTTAGTTTAGCTGAGGCTGTAATATACTGTGACATATTTAGGACATCAGTCATCACAGTCTTCTGCATTCCTGTAGCAAAACTCTTTGACACTTCTAGGGTGAATTTGATGTGGTATTTAATTGTGAAATTAAATATTGAAAAAAACCAGAAAACATTAAAGGATCCTAAGTTGTCCCCACGTCATTTTTTTATATAATCGCTCTTGATTTATAAAAGATCAGTTGCTTTTTGACTATCATGAAGTCTCGTGAAAGAATTGTAAATTGTGGTTCGTACTAATAAGCCTGATGTTCCTTCTTGAATTGTCAGGTGGTGTAGGCATGATGTGCCCCCTGAGTGAGGAGGGCAAGCAGCTGGCCATCAAGGTGTCTAACATCCTGGGCATGGATGTGTGCGGCATTGACCTCCTGCAGCTCAACGATGGCTCGTTTGTGGTTTGCGAGGCCAACGCAAATGTGGGCTTCATTGCTTTCGACCAGGCCTGTGGCATGGACGTAGCAGGCATTGTTGCTGACTATGTCCTGTCAATGCTCCCAAACCGCCTCACTCGCAAGATGTCTCTGCTGTCCGTCGTGTCAAGCACCAGCGAGACCAGCAGCGAGCCCGAAGTGTGCAACGTGCCTTCTGGCGGTGGCTCGCTGCCTGAAGCAGTCTGCAACATGAGCGTGGGGTCAACTTCCAGCGAGAGCGACCCAGAGCTGGCCGAGCCCTCCCAGTCATCACCTTGCCAGTCCACAGCCCCCAGCCTGCCTGATCTCCCAGACCTAGCTGATCCAGCCTACAACTTCAACACCCTCCTTGCCAATGAGATCAAGTTATTGACTGAGTGAGCCCAAACATCTTCATGCTCTCACACAAACCCCACAAATGCATTTCAAACACACACACGCACACTAATGGCATCAACATTCCTTTTAAAATTTCATATCAGTCCAAAAACCATGAAAACAGAAAAGCAAAGAAAAAACTAAAACTTAGCCCTTTTCAGACATGCAATATGTAAAACTGCTGGCTTCATCAGTCCGTTAAAGTGATGGCACCCTGTCATTTAGACATTACGTAACCACTCCTCACGGCTTCATTCAGACAGAGCCATGGTGTGTTAGATATTTTTGCCATAGAGAAGTACAAAAGGCCTGCCATTTTCTTCTGATCATTTAGTTCTTTTCAATGTTATCACTAACAGCAGGTGAGTGTGTGGTGCCAAAAACGAGAGCTCTCTTCTGCTCCTCCGGATTGGAAATTGCAAAATGAATCGTAGAACAATATTTTAATATTTATGGAAATTAGATTTTTACAATTTTTTTTGCCCAATGGGGCATTTGCTAGAAGGTTGAGCAAGTCATAAAGATGTAAAGCTACGAGGGCTGAGCTTGTCCGGTTACAGTTGAGGTTTTTATGTCAAAGTGACGAGGGTGCTCATTCACACTTGAAGGTGACACATTCATTTGCTATCAGATTAATGGAAAGAAGTGCATATCTAAAAGGGGCTGTCCTGACACATCCATGGACACAAACACTAAGACATCTCGTGCTTACACAGAAACGGAGAAAACAAACCAACAAAA
Organism: Diplotaxodon limnothrissa; assembly: GCF_057381915.1. NCBI lineage: Eukaryota > Metazoa > Chordata > Actinopteri > Cichliformes > Cichlidae > Diplotaxodon > Diplotaxodon limnothrissa. Next base: position 7,480,960 of record NC_140615.1, on the reverse strand, counting down.
AGAGATCTGAGGCTGCTCCCCTGACTCTCCTCTCTTTGCATCTCTATTCCCAAAACCAGAAACCCCACGATCTAAACTTAAATTGCAGCATGAGGTTAGACTGGGATACAGAAATTAGTGCCAAACTGGCCTTTATGAGTTCCTGCATGGTGTTTGTGGATGGGTGAAAGCATACACCTGCCATGTTTTTAATCATCATATTATAATAACATTATTTTACATATAGTCTCTGTTGTCATATAAAAGGTTTTCTGCTGAGACTGCTGTCAGGTTTGGTGAATTGGAGGTGACATGAAGTGCTTTCAAGTAGTAGGGATGCTAGGCGCACTACTCTGTCAGTTCCAGTGCAGTGACGTAGTGCTCAAACTGAGGACACAGGAGAGGACCCGCAACCATCCTGCACTAACAGGAGCTGTAAAAGATTCATGTCAACAAGCATCAGATGTGTTTGGGTGGCAAAACTGGAATATAAAAATGAACTAACTGCTCAAATTTTAATTTGACATTCCTACATAGTATCTTTGTTTAGCCTTACCAGCAGTAGCAGTCTGCTGCTGCTAGGCCACTAAATGCCTAGCACTTTTATTATTTTCTCTCTCTCTCTTGTTAAGGTGACATATTTAGGAAAGGTTAGACAGAGTGTGAAAGCTGCATCTACACCTGCAAACAAAATATACCTCAAATAAGTGACTTCTCACTGCCATAGGATAACAGATATTCAGACATACAATACATATCAGCCAGGATCCTTGTGGTTTCAAATGGCCCCTGACATGCTTTATGTTTTTTTTTCTTTTTATCTTTTATGTAAATATTTAGATAGTCAATTAACTTTACCATATATTTACACCCAGACAGATTAGACTGGAATAGCTGAAACAATCGCCAACAGTGATATTTTTAACAAGTTGTGGGGTAACTCTTGTGTATAGACTTTCAATATTAAAAGGCAGAGAGTGAAATTTGGTGCTAAACTTTCTGGATTTGGTTAGATGAGCCTTCTCAGCCATATTATATGTAGAACTAAGCATCCTAACCCACAAAATAATGTTGGCATAATGTACAAAAAAAAGAACCCTATATTTTTAAAGTCTTCGTAAGTATAATTTAGCTTTTTTTCCTTTCCTGGGAGAAGAAAAGAAAGGAAATCCAGGGATTAGAGCAGCTAAGACCTTTGTGTTTACTTTTTTTTTTGTTCCTTTGAATTTACCTCCTGTATGCCTCCTTAAATGAATAAGGCTGTGCTGCGGAACTATTCACTAAGATTTAATTTACAGGTATGATCAAAAGCACAAAAATGAACCCCAAAATTGTTTCACTTGGTGACGGTCATGTTGTTAGGCTTGTATAACGCTTTGTGCCGAACACAACTCAGGGAAGCAGCCTGGATCTCAGCCCTGACCCCCAAAAAGGCATGACACATCCATCCAAGCTAGAGACATGTCTAAAACATAACACATACCTACAAGCAGACAAAATATACATAAACAACAATGAAAAAAAAGGTTGTAAACTACAGTGTAAGACTTTATGGTATATACCATGGTTAACATGCACTTTTTTTTTCCTTGCTTGTTTTATATTGTTCCTCGTTTACTTCCTAATTTATGGTATTTTTAAAGAAAAAAAAGTGGTTTGTGTGCACTAATATTGTGTCAATAAAGTGAAACCGCTGTGAAGCTTGATTTTTTTTTTTCTCCTTGTGTTGTGGGCCCAATTTACTAACTGTCTGGACTCTTAACGGCAGGCCCCTGCTGGAGGGTGCCAAATCTAAATCTGCCAGACAACCAGAAAAGGAAGCTTTTAAGTCTGCTGTCAAATGATCACAGTGTCTCCACTGAGGAAAACAACATCATTTACTCTACTGTGATGTTTGTCCAGTATCCATATGATCAAAGTATCTGACAAACTGTGAAATCCGCTGATGTCCACCCTCCTGATGCGGGAGGGCTGGTGGGTGTGCTCATCAAATCACATACTGACATAAATGCTTGTCTGGTGAACTATCTCCAGTTGTCGTCCCCCATTCTTTGAAGTATTTGTCCTTGTATCGAAAACTGCGTCATTCCACATCGTGTTCATAGGTGTAAATATAAAGATCACATATCTTTAAAAGACATGATTAGCTAGCCATAGGAAAGAGTGGAATGTTAATTTCTCTCTTCTGGCCCCTGCTTGAATTTGTATTTTATACATGATCCATCTAGCCAATGAAGGTTCACTTAACTGTGCTCCATTGACTTTAAGAATGCCAGTTCATCATCTGGTTTTCTTTGGGAACACTGTTTTAAGGATCATTTGAGGTCAAGGTCCCAATTCTGACTGATTTCTTTATGCTTGGTCTGTATAGATTACTGTTATAAAGTAAATAAACGGCATGGAAGCTACTGAAAGGAACAGGGGTACCACATGCTAGCAAAACAGGGAAGGAAACTGATTGGCCTGCATGGAAGTTGGCCAGTTTGGAACAAACATATAGGGACCTGTGGATGAGTCACTGTATATAACAACAGTGCACAAACTTAATATTTAATTCCGAACTGCTGCTAATGTATTCAGAAATTGAAAAAGGGAATATGGGAAAATCTGAGCGTTTCCGTGTTTGAAACTGAATGCCAAAAAAATTGACCAACAACAAATGTTTTATTGTATAAATTCAGTGCAAATAACACAAGTAGTGAGATGATTTTAAAACGGATTTTTTTTTATATGAATGATTGTTTCAGAATTGTACATATTGTGTAAGATCTCAGCAATTAAATGTCTGTTCTGACATGAATCTTGGGTTTGCTAACAGGTTTACAACACTCTTTCCACTGCAGGAGGACGATGCAATGTTTTTGCCTCTAAAAGTGCAGCTCTCTTGACAAAACGCAGACACTGGAAATCTTTAATTATGTCTGGATTTGGTGAATTGGTGTAGAGACTCCGGGTTGCTAGGTACAAAACAAGCAAAAACATTGCATCACAAAGGCTTGAGCAAATGCCCTTGACCATTTTTGTGTTCCATAACATTTTGACAGTGTTAAGAAATGGATCCCAAAAAGATGCAATTCACTAATGTTCAAAATGATGTATATATATCCCTCTTTTTTTTTTTTTTTTTAGATCAAAATAAAGACGAGTCATTATCCAGAACAACTGAAAATGTGTCTTTTTTTCTTTTAACTACATCTGTGCATCTATTTTTTAATCCACTCTCAATAATACTGTACAGCATGTGGAAAATCTTGCATTTGATTGTATATTTTCATCATTGTGGGGCTGCACAAATATCCTTAAAGAGCAGATCTCCAAGCAGAGCGATGGGCAGGGCTTAGTACTGTGACTCCGCAGAGCCAGGATGTGGGACTGTGTGGAGTATCTTCACCAGTTGCAGCAGGGCCTGGATGGGCTCTGTCAGGTCATGGTCTGGTATCAGCTGGCTGGCCTGCAAGGCTGTGCTGCCAAATCCCTGCGCCTGGCACACAGAAACAAACACAGCAACTGCAGCTGTTAAACCCTCCCGAGAGAGTAAATCTGCCTTATATAATGATATCACTGAAATTGGACCGCAACCCAGTTGACTTATTTACCCCACTTTACCCTTTAGTAAGCTGGTCTGCTGGGCTGTTATGTTATCCCCAATAATTAGGAACGTTTTGAGCAGCATTCATAAAAATAGCTGCAATTTGTTAATAGGGGTTTCAGTATTATATAGCCGGGTCAATAACACTTTTTCTTTTGGTAATTTTTCTTCCATTCACTAGCACAGTGACTTTTAAAGCAAACAATGAAGACATGACTGATGTGCAGACTTTCAGCATTAAATTGAGGGGTTTATCCCAAATACTGCATTCACTGTTTTAATGGAATTGCAGCCATTTTTATACCCAGTCCCCCCATTTCCAGAGCCTCAGTAACTGGACAAATTACTGACAAACAGTTTCATGCCTGGGTGAGGCCTGTGTTCTTTCATGTTTTCTGGATCTAAATATCTAAATTTGATTTTCTGATTTTTCTGAAAATAAAATTAAAAAATATATAAAAGTAGATAGATGAAAGCAAGATAAACCAGAAAGATGAGAGGAGAGAATTATGGAAAAAGATGGAAACAGCCTGTGACCTGAAGCATACCACATCGTCTGTCAAACACAGTGTAGGTGATGTCATGGCATGGGCATGTATGGCTGCCAGTGGAACCAGGTCACTGGTTTTCATTGTTTATGTGGCTGCTGATAAAAGGAGCAGGATGAATTGTGAAGTATATTTGCCCATACTCTCTGCTTAGATTCAGGCAAATGCTGCAAAACCAATCAGACAGCTCACAATGGATAATGACCCCAAAGCAAACTGCAAAAGGAACTCAAAGAAATGAGATATTACTCAGTGGCCAAGTCAAGTCACCTAATTTAAACCAAATAGCAAGCGTTTCAGTTAAAAATGTATCCTTATCCAAAAACCTGGACATAAGTGCATCTACCCACAGCTCCCTCAATACCATATACAAAAGCTGATAAGACTACAGATAGGCTCTGTTATCTAATGTTCAGAGAAACTACTTATATTTTCCTCAAAATAATAATGCATCCAAATCGTGATAACTGCTTGTTCTTACACTGATGTACTTTTATAAGTACAGCACTAAGACAAAAACCCAGAGACCTGTAACATTAACATTACTTTACACAATACCAACTGTGAAACAGTATCACTCTGTAGTGAATACAAGGAGAAAAATCATGATTTAACCAGGGTACCATGGCACACGTGCACACACACACACACACACACACACACACACACACACACACATATATGGTTGGTGTAGCTGTTGATTGAGTAAAAGAATATCTAAGTGCACTGGATCTTGCCCTGCCTATAAGCCACAAAATAAAAATAAACGCTGTGAAAAAAAAAATCCACGTGTATCATTGCTTGTTACATGCTTTATCCTATGTTTACTTGACCTTAGAAGTAGGATCCCATCAGCCATCCCATCCCGTACCAGCCTGATACATAACATGTTTTGCTGTTTGCTGTGCACATAGACCGCTATGGCTTTATCTGCCTTGTCGCCTGACATCTCAAACTGACACACACAAAGAGCTGCAGCTTTAAGACGAGACTGGAAATCAAGGCCGCAGTCAGAGCATTGAGACAGTCCCATTAGCTAGTGCTAAGTCCCACCTTATCGTGAGACTTAGCAGTAGACAAATAGAGATAATCCCATCTTCAGACAACACAAGTAGGAAATAGGGAAATGGGGAAATGGGTCACGGTGGCAAACTAAACTTCTAATACCTCACCAGGTGGCTCACCTTGAGGAAGTCTCCTCCTAGGAACGACAACATGGCCAGGCAGTGGGCCACCACTGCAATCCGTGCTGGGTCTTTTCTGGTGTCTTTCTGCTCAAATTCCAACATAGTTCTCAACATCTCATCCACTTCAACTCGCTCGGCTTTGTCTGATTGAAAGGCATGGACACAAAAAAAAGCATGTCGTCTAGTTTACTGTGGTCTCAAACATGCTTTACCACCTCAAACAATGAAAGAAAGCAAGTGACATGCATGTGTTCAAGTTTGATCAAAACATGTATGTCTGTGTTGTCCTTGTAAACATCCCAGATAGCTTGGGAAACTGTTTGACAGGCTTAGCATTATATGTAGGGCAGCAGCTGTGATACAGGGCAGTGACATGGATGCTGCACAGCCACAGTAGTGTCAGCATGGGTCTCTAGTCAGCTCTAAGCAAGCTTGCATAAATCTGGGGTTTAGCTTTCACATTGCACAGCAAGACACACTCCAAATATAGAAGTGTCGACCTTATTTTTTCAGTGACACTCCAGTGGAGCTGTTGGCTGTTGACAGTTTGGAGCATGAATGATGGACTGGTGATGTTATTGTCTGATTCTGCTGAACCGCTGAATCGACTAGATTGGTTTTATAACCTTTTTATACCATATATACAAAACATATATGCAGAGTGGCTGCAACAAACCATAAAAGGAGTCCACCGGTGGATTTTGGATGCTTTCTTTGCGAGTCTCGAGAAGTCTGGTCAGGTGACGGTGCCAAATACGTGCCACCTACAATATGAGCAAAAGAATGTAAAAGGCATAGAAGATAAATTTAGTCTCAAGGGCAATGAGAACATAACTGACCTCAGAGTACAAGGAATGAACAGTGGGTATCTTCCCCTGCTTGGTAAACACATCAGCCATGAGAAAGTAGCCCCGAGAGGTGACTGTGCTATCCAGACCATACTCCTCAGTGGCAAAGTAGATCTGGGGAAATCAAGTTATATACATACTGATGCATACGACACAAAACATGTGCAAAATGCTTGTTGTTCCATTCTCTGTTAAAATGATCTCACGCTGCTTAAGTAATGTTGAGGTCCAGGTTTTGGGGAGGCTAGTCCGTAACTGATCTTGTTCCATTGTTTGTTGTTCTAACCAGGTTTGCTTTTACTGCACTTGCAGTGTGTTTGAGCATCAATGTCATGCTGATAAACTAATCAGACACTTTCCAGATGCTTTTGAATGGTGGTATTTGACTGCTATCATTATTCCATCAATTTTGACAAGATCCAAATCATCGCTCCACCATGTTTTACAGATGGCTGTAGACACTCCTCAGGTTTTTCTCATTGTTTCCCTTCCTTAAAAATTTCGGCTTGTCAGCCTTCAACTGCAACTATTTTCAATGGTTGATAAACAGTAGATGGATCAACTCAAGGGCCAGATGGTTCTCTTAGGATATGTGACAAGTAGATCGTTTTTCTAGGCCACTTCTTCTTTTGAGTTCCCCTTTTCCAGTTTCCTCATTTTTCTTTTAGGACACACAGCACATCAGGACAAGATATGCCAAGTTTTCAGCTCTTCAGAAATCACTTTGTTAGTGCAAAAATACTAGTTTGTGCCTCCCACATTGTGCTGTCTTTGGCATTTTTCATAGCTTCAAAAATGATGTGCTTTTGTGAGAGGCTGCTAGTAACAAAGTACCTGGACAATGAAATTGGCTCTTTGCTAAGTTGTCTGCTTTGTGTAGCCATAACACCGGTTCATATCATTGAGTTAGGTGCCATTGTTATGCTTGAGTGATTCACGGGTCAATGTTAAATGGCTTAACAAACAAGCAAAAAAAAACCTCATTCTTGTGAGAAGAGTCAGGTACAAGGACTGGATTAAAATGAGTAAAAAGAAAACTTTGAAAACTATTGCTCAACATCCCTTTAAAATTCCAAGAAACTCTAATTCAATACACAATACTGTATCGTACTCAAAAAAACATGCTCGAGCAATAAACAAGCCATTATGGATTTCATTTGGTTAGCAAATGGCTTCTGCTCCTCACAATATCAATAAAGTTATGAAACAGTTAATGTGCTAATTATGACACAGACATCATTTGCAAAGTTATGCAACGCAGTATCCAGGTCTCCAGCCGCCACATGGAGGCGGCCCAGGCTCCTGTGGAGCTGGTGGTGGATTGTGAGACCACATTTTGGACTCTTCAACACTGCCCACTCTGCCTGGGACAGGAAATCTGCCACAAGGTCTAGATTACCCAAACCTGGAGATGCACACACACACACACACGGTCATGTATGAAACACCACACGATAAGAGAACATTTAAACTGAGAAGCCGTTTTGTGCTTGTTTCTCACCCATGTTGGCTTCAGCCAGCAGCAGGTAGGCAGGGACCAGCTGGACGGTGTTAGGGCCATGAACGTCTATGGAACAGCGCAGGCAGAGCTGAGCAGCAGGCAGAGCCTCTTGGTGTTTTCCCTCAGATAGCTTACTTTGAGCCACCAACCTGCAAATCTCAATAAGCTCTACCTATATAAGAAATCAAATCCAAGATAGGCATCAAATTAAAATATCTTATTTCCTCTTAAAATAAAACACTATCAAGTTGTCTATACACTAATGCCTCTATTTGACTGTTCCTCTCAGCTGTAACACATATTTTTTCCAGAATCTATATTCCAAAATTAGGAGCTACAACCCAGACCTGGACTTTGTGCACCACAAGGACAAATCATATAAAGAAAAAGGGAAAATAAACCATTCAAGGAATAATAATATAGTCTTTTTTTGTATTGTCTTTGACAGTAAGAAATGCAACCTAGACTCAAACTTCATATTTTTTTTCTCCTAATATATGGTGCCAGTGATTTCCACGCATCCTCACCTTTTTAATTTGTGTTTCAGTGTGACTGGTCTGTCGGAGACTGCAGAGTGTCAGGGCGCGGATGGGAACAAGCAGCTGACAAATTCTCTCGTGGATCCCCACCCAGTCAGCCTGCTGGTGCTCTGCAGCACTGGATGTTTTAAAAACCCACAGGTCATTCAGTCATATTTATATTCTCTTAAGCCACCTCAGGACTTTGTGAGAAGCATTTTTATGCATAATAAGTCTCCCTCTTGCACACTGAGACTGATGTTTTCCTGGCAATGAAGCTATTGATAAAGAATCACGATTTATGACATAAGCTGACCTGCAGCTCATACTTGTTGTGGATGATTTAAACATATGGATCAGGCTCACCTCTCTTGTCCAGACAGATACTATTATGTGTGCTTGACAGTAAAAATCTCTGTGCAGTAACAGCTTGTTTGGATTCTGCTAACATTTTCAGGGCAGAGTCTCTCTGATTCAGGAGATATCATCTGAGTACACAGAGGGCATACGAAATTATATGCCATTACATAACTGGTCTGTAATTTTGTTCATCTGGCTCTCCTCTTCTGCACACTTGTGTGGAAACTGTCCTGCTTTTCAGCTGAGTTTTTCCCCCCTACTGTGAAAAATGTGCGCTCATTCCAGTGTACTTGTGGTGAGAAGCAGCGAGCTGGAAATCTGACCATGTCATATCAACAGTAGCACTGACACAGCTTGTGCTTGTGAGAGTACAGAGACAGACAGAAAGGCACACACAGAGATAAACACAAATCAAGTGGTCTCTTCAGGATGTACTCTCTTGTCCCCGCTGAGTTTTCTATGCAAAATACACCAAACAATCACCACACACATGACTCGCATGCCAAAGTAGGATGACTTAAGACTAACCATTTTACCCTAAAGCCCTATTCCATGTGTATTACTTTGGCTCAATCCATGACTGGGAATAGCTTAGTATGCTTGCTTCACGTGTAATTAAAGATTTTAAGAATCCTGAGAACCTGATTCTTATTGTCTGACATATATGTGTACCTATATTTATATCTGTTTGTTTTTTTTAATAAAACCAAAAATTGTGCCTCTCATTCACCCATTTTAAAGACTGAAAGGATGGCAGCCACAATAAGTATCTGTAAGCTGCCTGAGACTGGCTTTAGTTGCTCATCCCTTTCCATAAATCCCCACAGGGAGTGATCTCGCCACATGCTCTTCTTCACTACCCACAGTGTGTGCCAACGGGGAAACTGCCCAGCACCATGTTATGGTCTGGAACCGCATATAAAACAGTGTCAAAGAAGGTAACGTCGGGTTTACATAAAAGCTGAAGCTCAGCAAATTATATTATGAAAACAACACGCAGGCAAAAGAACAAAAATAAGCGTTGTGGTAATGTATTTTCCAGCTGTTCCGCTCCCTCCTCGTGACAATCACACTAAAACGCCCTCCTTACCGACGTGTTATGTATGTGTGAGCGTGGGAGGGGGGAAAAACATGGCGAACGCTGCCACCTAGCGTCCAACCCGTAAACACGGTTCTGACCAAACCATATAAACTAAACACAATACACGCCTTTAAAAAAATCTATCTATCTATCTATCTATCTATCTATCTATCTATCTATCTATCTATCTATCTATCTATCTATCTATCTATCTATCTATCTATCTATCTATCTATCTATCTATCTATCTATCTATGTATGAATAACGGGTCAGTCGTTAGCACGGGCATCGCTCTGCCACAGCTCGGATAAACTGAGCTTACCAGTAAAAAGTCACTCGACACTTGCTACATTGCAGGCGGGCTTCTCTTTGGCAAAGCTCGCAGAACTTTTCCGCTCCTTTGGGCAAGGCAAGAGGAATGATCGCGGACGCTTGAGATTCAGCTTCCATTATTGCTACGAAGCTTGTTTATGAGTCGATATGAGCTTAATTTTGCAACATAAAAAGCAGCTTTTAAGCTATTAGCTTCCAAAGCTAGTACCAGTTAGGGTTCCCTGTTTAGTTTATGGTTGACATGGCAACAGCCTCAGCAGTTTCCCTCCCTGATGTAAAGCTGGTTTGAAAACATAAAAGAGACTTAAAGCTTTGTGGTTTTGTCTGATATTTATTAAGAATATATATATATATATATATATATATATATATATATATATATATATATATATATATATATATATATATATATATATACATAAAAAAATATTAGGGGAATAGGCAAATTAAAATAAATTCAAATGCCTCTTAATAAGGCCAGTGTCACTTACTTATGGATTACTTTATGTGGTTAGCACATGACAGTGAACAGTAAGTGAATAACAAAATACTATTTGCAGTGAAAATGTCTCAAAATAGGCAAGCATTAAACCTTTTAAAAGTTTTTTTTCCTCTCAGCATACATGTCTATACAAATAAAAACAGCAACATTTTAAGAAACATAACATAGGCACGTGCCTCTTTCCAACAATAGGTGGGGTTGACATTGTGTTCCTTTTTTTAGATCACTACTTCTTGCGCAGATGGATGTATAAGACGCCGCTACACAGCAACAATGGGACACACACCCAAGCCAGGATGAAGCAGTAGCCAAAGTGTCCTGTCAGCTTTTTTTCAAGGATTTCCTTGTTGTGTATTGCGTAGATGAGCGCTGCAGAAAAGGCTGTCAGGCCTAAAACACATACACAAAAAAAACATACACACAATAATAATTGGTTAATGGGTCAGATAGTAGAAACGTTTGTAGTGTTAGTACCTACTAATTAGGTCACATAAAGTATAGTGGGAGCAACAACAGCATATACTTTGGATGACCAACACAGATCCATGCCATTCATATTTTATCAGGAGTAGCGGTTACTGCCTCAAAGAAGACATTTAAAAACAGAGGTGATCTCAAATATTTCAGGTGACATGTTTAAAAAAAATAAATGCACATATTGTAAGTGACAGAGGAGAGGGAGGTCTGGGGATCTCTGCTTAGACTCCCACCCCTGCTTTCCAGATAAGTGTCATAAAATAGATGGATATATTATTATCCTTAATATTATTATTTTAATAGTATAAGTCATATGATTACAAAAAAACAAACTTCAGCATTAATCTACCTGATACCTTTCCACAAGTTAGTTATTGTAATAGGCTTGAGTAGCATAATAATAAGCACTCTTTAATTTGTCATAGTTTTCAAATGCCCTGATCACACAGTGGCACTATATTTTGCAAGCTACTTCACTCCACTGTTACCTGCAAAGATTTGACACAATCCGGTGAAGTAGAAGAGACCGCCCCTAGACATGGTGAACAGCAGACCCAGGAACACCAGGAAGGAGACCGATGAGAAGACCACTGAGAGAACCATTAAGACCTGCACTGCCTGGAGCCATTCTGAAGAAGTAAACCATTCCCTGAGTCATATTTTTACCTTCGATGGAGAGCTATTTCATTTTACAGCAATATACAATCTGGAACAAAAACTTACGAGTTTCAGTGTTGGGTGAACACAGCCAGCTTTCTGTGGAGTTGTCATACCTGCAGCTGTGCCATAGGTCTGAGGTTTCCATCCCTTCCCACACCCACCAAGACTTAAAAAAGAGATCAGACATTACACACAGAGTCAGCTATTTCACACATACGAAAAATAAACACTCACCACTTCCTAAAGTTGACTGTTACCTTCTCCATGGTTGCAATAATCAGGATTGCCAGAGTGATGAGATGCAGCAGGGTGACAAACATCAGCAGGTACGGCATTTTTAATTACCTGCCAAAATCAAACGCAACATTTTTTTAGGTTTCCTGAGCCATTGGCATCCGGCGCAGTAAAGGAAATTGTGTGTGAAGCTTTTAATGTGTTTGTTGGTTCCACAGTGAAAGCCAGTGTTGGGCACCTTTCCTGTTTTTGAAACTTTAAATGGAAAAATCTGAGGAGCTGAACAGAGTTTTCTCTGTATTACATAAGACCACAGAGAAGTGATTTCTAAAACTTCTCTTTGACTGGGCATGTGTGTGTTTACAGCCTACTACAGCAAAATAACCTGTGTGGACCCAGTGAAATCTAAATGGCGCCAAAATAATTACTCAGTTAACCTCTCTGCTCCTCTGAAGGTTTCTTTCATCATGAAAGGGTTAATGGTCTGTAATTAATCCACATTTAAACGCGGATTGAATCCAAATCTACTTGTAAACTTGGAGTAAATCAGTCTGAGGGGAAAAAAGATTTGACATTGTACTTTAGTGTACCAAACTGCTAAACTGGCTGTCATAGCAGCTAATAGTTTAGAGTTCTTTTAATTTCATAATAAATAGAAATTCAAGGAGACAAAAAGCAGAGGAGGAGGAAGAAGGAGGCTTACAGGAAAAGAAGAAACAGGAAAAATTGCCTGTAAAGATCTTTATCTGAAGGAAAGGACAATTTGGAGGGGCGGTGGAGTCACGATTACTCTCAAATTATGTCATTACGCTTGAGTTCACCCATCGCATTCAAGTGCAAAGAAATAATCAACTGAAAACGATCATTTTTGTGCGAGAAAACTTAAATACAGGCATTACAGTAACACAGCATGTGATACAATCACTGCCTTTAGCCAGGCTGATAACTGACGTGGTCTACAAATTGTTAAATGTGATGAAATGTTATGTTGTTTGTACCTTGTTAAATTACATGATTTAACAAGATATTTAGAGAAGTTGCATCAAAATTCAAAGAAAGCTCTACTTACCCTGGATGAGGCTTATTCACTTGAACTAGATCTCAGCAGCTTAGCAGCAGCTTCCCCGCTCTACACTATAGTAGCCCCTCTTGGTGGTCCACTCTTTTCTCGCTTAGCCACACCCCCTTTATTTTGGTCACTTACTCCCAAAGTTTCCAGGGTGAACGCCTATTTCCTCTCTTCAGCACAGAGCTCCCTTTTGCCCTGACTCGTCACCATCCAAAAAAAGTCTCAAGTGAGACCCGCCTATATGCAGTGGAAACACATAAAACCACATGAAAAGATTTTTTCAGTAAACAGACCACTTAAAGTGCTCTCCGGTGTACGTGCTGCCCTACCTCACTCATTCATGTTGGTGTAGACATGAAAAATAAACACTCAGCTGCAACATAGCCAGTAGAGACTGCGCTTGTCGCACATAGAAAACGTGGGCGCGATAAAACAAATGGCATAGACTGTTCAGGCACTTATATTAATATGAAAAGACTGTTTAGAGCAAGGGTGTCAAACATAAGGCCACGGGAGCCAAAACTGACTCCAATCCAGCCCACGGCATGAGTCTGGAAAATGTGAAGGAAGGGATCAGTTTTGAACTTTAAACTATATTTTCTTAAGTTTGACATCTTTTTCTACATTCATACTACACAAAAGTAATAGAAAAACAATTAAGTGTGACAGAATAAGTTTTTAGACATTTGAATCTAGTTTTTAAGTAAGGATGTCTCTGAGTGATTAATGTTTTACAAACATTTTAATTTTGCACACATATATGATAGCCTGTGGTATATAACCACATAACTATTCAGTACATTTTTAAAGCCATAAAACACAAAACAGCCAACAAAACAGAGACTGTTCAGCTTCAAAGAAAAAGTAGTGCCTCAGCCCATCAGCCAACACTTTTCAAAAGGTGACATTTTTAATTTGAAGGCAAGTGGTGTCCCTCTCCAAAGTTTCACAGGGAGAGAGCAGAGTTGTTGCAGAGTGTTTGTAGACAAGTTATCGTCTTCTGTGCAAAATGTGGGCGACTGCAGCAATCTGCTAGCGACCAAAGTAATGTCAAGGAGATTTTACGGATACCTCTTTGTGACCAATTTCAACTTGCAACTGCCCTCTGGTAACCATTGTCAGCCAGGCTGGGCATATAGACTTATCCATCGCCTGGGTGAGTGGGGCCTTATTAATTTACCGTGGGGCTCAGGTGGGAGAGCGGGTTGTCTCCCAATTGTAATGGCAGTGGATCTGACTGTGACCCAGTCCAGATGTTGATAAGTAGGGCCAGGTGTTGCCTATCAAATGCACTTGATTTAAGAGATCCATGAACAACTATGATAGCTCTATAAAAGCTGAAGTTCTGGCAGCATTTAGCTGCATGCACACGATGTTAACACAATGCCACAATATTCTCAGGAGTGGACATTCCAGCAAAATTCACGCCAAGGTCAAACCATGCAATGCTTAGGGAAATTCCACAAAACCCAAGAGCTACATCTGAAACTCTACAAGTTCATGACAGCACAATTAGAAAAAGACTGAACAAGTATGGCGGTTTGTTTGGAAGTTTAAAAGCGCTGCCAAGAGAAAAGTTTCTTCTCTCTAAAAAACCCTAAAACAAAACATAGCAACACAGGATTGAAAGGTTGCACCTAAACAAATTCCAGCATTTCCCCAGGCCTGCAGTTTGTGGAAGTTATAACAAAGACCTATTTTCCCCAACAGATTTGTATAAATTTGGAGTAAAATAAATTTTTACTGCTGCAGGAAAGTCTGGAGGGTTGCTGGCCTAACAATGGCTTTTAGAGCTGTCCTCGGGGCTCTAAATAAAAGTGGATTAATCAAGGAGCATGACCATCCAGTTTATTTTTCCTGTGAATGTTATGATCAGCCCTTTTTGATTTGCTCTCCCTGTTCTGTTGATGACGTTTGGACTAGCTAATCATCATCAACGTTTTTTTAGGCTTTGGTTTTGGCAGATTCTTTGGATGGCAATGCTTTTAACACGACACTAAGTGAGCACTCTCCTCTGCTGTCACCCATTGCTGAACTTTCATCCCCAAAGCAGTAGGTGGCGATGTTGCGCTATGAGCCATAGCTCAACAGTCAGAACAGGGCCGCTTACATTAAACCAGTTATGATTTATATTATACTGGTTAAGTATTTGGCCTGCATTGTGTAACGTTCTTTTATTGTTAAGAAAACAATGAACTTGGTTTGAAAACAGAGTTTTGTTCTATGCAACGATGTACAAAGCAACTGTTGCTATGTTTTAGAGAGGCAACAGTGGAACTGAAGTCCATCACTCTACGGTGACAGACATTATTCAGCTGTGGAAACATTCAAGACTGCTGCCAATCTTTCTAGAAGTGGAAGTAGCAGCAAATTCACTGCAAGGTCAGACTATATCATGAATTAGCAAAAAAACCCCAAAAACCCAAGAGCTACATCTGAGACTCTACTGACCTCCACTTCGTGAGAGCACGATTAGAAGAAGACTGAACAAGTATGGCTCGTTTGGAAGAGTGGAAAGTGTCTGACCTCTTAAAAAGAACATGGCAGCAGGGCTTAGGTTTGCAGTGTTGCATCTGAACCACGTTTGGACTTTTTGAACTATGTCCTTTGGCGAGATTAGACTAAAGTGGGGACATAATGCACAGCCCAAAGTTTGGGGAAAACCAAGCACGCCATCAGCACAAACACCTCGTACCAACTGTTAAGCACGGTGGTGGAGGAGTGAGGATTTGGGCTTTGATGTTGCAGTCACCAGACCTGGGAACCTTGCAGATAGTCTGTAAGGTGACAATGATGCAAGCACGCCCACAAATTGACAACACGGTTGCCGAAAAAGAAAAGAATTATTGTGTTGCAATGCCCCAGTGGTGTGACCTTAAGAAAGTTTTGCAAAACTAAATACCCACAAACCTCAATGAACTGAAGCAACACTGCAAAGAAAAGTGTGCCAGAATTCCCCCACAATGATGTGAACGACTGATAAAGCAATACATAAAACGATTACTTCAAGATATTGCTGCTAAAGGTAGTACTACAAGCTACTGAGTCATGCGAAGACTTTCGTTTTCACATGATCCTTGAGTTTGGCGAGCCCGTGTGAATTGCAGCCTGTTTCCTATTCTTAGCTGACAGGAGTGTCACCCAGTGTGGTCTTCTGCAGCTGTAGCCAATGTGCTTCAAGGTTCGTTGTGCATTCAGAGATGCTCTTCTGCATACCTTGGTTGTAACAAGTGGATTCTTTGAGTTACTGTTGTCTGCTCTTTCACCTCTGACCTCAGCTTGGCGTCACGAAACCTCAATGAACTGAAGCATTGCTGCAAAGAGTGGGGTGAAATTCCCCCAGAATGATCTTAGACACAGATAACGTCATACAGAAAACCATTATGTCATGTTATTGCTGCTGCTACTACACACTACTAAATTGTGTGAAAACATTTTTTCTTTTATGACTGCATAATGATTCTCGATAAAAAGAAAAAGAGTAATAATGAAAGGGAGATTCCACTACAGTTGTGCCCAGGGTGGTGCCTATGTTGTATGTATTAGCAGGCTTTTCTTTGAACTGCAGCTACTGTTTATACATGCATTGTGAATTTCACAGTGATGATGTGAATGTTTTTTTTGAGGAATATTTGAGTAATGCTAGTTTAAACCGAGCACTTTATAAGAAGTTTTGCTTGTGTTTACATTTGTGGAATGAAGATGAAAGCAGTAACGCAGTAGTGGTTCAAGTTAACCCTAGCAGTGCTCTTGTGCCTTAGCACTTTGAGATGGCAATAAATACATATTTTGCATAAGTAACAACTAAAGAAATGATGATGTGTGTTTTATTACCTTTATGTCACTTTTCAAAGCAGGCACTTTTTATCCAGTGGAGAGGATGTGGTCCTTCTCCTCAGACCTGACATTGTCTGCCCACATTCAGGTCCAGTCCAAAAAGGGCTAGGCACGGCCTGTACCACCTCCGACAACTGAGGAAGTTCCGGGTCTCTCCAGTGATCCTCAAGACTTTCTATGCAGGTGCTGTGGAGAGCATCCTTACACAGAACATCGCATCCTGGTACGGGAACAGCTGTGTTAAGGATCAAAAAGCTCTTCAGAGAGTGATAGGCATGGCAGAACGCTGCTGCAGGGCTGCTCTCCCCTCCCTACAGGACATCTACACCAGGAGATGCTGGTTTAGAGCAGCTCAGATATTGGAGGACCCGTCCTGTCCCGGCAACAAACTATTCCAACTTCTGCAATCAGGCAGGTTTCGCACCATCCGGGCAAAAACAGAGACGCTCGAGAGGAGCTTCTATCCTCAGGCACAGCATCCATAAGCGACACATCCCAGCCTCATTCTTCTCAGCTTCACTACAGCACTAGACACTTTAACACCCACTCACACAATGTACATTTTCAGATTTTCAATTTAAAAATTTCCAGATTGTTTTATTTTATTTAATTCACTTAATGTACATAATGTTCTCTCTCTTTTTGCACAGTCGAGGAGTGTGTCAGGACACATCTCACTGTGTGTTGTACTCGTATAACTATGCATGTGACAAATAAAGGATCTTGAATCTTAAAAAAAATAAATCACAGAATCTGTGATTGATTTATAACAGTCTGTTTATTAAACAAGGTAAAGATACAAAGCTTTTTTTCCTTTTTTTTTTCCTTTTTTAAACACTGATAACCTTAGTTTAACTTCTCAGTCTTGGCTGTGCATATTTAGTTGTCTAGAAACTGTATATGAAACCACAATGCAAGACAGGAAAAAGTGTAATAAATCTACGCAATATCATTTCATAGAGAACGTGGGTTAAACAGTTATACAGATTACAGCTCAGGAACTCCATGCGGAAGGAAAAAAAAAAAAAATGTTTTACACGACTGAATACTGCAGAACACAATACAGAGTAATGGAAATGGGATGGTAAAACAGTTAAGGCTTACATGTAAATAACTGATATAAAACATGAATATTAATAACATACAGGTAGACTAAAATAATTACAGTAAGCTCTTACATAAACCTTTACAAAAACCCAAAGAAAACATGTTTATGAAAACTTAAAAATAGGTACTATAAATGAGTAACATGTTTTACAGTACAGCAACATGTACATTTTCCCATTATCTCAAAAGAGAGAGAGCAAGTTGAAGAGGCAGGGTCTGTTGTTGGCGTAAATGTCTGTTTTCAGGCCAGTGGCTTGAGTAATAAGCTTTTATTCTTTTGAAAACATACTATATACTGTATATGTATTTTACATTATTCTCAGTTCCATCTCAAATGTAACCTCTAGCCGTAGCACCTTTTCTGAAGTGCCCTGAAGAATACAGGGTACCCTATTAGTACCATTCAGAGGTTACAGGTACAGTAAAAATACAACAAACAATACTGTGTACAATAAAAAGAATATTAAAGAGAGAGAGAGAGAGAGAAACAAAAACAAACGGAGAAGATCCACCCCTGCGTAAACTCATAAAATAGGCCTATTGAATATGAATCATACTGCAGTTTATTCCAAGTAGGTAAAGCTTATTAGAGGTTAAAAAAAGTTACTGGGTTGGAGTAGCTGTACAATAACTTCACATTTGGTCCAATGGTTAGCTTTAAAATTTACTGCTCAAGTAAAAATGAATTTAAGCTGAAGCATATTTTGAAAAAGTGGGCTGAGTAGAGTAGAGCTGGCACTGATACATGTGCAACATATACTTTTAATTCTTTGAAAGTATAAGTCAAAGCTTAATGGAGCAGGGAAAGCGGACAAACACTTTTACAAGATTTGCTTTCGCTTCAAACCTCA
Organism: Diplotaxodon limnothrissa; assembly: GCF_057381915.1. Lineage (NCBI taxonomy): Eukaryota > Metazoa > Chordata > Actinopteri > Cichliformes > Cichlidae > Diplotaxodon > Diplotaxodon limnothrissa. The sequence goes on along the minus strand of NC_140615.1, from coordinate 7,462,278 downwards.
CCGAAGTTCATTATATGGCACTAACTAGTGGAACGAGAAACACACCAGAAAAAAAAGCAGTGTTTTTTGATCATACGTTATGATCATAAAGGTGCCATAAAGGTGAATGTTAAATATGGAGTGAACATTTTTTGAAAATAATAACTACAAAAAAAAAAAAAACTTCCTTCCCTTCCATCGAGCTCTGCTTTGCCTCCACGAGCCAATTATCCAACTTCTTAATACAATCATTAAATATTTCAATTGTCATCTACCGATTGCTTTTCTTTAAATTTTGATGACCCTGTGTTTGTACAAAAAAAAAAAAAAAAAAAAACAGTTGAAAAAAAAAAAAAAGACTGTTTTTTGTACACAGTCGGTACTCTTAGCTGCCATGAGTAATGCCATTTGGCATTTTCCATCCAACGAGATTGAAACAATTTGACCAAAACCACAAGGCCTAAAAGTGCTTTAAGATTATCTTTGGATGTCTCCAGAATACACCCAGCAAACTTTTTCTTTTTCCCCCCTGCTTTTTCAATTCAATATTCGGGCAAATATCATCTGGCACGTTTTGAAAACCCATTTCATGGAAGAGAATAAAAACAAAAACAAGACAACTAAAACATTTTTTTAATGGCCAATGCATCCGGCGGTTTACATGATGCTTACGAAAGTGCTTATTTAATCTGACGCAAGACATTCTTTGCCACTCGATCCCCTGGACAATATCTGGCTGTATTTTTACATTCACAAAATAACGCTGTGCTCCTTTATGATAGACGGCCTGTGTCGAGACGGATGGAGGCAAGTCTGCTTACAAAATCTAACAGTGAATGCTCATGTCAGCTGTCATAATGCTAATGTAAGCCTTATGTAGATGGCCGTGGGTGCAGGGCCTCACAAGCTCCAGCCGAACGCTGACTCTGAATCTTGATGCTGAACGCTCGCGGAGCTCAGATGAGGGAGATGCGTATGGGGATGCTGGGGGACTCTGTCCTCTGGGGCGACTGGTGACTCACCAGGTGCTCCACCACCGTGTGTTTGGACATGTGCTTCATAAGATAGGTCTCCTACAAGAACAGGAAAACACACAAAGGGCATAAAGATTACTGCTACAGTAATTTTAAAAGTGCCTCTACTCCAACTAGTTCAGCTGAAGTTGATATTGACATTTGTGGTCAAAAGGATACACACACCCCCACTAATATTTAATGAAATCTCCCTTGGAAAATTGCTCCTTGACCAGATCCTTTTGGCATAATGCTGGCTGAATATTTGCACACTCAGAGTTCATTTAAATGAGTTGGTTTCCTGGCACAAACCCAGCATTTCAGCATAGTCCACAGATTTTCAATAGGGTTGAGGTAAGGTCTTTGGGAACGCCATTCCAGAGGCTTAATGGGCCAATTCTAACCAAATGCAGTCCAGAATCATCATTTGAAACAACTGTACATAAGTACAAATAATTTGGCTCTGTCCCTACCTTGCCAAGGTCTGGAAGAAGACCCAAACGGGCACTCTCAAATCAGAGAAGCTCGTTCTTTAAACTTGATGCCTTCAAGCTCAATGAAAATTTGCAGCTGGTAAACAACAATTGAACTATCTGGGCACAATGACATGAAGAATGTGTGGAAGAGTTAAGGTGAGGCTTTTAAACCTAAGAACAGAGTGCCAGCTGTCAAGCATGGCGGTGATAGCATCATGCTCTGGGGTTGTTTTGCTGCCACTGGTACTTGTACAATGCACAAAGTCTATGGAATAATGAAGAAAAAATACCTCCAAATTCTTCAACTCAGCCTCAAATCAACAGCTGGATGCTTGAAACTTGGACACAGCTGAGTGTTCCAACAGGACAATGATGCCAAACATATATCAAAGCTGGTTTTGGAATGGATAAAGTAGCTTCTGGAATGGTTTTCCCAAAGCCTTGACCTCAACCCTACTGAAAATCTTTGTACTACGCTTAAAACAAATTTTTTTCTTATTTGTATTTAAGGTTAGCTTGTGCGCTGCTGGAACCATAATTTCCCTGAGGGGACCTACCCAATGGATTAATAAAGCTCTCTTCTAAAATACAGGTCTGTACTGGGAAACCAACAAATTCTTGATTTTAAAAGATATTAAAGATATATGTTGCACAATCCTTCCACCCCGGAAAAGAAAACTTCTGACCACAACTTTATGTTTGCCCAGATCCTCTTAAGATAGCTGGTAAAGGATATCAAAGATCAGTGCCTGCATTTCAACACCCAGTCAAACTTCAAATATAATCTGGCCTCAGGAAATCACATGATAGGGTGGGGCCAGGTTTCACAATGAGCTCACTCGAACTCTCCACCATTTGACTCTTAGAACTGAAGAAGTTTCTCGAATGAGAGGTGACACATCTTCAAGCAACTTAAAGAAGTCCAGACGCTTTTCTTTCCAAGCTCCTAAATATAATCACAAGCTCTCGGCTGTTGGTCAGGATGTAGAGCAAGTTATCTTCCAATCAGAAGGTCTGTGGTTCAGTCCCCGGCTCCTTCAATTTGCATCCAAATCCAATTTATTTATATAACACATTTAAAAACAGAAAGTTTGCCCAAAGTGCTGTACAGAAAAAAAAGAAGTAATTTGTCAATGTCAAAGTATCCTTGGGTAAGACACTGAACCCTGAATTCCCCTTGATATATTCGTGTGAGTATGTTAATGTTAGACAACGGGCTTAGGCACACAATAAAACACTATATGATTGGGTGAATGACACCTGTAGTAAAGAGTGCCCTAAGAGTGGAAAAGCACTATATACCAGTCAATTTACTTGTTCCTACATTTGAGCTTTCAGAGAAAAGGATATGTCATCATTGTATCCTATACGTGAATTAAATTTTATCAGAATTAGTCCATGAATTTATGATTTATGGTTGTGACCTTGACCTCTGAGCACCAAAATGTAATCTTTGAGCCTTATTTTGGCCAAGTATTTTGTCAGTCCACAGCTGAGTCATTTTCCTGACGTTTTTGAATGCCTAGAGGCTCATCAGTTCCTAGTGTTAAAACAAAACTAATCAAAGCATAATCCAGCTTGAGGGACATTAGTTAATGCTATCATTTACAAGAATTTAAAGTGAAAAGTGAAACTGCCATGGACTTATGTAAAGGTAAGAACAATACAAGTTAAATAAGACTATGTTATCAAAAACAATGATCACACAGAAACGGCCAGCCCAATGACCTATTTGGACAGGTTTAGAGGAAACTGGAGGGATGTGCATTGAGGAGTAGATGAAATACACATATTTATATTAATCAGGATGGGACAGACATACAATGCGAAAACATAATGCTTCCGGACCTCAGCTATAGCTTAAAGATATTCTTTTAGTCCTTTTTGAATATTTGAACAGAAGCAAGGACACACTAAGGTGTTAAATATCTCAAACAGGAAACACACCGACTTCTAGTCCAAGAGAGAAAAAAATATTATCAAATGTCATTGATGCAAAAAACAGGTGTGGAAACCCTGACATAGTGAATACTTGCTTGTGGTTTACTTACTGAGGTGTAAGCCCGGCCACACATGCTACAGCAGTAGGCCTTAGCGTTTTTGATGGCATGCGCTGACAAGTGGATCTGCAACGATGCAGAGTCTGAGTAGGCACGGTAGCAGTTGGGACATTTATACGGCTTGTCTTTATTGTGCTGCCTCTGGTGAGACTGTGGGGGAGAGAAAACACGGACAGAGGTTGTAGAGAAGTCCACGTAATTTGAACATTTGCAGCTCTGCATCTGAACCTTTTAATCAGGATCAGGTCACAAGAAGAATCTCTGACTGACCTGGAGATTAGACAGCTGGGTAAAAGCCTTTTCGCATCCAGGGTGGGCGCATTTATAAGGCCTATCGCCGGTGTGGATTCTGCAGCAAGAGAAGCAGACGGGAAAATGTTTTTATGACAGACGCCACTGCAAGAGAACTCCTGCAAAGAAACATCAAAGTATATTCAAAGCAGCAGATTTTCACTGCATATAAGTCACAGTCGTGGTCTATATGTGAAACGTAAAAAGAGTTCCAGCAAGGAGAAAACAGATATAGCTGTAAAGGGGATGACAGGTATTCAGGTAAATTCTAAACATTAAATATTAGTAATGTGTGACCACCAATCAGATTTGAAATGGGCAACAGTAGAGCCACAGAGGCAGCTGAGATCAACTTGATTTCTCACGCTTCATGTTCACAGTTTGACCAACCTGGTATGCTGCTGCAGGTGTGACAGCTGACGGAACGAGTTCTCGCAGTAGGAGCAGTGGTAGGGTTTGATCCCCAGGTGAATGCGCAAGTGCTGGGACAGGTAAGAGGCGTTGGCGAACGTCTTGGAGCAGTGGGGACACTTGTGCGGTTTGGCCTCTGTGTGGGACTTGGAATGAATCTGCATCTCTGACTTGGTTAAGAAGGTAAGTGGGCAGACTTTGCATCTTGGGGACAAGAAGAAACAAAATAGATCAGATCAAAACAATTTTGAGGGATTAAAATCCGCCTGCCTACAACTAAATAGAAAACGTAGCATAACATCAGTTTTTTCCCCACCCCAGTACGCAGACCACTTTAATAATTTTAACAATAATTTAAGAAAATCATCAAGTCTTAATCACACTTTATGTCAAAAGTAGCAACGAAAACTGAAAATCAACTATAGTTGATTAACTAAGTAGTAACACATGATTTTAAAAAATCCAACAACACCAGCATTGCTAACCTTACAATTTAAGAAAAAAGTCACTTTTGACTGCTCCTTCATTCACAAAGAATTCCCACAGCAGGTACCTCTGCATATCTGATTTCGCTGATTTTATTTACACTGAACAACCATGATGTAATCTCCAAAAGAGTGTTTGAGGTGGGTGTGTTAACCACTACACTATGGAGCCACTAGCCTCATTATCTAAAACTTCCAGCTGACTGACTTAAATGGGGTTTTTTCTCACAATAAAAAAAATTGAACTTTTAATTATTTGTCATAAAAGCTTAAAATCTGAACACTAATGAGAAATTGCCGAACCTGTCAGCTGGCTTTCATTGCAGCCTCTGGAAAGTCCTGGTTATCATAAACTAACATAAAATAAGAAAAAATATCAAAAGTTTTCCCAGGTAGCAAGAAGAGGTCAATATTAGCTGACAATTTATTAGCAATTTCGGCATTGCTACATTTGTCCAGTGATCTTTCTACATGCTTTCTCCAACCATCAGTCTCTGTTGTTTAACTATCATGGGAGGTTTTTTTCCACCTTGCCTTTCTGACCTGCTATTAAACAAACCCTCCTCTCCTCCCCAACACCAACTCATCCTCCTGGATGTTCTGGGAGGGTCAACCCAAGTTCAAATCTTCCATCTGTTAGCTTTACCTCATTGCAACCAGTGCTCAGACTCTTTTGGGTTCAGTCCTTTGGAGTATGTTTGACCGATCTTTTTTTAGTAAACCTGTTGTCTACTCAGGTGAAAGCTGTGCTCATATTAAGCCTCAGTATAGAGCGCTTCTCTCATTCTCAAAGTTCTCTCAGGAAAATACCTATCAATGCTTGCAGACCTCGTAAAGCTGTCAATTTACTTTGCAAGATCAGCACAGAAAAAAACCCTGAAAACAATAGGAGCAGCTTTCTGAATCCAACCTGTAGGTTTTGCCCTCTTTGGGTGCAACGGTGACACATCCTTGATCAGCCAGGATGGGGTAGGGCACCACCAGCAGAGGACCAGATGTGTTTTCGGCTTTGATCTTCTTTCTTCCCCGAGGTGCCTTTGGCGGGGGGCCCAACAGTCCTGCCAGGCCTCCGGCCTTCATGTGGTCAATGCCAGGGCCACTAGCCAGTCCAGAGATGATGTTCACAGAGGGGGCGCCACCCAAGCGGTTCTGGCTGCTGGAGGTCGGAGTCGTCGGGGTCAGGGCGTCTGAGGTGCTGTGGCTGTCGGGTCGAGATGAGGGGGCCAGACCTGAGAAGGTTGGAACAAAAACTGCATTAGCAGGTATGACTAATTCAACACCACACTCTACAGAACCATACCAGTGTACCGCACAGTAAACACCATGTGTGTGTCAATTTTCCATGACAGTTATCTTTATATTATCACACCAGAGGCTGGCTGCCTTGCTGCATTTCTCCTACAAGCTTCACAGATGGCGTGACGGCTGTACCTGAGCGATGGTTGACCCGGCCAGTTTGCTCACTAAGGTGTCTCATTTGCCAGTCCTCCCATAATCCTTTGGCCTTCACCGCTGACTTGTCATCCATATTTCCATCTGGAATTTATAAGGTGATGGTGTGTCAGTCAGTAAAATGTCTCGTAATCCGCGCAGGCCTGATTCTACGCCACGTCTACGAATTCATTACATCAACTATTAGCCTGCAAAACTGGAGAATAACATTAAAAATGTTTTGATTTAAGAAAACCAGGCCTATCTGTAGCAATTATTACATCAATAACTTCATGTTAATTAAGGTTACTCTAGGGCTGGGTATCATTTTAAACCGTTTCCACGTTTCTGTAAATAAGATAAATTTGCAACTGTGGGTTTTGGAGTAGCTGTGCAGGCATCACTCACTTTTCATTATGGATTTTTATTTGGCCTCTACCTTCACAATCTGTATATTATCACCTTAAACTCACCAGGCCACCATGCCAGTTTGAGACAAGTTGGCAGCACTTGGACATATTTAACACTATTTCAGAAGAACGTACCCGGTCCAGAACTGGAGGCGGGACGAGCGTGCAGGGCGATGTCCGGCTGTCCAGAGCCCTGCGGCTGTGGGTGGTGGCCCGGAACCTGTTGCGGCTGAGGCTTTGGAACCTGCATGCCGTGCTGAGCGCTACCGTCCGGGGACGAGGTGGGAACCAGCAGCTGCTGAGAATGGGTGGAGGTAGGTGGCAGGTGCAGGGGTCTAATCTTCTCAGCCATCAGCTGCTCCTTGATCTTGTTAATGAGGACCAGGTTATCCAGCTGAAAGGGTTAACGGGTCATGCTCAACAGAAAACAGCCGCCTTGTGTGAATGTCATTCATGCCATCAAAACATATTGCAGGACAGGAAACACTGATCAGCACATGATTAGTTTTTACCTATGACAGAGGTGAGCTAAAGTAACGCCCACCAAACGCTTTAATCCAGCCCACTCATGGAGGAGGAGCATCAATTCTGGACATTCACTGTATTTTACAGCACAAAGCACTGCGTTTGTAATGTTGTTAAGAATGGATTGTGTCCTAAAAGTGGTTGTCTGAACTAGCAACTTCATCCAAGCTAGGGGGGGGGGGCTGAAGTCATCATACTGTTGACTTTGAGTTATAACAGCAGTATTCCTTTGTAACAGCAGCAGACCGACTACATTTAGTCGGTCTGCTGCTATCTAGTTTGTAATGCAAACGTTTTCAGGAAGCACTTGCGCTTCTTTGGTCCGGCCTGCTTGAGATCAATTAGGACTGCGTGTGTACCCACGAACTCCAAGGAGTCTGAGGCACCCCCCTTATCTGCGAGAACAAACTGCGAGCGGTTCTAGGCGTAACAGTGATGGACTGGTGCTGAAAGGCTGAAAAGACATTCACACATGGAAACAAATGGCAGTGGAAGGTGGAAACATCACAGTAATTACATGCTGAGCGGACTTACCTGGCCTGGCATGGACGGAGGCGGCGGCCAGAAGTATGGGTTGTTAAACCGAGGCTCTGCCATCCTGAAGTGTGTGACATTTATTTTAGTCGCTTTTCAAAGATGCACATAATGAAGTGCTCCCTTACAGAGCACTGTTGTTAAAACTGCACGTAGAGTAAGTTAATGCTTACAAACAGGCAGGCTTAAACTGTGAAGCTGAAAAATCTGACACCTTAACCACACGCTGCATGTGGCTAGTTTCATATGTCATGCTTGAATTTTCTTTCAGGCCTTGTGCTGATCACATTCGCATCCACATAGCTCTGCATCCACTTTGATGTCACTTTAAGGTGTCGAGAACCATTTCTGGTACTCAGTTAACGCCACGTATCAGCTGTTTAGACGGTTAAAGTTGCAGAGAATTTGCTGCATTTACTTCTCCGGACTGTTTGCACCACAGGCACAAATGTAGTAAGCATTAAACGAGTGGCTTCTAAATCTGCTGCTTTTGATGGATAAATTCACTTTGTTCGTTTATTGTGATTGTTTGAAAAAACAAAACAAAACAAAACTGTGGGGACAATTGAATGACCCTCATGTTAAGTTAAGATGTGTAACAGCTGACCTTGAAACGGTTTCATATAGAAGACCTGAGTCTGATCATGACCGCAAGTGCTCTGCGATATTAAAAATTTTGGTACTGATCCGATACCAAGTAAATACAGGGCCGGTATTGCCAGTACAGATACCTATACTTTTACCCTATAAAAGAAGGCTTATGCAGGTGAATCATCATCAATGATCATCTAAACCACTTTGGGTCAATTTCTGTTGTTTAAATATACTACAAACTATAAATAGTTAATGCAAAAGTGTTCAGATATTTTTTATACTGGATGTATATTTTTTCCTTTAAAAAATTTCCACTATTTCACACAATGCAGTGGGCTACATGCTAAACTTAGAAGCTATAAATAAAGTATCGATCACGTGGCTCTAGTATCGATCCTATACCAATACCAGCGCTGGTGTCAATACTATCAATCGATCTGCCCACCTTTAAGACAGGCTTTGAAAGGCAGGGGGAAAGTGTGGAAGACAGTAGTTTAGAGCTAGGGCTCTTATTTTGTTGAAAAATAAAATGAAATAAATGCTTTAAGATAGCTGAAAAAGAAGTTTAATTAAAAAGGTAAATACGATTTTCTTTAATGTAACAGTGTAAAAACTCGCTAGATGTCAGCTCACGCTTAGAAGTCGATGTGTGTAAATCAGGCCTACAGAGTAAAAGTGACACAAATCCACGCAGCTCTGCCATCTAAATGCCACCTACAATATGCCTTCACTTCTAAAAAAAAAAAAAAAAAAAAAACCCACATCAGCATGATCCTGCGCCGTTTAGCTCGGGCTTGATGCCCCTCTGCTCCTTTTGTCTGAATTCCTGCAAATAAGTGGACGTCGCTTTTGTAATTTTTCCACAAAAACCGCCGTGAAAAAACAAGACAAAACAAAACTTGAAGTTCTTTGACTTTTTTCGGACGTGTCGGCTGTCTGGGAGCAGCTCCGGACTCGCACCGACGGAGGATTGTCCGGATCGATCCTCCCCGGTGCGACTCGACACATTCTCAGACAGTTTTCTTAAAACATTTCCAGACAAAAGAGAAACAAAAATGGCAGCCTTATTTTTATAAGGCGGGACGCCATATTCTGCAGACCCCAAATTTTTTAGGAGCATGAACATGTTGTCGTGTGGCGGGTGTTTGGAATGAGAAGCGGCCGGAGACCAACACAAAGGTGTGTTTATCATGTCGGAGGCATGAATGATTGTTTACGGCGAATTGCAGGTTTGAATAGCCCGGCCTCCCCACCTCTTAAAAAAACTGACACTTCCTACAACAACCATGCCCTGCAAGGAGGAAAAAAACACACACACATACACACACACACACGGAAACGGACAAGCTTGATTCATCAGTGCCGATTAAAAATAACCGTAGCGATTCGTTAAGGTCAAAATCGGAACCGGTGCACAGCGCCTCATCTCCCGACAGACTCTGTGCCATCTTAAGCAAAATTCACTTTTTTAAGGGCTGCTTTTTTCTACATTCTGTAACTTTTGGACGAATCAAAGCAGAGAAATTGCATTTTCGTGCTAATGCACGCACCGAGAGGCTACCGCTCATTAGAGAAATGCACAGCAACGGAAACATGTAAAGACATGCACAAATACCTTGTGTCCTGATTGCAGATATTGTCTTGCGAGTACAGCTATAATATAAAAGGTTGATGTTCTTTCTGCCTCCGGTCGGACCACCGCTTCCGGGTCGCTTTGTTCACTTCTGGGTGCTGCTGCTGCTGCAAGGCTCAGCACAGTGCAGTCGAGAGGGGAAATATTGTGCTAAATGTTGCTTTTGTATTTTCATACCACGACCCACTTTATTCGCGTTTAACAGCATCTCAGCAGAAGCTACGTCAACGCAAGCAGGGCCGATACATGCGTTAGTGAATTTTCAAAGTGCACACATTAGCGATGCTGTCATCATGTGGTGAGGCGATGAGCAGTTTTTCTCTGATGCCATTTCTTAAAAAAAGAAAAAGAAAAAAAAAACAGTCATATTTGCTGCCCTGTCAGAACTGTTATTATAGGCGGTCCACCCAAAGCACCTTAAGAGAAACACTAAAAAAGGAAAAGATTGTTAAAAAATACACAAAGAAAACAAAGTATATTTAAAAATGCACTTCTTTGCTACTACAGTGAAATACAGTTAGCCAGATAATCCTATATCTTCTAGTTAACAATCATTTATTCTCATCCAGCTGTGAAATATTTACAAAATCAGAAAACAATCTAATGTAACAAAAGCAGGAAAATGTAACAATTTTCCTACTTTCTTCCACAGTAAAATTTCTAATATTACAGGGTATTAGTTAATAGCATGTTAACATGTATTTGTATTGTGCTTTATGGCATTTCATTTTATCATTTACTTTATTCCAATTTTTGTACAGGGCTTTGTTACCACTTGTCTGCGAAAGGCACATTGTAAATAAACAGTACTTACTTACTCTTGTAGTAAATAAGTAAGTAAGGTACCAGTCTGTTTTCCGAACCCATCATAGCATGGAAATGTTTCTTACTAAAGTCATCAATGACCTAAAAACCAACAGTGATTCACCGAGTGTTTCAGTCTTAGACCTCTCTGCTTCCTTCAACAGTGTTGATAGTAACATTTTAATTCAAAGCCTTTATGATTCAGTTGGTTTATCAGGTCAGATTCTCATCAAACCCTAAGTGTAGAAGTTTTAATGTTTTACTTGGTAGTTTGAAATCTGCAGAAACAAAAATTCAATTAGGGGTTCCTCAAGGATTTGTCCTCGGTCCCTTAGTATTTAACCTTTACACTACCCTGCTTGTTGTTATCATAATGAAGATGAAACACAGTTTTTTATCTGTCATTTTCATCTGATGAGCTAATCTCTATTTAAAATTTAATAAGCTGCACTGATGACAGTAACTTCTGATTTTGTCGAACTGAACAGAGACAAGATGAAAGTATTTCGTGTTGTTCCAAAAAGTCAGATAAAGAAAATGTGTTCATATTTATCACACATGAAAGAAAGTCAGGACCCTTGGCATTATTTTGTTCAGTGATGTCAGTTTTGATAATTATATTAATGAGGTCACCAGAGCTCCTTTCCACAACATAAAAATATATCAGAAGCTTGAAAATTCCTATTGCAAATTGAGAAATGTGCAAAAGCGTTCATATCGAGCAGGTTAGACTACTGTAATGCTCTACTTGCTGGATTATCCAAATTATCAGTAGGTGGACTTCATCTTGGTCTAAGGAGCTGATTTTATTTGAAGTCTAAGGAGCTTGGAAAGAAAAGCGTCTGGACTTCTTTAAGTTGCTTGAAGACGTTTCACCTCTCATCCGAGAAGCTTCTTCAGTTCTAGGGTAAAATGGTGGAGAGTCCCAGATTTAAACCCCGTGGGGGTATCCCCCCAAGGAGGGAAAAAGGACCCCCTGATGATCCTCTACCTAATCACATGAGCCAAGGTGTGAAAATGGGTGTGGGTCACAATCAGCCAGGGTTTCAGGTGAGCTCATTGTGAAACCTAGCCCCACCCTATCATGTATTTCCTGGGGTCAGATGGCCCAGGGTGTGAGTGGGCTTTAAGGCATCTGGGAAAGGATCTCAAAACTGGACTATAGATGGCAGACAGTTGGTGTCGTAAACCACCGCCTCAAAGATGGTCGCTCACAGTGGACATAAATGGCTTCTTTCACTCTTTCAAACCATCTGTCCTCTCTGTCCAAAATGTGAACATTGGCATCCTTGAAAGATTGACCGAGAACTGATTGAGAACCTTCACAGACGTGGACTTCATCTTCTTCAGAATGCAGCATACGTGGAAGTTTGAAAATATTACGATAATATTTAAGTCACTGGATTGAAGTTTGAACTGGTTTCCAGTTCAACAGAGAACTGCCTTTTAAAGTCCTTCTATTAGTTAGTGGAGCTCTCAGTGGTTTGGCTCCCAGTTCATTTCTGGTGTACTCTGTGTCTGTAACCCTATTATAACTCTCAAGTCATCAGATGCAGCTCTTTTAACTTGTACCCTGGAATTTTCATGGTCATTTTTTGAATCCACTTAACACTTAACACTGACCTATGAATCACTTAAGCCTTAAATAGGCCTGTAACTCAAGGGATGAGTCAGTGTTGTGTCTACACATAACAGGCATATTACATAGAACCGATCTGAAATGATGTCTTCAGGAACTTTGTTACTAGCAGCCAGCTGCAAGAAAACAAACACAAAAGGAATTTTCACAGATAAAATGTTTTTGAATAGGAAAAGGTCCTGATGCAGGAACTGAGAGAGGCATCTGGCCCTTCAGGTATTTCATATACTTACTGTTTACTGAAGCCTCTTCAGAAATAGTCAGTGAAAGGTTGCCAATAAGCCATTTTTAAGAAAGATGAACAAGGAGAAAAGCCTGATGTATGATAAATTACACAAGAACTATACTGACAATCGTCCCCAAAAGGTCTAATGGAGCGATGAATCCAAACTTGAAACTTCAGCTTAAAATTGTTTTCAATATGTCTGGGAGTCAGGAGTGAGGTACAAATGTTTGTCACTCCTTTACAGCCATCTGTAAAACACAGTAGAGGCACCTTCATGGTTTGGAGCTGCATTTCACGCAGCCCAAAGTGACGGAAATACGAACACAGAAAAATAACATAAAATTTTGATCCATTGTGGAATATGATCTAAAAAGCATGTGATTGGCAACAACTTATTTTTTCCACATTCCAATGATCCCAAACACACTGCCAATGGAGTAAAAGGATATGTCGAAATCTTAAATGAATTCCAAGAATGCTGGTGTTCAAGTTTCATCATGACCTTCAGTACATGTAATGTCAGGGATGTTGTCCAAAGTCAGCAAGTCGAGTTAGGCTGCTTTTCACAGCAATACAGCTTCTTGGTAGATTTTGAATCCTCTAATCTGTATCAGCATTTAACTGATCACATTTTTCCATAAAGTCGGAATTTGATGTATTACTGTGCATTGTTCTGGCTAAAACTTTAAGGCAGGCATCCAGGCCACCCTTGTCCATACCAGTACTGCAGAAATTCTGTAGTGTTACAATGTTATTGTGCAGGAGTCTGCATGTAAGGAGTTAGTGTTTACATGATGTCAGTTTCCTGTTTCCTGCACCACTTCTCTGGAGATTCCAAAGAACTGAAACCGTGACACACAATCGCACACTCACAAACAAAGCCTTCCTTAAATGTTTTATTTGAGTCAGCTCTAAAGGAAACCTGCATATCAGTTGAAGTGAGAATTCTTCCTGCTGCTGTTCACTTTGGGCGAGAACTACATTGCTGTTTCAAACTGAGTGAAGGAATTCCAGTGAAACTTGGTTATTTAATTTCCACACTGCCTGCTCACACAACATGGACCTTATCTTGGTAAGTTTATATTTTTTTATTGATTATCTTTTTATTGATTTTATTGATTTATGCTGCTTAAAAAATTTATTAGACCAACTGTCATGAAAAGAGATCTGTCAAAATTGTAAATCATCCAGCGCTGTTATAAACTGTCCTCTTTTCTGCGGGGCCTGATTGGGATTTATTTCACTTGTTTACAACACCTTTCTCTGTCTTCTTTATTATGATCTGATTTTTCCATCGAACCTGTGAGCCAGAAAAAAAATGTGTGAAGGAGCTCTGTAAGGAGACCAGCTTTAGAAAGAGGTTTCTGAAATACTTTCCTGAATGTGACAGAGTCTATGCTCCCAACCCTCTGATGGTCGTATTTAGGAAAGTATGGGGAGGGAAACAAACAAACTTCATCTTATGTGTTCTGTCTGGACGACGACTTAAATGGCTAATACTTTTAGCTTCACTACAGTTTTTTTCAGCCCTGATTTGTGTGGTATTTCGATGCATTTTTATATATTTCTATGATACTCTTGTTGTCTCTTTGTGGCTGTTTTAATGAAAAATGTCAGTCCTGTTTCCTCAACAGTTTACCTCAGATCTTCAAACCTCCTTTGTTTCAGGTCTTCCCACTGATACTTGCACTGATTTCCTGTGGACAGAGTCACACTGAGGGGACTGAACAAACTAATGGTTCATGTTACAATTTGTGTCCAGCTGGTAAGATATAATGAGGAACATTGTTGTCAATTATTGGTATAAAGTCAGTGCGAAAGTATCACATTAACTTTCCGCCTTTTCTCTCTTTTTCAGGATATCATAAAGTTGGTAACTGTGATGATCAAGTTAAAAAGTACAAATGCAAGAAATGTGAGGATGGCTTCTACACAGACATAGAAAACTACATAGAGAAATGTCTTCGGTGTGACTTATGTAATCGTAAGTATCCTGCCCAGTTTCAATTTAGTGTTACACATGTTTTCTGCTTGTGTGTTAAGGTCGATTAAAGTTAAATTGGACTAAAAAATAGACTGCTATCATCTTGTCATTTAGATATATTTAGATATATTTCAGCATAAACCTCTTTTTGTGGTGATCTTGTTTTGACAATCTTATATTTGTTTCCGACCAATGTGATGAAGTTGAAACACTTTGACAACTTAAGTCTGTCTAGGATGGGAAACCTTTCAACATTGTGTGTCACTCTTACCCTTCAGAATGTCAGTTTGAGCTTGTGCGCACTAAGATTAGAGACTTTGCAGTGCAAAGGCAACGTCTGATGTTACGTGCACTCCAATTTTAACTAACTATTAATTGTCATTGCTTTTGGTTAACGTGACTGTTAGTGTTGGTGAGGTCACCAAGGTAGTTAAAACAATCTATTTGGTGGCTGGACTTTGGGGATTTGCCTTAAGTCCTTCAAGCCCCTGAATGTGCGCTTGCATGTAGACCTGATATCAGGTATCAGGTCTGTTGTTACAAGCTATTCAGCCCCTGTACGGCTGTAGTGAGAGGTTAGGTCACATTGCCTGTGATCAGTTAGACTTATTCTGAGCTGTTATTTAACTCCACCAGAGCTCCCCTTTGTCGCTGGTTCTGTTCATAACTTATATGAGCAGAATTTATAGGTGTAGCCATGAGTTCAGAGTCGGTATGCTTTGGTTTGTCTGTCTTTGCTTTTTACGATATGGTCCTGCTGACTTCATTGAGTGACTGGGACATTTAGCAGCTGACTAAGAAGCCGCTGGGCTGACAACTGGTATCTCCAATTCTCAGACCTTGGTTTGGTAGTGATATGCTGCACCAATTCATTCGGAATTCATTCAAGTATCGACAATCCAAGAGGAGTTTCATAGTAGAAATTCTGCTTCTACAGATCTGGGCTTGGGCTACAATGGGTACTAGGTTCCTCCTAAATCAAGTGTTTCATGCATCTCTAATTAAGAGGAGATTGCAGGGCAGAAATGCTGGCAATACTATATCTTTTGGATGGCTTGGAATTCTTCTAAAATAGCTAAAGGAGGTTACTGGAAAGAGGAAGTTCTGGGCATCACTGCTTAGACTGCTGCCTCCAGGATAAGCAGTAACAAATAGATGATGGCTGGAAGTACGGCATAGATGGACATACTGTGCTTTGCTTTTTCCTCAGATGATGAGATTGTACTAAGGCCCTGCTCCTTCAATAGCAACATAGTGTGTGCCTGTAAACATGGATACTACAATTTAGGGTCTGACCATCTGAGGGAATGCATGAAATGTTCCTGTAGTACATGTCCAAGTAAGTACACTAAAAGAATGTTAAAGCATTTGATTGGTATTCACAGCAGCCACATTTTTTCATTATCAAGCATAATAACAACTTAAATAAATTCGTTCAGTCGCCTCCACCTTTATTCCTTTCAGAGAACGATGACTACAAAAGGAAATGTCTGAAGCAGACGATTGGGACAGACAAAACATATCAATTGTGATTAGATTTTGTTTGTGACTGACTGACAAGAGCACAGGACTACAAATCAATCAGAAAATAATATAGAATGCATATATTTACTGCAGTGATAGCTTACAGTGTATATCAGCACCATCATCAAATCTAAACACAGTGTCTGGCTTATAAAATGTGCTCATGTATGTGTAAACCACATTGTTATTACTGAGTTTCTGCAAAATTGCACAACTGCATGTGTCATAATCACTGTTTGGTTCCAGGGTTTTGAGTTGAAGATTGATTTTTAAAAATTTTGTTTGTATTTTTATTTTTATCTTTAGGGTTTGTTTTGATTTTACTCTGTTTTGGATTTTCAGTTATTTTTAGTATTTTGAGTCTCCAGATTTGGTTAAATTGTCAGGATCCCTGGGTTTTCCTTTGTCTAGTTTTCCCCTTTGACTCGTTATCTTGTAAATAGTTATTGTCTGCGTCATCCACCGTTCATTATCACGCCCTCCCTCACAGACGTGTGCTCCTTCCTGGGAGTTTCCAAATTCCCTAGAAGTGTGTTTTCCAGTAGTTTGTTTTGAACTTGTTTTAACTGCCAGCAATAGAGATTCTTCTTTTCTTTTCCATTTCTCTAGTCCTGGATTTGGGTCTACAACCTGCCTGTTACACAGCACTACATTATATAACTTTCTTCCTTTCTTTTTATTTTTTAATGGTTTGTTTCTGCCACTGGAAATGACCCTTTTTATCATAAGTCAAAATTTGGGGTTTTTATCTGAAAGCTCTGACTTAAAAACCTCAAAATTTCGAGTTATTTCCATTTTTGAGTTACTGTCTCAGAAATTTGATTTATGAAGTTTAGATTTTGAGATAATCTGAAATTCGCTGTTCCAATGATTTCCACACTTCATCAGTGCCCTCGCTCATCCACTAATCATTTAGTGGTAATTTGGTATCTTACTTGTCTCTGGTTTCCTTTGTTTAGGAATCACAATCTAGATTAAAATGTGCATAAATATCCCTGCCTTTGTTCTTTACCATCTTGTACTGTTTAGTCTTCTTTATGTTTTGCTCCTGTCCTTGTTTTGGATTACCAATTAACAATAACCAATTTTGGAGTTTTACTCACTGTTTAGATTACAGCTAGATTACAACACTCGTTCTTTGTTTATTGAAACTCAGTCTCTGTCTTGTGTTTTGAGTCTTTATGGATCTATAAGCGGTATGTGCTAAGATGATCTCATTTTGTTTCCTGTTTCTTGCATTGCTTTTCTGAAGACAAAACAGAATTGAAAGTCCAGAGGCTGAAAACATGCGATAACACACTCATACAAATAAACCTGTCCTTAAACCACAAGTTTGAGTCAGGTTCAAAAGAAAACCATTCATCAGCTTAAATAAGAGTGTCTCATCTCATGCTGGTGATTACAAGATTGTTTTCAACTGAGTGAATCTGAATAAAAATTGGTAAGTAATTCTGTTTGTAGGATTAATTGGATCATCTCCATGTACAATTTCAAGGGTGCTTTGAGTAGAGTTTTGTCATTTAGTGTTGTGTGAAGCTCATGTTTACATAAAGGTATACAAAGATTATGTCTTAATGACTGCAAGATAAGGTTTGTTACAAGATTTATTAATTTTTTTACAGTTGCTTAAAAGTTATCTTTTATTATGCATATTCTTCAAGGACTGTAAATCATATTTGTTGGTATCATTATTATACTATCGTTATTATTATATTATTATCATTATTGCTAGCATACATCCTCGCTGTTGTAGTTTTAGTGTTGATAATCAAACTTCATATTAGTTGCTGAAAATGTTAATGATGCAGTATTGTGTATAACAGACATGCAGGGTAGAAGAAGGCCTCCTGATTACTGGGATTCCCTGTTGTGGTCTTGCTGCTCTAGGAGCAAAAATTTCCTGTGAAAAAGAGTTTCCACAGGACAGTGGAGCAACCTTTCCCAGCAATAACTTGAAGTAATGGTTTTCTGTGGGGTTTTTCTTTATCAGTCTATCACATCGTGGGAATGTTTCAGTTCAACTCATTGAGATTCATGGGGATTTGTTCAGAGAGATTGCTCCACATTTGAGTCTTGAACACTTTGGTATACAGAAGACTTCATGGTCGCCTTAGTGCAAGGTGTCCAGGTCCTGTGGTTGTAAAACAAGCCCAGATTATCACTCCTCCACCACTG
This sequence comes from Diplotaxodon limnothrissa, assembly GCF_057381915.1. Lineage (NCBI taxonomy): Eukaryota > Metazoa > Chordata > Actinopteri > Cichliformes > Cichlidae > Diplotaxodon > Diplotaxodon limnothrissa. The sequence continues at coordinate 7,444,084 of NC_140615.1, read as the reverse complement.
TGCTGCCTGTTGGTATGAGACATTTGTATTGTTTAGGGCTGCCACAAATGATTATTTTAATAGTCGACTAGACACTGATTATTTTTCTGATTAGTGGACCAATCGAAAACGTTGGAGCACTTTTGCAAACATGTCATGTCTTGATAAACCAAGCAGATATTTGAAGTTTACACAGCTACATTCTCGCCTGAAAATATGTTAAACGTTTATTTTGTGACCCAGAAAGAGTAGTTGGAGTAATATTAAAACGAAGTAGCTGCCGCCATTGTTGAAAACTGGAATAGAGCTTGAAAATGTGACAAAACCGCAAAGGATTGTAGGCACGAGTGGCAAGTGGTACTAGCGCACGCAGGCTTTCACAAGAAAACAGTCACACAGCGATAAAAAGAAACACAAAGAATGGCAAGAAGCTGTTATATTATTAACCGCAATAGCCGGTCGCATGACAGCCACGGGAAGCCGACCGGTAAAGAGAGATGTTTTTATCGGATTCCGTCGTGGAAGAAAAATTGTTCGAGCCATGTTTCTGAAGTAACAACGAGGTGACGGATGGCCTGGATTGCAGCCATTCGAAGAGCAAATATAACATTCCAGAACACTCCAGCTCACTTGTTAGTCTGCTTCAAGCATTTCCACAAAGGTGAGCCTTTTGTTGTTGTTATTACGTAATTTATCATAACATAATTATTGAGTAGGTTACAAATAAGTCTTATATTGATTTGAATTGAATTTGCTGCGCTATGCTGCTTTGTTCGCGGTGGCTTTGCAGGCTAATGTTTGTTGTTTTGTAGGAAAACCAGCCTACAAAATGCTGGAATGCGATCCAGACTGGGCACCCTCTATCAACCTGGGTCATACCGAGTTTAAAGCTGCTACCACAGCGAGATTTGATCGGTTAAGAGGGAGAGCGATATCAAAACAGCCACGAAAAGTCCCGCATATATGTGCCCAAGTGTTGTAGCAATCAAGTGATGAATAACTGCTTTCCAGTATGTTTTGAAATGTGGTTTTTTTTTGCATTGTTGATTTGTTTTTCACCAAAGCAGCTAATAAAACACAATGGAATACAATTTTGCCTCTTTCTTGTAAGATTTTATAATAGAATGAAACATGCCAGTTATAAATAAAGGCAATAAATTGAAAGAATTATGAAACACTTATTTTATTTCTATTGGATCTGAAAATGTTGTGTAATACTACAACCTGAAACGACAAATAGATTGCGTTGGTCTGTACAGGAGATAAAGAAAAATATGTAACAACAGCTGTGAAATGGGATAGTCCAAATCATCAAAGTAAACTGGACCTGTGCTTGTTGTAGGCATCTGAAGTTACTAAACATTTTGTGAGTGTATGCACTCACAGTTAGGACCATATAATAATAAATATGCGCGTGAAGAAAGTTGGGCAGCACGCTAACGTCTTTAGTCCACTCTGTATACTCGTATGGGTCTAACCCTTTCACTCCTTTGATTTTTACCTCGTTTTTGGCCTTTTGTCAAGTCTGTCTTTGTACGGACCTGTCGTGTTCTCCTTCGTTTTGTACATAACTGTTCTTGGGACAAATAAAATGCAAGTAGGGATTAAAACCGCAGAATTAATGATTGCTGGAAATGCTAGTGCTTGATGCAGTGTTTTGATTTTGCTGCCACTCGTACCCAATGCGCAATGCAATGCGCGAAAGTCACGTGGTCTGTCGGCTGGGCTGCGCTATGAATTCTGGGATAGGTTGGGCCACGAAGGACCCATCCTTCAAATTTGGGGAAATGAAGGACGAATTTTTTGGACACATTTGGGCGAGTATTCGAATTTGCGCAGGCTTCGCCGCGTCGATGTAATGTAATTGGCCTACAAATGCAGCCTCTGAAGGATCTTGCAAAGCTTCAAACGACGTCGACTATTAAATTAGTCTTCAACGATTTTAATAGTCAATGTAATTGTGACTAGTCCACTAATCGTGGCAGCCCTAGTATTGATATGCTGCAGAAGCATGGCCTTCAGGTTGTTTGGATATGATATTATAACCTTGCCCACAATGATGAACTGCAATTATTGATTCTTTCCTCCTATCCTGTTAACGCTCCAGACCTGCAAAATGCCAAAACATCTGCTTTTACAGAGGAACTTTAATGATCTGTTAATCAAGTGTCTTTAATTATCACTCTATAAATTTACAGGTAATTATTTAAATTGTATTTGTTTTTACTTATACATGTTTAGTTTACAATAATGAAAAATAAATGCAAAATCAAAATAGCATTTTCTTAAAGTTTAGTAGTTTGACAGACTGAAATCCCATTGTTAGAAATTGGATCATATTAAATTTTGCAATTTTTTATGTAAAGCATGCAGTTGCATGGGTATGAAAATATAAATTAAAATTTGTCAGACTTTCAGCACTAAAACACACAAGACCAAGTGAATAGTCACCTTTATATGCATTTTATTGTTGAAGATTGTATGATGTAACAGAGAAAAAATATCGAACATGTTGAGATTTTTTTTTAACAGACTGAAAAGAGCAGAGAACTGCAATTGAAGACAGCAATCATATTTGTACTTACTGCATTGATGGCTTACAGTATTGTATATTAATGTTAAGCACACGTCATTAATATTGCTGATTGATGATTACTTGACCACAATGTAATCAAAATGAATTGGATCGATTTGTTATTGCTGTCTATCAAGTGTGACTATACGTTTTTTGTGTGTTTTATGACTTTACAGGTAATATCTTTGGTGAGCGAAACATTTGCACTGACTACAAAAACACTGTTTGACTATTAACTGCTTTTAAATTTTGATCTAAAATATGTTTGTGGTTGAGTTGAGCATGCCCTGATTTCAGCAATGGACATGTTGGCTTTTTGCTAGAATGAAGGAAACACGTTTGCAAATTTAACATCATTTCCCCACATATGTCTTGTATCTCTTGTGCACTCACTCTTCCTGTGGTTAGACTGAGGATGTAAGTACCTGTGGTGAATAACACGTTGATAGATACCAGAAGTACTCATAACAGGCAGGTTAAGGTTGCTTTACTAACTAATTAATATAGTAATGTCAGAGTGTCTTTGTGTCTACAGCAGGGAGCCAAATGCCTTTTCTTGCACATGTTTTGGTGACTGGTGTAATTATGGCTTCTGCTTTTATGTTGAAAAGTCATATTTTATTTCTGTGCCTGATATGTTGTTCTTTCTCAAACTGCAACACAACTGACCTTGAAAAAAGAGGTTATGCTGTATTGTGTAATTTACACAGAAATGTAGTCAGAAACATTGAAATGACTAAGCAAATTCAAATTCAAATTCAAATTTTATTTGTCACACACACACACAACCATACACAGTATGACATGGGGGTGAAATGCTTGTAGCTGTACAATGCCCGACCATTAAATGACAGAAGAAAAGTTTTACAATATTTATAATTTACAGTTTACTACAAAAATTTACAAATTAACTTAGGAATTTACAGTAAAGAATGTGCAAATAGCAGAAGAGATTATAAAGATAAGGATTATAAATTATAGGAATTATAGGATTATAGGAAATGTGTGGTGGTGCGTGTGGTGACGTGTGTGAGAGTCCAGTCTTATAGTGACGTGTTTGGGAGAGTCCAGTCCTACACCTGGTTCAGGGCCCGAATAGCCTGGAGGAAGAAGCTCCTCCTCATTCTCTCTGTTTTGGCCTTAAGGGAGCGGAAGCGCTTCCCAGACCTCAACAGTGAGAAGAGTCCATTGTTGGGATGGGAGAGGTCCATCATAATCTTCCTAGCTTTGGACTTGCACCGCTTGGTGTAGATGGACAGCAGGACAGGGAGCTCTGATTGAATGATGCGTTCTGCCGAGCGCACCACCCTTTGCAGATCTCGTCTGTCCTGCTTGGTGCTGTTCCCAAACCAGGTGCAGATGTTTGACGTCAGGACGCTCTCGATGGTGCAGGAGTAGAAGTTCTTGAGCACCTTCAGTGGCAGATGGAAGTCTCTAAGTCTTCTGAGGAAGAAGAGACGCTGACGGGCTTTCTTAACCAGGGTGTTGATGTGACAGGACCATGACAGGTCCTGAGTGATGTGGACACCCAGGTATCGGAAACTGTCCACTCTCTCCACTGGCGTGCCACTGATGATGAGGGGTTTGTAATTCCTCGCCTGCTTTGTAGTGAAGTCCACGATCAGCTCCTTAGTCTTGCTGATGTTTAGGAGGAGGTTATTCGCCTGGCACCAGGTCTCCAGGTTCCTAATCTCCTCCAGGTAGGCCGTCTCGATGTTGTCGGAGATCAGGCCCACAATAGCAGTGTCGTCAGCAAACTTGACAATGGAGGTGGTGTCGGATGTGGCTACACAGTCATAAGTGTACAGTGAGTACAGCAGGGGGCTTAAAACACAGCCCTGAGGCACTCCAGTGCTGAGTGAGATGGTGGGGGAGACTTGTTTCCCCACCCTCACTGATTGGGGTCTGTCTGTGAGGAAGTTGAGGATCCACTGACACAGTGATGAGCTGAGTCCTAGATCCGTCAACTTGGTGAAAAGCTTAGAGGGAATTATTGTGTTGAATGCTGAACTGTAGTCCACGAACAGCATCCTAACATAATTCCCTCTGCCAGTGTCCAGGTGACTCAGGGATGTGTGGAGCAGGTGAGATATGGCATCGTCTGTGGAACGATTAGTCCGGTAAGCAAACTGAAGTGAGTCGATGGTGGGAGGAAGTGAAGAAGTGATGTGATCTCTCATCAGTCTTTCAAAACACTTCATCACAATTGAAGTCAGTGCTACTGGACGGTAGTCATTGTGGCAAGCGGGCTGTTGTTTCTTTGGAACAGGGACAATAATGGACCGTTTGAAGCACGTGGGAACCACAGCTTGGGCCAGGGAGAGGTTGAAGATCTCCGTGAACACCGGTGCTAGTTGATCAGCGCAGGCTCTAAGGACCCGGCCAGGGATTGCATCTGGTCCTGCTGCCTTCCTGGTGTTCACCCTCCTGAAGGTGTTCCTCACGGCATGCTCTGTGATGACGAATGCATTTTCTTCACTAGTGCACTCCGAGCGCGCGCAGCCGTTTGTTGTTTTAATTACTGCGGCGTCGAAGCGAGCATAAAACGTGTTCAGCTCATCAGCCAGTGAAGCATCTGCATTCATCATTGAAGAAGCTGGTCGTTTATAGTCCGTTATAGTCCGCAGTCCTTTCCACAGGCTCCTAGAGTCGCACTGTCGTAGCTGTGACTCTAGTTTTTCCCCGTAGCTCCGCTTTGCCTTTCGGACCGCGCTGCGCACGTTGTAGGACGCAGCCTTGTATAGGTCCATATTACCGCCCTAGCATTATGTTAGGGCTCAAATTGCTTAAAAAAACGTTGCTTTTCAACCTGATTTAGCAGAAAATAAAGAAAACCATGTCTTCTTGAAGATGTGTACCATCTTTTTATTAGTACTGGACATCTTGCTAGCACCTCATGTCATTTAAAAACTATATTTATTCGTATTCTAAATATAAATTCTGAATATATGCCTCTTGAAGGTGTAACTTCACACCTCTTGACAAAAGTGTGGTGCTCGGTTAAACTGTCAAAGAGGTTATAAACAGATTTTTGGAACAATGAAAAGTTGATTGGAGAGAGTGTTAAGTTACCTGAAAGTGATTGCATTTAAAAAATAAAATAAAATTAGGAACTAAATGACAACTATACCCACATATGTTCTTGTGTTTGAATGAACAGTGAAGCACTTTTTGGATTATAGTTGAGGTTTACTGCAGCAGACGAATGCTAACAGCAAAGTAGACTTTTATGTTGGAATAAAAAAGGAAGAGTCAATATAGTAAATGTAATAGATTTCTATAATAAAAAGAGGTTAATGAGAAAGAGGTTGTTTTAAAGCCAATAAGATAGGTAACATGTTCACAGTGTAGCAGCCCTCTTATACTCAACAGTCCCCAACACTACCCCACCACAGATCTAACTGCTTACCTAACTCCACCACTGTTCCTGGTGGGTTGTCACATGATCTGACCTTATTTCCTGCTTTTATTGACACTTCTTTGAAGACACCCCAAGGAACTGAAACCCCGTACCCCCAATCACGATCACACATTCACACAATCAGAGTCTTCCTCAAACTTAAAACCCCAAAGATGAATCTTGCCCTGGTAAGTAATACTTTTTTTATAGGTTTGAGCTGGATTGAGAAAAACAGTGTTTTTCTAAATGCAGTTTTCATTTGAATGTTTTTGAATTATTAATTGTTATGGGAACTATTGGAAAGGATTGTGATTGAATAAGCGGATACAAACATTATGTCTTTATGACTGCAAGATAACTTGTTGTATTTATCTGTTAATTGTGACTAATTGTTAAATTTGAGAGTTTGAGTGACTGTAAATCACATTGCTGTCAGTCCTACAGCTAGTTCATCTTCACTGTTTAGGTTTCCATTTTTAGTGTTGTTATTGAAGCTCCAAGTGTAACTGCATATTTTTGTCATTGGTCCTGGACCTAGCAGACCTTTAGGTTGTGTTTATTGTTAAATACTTTTTGCTTGAGTTTTAGTTCATGTAGTGTTTTTGGAGCTATGAGTTTCATTTCTAATTGATGTTTGCTATTTGGTTTTGCCATGTTTCTGTTGCAGAGCGTTCTCACTCCCGAGGCGTAACATGTCGACGTTTTGTCACGTCCTGCGGCGTTCCTGAGGAACGCGAAAGGAGACCTTCGGCGTTCTTATGGTACGCGGCGGGTTATGGCTGGAATCCAGTGCAATGACGCTCCCGCGGAGTGAGAACGGGTTGTTCTGTTCACAGGTTTTCTTGGTTTGTCACCTTTTGCATTTCAGTGTCTGTTTGTAGTTATTACACGAGTTCCAGTTTATTCTTTCTCTAATAATATGTTCCTTGATGTTCAGTCTTTGTCTCGTTTTCCTTTGTGTTAAGTTTACCGTTGTGCCAGAGTTTTGATTCATTGATTCATCTTTTGTTTGCTTATTTCAAATTTTAGATTTTACCTGGTGCGTTTGTGCTGAAAATATACAATAATCTGTCACAATAATTAGAAGATAGTAATGCAGGAAGAACCTCTAACAGTACAACTGCAAGTCATATTTCAGAGACGTAAATAATCTGTATCTAATGTAAAAAGTTAGCAGAAGGATTACCTGTGTTTTATATGTTATTATTGGGCAGCCAACATCCATAAATATAAGTGTTCAGGTTTAGGAAGAGGAGGATGAAGAAAAGTAAAACTGGAAGAATATTCCAGTAAGCTGGTATCACTGGGCTCTCAGACCTGTCATCTCCTATCACTCAACAGTGCAGCCCATATCACAAGGGTTTTTAAAAAAAATCTATATTGTTTGTATGATCAGTTTTCCTCTCCTGAATTCTTCTCTCTCACCTGTGTCTGAAAATATTTGACCTTTGTGATGGACTTCTGTAGAGAGAATAGCATTGTTTTACTTTAGACAAGGGTTTGTGTTCCCTGGTATGTATTTGCATAGATTTTAGCTTTCTTAATCTCTTGAGGCCTCACAGCACAGCTACCAGATATTCACCTACTGTGAAAGTGTACAGATATTAGAGTAATGTTTGTATGTGCTTCAGTGTGCATAATAAGCACATATGTAGGACTGCTTTTTTCCACTTGTGTAATATTTTTGAAATTAGAAACTCAGAGTGATGCTGAAAAACTGGTTCGTGCATCTATTACTTCTAGGCTGGACTACTGTAATTCATTATTATCAGGATGTCCTAAAAACTCCCTGTGTTGTGTGTTTCTTGGACGTTATTGCTAAAGTTCAGAAGATATGTTAAACTTTGATTGTCAGTGGAAAGTCTAGAATTTTATAGAATATGTTTCCCATATTTTCAGTCTCCCTAAAAAGTTATTGAAATTAAAAAACAAGTTTTTCCTCTCCAGTTTCTTGGCAAGAGTCAATCATTATTACTCTTTCTGTCTTTTTGTTTCAGCTTTTGTGACCAAATGTTCCCACTGATACTTGCACTGATTTCCTGTGGATTTCACACTGAGAGGATCGAACAAACTGATGGTTCATGTTACAATTTGTGCCCAGCTGGTAAGATATAATGAGGAACATTATTGCCAATAATTGGCCTTCGTGAAGTTATTGTGGAAATATCACATTAACTCGTTACCTTTCTCCTTCTCTCTGTCTTTCTCAGGATATCATAACGTTGGTGATTGTGATGATCAAGTTAAAAAGTAAAAATGCAAGAAATGTGAGCATGGCACATTCACATAGGTAGAAAACATCATAGAGAAATGTCGTAGGTGTGACTCATAGTTGTAAGTATCCTGCTCATTTTCAGTTTGCTGCTACACATACTGTCAGCTTGTGTGATAAAGTTTAAGGTGTTTTCAAGTTAAATTGGACTGAAATATGACAGACAGGTATTTTCTGGTTATTTCAATATATAAAATATCTTCATAGGAAAAGCACAGAGAGAAATATCTCAGGTGTAGCGTCTGTGAGTGTAAGGATCCTACTCATCTTCCATTAACTGTGATGTGTGCTGTCAGTATGTGTGATAAAGCTGAAGGGGGATCAAATTTAAATTTGACCAAAATGATCTCTTTTCATGATGAGTATATTATGACGGCCTTAATATTGTATCTTACAAATAATCTGAAGAGTATCATTTTGAGAGGATGCTAACTGAGACTCTTGACCACATGAATATTGGCACAGCATTTAGAAATGACCTTTTTTGCCACTAAAACTAAAACTAATGAAAAGACACTGACTGAGAAAACAACATGTAGTCCTGTGGCCTTGTCAGAGCTGTGTATTCCAGTTATTTGGACTAAGAAAGTCTTCTGTTTATTAAGTGTAGTATTTTTATTTTGTCTGTTCTTGAGTAACTGTAAATCGTATTGCTGTTATTACAACAGCTAGTGTACATCCACACTGTTATCTTCTTCATTTTTAGTGTTAATATGAAGCCTCCTATGTAACTGCATTTGGCAGGTAAATGTTAAGGCTGCAGTGTTTAAAGGTGACAGCAGACACATGGAGGTAACTGAGGCAAAGAAGGCTTTTTAATTATTGGGATCCTCTGTCATAGTCTCACTGCTCTAAAAACAACAATTTCTACAGTCATTTGAAAGAATTTTCACAGGACTCTACAGTCATAAAAACACAAAATAAACCTTTGTCAGTATTATGGGAGAATTTTGCCCCACTTTTATTAACAGTGCCTGCTCAGTTTGCTCTGTATTTGCAGGCATTTGTTTATGGACTGAGAGGACAGAACAAACTAATGGTTCACGTTACAAATTGTGCACACCTGAAGTAAAACACTAACTTTCCTCTTTTCTCTCTCTCTGTCCCAGGTTGTCATAAAGATGGTACCTGTGACGAGCCAATTGAAACGTACAGATTCAAAAGATGGGGCAAAAGATGGCACCTACATGGAAATGAAAAACCCTACGGGGAAATGTAAAGTGTGAGTCATGTGTTTGTAAGTATCCTGCTTCCAGTGAATAGACGCATGTGGTAGTGTGAGAAAATGTAAGAGGATCTGGAGTTAAATCTGACTACACACATAGTATAATATGCTCTTTTGTTCCTGCAACCTTTCACAATGATATTTTGGTGATCTCATTCAACCGTTTTTTGAAGTCAGAACTCTTGAATGAAATCTGTTGAGTCTGGGAAATCTTGTCAGACTTGTGTTTCATTATGAACAGGCAGAGTATTGGGCTAGAGACTTTGCGGTGTAATTATATCATTTAGAAAATACCCAAAATGTCCAATGAACTAATGTTCATATGCTGGCTTACATAATGCAGTAACTCTGTCACTTAAAATAAATAAATAAATAAATGATTAAAGTGGGGCAAAAAAGTATTTAGTCAGCCACCGATTGTGCAAGTTCCCCCACTTAAAATGATGACAGAGGTCAGTAATTTGCACCAGAGGTACACTTCAACTGTGAGAGACAGAATGTGAAAAAAAAAATCCATGAATTCACATGGTAGGATTTGTAAAGAATTTATTCGTAAATCAGGGTGGAAAATAAGTATTTGGTCACCTCAAACAAGGAAAATCTCTGGCTCTCACAGACCTGTAACGTCTTCTGTAAGAAGCTTTTCTGTCCCCCACTCGTTACCTGTATGAATGGCACCTGTTTGAACTCATCATCTGTATAAAAGACACCTGTCCACAGCCTCAAACAGTCAGACTCCAAACTCCGCCATGGCCAAGACCAAAGAGCTTTCGAAGGACACCAGGAAAAGTATTGTAGACCTGCACCAGACTGGGAAGAGTGAATCTACAATAGGCAAGTAGCTTGGTGTGAAAAAATCAACTGTGGGAGCAATCATCAGAAAACGGAAGACATACAAGACCACTGATAATCTCCCTCGATCTGGGGCTCCACGCAAGATCTCATCCCGTGGGGTCAAAATGATCATGAGAACGGTGAGCAAAGATCCCAGAACCACACGGGGGGACCTGGTGAATGACCTGCAGAGAGCTGGGACCAAAGTAACAAAGGTCACCATCAGTAACACACTACAACGGCAGGGAATCAAATCCCGCAGTGCCAGACGTGTTCCGCTGCTGAAGCCAGTGCATGTCCAGGCCCGTCTGAAGTTTGCCAGAGAGCACATGGATGATACAGCAGAGGATTGGGAGAATGTCATGTGGTCAGATGAAACCAAAGTAGAACTTTTTGGTATAAACTCAACTCGTCGTGTTTGGAGGAAGAAGAATACTGAGTTGCATCCCAAGAACACCATACCTACTGTGAAGCATGGGGGTGGAAACATCATGCTATGGGGCTGTTTTTCTGCCAAGGGGACAGGACGACTGATCCGTGTTAAGGACAGAATGAATGGGGCCATGTATCGTGAGATTTTGAGCCAAAACCTCCTTCCATCAGTGAGAACTTTGAAGATGAAACGAGGCTGGGTCTTCCAACATGACAATGATCCAAAACACACCGCCCGGGCAACAAAGGAGTGGCTCCGTAAGAAGCATTTGAAAGTCCTGGAGTGGCCTAGCCAGTCTCCAAACCTCAACCCCATAGAAAATCTGTGGCAGGAGTTGAAAGTCCGTGTTGCTCGGCGACAGCCCCAAAACATCACTGCTCTCGAGAAGATCTGCATGGAGGAATGGGCCAAAATACCAGCTACTGTGTGTGCAAACCTGGTAAAGACCTATAGTAAACGTTTGACCTCTGTTATTGCCAACAAAGGTTATGTTACAAAGTATTGAGTTGTATTTTTGTTATTGACCAAATACTTATCTTCCACCCTGATTTACGAATAAATTCTTTACAAATCCTACCATGTGGATTCATGGATTTTTTTTTCACATTCTGTCTCTCACAGTTGAAGTGTACCTCTGGTGCAAATTACTGACCTCTGTCATCATTTTAGGTGGGGGAACTTGCACAATCGGTGGCTGACTAAATACTTTTTTGCCCCACTGTATATGAATTCAGCCACCTTCATTTTCCTTTCAGAGAATGCTCACTAAAGAAAGAATTGCCAGCAATGCCAAAGGTAGAAGACGGTACAGGCAAAGTTTTATGACTTCAAAGGGTTTGCATGAACTAGAAAAACACTTTTAATTGCTTTTAAATTCTGATCTAAATATATTTGTGGTTGAGTCGAGCATTTCATGTTTTCTTTAGGCTTTTTAGTCAAAATGGAGGAAACACGTTTGCAAATTTAACCTCCATGCACATCTCTTGTGCACTCACTGCTCCTGTGGTTTGACTGTGGGCATGATTAACCGTGGTGATGAGCAGTGCCAAATGTGTCTAATAATACGAAGGTTATGGGTTACCTGGCTAACTCACAAAGCGCATGCGAAATGCTAGTTTCACACATTGTTCTTAAAGAGTAAACAGGCTCCCCGGATCTTCTGCTTCCTCTGCATCTCGGAGGACGCTCCATTCTAGGAGCAGTAACCATTCGAGTCTTCATATCAGGGCTTTGCTATCTCTTAACACCTTTTGAGATATGCCATCAGCTTCCTGTGTTGACAATACCAGTCTCTTTCCTTATTTATAGGACAGCATATCAGATTGAACCAGATTGAACCAGAATGCAGGAGGAAATGTGCTAACGCATCATTTACATATCTATCCACAGCTGTACAGTTTCTCTTAAAGCATGGCCAAATCTTTATCTAAGTTACAATTACAAAACATCATTTATTTTATGGATTAACAAAAAAAAAAACCAACCCATTGCATTGTTCTTCTCTATAGTGAATATGTTATTCAGACATTAACAGTACTTGTTGCTGCCATCACTGGGGAGAACTTGAAGAGTGTCTAAGTGGGATTTCTGACATTTGGTACAAAGCAGGTAAGATGAAAGAAAATGGATCTTAATCATTCAAATATAAATTGTACAATGAAGGATACTTAAAAAACATTGTGATGCTGAGGATTAACTTTAAGAGCCTTTTAGCACCACACATCCCAAGATTGTTGCTGAGCTAAAGCCGATCTTCATGAAAGAAGGATCCAAATTCAGAGTGCAGATCTGACCTGGAAATGATTAAAATGTCCTGCTGGCAAAGAATATTATCAACCAGCATCTTGAATGATAAATCAGTGTGTTCAATAAATACAGAAAAGAGTATAATGTAGTCAGATCGCATTATTACACAATGTTTGCTGGCTTTCTCTTTCTGTTACTGGTCCAACAAGTCTCTCGACTAGGTTGACAACACCTAGGCATCCATCCGTCTATCCATGTACCTGTGGGTTTGTGCAGTACATGGATAGGCGGATGGATGCTCCAACTGTAGCTCCAGCTTCAACATCAAAAGCTTTGATGAATGCTTCAGATCTTCAGATTAATCGAGTTTCGTATGACTATTAGTGAGTTAAAAACCACTGGACGTTATTACTGCTCATGTAGTCTTTTTTAACTCCCACCTCAGCGCTTTATGACTCATTAGATCAAATGTATTGACACATTATAAAAGAGATGGATATTTTTGGATATTTTTGTAAGTCTCAAATTTCCCCCTTTTTGAATGTAGCATCCTTACATCAGTGTGTCTTTGTGTCTACAGCAGGAAGCCAAATGCCTGATGCACTGATAGTTCCTGGATTTATTTTGGAAAGCATTATTTTATTTATTGCATATTGCATTGCTCTTTCTCAAACTTGAAAAAGGCTTGGCTGTGTTTTTTGATTTACACTGAAGTCTTAGTCAGCACTCCATGCCATATGAACAATGTATTCCTTTGGATTATAAATTCTATTTTTAAACCTGTATACTTCTTTTTTGGTGTATTTTTTCAGTCCTTTACATAAGTGTGGCGTTCAGTTAAATTGTCAAAACACACGCTGAACAGAATTTGTGAACCAATAAAATGTGACTGGTGTAGATTTATATGTCGGATTAAAAGAGGAAGAGTCAATACTCTCTCCTCTGATATGATAAACAACTGAGTTAACCACATTTGTTTGATTCTCATTGTGGTCCCATCCTTCTTTTTTCTCTCTTCTTTTGAAGTTTGAATGAAAAGTAGGTTGCTTTAGAGCCGGTAACATGGCCAACACCTTCACGGTGTACAACACCTCCTCTTACATGCCCCACTCCGCACCACCATCAGATCTAACCACACTGTCCAGCTTGTGAAATATCCCCATGTATGTCACCAGGGCTTTTGTCTGAACCACATCATTATCACTGAGATTCAGCGGAATTACACTGTCACTATGTGCGTATGCGTGTGTCTGTAAGGGGTGGGTGGTTACATCTGACTTTGTTTCCTGTTTCTCGCAACACTTCTCTGAACACTCCAAAGAACTGAAAGCCCTGACCCACAAACACACTCACACACACACACACTCGCACAAACAAAGCCTTCCTAAAACCGTTAATTTGAGTCAGCTTTAAAGGAAATCTACACCTCAGCTCAGTCAGAGTGCCTCGTCCTGCTGCTGAAAACGACATTGTTTTGCTTTCAAATGAGTGAATTTCAGCATAAGTTGGTTGTTTAACTTCCACACTGCCTGCTCTCCCAAAATGAACTTTGTCTTGGTAAGTAATTCTGTTCATAGGTTTGATCTGGATCATCTGCGTGTTTAATTTCAAGGGTGCTTTAATGCAGTTTCCTCTGAGTGGATTTTCATTATTCATTGTGATGGGAACTATCGGAAAAGATTATGTTTGGATTAGAGGAAGCAAACGTTATGTCTTAATGACTGCAAGATAAATATTTATGATTATTTGTAATATTTTCCTGCGTATATTCTTGAGTGGCCGTAAATCTCATTGCTGCCATGACTACAGCTAGTGTACATCCTCACTGTTGTGGCTTCTGTTTTTATTGTTTGCAATAAGAGCTCCATATGTAGCGTGTGTACGTTAGTTGCTGCAAAATCGTTAAGGCTGTAGTGACATGTAGTTGTATGTGGATGAATGAAGGGAAGACGTTCTGTAGATTACTGGGATTATCTTTTGTGGTCTTGCAGCTCTGGGTGCAGTGAGACCGTGACGTTTAATAACTTGATACTTTTACATGAGCTGTATCTAATGATTATTTACTTTCTCTTTTTGCATTATTCACATTTACCCACCTTAAAGATCGCAAGGTTCTTGTCATAATAAATAAATAAATAAATAATAAATGTAAAGACAACGGCCAATAGGTTTCTTAAGGTTTACCTTTGAGAGACTGAAATCACTCAATTGAAAATAGACAATAACTCACAACAATGAGAGGAGAGTCACAGATGAAGAACTTTTAACAATACTGCAAGCTATATTTCAGGGATCTAAATAATCACAGATGTAGGGGAAAAGTTAGCAGAAGGATTCCCTTTGTTTTATGTGTTATCATTGGGCAGCCAGCATCCATAAATATAAGTGTTTTGGGGTTTAGGAAAAGGAAGATGAAGAAGCCCACAGTGTGTAAAACTGGAAGAATAGTCCGGTAAGCTGGTAGCACTGGGCTCCCTGACCTGTCATTTCCTATCGCTCAACAGTTTTCCAACTTATCTCTTTTCTGTGGGGCCAAATCTGTGGGGCAGGGTTGTATTATATTATTTATATGATGATTTCCTCTTCTGAACTTTTCTCACTCACCTACGAGTCAGAAATATTTGACCTTTGTGTCGGACGTTTGTAGAGAGAATATTTTTTTTCACTCAGTGGTGTGTGTGTATATATATATATATATATATATATATATATATATATATATATATATATATATAGAGAGAGAGAGAGAGAGAGAGAGATTTTAACATGCAGTACAGCTACAGCTGCTTGGATATTCACCTACTGCAGACGTGTGCGAACATTACTTATACATTTAACAGTAGTGTTATTAATCAATCAGGTTCATATCTCATCAGTATGTATTGGGGAAGTTTTGAAAATGAGGATGTTTTTGGACTGAGGTTTGCAATATGCGTCATGTATGTGAGAACTCTGATGGTCAAGAAGAGTCTTAGTTCATTGGCTCTGGGTGGAGGATGGTCCAAATACTCTGACATGTTTTCCGTTCTGTCTTCAAAATGGACCAAGTCTCCACTGATCTGCTTGGCATATTTTTTTCTGTCATTCTGCTTTGGTAGAACAACAACTGTCTGCTGCACGATGTGCATGCTAGAGTTCAGAAAATGTGTTGAACCTTTAATGGCAGTGGAACATTTACATTTTCAATGAACATGTTCCTCTTTGATGATATATGCAAATTAAAAAGTTTTTCCTCTCCAGTGACTTGATGAGAGTCAATTATTTTTACTCTTTCTGTCATTTTGTTTCAGCTTTTGTGATGAAATGTCAATCCTGCTCACACACAAGCACCTTAACCCTCATTTAACACCTCAGATCTTCAGACCTCATTTTTTTTGTTTCAGGTCTTCCCACTGATGCTTGCACTGACTTCCTGTGGACAGAGTCAAACTGAGGGGATCGAACAAGCTAATGATTCGTGCTACAATTTATGCCCAGCTGGTAAGATATACATAGGATTATTATTGACAATTATTGTCCTTCGTGAAGTCATTGTGGAAATATCACATTAACTCGTTACCTTTCTCTTTCTCTCTGTCTTCCCCAGGATATCATAAAGTTGGTGATTGTGATGATCAAGTTAAAAAGTACAAATGCAAGAAATGTGAGCATGGCACATTCACGGAGGTAGAAAACTTCGTAGAGAAATGTCGTAGGTGTGACTCATGTAATCGTAAGTATCCTGCTCATTTTCAGTTTGCTGCTACACATACTGTCAGCTTGTGTGATAAAGTTTAAGGAGCGTTCAAGTACAAATTAGACTAGAATAAAGCAGATGGATATTTTCTGGTTATTTCAATATATAAAACATGTGAAGATGGCACCTTCACTGGAAAACCACAGAGAGAAACGTGGACTAAAATAAAACAGTAGACTGGTGTTTTCTGTTTATTTGGTCATATAAAAGACAATGCTATTCTTCGCTGCATGTAAGATCTCTTTTAATGATGAGCAAATTATAATGATCTAATATTTCTGTTAAACCAGTTTGATGCAGTGGAATGAAATAAATATTTAGTGTGGGAAATCCTAATATAATAGTAACTGTATGTCACTAATAACATCAGTGCCAGTTTGAGTATTCACTTTACATGGAGACTTGCACTGTAACAACAACACGTGAATTTGTGTGCGTACCAGTTTGAGCGTGCCGTTAACATATTGATTCCTTCTGTTTACATTTCAACTGAGTTTCACATAAAATATTGAAGCAGAACTTGGAAAAATCATTTCATGTGCTAATTGATGAAAAGAATGTGACAGTAGAAAACAACATGTGGTCCCATGGCCTTATCGGGACTGCGTTTTTCAGTTATTTGGACTGAGATGGAAACACTGTATTTTGCTTTTCCCCCAGATGATGAGGTGGTAATAGAGCCCTGCACCTTTAACAGGAGCACAGTGTGTGGCTGCATGGAGGGATACTACAATTCAGGATCTTATCCACGGCAATGTTCAATATGTTCCTGCCCGCACTGCCCACGTAAGTAACCTCAAAGGATTTTAAAGCATTAGACTGATATTCACTGCAGCCAAACGGATTCATTTTCTAATATAATAACAATCTCACTTTAAATTCCTACATTCACAGTTACTCTTATGTTCCTTTCAGGGAATGCTGACTACTACACGAAGTGCCCACACCCCCGGAGGTAGAAGACTTTACAATGTAACAGAAAATAAACAAAAAAACATAGACAGTGTGCTTAAATTTTGTTCGCGACAGACTGACAAGAACACAGAACTGCAAATGAAAGCGCCAATGATATAAAATACATATACTTACTGTGGTGATAGCTTACGCTGTATTGTATGTGAATACAGTCTACAGGTATGCACCAAAATTGCAGTGTTTGTTCAGTGATGTTTGTTCATTTAATGTGTATCAACTTCTGGTGACGTTTAGAGGGCCACTAACTTACTCTAGATAAATGGCAACTATTTGTCAGTGCTAACTAAAATGTGATCTACAATATGTTTGTGGTTGAGTTAAACATGGCCTGATTTCAGCAGGGGACGTGTTGTCTTTTTGTTAGAATGGAGGAAACATGGTTACAAATTTCTCTCCCCCTCCCATATTTCCTGTGGTTTGACTGAGGCCTTGACTACCTGTGCTAAATAACATGCCTGCAGATGACAAAAGTCCTGATAATAGGCAGGTTAGAGTTGCTTTTCAAGCACTGTTTTCCAGTTTTACACATTTGTATTAAAGAATAGACAGATCCCCTGGACATCCACCTTTACATTTCTATAACCATTTCTTCTGATCACTGTACCATAATGTCTTTTTTAAGGATACAAATTGAGTCACAAGATGTCTCTTATTATGTGGGACCGTCCTTTGTCCCCGATGTCCCACATATTGATTGACTCTGCAGGATTTGCATTTGCACTGAGTGAAAGTGCAAGTGCAAAGGATTTGCAAAAGTCTGGCTTTCACTAAGCTTGTGTGAAAAACGGAGGAAAGGCTTTTTAATATTTTTCAATTTCTAATGCTACTCCCATCAGGGAAAGACACCACCAAAAAGTCACAAGGCATCTGACTTTTAGTGGAAAAGACTGAAACAACCACAAAGAAAATAAAGGGAAGTTTATTTCACTTTGCGTTTTTGCCTCTTTGGATATAATTATGCTTCAGGTTCGTACTAGGAAAAATATAGCATGAAGTGACAATTAGCTGACAATGATAGAATTGTCAGCTAAAAAAAACCACTCAAAAATCAACGTTCATCCCTACTACTGAAATGCAAACAGACAGAACAAATAACATAAAGAGAAATATGGGATCATATAAGGAGTACATGATAAGAACATAGCTTCGTCTTCCCTTTATTCTTACATTTACTTGTAAACGTTGGAAAAGTTACTTTTAAATGTCATTAATTTGGCCTCTACATAATAAACTAAAATCTGGTAACCTGTTATTGGTAATGAAAATTTCTGACTACCTCAAAACATTGCTAACATGTCCCCACGGAGTCACACACAAAAATTATTGCTTTCCTCAAACTGGGGTCTGATCATCCTAGTTGCAAAATGTTTGAATGTTTTTCCAATGCTGCTAGAAAACGTCAACCTTCAATGGAAAAATCTTTGATTAGTTTTTTTTAGTCTCTCTATAAGTCACTGCAAGCAAGCACACAGAGGAGAACTTAAACTAACAGACTGACTTTTGCAGATATATTCATTTGAATTATGCAGTCTGAATCTGGACCTCAGATTAATGTTGGAATGCATTTTTACACACGACAGGAGAAATAACTGCCTGTGTTGGTGCTTCATTAGCTTTTAATGTCAGGATAAATATGTGTTGTCAGATGATTTCTATACTGTTTTTTTATGTTATAGGCCAACGAATACTGCAGCTTCGACAAATCCATCTACAACTCCAGTTGTGTCTCCAACCACAGTGGCAAACAAAAGTAAGTGAATCTTTAATTATGTATGTCATTTTGTCTGACTGACTTCTTCTGAAGGTTAGGAGAGCCAGCAAAAACAATGAGCCCTAAGCATTCAAGTAGATCTTTAGGAAAAGGAGATTTGAAAACAAGATGTGATACTGTGGGTTTGCTTTTCAAGCTTTTTGGTCCACACATCCCCAAAAATATTGCTGAGATAAAGCAGCTCTATTTAGAAGAATGGAAAAAATTCCTCCTGACCGTACTTCAGATTTGATCTGCAACTACTTAAAAAACACAACTGAGGCTCTCGGAGCCAGATTACTAAATGCACCAGCACCAAGAATAATAAATAATAAAGTTTAAAATTTTATTTTTCTTAAAGTATGTTAATGCAAACGCATTGTGTTGTCTATCCATGTATACCAGAAGATTACATCACATTATATAACCCACTAATGTTGAGAAGTAATTCCAAACTTGCTTCTTTTTTTTAATCGTACGACAGGATTGATGTCTACAACTGTTACACCAGCCTCAACTTCAACTCCCTTTCCAAACAAAGCTCTTGTTTCAACATCCAAGGCTTTCACGAATCCATCAGATCCTTATATAACAGAAATTCCACGTAACCGTTAGTGCTCATTTTATATTTTGACAACACATTTGATACATTAACTTACTGCCCTTGGTTTTGTAGTTTAGTTTTATAACGTATCACACTTGCTAAGGACATTTTATCAGGTTTAGCAGCCTCTGATTGTTATCCAATTTACATGGAGGATAAAGACATAATATGCTTACGTCAGAACTTATTGATGTGGAGTGTGTCTTTGTGTCCACAGCGGGGAATGCAGGAATTTTTCTTGCGATTCTCGTGATTAGCTTTGTGTTGCTCTCATGGTTCCTGCTGATCTGCACCATGAAGATATTCAAACACAAAGACAGTTTTTGCTGGAGGAGGAGGAAAGAGGCTGAAGTCTCCAAGAACGGTAATCTGCAGTAAATAAATCCAACAAAGTACCTGTGCGTTGTATTTAAGTACACATTTGAAGTGTTTGCATTTCATATGAGATTTGTGTAACTTTATCTTCTTTAAAACGTAATGGCACAAATTTGACCCTTACGGTTAAATGTTACTTTTGTTACTTTTGTCAGTCCTTTTTTTCTATTGCCTAATTGTATTTTGTTCAGTGCAGGGTTTTACTATTTTTCAAGTGCTTTGAATTGAACAATCACTTTTATTCATCAGAGTATTTCTACAACTACCACTGAGCATTAATATACAGTACACAGAGTAAACAGTACAGGCACTTAGCGGTTCGGTAGATATTGACTGGGGACATTCATGTAGTTTTCATATGGCTAATATCAAAGTTATGTAAAGTACTACATGTAAAGTACTAATATGTAAAGTACTACACTTTACATTACTTGACCTCTGGGAAGTTAAGATACTATGACACATCGCAACCAAGGACAAATTTTCTCATGTTACTCCTCACAATGTGAAATGTACTGTCCAGTTGTGCATTAAATAGAAGAATATCCATATTTTGTTCTGTTTTAAAAATGTGCCTTAGTGACTGAACATGTCTTGACTAACAGACAGGAAACTCAATGATAATATCTCCTTTCCTTTTTAACAGAACAACCCAGTCATCAAGGCAGTAACCCGACCACACTGGTTTGTGCTCAGTTTCATGCACTTCGTTTTCTTTAAAGATAGCAATCTAGGCAGGAACACTTACTGTAGGTGCACAGTGAGAATTTCTTGTACATAGTTCATCAAGATAATTAGCTCATTAGCTTATAATTAGCACACAAGAAAGGCAGAAAGTTTTGGTCATCCCTGTCATGCACTTCAAAGTTTGTACTCATGCTGTCTTGTTTGTTCTTTCAAGACGCTTACATTCTCTGAGGAAACTCCCATGTTGACTCTCAATCAGAGTCCAGCCATGTCAGAACATCCAACCCACATCAACACTCTCGTGCCAGTCAATGGCCAGATAGGTAAGACTATCTGAGTATTTGATCTCTTGCTAACATGCACGACATGCAAAATACTGGACTTTGTTAATTATGTGTTGATGATTTCTAATTAAAAAAACAAAACAAAAACACCCCCTGCAGAATTCTCGGAAAAGTTTATTTTAGTCTCAAAAGTCATTTCCTCATTCCCAATGTAAGGAGTGATTAAAATATTCCTTACTTTTAATAGGAGTTCAGTGAAGAAGGATAAAAAACCTCAAATTCGAGAACAGCCAACAATCAAACAGTCTGCATTTCTTTTTCTGTCATTCGGTATTAAATATTCACAGACGAAATCCTTCTCTGCCCTTCAGCACAGGCTTCCATTGTATTGCACTTTAGGGTAAATGTAACCATTTATGGTTTAAGACATAACTGGCAATATAAAACTGATAAATGTGACTTTATCTGCAACATTTTAGCAGGAAATAATTTCTTCTGCTACTACTTCTACTACTACGATCCCAGAAAATACTAGTTTTGTTACTAGAATCATGGGATTATCAGCTAAGAAGAACACCACATACCAAATGAAACTCAGTGGTGTTATAGATATTTTTACACATGAAGTGCAAAGGAAGCTTTTGCCATATTTTCAGAGACAATATGACTCATAAAAGGATAAACAACTTTCAACATTTATTAATTTCTGTATATATTATATCCTTTAAGTAGGCAGGAAAAAAACATCTCTCTCTTTCCCTATATACATATAGATATATATATATAGAGAGAGAGATATTGATATAGATTTAGATAGATGGATAGAAGATTAGGGTCATTGCATCACGTCCTTCAGGACAAGTCAAAATGAGTTCTATACAGTACACACTATAAGGCTGAGTTATCTTTTGGTCACTTAGGAGTTTAAAACAGGCCAATCAGCACAAACTGGGTAAATAATGTAGTTGCTTAAGAATTTGCTTCTATACCACAGTGTGATTTTTTTTATTTCTGTGGTGAGCAGTAGAGATGGTGCATGCTGCTGCACTGAATTACTTAAGAAATGTGTTAATTTAGAGAGGAGGTGAAACCTATTGTTCGTAGCGCTTCAACTTTCTCCCCTCATTTAAATGACTGTGGACTTCATCCGAAGTGAGACTTAGGTATTGAATGCTGGAGGGTGTGATGGGCTTGGCTGTAAATGTTTGAGATAAGTGATGTGAAAACTGCGAGAAAAGTTGTAGAAGAGGAAGTGTTCAGCATTGAGTTTTCCAGTAAAGTTATTAGCATTTATGATCAGTGACACATGTTTTTATGACGCACCTAAATAGGTGGTAGACAGTAGGTCATAGCCAGAAAAAGTGGCATTTGGCATACTTTTTTTTTTCAATTTCATTGTTTCACAATTTAACAAATGCTTTCAGATAAAGTGTGATCCAAGCAGATTACCTTCAAAACATAATGATACCACGATTATAGTGTATGATGAATAAAACCAGGGGAAATTTCTCAGTTGTTTTACAATGAATGAAAAAGACATACACTTTAAAAAACTAAAAATATCAACATCAACATTAAACGAGCAATATTTCTAAAGCGTTAAGGAGAATAGCTACCCCTTCAAATACCTGCTTGTCTGCTTGTGTTGTTAAAAGGAAGCGCTATTTTGCTACTGCTAAATTGTTTAATTGAATTATATTAGTAAAATTAAAAAATGTTGCTGTTGCAGTTTCTTCCATCTGATAGAAGCGCGGTATACTATCTATAAGTGCTGTTGTTTTTACTTTTTCATCTCTTCTTGTTCACCATAGTGTTTATCAGAACCACATCTGTGGAGGTGGAAACTAGGAAATACAGCGTTCTTACTCGTTCGCATCAGTCAGCAATGTGACATTAAGTCAAATGGCAAGTCAGATAGTGAACACATGTGCCTGTTAACTGTGTCATATGGTAAACTCCTGATATTCAATGTAAGCCTTTCAAGCCTGTAGGTGTGCTTTAAATACAACTGCAGTTATTAGTGAGGTCATGTTGTTGTTGGCATTCACGGCTAAGATCAAAACCTGTTTTTAGTTTTGTGCTGTTTGAACTGGGGTGAGGATTATGCTCTGTTCTCCTCTTCATAAGCTTGAGATGGGACTTTTATTTGCGTTGTGTATTCTGTATCATTACGTCTCTTGACTGTTTGAACTGGGGTGAGGATTATGCTCTGTTCTCCTCTTCATAAGCTTGAGATGGGACTTTTATTTGCGTTGTGTATTCTGTATCATTACGTCTCTTGACTGTTGTTGTCCTGTTATTACAAAGTGAGAAAGCTTTTCCACTTAGCAGACCAGTGCTGATATAATGTGGTCAAATTTCTCTGTATATCTTCTGAATTACTTAATTAGTAATTACTTTATTAATTAATTAGTTTTTCAGAATATACCATAATGCTGGTTGGAGGTTATAACGTGGGTTGTATTCAGTGGTTGAGAGGAGGCGGCAGAAAACACTCAGGATAGTCAAAAACTCACAACCACACTGGTACTGGGAATTCCACAGTGGTGTCCTTTAATTGACACACACATCACCTACCTTACAAGGCCCGGTTGAACAGCTGCTGCCTTGTCATACATGAAACACAGTGTTCCTACAACCTGTGACATTACTTTGAATTAGGAAGGTAAATATATGAGGTCCATGTCAGTCCACATCCATGCGCAAGCACGTTTCTCCCACACTCTACAGAGAGCAGTGACGCATACTTGTGACATCACTAAACATTAACTTAAATTGTCTTAAAGAGACACCACACAATTGTGACTGTTACAAGGTGTACACTGAATCATTAAAAAAAAGCTTTCTATTAGAGTCAGTATATGCAAATCATCAGTTAAAGTCTTGAATTATGCCTAATTTCTTTATATACTTGCTTCCAAGGAGCCAGACTTTTAAAGCAGTCTTGACCAGTAGTTCTTCAGGCTTTCTGAAGGTCTTTCAAAGTTCTGTCTTTGGCCATTGGCTGCTTTTTCACTCATTCTCACTCTGATCATTTTCCGACGATTTTTTTTGGTTTGTTTATTTTGCCACTTCACACTGACCTATGACTCACTCAAGCATAAAAAAGACACCTCACTCAAGGAATGAATCAGTGTTGTGTTAACACATTAGAGACAAAAAAAAAACGTAGCAAAAGAATTGTTTTTTTTTCAGTTGTTGTCCACGCAGCTTAACACGCTGTTAGTGCAATAAAGGCATACTGGATAGAAAAACACGTAGTAGAAGGCTATCGGTCATGGATCGGCTTTCCTAGAGCCTGAACATCAAAGTTATTGAAGCAGTGACAGAGAACGGAATGAAAAGCAGCCAATGAAAAGCTTTGAATGTGCTCCAAGAAGCCTGGGGAACTATTCCCAAAGACTAGTTAAGGAAAGTGCAGTAAAGCATACCTAAGAGAGTTCAGGCTGTGTTAGATAATATAGGTGGTCACACAAAATCTTGACTTTCAAGCTCATTAGAACAAATTAACTCTGTTTTGCCCTTATTTAATGCATTTCTGTGGATATTTGCACCTCTTTGCTATTTTCTTTGCAAAATATTGAGCCATGATGGATGGCTCAAGACATTTGCACAGTACGGCACACTGTAACAATGCTGATCTTAAACATGACCAAAGTTTTTGCCAGTGAGTCCAGTGTAAGGGGAAAAAAACATTAAAAAACACTTGCTGTTATCACTGCTTATCATTTCACATTAGTTTCTCTAATCGTGGAAATGGATGACGACAGTGACTCACAGATATCCTAACAGGGTGGTCACAAACAGGAAGCTCTTAGAAGCAGCAAAATTGACTTGTTTGAGACAGGAGGTGAACTGCTGCGCAAATGCTCTATTTCACATAAATACAGATTATTTTAACCTCAGACTAACGCAAAACAAGCAGCTCAGTGCCCTGTGTCCTCTGACTGTTAATTATTCTCTCCTTCCAGTTGCCAGACGAAATGACCACGCAGATCGCTGGCCGGCCATCGTCCTCTACGCGATCATCAAGGAGGTGCCCTTGCATAGGTGGAAGGAGTTCTTGCGTCTGCTTAAGGTGACTGACCAGCAGATGGCACGAGTCGAGATGGAGACTGGTTTCAGTCTCGGCTCCATGGAGAAGCAGTACCAGATGCTGAGGCTGTGGAGCCAGCACTCTTCCTCCAAACTCAGTGATATTTTCTCAGCCTTACACTACATGGAATTATCCGGCTGTGCACAGATGCTCCAGGAAAGCCTGGAACAGCTGCAGTGGACGCCTGACCAGAGACAGGCACTCACAGCCATTTGAATGGAGCAGTGTGGGACAACTGAGGCTGTACCTGGCGGCACAAGTGTAATGCTATCTATAACATGACTGGAAACATAAATTATTCAGCCATGGACGCTGGTGTGAAAGATTAGACACTCGCTGGAAAGGACATTACGATCTGTAGCCATATAGTACAACCCTAGAAACCTGGAACAATGTCGTAAATATCCCGTACTGAGTAATGCAGACGTAGATTAAAGCCAAATAAAAACATCTGATAAACTGGAATGTAAAAAAGTGGACCCTTATTTCATGTTAAGACAGAAACCTAAAATGTTGAATGTAAACACATGAAATAATGGATTCGTAGCAGTGCAAAATGCAGTTTCGAACATCAGGTTACTTCCTCAAGAGCATCATTAGCATTTTTAGGAACCACATAACACCTCTTAACACACTCGTAATATTCTTGTAGCCTACAGTAGGTGGAGACAGTAAATAAATAAAAAAATACTGAGGGAAGTCCCCTTCCCTTAACTAATGGCTGCTGCCAAAAGTTGTTTAGAACAATGTAACCTCCAGTTTTTTGTGTGGTGCCTCTTAAATGCCAGCAATGGAGGCTGCGGTTTTTACAGCAGTACTGCAATGTACATGTATAATTGGGAGGTGTTTGTGCTTAAAGGGTAAGCAAGGAAGTTGCACTTCCTTAGTGTAGTGTACGTGATTGTTTTACCTCCACAAGTCTGTGCTTGAGATTTCTCTGTTTTTTTCCCCTTTTGACTTGTCAAAGGACAGACTTTTTCAGTCTGAATCTTTAAACTGTGCGTGTGCGTGATCACTCCGTGCACATCTGGGATGTTTGTGCAGCACAGCTGCAGACGTCTCCCTCGTTTGGTATAACAACTCAGCCACTGATTGTTATTGTGCACTCTCGCAAAGGAAGAAAACTGAAATCCCCAAAGGACGTCAGTTTTTCAGTTTCCTGCAACTAAATGGTGTCAGTGTTCAGCATGCTGGGTTTTTCCTCACCACACATATTCCATTTGAACGGATGGTTCTCACTTGTGGTGTTTGGGTATCTCACTTTGAGAGGTTTTTTTGTGTGTCTATGTGTGTGTGTCATTATACTTCATTGACAGTAAAGGTCTTGGATTTTCCCATTTAAGATGTTTATTTAAGAAAGTTTTAATGGGAATGTAGGCCACTTTCCCTGAGATATAAATATTTGTATATGTTTTACAGGTTAAAGTATAATTGTTTTTTTATTTATGATCCATTTGTATGAATATTTGTGTGGTGCAGAATAAACTGAAAGTGAAAATCTTAATGTTTTTCATCTCATTGTGGTCTTTAGTGGTACACTGTTATGAAAACGTGCTACTGTAAAACCCCAAATCAAAATGTCACCTGTATATGTATATGTCATGAATAAAATGTTTGGCCACAAGGTGGGAGTATGGACTGTATGTTTGAACCGCAGCAGCTGGTGTGCATTTGTAAGCGCACACACACCCCACCTACAAAGAAAATAGGAGCACAGTACTTGAAGAGCTTTTATTCTTGAGTTGGATTACACCCATGAATTGCAAATTTGGGCTAAAAGCACAAAGAACAGCTGCCTTATATTGTTCATAGTTACTGGATGGAAAAATAACAGATCCCTTACAGGACCACATTCACTTTATGTGTTTACATGCAGCTTCAAAATTTATAGCATTATTCTTCTGCTGTCATGTAGATATGCTGTCAGGCTGCACATCACCATGTGTTTGCCATGTTTTTAACCACACCAGTGTCACCTGCCAAAAAAGGGATTTCCAGTATTTCTCAATAAATAAATAAATGAAAGATTACCAGAACTGAAACTGCTCTAAATGACTTGTTGGCCTTTACTGTCACCTATATCTCACAAATGATATCACGTCATATAACAAGCTATGCAGAGTAAGAAACACTTCTTTTACAAGGTAAAGGTTTTGTACTTATTTAACCAGGTGAAAAGATTTATTGAAGGTAGAAATGTGATTTTCACATCACACTTGGCCAAGTGGGCAGTAGAAACCGCAAGAAGTTGAACACAGCAGATATTTTAAGTGTCCAAAAAAAAGTTTGGACAGATGATAATGTTGAACACAGAGTAGGCACAATAAAGCAGTCATAAAGATCTTTGCAAAACAGGTCATTTCTTTAGTTTATGTATATATAAAGGCTTTGTAAATCCTCTTGACTACTGCCTTTTTATCAGTTTATATTTATCAATATAAACACAGAAAATCACTTTTTGGCATGGGGTGGCTTTAATTTTTTTTTTTTAATAAGAGGTTAAAGATGAAGTTAATTTAATTTTCCTTATGTCTTGATCTTTTTCTTTTATATCATGGGTAGGTGTTATATACGCTGTAGCTTCAACCTACACCTTTTCGATTTGTCATTTCTTCTTTTCTTTTAATCATTTCGTGTGCTATAAATGAACCGAATAAAGACAGTTAACCACCGGGAGCACCAGCTACAGCACAGTTTAGAGGCTAACTAAAGACGGATTTAGCATTTTTTTTTAATCTCTTAAAATGTCTGTAGGAAAATGAACGGCTCTTTGGAGGTATTTCCAAATGACATATTTCCCCCCTTTCGCACCGTTTTTCGTGCTCCCAGCAGCATATCTTTAAGCGCTAACGCCGAGTTAGCGTGAAGGAGCAGGAGATTTTTATCAACAATTTTACGCAGTGTCGCCAATAAGGAAGCTGCAGGCTTCCTACGTTTTCTGTGGTTTTCAAGTAAGCACGAGGGTTAATGGTTTCTATTGGCAACCGGACCCGGATTCTCAAAAACAACAGCTGGCGACGTAAACCGTCCCGTCCTGAGAAGAGACGCGACACAGCCTGGAGGAGTTTGTCGAGACAAAAAGGTTTTTGTGGTTTGTGTATGTGTGGTTTCTTATTATTATTATATAAATATATATTATGCTGTCTCAGTGCCACCTGTTACACACTTGAAAAAATTCCGCTGCAGCTTCTGTTTTGTGAGCGTTGACCTGGATAGCTATTGAATTACAAACATGGAGGACAGTTTTCTTTTGTCGGGACGTCTAATTCAAGACAATAAGTTGACGCTACCCGTGAAATAGAATTTTAAAGACATTTTTAAGTCTTGAGGGATTCAGTATACTGTTGTTGTCAAAAAAGCCGCAGTAACAGGTAGGTTAACAATGGCTCAATAAAAGCCACTGGTACAAATCCAGTCAAGTCGATTTTATTTTACCAGTTCCCTTTGCAGTAGATAAAGTCTTTCTTCTTTTGTCAATGGTAATCTTATTTTGTGTGTGCGTAAAATTTCACCAAACTAATATCAAGTCAGAACAATACAAATACATAGTTATAAATAATAGAAAACACTGTGCAAAAGTTTCAAGCCATTCCTTATGTCTTTAAATTTGGCATCCAAGTAACAAATTTAAGCAACATACTTACCTTCATACAAGACTTTTTTTTTCATTTTTCATTTTTACAGTGTTACTGAGGAATAGTTCTCCAGGCTTTCTGAAGGTCTTTCAAAGTTTTTTTCTTTTTGGATGTTGGCTACTTTTTCACACCTTTTCACTCCAGTTTTTGTACCTGATAATTTTCAGATAAATAAATTTTTTTTTTCGGTTATTTTGAACAACTTAACAATGCAATAAAAAGCATAAAAAGTCTTCTAACCCAAGAGTTGAACTAGTGTTGTGTCTACACATAACAGAAAAATTAGCAATTTTATCTTTTTTTTTTACTAGCAGCCTGTCATAAAACATAATGTGTTTTTCTTTAGTTAAATATATTTTTAAAAATACCAAAAATAAAACAATTGTATTTTTGCACCAACAATTGTGATTCTCAAAGATCTATTAGTTGATAAATGTTCCATACTGAGTAATCAGTATAACTCAGTATAACAATATCTTACCTAAAATCCTGAATAATCTGTACTTATGTGAAATATCCTGAATAAAAAACTCAGGAGTCCGCACTAGTAGTAGGAGAAAAGAAGAAGTGGCAGGTCTAAAAAGAATTACAGGAGATGAACAGTATCTTAAGAAAGAAGATAAGAATTAAGAAACAGGGGGGGCAGGGGGGGAATCCACCATAGATTTGTCACAGGAACTGAGAGATGGATCTGGCTTTTCAGTTCATATGATATTATTCATCAAAGCTTGATCAGAAATGGCTTTTGTGTATGGGAGGCTGTCGAGGGAAACTAGGAGAAAAGGCTGAGATATTGCAAATTACACAAGAACTGGACTGAAGATCAGAAGATCAATCCAAATTTCAAATCTTTTGGTTCAAATCTTTGTCAGTATGTGCAGAAGAGGTCTAGAGAGTACAACAATGAGTCTCTACAGCATTCTGTAAAGCATGATGGAGGCTCTGTCGTGGTTTGGTGCTGTATTTCAAATAATGGTGTTGGGGATCTTGTCGAAATTGATGGAATTATGAACTCTATGTTGAAGAGTAAAGGTGCTTGTTTATGCTTGTTTTTATTACTTCTTCTTCTTTTTCTTTTTTTACATTTCAACATGTGACAGATATATTTTATCCTCATTTCCTCCGTTAACCATTAGACTACAATGTTGTAATTGCTTTCAACAGCCATGAACAATCCCGCCATTTGAGCAATCATGACTGCTTTGGTTCGACCTGGAGTCAATATTTCAGAGATATGTAAGGAAGGAGACAAGTTCCTTCGGAGCGGTGAGCTGGAGAGAGCCACCTCCTTGTACATGTCTGCCTTCAGGACTCACGCCACCTCTGCGGTGTCCCACATGAGAAAACTGGATAAGTCCGGTCTGGATTTGGTGATCGCTACTCTAGAGGGCTGGCTTGACAGTCATGTGAAGAATCAGCCTGCAGAGGGTCTTAATAAAGGTCTTGCTGCTGTTTTCCTCTCCACACTCAGTCCCAACAATCTGTTAGCCACCATTTACAAAATGGAGTCTCTTCTTCAGAGTGACACGCATGCCTGTGAGGAGATTCTTGCTCGTTGCACTGCTATGCTTGAAGGGAAGCGGAACCTTCCTCCAGAGGGTTCAACTCATGTTTTGTTAGAGATAACTCGAGCCCTCGCCTGCTTGTTATCAGAATCTCACAGGTTAAAGGGACTAAAGATTTACCTCAAAGCTTACCGGAATAGCAAGTCTGAAACTGTCACACTGGTGAAGAGCAGACAAGCGGGATACTTACCCAAAATAGTGAAGGCCTTTGCAGAACAAATCATGCTCATACATCCCACTCTGGTAGTTGACAGCAAGTGGAGAGTGGGAACAAAGGACAATGACAAGCTTGAAGAAGAAACTTCTGCTACTGTTATTGAGTTTTTGCTGTCTATTTCACCTAGTAACAAAGAAGTACAGGAACTCAATGCAGCATATTTGTTTTTGATGGGCAGGTTTATGGACAGTGCAGAGGCATACTCTTCCCTCTTGCAGTATGCTCATGGCCAGAAAATACCAGAGAGTACTATAGAAAAATTGCTCCAAGAAACTCCTGAGAGGACAGCCAGACTCTTGACAAGCCGAGCAGCTGCTTGCTTTTCAGCAGGTGGAAAGATTGCAGAGGAGTGCTCAGATTTGGGGAAAGCATTTGAGACTCACCCAGCCACTGCCCGAATTTACTTCCAAAAGCTGTTCAAAGATCAGGGAACTGGGGTGGCAGCTTGCAACCATCTCCGTCAGCAGGCGGAGAGAGGCCTGTCTGATTACAGAGATCAGGTCCTTGTCCGGGCAGATCTGCGATCTACTGAAGGAGTTGAACTTCTGGACCCTGTTATCACTCAGTTACGGACCCTGTGCCATTTAGAACCTGGTGGGGGAGACAGAGAGTTGCGGGTCCGACTGGCTGATTGTCTTCTCCTCAGAGGAGAGCACAAAGAGGCCCTCTCTATCTGCAGCCAGCTAGCTGCCGCACAAGGTCAGCAGAGCTATCAAAGCACGGTCCACGTCCTTCGCGGATATGCACGATTGCTCTCTGATGACCAGAAGGGTGCATTAGAAGACTTTCAGGCTGTGATTGAACACAATGCCCCCCACCCATCCAGCTGTGTGCGAGCACTTTGTGGCAGGGGCCTCCTGCGAATGATGGGTGGCTTAAACTACCTGACTGCTTTAGACTATGTGACAGCCAGCAGGCTGCATGCTCACGAAACAGCATTTGCTGTGCGCTGCTTGGTACCCTGGAACTACCGTGGGCTGCTGTTTACTGTTCTGCTGGAGCAGGGACGATTCATGCTTGAAGGGTCTAGAGATCACAAACCCAAGTCCAGTTCTGGTGAAGACTCCCAACAGCACCAAAAGGAGGAACATATGCAGACCCTATCAAAGAGGGACAACCACAGATCAAGGTATGTTTGTTTTAGATATGGTTTACTGAGCAATGCTTTCTCAGAGAAAATATTTTGGCATGTCACAGCAGGAAAAGTCTACTTTATTGCATGGTATGGTCTTTGTTGTGTGTTTTCTCAGTGTGATTGTTGTCCCGTTGTGTTTTTTTTCTGCTTTGTACGTTAGGACTCCTGCTGGTGTCCATTCCCTTGCTCTGTTGCTGATGGAGCTCCAGCCCAGTGCCGATGGGCCTCAGATCTTGGCAGCAGATGCCTTGTACCAGCTTGGTCGGGTGGAGGAGGCTTACCGATTGCTGCTGTCCATCGGGCCCACCAATCCTCGGGCACCTATCTTGGCTCGCCTTGCTTTGCTGCAGCTGCACAGAGGCTTTCTTTATGACACCAATCAGGTATATAAGTTTGAGGTACCAATTTTTCATGTTTAAATGGATTCAGGATTTTTTGTTTCCTGTTTAGGAAACCTAATTTCACACTTGCTTATTTTGTAAAACATATATAAATAAAGCAGGAAGCTGAGTGAAAGCAGAGTGTAGTTCATTATTAGTAGTTTTGGGGAAACACCTTTGTTTATTTAACTAGTTTCCTTTGAATAATTTCTGGATGCACCTTCAAAGTAATTACATTCATGATATAAGGAGCTATGAGGGCTCAAATGTGAAAAAATCTTCAGCGATCAATTCACTTCTAAAATTACCTGATAAGCATCCAAATGTCTGATTTCAGTGTGCGGTAGCTACAGTTTTGTTTTGAAAAGTGTAGCTTTGAGTTTAAAAAAAATGTTAACAATGATTTTAACCACCGAATAGTCCTGATTTACTCTTCATGTCTGTCAATTTTTTCCTGTAGCTGCTGAAAAAGCTCATCTTGTGTGGTGATACCAGCTGCTTGCGCCCCCTGTTGGCAGTGGCACAACAGAAAGACAGAGCACTGCTGCAGGGACACTCCCACTCAGCTGCAAAACGCATTTTGGACCGAGCAAGCGAGGAATGTGCTGTCAGAGAGGCTGTGGCATATCTCTCCATTGCAATTATGGCCTCTGGTGAATAGAATCTGTTTGATGAGTTGTTGATATTTGGTACTGATCTGTTGCTAACTATTGATAGTATTAACATTGTTGGTTGTTGCATGCAGACTGGAGTAATGATTTGTGGAATTCAGCACAAAACCCAAGCTTTTTTTTAGATTTCACTTTAAAATGTCTTGCAGAACATAACACAAATTACAGATGATGATAGAATAATTACGCCCACAATGAAAATTTCATTTTTTAAAAAGTATTTCCAGATGCCGGTAAACAGAGAGACAACTTTTTGACACAGCTTTTCCAAACATCCTATTTTTATTTTGGATGATTAGTTGATTTTTACGGAGCCCCGCAAGGGACATGGGAGAAAAAAAAATTACGATGAACTTTTGCGATGTCTTTTACTTTGGACATAGAAACGAAATTATTCACAATAACTGCCAGAGTCAAATTATTAGCCTCCATGATGCTAACAGTTAGTTGGGCATCATTTTTGTGTAGTGTGTAGTCGTTTATTATAGTTTTCAACAAGTCTGAAATCAGGGCTTTTTACAAGCCAGTCAATAACATTCACTTTGGTCTCCTGGAATTAGTTCTTCACCTGGAGTCCCATATATTTTGGGTCGTTATCATGTCAGACAAAGTGATGACCCAGACCCAGTTTTGCTGCTGATTGGTTGAGGTGTTCTTTTAAAATCTTCACAAATCCATCTTAGTTTGTGATTCCTTCCACTGTGACGAGATTCCTATTTCAAGCCGCACTGAAGCATCCCCACAGCATATTACTCCCACCGCTGTGTTTTTCTCTGGGTACAGTGTTCGTTGGGTTATACAGCAGCGTCTCTTTGGCCAAAGAGCTCTAGTTTACAGGCAGCATATTCTTTCTGCAGGGTGTCTTTAGTATATTACAGTCTTATTTGAAAGTGTCTCTTGTGCAGTGGTGGAGTTTTTTTCTTGCAGTCTATTCCTGTGCAGGGCTGCAGTGACTGTCTTTTTTGAGACTACATTTCCCAACTTGGCTAAGTCATTCACAAGTGTCTTTACATATCTCTCTCAGTAGTTTTTTTTTCCAGAGTCATTGAAATCGTTTGCTTCCTACCTCTACCAGGCTTGTTCTGTATTGTGTGGCTCTCTTAGAATTTCTTAATGATGCTTATCACTCCAGTCCACTCCATCTCCTGCTTTATGCACATCAAGATTTTTTTTTCTCAAGCTAAACTGATTTTTGTGTTTTTGGCATGATGGTTTTTCAAGTGACAGCTCAAAGCCTTGCTGAAGTTTTTATACTGTTTGCCATTTTTACAAGCCTTGAGCATTACAATGTTAAACTACATTATATCACATCAGTGGTTTGGGCTTTGAGTTTTTAAGGGGGTTAATTATATTGACTGTGGTAATTCTTGTTTCTTTCTGAAATAATTCTGTTATTGTGTCCAAATAGAAATAATTTTAACTGAAATTTTAAATATCATTGGGAGAAATGAATGAACTGAGCATTATGTCCTCATCCGTAGGTAGATTAGCCATGCATTATTTAACCACACATCTTTTGTGGTTAAACATAAGACCTGAAACCAACTTCTACTGTGTGTATTTGAATCTATGATTTATTTTACACAAATATTGAAACTGACACTAAAATGAGATTACACATACATATAAAAACAGTCAATTCATTGTTTTTCTCAGGTGGCGAGGCAGCTGAATCACTACTAGAAAGAGCGAGGTGCTACGCTTTGCTGGGTCAGCGAAAAACAGCCATATTTGACTTCAGTGCCATTCTGAAGGAGCATCCGAAACACGTGCATGCCCTCTGTGGAAGAGGTTTCACATATCTCATGCTGAATCAACAAAAGGTTTTTTTTTTCCTCTAGTCTTATCTATCATTGAAACTCGATACTATTGCCCTTTTTGTTCAGGTGGTTACAGCTAAGTGCTTGAGTGATATGTTGCTTGTGAAACAGCTGTAGCGTAAAACAACCTGAGATTCCTTACTATTAAGTCAAACTAAATTATTGTACAATTATTAAATAAAATGTTCTCCTCTGGGCTTTCCTGATAACAGGAATTTAAGCATTCGAATAATTTAAGCAACAATCATAGCTTTAAAACATACAGGGAGTGCAGAATTATTAGGCAAGTTGTATTTTTGAGGAATAATTTTATTATTGAACAACAACCATGTTCTCAATGAACCCAAAAAACTCATTAATATCAAAGCTGAATGTTTTTGGAAGTAGTTTTTAGTTTGTTTTTAGTTTTAGCTATTTTAGGGGGATATCTGTGTGTGCAGGTGACTATTACTGTGCATAATTATTAGGCAACTTAACAAAAAACAAATATATACCCATTTCAATTATTTATTTTTACCAGTGACACCAATATAACATCTCCACATTCACAAATATACATTTCTGACATTCAAAAACAAAACAAAAACAAATCAGCGACCAATATAGCCACCTTTCTTTGCAAGGACACTCAAAAGCCTGCCATCCATGGATTCTGTCAGTGTTTTGATCTGTTCACCATCAACATTGCGTGCAGCAGCAACCACAGCCTCCCAGACACTGTTCAGAGAGGTGTACTGTTTTCCCTCCTTGTAAATCTCACATTTGATGATGGACCACAGGTTCTCAATGGGGTTCAGATCAGGTGAACAAGGTGGCCATGTCATTAGTTTTTCTTCTTTTATACCCTTTCTTGCCAGCCACGCTGTGGAGTACTTGGACGCGTGTGATGGAGCATTGTCCTGCATGAAAATCATGTTTTTCTTGAAGGATGCAGACTTCTTCCTGTACCACTGCTTGAAGAAGGTGTCTTCCAGAAACTGGCAGTAGGACTGGGAGTTGAGCTTGACTCCATCCTCAACCCGAAAGGGCCCCACAAGCTCATCTTTGATGATACCAGCCCAAACCAGTACTCCACCTCCACCTTGCTGGCATCTGAGTTGGACTGGAGCTCTCTGCCCTTTACCAATCCAGCCACGGGCCCATCCATCTGGCCCATCAAGACTCACTCTCATTTCATCAGTCCATAAAACCTTAGAAAAACCAGTCTTGAGATATTTCTTGGCCCAGTCTTGACGTTTCAGCTTGTGTGTCTTGTTCAGTGGTGGTCGTCTTTCAGCCTTTCTTACCTTGGCCATGTCTCTGAGTATTGCACACCTTGTGCTTTTGGGCACTCCAGTGATGTTGCAGCTCTGAAATATGGCCAAACTGGTGGCAAGTGGCATCTTGGCAGCTGCACGCTTGACTTTTCTCAGTTCATGGGCAGTTATTTTGCGCCTTGGTTTTTCCACACGCTTCTTGCGACCCTGTTGACTATTTTGAATGAAACGCTTGAATGTTCGATGATGAAGTCCAGACGCTTTTCTTTGCAAGCTCCTTTGACTACGATGACCTGGATGACTGAGAACCTTCACAGACATTTCGATGATCACGCTTCAGAAGCTTTGCAATTTTGAGACTGCTGCATCCCTCTGCAAGATATCTCAGTATTTTTGACTTTTCTGAGCCTGTCAAGTCCTTCTTTTGACCCATTTTGCCAAAGGAAAGGACGTTGCCTAATAATTATGCACACCTGATATAGGGTGTTGATGTCATTAGACCACACCCCTTCTCATTACAGAGATGCACATCACCTAATATGCTTAATTGGTAGTAGGCTTTCGAGCCTATACAGCTTGGAGTAAGACAACATGCATGAAGAGGATGATGTGGACAAAATACTCATTTGCGTAATAATTCTGCACTCCCTGTACAATTATATAATGGGATAAAGCCTCACCACATATGTTTTTTTTCTTCTGGTGGACCTGAGAAATGTCTCTTAAAAGACATTTTCAGTATTTATTTTCAGTAATTGCAGAAAATGAACCCAGGACCTGACTAAATGTAACAGTGGTAGCTAGTTTAAAGCCCTTTTGGTGTAGCCTGGAGAGCGTATATCATATTACTCTTACACCTTGCCTCCTTGATATTAAAGTGTTAATTTATCAGTCTGTGTTTAGAGAAATTGCTTCAGTTTTATAATATTGTAATAATAAAATCACTTTCGGTGAAATGCCCCACAGGGACCCTAATGTTGAATTAAGAATAAAAATTAATGCCAAGGTTTCCAAGGCTACTTTCTCTCTTCGTATCATTGAGCCTTTAACCTAATTTGAGTTTTCCCCTAAACATAAAGCGACACCTTGTGGCTTTCTGGGGAAATCTGTTTGAAAAAGGGGTGCCACAGAATTGTGATCTTTATAAATATACCAGTCTTATGCTAACACTTATTAACATGGTCTAGAAAAATTATGAAAAGTATGATATGCATGTTGGACTGCATGTTGAAATAAAGTATAACATTTGAACTCTGTTCTCCCTCTAGGAATGTACTCATGATATCCTGGCAGCACTTCAGATAAATGCTGACATAGTGACCAAAGACATTCTTTCACTCAAGGACAGGGCACAGAAGCTGGTCTGTGATTGGCTGCATCAGTTCTGTCGTACCAATCTGTCAGATATTGTGGCCACTCATGGTGTTCCCTGCCATGAAGAGCAGCTTAGAGAGGCTTTCATAATTGGTGGAGCTTTGATGAGGGCTGACTGTAGAAACCCCAGATGGCATCTGCTCTATGTGGACATCCTTTTGGCAAAAGGTGAGATTGTGGGGGAAATTTTCTGAGCCGGATCCTTGCTAGGATTGGAAATCATCTGCCTAGCAGCTTATGGCTTAGGCTGTGTGACGTTTCCAATTTGACAAAAAGCACTATTGCACCTGTCATCCCCTGTTCTCAGTAATCCATACTTCTGTTATGGTCCACCTGCTCCAGGTGAGGTCAAATCAGCAGGCGTGCATCTGTGCCAGATATTTGGCCAGGAGCCAAGAGATGCAGTGGCCCAGGCTCGGGTGGGTGTGGTGGATGCCTGGCAGAAGAAGTACTGCAGCGCAGCTCGCAGGCTCAGCAAACTGGCTGAGAAGGATTCATCCTATTTTGACTTCTTGCTGGCTCTCATCCCATTTAATCAGCGGAAATGCATGGCACAGGTAAGTGTACAGGAAACCCAGATTTAGTACCAGATGAGCAGATCTGCCAAAGTTGTTTGTTCTGGCTTTGTCAGCGTTATTTTTCATCAAAAAAAAAAAAATGTTTATGTCAGGATATTTCCATGATATTACAAAAACCCCATGTCATTTCTCTCTATTGAACCAATGGGTGTTATAGTTGTATGTATATATTCTATGTATGTATTTTCATTTATGGTAAAATACAGTACAAACATGTGGCGGGTCCACCATCTCACAATGACTATCTTAGATGCCTAAATTAGATGGCAAAGTCAATAATGTGAATCTGATACATATCTACTCTAAACTACATGTACACTGGGACAGGAAGCAGCTCAGGAGGCCAACAGTGTGTCATCATGTGGTCAGTGGAAGCAGGCGCTCACCCTCCTGACTGTGGCAGTACAATCAGGGGGCAGTCAGAGAATGGAGTATCTTCACCAGCGGGCTGTGTGCCTGGCACAGCTGGGCTTACATGAGCGGGCTATATCTGATCTGGACAGAGTTATACAGAAACACGATGGACCTGACTACAGCTGTTCAGACCACCCTCAAGTCCGGGTGGAGGATTTGTGCTTGCGAGGTCGCAGCCTGGTGCTCTGCTCCAAAGAAGGGCCAGCTCTGGAGGACTTCATCCGGGCCCTGGAGCTCAACAGAGAACAGGCCATCAAGTGTGTGGAGGCTGGGCTAGGAAAACTGCCTCTGGCTGAGTGCTTCCTGCGGGGGGCGCTGCAGCATTATGGGGAGCAACATCTCAGTAAGGCTTGGACCTTGATTGAATGTGGCCTCCTTTTGGACAGTGAGAACACAGAGCTCCGCAGACTGAGGGCAAAAGTCAAACGAGAAGTGGCCAATCCTTGCAACGTGAACTAGTGTTGACTGTGAACTGGACACAGAATCTCCAGTGGAGCCGCAAAAGCTCCAATCAGGTCAATGTCCTACCTCAAAATTAGAAACAAAGAAAAGAAAAACCTAATCCCAATCATTTTGTTATGCTCAGCTTCCTAAATTTCATGGGATGTTTGGTGCTTCCAGAGCACCCATTGCTACTGTTCATATTATTCCCTCAAAGTTCAGTTTAAACTTACAGGATTAACATCAGTGTCTTTACGATTACATCAAAGCAAAAATATTTATTATAAGAGGAGTAAGTGAATTAATATTTAACACCACAAACACTTATGACATAAAACATTAGCAATGTAATTAATATGATAATCACAAAAAACAATAACTATGCTATCATAATGTATAAGCAAAATCATTCAGCGTTCAATGCTGTCACACCTAGATAAGTGATATAAGAAAGTGCCAAGTGTGCAGGTTTTATGCTTTTCAAATGAAGACAAATCTTTAATCATATCCATGGTGGCAAACACAATTTAGCACTCAGAAGTACATGTGATTATAAATACTGAAATTTAGTTCACACTGCTGCCATTGGAGAATAATTAAACATAATGTCAAAACACAAGTAGTTTTCACTGTGCCTCTACTACGACTTTTTGCATTGTATGATGTATATAGCATTAGATTTATGCATATACTGCTCATGTAGCTGAGATGAAACATTCACTGTGGTATTATGCATACACAGTAATGTATTGTGGTTCCATATTGCCAAAGTAGGACTTCTCCCACTCACTCATGAGGTCAAAGTGCAGTGGGCGGTCACAGAAGGTGCAGGAAGCGGTCGCCGGGCCATTGAGCAGAAGACCTGCTTCCTGCCAAACATCCACCAGTTTCCCTGTGAATGATAAAAGTGTTTGTAAGAATAAACAGTTAAATGTTGATATTTATTTTCTTTTAAAATGTTTAAAAGTTCTGGTCTGATTATTCTAGCACGTGCCATTTTTTAAGCTCCCCATAGAGCACGGTCATTTAGGGGAGCAGGTCAATGTCAAGAGAGCCACAATGTCTTGTGGGAAAACATTTGCACTGACCATTATCCCCATATTTTGCCAGATATTTAGCAGAACACCTCTGACCTAATTACAGCAAGTGGCCTCACACTCACCCACAAAGTACTCCATCATTTTGGGGTTGTGATGAGGAGATGGAGCCAGTCTCAGCAGCTCCTCACCACGAGGCACTGTGGGGTAGTTGATGGCCTGTACGTAGATGTTGTGCCTCTCCAGAAGGATGTCACACACCTTGGTGTTCAGCTCAGCGTTGCCCACCTGGAAAATAAATCATAAAAGATGGCACGTGTCATTTAGGAGAAACTTTTATTCTGCACAGTTAGGTAGTGCATACATGGATGAATCGTTTTACTCAGCCTGTAGAGTCTAGATTAGATCTCTGGAATAATTATGGGCTGCTTAATTGGTTAGTTCTACTCAAAATTTCAATCTGTTAAAAATAATAAAAAATTCTAAACTAATTAAATAAACTGGTATGCAGTTGTTCAAGCCTATTATACAATTTTAAGACTCAGTTTACTTAATTGTTTACTTATTTGTGCAATTTAATCACGATTAAAGACTATAACTAAGTCTGTGTTACCCTCCCGACTTCATCTGACCTACGTTGTACTTTCTAGGTTTATAAAATGAATAAGTATTATAATATATATAATAAGGAAAATCAGGTTTAACTAACAAGTGATACTGAAATAGCGGTGGCTGTAATCCAGTGTCCATTTAGCTGTGCTAAATCTTTTTACCCGAATGGGGATGATGTGGCTGGGGCAGTTGACCACCGGTAGGCCTTTATCCATGAGCAGCTGCCTCATGTGTTTGACATTCCTCTGGTGGGCTCTGCGGAGCGCCTGCCCCTCTTCACTCTTCAAGACCCGCACAGACTCCAGCGCTCCGGCCAGGACCATCGGGGGAAGGGCCGTTGTGAAGATGAAGCCGGCTGCGTAGGAGCGCACTGTGTCCACCAGGGCAGCGCTGCTGGCGATGTAGCCTCCCACACAGCCAAAGGCTTTACCTGAAATAGTAACAAATGACAGATTCTATGTAAAGTGGTGGGGAGAGCATTTATTAAGTGTAAATAAAAATGACATACTTTTTTTTTTCTTACATTGCCATTTTGTATAACTTTATTATTTCTACATTAATACATTTCACAGGTGTAAATTTTTTTTAAGTTATTTACATT
This sequence comes from Diplotaxodon limnothrissa, assembly GCF_057381915.1. Classification (NCBI taxonomy): domain Eukaryota; kingdom Metazoa; phylum Chordata; class Actinopteri; order Cichliformes; family Cichlidae; genus Diplotaxodon; species Diplotaxodon limnothrissa. The sequence goes on along the minus strand of NC_140615.1, from coordinate 7,403,377 downwards.
TTTATTGTAAAAATATGATTATTGTGACATCAATATATAAACATTGAAAAAAGCAGAATGCATAAAAAATTTACACAAAATGTATTAAGTCTGAATCAAATGAATTTTAATATTTCTAACACACCAGCTAAAACACTCCCAAGTCAATTTGTATCAGTTTCTTAGTTAAGTTTCATCATTATTTTTTTCATTTACTGTCATGTGAACTGTTGTAACCAGACTTTGAAAAAGTCTGATGTTGTAATCCAGGATTAATTCACAAGGATTTCTACCAAAAGCCTTGCATCAAGTTTGACACCACGCAGTCTGCCTGTGGACAGTTTTATCAGAACAGCCAGAGAGGGAGTAGAACTGACGCTCAGCTGATAAAACCTCTGCTTCCTGTGATGAGAGCTCACTTCTCTCCTGACCTTATTGAACCAACAGGGGCGCAGTATCATGCCTGTTAAAAGTTATTGCTCCTTTGTTGGCAATGCGACAGTGACAGTTACTGCAGCAGAGGCTGTAAATGGGAGTTGGGCCAGTAGCAGAGCCTGTGAGAGTTTGAAGCTGTTTACCTTGTCCCGCTTAATAATAATAATAATGGATTGCATTTATATAGTGCTTTTCGGGACCCCTCAAAGCACTTTACAATACCACTATTCATTCACTCTCACATTCATACACTGGTGAATGAAAGCTACAGTTGTAGCCACAGCTGCCCTGGGGCAGACTGACAGAGGCGAGGATGCCATATCGCACCATCAGCCCCTCTGGCCATCACCAGTAGGCAGTAGGTGAAGTGTCTTGCCCAAGGACACAACGACCGAGACTGTCTGAGCTGGGGCTCGAGCCGGCAACCTCCCGATTACAAGACGAACACCCAACTCTTGAGCCACGATCGCCCCTGAGCTTATGCTCAAGATGAAAGGACAAAACTGCTGGTGTGAGAGAAGTGGATAACTCACCTAAGGTTCCAGAAACAATGTCAATCTTGTGCATAATGTTGTCTCTCTCGCCCACTCCAGCTCCGTGGGCTCCGTACAGGCCCACGGCATGAACCTCATCAACAAATGTCAGCGCTCCGTAACGATGGGCTACATCGCACAGCTCTTCCAGAGGACATATGGCACCTGAAAAATTAGAACGGTGTTTAGGTGAACAACAGGGTATAAGAGTAGCAAGTATTTAAGATCTAAAACAGGTGACATACTGAAGGAAAAAGCACAACTTTTCCAATAGCTGATCCTTGATCTGGTGTTTTCATGATGGAGGTGGAGAACATGTCAGCCCAAATGATGCTAAATTTGATTGAAAACTGGTGAATCTCAAGGCCATGGTTTATGACTTACCAGTATGTAATCTTCAGAGTCATAAAACCATTCAGTGACTAGTGCACTGTAGATGGGGGAGTTTTCATTGATAAAGAGGTCACTCCCTTTTGGAGAAAAATGTTTAAGCAAAGACTAATTAATCACTCACAGCAACTTTACGAAAAAGAGACACCGGATCCCTCAACTGTAGAGGGTCAAAGGATGGGTGTTTTTCCTTTAATTTGTCAACCACCGCATCCAAAATGTGTGATTAAGAAGTATGTGGTGAGTTATTCTCACAGATTTTGGAAACAAATATTTAAATCATAAAAGAACACATAAAAGAATTTAAAAAACATGATTAATATCAGTTTTTGCTTTTAAAAGTATGATCAGCTCGTGCTTTATGGAGCTGTCACTGGTGTAATATGCTGAAAAAACTGAGCTGAGAACAATACAATACTCTTTATCAAATATCATTTTAAACTTATACTGGTGATAATTGTTGAACTTTTTAAAGGAGGTGCATCCAACATCTGCTTAGAAGGGAACTCCTTCAAGGTATTATAATTCCAGCTGATGACCCCCTGAAGCAGCTTGAGAGAAAGAGATAATGGAAAAATAAGAGTCTTGTTTCCAAAAGTGCTTTTTCAAACGTTTGACTTCGTGGTTCTCACCGTCCATTGAGTGCACAGTCTCAAACGCCACTATTTTTGGTGTCGTAGGGTCTGAGCGTTGGAGCAGTTCCTCCAGGTGTCGACTGTCATTGTGGCGGAAGATGAAACGCTTGGCTCCGCTGTTCCTGATGCCCTGAATCATGGATGCGTGGTTCCCAGCATCGGAGTAGATCTCGCACCCTGTACAAAACAGTGAATAGATCATTAAACAAATAAAAAACAACTGCTAACTGCTAAATAACTAATAAATAGTTAACATTGATTTTAATGTTGAGGTAATTATTTACCTGGCAGCATCTTAGCCAGAGTGAAGAGGGTGGAGTCATTTGCCACAAAGCAGGAGGAGAAGACCAACGCTGCATCTTTCTGGTGTAGCTCGGCAAGCTCCTTCTCCAGAGACACATGGAAGTTGCTGGTGCCTGAAATGTTCCTCGTCCCACCAGCTCCTGCACCATGCTTGTCCAGAGCATCTCTGTGGACATCCACAACAAAAAGGTACAACATCAAGCCCAGATACAAAACAATGAAACCAGCTCCCTGTTTCGACTTGCGAGACAGACACACTCTCTGTTTTTAAGAGTAGGGTTGAAATGTTCCTTTTTGATAAAGTTTATAGTCCGGGGTGGATCACACTCTCTGTGTGTTTACACACCACTTTGCATTCAGTCTTTAGTTATTATTAATCTCTGTCTCTCTTCTACAGCCGGTCTTCTGCCCCTCACCATTTACCAGTCATTGCAAATGGAAATCTCGGAGTCTGATTCTGCTGGCAGTTTCTTCCTGTTAAAATGGAGTTTTTCTTTCCCACTGTTGCCAAATGCTTGCTCAAAGGGAGCCTTCTGATTGTTGGGGTTTTCTCTCTATAACCATACCTTAAAATAGATAAATAAAACTGCATTAAACTGAAGTGAATCGCATATCTTCTACACTGTGCCCAGTATGCTTATGTTTTTCCGTCAAATTCTCGAGTCCTTTGAGTTTATTTGGTTTCACTTCTTGCAAGAATGATGCAATTTAAACATAAGATTACCCAAGCCAGTCTACAGCTTTGTATCGCCATAAGGATAATTAATTACTCAAATCCAAACAGTATCTGCAAATATGTGGTCCAAAACCAAGTAGTGCATAGATTAAAATTTTGAGCCGCTGAAAAGTAATATGATATTTGCTGGGTCCTGTTACCTGATGGCGCTGAAGACCCGTGGGTGCCGACTCATTCCTAGATAGTCATTGCTGCACCAGACGGACACCTGGGAGCCTTCCCGCCCAGAAATGGAGTAATCCTCAGCAAACGGGAAGACCTCAGCACTCCTGTTCACTGTCTTGAAGACTCTGTATGTGTGGTCCTTCTTTTTCACAGCAATCTTCTCCATGAAGAACTGATCATAGTCATAGCTGGGGCCAGCTGTGGAAAGAATAGTTTTGACTGGGCTTCAGTTACTCTACAGCATCCAATAGACAGCTTTTTATTGCTGAATATTTACCACAGAATATTACAATGAAATGCCTGGAGGGGTAAAGCCCTTTTATTTGTATAACATACCCATGTTGTCTTTGAGGAGGTGGGTAACACTGTTGGGTTGAGCTGAAGTTGGGCACGCAGAATCCTTTACACCTTTCAGAGAAGCCATCAAACCTGTCAGAGAGGAGTGTGATTGTGTCAAATTTATAAATATTTTGTCCCCTATTTTTGTAATTCGTCAGATTTTCTTCTATTAAAGCTCAAATTCTGCTACTCTGATGACAGCATCGCTGCAGGTACTTAATTCCTACCACTTTCTTGAACATCCTCCTGTACTTCAGGGCTGGCTCGGACCATTCCAATCTGGGAGCTGACAAAAGGGCATCCCTTTGATACGGACACAGCCACCTGAGTAGCAGTTTGAGCAAAGAGCCTCCTTTGTTCAGCTGTGGGAAGCTGTTGATCCTGGGGTTTGGGGGCCGAGACGTTCAGCTTGGCTTCCAGAGAGCCCGGGCCGCTCACGGTGATCTGACGAGCGATGAGGGGGCAGTGATTCGCAAGAGACAGCAAGGCGGCTCCGGTTCTCCTTAAAGCCGGCTTTGGAGCCAACTTGAGGAAGGGGCAGTGATGGAGGAAGGCAGCCATGATACTGAAGCTGTTCTTACTCTGGGTTAAGACAGAAGATGGGACAGAAGATTTTGCCTTACGTGGGTGAAGATTATAAATTACATAGCATAGAGTCTCTGTGATACAACCCAGATTTATTTATTTAATTACTTTAGGTAAAAATAGCCTGTTTTAGTCAAATACACTATATGGTAATTCCCTAACTCCCTTCACAAATGATCTAAAGCTCATGCCTTAGCTTAACATGCAAAAATGCAAAAAATGCAAAAATGCAAAATGATGTTAACTGGTAATGGCAACTTGACTGGTAATGGCTCAGCTTAGAAAGCAGTAGGTGCCTCCTCCTGGGTGCGGCATGGAGCAGCCGCTTATCTTAACTCTGCAGGCACGTAAGAGCTACTTACTTGCATCATCAGCTGAGTCTGATTACCATGGAAGCTTTCAAATAATCCGATAAAACAGACGTTTCTTTTTGGTTAATGGCCATTATTTCCTGAGTCCGAAAAGTTTTTCAGACTCAGGAAAAATACTCACTAAAGCACACTCTACCACACAAATGTACTGATGTATATTGTAATTTGCTGGTGAGCACCTGTATGTGTAGTTTAGTTGGCTACCGGAACAGGTTCTATGATTTCCCACATTATTTTTGTAGTCAGCAGAAATAGTGTGGGAAGCAGTTGTTGTGAAGTCTGGGTTTTCTCTTGAAGTCTGATGTTATCTTTAACTGCTACTTCCATTTAAACCACAAAAGTAGGTCAAATTATTTTTTCACCTTATGATTGTTTGGTTAATTACTTTAAATACATTTAAATACTGACGCACAAAGCAACAAGAAGAAGAAGGCAGCTAACCAACAAAAAATGAATACATCCTCATTTATTAATTAATGATGGAGTATCCACACCAGATGTTTTTATCTCAGTTAAGAATATTTAAATCAAGCATATACAATTACAACAAAAATAAAATAAAAACAATGACTATAATTGATCAGAGCAGGGTTAATAATGAAGAAAACTCACCTGTTGACCTGCACTGAGGACGAACTTCCAAACAGCAAATAGGCAGAGGGTCAGTAAGTGTCAACAGTTACTGGTCAGATGTTGAGGCGCATTATGCAATCAGCTCAGTTCCCACCCATCAGAGGTGTCTGCGGATCTCAGCTTTGGGGGGGCCACAAAAGGGTGTTGTTTGTGTTTGTGGGAGGTGCAAAGACACTGATAGGGTTCCTATCGGCACACGCTGTGTTGTGGCACGCGCTGCTACTTAAAATAATGGTGAGAACAAGTTTGTGGTAACAATCTCAATATCTTCATGTTCCACAGCTTGTGAATATGAGATCTATTACACCACAACAAAGAGTGCACGAAGATGCCGCAGATGATGAGCCTAAATTATCAGATGACATGATGTCATGTTCAAGTCACACTGCAATTTTCTACCAATATAGAAAGCAATGCCATCTCCTATAATAAACCACACTATCAGGTTCTTTTGGCTCTTTGTGTTTTACTTTAACAGAGAAATGAGGACATTGTATGATTAACGTTTCTTTATGAATGTTCATAACACATACAGTTTTATAGGTTTTTTAAAAAAAAAAACATAGCAAAAGCTGTCTCTGTGATACTGTAATGTACTCACACAGAAACAGTTTATACAGTAGAGCACAGTACAGAACAGATGAAGGTTAGAGAAAATAAATGTTCACAAATTATTTGCTCTACTTGCAAATGTATTGCATTTTCCTTTAAATACTTGTATTTTGGGGTGTTTATACTCTGGGCGCTAGTGTTATTATCTCCATTGTGACTATAAAGAGACTTTACAGAACACAAATAAAAACAATGGTTTGGCTATAGGAAAGGTTTTGGTGTATTTAAGGCTTTGGAAATATTATAATTTTGGCTGATTGCATTAAAAGTGTGTTAAGGGCTACCTAGAGCATAAACAGCACAAATAATTGTGGCATTTCTTACTTTACAACGGCACTGCACTGCCACTTAAAAGGTTTATTTAAAAACATAATTGGAGCATTCAATTCATACTGATTATAGTCGTAAACTGTTGAATGAGATGACCCAAATGGAGACTCTGTAGACAGACTGTAAACACAGACGGTAATAAACCTGAAATGGGGACAAAGTGATGAAAGGAACTAATAAGCTCTCATACTAACAGCAAATTCAACTAAGAAACAAAGGTTCAAAATAATAAGGAAATATAAGATGAAAAAGTAAAGACTAAACAAACTAAGAACCACATAGAGAATATTTCATAATAAACAACAATATAGAGTCCATTAACTGCTGACAGCTTCTTGTAGATATCCAAAGTCTCAGTAAACACCTCCATCAATGCCTCATCAGGCAAGTTGTCATTAGAAAAAATGTTTAAACTAAACTAACAATTACTAACTAAGCAGATTTCCTCTGTAATTTCATGTGAGTTTAGTTAGTTTTTGTTTTCCAATTTTTTAGTTAACTAACTGTTTTTCAGATTTAGTTTTAAGTTTAGTTTTAGTTAAGATGGTCCCAACCATCTCAACCTTGCCTCTCGAACTTTCTCTCCAAACCGCTCAACCTGAGCTGTCCCATCTTACTCATCTCGTGGCTCAAGAGTTGGGAGTTCGCCTTGAAATCGGAAGGTTGCCGGTTCGAGCCCCGGCTTGGACAGTCTCGGTCGTTGTGTCCTTGGGCAAGACACCTCACCCGTTGCCTACTGGTGGTGGTCAGAGGGCCCGGTGGCGCCAGTGTCCGGCAGCCTCGCCTCTGTCAGTGCGCCCCAGGGTGGCTGTGGCTACAATGTAGCTTGCCATCACCAGTGTGTGAATGTGTGCGTGAATGGGTGGATGACTGGATATGTAAAGCGCTTTGGGGTCCTTAGGGACTAGTAAAGCGCTATATAAATACAGGCCATTTACCATTTACCATCCTCTCCATCCCGGTCACCCCCAATGGAAACATTGACTGCCGCCTCCACCTCTGCGTTCTGTCTTTTTTTTTTAGAGCCACCGTCTCCACCAAACCACACATCTAGCAGGTCTCAGCAAGAGTGAAAAGCTCTTGCTGCCATCCGTCTGTCACAGATACCCCACCTCTACCACGACAGTACTCTCCACCCTGCCTGGACTCTCTTCTTCACTTCTCTTAAACGCATCACTGATCACAGTGCGAGTAATAAATCAATATATCAGGAGCTCCTTTTTTTTTTAAATATTTTTTCTCTCTTTATCCTCCTTCAGCCAGCCTATAACGTGACAGCGTCTGTGCACTCTCACCAGCAGGTGGAGATGATGCATTCCTCGGACTTTTATGAATCGCTGCTTCGGGGTCGTGTAGAGGCGGAGTTTTTCTGCTGCCGTAGACGCGCAGGCGGCGGGCTGCAGGCAGAGGGCAGCAGGCAGGGTTTAGCTCATCCCTGACTGGATCACAGGACCAGCATCATCATCCTCCCTGGCAAGGGCAACCTCTCCATAAGACATCAACAAGAAGAAGACGAAAAAGCATCAAATTTTGAAGAGAAGCAGCAAGATGCTGGCCTGCACAGAGCTCATCACCATGTGTCTTCAGTCTGCCAAGCACGAACACTTGAGAAAGCGGCAGGAGCTTGACCACAAGCACAATCAAGGGATCTCATTATTTCAGGATGTAAGTACATAGTGTGTTTTTATATTTGGAAGATTTTTTTTTTTAAAGAAACACATATGTCATTTCTTAATAATACATCTTTTTTAAAACGTATTTTTCTCAGTAGTCTTGTGTGTGATTGCATTTGAACGTGTTCTGCTCGTGTCCACCTTCTGGGGGTCGTTTAACAAAAGCGCAGGATGAGTAATCCACTGTTCTTCATTCTTCTCTTTGGTTCATACTGAGTTAATGCCAGTCTACTATTCACGTGTGAGTTTGGCAGCAGCACTATTATGTAAGAAAGGTGAATGCATGCACATCATTGCGTCAATTACAAAACACAGATATCCCGGACGAAGCAATCTGACATATTTTCTTTGATGGGACTGACCTTTTACCTGCTAAGAAATGCAGTGCAGCCTTTTTATTTCAAATTTCTAACAAAATATTAAGGGTCATGCACTAGATCAAATATGTTATTACTGCATGATATGATTTTCCCCTCACTCTGAAAATAATAATAAAAATGCCTTTCACAAGTAAAAAGATCCTACATTTTTAATTCTTAACTCTGGAAATTGAAAGTGTGTACATTATTGTACTTTATTGAGCCCCGTGGGGAAATTGCTCTCTGCATTTAACCCATTCACTCAGTGAAGCAGTGGGCAGCCATTGGGCGCCCGGGGAGCAGTGTGTAGGGACGGTACCTTGCTCAGGGGTACCTCAGGGTAGCTGTTAAGGGGAATCGAACCCCGACCTTCCGATCATGGGGCAACCACTCTACCTACTGAGCTATCCCTGAAATTACAATATCCTACTACATAAATGTGCCCCAACTAAGCTGCTCAAAGAAATGCTTTGTGTTTTGTGCCACAATGACTCCGTAGTTAGCCACAAATAAGAAGACAGCGAATTAGCAGCATAATTTCCCAGTGTTAGACTTTCTGACAGCAGGCTGCAAATTAAATTCACTTTCCTCAAGGCAGATCATTGGCCAGCAACGGGGAAATCAGACTGCAGCGAGTGCACAATTGGTTTAAACGCAGTTAGCGGCCATTCTCTCGAGCCAGCACTGCGTTACCTCCAAGTAGGCGTTTTCTTTAATGAACCCAGTATGAGAGATAATAACAGAGACATGGGACTCAGCAATTCTGAAATGAAAATCTAAGACAGTGGCAGAAGTAAAGCTTTCAGTGGGGAAAAGGCGGTTAAAGCCTGCATTAACACACACCTGTGTTAACTTGCATTAACAAAAGTATTAGTGATTAGATTTGGCTCACTTGAAATTACACTTCATTGAGACTAAGCATTAAAATAACTGCTCAAATCAGTGCCCAGATGTGTTTCCAGGTGGCAGCCAAGTGGTGGGCATTGCTAATGTTGAGGCTTATGAATGACATGTATTCTAGTTGTAGGAAATAAGAGTTGGATCTCATTTTAAAGCATCTTTTCTCTGTTTACTGTCATGATCTCTATACATCCCTGCTCCAAATAGCATGTCATTAACCTGCAGTGAGTCCCCTATTTTTATTTACTGTCTTCCACACAAATAATTAATGCTGTTACACACACTTACATCTGTAGTAAGAGATCCTGTAAGCTTTTTCTTATTTTCTGCCATGTTAATATACTTGATTACTACTCCAGGCATGTATGTTCATAATTAACATGGACAAACATTTGAATCATGAGGTCATGAGGTGCAGCATCAAGATCCACTATAAGAGAAATACGGATTATTTTGAAGGTTTAGTAATGCATGGCTAAAAGAAAATGTCAGAAATTAGCGTAATATGTTACTTTTAATATGCTTTTCATTTTCTGCACAGTCACTTCACAGCTCCGTTTGGCTTCAGGGAGCTTTTTGTGTTTTTTACCATTTGTCTATTTAATTAGATACACTGAAGGACTCGGTTTAACAGACTCAGACTTCAATCTTTCACATTGCCAAGTTTTCTCTTTTTTAGTCTTTTTGATATAATAATTATTTTCAGTGCCGTCCGTGTAATGGATGGCATAGAGATAAGAAGATGTAGCTCTCTGTAGTTTATTAAGGACTCACTGTGACTTACCAGCTTACCGCAGTGACTGATTTTTTTTTAACTGAGTAGCATCCATGCTGCTACTTTTAGAATGTCTTCATTGGCTCTGTGGGATAACAACACCACCATCGACTCCACCAGCCTCCCACAGAAGGGCCGTAAATCTTAGCTCTTGTACTTCATCAGACCTGTATTCAAGTCCTTATGCCATCTTAGCTTTATCACAAGTAACCCTTTAGCCAGTCAGCTAATGACATGTCATCATTAGTGAACATCAGGTCTGTATTATGCTTTGTCCCTGTTACATTAATGTTTTGATGTAAGGCACTACAGTGTACCTATTGATGAAAACACAATGTAACAACATGATTTTGTTGGTATTACACTCAACAATAATAAATGCAAATGCATGATTTGTAGTCGGGTTCAAGCATTGCCCTTATGTGGTCACTGGATTGAATCGTGAGTACAGTTTTTGTTGTGTACATGCTGTGCAAAAGTCTTGAGACATCCCTCATTTTTAAATATTTTCCTGCCAATGAGCCAGACCTTCTTGTAACTTTTTAAACGTGATGTTGAGCAAAATTTCTCCTGGTTTTTCAGTCCAGTCCTTGTACCCAACATTTTTCAGAGGAATTTAGTTTGTTTGTTTTTTAAGTCACCCAGCACTGACCTGTGACTCATTTAAGCATATAAAAGGCACCCTGCTCAAGGCATGAACCAGTCCTGTGTCTACACATAACAGACAGCTTAGCATAGGACATATTTTTAATTCCATCTATAAGCATTTTGTTCCATTTTCTTTGGTTTTGATCTAAAGAAAATGCTTCAGATGCAGTCTGGAAGTTGGCAAAAACCATCAATCTGATTGGCAACATTTTTAGTACAAAGTATACATGTATTGTATTAGACTTATTAGAAAAGCCAAATCTGATTTATTTTTACACAAATATCTCTGGAAAGCCTTTAAAACGTCTGCCTCCGTCCCTTCTTTTAAAAAAACTGTTTTGAAAATCGGCACATAACTAGGAAGTCAGATATTTGCAAGGCTTTTTTATCACCCCTACAGTTCTACTGGACTTTTTTTGTGTAACAAAGAAAAAGCATCTCTGAGTCTATATATCCTCCACTAAATATTCAGAGCTGCAAAAACAATATTGTTTCTGCCACTTCAGAAAACTCAATTCAGTCCAGTTCTCTGTTTATATTGCAGCCATTCACAACAACAGTGCCCTCAAGACACCATATATTGTAAGGTCAAGATCCTAGAATATTAGAAAGAAACCCCAACAACCACACTTCCCCCATACAAGCAAGCGTTTGGTGACAGTGGGAAGGAAAAACTCCCTTTTAGCAGGAAGAAACCTCTGGTACAAGCATGCTCAGGGAGTAGCTGCCATACCCGATTGGGGTGAGGAGAAAAGGAGAGATCATAGGGAGACAGAATTTTATACAATATTATATAAAATTTTATGCAATTTTATATAGATGACATAATTTATTATGTAGCTGGGTCCTCTCATGATCTGGCCATTGCAAATCTACAGCCTGCTTTTGCTCAAATTCAGAAATCTCTTATCACACATAAACATGATTTTAAGTCTGATTCAAAATAAATGCAAGATATTGCCGTAAACTATCCAGCACACACCATGTCCAAACCCTTCATGGTCATACAGTTGAAACTGTTGATTGTTAGAAACACTTAGGACTCTGGCTGGCTAGCTTGATGTCGATTGTAAACTGCAGCTGGTTTGACCTTTGTTTACCTTCTGCTACAGTGCCTGGAGGAAGCTTATAGGGGAGAGCTGCCATTTTTTTAATATCCACCCTTTCCCCCTGTTTTTCCTTGGGTGATAGGAAGTTGAAGTGTAGTCTTTTTGTTTGGCTAAGTTTCGCTTTAAGTTAGAGCTGTTTTGTTTGTTGTGTTGGCCTTGGGTCTCCCTGAAGCTAAGTCATGTATGCTTGATGCTTCCCTCTGTTAACCTCTCAGCAGTAAAACGTTTCAAACTGACCTCTTTCCACTTTTACGTTACCTCTCCTCACCCCCTAGACCTTTTTCGGGGATGTACCAAAGATTGCCTGCTGACTGATTATCTGCTCTGTGACTGAATTTTAAAAACAGCTCTTTCAAAGCCTGGAGATCTATTCCTGAAGGCTACGAGAAAGCTTGTCTAAGAGAGTTTAGGGTATATTGATTATTATTAATGGTGGTCATACCAAATATTGATTTTCAAGCTATTAGAACTCTGCACTCTGTGTTTTCCTTGTATGTTGTATTTCCATGTGTGGTTGCACATATTTCAATGCTAAAAAAAAAGAAGTGACGCTTGGGACTTTTGCACAGTACAGTGTGTCTTCAATGGAGGAGGGATTCTGTTTAAATGCTCGATGTCAGCAGAGTGTATTGAAGCCTTCACACTCCGATGTGCTTGAAAAGTGACAGCTGGATGCAGCTTCACCACTCCAGTGTAATGACGCGGTTAATCCGTCAGACACTGGACTCTATTGATCCACACACGGTAACTGATTAGCAAAAAAAGATTTGGTGTTATTGATGATAAGGCTTTAGATAAGAAGGATTACTATTCATGGTATAAATAGTGACTATAAAGGAGTGTTGCTTCTGCAGTCTTTTCACAAAACTGTAAGCATGACAGCCCCTGCGGAGGAAAAAAAGCATGAAAGGTTTCACTCTGAAACTCCTCTGGGCGCCACACAAATGTCAGTATTGCATTTCCTGAGATATTTCGTGTCTCTTTTGTTATTGAAATGAGGAAATTACATCTCCCCTTAAACATTTTGCTGCTCATACAGAAAGAGAAGAATGGGCTAAGTTTCATCTCACACAAATAAATTGCCTCATACATCTTTAACTTCTCACTGGATGGCTTCAAAATACAAAAATCCTTGTGTCGGTTAATGTCAGCCTAGTGCTACACATCTCAATTGCCCGTGTTAAAATATTGTGCTTGCGGACCTTAACGCCTAAACACAACTTTTCTCTTTTCTTGCAGATTTTACGCCGTGCAGACAAAAACGGTGAGTAAGCAAAATGCAAATCTAATTGGATTGAACGGTTAATTAAAACTCAATTAAAATTTTGTTGAAGGATGTAGCTTTGGTGGCTTCGTTCAGACAGTGGTCTTGGTGGAACTTATTCTTCCATTTAATCATTTAATTGTATCGCCATCCTTGTGAGATGCAGAGGATTTGAATAACTGGGGTCAGGTCCAGCTGCATTTTTATTTATTTTTTGGTTTTGTGATGGGATTGGATTTGACAGGATGAACTCCTACAGTTCCCCCTAAAGGCATTGTTCATATCAGTGCATTGCCAGCACCACTGCTCATCTCAGTGATAGTCATGGATATAAATAACACATATTGTGAGGTAATGCATATGCAAATGATCTAACTATAGAAAAACTGTTGCCTTGGCTGGTTCTGCTCTCCTTTGTAGAAAACACATTTTAACTTCGAGTGGTGCAAACTCACCTGAGAATTGCAATAAATGTAAATTCAATGTTTTCTCTTCGTAAACGTGTCCCTGTTTCGCTTGATTAAAGCGATGCAGTTTCACCTCTTTACTTCAAAGGGAATTTGCTACATCAATGTCTGCTAGGAGAACGCAGAGAATTTAGTGTTGCTTGAAAAACACAGCTGACAAACAGGGAAATGTTTCTGTTCTCAATTTTGTATTCATGCGCTGCATCTTCATTTAATGGAATGTAAAATGCAAAAGTGTTGAGTTATTAATGCGTGTAGAGTATCTACGGACTCTGATCGCTTCCCTCTGGAGGACGTTGAACGTGTTGCGTAAGAGCAGGATTAATGATGCAACGTGCCGCCATGAGCAGAGGTTTTCCGGGGTGCCCCACAGCTCGTGTGAAGATACTGAGATGTGAAAACAGCCCTTCAGTTTGTGAATTATAAATTGGCACATAAAAGATGAATTTTTTTCTTTGGGTCTGTTATGAAAATAGAAATAAAGGGCGGGTGGATTTTTCTTCTTTGAGGCTGAGTGTTAGGTGATAATAAGTGAAGAGCATAGCAGCTGGAAGGCAGCAAAGGTGGGAGTGTACAGTAAGGTGCATAATTTGTTGGACAGAGACCTAATTTTTGTAGTTCTTCTGTTCACTACCAGAGTGAATTACAAATAAAATATTCAATATGTGAAGTGCAGACTTTAAGCTTCTATTCAAGGGGTTGAACAAGAAATATGCATCAATTATTTGGGAACTGCAGCCAATTTAATGCACAATCCCCCATGTCCAGAGGCTCATGGAGGAGTTTCATGACATAATGTCGTAAGTGTCTTTTCACTGTAACTAACCCCCCCCCCCAATACAACCCTATTAGGTAAAAATTTTAGAAGCGGCCAAATCTGTAATCTGGTAAATTTATTCAAGGAACCAATTAACTGACCAGTTCAGACTGAAAGACCACAGAAAGACAAGTAAAGTGCATGATGACAGAATTATTTCCTTGGATACTAAAAACAACTTGGATACTAAAAACAACTTTACAACTTTGGTTGCCCCCCAAAAAACAAAAAACATCTACGTCAAGAACTTAGACTTAAACTTCTAGAAAAGCCTGCACAGTTCTGGAAAAAAAATCTTTAGACAGAAGAAACCAAGGTTAACTCGTACCAGAATGATAAAGAAAGAGCTCATGAAGCATACCACACCATCTGTCAAATACGGTGTAGGCAATGTTATGGTGTGGTGTGAATGACTGCCAGTGGATCACTGGCGTAAAGTGACGATGTAGCTGCTGATAGAAGTAGCAGGATGAACTGTGAAGTGTACAGGGCTATACTCTCCTCAGATTCATTCATTCAAATGTTGTAAAACTGATCATTCAGCTCTTCACAGTCCAAAAGGATAACAACCCAAAAGCATACTGCAAAAGCAACCCAAGAGTTTCTCAAGAAAAAGAAATGGGATATACTTCAAAGGCAGAGTCAGTTCAGGTCAGTTATCAAATACAAAATGAATACAGAGAGACCCAAACACAAGCAGCAACTACAGGCTGCTGCAGTAAAGACCTAGCAGAGTATGTCAAGGGAAGAAACACAGCATTTGATGATGTCCATGGTATGTGATGGCAGTCAGGCAGTCATTCTCTGCGAGGCTTTTTCATTCTAGTTATAAAATCAGCCCTTAAATTCAAAATTAGCATGTTCAATTAGTTTAGACCCTCCAAAAATAGGGGACTGTGAATAAAAATAACTGCAATTCTTAAAAGTAAATGCAAAACCCCGTTAAACACCTTGAATTAAAGCTGAATGTCTGCACTTAAATATATGAATTAAAATTCAGTGTGCTAGTGCAACTACAAAAATTCTGCCTTTTTTTTCTTCAGAAAATGATGTTAATGAGCATAAAAATGTACAGTGCTGTGACAGCATTTTGTGACGGTTCAGGTCTGCTCCTCGTGGTTTGTGTTTTCAGCCTGACACGCTCACACTCTTTGTAGAAAGAACGAAAACTTTGCAGCATTCTTGTGTTCGTTATCTTCATTTTGCAGCTAAACTCTGCTTGGCTCTTATTTCCTCAAACTCACTGAGCTGTGCACTGAAGAGGAAAGTGCCGCCTTCCAATCAGTGCTGAGTAGGCTGCCATGATATACTTCTTGTACTGTGGATTTTAATGAGGGCTGTCTGCCAGCCCACTACACTCCTCTTTGCTATTGTAATCAGGAATTACATTTTTAATAGACCAAAAATGCAACTGCACAAATATGAAGTAGATGCTAAATGCTTTTAATCTACAGGCTGTTTGCTGAGATTCACTTTGCTGAGATTCACTTTTATCACCAGGAAAAAAACAATAACAGCCATGAAAAGCACAAATCAGCAATTAGGTCTGGAGATGAAAAAACAAATCAACTCATGGAGATGTGCTCTATATGATGAGGTGTATTCTCGACCCAGAGATTTTTCTCTACGCTTCTTTTCATTCATTTTTCCTTTTGTTGTTGATTTGTTCTTTTTGTATTTCAAAACCAAGTTTCAAATGCATTTAGTAGATTAAAAAAAATATGAAAAAGGCTGATATCTGAGGGTGTTTTGTAAGTTTTTGGCTGCACATACATGATCTTTTGCAGTTGTCTAATTGTTAAGGCATTTGGTGCTGGAGCAGAGAGACAGGTGCCAACAGCAGCAGAATTGCAGGGATGTGCAAAAGTGATGCCGCGCTCGCTGTATCGCTACATCACCTTTGTCATCTTGTTCAGTTTGTGAGATGCAAATGTGGTCAAAAATCACTATCAACAAATTCAATAAACTAGTAGGTCTGCAATTAACCATCAGTTAGTCTATTTAGTAATAAATGACCAATAATTCATAGTCTAAAGATATCATAAACCCGCTGTTGTTGGCATTGTTTGGCATTCATGGTTGGAAATGAACTTTGGGAAATATTGCTGCGCATTCATTTTTCCGCTCCTCTGCTGATTGGTAATCAATTTCATACACTTGCTCTTTGAGGCAACACATACAGGATGTTTTTATCTGCGGCCTGTTCTCACCTCTGCTTTTCAACTGAATCGCACCGATGGGCTTTATGAATTTTTAGCAGTGCTGCAGTCTTAGCCCTTTTAGGTTCAGGATTTCCTCAAGGGAAGTGTTCCTGGAAAGAAATGCTCTTCAGTACGGGGGCGATCGTGTCGTTTAGGTTGCAGTTAGAGCTGCAGTTTTAGTCAGTGTGAAGTGAGACAATTAAAGCCAGCGAGCTGCTTTGCTTCTGTCATGAGATTTTGCAACTGTCTTAGTAGCTCTTTAAATTTCCCTGTGGAGGTGTTTATTGACATTAGTTTGTCGAAATAAACTGGAATAAACTGACGCAAAACAGGAATAGTTTTTAATAAAATCTCTGTCTGAGAGGTGACATTAGCCAGCTTTAACTAACAGTGGAATGAAGACACATTACAACAAAGTCACGTTCATGATGAGATAGATCCACCCTAAACGGTGTGAAAAAGTGTTGCACGAGCTTCATAATAAAATAACTCACAGTATTCTCTTGAGAGGAAATTTGGCCGCTCTCATAGTGTGCAGCCTCAGAGAAAGACGTTTGTGTTGTGCATTAGTGCTATGCACCGCTGTGCATTTTGTGCACGCTCCTGGGTGTTATGGAGGAAAATATGCAGACTGCTGTCATAGCCTGCTATGTTTTTATGTTGAATTTACAGCATGTATTTATAGTTTGAGAAATACATGCATGTACATTTAGAATATCTGTAATTATGAAGTCTATTTTGTAGTCGTTTTTTAAATTATCAAACACCTGAAGGTGTCACTGATATGATCAACTAATATTATTCCAGATGCACCAATCCAGTACTTTCTCCCATCCTTTCCTTTGATTATTATCCTTTTTGGGGGGACAACTAAAAGAGCTATCAGTTATAATTACTTAGTATCTTTAGATCTCATTTTTGCCCATTAAATAGTGAAACTGAGGGCAGGTCAGGAGTCCTGTAGATGAAGTACATGAATATACTCTATTAGTTTGCTAGATAAACACTGCGGATAGCCAGGAGATCAGCCGTTATACCACTGCCACTTTGATCTTTAAAGCTGCACTTGCATAATGCGCCATCTGAGCTGCACTGCACTCGGCCGCCTTAATGTGGTGTGAATCTCAAACCCAAAGCAACTCCGATGGAGAAGGCTGGAGAGTGAGTCAGAGGTGCAACAGATTGTGTTTACTCCCACATCTTGTGGAGATTTTTTTTTTTTTAAACAGGGAAAGTTTGAGAAATTCACTGCGATTCTTTCTCCACAGCCACACTGCAACAAATGTTCAGTGATGATACATTTTGCTGGGAGGACTTTCCCGCAAGTGAATCGTGTCCAGAATTATCCACAGCGCGAGCTGATGCGAAGTCAAAATATGACATGATTTACTTCTGGCTCAGGGCTGTGAGCGAGGGCTGGCATGTGGGTCTCTGAAGGTTTCAGCGCCTACAGAAAGACGTTGGTGGTGGCGTGTTTGTGAGCTTTGCGTTTACCTCTTGTTACTGGTTAGGTCTGGACCCTGCAAGCTGTGCGGCACAAGGCATCAGATGCTGAACATGTTGGTATCAGACTGGTTACAAACTGTGCTCATGTGATGATTGTCCAGAAACTGGAGTGATGGAAATGAACTGTTGCAGAAATTGAAACAGCGGGTACATTGGCTTGCCAATTTTCTTCTCTCGTTTCAGTGAAGAAATCAGACGGTGTTAATAGTCAACTTTTGAACAGAAAATCTGGTGCTCAGTTAGATCATTATTACTCTGGAGAGTTGGAAATCCAGCTCTTATCAGTATTAAAAGAATGATGATTTATTGTAACAATGGTTGAGGGGAAGTTTTACCATCTTTTTAGGGTTACATTACTGTAAACCAAGACAGAATTTAGGACTAGGGCGGTTCATCAGAAGTATTTTTTTTGCAGTAACACCTCTGAGTTCATCAGTAATGTGTTTGCATCACAGAGACAAAGTGTCTTTGTTCCTTTACACTCGATTATGGGCAAACTCTTCATTCAGATGCTGAAACACTGAGGCTTCAGCTAGGTGTAACTTTCACAAGCATCTCTCCTTTCAGATGATGGGAAGCTGAACTTGGAGGAGTTCCAGTCATATTTCACCGATGGCATCCTCACTGATGAGCAGATGCAGGAGCTGTATTACTCCATCGACAGGCAGCAGACAGAGTAAGCTGATCTTCCTTTTGGATGTCCTCCAATTCTGCTGCCATCTGTAGCCCCTCCTGCTTTCCTGCTGTCTGGCAGTGAAATGTCAATACTGCACTTCAAATAATATGATGCTAATATTTCATAAAGCCTTAATTCTTGTGTGAAAGCCAGAGGGCTTGCAGCAGCCTGCTTGATTAGCTCATTAGCAAAGATATGTCTGTAAGATATATAAACATTCACCTGTAAAATGCCTGTTGGTATAAAAACACCCAAGAAACCTTTTTTTTGTGTCTGAGAGAACAATAGTGATGGAAGCTCTGTGCTGTTGGCATCACTTATATGCCAACCAGTCACAGTGAAGACATTTCAGGTGGTTTAATCTATGCTACTCAACTTCATTGCTATACTGTTAGCAAGAGGGTTGCACAGCATCGCAATGAAACGCTAAATTATCAAATTTATAACAAATTATAACAAAACAAAATGTTTTATAAGGTTACACAATCAGATAACCATCCATGAAAGGTGACTGAAGGAGATAACAGCTTTTTCTGTTTTCAGCATAGTTACGAATCTATGGACAGCTATATATAAATATGAGGAGTATTTTGCTTTATTCCTGGTGTTTTTATAACATTTACTAACAGTGGGCAGTTAATCTATTTTTGTTCAGTATTAATTATCTTAGATTGTCAGAATCTACAGGTATGTTTATCGTGTCTGTGGTTAAGAGATGACTAAGAGGAAAAGTGATTTTGCGCAAACTGTAAGAGTCACACACCGAGGGCTTTTAAACTAAGCATCTTAAGTGAAGTGTCACCATGTTTACACCCTGTGCCAAAGCTCCAACTGCTCACCAAGATGGTAACCAGAACCATTCAACAAAAACAGTTGGTCCTTCAAAAAGCTTCCTGTAGAGTATGTGTCTGTCTCAGTAGAAGAAACAACAGAAACAAGATAGTTACCTTAAGTCAGTCAGTGGGGATCATCCCCTTTGCAGTATAGGCCAAGCCTCGTAACTGCTTATCCAGCTAGAGTTTTGGAGGTTGTATCCCTGCTCCACCCGGCATTGGGCAAGAGGTGGCTAACTCCATGTATAGAATGTATAAGATGCCAGCGCATCAAAGGACTTGCACACGATGAGACCAACTACTATTTGAATTAACATCAGCTCCTACCATACTTTACAATGTAGGAAGAAGTCAGAGTACCTGGAGTGAACTCAGGCGAATGGGAAAAACATGCAAACTCCATTAAAAAAGAGTCTTTGTGGTCTTTGACAGGAAGAGTTGAGGCCTTAGCGTGATAGACAAGTTTCATTAACATGGTTCTTTTGTCTCTTTGTGACTCCCTCACAGCAACCTGGACATAGACAAACTCTCCGGTAACTATCTTTTATTTATTTTATTTTACCGACTTTACTTTAAAATTCATGTGGTGCATTAGATCACTTTAACTGTGTGTATCATGAACAGGGGGAGTTTTGATGCTTTTAGCTGTTGATGTTGGTCTGATAGTGACAATAACTCAAAGATGTGTGTGCATCAGTGTTGCTGACTGATTTGTTGCCAGATACTGATCCTCTTGTGAAAAGCACTACTTGTGTTGTGCTAGTCCAACACGAACCAGATTATAATAAGTAACAGTTCTTCTCCCATTCCAGAGTACTTCACTCCACACCTGGGAGAATACGTCAACGTCCTGTCTGCTCTGGAAAAGCTGAATGTGGCCATTCTGAAGGCCATGGATAAAACTAAAGAGGTTGGTTATGGTTCCTTTCACCCCTGTGCTGTGTGGATTTTTGCATGCCAAGACATATAAACAGCACAATATCTTTCCAGTAATCCATAAGCATCCTCGATCCTTTGATGTGTTAAAACTTTCCTGTTACTGTCTCAGCTGTCAGTTTAAAACGCTGCCACAGTCTTTGCGATCAGTGTGCTGTTGCAGTGAATATTTCCCATCGTGAGTGACTCTGGCAGTACATTTTCAAACATGAGCTCAAAGACCTTTAAAAGATGCTTTCTCTTACAAGGCTTGATAAACATGGCAGCTGTTGTGTGTGCACTTATTTGTGCAGACAGCTGGAGGCACACAGAGAAAATCTATCAAGCAAATACCAGCAGGAGGTAAAGGAAGTGAAGGACCAGCTCAGGCATAGGGACGGTAAAATACAGGAACTGGTGCATGAGAAGGAGCGTCTCTCTGCCAGGCTCACTGAAAGGCTTTGATGGCAAAATGCAGCTCTCAGGAGGAGAACCTCTGAAAAGAGATAGCAGAGAGAGAAAATGTGGTGCAGAAGAATGAAGCTAAGACTAAATACAGCCTAAATAAATAACAAAGAAGAAGGTGGAAGGAGACAGTCTAAAAAAAAAATGAATCGACAAAATCAAAATCTGAAATAGGAAAATCAACAAGTGAGGAATGGAAGGAAAGATCTGCAATGAGAATATGATGGACCATCAAGATAATGAATGTCAGGAAAAGATGCTGAAGCAAGTGCAGAAATACTGGAGGCGGAGAAGACACATATGGAGGAGGCAAAGAAAGAAATGGCAGAGCCAAATCACATATGCTACTGTGACCTGGATTTTACAAATTGAAGGGCAGTAAGTTTAAATAAAAAACAACATCCTTGACACATGATTGGCTCAGATGGCTTAAAATGACAGTTTTAAAATGGCTAAAATAATCAATTTAATTATGAAAACATGCAATGAGTTGTAAACTAACTAATTAACAGAGCACACAGGCAAAGATACTGTGAAACAGTTAAATATGAATTATAATGCTTGCTGTGTGTTCATCCACCTGTCTAGGTTTTTTACAAACACATCAGTGAGCTGCAGCATTAAAATGCACATTATTTCTTCATTGTTTTTGTTTTGAACACCATTATTTCATATCTAGCAACCAGTACGGCATTATATTGGCTCATTCACATCCTTCTACCCCAAAGTAGAATGTTGCCTTCAGATAAAGAGAAACAGTATCTCACAGAAACAGTAGCCTTGGACTGTGAAACATGCTAATTAGAGCGTTATAAAATCTTATTTTGAGACCTGCTCGAGCAGAACAGCACGCTTAATATTGCAAGAGATGTAGTGGGGATTTAATTGTCCTGCCCTGACAAGTAGGGCTGTAATCCTGTTGTGTTAGGCGGGCACACTGGAGAACAGCATCAGAGAACTTCCACTAAGACTTAATCGATAGCTTAGCTCAGTCTGTACTGATCTCGAGTAGCCCTTTCTGTTAAGCCGACTGGTGAATATTTATTTTGTATTTGGCAAACGATGAGAATCAGGTGGAGTATAAATGGATGTGGACTCAGACTTATAATGAGGCTGCTTTCTGCGGTTACAGGAGGTTATTTTCACTGGAGCTTCTGCAGTGACTGATGACTGTGCTTGGGCAGTAGTGGAGTGTAGATGACAGTAACTAAGGCTGACAAACCCCGCAGCTGTCCAACTGACGTGACGTCGCGCAAATGCACCACAACCACATGACTGCATTTCTTTCTTTTGCTCTTCCTCTTTCAGTGTCCAGGTTTATTATTCACTCGGGAGGATATTCGGCTTTCTCTCTCTCTACATCTCTCATCTTCAGCACAGCCTTGCTTTCTGGCTTTTCATCTCTCTTCTCTGCATCACACGTGCTTATAGCTCATGCATTTTTCATATTTCAAGTTGGTCAAAAAGCTTTCTTTTCCCTGAAAAGGTGAGGCGTTTTTCAGCCCTCCCTACAACGAGGGTTACTTAATAAATTGCTACACCAAACATATTACTAATTGTATAGCTATTTTTATCATTTTTACCATCTCCTGGGGTGAAAAGAACACATCCACTCTGGCGTTGCAGCTCATCTGTCTGCTCATCAAAAAGAAAAAACAGAAAAAAAGACAGAGGTTACTTGTGCAGCACAGCTCGTCTTCTGCCGATAAATCACGCGTACAGAAACACGGATTTGAACAAGACTGGCCAACATTTATCACGTCTCGCTGTCACTTCTCCTGAACTCAATTTGGAAATGGCACAGTGCGATGGTCAGTGTGTTGGGGGTCATTGTGTTCAAAAAGTGAGCTTGAAAAGATTTATAGATTTCTAAAATGCAGCAGACACTGCCCTGAAGCTCACAGTGCTCAGAGAGATGTCTGAAAATCAGCCCCAGGCTACATTATTGGTGAGATAGCTGCAAAGCAACACATCCCACTATATGTTGTTGTTGGCTAAATGATGTTTTCATATTACTCAGCACGGATCTGGTTTGTCATAGAAACACAGCTCTCACACTAAACTGGCTCAGTGGTGGGTGAGAGCTTATTAATCATTTAAAAACATAGTTGCAAAAAAAATCCCCAAACGCTGCTTTTGGCTGCTTCTTTTTCACAAGCGATCGTTACAGCGTGTAGCTCCATATATTTGCAGATTTCTACACTGGATACACTTCCTGACACAAATCTTTTAGGGGTTTGCAAACTGGGGAGCTTTTGCTTGTTCAGCGAATGTGTAACTACTAAAATTTGGAGCCACTGACTGAGAGAGTTAGAGTGGACTAATTGATCGAGTAGTGCTGCGTGAAACTCGGCACAGATTAACGCAGATTCCTCTGGCTACTCAGACTCATGCCATCGCCATGGTTACTCACTGCAGGGACACTTGATGAGTTGCTTCGTTGGTCTATTATCGTTTGACAGGCTAATGTAAATCTCGTCTCTCACTGTGATTGGATAAGACTTTGAATATCATGTCTCTCTGTGATGGTTAGAAATATTTCATGTGTTTTCAAGCACAGACTCAAGTCTTTCTCAGACGAATAGTTTACCCGGCAACCTATTTTTATTAGGTTATAGCCTAACCTGATAATTATGGCCAGCCACTTTATAGGGTACCCCTTTTGTCACATTATTAAGTACACCTCTTCTGACTTTATTAGGTACACCTATGGCCTATTTTCTTACATTCACTGCTGCCACTTTTACTAAGTGCATGTGTGGCCACTTTATTAGGTAGCGCTGTGGCCTAATAAAATTGCCGGACAATTTTTGAGATGCTTTCTCCCTTCAGCTTTTCTGGCCAAACTGTGTACCTCTAACTTTTTTAGCAGCAAGCCACAAACCACGCCCTGCAGAAAAACAGGCTCAGTGCTGTTTCTCTAGAAATTGCATTCTATAGTTAAAGAAGCAATTTTCAATGCTTACCAGTTCAGATAAAAACTGAATTGGCTGAACCAGCTATTACAACAGTGGAGCAGACCAAATAAAAAATTGTTGGACTACGGTAACAGTTGTTTCACAAATGATACTTCTATCACAGCTGATTCCTTTTCTTCGTTTGTATTTGAAGGAGTATCAGGGCTCGTCAGTGTTGGGTCAGTTTGTGACACGCTTCCTGCTGAGGGAAACCACCACCCAGCTGCAGTCCCTTCAGTCATCGCTGGATTGTGCTATGGAGGCTGTTCACGACCAGGGCTGCACAGGACGGAGGATAGTGAAGAAGCCCGCTGACCTGCCCATCCAGAGGATGGCCAAAAGGCCTGGTCGACGCATCCAGAAGAACATGTGTCTCTCCCCAACAGACCCTTACTCTGGCATGCTCACCACAGGTACTTTTCAGGGAAATGGGAATAGGATGCGTGAGGTCATTCTCATAAAGTTTGATTAAAAAATTAAGATTGAATCATCTCCGTGGGCTGGGCTGAAGTTATGTTTCTGGTATCAGGGGTCAGTGTGGAGCCAGACAACCACTGGGGCTCCCAGATCAACCAGCTGGAGCAGCTCATAGACAAGATGGAGTGTGAGGTTTGTGTAAAGGAAGTTTTTGTCACTTTCTTCCATTTTTCAAAAGATGTGCTTGATGTCTTGTGTCATGGGTGTATTTTTAGCATTTTATTTTTGACAGCAGAATCAACTCAGAGGGAAAGCAAATAAAATGTTCCACTAAATCTTGATTTATCGGTTTGCTTTGAACCTAAGAGAACAATAAACTGTATGAAGCTAAGCTGGGTAGAGAGAGTGTAAGATGCATTAAGGCTTTGTCTGCTTTTGGGAGGATCAAAGTTCACCACAGGCTTAGCTGTTACATATAGAAATGTTGAGCACACCATTCAAGGCCTACTGTGTGTTTGCAAATCAAGAATTTTGCTTGAAGCATAAGATACTTGTTGACAGAGGAGTCAGTTTGTAGAAAGCGCAGACCCGAGCGACTCTGCACCCACAATGGAAAGCATGCATAATACATCAGCCTGAGAATACATATATACTGTGTTGGGCTCCAATCAGGGAGAACACTGATTAAATTCACAGCCAATGGTGCTTAAGTACAAAGGTTTGGAATTACTTATAGTTTGCAATAGGAAGCCATTATTTTGATTGGAGGTGTGAGAGTTCATTTAGAATTTAAATTGTCATGTGATAATATAGGTAGGACAGATGTCAGTGCTTTGGGGATGTTAAAATAGCCTGTTAACATGTTCATTTTCTTATCTTGGGTTTGCAGACAAGAATTTAGTACAAGTGAGGGCTGGAGGAGGGTTAATATGAACATGGTGATCTCTTCCTTGTGGAAGCCAATGGTTTGTGACAGGCTGTAACTGGAGGCTGAGCCATTTCTGCTGCTGGTTCTCGTTCTGCTCGTGGCTGACTGAAATATTTATGACCCCATTTTCAGAGTCCACATCTTGAACCTCTCAAAGAAGACACATTGGCAGGGACATATAAATCAGTGAGTCTAGTGTGTGCCAAATACAGATTTACTATATACACATAGATACTATATGTATATGCATGTAAAACACTGATGCCACTTTAATATTTCCGCTAGAACATACTTCTGGTCCAGAGACAAATGTCTGTGAAGGAGAGAGACGTGGAGCAGTTTCAGCAAGCTCTCAAAATCTACACAGATGCCACTACCATCCAGCCAAACAACCTGCAGTATGTCCTTTTATCTGCCTCTGTGCCGTTTGCCTCAGGATCTCTCTGTGATTTGATGCAGCTGCTTTAAATTGCTTCAATTTTCCCAGACATGGGATAACCCCACTGCCCTCTTTTCTCTCTCTCTCTCTCCCTCTCTCACTCTGTCTCCTTTCATTTCTAGCGTGTCAGTCCAGAACTTGCCAGACAGATCATGCTTCATCATGTATGAATTTTGGCAGGACCGTCTCTCCTGGATGAGGTAGGAACTCGAGGATGTCTTTTGCGAATTTCAGTGCTCAAGTGAAATTCGATCAGCACACTGAGCTGCTCACAAACTCACTTTAAAGTGTTCCTGCCTTGTTGGGTGCAAATTGGCAGTCTCATCCTTTTCATCCCTTCTTCCTGTCAGCTACCTGCAGTCGTCCATCAGTAAGACCTTCCAGGGCTGCGTTATTGACTCGCTGGAAGAGCCAGAAATGGTCTCAACCATGCTTCTCCCAGGTACACAACAAAACAACAAATTGATTATTGCAGCTCATTGAAAGCTGCTCATTTAATAAACAGAAATCACAAATTATTTATGGCACAGTCACATTAGAGGAATTAAAAATTACTGCAACCATCTGCAATCAACTTGTGATTTTCGTCGCTTTATAGACAGGGACTAGCTCAACTGCTGTCTTCAAAGCAACTTTGTTGTGTCAAGATAGTGGGGGAAAAAAAGCAATGAGGTAGAGTCAGTCTGCAATTAAATTTGCAATTGAATGGGAACGACTTGACAGTTGCATGCAATTTGTGATAATACAGCGATTAACTGTGATAAATTGGCAGTTCTGTTTCAGTCTGTCGCTATCTACACAACCAGATGTCACATTAAAGAGAAATTAACATTAACTACTACTACAAGTCCCCTATTGCAAAGATGCATGTTGAAGATGAGTTGTTTTTATTGGTGCAGACTGACTCAGACTGATGGAAGCTTGTTGGAAATCTAGACAGCAATTATTTGCAAGCCGTTGCCAATCTGTCTGAGAGTGATTGCAGTCAGTCCAAGTTGGGCCGCAGTTGTTTGGAGACAGACGGCCTCCCTCAAGGTGACCTGATGCTGTCACCCTGTCACCCTGCAGTCTACGGTCCACTGCAAGTATTTGCAATCAGTTTCTAAATATGAAAAAAATGAAGTGCAATCACTGGGAAACCTCAGGTTTTTCTCTAGTGTGACTGAGCCATTAATGAATCATTTTAAGAACTGATTCATGAACCAATTAAGCTTAGCAATTGATAATTATTCTTAATCGTCAATTATTCTTAGTTAAATTTTAAATCTAAAAAATAAGCACTGACTTATGTAAAAATATTGATACTTAGGTCCACATAGTTAATGCAGGCTTTCTGTCCATCAGCTTAATTCTTCTTTTTGTAGGAAATTGTAGAGTTAAGGTAATTCATGTGTAATAATATTTGTCAACAAT
The DNA here is from genome assembly GCF_057381915.1 of Diplotaxodon limnothrissa. Taxonomy (NCBI): domain Eukaryota; kingdom Metazoa; phylum Chordata; class Actinopteri; order Cichliformes; family Cichlidae; genus Diplotaxodon; species Diplotaxodon limnothrissa. The sequence goes on along the minus strand of NC_140615.1, from coordinate 7,376,569 downwards.
GTATCTCATTAAGTATTGAAGTATTTGAAAGAAGTCTGATAATGATCACCATCCAACATTGTAGTTCCTATTTTATTTATCCATGTTTTCCTTAAAAGAAATCTCACATAATCACTGTCTGTATCCTGCACAGGTTTAACAGAGGTGAAAGCAGAGTCAATGCTACCCTTAACCGAACTGAAACAGGACTACAAATTATTACTCTGCATGTGCTGGCAGCCAATTATTCGTTAACAAGTTGGCCACGTTGTTATTGTGTTTGCAGCTTGTTTCTGCTGCCCTCCGATGGCAATAAAACCAATCATTGGTGCTTTAATATGTAAATTACCCCATGCCATATTAGATCATGAATTGTAAGCTTCTCTTTCTGTTGCCATCGCTTATGCGTTTAGCTCGTGCAGAGGCCATAAAACACTGACGTCTAATTATTGCTTCATTTGACAGCCTCTTGGTGGATTATGAACAACAACTGATGGAGCGGAGCTGCTGTTAACATACACCCTGAAAGCAGGAGAACAAGGCGATTGTACAATCGCGTCTTCTTCTTCTTCTTTTTGTTCGTTATTTGATATTAACTTTTTCCTAATGGCATGACCAGGATTGTTTCAGCGAAGCTATGCTGCAAGGTTCTAACAAAAAAGACGGCAGGTCAGTTAAATCAGTCCACAGTGAAACAAACCTAAACCTTGGGGAGAAAGAACTGAGGCGATGCAACGTTTTATTGTGTGATCAGGATCTGTGCTGATGGTCATTTCACAGTGCGGGCACATTTCCTGCTGCTGATTTAATAGACTAACAAATATTTAAAAAAAGAGAAAAAAGAATATATTTGCATGATGTCTTATTTCTCAGTGCTAGTTTTCTTTTTTTCCACTCAAAGCTTCATATTAGAGTAGCTATAATTGTCAACAATGACCAATAACTGATCCTACCCATCAATGCTCAACACCTGTCCCTCAGTACAGATGAAAACAGACATCGTGGTAGGGTTAACCTCCCCTTTTGTTCTCTCTCTCTGGTATCGTGCTTTGCTGTCTCCCTCAAAGCTTTTGCTACCAAGCGCTCATTTTGCTTATGGTGTAGACAAGCCATTAAATAGTTAATTATCAGTCACAGTCTGCATCTAGAAATCTGATCATCTGTGTCACTCCTGCACTTTAGAAAAAAATGGACCTTATTGTGAAGAACTGATACTTATAGTAGATTGTTTATTGAAAATATAGAAATAACAGGCGTCGAGCTGCACCGAGGAGCAGTACTCTAGATATAAAACAAAAGCCATTATTTTACATTTGCAGTATGTAATCTGAAGAGTTTAATGGTACAGTACAAACAAATATAAGTTTATATTTTGAGTACAGAAATTAGGCAGGATCTGTTCTGTGTATTGAACCGTGTACAGTAATTATTGAAAGCTGTAGGTTGTAGGTAGTTGTTGTAAATCACTGGTAAATGTATATTCAGACATTCGGTACGTTACATTTTGATAATGTGAGGAACGAATGTGCTGGATCTTTCATTTAAAGTGTTTCTCATTTCCTTTGTGTAGATTGTACAGTTATGTGGATGCTATGTTTGTTTTCGGCATGAATTAAAGTTTGACATGTTGCTGACATGGAGAGAGGCGTCATTTCTTAAGGGTCAATATGCTTGTTATTGCACACTCCATGTATCGAGCACTATATATTTTTATCTCAAGGTGTCCTTCCATTATGTTATACAGCCTAAGAAGCAAATAAAAGCTTCTTCTTTGCTCTTAAAATGGAAAAAAAAAAGACTTTCAGCATTACATTTCATTAGAATTCATATGAGAAAGCCATCAAAGAAACAGGAAAAAAGAGGAAATTATTTACATTCTCCCCGCCTGAGTAAGACTGACAGACTGAAATATCTTTTAAATGTAAGCTTGTCATATCAGCAGCTAGAACCTTTGAGAAACGTCTACAAAGCAGCGGAGCAATTTCAAGCCCACCTCACACTGAAACTGGGGCAATTAGCTCATTCTTACTCTTTAAAATCCCTCCCCCGGCGCACAACCTGAAAGAACCTGGGAAGTTTAAGCCCCAACTTTGCACCAAGCAGCTAATAGCTCGCATTCACCGTCTATTTTCATTCGTCAGAGCGCGTAGCAGGTCGCATTGGACTCGTACAGCAAATAAGCTTTTTAAGTTGTGGATTCTTTTGCACTTTGTGTTCGAGAGCTAATCATCATTAAGCTTAAGATATGTACAATAAACCTCACACTGGAGGATTTCCTTTGAGAGCTGACACTGTTTTACTGCATTACACTTATTATCCACAGGTTGGCTTTGAGAAGGTTCATTGTAGCACGTTGTCTCTCATTATAGCATTAGTCAGATCATTTGTAAGAAATGAAGTACTTTGTACATTAAGTCTGAGTTTCTCACATGATTATAATAAAATATAAATCTTATGCCCTGCTGGTGGATGGGATGAAACCCAATGTCTGCTTCCTGAGAAAAAGCAAAGGTTCCTTTTTTGATTTAAACTATAGGAAAGGAAGACGGTGACGGCAGGAGGTCCTTTACAGCTGGAAAGAAATCGTTCTTTCACTTCAGAGCTCACGCCACAGTCCTTCCCTGCTGCTATTTTTCTCCCCGGTGACTGCAGGACTTCTGCAAGATGCAAGGGACAGAACAACCACCAGCTATGTGGCCTATATATATGTTCCACTGTGTCTGTAAGGCATGAATTCAGACATAAACTCAGGCAGCATGGATTTCAGTCTCCACAGAAACCTATATAAAGCACATTAATGGTCTTTTAAAAATTTCCATGTGTGAATTGTGCAAAAGATAACAAATATCTATTAGACAGTACTGCAGACGCAAAATTAGGTAAGTCGGGAAGTGCATTAATTGCCTGTAAATGAATTCTGTTTGTGATGTTTGGCAACCATTAGCAGACCGTCTATGACGCTAATGTGTCCGAGTGTCACTACACAGTCATTTGATCAATTAGGAGCTTATTTGCAAGTGTCTGTGCATGCATATCATTAAAAAATTAGTGGGGAAAACTGTTGAGCACCAGATGAAGAAGGATAAACAGGCTAAGGAGACATGACGAGAAGGGACAAGGCGGAGTACGTGAAGAGACTGGGACAGACTGGCAGAGGAAAATCAGGGTCAACTGTCAAGAAGCGTTGAGGCTGAAAGAAAGCAAAGTCAAGTAGAAACCCTGATCTCTGAGTCCTTCATATTCGACACGCATATGCTCACAGACCAGTGGGCAGACATCTGCTAAGCTGTAGCATAACAGAAGGAAGGAGAGAATACAGAAATGGATACAGTTACATATCATGTTGCTGTTTCCAGGCCTGCTTAGTGACGGCTGATCAAGGAGGGATTACTGACAGCCCAGGGCAGATGATATATTTCTGGAATTAGAAGGCGTTTGATCTGTCTTATCAGATGGGCTCTACTGCCTACTTTCATTGGTCACACATTTACATTAGAAGCAGATGACACAAACAAAGACGGAGGAGGATAGTGGCTCATAAACACAAAAGCCATGTAGCTTTTTGGATTTTTTTTTCTCTTTTCAGTGCTGTGGAGCTGCAAAACACAACGTGATTAGGTTTAAGTCAGAGCTATTTCATTTTATACATCATAATCATTAATCTTCCCTGCGAGCAGCGGAGTGTGTATATTGGGTTGCTAAAGGGCTTTGCAACCACAGAGATGCCAGTGGAGACAATCCTGGAAGCATATAATTACATCTGTCTAACAAAGCTTCACATCACTGAAAAATGACCTTCAGATATTTGTGATTGTATTTTTTGGGGTGGAAATAGAGGCAGCATCACAGTGTGTTAATTATATACTGAGTCACAAGCTGGACAGTTTGCCTAGACAAAATATACAAGAGCACCCTCACAGTAATGGAGCAGTTCAAGAGGAAGCGAGAGCCCAGAGCACCGCAGTGAAAAGCCCACTCGCTCACAGACATATTATATGAAAAACTAGGAGAAAAAATGGTAAAAACACAGTACAGCACTGAAGAGAAGAAGAAAGGGGGCGGCAAAGTAAATCCAATTTGGAGGTGGTTGTGCTCTGAAGTGTTAGAGGGATGTTTAATTTGCACCATAAAATATGGGAAAAATTAGTGATGAAGACAGGAGGAAAATAAATGAGTAAAGAAACAGGACATGAAACTTTTCGAATGAAACATTATGAGATAGAGGAAATATCCAAATGTTTGTGGACATCTCTATTTTACGGTGCTGTCTTTTTCCTGTTTTGAATGAGGTCCGTACAGAAATGCCAAAAATAACAACTGTGCTCTAAATGCAACATACATAATGTAGATTCATACATCTACATTGTACTGCATGTGAGTTTGTTTTTAACTTTGGGGCAATTTTTTTAAGACCCAATTGTTCTGATGTTCTGCTTCACTTTGGGTCATTTAAAAGTGCATTCACCATGAAGCTATTAATGCTTCTCCTAATTTATATAGTAGCAACAATAAAAAGAGGTATCTGCAGTATAGGACGTGTAGGATGGAGTGTAGGCAGGATGCTTGGAGGACAACAAAAGGATACGTAGAGGAAAATGCACAAGAGAGCACGCGAGAGAAAAAAGATGTAATGATTAAAAAAAGCATAATTCAGACCAGAGTGAAGCAGCCTGTGAAATAAGATTACACATAGGAGATAGCTGTAAGTGAGAAGAAAGCCGGAAGCATCAAAGTAACAATGAAGGGCTGTAAAAATAGCAAAGACAAAAATAAATGAAAGCAATCCAAGAAAAACATGGAAAACAACATAAAAAAGAAATGATAGACTCAGATTCGTAGGCCATCACACAAAGCAAACTGTAAGAGAGACAGGAGGATATTACACTGATTAAAAAAAGAGATGAGTTTCCTTCGATTTTTGCATATTTGTCACACTTACATGCTTCATCAAAATTAATTTTATATTAGAGAAAGATAACCCAGGTAAATACATTATGCAGTTTCTAAATGAGGATTTCATTCATTAAGGGTTGAAAGCTATCCAAACCTGCCTGCCTGTGTGAAAAAGTAAAATCTTGTTATATCATGAATTAACTGGGATTTTTTTTTTTTTTTTTTTGTGGGGGGGGGGGGCAAGCTGAGTGACCTGGTCAAACAAGAAATCCCCTAGACACCAACATGTCTGAGAAATGAGCTCATGAAACTGAAAAACAGATAAGAAACAAAGCCATGGATCTGCCGGTCTGGAAAAGGTTACAAAGCCATTTTAAAGGCTTTGGGACTCCAGTGAACCACAGCGAGAGCCGTTATCAACAAATGGAGGAAACTTGGAACAATGGTGACCCTTCCCCGGAGTGACCGTCCTACCAAAATGACTCCAAGAGCGTGTCAACAACTCATCCAGGAGCCCACAAAAGAACCCAGAACAATGGAAGAACTGCGGGCCTCGCTTCAGTTAAGATCAGAGTTCATGATTCAACAATAAGAAAAAGACTGGACAAAAATGGCATCAACGAGAGAGCTCCAAGGAAAAAAACAACACAAATTTCCCAACAAACAACTTAATGATCTGCAAGATTTTGGGGAAAATATTGATGCAGCTGCATGCATGCAGTTGCATCAATGCAACTCTGAAATACAGCTTTCAAATTAAGACGCAGCTTTCTAGACCAGCCCCCAACAAAGTCCTGCTCTGCAGACTTCTTCACATACAGTCAAAATGTTCTTGCTCTGTGAATGATGTTTTTTTTTTCTACATCCTGTTAAGTTAAAAGACACTCTTTAGGCTCATTCGCCACCGTTTTCTTAAAATAATCACTTCCTCTATCAGTGTTTTGGGGACTGTAGCCTATGATAGCAGGAAAAGCGAGTACACAATGGACAGGACTCCAGTCTACTGTAATATGGTAATGATAATATTCACTGCTTGTAACATTACATCACTTGTCTTAGATAAATCCAGGAGATTTTAATGGAATTGTTAGTCATGCTATAGATAAGGCGTGATATTTTCTTCCAGCCTGTGTGTTTTTAAATGCCTTAATGAAGCATTACCTACTAGGCTGAACTGTAGAGTAAGGAAGAATTATAATGATTATTTTTCACAGCTGTTTGGCCCCTTAAGACCTTCTGATGTTCTTACAACAGCGGGAACACAAGCAATTAATATTGCTCAAACGGTTTAGTTTGTATCCACTGGATATTCCTAAAATGATAAACAAGTTCACACTGTGTTTATAAATGTTACTGACAAGTCACTTGAAATTTTACTTTTTTAATATATTGCTGAGGCATTTACATTTGAGTTTTCCTCTTTATATTTTTAGTGGGAAAATACTGTAAATGTAATATTATAATAAAGTTGCTAAAATGGATTTATTGGACCAGCTACACCAAATGCAAATCTATCAGCCATAAACATATGACGTGCTTCATACTGTTTTCGTGCGGGCAATGATCCTAACTTTGGATTGGATAATAGTTTAAAGCACGTTTACACGCTTTTGCCACGCAGGATGCTTACTCTCTGGGTTTCAGAGCTTTGAAACAGAATAAAAGAAGAGTTGAGAAGAAAAGGTGGAAGGAGAGTAGTCTGAATTGGGTTCTGGAGCTGTACTCCACCTCATACATCGCACTCATTCGCCAGCCGCGAGTGATTCCAAGCCAGCGAGCACCACATCCACCGGAGGAGCTGATAAACTGCTCCACCTGGCTTCTCCTGTGAGACGTGCTCGCGTCGGCACCACTATTTCTGTTCACTCGCTCACCCGAATCAGGTGATGCCCTGCAAGAGCAGCTATTGGCTCTTGTCTCAGACCTTCCCCGAGGTAACTGGAGGAGTGACGAGCACTCTGCACGTGACCTCTACAATGAGCTTCCTCCCACCGGAAGACGTAAGCAACACTGGATGTTATTTATATAGGGACGAATCTGACGGTAGCCTTTGTTACGGTGCGAGGACTCCTCCCTAAATAAAAGCCGTGTATGACATAAAGTGTTGCTTTATTGTAAGAATAAATTATATTCGCTAATTTTGCATCCGAAATGACCTGTCCATTGAAACGATGGGAAAAATGGTGCTGAGGCATGCTGGAAACAAGGCATGCTGGGAAAGAGACCACCGCAGACGAATCAAATGGCTTCTTCAGAGACAGCATAATGATATTAGACCTGGCCTCATTAAAATACCTTTATAAACAACGTACTGCTATTTATAAAGACACTGTCAGTGCGCTAATATAAATGATAATTCCACTGAAAACGGGAAAAATAACAAGGGATAAAAATGCAAATTATTTCTTCTTAAATTATCATAATACAAATTAGTAAATTAAGTCAGCTCTGAATTTATGCATGTGTGCGTAACACACGGCGTTTGTGTGGAGTTTATTGTCTTAGATGTGGTGTTTTGAATAATTTACAGCAATTATAATGGCATTTTCTGAAAAGCTAAAAGGGATGTTAGTGTCCCTCCAGCCCCCCGGGGACATTACTGCGTTTACTGAATTATTTAAAAGTGATACACTAGACGTGGGTACAGCGTCTAGTGTAAAAAAAAAAACACCCCCTCTGGCCCCTTGATATTTACCTATTACTGCGCCTTTAACATTTCCCATGATGCCCCGCGGCTTTGATCCGTTCAAATTGAGCTCCTTACAAACAAGAGGAGACGCTCTTTCTGGGACAGAACAGCTGAGACATATTCACTCTCATTTTGTAAAATAGTTGTTAACACTGATACAGCTGTTCATATTTTTTGAGACACCGCGATGTTGAACATGTGCCGCCTGCCCCTCTATTTATGCGCCGCTTCCTGCTGATGACATCCGGGCATTCAGAAGGCTTGCACTCTGGGCTACATACAGGGAACCTGGTTTCTCCTCTCTTCGCCCAGGGGAAAGTCCCCGGACACCTGGCAGAAAGTGCCCTGGCTGGAAACCAGGATCGATCTGCGCTCCACCACTAGTGAGCTGAGATGTTCTGCTGAACTGAGCTCGGTGATCGCAGGTCGAATTTGTCAGCGTTGATAGTTATGCAAGAGAGCTGCTAGTAACGCCTTAACAGAACGGGGCTCATTCTCCGAATGCTTCTTTTATAGTTCACTTCGTCCAAGCATGTCTGTGAATATATGGGCCCACTTTTACTTCACGTACTTTTGCGGTTTGGAGCAACAGGTGCAGTCAATATAATAATAGGTCCTTATAAACATGAATGAAAAATGGTAAGGCTGCAGTTTCCTTACGGTAAGGTTCCTAATTACTGTTCATTTAGACATTCCCTCCTGTTTAGCATTTCTACCATTTAAAATATAAGAAAAGCTTATAAAACAATATAGTTTTTATAGATTAAAACAGTCTGAAGTGATTTATTTTAACAACAAATATGCCAGGTCTAGGGTGTAAGGATTTCTGATTTATTTATTTTGTAGTGTTGGCCATATTTATTTATTTGATCAAACACATCGTTAAGATGTTCCTGTAAGTTCCTCAATAAGTTTCCCTGAGCTTTTAAAAAACAGACAAATCCTGTTTAAGCACCGTGAGTTTGACCAGGTTCATCTTCAGAAAGAAGAAAAATATATCTCAGGTTTTGAATTGTGTCTAGGGCTCCACCTTGCGGTGAAATATTGGACATGCAACTCATTAGCGCCGAGCACAGGGCTCATACAATAAATCCAGGCATATATTAGGCAAATCAATCTGAGAGTCGGATTTATTTCCATATAATCAGACATAGTTGTAAAACGTTTTATTGTATGGGGTACTTTCTGCATATAGGTATTGGGGGGGCTTTAGGTTGCAGGATTTGATATTTACAACCTACTTTAGAAAAAGAAAAGCTTGTGAGAAATACTCCCATATTTAAGCAGAAATGCTGGTGAATTAAGCAAGGCCTTCTCTGAAAAAGGCACTGATGCCCTAAAATCTGTATGTTATTTGGTTCGTTACTCATGCAATGTGAACTAATGCTCCCATTCAAGCACAGATGCAGACTTCTGTGCAGATGCTGATATCAGCCAGGTGCTCCCTCTTTTGATAGTTTGTGATTTTCCCAAAAAAATATTTTTCACACTTTCCTCGTCAGCCCCCCTGAATATTTTTTTTTAACTAACATAGAGCTCAGGCCGGAGAACTTGTCACTGAACATTAAAGGTGTTGTTCACAGCAGATCTCTGTTCAGTCTGATGGAGTTTGAGCAGTGTTGCGAAGAAGAATGGAGTCTAAGTGAAACCACTCCACATAAGGTCAAAACAAGGATGGCAGCCAAAGGTGAATATTTAGGCAATAACTGACTATAAAGAGCTTTTTTGTGAATTATTGCCAAAAAAATGAATGCAAGGGAGATGCTTAGCAGCGCTACATGCACCCACGAGAAGCAATTTTATGTTAACAAACATTATTTTAAATATGCCTTACAATGACTTTGAACATAAGTGTATTTTTTGATATAACGATTCAAAATAACACCTTCCCAATTAAATATGGAGTTTAAATATTATGCAAATCATCGCACTTAAATTTTATTTACATGTACTTTAGAATCCCAATTTCTTCTTCTTTCTGATAAAACATGCATACCCTACAAGCACCAATAACTTCAGGCCAAATCCTTTCCCCAAATGATTGTAAAAGTCACTCCTGATGAGTAATTATGATATTGTAATTTTTGTTGGGTATGGTCCAGTTTAAACACCTTGTAACCCATAAAAGAATACAGGAACATAAACGAGCTTCGTCATTGTTATTATACACTGTCTGCACTCAAAATGGCCAATGGATCTCCATTTTCTTTGTGATCTCACCTTTCAGGCAGAATAAAGACAGTTTGTTTTTTTCCATTTGGTCCCCAGTAGGGAGGGAAACCAGCTCTACAGCATTTATTCTAATCGCCTCTGACATGAAAGCACCCAGTGACACACATAGGCATACTGTATACTGCAGGATTAGGCAGTACACAAAAAGATTACAGCGTCACATGGTATTCCTTCCAAATGGTGCCTTCTCACAACCTACTTCCCCCTCTTAGGTATCCCATCATTCCCTGGAATGGGCGTAGGCTCACGCAGCAGCAGCAGCAGCAGCATCACAAAGGTTCAGCTCCTCCCTGCTGTGTGCTTGATATAGGATGGGAGGGAGAGAGGGAGCGAGAGAGACAGAGAGGATCAGGCACAGATGAATTGTAGTCTGAGTGACGGAAGCAGTGTGGGCACATGTGAATGAGAGAGGACGAATCAGGAAGTAGAGAGACCTGCGCGCGCGCGCGCGTGTGTGTGTGTGTGTGTGTGTGTCCGGGAGAGAGAGACAGACAGAGTGTAAATCAACAGAAAGAGGAAGAGGACATAAAGAAAGGAAGAAAAAGGGCTGCAGGAGGAAGCAGACAAGACAAGGGGTCTCAGACTGAGAGGGAAGATGGCTGAGCCGGAGCTGAAATCGAGAGGCAGCCGAGAGAGCGTCGCTAAGGAGAAGATGGGGGGTAGGTACAGTGCATGCTCACGCACCTCTAACTGCCACATGGTGCAGCGCTGCATTATTCCACCATGCGCTCTGATGCAACATTGATGATGCAAGAGTAGAATTGTAGAGTTGATGCTGAGGAGATGCTTTCATGGTAGCAGGTGACAGGTGTGGACAAATGGCACATATTAGGAACGTGGGTATGAAAACACAACTATCAGATGCAGTGTGTGTTTACACGGATAGAAAGAGTTCAATAAGGACAGCAGGTTCAGAAGGAAAATCTCATAGGTGCTGATTTCCAAAAATGTCTATTTTTAAAAAATTATATGAATTCTTCCTTTAGTAACACAAGAGTTTGTTTGTTTTTATTAATCATAGTTTTTCAAAGTAACCAGTGCCTAAAACAACTCAGCGAGAAAGCTTGTAAATTCTTTTCATTTGTCTGAAAATGAGCCAGACTCTGTAATTTGACTGTCTCCCCTTCTGCTGTCCTCTCACCACCAGCGACTGGAGCAGAGCCTGAGCAAGATGGTCTCATTGTGGAGCAGCCAGCATCTCCATCTGACCCCGTGGGTTCTCCGCCTGCTGCCACAGGTTCCACCAACAGCCTGCCAGGCAAGGGGGAGAAGATTGAACTCAAACGCAGCATCACCCTCTTCAACGGTGTCGGAATGATCATCGGCACCATCATCGGCTCGGGCATTTTCGTCACTCCCACAGGTGTTGTCAAAGAGACCGGCTCTGCTGGGCTCTCTCTGATCGTTTGGTCCGCCTGTGGAGTGATATCCACCATGGGTGCTCTGTGCTATGCAGAGCTGGGTACAACTATTGTCAAGTCAGGAGGAGACTACACTTACATCCTGGAGGTATATGGCGAACTGGCTGCCTTTCTGAAGCTGTGGGTGGAGATGCTCATCATCCGGCCGTCGTCGCAGTATGTGGTGTCACTGGTGTTTGCGACCTACCTTCTGAAACCTATCTACCCCAACTGCGTCGTGCCCGACAGCGCAGCCAAGCTCATTGCCTGCCTATGTCTTAGTGAGTACATGATGTTGGTGGGCTTTCTTAGGTCAAATACACATTTTAGACACTTCATTGCAGCTGGTCATTCACCAGATTCTTGATTGTAGTGTGTTTTGTGTCTCCCCGCTGCTTGTAGCCTCCCTGACATTTGTAAACTGTATCAGTGTGAAAGCAGCAACCAAGGTCCAGGACTTGTTCACCGCTTCCAAATTGATAGCCTTGATCATCATCATCCTCTTTGGCTTCATTCAGATTTCCACAGGTGAGTGGCAAAATACCACAGAACAAACCAAGTCAGCTGCATGACTGCAGGCTGTTGAGAACAAATCTTATGCCTTCATCACAAGACTTATTAATTTTTAACAGAGAAGTAAAATAAGCTTCAGGTCAAAGCTGGAAAAACAGGTTTTGTGAGTGTAATAAAATCTAAATCCTCAACAATATTTAACCTACTTTAATAGTCAGTAAAAAATGCTCAAAAAGTGTCCTCACTTTGAACCTGTCATTTCAGATCTGCTCGTAAACATGCAGCTTCCCTTCATTGTGTTGGAAACACAGCTCCTTTGTTTTCAATATTTTAGTTGGAGTAATTATGGAACTAACAGCATGCCTGTAAAGTAAATGCCATTGCATTATGTGGCTTTTTGCAAACTATATAGTAGCATCAATTATTATGATTCTCGTCTTTACACGACATCTATGTGAGGTTTACTTCTTTTATCTCCAATGGTAAACAAGTTGTTAACGAGCGCTAATGAGCCTAACGAAGCAGACTGCTTTGCTTTCAGCTTGTTAGCACACTTACTGAGTCGGAACACAGAGCTTGTCTGTCTAGAGCCACGTGATTGAGCCTGAGCAGACATGAACATGGGCATCAGAACGTGCCAGGATGGTTTTGATCGTGCAAATGAAACTGCAATGAAATGAAAATGTACAGAAAATAAGGTGACTATACAGACAGTAATTTACTGCCTGAAATATTGGCATTGTAGTAACATTTTTCTATATGATAGCCCTAAGCGTGTGGGTTCACGTGTGCCGTCTAAGACTGTAAAAGCAACGCACGTTAATCCGTCCGAGCTGTGCCATTCACAATACAAGAGCGCGGGAAGACAGCGTGGCCACACTTGCTCCACGCTGCATCTGCTGCTCCCCTCCTTACACAAGGCCACGCCTACCACCTTTGTGCGCCATACTCTGTTACCATGGAAACTAGGCAGTGAAGCTTGCCGGCTGTTGTCACACTTTTTCAGCAGACCAGCAAGAGAACAGAGTTGGAAAATAATAAGGAGGGTCATTACCATCTGAAAGCGACAGGTAGAGGGAGAGAGACACCAAAATGCCAGGCTCTCTCTCTCTGTCTCACACACACTCGCACACACACACACACACACACACACACACACACACACACACACACACACACACACACACACACACACACACACACATTGGATTCATTGACTGCAGTGTATTGTGTAAATGAATTGAAGTTTACTTATGGGAACATTTTTCTTCTCATATTTAAATGTCAACTGATCGTGATTCTGTACCCCAGAGGAGATGCTCCTTTGTTTATTGTGCATAAATAGTGAATTGTCCTGACACAATATTGCGTTTTGCTTCTGTTATTACCATGGTACATTGACAAGCATGTCTAAGGGCAGGCATCAACAGGCCGGCCTGGTACAAGAGACAAAATGTGTCGGCAGCACAAAAAGAATCTATTCAATGTCTAAGCACATAACTCCTCCAGGCGCTACACCTGGCAGTGGGAGAACTGCTTCCCTTTCAGATGTTTTCTTCTTCTTTCTGTATGTGACCAGGTGATGTGCCATATCTGACCCCAGAAAAGGCGTTTGAAGGGAGCAAACTGGGAGTTGGGAATATTGTCCTGGCTCTGTACAGCGGTCTCTTTGCTTTTGGAGGCTGGTGAGGGTCATAAAATTGAATTATTTTTAGCTTCTGTTTGTTTTTGCTTGAAAGATTTATGACCTCTTTGCTATTCACCCCCCCAGGAATTACCTGAATTATGTAACGGAGGAGATGATCAACCCAGAGAGGTGACTTAAATGTAATGACGGTTGTTTTGGTGATGATGGCACAGACTGTCTTGCAAATATCTGCCAAGAGCATGGTTGCTCTCATCCAGGACTGAGCTTGTCTATCATCAGTCCACAGAGATAAAGTATCCAAGCGATACTGACATAATCTGAACTATGAACTAAATATGAACTAAAATATTACATTTTACAAAAAAATGTGATAATAATGATTTATAAAATCCAGTAAAATTATGCAGTCGTGTTCCTCACTGCATACCCTGCATGAATTCAGTCCCATCTCATAACACAGTCTGATATTACCAGAACATACAGTGTTACACGCTGTTGTTTTTTTCCTCAAATGACCTTCGACCTTTCACCCCATAGGAACTTGCCCCTGTCCATCATCATATCCATGCCTATAGTCACGGTGGTATATGTTCTAACCAACCTGGCCTACTTCACCACCATCTCTCCTCAAGTCATGATTGAGTCAGAGGCTGTTGCTGTGGTGAGTGTACTGCTTTTCTTTAATATGATGTGTTTCATCCTCAACTGGGACATGCATATTGGTTGTTTGTGGTCACAAATTCTCCTCATCTGCTTTTTCTTTCTGTTCTGCAGAGTTTTGGGGAGTACCATCTTGGTGTGATGTCCTGGCTCATTCCTGTCTTTGTGGGACTGTCCTGCTTTGGTGCAGTCAATGGATCACTCTTTACTTCAGCGCGGTGTGTGTTTGCATGTGTACAATGAAACATAAGACAGCATTTTATACATTTAGTATTAATAGTTTAACCTCTTAAGCCCCAACGCACCCTGATAGGGGGGCAAAAGGCAGGAGATCAGGTGGGCATGGGGCTTAAGAAATTAAAGTCTCCGTATTTTTGGAATAAATAATGTTTTAAGAAATTTCTCTTCTAGTTTGTTCTATGCTGGAGCTCGAGAGGGTCAACTCCCTGCTGCTCTGGGGTTGGTCCACACAGACCTGTTCACACCAGTGCCATCCCTCATATTCACAGTAAGAAACCTGATACTTTCAGTGACATTTTACCAGCTGGCTACCAATAAGATTAGGTTAGTGTGTTAAATCATGTATGATCATTGCTAAAAACCTCAAAAGTGTCCCCATTTTTGAGGTATTATACAGAAGTGTATATAAATCTGTTTTGATGATACAAAACATTTGTGAAGCATTTGTAGAGTTATTTTTGTTCGAGAAAACTATTTCAGTGAAGAGTTACAGTTAAGTCCATAATTTGTTGGATTTTTGTGCATTTTTTATGATCTTGCCTCTGTGCACCACCACAGTAGCTTTTAAATCAGACAGTCAAGATGTGATTGAAGTGCAGACTTGCAGCTTTGATTCAGTGAATTGGACTTTACAACAGTTTTTATACACAGTGCCTCATTTTCAGAGGCTCAAAAGTAATTGGCTGACAAGCAGTTTGAATGTTACTTCATGACAAACTAAGCAGATCTAGTATCTGTGGTTGATTCCAAGTGGTGCATTTTTATTTTCGAGCTCTTATTTAGCTCTTTATTGTCATTTTAAATATCAAAACAACTTCAAACCATCTGACCAAGTCAAGAATAGTCTCAAAGAGGTAGATGCATTATTGTTAGGGTCTACAATCAAGACGGCTTCAAGAAAGTATATACAGAGGGTTTAGAGAAAGGTGCAAACCACTGGTTACACTCAAGAACAGGGAGGTCAGATTAGATTATTACCAGAAAACATCTAAAAGAGACTGCACAGTTCTGAGAAAAAAATTTGGGGGGGGCAAATGAAACCAAGATAAGCTTCTACCAGAGTGAAGGGAAGAGAAAAGTATGGAGAAAAAGAGAAACAGCTCATGATGTGAAGAATACCACATCATCTGTCAAACATGGAGGTGGAGGCACTGTTATGGTATTGGCATGTATTGCTGCTAGGAGAACTAAGTCACTGGTGTTTATTAATGATGTGAGTGCTGATAGAAACAGCAGGGTGAATTGTGAAGTGTCCAGGGCTACACTTTCTGTTTAGATTCAGCCAAAGCTGCAAAACTGATCAGACAGCGCTTCATGGTGCAAGTGGATAATGACCCAAAAACTGTAAAACCAAGTCAAGAGTTTCTCAAGGCAAAGAAACGGGATATACTTCAAAGGCCAAGTCAGTCACCTAATGTCGACCCAACAAAGCGTGTTTTTTCATTATTAAATAAAAACCTGAATGCTGCAATGAAGTACTGGTAGACAATCTCAGTGGAGAAAGCACAACGTCTGGTGATGTCCACGTGTTCTAAACTTCAGGTGACTAACACACTGACTAAAATCAACCCTTACATTAAAAGTGATATTAACTTGTTCAGTTCATTTTGAGCCTTTGAAATTGGAACTATGTCTAAAAATGGCTCCAGTTCTTAAAGAGTTAATGCAGTCTTCTCAAATTAAGGTCTGCATCAATCACATGTTGATTGTTTGGTTTAAAATTCGCTGTGGTGGTGAACAGTAGCAAAAAAGCACACAAACTACCCATGGGAATATGTCTGTGAAGGTTCTCAGTCATCCAGATCATCGTAGTCTAAGGAGCTTGGAAAGAAAAGCGTCTGGACTTCTTTGAGTTGCTTGAAGACGTTTCACCTCTCATCCAAGAAGCTTCTTCAGTTCTAAGGGTCAATGGTGGGGCGTCCCAGATATAAACCCAGTGGGAGTTTCCCCCCAAAGAGGGACAAAGGACCCCCTGATGATCCTCTACCTAATCACATGAGCCAAGGTGTGAAAGTGTGTGAAAACTCAAAGAAGTCCAGACGCTTGTCTTTCCAAGCTCCTTAGACTACCCATGGGAAGTTAACTGAAAATGGCAGCTTTATTATTGGAAAAACCTCCATTAAATAAACTTTCAAAAAACAAACCAAAACCCTGAACATGAGAACTAAGAACTGAAAAACACTGGGAAACTGGAACTTAAATTAGACCAAAAGAAAACAGACCAGGAACTGAGAACTAGAGATCTAAACAGAGCCATGAGAGAAACAAACAGCAGTGAGGGTCTACGCTGCGACAAAGGGCAAAGGAAAACACAGGGCTACGGAGTAACACGGGAATGGAGAGCACAGCTGGGACTAATCAAACATGACGAGATAAAGGGGAAGCAAAGCTTTAAACACTGAACACAGGACATAAGACCTATAAAAATAAAACAGGAAACCAGAGACATTCACAAAGATGTAGACTTGACACCAATGTTCCCTATAAACTGCGCGCGTGCGCACTGCTGGCACGGTCTCTGCGCACAGAAAATATGCGTTGCGCACAAAAAAAAACCTAACCTGAATTGAAATTAAAATTAAAACTTTAACAATTCAGTTTTGCAGTGTTAGTCAGTAAGTGACTGGCTGCTCCCGTATGGGATTAGAACGATGCCACCTTATCCCATAGTCCAGCCAATGATGCGATTCACATTCGTATATACGCAGCTAATCAACATCGTTGACAGGCTAACAGCGTTCTTATGTGCCGACACCGGTGTTTTAGCTAGCAAAGCGGCGTGGCTGATGTGGAGCGAAGCCACGTTAATAACGTGTACAACCATTGGAGATGTGAGCAGGACAGACGGAACAATTAACGGGAAACTGTGGACCTTATACCAGTTTTTAAATTGTGTTGATCGGCCATGTAAAACCGGAGTTATGATAAAAATATGCAATGTTTGGTTTTCTTCCTGAACACTGTCGTTGTTTATATTTACTGCCCGAAGAAACGGTAAAAACGGCGTTTTATAAGGAAAACGCTCGAAAGCACTCTCCCTGTGAGAAAAGCCGAAACCAAAAAACCCCACCCTTTCCTATTGGTCGAAAAATGTACCAAGTGATATGGCAACAGATGTTTAGGAAGGGGGTAGTTTTAGGAGTGTTTTGAGATGTGAGAGATTTGCGACGTTTAGCGCAAATCTTGTGTAGTTAGTGTGTAGTGTAGTCAATAGTTTTGTTGTGTGTGTCAGAACAATGAGGTGACTGCTGAATGTTACAGGTGTTACAGCAGTGATACATCTCCAGTTGTCAGGCTTGCAGGTATCAGGCTGTTGTTCTCCTTTATCTCATAGTGGACAGAAATTATTTTTGGAGTGGCACAAATAATTTGTGTGGCATCAAATTTGATGCAGAACAGCTGATTGTTCTGTAAATAGTTTGAGATGTTTGTTTAAAAAACGCCTTGGCTGCATTTTTAGGTAAGCAGCTGCAAAAAACTTTGTTGTTTGCATAACTCAGTTACTTTTTTGAAGAAGTAACTATATAATTAATTGCCCAACATTGATCATTCTATACTGTATTTTGCAGACAGAGAGTTACAGGACTCTCCCAGACCACAGACAAAAAAAAAATAAAAAAAATAAAAATAGAAAGTTGTGTTTTCAAAATTGGAGTCCAAGTTATTTTTACTTCCAATAGTGTTAACATACTACACAAGATTTTTTTTTAATTTTCATTGTAGGTGGGCTAAAGCAGTTAATTAAAAGTAGTCTAACATAAATGTAAATGCTGTAATTTGATTATTTTAATAAACCATGTAACTTGGATGGATTTGATGCTGGCGTGACCACAGTGCACACGTCTAATGTTGCTCACAGTGGAGTTTGTGTGTTCGCTCAGACACATGAAAAATTAGAGGGAACATTGCTTGACACTGAAACATAGAGACATAACTGACTGAGGAGACAGAAAGAACATGGAGATGAGTGACTAGACGAGGAACACGGGGAAGGCAAAGTAACAGAAACCTAAATCCTAGGACCTAAGAATATAACACAAGCAGAACACAATAAAGAGAACCAAAACAATGAATAACAATAATCAAAGAATAAAAATTAACCAACAAACACAAAACCCTGGGTCACAGACCCAGTACTGTAACACCTACCTTCCTTAAATAACTGCTCTATTCAAGAAAATCACTAAGGAGGATTCAGAAGCCTTGTGTGTGTTTATAATCTATTATCCATCTACTATCTATAATCTAATGTTTCCAGCAAACTAATGCAATCTTTACTCCTTTTTTCATTGTATTAGTGTTTCCTATCGATGATGTATGCCATCTCCCAGGACATCTTCTCTGTCATCAATCTCTTCAGCTTCTTCACCTGGATGTGTGTTGGGATGGCCATCGCTGGCATGATCTGGCTGCGCTTTACCAAACCCGACCTCAGAAGGCCCATTAAGGTGAACGTCTTAGGGGTTAAAGTAGCTGCTCAGTGCGTGTTGCAGAGAAGATCCATTTTGATGGATATGAGTCTCACTGAAAGGTGACCCTAGCCCTACCTTCCTTGTCTGGCAAAACATCAACATGTCTTCTAGTTTCATAAAGCATCTGCTATTTTATTTTTTTTTAGTGAAAGCACCATTGTATCGATACTCTTGTTATTAGGTGGAACTGGAAACATACTGTTTTTCCAAGACAGGAGGGAGGGGTATTTGGAGGAATACATGATCCTTTGTTTCTATTTCATCATGGGAAAATTACCTTGGCTGACCAGTCTTTCATCTTCTCTTTGGCCCACACTGCTTTCAGCTCAGTTATTTTATAAAATCATCTATAAACATATTAAAAGAGAGAGAGAGAGAGAGAGAGCTATTTATATGTAAACCATTCATAAAAAATGTCAGTTTCAACCCAGAAAAAAGAAAAACAAACCGTCAGCTCAAGCAGTTTAACTGATAACTGAATGCAATAACAGTATGGAGCTCTTAACATAACAGTTTAGCCAATAATAATTTCTTCATTGTGATCAAATTGTTGGGGACGCTTAAGGAAAAAGGGTAAGCCAGTATGAGAAAAATACTTAAGTAAGAGTACAAATGTATTTAGTATCAACTATAGCACATATCATTGTTTCAAAATCAGATCTTTAGATGAAGTCAGGCATCATTCAACTTTGCATACACAGTCTTATAGTTTGAATTTGTATTGATTTGATTGATTTTTTTTTTGCATTATTGTCTGATCTGTAAAGTAATCGGTACTGAAAATGTCTTAATATAAAAACTTTAGTAATTATTTGTCTCCTCTTGTTGTTTAATGGAAACAAAGTGGCAGAAAACAGATATCAGTGAAGAAGTTACAGGATCTAAAATCTGAACTTGGGAAGTATTGTCATCAAAATCATTATACATTAGTCTAATCGTTAGCTATAGTTGCATTATTCCAAAGTCCAAATATGATATTTTCTTCTTTTTCAGTGTGTGAGACATCTTCACTCAACAATTATAAACTGTATCTTATCTGCTCACGTCTAATGTAAATCGAAACACATCTTCATCTGTTATGTATTTTGTATTTTCTCTCTGCAGATTTCTCTCTTCATCCCCGTTACTTTTGTGTTGAGCTGCGTCTTCATGATCGTCGTGTCCTTTTGGGCAGCTCCCTTCGAGTGTCTGCTAGGCAGCGGCATTATTCTCACAGGCGTCCCAGCGTACCTACTGGGCTACAAGTGGAAAAAACCCCATGTGGTCAAGAAGATGCTGCGTGAGTTGGAGATTTTTTTTTGTTTTTTTTAGAGTGAGGCAAAGGTGGTTTGTTGTGAAATTCCTGTGAGATTATCTGCTCAAGTTCTGCTGTGGGCACCGGTACATTTCCTTTGTTTACATAGTTGGTCCGGAGGACTCAGGCAAAAGACCGATATTTGACCTGTAGTAGCCTAGCAAAGAGAAAACAGACGTGGCTAACGTGACAAGTTGTTTCTCCTCAGAAATCTTCACCATGTTCTGTCAGAAGATCTTCATGTCTGTTCCTGAAGAGAAGGAGCAACATGGGGCGGCTGAATAATGCTGGACAAACCGAGCAAGATGAAAGACTGGGTCAATATTTTTGTCTGGACATTCCTGTAATGTTTACATTCATCCACATGTGATCGGACTTTTTTTGTTTTAACTTTATCTGACCAGGCAGGT
Source organism: Diplotaxodon limnothrissa (assembly GCF_057381915.1). NCBI lineage: Eukaryota > Metazoa > Chordata > Actinopteri > Cichliformes > Cichlidae > Diplotaxodon > Diplotaxodon limnothrissa. The sequence goes on along the minus strand of NC_140615.1, from coordinate 7,356,139 downwards.
AACTGTGAACATATTCAATATTCGCAAGAGTGGCCTGACAAATGGAGGATTTGTTTTATGAATATTTTATGAATACTGCAACTTTTCTGCAAAGAAGATCACCGGGCATTTTACACTCCTTATTATGAATTGATTTTAATATTTCAGCATATCTCCTTAAATGGTCAAACATGCTCTGATGTTCCATGTTAGCTAATGGAAAGCCATCTGTAAGTGTATGACTGCTGCAGGCATATAATTACTTGTGTACTGCAAGTACACAATCAGGAGCTGCAGTGGCCTATGACGTACAGGTATATTTTTCTCCTGAATTGTACAAATGAATAGCTTAGGCGGGAAAATATATGTCTAATACCACTAACAACCAAACTAGACATAGTATATTATAGTTTAGGGTTTATATTTATAGTTTATATTGTGTTAAAATAAAGGATTTTGCTATAGTTGCTATAATAACGTCACTTAGAGTTTATAACTAAGGTCAGATTTGGAAGAGGAAGAGGTTGTCTAACAAAGCACTTACTTCATTTTCTCATATGGTACTAATGTTTGTGTTAAATAGTAATTCATTCTCACATTTTACTTGATATTGTTTTTTATTTATTGGTAAGATGAACTTGTAGCGCTGTCGTAAAGCACAAGCTAAAGGGAGATGAGAGTGTCTGTGATGTCTGCTTGAGCTGCACTGTGAATCAGGTCTGTTTCTTGTATCATTTCATTCTGATACCTCATCGGCGCCACGTGTGACGATACTCGATGAAAACGATACCAGCATCTCCGCTTGTGCGCCATTGTTGTGAGACAGCGTAGATATGCTCAGATATCGTAGTAGTGTTCGTAGTTAGCCTTAATGTTTGTACTGAACGTATTTGATGTCTGTGCCAGCCGTGCCAGTGCTGATATTCTATTTCTTTTTGTCACTGTATGACCAAAATGAATGTTGCAACTTTAGAGATGCTGGCTTTGCTTGTAATTTTTGTAGGAAATGTACCTGGAGAGAGGTTTGAGGTTTTCCCAGCGTATTTCCTGGTCCAGTGAAGGCTTGGGAAGGGAGGAGCTTCAGAGGAATGTTAAGGGGGATTGGAATCATGTGGAGTGGGAAAAAGGTTTCTTACTTTTGCACACAAAGGAGAGACAGTCTCCTTACAAATCTACCACAGATGTACGTATTGTCAGCCTACTCACTGTGCTGGCAGTCCAGGTTTCACAGGCCCCTTTCCAGTGAAGGGAAAGGTCTGAAAAAACATACTAATTCATACTGGTTGCTATTCCTTTAACATTAATGCAGAAGAAGCTTTCAGACAAGAACAAAAGAAAGTCTGTGAGAAAAATGACCTTTGACATTCTCACTGGTAACATCAGACTTTCCGTGGTGAGACACAAACAGCTCTTCTTTTTCTTTTTTTAAAGGAACCCTCTTTAATCTTATTTGTATAAGTTAATGGAAATGTGAAGTTTAAATACAAACATGTAAGTACATTTGCAATTAGCATGCAACAATATTTCTCCCACTTAAAGTATTTAATACGGATTCTTTATTAATGCAGATTGCATACAGATTTAAAAAGAGAATAGCTGAATGCAAATGCTTGCAAAGTTGGCACTGTGATCATCTTTAAAGGTGAGCTCTCTGAAAGCACACCAATGAACAACACAGTCCTCGAAGACACGCCCCTTACTTAATGAATCTACTTAAATTAAAGCCCTGAACACACACGTGTGTCTAAAAACACACTGATTCCAGTTATGATGATAAGCGGTCTGATATATTTTATTTTATGCACAACGTGCTGCATCGGTGTGTGTGCGTTTGTGTGTGTAAAGTATTACTATATGTGAAAATCAATAACGCAAATGTAATTGAGAATAAAGGAAGCTCATATTTTTGATTCTATAATCGAGAGTACCTATTGTAACTGTTGTCTGTGAGTGACCATAGTAGGTACTGTACGTGTAAAAAATAAAACTATTTTGTTCAAAGTTTGATTGTTTGCGCTTTTGTAAAGCAGACGGCCAACAAAAGGAGTCAGAGGATTAAAATCTGATTGCTTTCTCCTGTAGAAATGCAGCAGCTGGTCGACAAAAGGCCGGCCGAAGCCCCTCTTCAGGCACCGGCTTCAGATAAAACAAAGATTCTCTGAACCTGACATCCTAACGTCCAAATGAGGATGTTTCTCAAAATAGCGTTATCATCTCAGCCATCAAATGTTTGGTAGTGCTCTGTGTCACATGCACATTGCTTCTTGTTTGTCCTGTCTTGTTTGTTGGCTCTCAGACAATGACGCTGCCGACCCGCTGTGCTGTCAGGGGACTTCATATCCGTCTGAAGAGGAAATGAGACGGCCCGATGGCTGCTGATGGAGCTCTTATCAGAGCTGCTGGACACAATATTAGTGATGGGGGATTGGACAGGCAAGGAGCCGATGAATGCGCAAGTCACGTCTACAAATACAGAGTATTTTGATATATTAAGTGAAGATGGAAGTGGGGAAAGGGTTCAAAGCATTTTCAGAAGATGTGGTGAAGTCGAGGTGTTAGTGTATTCTTTATCTTGAAGACAGTGTGGGTAAAATCAGTTTTTTAAAAAAAAAAAAATGTATATAATATTATACAATTAGTTTAGACTACAGAAAGCCGACTATTGCAAATGTTTTTGTTATAACATATGATCATCGTTTTACAGCTTCTAAAAACAAAAAAACTTTCATCTGCTTTTGGCATCAACATTAGGGCTGTGTAGCCAATACTAGATTTCACCAGCAGGTGGCGATAGAGGCCCATCAATAGAAAGATGATGGCGAATCACTGAAAGGAAACTGCCGAACTACGGTAATCACCCACGCAATAAAACAACAAAACATATTAAATTTAGAACGTCTGCCTTTGAAACTGTGCAAACCTTATTATTAATATTACTAATCTCTACGTTTCCGTTCACAAATTATTAAATTAGTCTAACAAATGCTAGTTTACCTGTGTTTTAGCAGAGTATTTTTCCTAAGACGAACATGCTGCAGATGAAGATGAGCCATGGGTGAGGGTTGCTCAAGGGCACAACTGAAGAGGGAATGATAGTGAAGCCTTTGATATCCTTTATCACTGTTAAAACATATCAGCGTCCCACTTTTAGGAATCTGATTTACTATAATTAAAGTATCTTTCTATTTTGAGGGTTTAGGGCAAGGATGTCAAACTCATTTTATATTTTGGTACAACCCATTTTGATCATAAGTGGGACAGACCAGTGAAACTCTCCTGGCTGTTAGCGTAAAGAAGCTTAACTACACATTTAATCCCAGAGACATTTTAATATAAGAACACGAAACTCAGTTTGAGCAGTACATCTCAGTTTGTCTGCATGTGAAATAACTGTTGCTCTGGACCTAAACTGCAAGAAATAAATGTTCTGTTAGCTTATTGCACAAACTGTCATAGAGTTATAAAACAGAACATTTGTAATAATTGACAGAATGACGTTTTTTAAACATGATTTTTGACAGTAAACCTACCGTAAAAACCAAACATTTCTATAGCATCTGGCGAAAAAAAACAGGCACTCTGTTATTTCATTGTATATCTATTACTTGTTTACTCTGACTTGTCACGGGGGAGCGCTTTATCAGTAGAAAAAGCCATAAAACTTATGAAACTATAAGCTTGTAAACATTTTTTATATTTTTGTTCTTTACATTTTCGAAAGCCGTGTAATGCATCAGATTGGAGTCTCTCACAGGCCCATTCTGGCCCCTGGGCGCTTTGATAGACACCCGCTTTAGGGGAACTAACAAACTGGGAGGTTATAGTTTTGTGAATCGGCTCTAGGGGGCACTGCGCCATCACCACGATGGAAAGAGAGAGCAAGAGGGCAAAAGAGAGAGGGAGAGGGGGAGTAGAAAGGGTAGAGAAAGCGCTGATGCGAAAGGCTGATAGATTCCATTTCTATTTTACCTTTAATCCAACTGTGAAATTCATAACTAAAAGGCAGATTTTGTTCTTCTTCTTCTCAGGTAGTTCTCTGAAAGGCCGTGTACTGCTGCATCAACTCTGAGTTTCATCATGGCACCTTTTAGCAAAAAAAAAAACATGGCCAGGGGGCAGGAAAAAAATGTTGCTTGGTGTTTTATATTGATCTAGTCTGGATTTTATGGGGTGGGGAAGAAAAAATAGAAACAGCGAAAAGGTTAAAAGCACGTTAAATGAAGTTACACTATCAAGCCTTAACTTTTCACCTAATGAGCCATGTGACAGCAGCTACATCAACTCCTGCTACATCAAAGGTAATTCTCCTAATTAACCCCAGACACATGCAGGGGGAATGCAAAGTTGCGTTTACAGGTTGCTGTAGCGATCAGGCAGAGCTCATCAAAAACACTAATGAATCTGTTAAGACTTAATGACAGCCATGCAGTCAAAAACAAGCAGAGACGCACACCTTTTTTTGTTTTGTTTTTCACTTTAAACATTTTATTACAGACAAAAGAAAACAAAAAGAAGTAATTGTGACACAAAAAAGAAAAGAAAAAAGAATCTAATGCTGGTACATTAGCACCAACAGCAGTTTTTGAAAAAATATTATTCTAATAATCATGTAGTTTGATCATTAATAGTAATAATAATAATAATAATAATAATGATAATAATAATAATGCACCCTGATTAAAATAAGCCAAAATTTTACTTCATTTCATTTATAAATAGATGTGGAACCTGCAACCAAATTAAATAGAATGACCATATGATATTTAACAAAAACATAATGGGTTCTCTCATCACTGGCTTTAAAACTTTAAAAGAAGTATGTTTGGCAGGTTTATACACAAAATTAAAATATCTGTCCTGACGAGCAATCCTCTGAAACAAAATCCTGCTACAGTGAAAAAAAAGAAAATCTTAAAGAATTATTTTTCTTTACAGAAAAAAAAGATAAAGATGAGTTCAACACAATTCTAAAACACCTAATAAAACTAGTCAAAAACTTTAAAACCCACTGTTATGTTTTTTTTTCTTTTTTAACCTTTAGTAACATTTCACATTTAGCAACTTTTTTTTTTTTTTTTGTTATTCACCTGTACAAGTGGTGCTGGGACTAAGGGGTGGCTGGGCGGGGTCACAGGTGTAGGGGAGGAGGGTGTGGTCTTTACTGACCTAGTAAGTAGGAGGAGCTAAAAGGAGAGGTTTCAATCTTTGACCTCTACAGTTCTGCAGCGTCCTGAGGCCATGTGAAGAGAGTGCGACACTCTCTGCCGGAGCTCTGCCAGCTGTGGAGGAAATTGAGCATTTTGCAGTCTTTGCATTTCCCTCTTTATTTTGGAGAGATTTGAGACTGGTGAACACAGTTTCAACACGAGTTTTAGTGTGTGTATTCCCTCACTGAATCCGCCTGCACAGAAAAAAAAAACAATTGGAAAAAAAGAAAAAAGAAAAAGGCAAGGGACTGCAGCTAAATACACACATAAGAGGAATCCATTTTGGTGATATTTACAATCACGCTGTGATAAATAAAGGAAAGGATGAAGTCCTCTACTGAGGGCAAGGATGATTTACAAATGCGTTTGTGACTATACCTTCATTTTAAATGTTGCTTTGCTTTCACTCACTTCGGGTGTTTCAGTCTGTCCCGAAGAACATCCACCCCGATGGGGTGACTATATTCTATTTTCCTGCGTTAGCTTTTCTACCCAAGACCCTACACTTGGAGTATGCTTTGAGCATTTTAACTCCCCAAAACAAGGGCAGTCCATGGCAAACAGCGTAATGGAGCAAAGAGGAGTGGAATCATCTTTTTTTAAAAAATCTAGACAAAATGAGAAGATGTTTTTTTTCTTTCTTTTTCTTTTCTTTTTTTTTTTTGGTCTTCATTTCCAGTATGTTGGCATGAGCTTAAAACTCACTGCCCCCTCAAAAAATGGAAAGTTCACTGATAAGGAAAAAAAAAAGCAAGAGAAGTGCCTCGGGCTTCTGGCCGATCTAAGTGCTTGGCAAATAGGTGAAGTTACTGTAGCAGTCTTTGGGATTTTTGAAATCCATCAGGAAAAAAAAGAGAGAGAGAGAGAAAGAGAAAAAAAATGGTGTAGAAGCAGATACATCGATGATGTTGTTGTTATGTTAGAAAGCTCCCTGGAGTCTGACATTTGGAGGTCTTTCAACTTCAAGTGAGGTAGAGAGGCTTGTCTCGAGCTCCCATGCCGCTGCTGCTGAGGAAAGAAAGAAAAACAGCGTTAATGTATGGCTGGATATACGTGTGAATACGGGGGTGTTATCCTATATTTCACTGGGAAAATGCTGAAGGATTGTTAAACATTTGTCACGGCGGGACTGGCATTAGAGAGCGGCTTCAGAACAAACATAAAAGCTGACGATGAAGCGCGCACATCAATAAGCGTGAAGCCAAAATTTGAAGATCACTTGTTACTTGAAATGTCAAACACAAAGTCTGTTCTCCAGTTATCTCTACTGATATACTGGAGACAACTTAGCTCCCTCCAAAACTACAAACTACAATGACTTGACACTGAGAGTAAAGGTTTAAGCAAACACCCAATATTACTTCAAAGACTGTCAAACATGATTTGACCTAGGCGTGATCCCGTTTGACATCCAGATGAATCAGCTCTAAATACAGGAGACGCCGACTTCCAGCTCAGCTGCCTCTCAAAGTAGCAACGCAGCGTTTCAGGTGTGAGACAAAACATTCTTCTCGTGCCTGCTCGGATATCTTGATTCAATAAGGCAACGTGTGCCGAGCGAAACACGGGGAAACTTAATTGGATGTCACACTTTTTTCCAAGCTTGGTAATAGCATTGTTCTACTGCTGCATTACTCATTTCAATTTCAAGGAGATGCTTTGCTTTAGCAGGGAAATTGCAGTTTATGATTAATACTGTCTGAGTCTCTGAGTGTGAAAGTGAAGTGGTTTAGAGTAACTCATTTGGAAAATGAGTAACTGTCAGACAGCTGCTTAGTATTCTCAACAATCAAATGTCTTGGATTGCACTCACAGAGGGACAGAGCTTTTTGTGTGTGTGTGTGTGTGTCTGACTCTGTAATTCCCGTAAGGAAAGAACTAATATACTAACAGCATAATATTGTAAGTGGTGCAAAGAGCTCACCTGCAATGGTTGGGTCCGCAGTCCCTGTTGCAGTACTCGCTATCCCAGTCGGGGTTCTGGCCGTGCACTGGATTGGGGGCCCCGGGAGACTGTGAGCCCCCAACACTGTTCTGGTAATCAGCTTGAATATGGGAGAAACCCTGCAGATAGCAGGAGAGGCGAGATGAGCACAGGATGTTACACGACTTCAGCTTTATGATGGCCAGCCATCAGAGTTTGCTGAGCCATGATACTGTATAAGGCTAAATGTTGCCACTGGTCTATATGAGTTGTTACGCATTCACATTTGGCCCCATTGCATTGACGAAATCACCCTTCTTAGTTTGGCAAGACACCCTGCTGCTGGAATGGAAACATTATGGACTCAGAGGGAAAAGAGAAAACAGTTTGATTGAGACTAAATGGGTCTTTTATGCGTTAAAAGAGGAATTGAGAACTCTTTATTAGAGAGCGAGGCTTTACTGGAACTTTTTCCTCTTTAGAAAACAGCAGTAATCGATGAATAACTGTTGTTGATTTTATATTAAATCACAACGGGAGAAGCATTAGACGCTGAATATCTATGGAAGCTAATTAGGAAGTAAATAAAGGTGATGATATTTGTATATTTGTATGTGAAGTGAGTCTAGAGGAAACACAAATCCCTTTGGGGTTATATAAGGAATGGGCATCTGGTGTTAAATATCTGCCAAATGAAACATGCAGAGCTACTCGAGTGGCGACCCAACAATCGAGAAGCTGAAAGTAGCTCATGATGTCTGCTAGCATGTGTGTTGTTGATCATCTGTAGAAGAAGCATGCATAGTGAATTTTAATAACAGCTAGACCAACCTGTTGGCTGAGAGGAGGGGAATGCAGAGGTGCCTGGAGCCCCATTTGGTGCGAGATGATTGGTTGCGACTGCTGCATTCGGATTGGCTGGTTGAGCAGGGAGCTCTGATGCAGGGAGAGCTGAGCGTGCGGATGCAGAGGTGGGCTGATTTGGAAGGGTGCTGGGGGAGAGGCACTCATGCTGGGTGGGAGCATCTGGGACTGGCCGAGGGTCTGCGCCAGTGTGTGGCGGGGTGGCCCGCCGTAGCTCTGGAGGTCTGACAGGGGAAAGGAGCCCGGCGGGCCCAGGTACGGTGAGGAGGGCTGAGGGGGCACGCTGTACAGAGGCTGCTTGGGGGGCATCATGTGGGAGGACTGGCTGGTCTGCTGGGCACTTTTTGGTTCAGGGTCATTGTATGTCTGTGGATGAAAATACATCATATTAAGACAAGAAAGGCCCCATTAAGGACACTGCACTCATCAGCCAATATTCATCTGATAATAACACGTCTCCCTCATTCCTTTTAAAGAGAAACTTTTTTTCCCCGTCATGCTCTGTATTGTTGAATAGGTTTTATTTTTTTTAAACTGCACGCATTGTTATGCTACAGGAAAGTGCCAGCAAGCAAACCAGGTCGTATCTGTTTCCTATCACAGCCACAGGGATATCCTGCTATTTTCCATCATACATTTTTGTTGGACTTACAGAGAATTATTTTTTAAAGCAATAGTTTGAGATCTTTGCTTCTTTGCTTTCTTTCTAAAATTTCGATGAGAAAAATCAGCAGATCCATGCAGCTGTTTCCCCTGATCTAGTATTTATGCAAAGCTGAGCTAGCTTTCTTATTAAGCATGTAGGTATGTAATAAAGGCTTTTTCATCTAATTAGAACCTAAACAGGCTATCTCCTAAAGCGTTACATTTACTGCTGAATTATTTGTGGAAAGCTTGCACCCTTGCACAAATTACTTTCTTTATTGACTGAGGATTTGTTTACTAAATCTCTACGAGGCTCCAGGCTGTGCGTAAAATATAATCTATATCAATATTCATAATGCGCAAAATATGAGAATAAACCCCTGCTGGATTTTTCTTTTAAGCATGCGACAGGCGACAGTTGTCACCTCTACACCCATGTAGAGGAGCTGACAGATGGGCAAAGATTGTACAGATTAAAAACAAAAAAATCGTAAACTTCACCAAAAAACCCCTCTGAATTTGACCTTTCCCAGGCTGGACAGTACCACACTGAGCAGGAGCAACACCCGTAAAACACCCCACCTCTATCTTCACCCCACCCTCTCCAGGCTCCTGTGATGAGCTGTCAGATTGCTCATCTCCAGCCATCAGTGTTGATTAGAAGGTAATGGAGCCCATTTGTATGAATAGAGCAAGGGGCCGAGGTAATGATCAATACACACCTTGACAGATAGATGGGAAAAGGAGTGGGACACACACACCCACACACACACGTGCACACACACACATACATATATGCAGGACCCCAGGCAGAGAAATGAGACTGTTTGCCTGCAGAACAAATGGAATGACAAAAGGAATCTTCACCACACTACATTGTGTGTTGTTAATACAAGACGGCACTAAACAATGCAATTCGCAGCCCTCCTCCTTGCCTTTCGTTATTCCCTGTGCTGCGTTGCTGGTTTATACAAACCGGCATCATTCATGGGGCAAAAAGGATGTCATAGATCTGAATTAGCGGGAAAGTGTCAGAGGTGGGAATAGCAGCAAAGCCCACAAATGCCTCTGCTGATTTGGATGTGCTTCCAGCTCTAGATGACGAGAGGAGGAACTAATGCAGGACACAGGTAAATTAATGATTGCTTATTTCCAAAGATACATACAGTACAGAGTATCTGATAGCCCACATAGCGCATAAGAGAGTTATTATATTGTCTTCTCTAAGCCGCATACACATTATGGCCATTATGGATGTGTGCTTTGACTGGCCGACCCCTCCCCCAACCCTTCACCCTATATCACCATACCAACTACAAACCCCTACCCCCACTGTGCACCCTATGGAAATCAAGTATTGTTCCAAATAGGGCCTGTACTTTGAGCATCACATGCCCCCCCCCCCCCCCCCCCCCAAAAAAAACCACACTCTTTTTCACCACCACCAGCTCATGCGAAAGAAGGTCCTCCCAGCCCATTAGCAAGTATTTTACATCCAATCCATCATCAGTCTTAGCCAGGGCCTGTGTGTCATAAGCGTTACCTTGGAAACCAGACTGGCTCGGTACGCGGCCAAGGCTTTCAGGTACTCTTTCTTAGCCGCCTCGGTTTTCCTCTTGTACCCCTGTGAAGAAATAAAATCAAAACAAGAGGCTTCAGGTGAGAGCAGAGTTTGACTCGCTCATAAACGTGCAGACACACACAGACACACACATCTGTCAATAAACACACACACACGACTTTTTTTTTAAAGGCAAACTCTAACACTCTCTTAAACACATCCTGCGCACATGAACATGCACGCACACACAAACATACACACACATACACATAAAAAGATGCTTAATGTTTCCCTTTCCATCAGAGCCAATGGTACAGAACACCTCTATTTCCTCATCACAGCACTAATACTCCCTCATCTCAATGTGTCTCTCTCTATTGTAGCGACACATCATTTCCATTCCAATCCACCTAGAGAAATGAACTGGAACTTCTCTCTCTCTGTCCCTTTAGCTCCACAATAACACTATCAGTACATTAGTGATAAACCAGAATGGTTGTTGTCATTTGGCACATTACGATGTGAGTTTTGTTTGAAACTGCCTTTCATATTGTCAGAGGGATGTACAAGCCTCTGATGTCATGTGTTTTCCAACAGACTGAAGTGTGTTTGCATGAAGAATGTGGAAAATGGTGCTATTAACTATAAGGGCTATGAGGCAAAATGAGGCAAAATTATGTCTCTTATGCAAAACAAAAAGAAAAGATAGAGAAAAATCCTTCTTAGTAGGAAAAAATGTGTTTATATACTGTACTGTTGTTGCAGTACTGGAGCCGGTATGAACACATTTACTGATATCAAAATGATACTTTTCTAAATGTTTTGCACAAACACGTCTATTCATTCAGCAAAGGACCTGAAACTTTAATAATCCTAAAAGTTTTCTGAAAACAAGCCACAATGCAGGAACTTGAAATCTTTTTATGTGATTGATGTACACTGGTAAAGCACTAAGCTAGTCTAGAAGCTACACAGGAGCTTTGCAGAGCCCTGTCTGAACTCTTTTACATCCTTTCCTAAAATTACACTTTGTTCATCCCATGAAACAGACGATTTAATTAACAGCTAACAACTGCGATTTCTCTTGCAGGTGAAAACCCACGAAAAATAAAGTGATGGCCGTCTATATCTGTCATCAGTATTACTTCCCACCTATTACTGCTGAACTGAAACTAGAGATCATGTCGAATAGAGAAAAAAAAACAATAGATTGCTCCTCCTGGATAGCCAAGATGCCCTTCAGCTCAATCCAAGGATGAGTCGATAGTGGAGGGAGCTCACTAATTCTGTATTCTAGGCAGGATCAAAATAGAAGGCGAGAGATATAAATAAAGAGAGTGGAAATGAGAACTTCACACATTCCAGCTTGTCAGAGGGCCAATGAAGATACATATTGTGGAGGCTGGTGGGACAGAGGAAATGGGACACTACCTTGGCCTAGCGCTTTGTGGGAGTTTTTTTTTTGGCAAAGATGAGTTTCAATTTTTCTGTTTTATTTCTGGAAAAGCTGTTTTCACTTTCTATGGACACTACACTGCTAAGATAGATGGCTTTGATAGTAATCACATTCACATGTGATTGCTTGCTTTTGCAGAGGTGCGCGAGCGCGTGAGTATGTGTGTATTTACCTCCTGCATAACATTATCAGTCCTAGACTCTTTAAATCTCCCCAAGCATGTTTATATTTTTCCCATACTGACCATTTCCTGCCTATAAAATGTCCTACTTTGTTAGTCTCAGACTGTTTTATGGCTGTTGTTGCAGAGAACACTCCCCCTCCCTCCGCTTCCTTCCCTTTGGTAGAATTAAATTTAGAAAGAAAATCATTTTAATGAGAGTCAGGGGAGTGGGGATAAACGGATGGATTATCTTTGGAAAGAGAAGAACTAGCTCATTAAGGTGAGCTGTATCTCACAGCAATGTTCTGGTAATTACACGGCAGATAATGCCAACGAAAGGCTGCCTGCCTCTGCTGCAGCACATGCGCCATCTACTGGAGCGACCGCAATCAAAATGTGTACGCGTGTTTGCGTCATTGCACACTGTGCGTGCTCCCATCTGGAAAGCTCATTTTGGTGCCTAGACTTTTGCACAGCATGTTGTTTTAAACCTTCTGCACCTACACGAAATAGTTTTTACCTGCTTCTGTTCTTCGCCTAGGCTGTCCCACATGGAGGCCACGATCTTGGACACGTCCCCGAAGGTAGCATTTGGGTTTTGGCCCTTGATGGCTGCTTGGGTGTCTCTGAAGAAGAGCGCATATGCAGACACGGGTTTCTGTGGCTCGTTGGGGTCCTTCTTCTTCTTCTTCTTTTGAGGTTTGGGTTTGGGCTTCATCATTTCTGCTGAGGGTCGCTTCTCACTGCTTATCTGAAGACAGAAGAAATGGATGGGGAGAAAGAGAGACAAGGAAACCGTCATAAATCACTTCATAATATCAGCTACCGCAGAAAGAAGTTTTATGTGCCCGATGCATTGGTTGGACAAGATACTCTAGTTTTTCCAGGGCATCATGTACAGTATATGTAGGTTATGCACAAACATACAATTTTGCACAATTTTAGAGAAAGTTGGACTAAATTTCAGTAGCAACCAAAACGTGCCAAAAACGGCGGTACTTTTAGTGTCCAAACTGTCCCACAGATTCTTGTGGGAAGCACAGTCAGGTGCTTAGCAGCACTGTTGCCTCACAGCATGGTCCTGGATTTGGATCCACCGACCAGCTGGGGCCTTTCTGTGTGGGCGTTGCATGTCTTCTCTCTAGGTAGGCATGGGTTAGGCTAATGAACAATTCTAGATTGGCCATAGCTGTGAATATGAGCATCTCTTTGTGTTAACCCTGCAACAGACTGGTGACTTGCTCAGGGTGTACCCTGCTTTTCACCCTATGACAGCTGAAGTGACCCCAAATTGGATATGTGAAAAAAAAATAGCTGGTTAGATTCCTGTGTTATTTACTTTTCAGCATAAATAAAATACTGCCAGTGATACCTACTGATATAAATGTGAAAATCCCACATGACTTCCTTCTTGAACTATTAAGTCGAACCTTTTGCCTGTCTGGCAACCCGGATGCCAGCCTACCTAATAGTGTGACGACAACACCACATCAGCTTTTTACCTCTAAGGGGTAAACAGCTGTAAAAAGATGGTTTTGGTCTCTATAGCTAATTAGCCACTTAGCTGAGTGGGAGGATTTACAGTTCCACTCAACCTTGTGAACGTTAAGGTGTAAAGTTCAGGGTGTGTTCACTTTGACTGACAGGTGGAGGAAGGCAGACATCTACACCTCCACTAAACTCACTGAACTTGACCTCTTGCCTTGTTTGTGGTGCCTTTAGGATTTTAGATTTAAATGCAGCTATGTGATAAATACAGTAATCTCAGTTCCAGTTTAATTTAAGCAGGTTTGGGTTATAGGGACATTTCCCAGTAAGTTTGCAAAATGTCACTAGTTGCTTAAATTAATGGCTGCAGAATTAATAGATATTTTATATTTTCCTTTTTTCCTCCTTTTTTAAAAAAATGCTTCTTTCAAGTGTACCAGAAATAATGGCATGTTTTCAGGAAACCAGCAGAGAGGGAATTTTCCACACACCCAGTTTGTCAACAATAATACACTGCAATCTCTCGACATTTTCAGGAGGCAAAACTGTTCACATCTGTGTGATGTACTTGATCCAATACACATGAATACATTCTCATTTTCCATGCAGGGCTTTGACTGGGAGTCAAATCCAGGTCACCTGATGCTGGATGTGATTCTATATGGAAATTGCCTTCTTTACGGAGATGAACGGAGACGGGAGAGGGAGCCAGGAGAGAGAGGGAGAGAGAGACGGTGAAGAAAAAGTGATGGCTTGATGTTGCCATTAGTAGCAGTGAAACATCAGTTAACCTGATTTCCTGGTTGCTATAAAGGCAGAAAAAAAACAATCTAATTTCCATCCATATCATAGAAATAATGACATGCGGAATATATGATGATATACATTGGTATTAAGTCAAATGAAAGATGCTGATGTGCACTCGTTGCGGTTGTCGGGTTACGCCGAGTTACTCAAACGTTGTTAAGAGCTCTGAGGGAAGTGACAGCGAATTCTTCTCTATTTTGGCAAACGCGCATCATCTCCAAGGCCAAGTTCCTGTTTAATCATGTTGCATTTTTAAAAAAACTTCTAACCATCTTTGAATGTTTGCTTTCATAATCCACTCATCCAGGGGGTTCAGTGGTAAAGCTCAGTGTGGGTGCAAACCGTGAAAAAAGATTTGTCCCCGCGTGAGTATCGAACAGCAACTTTAGGACATTTAAAGACGTTCATTTCCATTCAGTGCATACTTATCACTAGATTAAGCAAAGGCCGTGTTTTCCCCTTTCACCGTCGATTGGAAAACAAGAAACGACTGCCTTTGAAAACTGCATTGTTTTTAGCGAGGCATTTGCCAAACAACATACTGTATTCCACACAGCATGAAATTAACTAATCAAAATTCAAGGTCCAGAAGCACATTTGGCAGCTAAGGAAAACTTCAAAATGGCCTTTGTGGTGTGAAATGAATGAATGTTCCCCATTCAGGATGATGTGAAAGTATTGCTTGTCTATTTCACAGCTTACAGGTAATATTCTTTTTTTTCCCCCCGTGCGAGTGTGTGCAGTTTCATTAAAAAATAATCATCCCTCACTTTTAGGCAATGAGGCAGAAGACAGGCATTTGAAACGACATCTGTTCCACCCAAGCCTTTGAAGTGAAAATAGAATAAACTGAAGGTAGAGCTAATGGAATGACAAAACATAAAAAAGAAGAAGAAGAAGGCTAAATAATCGCCAGGAAAATTCACATGTATTCATACAGAGGAAAGAATGATGACACGCAACAGCCCACAGCAGAATGCAATCAACCAGGAGAATAAAGGGCGTATTCTTTCATTTCTTTCTTTATTTCCACGTCTTATAATCAGAGATTCATGTTCTCAGCTCAAGTATATACAGTAAAAAGCTGACTCACATACTTCTAAAGAGACAACAGTAAGTGAAAACTGCTCACTCTGCACAGTATTAATAATTTTCTCCCAGAAAAATAAACAGGAAAAAAAAAATCACCCCCTCAGATGATTAATTTGTTCTCATCTTTCTTCAGCATGTTTCATCTAAATCTAATTGTGAAAGTGGTTTCCTTCATTTATGAGATTACCTTTATATATAAATATATATGTATTAAAAAAAACAACTTAATGTAAACTTCTCTGCAAAAAAGGCAATTTAACATCGGATCTTTTTTCTTCCTTAACAAAGTACCACAGAGAAACACTTTGTATTAGAATATTAAACTAGGCCCACTGGCCTGTCATTTTGCCTGCTAAATAATCTTTTTGTTTTAATGCGCTCTGCCTGGTTTCCTCACACTCGAGCCCTGAACACCTATTAAGAGAAAACTCCACAGCTTTGACTTTATATTTAAGAAGACCAGTCTCATTAACCGACACAGTCTTCTGTAAAACGAAATATCTTTCAAATGAGAAAGTGAAAAAGTGATCGCAGCCATATTCATCACTATAGTTTTTTCTTTCTGGCCCTACAAACTATCGACGCTGGATAAACACTTACCCACCACACAGCCAACTACACAATATCAAGCTTATTTTGCCGGGTTCTCTCGTGCAGGTGTAGTGAACAGTAATGATTATGACAGCTGTTGTTGTCAGTTGAGAAAAAGAGACAGTCACATCCCTTATTCATAATGCAACATCTCGTGGCTCCAGTGCATTCTGGTCTATTTTCTGATACTGCTACTGAGAAGACTGGTATCTTGTGCTCTTGCGAGATGGACTCTCTATGCAAAATGTCAAAACTTGAAACTCTTTTTATTATATGCTTACAACAGACAGATTTTAACGTGACTGATATTTATTTCTTGTCTTGCATCACTGTTATTGTGCTAAAGCTAGCTTAACATATGATGCCATGTTATTTGCCAATTTATTTAGCCATCATTTTTATCTTTTATCATTTTGAAACACAAAGGGAAATGAGAGGGAAAACTCAGCCCCTCATAATCTGAAGCTGTAACTTTAGTTTAAACACAGGCCTTCTTGTTTAATAAGTATTCACATTTACAGTGCTGGATGGATTCAGTGCAGCCACAACAGTTAAATTCACTGCAGCAGTGCAGAGGTCTCCTTTGGCTTATCTTCTAATTGTACATAAAAATGTAAAACGTGTAAATAACAAACTGTGGAAAAAAGTACCAAAGCAAATCCACCTGTAACAATTTACCATGATGTCTTTGGCATTTACATATAAAATCCGGCATTCACATTACAGACAGGCCAGACCAGACAGGTTTATTTAAGTATTTCAGAAACTGTTGATCTACTGGGATTTTCCCACACAACCATCTCTAACGTTTACGGTAAATAGTCCAAAAAAATATCCGGTGGGCGAAAATGCCTCGTTGATGTCAGAGGTCGGAGGAGAACGGCCAGACTGCTTCAAGCTGATAATTCAAAACAAGCACTCTTCGCAACCAAGGCATGCAGAATCTCTGAAAGCACAACGCATGGAATCTTGAAGCAGACGAGACCAAACCTGGACAGCAGAAGACTGGAAGACACTGACGAGTCTTAATTTCTGTCTTGTATCAACAGTTCAGTATGGTGGTGGTGGTGGTGTTAGGGTTGTCTCAGCATGCTCTGGGCCTCTTAATATCAGCTGAGCATCACCTAAATGTCACTGTCAAGTATTGTTGCTGACTATGTTCTTCCCTTTATGACCACAGTGTACCCATCTTCTGATGGCTGCTTCCAGCAGGATAATGGACAATGTCACAAAACTGGTTTGTTGATCATGACAGTGAATTCACTGCACTCAAGAGGCCATCGCAGTCACCAGATTTCAATCCAACAGAGCACCCTTGGGATAAAGAATAAAAGTAGCTCTGAAGGCAAAGGGAAGTTCAACCTGCAGGGTGTACCTAACAGATTGGCTGATGAGTGCGTTTAATAACATTTTTTTAAAGTTAAGTAATTGCCTGCCAATTTTCTCCATGCAAGAGGACACAATGCACATTCACAGAGCAGACATACACTGATGGTAAAAAAGCTTTTAAAGACTGCAATTAGGGGGTCGACCAGAAACAGCACGCGGATGTCTTAGGTAAAAAACATCGTGTCCTGTACACAGCAACAGAGACTAAATTTATTTCCAACACAGCTTTCTAGTTTACCAGGAAAAGATTGAACTATAGAGTCAGCCTTAGCTTGCTCATCCCATCAGCATTTCTGTTGTCTGAGAGCGAGAGAGATAGTGATGGAGAGAGAGAGCGAGAGAGATAGTGATGGAAAGAGAGAGAGAGAGAGAGAGATGGAAGGGGTGGTAGGTGAAGAGAGAGAGATAAGGAAAAGGAGGGTAGCTGTGATTCTGAATGGACAGCACTGCACTGGCAAGACAAGATTAGAATTGACAGCCTGGTAACTGCGTCACTATCAAAACAGCAAAGAGAGAGAGAGAGGGGTGGAGGTGGATTTGGGGAATAGTGAAGAAAGTGAGATGCAAAAGAAAAGAAGAGTCGATCTAAAGAAAACAGGAGTGGAAAGATATAGAAAGAAGAGGACTCGCAACGAGGACTGTGTGCACGCGCGGTGACTGACAAAGCTTAAGACAGATGAAAATTAGACAATAAAATCCGATAATAGCATGAGAGTGTATAAAAGTCTTTCTCCAATCACAGTCTTCTTATCATAGTCATTATCATATACAGTGAACAGCAAAGTGGAGAGTGCTGCATAATGTATCAGCTTTGAAAGGCCATAAAAACAAACAGGAACTACTCTAAGGTGATACAATGATGATTGTTACACAAAAGCAAATACTGGGCACAGCGCTAAATCAAAATGAATGCCATGCACTTGCAAAATCTACACACCTTGTTTCATAGATGCACACACACACACACAAACGCTATTGGTTTTGAGTGTGTTACACAGTTTGATCTGCACAGTAGCTCAAAGAAGAAGAAGAAGATAAAAACCTATTTTTACATGCTTTTTTTTTGCAGTGAGTGTGCAGTGGCCCGGAGAATGAGCAACAGACTATGAGAGGGTTTTTAAATCTGCAGTTTAAGAACATCAATCGAAAGCCGGTAGTGAAATAAGCTTTGGCCGAGGACTGTAAAAGCAGATTTAACAAGCCGACGTCTCAATAACAAATCATCTAACATTGTTTTCCCGATACAGATTAGCACCTTAATGTTATCTCCAGAATAAAGTACACTTTGAAAGAGGCAAGAAGTGCCGGATGAAGAAAAACTGAGGATGTGGCTATTTACTGGAAATCTGAACGTAAACTGTTTCTTCACCTATCTGCATCACAAATTCCCACAATGGAAAGAAATGCGACATCCCTGATGCGCGCACTACTTTCTGTCGTATTTTAAAGGTTCTCCAACACTTACGCTCTACACTTCTCAGTGATGATGCAGAACGATGACATATAAATGGCTGCAATCCCCAATTCACTTTTCATTGTACAATCAACTGCTGCGTTTTTGATACACAGGGAAGTAGCAAATGATGCAGATGCAATTTGCGTAAACTGTCTGTGACTGTTGTTCAAAGTGGTGATTGCAGAGTAATAGCAGATTAAACCCAACGGTTCGTTCTTCAACCTGCACTAACTATTTTTTTTCTTTTTTTTGATCACATGGGGGCAGCGGACACAAGCTGTAAACACAGCGAGTCTGAAGCAAACCGCTTTCCTCTTTCACACTTACAGGAAATGTGGCACAGCAACATTTTTCATTACTGGTGTTGCTCTAATGTCCATCTGATGAATTTCAATCCAACATTTCCTTGTTTTCCTCTCAGTTTGGCTCCTCACCAACTGCTAACTGGCTCTTTATTGGCTAACCTTGAATGTCTGGCTTTTGGTTTTGTGTAGGAAATGTGTGTTTATTGTTTTTTTTGATTGTTTGTTTTGGAAAACACCTGAAATATGATTCACAGACCTGATGGGAGTAGAATGTGTAGATAATTCTCATTGAGTTCATTACCATGACCGACCACTATTACACACAAGTGCTTGTAGGATCCACTGTTAATAACCACAGCCTTAAATTTAATAAACAATGAAGGAAATTCAATAATATATTTAGATTGCACTACAGTGGAATACATCTTTCAGCAAAACAAACGCGGACCTCTTCACAGTAGCTCAGTGAAGAGCTGCACAGCTTAGTGTGGCGGTTGCAGACACTTAAGCCTTTCTGGGTTAATAAATAGATAAATAGTCACAGTTAAAGCACCAGCAGTGAGAATAATGCGATTTCAAGATGCTATATATAATTTCTTTTCCTGTAATTTTCACCACAAGCTGGAACTCAGGGCAATAAGACAAAAATGAGCTCTTATAGGTGCTGTAGAAGTACAAAAATCTATTGTGCCAAACATCTGTAACAGCAATTGTGTAAAATGTACGTAAAACATAAGCAAGTCTTTGTTAAGTTTCTGTAATTTTGCTGTTTTTTTGTTTTTTTTTATTTTATAACATGCTCTTAGTCATTATTTAGATATCATTTTCAGCTATCATTTGAAAGTGCACCTGCACATGATGCAGTCAGGCCCGTTGTCTCAGAAAATGCTGGCAGGCTACATGAGAATGTAAACACATCTGAACGCGTCAGTCCTCTTTAAATTAAAAGTGACTGTAAATACCAGGACTGGCATCCAAAATTCCAGATGATTGTTAAACTTTTTTTTCCCCACACAGGTTGAATGATACACAACATGTCATAGTCAACTTTGGATACAGGTTAACACAAATTCCTCTTATCTTACGCTACCAAACGCCATGTTAGCTTGGTTTCTCTGTATTCCCCACATCCAGCTCAGGATGAAGACTTGATAGGTTAAAATATGTCTTAAAATATATGCAGTGCCCTCCTCATCTGGAAGCAATTACAGCTCTATGTCAGACTGCCCATCTGTAAGCAATAAGCAGGACTGCATGTCAAAGCCGCTGCAAAGATCTCTGAGTGGAACCAGGCACTCGTCCAGAGAGCAGCACTCATCAAATAAAAAATACAGCCTGGCCTAAACAATAATGAACCGGAAGTGCACATTCGTGATCTTGATCTAGGAGACATGAAAGGATGTTAGCAGAATCGTATAGACCTGATATATAGATATATACATATATCTATATATACATAAAGAAGCCATTATGGAATTTGCATCCAGTTTTGGTACCATGCCATTACAAATGCACAGGGTCATTATGATGGAGTATTTCTACAGTTTTGGGCTGCAATGTGGATTTGATTTCAACTAACATTCCTATTGCTGATACTTTAAATCCAAAGCCATTGCTGAACTAAGCTGCATGATTTATCTGACTCGGGAGAATGACTGACAGCTCTGAGAAGCTCCTCCCTACAAGCTCTGCCTAACAGCACTGGACCTACTTAATCAGCCTAAATTGCAAAGTCGAGGCCCTTGTATTTGGTAATGTGGTGAAAACAGTGGCAAGTGAGAGCTAATTAGATTAACGGTAGTTTAACGAGCTGTTGGAGGGGCCCCCGCAGATTGGATTTTAATAAATAGTGGCAAAAGCATCTGCTATGCACTTCCTGGCTCTGCTGGCATCCTAATTGGCCCCAGTGGGTTGCTGTATCTCAGCGCTACACAGTGCAATTTAAGAGGAGAAAAAGGCAAAAGAAAAAAAAGCTTATCTTCTGTCCAGGTAAGTCTGGGGAACGAAATAAAAAATATATCTGTATGATTGCGTGGCTTCACAAGCGAGCTTTATCAGTGTTAATACAATGCTAATGCAGTTACTCGACTTTTATCACCACATCCACAAAATGTCAAAGCAGGAAGAGAGTGCATCTGCAAGTCCAAATAGAGCAGATTTGAACATATTCATCTTTTCCTATTGTTTGTTTTCGAGATGATATGTTCCCATGATGAGGTCTTTGTAGAGGCAACAGCACAGAAAGGAAAAAAACAATTAATCAAACATGAATGAGCGACCGTAGCAGGGTTATTTCCATAGCAACAGCCTGAGGGGACAACTTGAACCCTTTAATGTGAGCTGGTGATGTCTCTTTGTAAACATCTGCGCAGCGGGGGGAGAAAGCCAATGAGAGAGCCTGGCAACAGAGGCATCACAGGGCAGCAACCTCTTGGTATCAATCGAAGTTTCCATTATCTAGAGCTGAAAGGACCGAAAAGTGCTCTAAAACATTGCATTTTGAAGCATTTGGAGTTGATAAGTGTCTTTGTACTTGTGCTGTTAAATGCACGAAAACACCTAGGTGTTTTTTTCAGAAAAGCGTCTGGCTGATTAAAAGAAAATATCTTATGCAAATGACAAGAAAAGAGTGATGTTACAAGGAATGAGTTAATTCTTGTAGACATAATTCACCTGGTTTAGCTGCTTGAAGAATCACTTGGATGGTTATCAAAGCCATTTATACAAACAGACTTTCTCAAAGTTGTGCCTCTTACACCAGCTAGAAATCACAGTCATAATCTCTCTCATAATCTCTCTTTGCACCCTGTAAGTGGTGGCCTCCAGCTGTGACCAACAACAGGCACCATACAAGTGCACAAACAGCTTTTATCAAGGGTTTGCTTTTTGTTGGCCGCAAAGGCACCAGACTAATTGTCATTTCACAATTCCCATTTAAAGCAGCGGGAATTATCAAAGCAATCTGCCTTCTTTGTCCACTGGTGGAATTAAAATGCACGAACGCAGTCTTTGAATTTACAAAAGTAACAAGACTAACAAGAGTAATGCATGAAATGGAAAGAAAAAGAGAGCCTCGTGTTCTGAAAGTAACTTGATTGCAGTCTAAAAATGACTTAAAGACCATAAGTATACAGTAGCAGAATAGTAATTCAGTCAACCACAAAGCTCTCAGCTTGTAAAGGGGTACGTGAACAGCCTATAGTTTTCAGCGGTTTATGCTTAAGTCAACAATCCTTCAACAAATCTTCAATCAGTTCTCAGTCAAATGCACAGAAGCAAAAATCACACGTTTTCAGAAGCAGCATAGTCAGAAACAGTCTTTAAAAGCTCTAGAAAAAGATTTGAATAAGGAGTTTTTTCCACTCTCCCAGGGCTCAAACAACTCATCAGAGACTGGGCTAAATGCGGAGCACGACAGCACGACTGCTGGCAGCGGCAGGTATCCGTAACCTTCTTACAAACACTCTCGTCCCAGACCTCATTGGTTCCCTGGGCGAGAGTAATGGCTTCTTTGCGCTGGGCTGCGCAGTGCTATTGTAGAATCACAGAGCGGTTAATTGAAACAAATGACTCTAATAATGGGACATTATCCCCACAGGCTGGCTTTGCGGTGGGCCTAATTAGCGTCGCGGTGGTGGCGAGGACGAGTCACCACACTGATCCCTTCATAGGAAGGCCCTCTTTTAAGTGGCCAGCATGGGATTCTCTGCCTTGTAACATGTAAGGGCGCCAGGCGGTAAACATAAACATGTTTAGTCAACCCCCGTGTCGCCCAAGGGCCCACTGTGCCAGGTGCAGCTTTTTTCCCCGCGCTCTGCTAACTCTACCTTCCTGACTGAGCGAGCTCGAAAGGTTTATGATCATTTTAATTTGTTTTATGATGATTAAACCCCCCAAAACAAAGACTTTTCTCTCTTTATCATACATATCTAAATAAACATATCACTTTTTTTATCTGATGACTGGTTCGGTGTCCGAATAATACATTGAACCTGTTCGATTCCCAAGCACAACAGGTGAAAATCAACACAATCTCACATTTGCAGCATTTTTGCGTGATAACTGATTATGATTTCAAAATTGCTCCACTTAATAATTTTGTTGATTAGGCTCCCCAATTAATCAACAAATCATTTCACCAATTATTATGATTATTTACAATTTTTCACACCGTCGCATGGCATCGCGCTCGCCTTCGGAGTGCCAACGGCCTGTAACTAATGTGACAACACGGGACACTGTTTCCCAGACGTATTTTCATCACCGCTGGAATCTGTTTTTGGCATTACTAATTGTTTACTCTTGTACACGATGATCCTAGAAAGTCAGATATAATGCAGTGTTCAAATCTCTGTGACCAAGCTGTTTTAAATATTCATTAGATGTAACAGTTGCCTAAGGTTATTTGAATTAGCGGCATGAATATTCATGAGCCCCAATGAATGTGCATTTGTTTTTAAAGCTCAATCCGTTAATGCCCGTCTTCATTACTCCATTTTGAACCCTGCATAATGAGCAGCGCAAAACAAAGCTTTACTTTTTTAAAAAGCCCGATTCTATTTTGAAGCCTACTTGTCTCGGTTTAAACGAAACGGGAATGCCCCACCAATTATCTTGCCGTCATTTCTTTTGACAGCTACAAGACACATTGTTCACCCCTGTTGTGGAGTGTAGCACTGAAGGGCATCTGTCTTTTTTTCTTTCTTTTTTCCTCTCTCAATTTTTTTTTTTTTTTTTTTGTGAAATAGAAAGCCGCAACAGAAAATATTTCTACTGTTCCAAAAGTGATTTATCTGGGAACGTCACCAAGATGTCATATCTATTCCAGTGAAAGGCAGCAGAGCAAGCGGGTCATATGAGATATGTCTTAAAAAACCTACGATGGAAAAAAGATGGCTGTTTCAATTTAAAAGGAAAAAAAATCCAGCTTCACTGAGCATGTCATGTCAAACCCAACTCCAAATATTGAGAAAATATTTTAGATAAATCTACTTAAATAGCGGACAAAGGAAAGACTGACACCTTGCACTTCACCCTAAGTACTCAACAAACAGATTCTACTATGAACACTTTCTGTAAACTCAGCATCTCCGAATATCCTAAATATCTCAAACATGACCGTGTGCACTTTATTTTAACTCACTTTGATCTCTTCGATAGCTCGATAGCTTCATCTTACATCCATGCACTCTCCATAACCACAGCTGTCAATACGATTTTTATGTCACCGCCCTAAAACAGTTGTGGCCTTTCCGTAGCCGTTCCTTGTCGCAAATGCCAAGCGGTGCAAGTGAATTTCTTTCTCCAGATTAAACAAAATCAAATTAAGCCAAGCCAACCTAACCTTGCAGCTTACTCTTCTACTTTTTCTGGAGACAAAGGCAAACAAAGACACACGCACATATATCTATATATACACGCACATGGTCAACACACACATATATACCGAGCACCCACATGCTGCACAAATAGTAGCAGGGTGCAAACACGATCTACTTATGATGTGAAGACACCTTTAACTGCACTAAAGTAAGACCTTTTATTGGATGCATCTTAAAATTAATGCTTATGTTCAATCAAGATGGCTAAATATGAAAGTGAATGCTGAGCTTGCTGTAGTTTTCTATGCACAAGCCACCAAAAATGAACCGACCAACCAACCAAAACAACTCCGACTGACAACTTGTCCGTGATATCAACATCAACCTGTCAGCAGAGGGTTAAAACTGGCCTGTTAGTCACACATCGCTGTGCCAGAGATATTAAACTAGAACCACATATTTATCAAAGCTCTACACAATTCCTGGCTGGAGTCATGTGGCTGGATGTGTGTAAGAAACTTGTGAAATTGGCCAGTGTTTTTTTTTCTTCTTTTTGGTGGCAGGGGTTTTCCTGCTCTGTAACTGGCCTCATTACACTAGTAATTAGACAGGGCCTCATGCTCTGTTTGAATATTTAAACACAGTGGCCCCCCCTCAAGGCTCCACGTTGGGGCCGCTGTACAAACTCCTCCTCGACCTCTCATTACCGCCTCCCAGCGAGGGTCCCTCTTGCTTTAATTTTTTTATAAGAGACTGACCTTGCCTGCAACCCCCCCGCCTCCCCAGCCCCTCCTTCTCCCCTGCGCCACTGTGCCATCAGCCAGACCTGAATGATCAGGGCGCTTGTTGAACACGAGACCCCTGGGTGCCACCTCTCCACCAAGTGCCGGGATGGCAGAAATGCTGGCAGCTGAGGATGAGACAGGGATTCTCCCTCAGCAATGAGCATTCGCACGACAGCATGTTACATTTCACAGTATCCAGTCATCCAAGACTTGGCTCGGTTCAGAGAAGCTGACAGACTAGGTCAGCGGTGTGAGGAGGAGTTTTGAGAATGTAGGAGCTTCGCTGATAGACAGCTCTGTCTTTTATAACAGCAGTGTTGATGCTGCTTCTTGTTGGAGTTCCTGTAAAAGGTGTAATTTTAAGTCTAAGAAATGGGTCAAAACTGGCAGTTGAGAACTGCTATGATGAACAACACGCAACCGCAGCAAAAAGGATCAACTTCTGGATCTCAACTAAGTGCTGGATTTGACAGATGAAAATAAAAATGGAAAAAAACCCAAAACAAAACAAAAACATACATCAGTGAATCTGAAACATTCAATGCATCTATTTGACAGATTTTTTTTTTTTGTTCCCTACATCCACTGCGCATCTCGTTGATTCACCAGCTACTGTAATAGTTCAGCTGCCTGTGGAATCACAATTAGATGGAAAAAAGAAATTTGTCTGACTAAAGGAAGAAAAAAAAAACAGGGCTTTTGAAGAGAAATGACTTCCGCGCGGTCAGAAAGCTCAAGATTATTAATACAGACTACAGCTACAAGGACAAACTGATGCAAAATTACTGTATGTGCCCATGCAGCACTGTGATGGTCAATCCACTGCTCTCAATCCTGTAATGATTTAACTCTGTTTGCTGTAGGATCGATGTGAGCTGAAAAAGCGAATCCCAAAGCAGCGAGAAGTTTACAGAGCATTAGCCTTAGGCTAAATGTTGTACAAAAAACAGCAACAACATCCCTCGAGATGAAGCGTATCTGTTGCTCCAGCTGAGCTTGTACTTGTAGGAGGTTTTAAATGTGCAGTGAAGGATAGCTGTTACTGAAGAGAAGCGTATCCTTAAGGTAATGCTGTCGACTTTTTATTTGCTTCGGCGGCGGTGGTGAAAGAAGGCTGTTGAATGATTAGCGTTTTGGTTTTTCCCAGTTATCTCCTTCAATTTTGTGAGTTTATTGTAAGGTTTTTGTCAATACAATACAACAAAGGTAAAGGCTTGTCTCTTCATTGCTGCCCCTGGTTACACTGAGAGCTTATTTCTATCCACCCTTATTATTCTTTAAGCATGCAGCAGACATAAATTCAATCTTCCTTATTATACCTTTATCAGTATGAAATTAAGGTTAATTGACTTTGCTGGGGAAACATCAAATGAAACATCCCTAATGGAAGCAAAATGAAAATAACGTCATCTCCAATTGCGTTAAAATATTTCTCATATACAGCCTACTTTCCTATTCCTCAGCCTCAGAAATAAGCTCCTCTTGTCCCAGGAGATAATAAATGAATTGAATCCCCCCCTTCCCATTCCAACCCCACCACCACCACCACCACCCCTCCTCCTTCTTCCTTATCGGTCATCTATTTTTCCAGAGTAAGCTATTACTTGCTGGGGTTGCTAGGCAACAAGAAATATTAATAGCAGCTATTATTAGCCAGCCTCTGCTAGAGTAGTACTAAAATGTGGAAGTGGGAAACATGAATGTGTTACATAAATCTCTGGACCTTTCACAGTGTGTGCAAGTCTCTGTTTGTGCGGTGATTTATTACAATGACGGTTCATTTATGAGAAAAGGGGGTGTGAAATAAGAAAATGGAACATTACCCTGAAGGGCTATTTGAAAATAAATAATTGCAAAGGTGAAACAAAAGCTGTTTAAGAGGCAGGTACTCCCTCTTTGTTTGCTTCGAAATTGTTGCCGACCAAAAAAAGGGGGTTGGAGGCTTTATTGAACATACATACACGGACATAACATAAACTTTAAACGTGCCGTGCACACGCATTTGACGCAGGGTATGCGCGCTCATGTTAAAAGCTTAATCAACACTTTGTTTCGAGCGTTCACTCGCGCTAAAAAGCAGACAGACGTTCGAGCCAGCGGCATCGTCCTCCTGCACCCGAGCACATTCAGCAAAGTAGCCAGTGGATTGTGACCTAATCCTGAAGACTGGCTTTAATGGAGGCCTCAGCTACCACCCACGGAAAAAAAATAAGAGTCTGCATCTTATGCGGTTTGATTCTGAAAATCACATAAGACCTGATTAACGGGGGATAAATGCCACGGATGCTCACATTAAAGCATAAATATTCATGACGGAGGCCACGGAGAAAAAAAAAGTAATATTTATGTCAGATGAAAGTATATAACGCTGAATAATTCACCATGCGGGCCATCTATAATTCATTTGATTCGATCCTATGATTAAAGCATTTGAATGTGTTCGCCGGGGGTGTTTACATGTTCAGTCTGAAGCATGTTTAACACGGGAGAAAGTCCCTTTAACTGAGGGGAAGAATGGAGGTCCTTGGCGTCCTTTTGAAATAAAAAAGTAGCTGACAAGGGATCCCCTCCCTCCTCCCCCACCCACTCATCCTTACCCCTCTCCTTTTTGGATTTGCTGATTGTAACGAAAGAAAACGCGCCACAATGAGTTTCTCCATCCCTTCTTGGCTCATTTTCGAGGCAATGAAATCTTTGACTTGCGCAGCTGTGCAGATATTAAAGAAGTTCTGCTGCAGTGGTCTCGGTGTTAAGGAAACAGCAGCTCTCTGTATTTATGCTTAGACTTTGGCCTTGCTCAGACTTCAGCGCTGCTTCCTTGGCCTCGAACCAAGTTAATTATGACTCTAATAGAAGAATGCTTTCCCATTACGAAAAAACATGATCAGCATGCAGAAGAGTTGGTTATTTTGTGGCCTTACAGTTTATATATGTTTATATTGTTCGATGCAGCACATAAAATCTTAAAAGGACTAGAACATGTAAAACCTTCAGACGAAATGCTCTCTATGCTGACTTGCTGGATACCTTCCAATCCTCTGACCACAAAGACTAATAGCCTGGCACAGCGCTTGACTTGCATGAGCAGAAAGTGCCACAGCTAAAAAGGTGGACAAAAAAAAAAAAGTACTCACCGAGTGCATAGGCCCAGACAGGAGGTGAGTTTCCTGACCCAGCATGTTGGACATCATGAGTGCGGGCAGCTCGGGGTAGGAGTAGGTGTTGAGCAAGCCATTGTGTGGCAGGGAGTGAAAGGGGTAACCTGACTCGTGCTCCATGAGGTGGAGCAAAGAAGGGTCGGCGTGGTTCGGCGGTGTGATGGGGGGGATCTCGTAGTCCTCATCCCCAGGTCCTCCTCCTCCGCCACCACTGCCGCCTCTGCCCTGACTGGAGTAGCTCTGAAAAAGCAGAAGAAAAGCAATCTGTTTTTTAGAAGAGCATGAAGAGGAAAGGGGAAGACAGGTTCGTTTACTTATTTTGGGAACAAAGTCGCAATAAGACTTTCGTTTTTTTCCCCCTAGCACACAGTCTATCAACAAACACAAAGAAAAATGCAAGGACAGGTCTTGTCTATGGGCGATCCTTCCGCCCCGGAGCGCTTATGTACCTGCATGTCAAAGCAGTGTCATAGTTAGTTACAATATCAATAAAACCCTTTCAGTGCTATTAGAAAGCATTTGAATGGCAAAACAAACTTGAGTAATCATCCGGGGAAGGAAACAGCTAACAAAAGACGCTCCTGATCCTGAGTAAATAAAAAGCTTCATAATTAGCTTTTAAATGCACCTGCTGATTTCTGTTGTTTCCGTGTTGTTTGTGCAGACACTTCCAGACACCGCTGAACTGCGGCAGTCGATTCAGTGTGTTTTGCTGAAAATAAAATTAATTAGAAATGCAAATTTTTGTCGCACTTGCAAAAGTTAAAGAAATCATTCAACGCAAATGTACGCCGCAAATTAATTAGAGTTAGACAACAGATGTTGCACAGAATAATTCAGAAATCCTGACAGCTTTGAAGAAACAAACTGTCAGCCTGCACGCCTTTAAGATACAGTTAATCAAATTCATTACGTTGAAAAACGCCACTGACAGACAGTCACTTAGAGGCTATTTTATAAGCTTGTAATTATAATGCCAATCATATTTTTAGAAATGGAAGGAAAAAACTGGACTAGTCAAACCTCAGAGTCATTGTGAAATGTATGCAGAATATGCCAAATGACCCCAGCAGTTAAAACAGCACAGATTTTACGGCACTAATAAGGTGATACATGAGAAATGTCTTTTCCAGGGCCTATCTTGACATAATATTGCGCTGAGAAATATGGTTTTGTGCTCTCAAAAAGCATACAGAGGGTATTCACCAGGGAGTGAAAAGCAATTTTGTCAGAGGCAATCTGATGCCAACTCCCCTTTATAATGACTGAAGAAAATTAATCATCACAAATAATATTCCACTGTCAGCCATTCAAGAGCTTTTTAATAGAATTTTTATTATTCATGTCTCGTGGTACACATCAACTAGTCCGTTCTGCAACATTTCAGAAATCAATTCAATATCATCTTCGTGTAGGCTGTCATCTCGCCTGCCAGTGCAGCAATTCATCTTGCAAACAAATACTTTTAGCAAACAAATGGCAAGAAATGTTGAGGAACAGCTACAATGTCCCCACTAGCAGAACTGGTGCTTGAAGATAGGATAAAAGTCTCATAATGTGAACTATCATTAGGGAGAAAATAATAATAATAAAAGGGAGTATGTTTACCATCAGGGGATGATGTGCTATTTTCTCTTTCTCACAACACTCGCTCGCATTGTTTGGCGCTTGCTTAGAAATATTATCGCTGACAATTTCTTTTCCCATGATAAAAGTTGTGCAAATGTCTGTTCCTTGTCTAACATTTATTATTGTTGTCATTTTTTATTACGCTTAACAGACAAATGCTGCCGATTAAATTTACTAAGAATACAAACAAAACTGACTTGACTGCACACTGATCAGCGACAGCATTAAAGCTGCAGACAGGTAAAGTGAATGACACTGACTGTCTTGTTTCAATGCAATGCTCTGCTAAGAAACCTTGGGTCTTGGCAATGTTACTGTGACATTTATCACCCACTTCGACGATTAAAAAAAACACACCTAAGCTCAGCACCCCAGGGTAAAAGCCCTCCCTGCACAACAATCCCCAAAGTGTTGATCCAGCCTGCTCAGGACCCAACGTTGTGAGGGTATGTGCAAACAAGCCCGATTCATGAGACCCCACTGAGTCACAGCTGTTTCTGTTATTGTGCTAACCTTTATTTCACTGAAATTCTTGGATCTTTCTTAAAAAAATTGTTCTTGATTAATTAAAAATTGGAGAGTGTGGAGCATAAACTTTTCTTTTTTCGGCTTTTGAAATATAGCGTTCAAGAAGAACTTTGAGAACAACAGGACTGCATCAAGAGATCAAACAGCAGTTTTTAGTGGAAGAGTCGAACCCTTTGGTGGTCTATCAGGCCAAGGGCATGACCGAGAGCGTTCTCGTTGGTTTTTTGGTTTTCAACATTCATGAAGCTGAGCAGTGTGAATTCAACTCCAAGGGTCAGACTGCCAGTGTAGCCCCACTTATAAAATGACTCTAGCACCTTCCACTAGAGCCTAATGCATATGGAATATTTAATACTGATACCGATATTTGGTCGATATTCTGATACATCAGCCGATATTTTTTTCTTTCTGATACACGAAACACAAACAGATTTCCCTAATATTTATTACGCATAGTTATTTATTTACTTGTTTATGCTCTGGTCAACTCTACTCGGGGCAGCTGTATATACAGTAGTCTACAAGTTGGAAGATTGGTGGATCGATTCTTCAACTCTGGTTCGCAGGCCGAAGTATCCTTGAGCAAGATACCAAATCCCAAGTTACTCCTTATGTATCCATCGGAGTGTGTGAAAATGTTAGAAAGATATTAGGCACAGATAAAAGTGCTGTGTGGATGAATATGTGACTGGAACACTGACACTTGCAGTGGAAAGACACTATATGAGTACCTCTACATTTAACAAGATGCAATGGTTTGTCCAACCATAACATGGTTGAAGGGTGTTTCTCCTGTGTCTTCATTATAATGTTTAATTTTTAATTTAACAGCTGTTATAAATACAATAATCTGCAAAATAGCTAATAGTAGCACACGAATAAATCAGTTGGGCTCCATTTTGTACTCCATACAGGGAGTGCGGAATTATTAGGCAAATGAGTATTTTGTCCACATCATCCTCTTCATGCATGTTGTCTTACTCCAAGCTGTATAGGCTCGAAAGCCTACTACCAATTAAGCATATTAGGTGATGTGCATCTCTGTAATGAGAAGGGGTGTGGTCTAATGACATCAACACCCTATATCAGGTGTGCATAATTATTAGGCAACGTCCTTTCCTTTGGCAAAATGGGTCAAAAGAAGGACTTGACAGGCTCAGAAAAGTCAAAAATACTGAGATATCTTGCAGAGGGATGCAGCAGTCTCAAAATTGCAAAGCTTCTGAAGCGTGATCATCGAACAATCAAGCGTTTCATTCAAAATAGTCAACAGGGTCGCAAGAAGCGTGTGGAAAAACCAAGGCGCAAAATAACTGCCCATGAACTGAGAAAAGTCAAGCGTGCAGCTGCCACGATGCCACTTGCCACCAGTTTGGCCATATTTCAGAGCTGCAACATCACTGGAGTGCCCAAAAGCACAAGGTGTGCAATACTCAGAGACATGGCCAAGGTAAGAAAGGCTGAAAGACGACCACCACTGAACAAGACACACAAGCTGAAACGTCAAGACTGGGCCAAGAAATATCTCAAGACTGGTTTTTCTAAGGTTTTATGGACTGATGAAATGAGAGTGAGTCTTGATGGGCCAGATGGATGGGCCCGTGGCTGGATTGGTAAAGGGCAGAGAGCTCCAGTCCAACTCAGACGCCAGCAAGGTGGAGGTGGAGTACTGGTTTGGGCTGGTATCATCAAAGATGAGCTTGTGGGGCCCTTTCGGGTTGAGGATGGAGTCAAGCTCAACTCCCAGTCCTACTGCCAGTTTCTGGAAGACACCTTCTTCAAGCAGTGGTACAGGAAGAAGTCTGCATCCTTCAAGAAAAACATGATTTTCATGCAGGACAATGCTCCATCACACGCGTCCAAGTACTCCACAGCGTGGCTGGCAAGAAAGGGTATAAAAGAAGAAAAAACTAATGACATGGCCACCTTGTTCACCTGATCTGAACCCCATTGAGAACCTGTGGTCCATCATCAAATGTGAAATTTACAAGGAGGGAAAACAGTACACCTCTCTGAACAGTGTCTGGGAGGCTGTGGTTGCTGCTGCACGCAATGTTGATGGTGAACAGATCAAAACACTGACAGAATCCATGGATGGCAGGCTTTTGAGTGTCCTTGCAAAGAAAGGTGGCTATATTGGTCACTGATTTGTTTTTGTTTTGTTTTTGAATGTCAGAAATGTATATTTGTGAATGTGGAGATGTTATATTGGTTTCACTGGTAAAAATAAATAATTGAAATGGGTATATATTTGTTTTTTGTTAAGTTGCCTAATAATTATGCACAGTAATAGTCACCTGCACACACAGATATCCCCCTAAAATAGCTAAAACTAAAAACAAACTAAAAACTACTTCCAAAAACATTCAGCTTTGATATTAATGAGTTTTTTGGGTTCATTGAGAACATGGTTGTTGTTCAATAATAAAATTATTCCTCAAAAATACAACTTGCCTAATAATTCTGCACTCCCTGTATAGGATAATAATGTTGTGACTTATGGCTACATATACAGCATGGTGGTAATGGTCTGAGCATCCAAGCACAAAACTAAGGCTGGAGAGGTCACCAGAGAACAGGTTCTGACATGATGTGACATCTAAGAAAGAGCAGCATGGTGTTGTGGTCATTACCGTTGTTGTCTCACAGAAAGAAAGTCCTGGGTTCAAATCCAGGAGGCCTTTCTCTTTGGAGTTTGCAAGTTTCCACTAAGCTTGGATTCTCTCCAGGTGGTTTTCATGCACAGTCCAAAAACATGGGTTTGGTTGATCAGTGATTCTAAATTGTATATGGGTATTAATGGCCGTCTACCTTTGTGTCTAAACCCTGTGACAGACTGTCCAGGGTGTATGAGAGTTGAGACTGGCACCAGCCCCACCTACAACCCTGAGCTGGGTAAGCAGAAGAAAATGGGTGGATGAACACCAAAGTAAGTACCAGTAGCTACATTCTAATGCAAAAAGTGCAAAAACCAAACAAAGTGTCATTAACGCGCTTACTGTTGATATTGTCCTGCCCTGCCAATGTATCATT
Organism: Diplotaxodon limnothrissa; assembly: GCF_057381915.1. Lineage (NCBI taxonomy): Eukaryota > Metazoa > Chordata > Actinopteri > Cichliformes > Cichlidae > Diplotaxodon > Diplotaxodon limnothrissa. The sequence goes on along the minus strand of NC_140615.1, from coordinate 7,322,758 downwards.
AAAGTCTCAATCTTCATGTAAGGATGGAATTTGAGGCTTGTTTGGTATTAATGAGTAGCTGTCATCCTCAACCCCCCTCAAAAGGTACATAAGAGGCATAGAGGTTAAACTATCGCCAATTAATTAACTTTTAGAAAGAAATTCACTGTATGATTGTTCATATCAGGATGAGTAATGTGCCAGACACCACACTGATACTGAATAGCCAAAATGATGCTGAATAGTTAATACTGCTACTATACGATCTCTAGAACTGTGATCAGAGATTTAGGGGATTTAAACAACTCAGGATTGGTACAATTTTACAGTGAAAAACACATCTTGCATTTGGGACATTTCTTCTTCGTAAGAAGAAACATTGCTGTTGTCATATATACTGTACGCCTGTACCAAGATTTGAATTCTGTCAAGGCTATTTTATGACTGTGCCTTCCATTGCTTTTTAAATGTTTTATTTTTTCTTTACAGCTTCTTATGATGCCCTTGGAGATAAGACACAGGACAAGGACATCACAAGTTTAACATTTTCCAACATGGATAAATAATTCATAAATATACTGTCTTTCAGGACAAGGAGAGGAGTGGATAAAAGAGAGACAGGTCAAAAAGAAACACCAAATGTTGATTCAGCCATCTCTCTCTCTCTAACCTTCACCCTCCTCTGTAGAGGTGAAATTTCAGCAAATCCGTCATTTTTGAAGACAAGGACATTACTTTGGATTCTATTGGTTCTTTTCTAATCTATCTTTATTCTTTGAGTTAAACATGATGGTACCAAATCTCTTTTGTACATCACTTGTGACTTGACATCAAAACACCTATTTTTCACATTCTATAACTAAGTTCACAGATGCGACTTGTGGCTCTTAAGTACCTATCATCATGCTTAAACCACTCCTTGTTTTTTTTGGAAAACAACTAGAATTACTGCCTTGTGGTTGTATGTCTTCTCCAACCAGTTGAGTTGCAGTTTCCATTCATGTCGATCCAGACTCTTATAATATATATAGTGAACAGAGGCAGAATGAAACAATAATTCAAGCCAGCCATTTGACTCTATCCGTGGCCACTCTGTTCACACAAACCACCAGACCGCTAATGTTGGAGGTTAAACCTATCTGTTGATGTAAAGGGGTACCGGACTAGTTATAAATCTGGCCTCTACATTCATCTGGGAGGAAACTTATCCAGAATACAAAATGCAAAAAACTTGGAGTGACCATCGAGCCTAACTGATGGTAGGTTTTATGGTCTGACTTCGAAAAGGTTTGCTATGGTTATGGGTACACCCACAGAAACTCACTAGGAATACAGCAGTTGTCCAGCACACACTCATAAACAGGGTGTGATTTATGAAAAAAACTGGGTGTTTTTCCCTTACTAAAATAATTCAGGAACCAGAATGGTCCTCTACATTCTGTTAGACTGTTTATTATTGCTGCCAGTGTAACATTAACAAAGTAATTAGGAGTTCAGATCTTAAACATTTATCCACAGCATTTACAACAATGTTGTAATGTAGTTTTTAAAAAATTTAATTAATTTGCACAGCATCCTCAGTCTCACATTTTCTTCTTTAGACATATGGGATCCAATTAAACATAACAATACAGTTTAGCATGCCAGTATTAAATCTGTCTTCTACTTATCTTTTTCTGGACACCTGCTGCTTAAATTCAATATTTAATGCAAGATAATATTAAACATTTCTATTTTTAATAGGACAAAAAATGTTGCCAGTTGCAAATATTAAAGAAGTATTCCGCTATGGTAGATTCATACATATCAGCGTTAGAAAACAATGTGCTTTATTACATTTACTGAGATCAGGAGCAGACTTTTGAAGTTGGAGAGGTAATGAATATATGAAAATGGCTTGTCTTTGTAACCTGCTCTACGGCATTTTGGACCTCGGGTTCTAATCCGTGAATGATGGTCGGGTTAAGATGAATCTTTTCTATCTAAAGTGCGGCTGATACCCTCTATTAGCTCATCTCAGGAGCTGCACCATTACTTGCGAAGACAACAAACCATGCATGTAATATCTTCAGAGATAGGCTTTATAACTGCAAGTTGTCACAGACAACAACACCTTCCCATAGTTGCAAGCTGCACAACTCAAATTTTTATGGAGTTCTGATGGAGATGACCAGTACAAAGGGAATACATCTAAAGGGTTTTTTTGTGAGTCTACTCATGCTTTGAATTCGGCTAACTTCTCTTTTAGTTAGCTAATGGTAGTTTTTATACTGAAACAACAGTGCTTAGGGGTTCAGTGGAAAGCTATAATCAAACAGATCGATCCCTTCAACAGCTCTCAAGGTCAAAGTATTTTTTTAAATTTTATTTGATTCTTGCTTGTATTGTTTCAAGATATTGCGCTTCCCCCTTTAGAGTTAGCAGAACAGTAATGAATTATTTTTTTCAGCAAAATAGTCACTGCCTTATGCAATGTTTTTACCTGAAAGCCTGTTAAACTTGTGTTTGCTCAGTTTATGCACACAGCAGATGCTGTTAAACTCTCAGTATACATGGCAATCTCAACACTGAAAATTTCACTTTTATGTGTAAACTTGCAGGTTAAAAATTCCGCAGCCAAACACCGTTCCAGTTTGTCAAGCAATCTTCAGTAATTAACTTATCATTAAACATAAATGTGTTAGTTGGCTTAACTTAAAGTTTTCTTTACCCAAATGGCTGAGAAGAGGAGATGAAGTCATTAGCTCGGCGATGGAATCATTTGTAGGTGTTTAGTGGAAGACGGCTCTTGCGGGAACAATAACATGTTAATCAAATACAGGAAAATGAAAATGTTGCACAGTACGCAGAGAGCCTGTCATGGCTGAAGAGAGGTGAACTGTCCAAAGCCAAGAGCGGCTTGTCTTGGATGGACTTTGCTATTAGCGTTTTAGCTGTCTTTCTTTTGATATTATCCACTTACTGCAATTAAGGAAACACTCGATGAATGAAATACTCAAGTTTAAGATCTTAACTGACAATGGTCGGCGGAAACCATAATCATCAACACTTTGAGACTTGGATTCAAAATTACACCAAAAGTAAAAGTTAAAATTGTGCAAGTGTTCCCTTATTTTTATTTTTAACAGAACACACATACATTACAAAACTCGATAACTTTGAATGAGTATAAAGCGTCCTATGGAAAGTCATTCAGCCATATGCTTCTTTGTTAAAAATGACAGAGCAGCACGGTTTTGGTGACAAACAACAGCTGGCCATGCATATATAACGGCTTTCACGTCCACCCTGTGTGGTCGAGATAGACGGGTGGCAATGCTAAATCTTTAAAATTCACCTTCAAAGATGAAACTTGCAGCACTGAGAAAGGGCAGAAATCAAACTCATCATCAATGTGTGTTTGAGCTAAAGCGTGCCACACAAGTGAACATTACAGCGGCAGTCTGCGGGGTCTACAGAGGCTATCTGACCTGGCTTTTAAACGCCAAGGAACTCCATTTGGGTGATGTATCAAGAAAAGCAGACAGCGAAGTACAATGGAAGGAGAATGGAATAGCAGACCCACCAGGTTGACTGACAGAAAGAAAGAACTGGGATAAGTGAAGTGTGTGTGTGGGGGGCTATTTCACCGCATCCAATAGTAGCTCAGGGTCATAGGTAGCGTCCGTCACTAAAGGACAGGTGGGCTGTGGTAAGCTTCAACCAATCGCTAAAGAGTGAGCTAACCTCCTCCCTGCTCCCCTATGCACTGGTAATTCTCTCAAATGTCACATCAAAATGGATCTCATTTAGGTGGGTAAAAAGGACCTGACTCTCCATTGCAGATGTGGGTGGACCTGTACTAGATTGTACGTGAACTCTAAAAACACGGCCGCAAAGGAAGTATTTTGAAAAGGTGTGAAAAAGGGCCATGCGCTGCACATTTATGTCAGTTCGATTTAAGGGAAAAAACAACTCAGTTAAAGATGAAGGGTGATCTTTGTACTGCAACAGAGAGAAGCAGAAAATTCTTTAATGTTTGGACCAGGGCTGCAGTTCTTTTTCTTCATTTTTTTTTCCTGACAAAGGGCACAATACAGTGGGCTCAGCCACATTTCCTATTCTTATTCATTAGAGCGAATTGTATAAATAAATAAAATATGTTGTCTCGTAGTCACTCATCTTCCCCTAGGGAACATGGAAGCCCCAGTAATCACATATGGCACAATAGCTTGCCCATAATCCCCTTTATTTTTATTTTCATGATGTCACTCTCTTTAAGCCCCTTGCTTTATGAGTCGCAAACGGAGTGGAGAGGGGAGAAGAGGAGGAGCACAGAGGAGAGGAAAAAGCAAGGGAGGGGTGAAAACAAATGATGTGGATCCCTCATTGTTCTTTCTCTATGCCCTCATTCCAGTCAGGGCAATAAGAGAACATTGTGATTTACTGTCAGTGAAGCGCAAGAGTGCATCAGAGAGAATCCACTGCGGCAGGGGCCATTAAAATAGATTTAACTTCCCACAGTATTAGGCCAGATGTCTACACTTCTATTATATTTCAATCAGCCATGACCTTGGTCTCCATATGATGAGAAAGATCACTAGGAGAAAAGGGAAGAGAGAGTGGAAATACATGCAGAAAACCAATAGAAATATCAAACTACTTAGTCCCACTAAATCCCTGTGCTCCGTTGTGCTGCATATACTGAGAGAGAGGAGGAGAGAGGCCGGGACCAAAATAGAGCCAAGGTTTCAAGTTCTCTTAAAAGAGTGTATGAATCATTGAGTGCACTCTTGCTGCTGATAAGTTGCTGTTTTCGGGGAGTGCTGCCTTTCTGCGGGGTATGTACTGTACTATTTGAGGGAGTACACTAAAAAGAGTGTGACAGTGGATCGTTTAGACGTGCTTTAAAGCCTCCGATATCAAAAGATGATAGATTAAACTCTTCATATTCCAACAATGAAAATGTTGACTTTCTCACATCACTTTGGACTCCTTTTCTCGAACCATTTGTCATCCTGTCATCTACTCTAGACTCTGTTTATCTTTTTTTATTATTATTCTGAATGAAAATATATATCACTTATATCAGAGGCATCCTTCCATCCATTTCAGTCCTATGACAGCAGAGTAGAGGTCACTGCCCATTCTATTTCAGAGAGCAATGGTAATTGGACTTATTGGCTGACATGTACTGACCTACATAAAGAACTAACAATTCCTGGTTCCAACTGTATCTTACAATCGCTCCTAGCATGGGTGTGGATGTTGTGAGGATGTTCCTCTGATGTTTCTCCAGCATTGTTTTCAGATATCGACGCCTCAGCGCTGGTTCATAGCTGTTTTCCGCCTGAATTGTACGCTCTTGAAATTTAAATACACGCCGCGCAATATGTATCTCTACTTCGTTCTGCCGACCTTGCCAGCGGCTCTGTGCAGCTTTTAAAGAAGAAGTGAGATGCGTGTTGGCGTTTTCAGACCCTCAATTTTTATTTTTTCATCCTTTGTCTCAAATGTCCCCCTGTTTTTCATCTTGCTGGGGAAGAACGCAAGGATGGACGATAGAAAGACTGAAGTATAAGGGGAAGCTTGGTGGGGAGATAGAGCGTTGCGAAGTGAGAAGAGTTTGCAGTCATGGTGGTGGGGGTATAATGGTGCACTGTGAGTCACTATTAAGTAACGGTGCCTTTTCACATCAGCATCGCCCACATTGGGTGTTCGGTGCCAGGGTGTACTGAGGTATCTCTGACTCAGAGAGAAAGAAGGAGAGAGAGAGAGAAAGAAATATAGAGGTAGAGAAAATAGAGCGAGGGAGCGCTGGATCTATACCGAGCAAACAACATCTGGAGCTCGACTGACTGATTGACAAAATATCATCATGTTAGATGTTTTTAAGAGAGCTATCCACTTTTTTAATCTGGGAGAATACTGGAAATAAAACCTGGCAGCACCTCAGACTCAAAGCTCAATTAACTAATTGTTAAGATATAGTTCATTTATTTAACGTGATAATTAAAGTTATTTTTTTTAAAATGTTGTTTATGGGGGTTATGTGCCAGACTGCTTTTGATTTCATTTGAAAAAGCTAGACTTACTGTCTGGCTTCACATTTACTCAGCAGAAGTTATAACGGTATCAATCTTCTCATCTGACTCTAGCCAAGAAAGTGAATGAGCACATTTGCTAAAATGTTAATCCTTTAAGCTCTCTCAGAGAAGCGATATGCATACTTCCTAGCAAGCAATGCATTTGGACTAATTTCACTCAGAAAGCCTTCCTTTGCTACTTGATGAGGTTTTGCTATTCATCCTTTATACATTTATCTCAGAGAATTTCCATCTTCTCCCTGATCAAAATGAAGAAATGTCCACTTTAACCGTTCCCCACACTCTGTCCTTTTACGGTACTTCAAATACTTCTTTTATTGGTCAGCACTGATCCTGATGTGAATGTAGCTGCTGGCAATACAGCAAAAGTGCAAGTGTGCATTTTATGAGTAAGGCTAAAATGTATCCGCAAGAATAAAATCCACATATCAGACACCAAACCTCATATACATTAATATGAAAGAGAAGGTTTTAAACAGGACTATAAATAGTCCTGTTTAAAACTAGGTACACCCCACAATTCAGTGGGTTGTAGGAACACGTTTAGCAGCAATAGCTTGAACTAATTGTTTTCTGTAAGACTTTATCACAGTCACACCTTTGTGGAGGAATTTTGGCCCACTCTTCTTTACACCGTATCCTAGTTTTTATTGAGGTTTACAGGTGTTAGTTGATGCACAACTCTCTCTATTCAGTCATTCTGTTGCAGAATTGCTGCTGTGCTTGCTATCATTGTCCTATTGCATGACCCAGTTTCAGCAAAGCCTCAGCTGTCAGACAGATGGCCTCACATTTGACTTGAGAATAATTTAGTATACAGAGCAATTCACGGTTAACACATTAATTGTAAAATGCCCCAGTCCAATGACTGCAAAGCATGCCCAAATCATCACCCCTCCACCACCATGCTTGACAGTTTGCGTGAGGTGTTTGTGCTAATATGGTGTCTTTGGTTTTTGCCAAATGGGGAGCTGTGAACTCTGGTCAAACACCTTCACTTTGGTCTCTTCTGCCAAAAGGGCGTTGTTCCATAAGTCTCGTAATTTGTTCGGATGCAAATCTAAGCCATGCTGTCATGTTTTTCTGTTGGTTTCTTTTTCATTTTTTACAGACAAAACACTTTCTCCTGGCAAACCTTCCAAACAAGCCATACTTGTTCTGTTTTTTTCCAAATGTATTGAATTTTAGCGTTTAACATGATAACTGCAGCATTGCTTGCTGATTATCAGTTAATCAAGTGCAGTTGATTTCAACATCTGGCTGCTACTTACCTTCTCACTTTAGATGAACGCAGTAAGGGTGTACTTAGTCGTCAATAGGATTGCATAGAGTCCTGTGAAAAGGTTCTTCTTTAAAAAAAAAAGTTATTCATGTACTAAACTTACGTTCTGTGCTAAGGTAAATTTACTCATTTGATTGACTTTTGCATTACAAGTAATAAACAAATGTAGCATTTAACTTCAGTTTTAAGGTAGACAAAGCACTTTTATTTTTTAAGGAAAATAAATTTTCTATACAAAAGAAAAGTGGTTTGAAATGCGATGTATAATAACTCTTTAACAAATTCCTTATTGACCAAACCATAAAGCCAACAAATTTTCACTCAGCTGAACTGAAGTGCATCCAAAGCGACTGCCGACGTACTAGTTTGTGCATATGAAGCTTAGTCAAATCCACATGTGTGAAAGCAATACAGTTTCGGGACAAAGGCGCTGGGTGGAGTGGCAGACTTAAGAAATATACAAAAATAAACAGACTGAACTATAGCCTGAAAAAGAAGAATGAAGAGAAAAAAGATCAAGTCTGCATCCAACAAGTTAGATTTCTATTCTGATCTCGACCATCAGCCACTGTTCTCCTAAAGTCAGCCAAATCAATAGAGACGCGCAGCTCAGCGAGACACCTTGAAGCCAAAAATGCAATGGCATAAACAGGCTGAAACTTGCTGCTTCTCCAAGGACTAGTGGCCCCAAAGCTTTGTCTTCTGCAATGGGATACAATGCAACAAGTATGCCCCCCTCGACCCCATGCCACTGGCTCATTTTTTCCTTCTCTAATATTTGTCTAAATAAATTTTCCTTCCTATCTTCAGTTTTTTGGCTTCATCCTCAGCACGCACATATACACACATGGACTTCTTCACACAGACTCTTATTACACTTTAGGGCGAGGGGAGGTGTGCAAAAAATCTAGAGAAATATATACGAACGTAAAAGTCAGTGAAATCCTGCAGACTGATCGGGCTGATATGAATCCAAATCACGAGCACTTCTCTTTATACAAAATTAGAATTTGTGTTGGCGTGGGTGAAGGAAGCCATTTTGGTTTGGCTGTGATCGTTCCCATGCCGCTGTTACAGTGCTGCAAAAATATACAGTGCAACCAGCATTATTTTACATATACAAGGCTGATATTAGCACGCTGCCATTTTCATTATATCATTAAGACTGAAATTCAACAGTTTTTCTTTCTGAGTTGGGGTTTATTTTGCCTCCAGCAGAGATTGTCATATTTTTGTCACTTTCAGTTAACACAGAAGTTGCAGTAATTATTGTTCAAAACAACACTTTCACATTTCTGGGAAGGAAAAAAAAAGTGCTGATTTAGGAATTTCTGTAAACAATATTCACTTTTTTTACCCCAGTCAGAAAATTGGCTGATTGGCTCATTGTTTTTATAGCTGGGGAGTTAGCAGTCAATAAGCGCACACTAGACGTCCGTGTGTTTAACTGAAAGAAAAAAAAAGAAGAAATGTGACATATGGCACGCTGGAGGTCTGGAGTCAGGAAAGTGATTTAAAACTCTTTATTGCTTACACAAACATGTTTTAGTTAATTGGGATAATTGAGATATTTCATAATCTTTATTTCTACAAACTATCGACTTAGCTTTGTGTGTGTGGGCAGATACAAGCAAAGCCAGTAAACATAATAACCCACCCACACTTTTGCTTATAAGCTGAAATCGCAACAGGAAAAACCACATGGAAAATATTAATTCCATCAAACTGCCCATGTGTGCAGTATGCATGCATATTTTGTACAGAGACCATACAGTATTTAAAGCCTTGAAAACATCTTGCTTGAGTGGACTGTGTCCAGGTGTACATTGAGCTGCCCCATCAAAACTGTTTCTGATTTGTGGTTTTCACTTTTAAAAAGCACAGAGATGTTATGTGTAATGCAATCTTCTGGCTGTGTTGGACTGTTACCTCAGTGTGTACGCCGTGGAAGACCCCAGACATGCAAACAAAGGAGTCTCTGTTCTGGCTACATGCACCTTTTTCACAGGCGCACATCATGTAAAGGCTTGGCTGGGTATCTTACTGCAGTGTTAAAACCTGCATTAAAGCTTATGGGCTTCTTTCACAAAAAGCTTTACCAATTGTGATGGTCGAGTATTTCTGAGCATTGTCGACAAGACCAAAGAATATCAGTCTCTACTGTGCTATTCACACAGAATAAATAGAAAAGAAGTAACAGGAAGCCCATATTTTTTTTACACACACAGCTGGGGATTGGTTTAATCTTAGAAAGTAGGGAAAGCATTTTAAAAAGTTATATACTCCTTATGATTGGTGATTATTGTTTACGAATATACTGAATATATTTAATCTGGGTTTCTTTATTACACAGTAATCACCGCTACAACCCGACGCAGAAAATCATATAAATTTACCGTAAATGTCGGGCTATAAGCCGCTACTTTTTGCACAAGCTTTGAACCCTGCGGCTTTTAGTCAGGTGCGGCTTTTCTATGGATTGTCCGTGATTTTTGTCATATCGTAAGACGATTTGTTTTGTGTGTTCCGCTGTTGTACGGCACTACGTTGCCTGGCGGAAGGATCGGGGTTCAAGAGTGGTATGTTAGTCACATGTCCGTCCGCCAGGCAACGTAGTGCCGTACGAAGTAGCGCGAAAAACAAACTTCAAAGTAGCGCTACGCGTTCAGCGGGAGTCGTGGATGATGAGCGGCGATAAACTTGCAAGTTATGCCCAAAAAGCAAGTTATGCCCAACTCCACCGGTGGATTCTGACAGCGTGGAAAAGTGTGAAAACATCCACGATCACCAACGGATTTTGAAGGGCTGGACTGCTGCATGATGGAGAGGAGGACACCGCCACGGCCCTTCTGAGGGTGTTCGACTCTGACACTGACAATGAGGATTTCTTTGGTTTTGAAAGTGACAACGAAGGAGAGAAGAAGAGTGGATGACGAAGCCATCATGAGCCTGTTTGTATCCGACACTGGAGAAGAGGACTTTGGTGGTTTTAGTGCGTAGGAAGAAGAGAAAGATGGTGGTGAATGACTGACTTTTCTTCTTGTTAAAGCTGTGTCACTGCACCTGAGCCTAAAAGGTAGGCCGAATCTATTGTTCTGGTGTGCTGTAGGTTATTGTTATGTACTACATGTGCAAATATGTACCCATAACTTGTTTTTCAAAATATTAATAAAAGTGATGTCTCCAAACAGCCATCTCTTTCCTGACAATTCCCTTTGTGCATATTCTCTTACATATGATAAGTCAACATTGAAACACCTGCGGCTTTTGGTCAGGTGCGGCTAATGTATGTACAAAACAGGATTTTCCCCTGATTTTAGCTTGTGCGGCTAATATTTAGGTGCGCTTTGTAGTCCGGGAAATACGGTATCATATACTTGAACCTCTAATTTGCCTGATTTCACTTCAAAAGAAAACCACATGTAACAAACCGCCGCACAGCTAATGCATAAGCGTCAATTGGGAAATGATTGACTTGTATACACAGCGAGCGGTCAGAACGAATTTTGCAAAAAGAAAATGCAGACACATTCCCTGAATGTTATGACTTTGAAGAAATACATGGGTTAACCTCTTCTGAAATCTCAGTATACGAATAAAATACTACACAACTCAGCTAAAATATAATGATTTGGACAGCCCTCGCAAAATTGTTAAGGGAAGCTTTTATGTAGTTAGACTAAAGAAAACTTCCCTATTGAAAAATGCCAGTCAGGTAGTTCTCAGCAGGGGTTCATTTTTATGATTATTTTTGTTATTAGTAAGAAAATAGCCCAAAAAAGCTCAATGTATCATGTTTTTTGTGCTTGTATTACTTGATCATCAATCCAAGACCTAAAGATATTATCTATTAGGTGACAAAAGCAGCAAATAGTAGTGGATGGTTGTTTAAAAAAAAGAGAGAGTGCAAGGGAAAGAGAAAATTCACACAATGGTCACACCTTTATTGGTTTTTTTTTTAGCATAATATAGTTTATTAAATGTGCTAAAAACCCTTTGCAACCATTAGCTCCTGAGCAAAAGGTGCACATCCTCTTTGAAATCTCACGTTTAATGTTCTCTATTAAAGGATCAGGCACCAAACAGCGAACTCTGTGTTCAGAGTGCTATTCAGAACTGGTGTGTAAGAGTCTATTTGACAGCACCGACAGAGCTGCAACTGACATGTTTTGAAAAGCCCAAATTGCCTTATCCACTAAGAAGGTATTTGTTGACACAACACTGCAGACCTGGAGTGGGTGTTGGTGATTGACATATGACCGCTGCAGCTGGGAAACTACAAAGCTGGACATTTATCCCAATTAGCACAAGCAAATGCATATAAGTGACATAATTAGGGCAGATTTGGAAATGTAGCTAACAACGATGGACGTCGAGGTCTCCGATGTGCGCCGTAAGTAGACAATAAGCTGCTAAAGCTCCTGCTCGACCTCTCACTATAGTTACTCAATCCCAACATCAAAGGAAAGGCAATCTTACGGCTATAGGATGATGGCGTGTGAATGCATGTGTGAGGGTTTTTTATGAGAACATGTGTGTACGGGTTTATGGGTATATATGTGGGTGTGTTTAAGAGCACGTACATATGTTCTTGTTCATCAAAAGGCCCAATTTAAATGTTACATCGTGAGACTAAGCACATTTTTAGAAAGTGAGGGCATTTTGCCGGATCTTTACTTCTTCAAAGGGCTGTCAGAGTAGAGGCATGTTTTGGGAGGGGTTGGTGTTATAAATACATTAACTTTTAAAGGGTCAGTTACACAATTTACAAAACAAGATTAAAAAAAAATTTAAAGCAAACTTTGAAAAACAGATTAAAGCATCAATCTTAGATTATCTGGAATACCCAGGAAAAAGTTTTAGATGTATCTTGAACATCTATCCATTTCCCAGGTGTTTGGCTGCTAGTCTATTCTTCACATCGCTTCCCCTTTCCCGTGTTGTAAAACTCAATGCTGACATCACTGCTCTAGTCCAATCATCTTTTCGCCCGTCTACTTCAAATCAATCTGTCTCCACTCTGTGTACTATAAATCTCACTGCTCATCTTTTATTATCCCATGTGGACTCTTTTGTGCACCTAGTCCTCCACCTCAAGCAAGCCAATCAGTGTATCATGTGTATCTTTACCAGCAGCAGCTAGATTGTGGTGGGATCCTGTCCGAATTGTTAGACCTCATTGCGCCTTCCTCTTTTTAAAAATCCGGGAAAATGCCTCTCTGCATCATAAAGGAATAGGCAAAAAGATATGTTTTGCAAAGTGGGTGAACTGACCCTTAATCTTGGGATAGTGGTTTAATAGTCATGATGGTTATGCTGATCCTTATGGGGGCAATGCATTATTTCAGTGTGCTTTCACAGTTACCGGCGCTTTGCCCATATTAGAAAGTGCACGATTTTCACACGACTGAAACTACACAGCTTCTTGCACGTGAGCTTATAACTTGTGAATTACTTTGTGTCAGAAAACGTGTCACTTCCTTTTACAGTAAACGAGTATGTTTATATGAAACAGTGTGTGCGTGTCTATGTCTGTGTGTGATTGAAGGTGTGTATGGATCCTGCTGTCCTTGGCCTGACTTATTTGGAAAAGCGCTAATTGATGTGGAGCTTCCACCTCATCGTGTTTTGTCAGGACATGAAGACCTTGCTGCTGGATCAACAAATCCTGGAGCTCTGAATTCTGCCATATGTCCAGCCATGTGTTCCCATCTACCAGCTGGGAGCACTCAGCACCGATCCTGTCTTATTCACTGAGTCTATGTGCGACTGGGACCATGATGCTCCAGAGTGGGACCAGAGATCCAACTAGCTTGTTATTGTAAACTATTACTGCTGCTTTGTCTGGTTCAGTGGGCTGACATGTTGCCAAAACTGTGAGGGCTTATGGATTAATCCATCAGACGTTAAATAGATATAAAAAAATTTAACTTTTAAGTTATTAAGAATCAAACCTTCCAATCATATATTTAATATTTAAATCTGATCTGAAACCTTGTGAAACACACTGACTGTCACATCAAATGATGGAAACATTTCTGATGCAGGCCTATGAGAAAGAAACTGGTGGACATAGTCATTTTTTATTAATGTTCAGAATTTCCACAGAGACAAGAGCATAACTTGGAAATGTGCCCACAACAGTGGCGGTAAAAAGGCGACACATCACTTTTGACTTGTGTTTTCCTCTCATGCTAACCACATGGTTTGTTTGTCCATTTTCCACTTTTCTTCACTGAGAAATGTGTACATTTCACATTTTCCAGTCTACACCCAAACATAACAATCCATAAACTCTTCTTGTTAAAGGGTTACATCAGCTTACTCAGACATTTATTTATTTAAGTCTGCAGGGCTTACAGGAAAAGACGTGGGCGATCTTACCTGGTTTGGTGACCGAAACTCTTGGTTATTGTCATTCATGTACATGTTGTCACCATCAAACTGTGAACAGAAAAAAGAAAAAAAGAAATAAACATTGTATGCAAGAAGAGGTTTTTTTTTTAAAAAAAAAAGGGTGGTGGGTCTGTGAAAGAGGTACTAAAGAGGAAAAGCTCTTTATGGGTGGCCTGAAGTGTGAGACTAATGACTTTGTCACTTTGGTTAAACCTCGTGGTGGCATGGCAGCATGGGTAATTACTGTTTCGTCAGCGGGCCGGTAATTAGGCTACATGAGCAAAGTGATGAGAGATGGGCTTTTCCCTCTGGGCTGTGCTGTGTGTGTGCGAGAAAGAGAATGAGTGCGGGTGAATCTGTGAGTGCTTACTGTAGTAAAGTGTGCGTGGCTTAGAGGCTTGCACATGTGTGTTGGTGTGTGTGTGTAGCACGAGGGCATGCTGCGTCTTTAGATTTGAGCTAATCAGGCAATGAAGGATCGCTTGCTGCAGGTGCCAAAACATTGCTTGTCATGGGGTTAGGACTCACATAACAACAAATTACTTTTGACCCACGGGGATGCTGGGAAGCAACACTGGGTCACCATTTCAGAGTTTCATGCAACATGCTAGCCTTCATGTCTAGCATGTTACTGAGCTAAATTCCCCATCGAGATCAACTATGAGTGCGCTACGAATAAAGAAAAAAACCACAGACGGATTCTGTTTTTAGCTCAAGCGGAAATAAGATTCAGCCGCCACAAACGGCTCGGTAACGGAACCTGTGTGCTGCCAAGGTGACTGAAAAGCTGTGACCACGTTAAGGAGAGCATCGTTATGAAATGCTCTTGGCTTCCAAAGGCATCAAGGTTTGTCACCGCGCACTTGCGGCAAATAGAAAAAACCTTGACTGGAGCGGGTAGTGTTGCACGTGAACACACGTACACGTAGAAACTCAATGTGCCAAATAAAGCTCCCTTTTTTTGTTTGTTGATGGAGGCCGTTCTTTGCAATATGACTGCGCAGTTGACTCGGGAACAGACAGGAGAAAAAACACGATCAAACTACACAGCGCTCCATGTCAAATTCCTCAGATGTGAAGATATGGGAGGCCCTTTTCATTTCGGGTGGTCTGCTTTGTGTCGGCAACGAAAGCGGCCAAAGCCTTGAAAAATAGACACGCACTGGATATGAGTGGACGCAAATGGATCATAACATATACCTGCTCAAAAACAGTGACCAAATAAGTAGACTAATGGACGGAAATGGGCAGAATTCCTGAGGGGGAAATCTAATATCTGCGCTTGTAGACAGGAAAAAGTCGAAGCAAATGAGCGTGTGAGTGGTGAGAAAGAGAAATTACTGTACATTATTGTAGGAGAAAGGACGGGGGAATGAGTTCCTGCCTCGGGGCAATGCTTGGCTAACGATGCATACTGTGGAAACCCAGGCGAGGATTCACTTGGTTATTCTAATGATTAAATTCATACGAAAACATGAAACTGACACAAGAGGTGCATTTAAGCCTCGTTCACACCTGACATGATTAATCCAACATCACTGCACCAGCAGCTGGAAAATAAAAACCCTGACATCTCATCTTCACATTAAACTGATAATTGTTCAATGCCACATGCTAAAGCTGCTAATTTGCTTAATCAAGCATGCCGGTGTCTATCATCTGACCGAACTGCGGCGGGAAGTGACTGCCGCTCGCTGAGAGGGCCAAACTAATGTTGACCTTGGTGACATAGCTGCAATAAACTCTTCACTCCGCACATGAAAGCCTCTTGTCATCGCCTAACTGAGCAATTTCATTCCATTGAAATCCACTTTGATATCACTGGTGACATAAAGCCATTCCGAGAGTTTTTTCAGAATAAGATTCTCTCGGATAAAAAGCGACTGCGAACAATGGCATTTTCAACCCCGCGAACGCCGCCACGGCTCTCATTACAGCTAACTCTGCCACGTGAATTCTTCAAGAGCGAATCCTCAACGGCGTTTGTTTCTGCCCTGCTCTGAAGGAACAAATGAAGTGAGATAATGTTTATTTCCACCAATTACATCTATAATGCAATATTCACCAAAAAAAGGCTCAAACTGCCCAGAAAGGTCAACCATTTTGTGCTTCAACATGGCTGCCCACAGACTGCAATGTAAAGCTCTTTCCTCTTGCTCCTTTTGATAGCTCTCCTTAGCAGTTCCTCACTCTCCCACTTAATATGCCAATTTATCCTCGGCTCAATGCTATCAACTCTGCCATTACTCCACATATACACCGCAGAAATTCTCTCATTCCCCTTTCTCTTCATCTTTCCCCTTTCCCCTCAGTCTCTCCATCTTTCTTTCCACATCCTTCCTTTTTTCACAGTTTCTCATGTTCCCCTTGCTCCATTTTCCCCCCGTGTTTCTCATCCTCGACACCCTTTTCTCCATGTTGCAACCTCCTTACTTCCACTTCTCTGTCTCCCTGCCTACTCCTCTTTGCCCCATCTTTTCTCTCTTTCTTCACCGGGCCTTGGCATCACTTTCTCATCGGCAGTCTAATTGGGCATTCTGCCTGAGACAAGGGCCTCATTAAGCAGTAATTACACACATGTTGTTTTCGGCAAACATCTCTATTTGGATTGCTTTGCATGGTAATTGTTCAGCAGGGACCACTGCTCGCGATGTTTCCCTCCGTGGCACACGTGGTGCTGGTAGAGAGGAATAAAAACATGGAGAAGAAGGGAGGGGTAGAGAGAGCGAGAGAGGGGGGAAGGAGAGGGGGTGAGAACAGAAAAATAATAATAGGCTGTGGAAGAGAGACAAATTGAGAAATAAAGAATGCATACATGGGAGAGAAGGAGGATGAGTAACACAGAGGCAGAACAGAGGCAGCCTGAAAGGATGAAGGCAATGCTGAGGCAGTAAATGGAGAAAGACAATGAATAAATGACAAAAAAAGGGAGGTAGACAGGTTCAGTGTGAAAAGAAAATGAGGTGGAGCTGTAGAGAGGGCATAAAAAAAGAGAGACACACAGAATGAGTAAATTAGGTAGAGAAGTGAGAAAGTAAAGACAGTGACAGAGAGAGACGGAGAGACAGAGTCCCAGAACTAGGTCATGCCGTGCAATCATCGAGCGTTTCAAAAATAATGAAGCCACAAGGTGGAAGTAATGCTAACTAGCATATCCAGGGAAAACATGTAATATTTACACAGTGGTAATGGGGCAATACAATGCTGGGATCTTTTATCTTATATTTTTGAGACAGCTGATGACGGAATTGGAGGCAGAATTACAGAGTCCGCCGAGGATCGCGTTTGATTGACGGACAACACGAGACTTCTAGGAAACATCTGTTTGTGAAGAGGGTGGGGTGGAGTTCAACTGCTCTGGGTGTCTGTGTAACGCCCAAACTGCTCAGTGATTAGAGAGACAAATCACCTTGTAGTAATGAAAAATGTCAAAAGCTACAAAGCATCACAACAATTTGGCTGAATTTACACAACTGGACGTAATTATGTCAAATACACAATCACATGCTTGCTAATATTAGCGGCTGCGTTTATTTCAAGTTCGGTTCATTAAGCATTTTATTACAAGCCTGTCTCTATGGGCTGCAGGAATTGTGAAAAGTACATAAGTACATTTATGTTACTACTGGGCTGCAGGGCTGCCCCATGAGCACGAGCTCTTGCTTTTCTGCCGCAGGCACAACTCTTTGCGCTCGCTGAGTGGCAGTAGCACATTCAACCGTCCGCACCGCAGCTGAGCCATTTTACTTCCTTTCAAGTGATCACTTTGCATGTAAATATATCCAAATTGGCATTATCTGTAACATAAGTGTATGGTAATTTTTGTCAGAGGATGTCAAGGTTATAAAACTCAGGATTTCAGCAGTGCAGAAGTGCATCTTGGAATCGGCTGCCTGTTAACGAGGGAGTCTTAATTGGTCACCTTCCTGTCATTATTTCACACTTGTTCCATTGTCTCATAAGCAGAAATATGTAAATGAGAAGAGCTTTATTGGAAATTTGCCTGTATGAAAATACAGTATATGTCAGCACAGAGAGTAGGAGAGACGCAAACAGCTGGCTGAACTAGCTAGAATGCAAATACGGTGCAGTGATGTCATGGATATGCTAAATAGCATATGGCATTATCTGAACTGGCTTCCCAGTGAAAGTTAATGACACTTCCAGAAAATGGTGTGAGGCAGTACATTTGTCAAAAAGAGTAAGAAACCCCCGTCACATCTGGCATGTAACTTTTATTTAGTACTAAACATTTAGCCCACATAGTAGAAATGAGCAACATATATAGGTCATGTGTCACCGGTCAGTCACAAGAATATAAATAAATAAATAAATACTGGGATATAATTAGTTTGAGGAATTTTATGCTACTTGTCTCTTTTTCCAGCTACACTTTAAAGGGAAAATGTCTCATTCAGCTGACATACTAAGCTTCCATATGCAATGCATTATATCAAATTATACATTACTAACCATGGGTACAGAATAAACTGCTCAAAACTTAATAAACTTATAGATTTACAACATTAGAACGATCTATGTCAGCTGTAAAGTTTTAATGTTGTTAAAATATGTATAAGTATAGATAACAACAAACCAATTATACAGTATAGACAAACATGAGAGATTTCCCTATTATTTCTTTCATTATGACAGGAGAACTGCATTATCATAGAACATTACGCCCACTGGGGTTTACCACCTTATTAAATATCACAGCACAACGCCAGTGGCCGCAGATACAATCAGATATCGGCGGCAACTTTGCACGTTTATGCAATCAACACCCTACAGACCTTTGTAATGTATGTAAAAGCATTCAGAAAGGAAAAACTGTATAGAACCCCCCCCCCCCCCCCCCATACATTATCATGTTAAAGAACAACCCGAAACAACTTTTTTTTTTTTTACTTTTTCAGTTAATAAAAGAGAATCTATAAGCAGAATATGTAATATTTGTGACTTTAAAAGCCTTTGCCAGTACACCAAGTCTCTAAAAATAATTCTCTCACCGAGTGGAATTAATAAGCCCAGAACAGTACACAGCTATTCTGTGAAGAAAGGGGTGTGGTGGTGGTGGTGGTGAGGGCTCATGCAATATGTATGCCTGTTTGAGCACCCTTCTTCCTCATCTTCCCCCTCTTCTCTTTATTTCTTTCTTACATCCCTCTCCCCCTCTCTCTCTCTTCCTCTCTCTCTCTCTCTCTCCCTCTCTCTCACCAGTCCTCTGTTCAATTAAGCCGTAGGAACCTGAACCTGAGACAATGTGGCTCTGGATTTGATGTTGCCCGACTTGTCAGTGCTGGTTCAAAGCCACAAAGGATGACAGACAGAAAGACTAAAAAAGTAGAGGGAAACAGATGCAGAGGAAAGACAGAAAGAAAGAAAGAAAGAAAGAAAGAAAGAAAGAAAGAAAGAAAGAAAGAAAGAAAGAAAGTGCTGTAGATTTTCAGAGTTACATAGGAGGAGGAGAGAGAAACAGCGAAGAGAAAAGACACTATAGTAACAATTCTGGTGTTGCGCCACGCCCCAAGCAAACAATGAACATAGGCAAACAATGAACATGGCACACACACACACACATACACACAAAGACACACAAAGCCCATAAAAAGCACAGCCTGAGGCCATGGCGACACATGCTCTGTTGTCGTTAGATAAGGGAAACAGGGCCTCTTCCTGGGTGTGAGAGTTTGATCCTGCGCACACAGACACACACACTAAACACACTACACCCACACGTGCATGTGCAGAGTGAGCTGCAGCACCACTAGGGTCACATCCACAACGCCGCGCATCTTATGTACCCTCACCTTTATCACCTGCATGGTTCATTTTCATATGCAAAGCTCAGGCTATGTTTATCTGAACACACTGTGCTCTGGTCAGTGGAGCACACAGAGCATGGTCAGATATTGACACAACAAGCAGCTTCTTGTATATCTCAGCTGATTTTGATGGAATTTTTTTGGGAGTTATATCTGGCTTGGTGCCATCTTACATAGTATTTGTTTACAGGACTGGAGAGCACGAATTGTTCTAGTGTTGCATTCCTCAAAGGAGAGTTTCAGAAGCATCACAAGACATGTTTGCTTACCTCTCCCACGGCTGCCGTTTAAGAAATATTTGGCTTTATTGTTACTGATTAAGCAATCCATCAACTCATAACTAGTCAAACAACACGTGCTAGTGAAACACAATGAACCCTTCCCACCAGAAGCAACTTAAACACTCACACACGTACAAACACACACACACACACACACACACACACACACACGCACACACACACGCACACACAGACACACACAAAGCTCCCATTCATCTACTCTGCAGTTGTACTGGAGCAACCACAAAACAGAAATAACAGTTAGCAGCAAAGGTGGTGAGAGGTGGGAAGGGAGATTGAGACTGCGCGGGGAGGAAGGGGTGTGGGGGGAGTGGGGAGGGTGGGGTAGGGTGGGGGTGGAGGTGGGTGGGGAGACAGGTCGGTTGATGCTAAATAAGGCTTTGTTTCCACCCTGAACTTGGGTTCACTGTGACTTGGTGAGTTTACGGCACGATAAAAATCTCAACGGCGATGATAATGTAGTTCACACCTTCTAATGGAAATATCAGGTTGACAGATTTTGAGAATATAATGAAATTTTATGTTTTGCTTCTTTTTTTCCTGTTTTCTGTTTTCAAAAGTCAGATAAGATCTTTTTTTTTTGTTCCAAATGCAGGTACACAAGGCAAAACCAAACATAAGATAACCGTGCTGTGTCAAATAGAAGCTTACAGTACCTCGTGCTTGCATTTCCACTGTTGTATCTTAAAAAAGTTCATAATGAGCTAAGCATAAGCACTGGGGAATTTCCTATTTTTAAGATGTTTTGCTCATTTTATACATACAGGAAGCTTAATTTATCTGGTTACCTCATTAGGGTCATTGCCAATGCTTTTTGTAATGTTTCGTAGGGTTAGCAAAACTATAAAGTAGTTTTTTTAAGGTTAGAAAAAGAAATAGGTAAATGTTACGTACATTCAGCTATTCAGCTTATGCTTACTGTTAGAGAAGGCTAACTCATTCTTACTGTATGGGAAATGAGGTTAACCATGATTCAGCTTTCTCTTCGGTATATCCTACGTTACCATACGTTCGTGCTAACACCCCAGCCTCTGCGTCTCTCTCTTTCTGTGCACCAGCCGCAGAGTTTCTGTGTCACAGAATTAGCGAGATTTAAACCTATGCAATGATCCGTCGTGGCCAAAAGGTATCCATCATGAGTGTGTCACTGCTTTTAAGTGGAAAATCTCATTTTAGTTCACGCTTATCTGAGAATGCGTCAGTTCTCAGAAAAACATTTTTCTTATTGTTTTGGTTTTTTGCTTATTCTCTCTCACGCCTCTCATCTGTGGTGCTTTCTTTCAGAGAAAATCATTCCTCCAGGAGTCAAGGAAGAACAAAATAGAGATAATGTTGCTACATACACTCACCCACTACATCTGTTCAACTGCTCATTAACACAAATATCCTATCAGCCGATCACACGGCAGCAACTCAAAGCATTTAGACATGTAGATGTGGTCAAAATGACCAGCTGAAGTTCAAACTGAGCATCAGAATTGGGATGAAAGGTGATTTAAGTGACTTTGAACATGGTCTGATAATTTCAGAAACATACTCAACTTTGAAGCAGATGGCCTACAGCAGCAGAAGACCACACGGTCACCTAAGAATAGGAAACTGTAGCTACAATTTGCACGGACCATTTGACAATAGAAGAGTAGACAAATATTGCCTGGTTTGTTGCCTCCAGCGGTGGTTGGCACAGAATTTGGTGTGATCATGAAAGCATGGATCCATCCTTCTTTTAATCAACTGTCCAGGCACTTTCTGAGTCTTAGTACTTACTCAGCATCAATTCACTTCCCAGTCTACATGAGTATTATTGTTTACTATGTCCTTTGGTGCAAGTTTGTAGCTCAAAAGCCAACTGATTTTCTTTATAAACAAACCCGCAAGCATTCGCTCAAAGGACCACCTTGTTCGAGGAAGCATGTTTGTACTGTGTCAACGTCATGGTCAACGTATGGTTTGTTTGTGCACCGTTGTGGTTTGCATACACTCATTGTGAGCATGAGTGTCATGGCAATTTTGGGCTTTGAATGATGTCTTTGAACTCTTCTTTTTCTAGAATGGTATTATTGTACAGTACACATCTTTAATGACATGCACAAGTTCAAACTCATTTTAGATTTTCTCTTAATTCTACAAGTATACATGCAGGCTCACATACATATATACACCCCTACTAATATTTGGTCAAATGTCCCTTAGCAAGTTGTACCTCGACCGTATGCTTTTGGTATACATCAACAAGCTTCTGTCATAATTCCGACTGGAAATTTGACCGCTCTTCTTGGCAGAGTTCATTTAAATTAGTTGGTTTCCTGTCACAGACCCAGTCTACAAATCTTCAACAGGGTTGAGGTTGGGGCCTTGGGAAAATTAGCCGTATAGTATGGGGGCTATATGTATACATTAACCCTCTGTGGTTGAGAAAAAAAATCTAATTTATAGTCAATAAAGATGTATACTGTCCACAATTATTCTGTACTGTACAATCAAAGGAACAGTTAGAAATCATCAAGAACTCATTAAAAGCCAAAAATTACCAGGACGTTCATCCTGATCATGAGTGTATGTAAACCACAACTGTATTATGGGGGACGACGAGTGTACAACAAGTCAAGCAGTTAGCAAGTCAACTACCTGGCTAACTAATGCTTGCTATCCTTTTCAGTTGCTGAAGAAGCTAGCGGTCTCTCCTGTAAAAAAACAAACAAACAAAAGAATTTTTTTTTTGCAGACTTTACAGGAGCTACTAAAAGATGTGGTCGTTATTTCAACCATGATGTGTAGTAGTTGTTTTTCGACTTCAAGCACGTTGTCATGTCCCACTAAATGCTCCATCAGAGGGTAAACATGAAAAAGACCGGCAGATCAACCTGTAACAACATGCTCAGACTCGGAGTGGCAGTTCCAACTCCAGCAGTCTTCATTTTAGCTGAAAGACAAAATTATTTAGGCTCTCACAAGTTATTTATATGATTTGTCTATCTAGAAAAGTACGCGGTTAGTATTTATAGATTTCTTATGCAAGCAGTTCAACTGCAGTTCCAACCAGTTTTGAGAAAAATAACCTTAAAGCAATACGTTAAACATTTATCCTTTTCAATGATTTCCACCCCTTGTATGAACCTTGATTAGTATCTGTCTGTCTGTTCAGTATATGTATCAGAGTGCAAAAGAGGTCACAGCCATGAAATGAGCCACGTGCAAGCGCATGTGCAGAGGTATAACAGAAGAATTCAAATGTCAGACCAAGGTGCCACCCACACGGCCTCCCTCAGCTTACTGTGGTAGCCTTCAACGGCCTGTCGGCTAACCAGTCCTGGGAAACACCTTCCTAGCATCAAGCACAACAGCATCACATGCAACTAGCAGCTAGCAGGTGCTGTAGTACTGTACTGCTATACTTAACAACGAGAGGAAAGTAGTTATCCCACCAGACTACCTGACATTCGCTGTCTGTGGTGGTGTGAATGTGTATTTGCACGTTTGTGCATGTGTGTGCACAGTATGCGTGTCCGTACAGTATGTGCATGTCACTAGGTGAGTCTTTGTCAGTGAGGTTTCTCTGGCAGCAGGAGAGGATGCAGAGCACAAGCCACTTTTAACTGACTGGGGTAAACAGTGATGAGAGAAGATAAAGGGCAGAGTGAATGTCACATTACCCCAGCCCTTTGCTTCTGCTCACCACAACATCAGATAACTGCTGCAGGAAAAAAAAAGTCTGGTTTCCTCTAGCATATAATTGGTTATCTCATTGCGATCTACTGTTCTCTTGCCTCTGCACAGAATGAAGTATAAAGAGCAAAGGGAGAAAAAAAAAGTCTAAAGTTTGACTGTTCAGTCAGTGACTAAAATAAATCATTACGAGCGTAGGAAAGGCACCAATCTATTTTCATGGTGGTTGCCACAGATTTAAACATTTAGCACAAAAAACAAATATACAAAGAGAACACCTGACAATAAGGTGGTGTTGTGTTCGCTTTCAAGCAACCTTTTAGAATAGCACAAGCAACGCAACATAGACAGGTTAACACACAGCACGTTGACTTGACTAGATAGGGAAGTAATATTGATTATCAGCAACAATATCTAACAACTTATTAGCTCAGAGTTAAGTAAACAGATAACATTTCATATGAAATGAAGCTATGCATTAAAAAAACAAGGTCTGTTAGAAAGAACTTTGGTATATTCTGTCAAAAAGACAGCTTTTGTTATAAAGAGCCTCATGAGATCTTTAAATAAAAAGTAAAGTTAAACTCTAAACATGTCAAAGGCACTTTATTTAGAGTTAATGTGTCTCTCTGGATGCGACCTGATCATAACATAACACATCACCATGTGACTTGATCATAACAACTACCGAGGCGTATTTCGCACCTTCTTCATGTTTTCACACATACCGTAATTAAGAAACTCCTGACATGATTTATAGATTCCAGTAAAATGGTTGCCTTTGAATAGAGACACTATAAATGATACATATGTGTTCACACATTTGTGTATAAAATATATATGTGAAGGTTCTCATAGGGAGCTCGACATAAATACGGAGAGCAATTTCATCTCAGCATAAAGCCTCCAGAACTGACCAGGGCCCAGGATAGAACCTTGAGGTACACTTTTCCAAATCAACCGGCTAGGGAAAAAATAAGGGGGCTTGGCTATCTCACCACAGCAGTGGGTAGTCTTTTCCTAGATGGATTGATGGCCGGAGAGGGGGCAGTGTGGAGCCTAACCCCTCGCTCACCCACACTGTACCGGGCCTGTGGTTAGAGAGAGCGAGAGAAAGAGAGAGACAGCGAACAGGAAAAAAAGAAGAGAAAGAGAAGACAAAAGCAGAGAAGGAAAGGAGATGACAGGGCTTTAGATTGCAAGGTACAAGCAGGGCATTTGTAAAGGGAACATGTCAAGCCCTCCCGCCCTCTGTCGTGAACCTTTCTCTCCTTCTCCCTTTCTCCGGTTGCCCTGCTCTTCCTCTAGTACGCCGCGCACGCGTGGAGGGGGAGTAACGACATGAGAATTACACAGTGACATGCAGCGCTGTGCTACGGGAAGAATGGAGGTTAATGAGCTGACATACCCTCCACCTCGAACACGCCTCCTCCCCATGCCAACCTCCCTGCTCTCTTTCACACGCTGACAAGCATGTACACAAAAACCCCGGCAAGACAGTGAGGAGTGAAAGCTGGCAGCGAGACAAGTTTTGGTGCACCAAAGGAATGTGGCAAGAGCGCAGTTTACACTCTCTTCACATACAGTGCACACAGCTCACAGCTGTAACTGGGTTATGAACAACTGTGAACGTGAGCTAATGTAATTTACATTAGAAATATGGCCTCAGCTAATGCAATCAAGAACTGGGAAGATGCAAGACTCGTTATGCATCAGAAATCAGAGGCATAAAAATATATGGCAAAAAGTCGCTGTTAAAATTCCTACATTTGATCATACTTGTACTGTACTATACTATAGGTGAAGGGACACCAACAGCAGAATGGAGGCAGCAAGTGAAGCAACAGGTCCACTTTGACATGCAAAATAATGTGAAATTTAAAAAAAAAGTGGAGAAATTTAGCAGCGTTGGGACTCACATATATCTGGTATTATGAGGATTCATCCTCGCCTGGCTGTGAACGTATCTACCAGCGTGTCAAGAGCATTTATTTCTTCATTCATAACCCATAAAAAGTTACGCTGCTCATATAGCTAAAAGAAACATTCAACCACAGGTTTTACCAACTTGCTAAACACTATAAAATACAAATAGATAAAACAGCCGATTTATTAAGGGACAATTGTATTTCGTGTCCAGACCACAAACCAAAGGCTATACATATCATTCTCTTACTGCAAAGAGCTCAGACTTCTGTGAATAACTGATTAGGCCTTCAGATTCTCAACCATTTCTTGGTTGTCACGTGGTGATGTGTGGGTGTATAATATGTTAAATAAAACCTCAGTGGCCTTTAAGTTGCATCACCAGAAAACCAACACGCAAAGGTGACAATTTTTACCAGATAAGAGTCCATGGGTTCTCAAGTATGCACAGACACAAATAACACAGAGGGGTAAAAAAAAAAAACAAACCAAAAAACAGCCGGCTTCAAAGGAACATTTCAGAAAAACTTTCAGCAAAGAAAAACTTAGCTGAACACCAAGTTCCTACGAGCACAGGTGAAATTCACACGACCACATCTAAAGATAGGTGCAGATGCACTGAAACACTGAAATTGTGCCAATTTTGTTTATTTTCCAAATCTGCAGTTGCCTAAACTGTGTATAGCCTGTTCATATGGCTCAATTTCATCCATCTATTGATTGGTTATAGGATGCTACCATTTAGGGATAGAGACAAAATGTCTCTGCATGCATCCTGCTGCAGTTGATGTGCCTTAATTACCTGAAACTAAATGAGTGAAAAGCACAAGAGTAACAAAACAGCGTCTAAGAAATGAAAGAACTTTAGCAAAAGCAGAAATAGAATTGATAATGATGCGGCGACACAGCTCCGCAGAGCTTGAAAACAATGGAAGATGGATGGTTAGTCATTAGCACCCATTGTGAATCTTTCGAGTGAGTAATTTGTGGGAAGGCTTGTGCATTTTTAATAGTCTTAAACTGAAGAGCCCTAAGAACACAAACTCCATGAAATAATAACAGGCATTTCACCTTAGCACTATCCGAGCCTCTCAATTATTTACCACTAATGAATTGCCTTGGGCAACATTCTTCCTAAGTACAATATCAACCATCCCAGAGAGCCAGAATCAGCTCACTCAAATACTTAAATACATTTACTCAATTATGCTCACTGTCCCCGCAATTAAAGAGCCAAGAATGTCAAGCTGTTTTCTGCTTGCTGTCTCGTATGCTCTGATTCAGCTTTGATATTTCAGCAAAACTCTTCCCCCGGATAGCAATGATTAATTGATAAAAACATTTTCAGAGAAATTGCAACAACCAGGTTCGTGGCTTTTTCTCTGTTTTTGCATCTGTGGTGTGGGTGATGCTAAAAAAAAGCATGTTAGCTGTTAGCAGCGACATATCAGAAAAGCAGGCTAGCAGACACCATCTAAAACACCAGTTGCAATGGCGTACGTATATGTAAGTGTTAGCAAGTGTTTATAAAAGCACATGCTTTATATCTGTTCACGTGGAGTGACAAACCGTGTTATGCTCTATTATTGCATTCAACATTTTTATCACCGCACGATCGGAGAAAAATCACACCCATGTTATTTCCACTATATAACAGATCAGGTCAGGCCTGACTAGCTTTAGTCAATTCCATGCTCTCCAGCTGTAAGTCTCTGGCTGTAACTACGTCAGAGAAATTAATGCGCAAAGGATCCTGTTCCTAGACAGCTGGTAGTTGTAAATTCCTATCAGGCAATTTAAAAAATGTATAAAAACAAAAAAAAAAACACCAAAAAAAAGGAGGGAGCGAGAGAGTTTGAAAGAAAACATATACAATTTTCATTTCAACTGCTTTAGGGATTAAGGCTCAGGGCTCTAGAAAAAAACTGCATTAAAATAATCCACCATTTGCATGTTTTATCTCACAAAGGAGGCTCACATAGACACACATATGCAACAACCCCCACTCTCCCTCCCTACCGCCCTTTTCCTCCTCCCCCATTCTGTTTGAGCACACACACACACGTGCGCACATACACACACACACATCACACATGTACACGCTGCCATCATTAAACACACTCACACACACATCGAGATCAACCTGCTGCCATCTGCTCCACGCGCTCTGTACAATCCTTGCAGAATACATTATTCACTACAATACATCACATCACATTCCCTCAATGTCATAGCCTTGTGCTTGAGGAAGACTCTGTGTGTGTGTGTGTGTGTTAGAGCTGGGCGATATATCGAGTTTTTAAAACATCGATATTTTTTTATACGAGATATAAGATGTGACAATATCCTTTATATCGATATAGTCTATGTTACGTTATAACTATAGTTGTGGAGCCGCAAGTTTGCCTCTCTTTCGTCCACTTTTGTCTCTACGCAACGTTACTCCGCCTCGCCTTCACTGAAGACAACTCCCCCTCCTCCCCCATCGCTTCACGTGCAGGCAGCGACAAGACGGACACGGCAAATCTCCGTTAACGAGTTACTGCGCATCGCCCCATGCGTGGGGCTGGACGGCGTCAACGTGCTAACGAGCTAAACATGCTAACGAGCTAACAGCGCTAACCCTAAAATCCTTTCATTCTCTCAAAAGTTGATAGCGCGCCTTATGTATGAATTCTGGTTGTGCTTGATGGCCGCGAACCGATTTTATGTGGTACACGGCGCTCAGCAATCTGTCACAAATGTTTGAGTACGACTTTGGTAAGCTACGGAGCTGCACCGCTTGATAGATTGTCGGCGCATTACGGCTACCGAAGAGCTTCGCGGAGTGATACGTACTGTGCTTCAACGTAATATTACCGTACTGTGTGTGTATAAGGACCATAAATGGCACCTGTAAGAGACGTGGTTATGAAGTGGATTTCAAACTCCAGGCTGTCAGTCACGCAGTAAAACTTGGAAATAGAGCTGCTGTGAAATCTGTCTGTCTTTGTTATTACGCTCAGCGTCTTTTAGTTTACATTTTGACTGCACAATTGTGAGCTCTTTGTTTAGCACAAAAACAACCTTGTTTTCTTTTATTTATGGAGCATGATTATTTAATGAATGCTCATAATTTAATTTTGAGTAATTTTTCATGTACATCTGTGCTGTATGTTAATAAAAGTGCCTGTGTGACATCTGGGACACAGCTTTGACTAAGAACTCTCTTTTTGTTCTTACTTTATGGCTTAAAAAAAATATATCGCGATATATATCTTATATCTCCATCCAGCTAAAAAATATCGAGATATGAATTTTGGGTCATATCGCCCAGCCCTAGTGTGTGTGTGTGTGTGTGTGTTGCGAGTGTGTGTGTGTGTGTGAGCATGCGCGTGTGAGAGAGAGAGAGAAGATTTGCTCTGTTATACGGTAGAGTGGTAGAGAAAATTAAAGACAGTTTTATTTGGCTTTTAGGTGAAACAAGACTGTCAGCAAAACTCGTGCAAAACTTTCTAAATTAGATGAATCAATATCCCTTCCTACTGCAAAGTGGGAAGCAGATTTATCAGTCAACCTAGACCAAAACTTCTGGTCTCAGATTTGCTTAAAAACTTTTAAATTAATTAAAAATCCCAGTCTGCAATTAATACAATACAAAATACTTCATAGAGTGCACTATACAGGTCATCGGATGTTCAAGATGGGCTTTACATCTTCCAACAACTGCTCACACTGTCAAGGCAATACACCAGACAATTACATCCACGCTCTTTGGTTCTGTCCACCAGTGCAAAAGTTTTGGCGCGAGATATGTGAAGACTTATCAAAGTGTCTGAAATGTAACATTCCAACTTCCCCCTTAGTGTGTCTACTGGGCAGCTTAGATAATGTCACTTCAGAAAAGAATATAGCCCATATGATCTTCACTGCCCTATGCATAGCCAAGAAAACAGTCCTCATGAACTGGAAAAATAAAAATAATCTTAATTCTAACCAATATAGAAATTATCTATTAGATTACATTAGTCTTGACACAGCCTCTGCCACCACATTAGATCAATTGCTCTGGGCCCCTTTTATCAGCTCCATCACCTAGTGGGGGTGGGGGGTCATAGTTTGGTCCCGCCTTCACTGTTGTGATTGGTGAGGGGGTAGGGACAGGCTTAGGGCGTCGGGGGGTTCCCCGGAGGCATCTTCCTTGGGGGGCTCAACCCGGGGTAGCGGTCACGTCCGGTTGGGGGCTCTGTTGGCTCTCAGGTGACTGTTTCCTCGCGGCTGCGTGCAGCGGGGCTAGGGGAGGGTCTGTGCTGACGGACGTGGGTTACTGACCTGGCAACCTGGCTGCCCCTGGGTGGGTCCGGGATGGGCGTGGGGTTCTGGGGGCGCTCCGTCTCTGGGCTGGGGCCCGGGCCGGGCCTCGGGGGCTTGGGTCCTGGTTGGTGTGTTGCCGGGGTTGTGGGCGGGTGGGTGCATGGGGGCCCGGCCCTGGAGCAGGGTGCCGCCGGTGCGTCGAGCCGCCTGGGGGGCTCTTCAACTGGTGGGGGGGATGGTCACATCTTGCAGGAGCTTTCTTCTCTTCAGGAACTCTCTGCAGGAGGGGGAGATACAGGAGAGGTGGAGGAAGATCTCAGCCTGGGCGTTTACCGTCTTATGTAGTCTGGAAGATGTGTGGATGGTGGGGTGGGTGCAGTTTTCTCTGTGGTGGGGTTGGGTGGACTGTCCAGGGCTCTGTGGAGCCGGGGGGCGCTACTGCACTGGGCCCCGGTCTGATGGGCCTGGGCCCCCCTTCCCTGGCGGGTCGCGGAGGGTGGGGGTGCCTACTGGGGTCAGCGGGGGAGCTGGCCCCAGGGAGGGGTTACCTGCCCCTCCCTTCCTTCCCTCCCCA
This sequence comes from Diplotaxodon limnothrissa, assembly GCF_057381915.1. NCBI lineage: Eukaryota > Metazoa > Chordata > Actinopteri > Cichliformes > Cichlidae > Diplotaxodon > Diplotaxodon limnothrissa. The sequence continues at coordinate 7,292,426 of NC_140615.1, read as the reverse complement.
TCTCCAGCTGCCTCCCTCTTCCCGCTCCTCCACAACCACCCACACATGCAGGGCCTTGGAGTGGGGGTATGTCACCAGGGTGCAGAGGAGGCTACCCCCCCCCCCCCCCCCCCTGTCCCCTTCTGGCTGCCTCTGCCTCAATTTTATCCCACAACTTAGACATTCACATTATTCACACTCTCATTACACATACATATAGGATCTTGGGGGTGGGCACAATCACGGAGTCCAAATCACCATCAGGGTGTATACCTCACCCCTGACGTCGTTGCCCACCTCTCAATTTTAAATACACTTAGTCATTGAGGGCTAGCAGGAGGGACTATGCGCTTACCTGCTGCTCCTTGGCAGGTAGCTCCATGCCCTCCTGGGTTTTAATTGCACCTTAGAACACATATGCATCAACACTACAATGAGCGGGTGGAGGGAGGTTTGGAGTCTTCTCCCACCCCCATTCTCTGCGGCCTGCTGGAGCGGGAGGGCTAGTAGGAGGAGTTGGCCGTCCGACTGCGGTCTGGGGTGTGGGGCCTCCCTGCTGCTGCGGAGTCGGGGTGGTCTGCCTCTCCCCACCGCAGGGAAAAGGGTAACACCACCTGGGTCTGGGTGCAATTCCCCCCTCCAGGGGCAAGGGTACCTAGACCCGGTTTGTAGAGTACGCTTGGGGAGTGTGATTGTGTGTACAGCGTCTCTTTATGTCTGTCTCCACGTTGGTTGAGTGTGGAGTGAGTGCATATGAGAGCATGAGGGTGGGAATGGATGTTTGTGTCTGTGTGTGCCTGTATGTCTGTGTCTATATGTCAGGTTGGGTATCAGACGCCACCTCTCTGGGGACACCTCAGGCCCTCCAAGGTTTGGAGGCCTATCTCCACCCACCACCACTTCCCCTGCCGGTGGCGGACTCCCTCAGGTGTCGGTGTGTTGGTGGTTCTTTGTGTCTGGGGGTGGGCGTCCGGGTACACACCGGCTCACTCCTTGGCGGCCGCTTGTCGGGGCCTGGGGCCTGGGGCTCGCTCGGGCCCCTTTGGAGGTGGGGTGCCCCCGGCCTCTCGGCCTGGGGCTCGGTCACTCAGGCGCAGCTGGGGGCCGGCGGAGCTCACGGGCGCGTCACTGCAACTCCCCCTGACTTCTGCTCCGCGGCTGCTGGGCGAGCCCTCATCTGGGACTCTCCTCAGCTCTTACTGGAACAGTGGCGCGGCTGCCCCTCTGTTGGTCTTCCATGGTCTCTTGTGTTCTGGGGGCCTCTGGATGTCTGGAGTTTTGATCTCCTCCATACCCACTTCACACCCTGGAGGACGGGGCTGTGGCCCCCCCACACTCCCTAGCAGATCATTACATGGAGAAACCTTTGGAACGCAAGCATGCTGATCCACACAGGTATGCACACATGGGTATTCACAGACGCGGACTAAAGCTTTCTTGGCTGCTGCCTCAAAGCACACTGTGCGCTGTCTATCTTGCGTGCTGCACAATATCGTTTATTATTTAGTAAATATTGATATCTATGACTAGCTAGTTTATTGTGATGGTGCTTTGTTTTCTCTATTATTATGTTGCTCTTTGTTGTTTGCTGTCTCCTCTGTTTGTTTTTTTTTTGTTTGTTTTTTTTTTCTCCATACAGGTGACCCAGGAGTTCTTTTTTTTTTTTTCTCTCTCTCTTCCCCCCCCTTCTCACCGTCTCTTCTCCCCTTTGGTTTTCTTTCTTTCTCTCCCCCTCTTTCTCTCATTCATTCCCCCTGTCCTATTTATTAAAAAATAAAAAAAATAAAAAAAATAAAAATAAAAAAAATAAAAATAAAAAAAATGACAAAGGATGAACTGAAGCTCTGCCATCACGTAATGTCGCATACTGCTGTTTCTGATGTCATTTAGAAAAAAAAAACAAAAAAAACAAAAAAAAAACCTCGTGTCTGTTACTAGGCCAGATTAAAAATCCAGACAAGGATGTCAGTGTATGAAAGTGAAGGATAACAGCTACTGAGAAAGTGAGAGGAACTGACACATACAAGCAGGAGAGAGAGAGACAGAGTTTTTTTGTTACACACTAGGGTCTGCTTTCGTGAAGGACATTCCTCTCAGAGAGTTATCAGGTGTCAAAAGTATGATTTAGCATTTCTCCAAATGTAAGCACATTTTTCACAGTTCATTAATGTGTTTACATTATGCTTTATATCCCTGTTTTTACTGAAGGGGAAGTCGGGGTCGTACTGCGCGGTTTTATTCGATGTGGAGCAACTTTTGGTTTCTGAACTTAGTGGAGAGGAAGAGAGCGAACACTGGAATAAAGCGGCATTTATCTAATGGTCCACCAGTGGAAAATGACGGCACACACGCACAGTAGCTTGGACTTCAAGTCTCAGAGATGACGTAGTTGTATTTGACTTTGAGCAAAGACTTGGAAGAATGAATTCATGTTGGGTTTAGTCTGCTTTTGTTATTTGTTAATAAGAAAAATCCCAGTTTTATTTTTAATGCAGCGACTCTGCATTTGTATTATTTACTTTACTCCAATTGCTTCACTTGATTTCATTTGAAAGATAAATACAGAAACATCGATGACTTTTTTTGTTGTTGCTTGTTTACATTTTTGTCTTTTCTCCCTATCGTTTCTTATGCGCAAACCATGAACATGTTAATGCATGTGTGTCGCTATGTGCGGTGGCAGAGCGGAGGGAGGGAACAGCTGGCAGGCCCACACTCAACCACGTATTGACCTGTTTTGCATTCACCTGTTATTCAACCTAATGTTTCCACTTGGCTCTGCTGCAGCTGAGCTACAATTAACCTCGCTGTGCGCGCAAGGGAAGGAAGTCTTGAGTAATTTTTTTTCAAAGCAGTTTGTCAAACTTCCCCAAATGTCATTCTGCCCACTGTCTTAAAATTAATGTTTTTTACTTTAACTTTCCCACTCTGAAGAGAAGAGAGGCGAGACATCTAACCCTTCTGAGATCTACAGTAGCTATAAATGTGGCCTATATTCACACAGCGCTAAATTCTTTTCACTTGATGCACGTAATCTGATTGCAGATAATTAGCCTCTGAAAATGTTACTTGCCTTTCTAAACCTCATGAATGACAGAAAACGCTGCTGCATCCAACCCTTCCCTTATCTGCTCTTCACTCGGCTACTCCGCCTCCTCTCGCTTTTTTCCCACCCTCCATTTCCCCCTCCCTCCTCTTTTCCCAGATGCCCTCTCAGCTCTTGCTTGTGTTTGGGCTGCAACTGCGAGGGGTCACTGCCTGCCTTGTCTCACACGTGGAGCACTGAGAACGTGTGTGTGTGTGTGTGTGTGTGTGTGTGTGTGTGTGTGTGTGTGTGTGTGTGTGTGTGTGAAAGAAAGACAGCACACACTTGTCTATGGATAATTATATGAATGAGAGCGTAAGAACATCAAAAAAAAAGAAAGAAAGAAAAAGAAGTGTGTAAGTGTGTGAATTTAGCCTGATGTGTGTGCAGTTGAGCCTGAGTGCCTTTCCCACTGTGTGTGTTTCAAAGTGTTTCAATGTGTGTGTGTGTGTGTGTGTGTGTGTGTGTGTGTGTGTGTGTGTGTGTGTGAGTGCGTGCGCCTTGCGAGCTCAGTGCCAGGTCTCTCTAATGAGTCTGTCAGGCGCTGTTAGCGACGGCGTGCTCCCCTGGCTCAGCGCACTCCTACAGACACACTGTGATTAGCCGGGCCAACGGCACGCCACCGGGCCAGATTAAACACTCACCACGCCGCCAGGGAACACACACACACACACACACACACAGACACACACATACACTCAGCACAGCACACATTAGAGCAAAGCATTACAGTTGCTCTCATAGACACCACACACAGACGTACTTAGATACACAGCTTCATCATCGTTGTTCCTATTAGTCTGCAACATGTACTTGCCCTCTAGAGCCAGGTGTGGATGCCACTGGAATTGAAAATTAATGTGAAATATAAACATAATACAAGCCACCTATGGCACAGGCAAGAACATGCTAGCATTTCATTAATCTCTGTGCTGCTATTGAATTCCTGTCTGCTGCTAATCTTGAACATCACTCAGAATTAAGGCCAACCCTTCTGGCACCAGCAGCTTTCAACATCTTCATTAAAGCGACATAATTCACTAATTACAGGTAATTACCCTTTAATGAACAGTCCAGATGAATGAGCAGATATGCAGAGGAGGAGCAGCCACGAGGAGATATCCTTTTTCATTCCTCTAGGCCAAGAGCGGACTCTGAATGACCGGGTCCTACGACTTCGATCAGAGACAGCGGCCTAGTGAGAACAGGCTCAGCTGACACATGTACACACTGCAACCACTCGTAGAAATGTAGACACACCTGCACTTGGCAACGTCTGCTGGTCAAAGGTTGCAGATGAACTGTGCGCAGATGACTCAATTTGAACACATTTTTTCCAGTTTTCGTGTCTGTCCCTCAGTCTGCCCGTATACCTATGGAAATTTACCCCTACGAGTAGTTTAGCTGTTGTTTATCTGAAGCAAATGTCATCTCCAATCTACTATTTAATGTAACACATTTTAAAGGACTGCTGTGCTTGCTAAGTTGATTTTATAAAATCATTGGTTCTTATCCCATGCCGTCAAATACTGCTGCTCTGTCAGATGCTGAACAGATAAACACAAGGTGTCCTTGGAGTGGAAATATTAGACACTGGGAGATAAGGGTCCTCTTTTAAAGAGTGATAAAAATCTGCACTAGGATGTTAGAGTCACCCAAAAGGCTCACTTTATTTTTACTCAGTGATTTGCTTTATTTTCCCACTTTGCATCTATTTCTAACTAAACACTAAAAACTACTCAGCTAGGTTTGGGCAGTTTAGGTTTAGGAGGACAGGGTTTTAGCTGAATTATCCCCTTGTGCAATTTCAACCCTCTGCATTGAAAGTGACTATGTAAATGTTATGCCAAGGGCTCGTTTACAAGCGTGGCCTGATCTCAGTACCAGCATAACCTGAGGAGTTCGTTGCTCCGAAGCCAAAGGACAACCTTGTGTGTATCTGTAAGTCGCCGGCACCGTATAATAGAGCAGAGTTCTGAATGGGCCGATTCAAGACAATGAAAGTGGCTGTTGGGTGACCTTATTAAAAACTCTTGTAAAATCGTACACTTTATAGTCACTTTACCCTTAAAGGATCTTTAAATTCACAAAGCAACGCTATTTTCTTCCAGTGTCAAGCTCTAGTACAGTGTGCAACTATGTTTGTGTCAATTGAATCACTGCAGACTAACCCTGTCATCGACCTGAGTGTGAAAAGCAGTGTTGAACCCAACATGAAATGTGGGTTTTCCCTGTGTCAATATTTAGCAGGACTATTACTGACACTGTTAAGAAGTGAGATGTATGACATATTTGAGGCTGTAATGTGTCTAAGTGGGCAGCTTTTCGAACAGTGAAGGTGTAGGAGGTGTAGACTGTAAAGTCAGAACAGAGCACTGCTCAATGTTCCTTTGTTGTTTAACTAGAGGAAACAAAATCTTTTTTTTCTTTCTGCCTCTCTCTCTCTGAAAAGGAACAAGCGAAAAATGAGATTGATCTAACAACTTGCCAACAGTTAAGTTTCTTATCTCGGGCTTGCAGAAGAAAGTCCCTACAAGAAGAATGTGCACCAATTTTCCTCTCTTTCTGATTCTTCTCCTCCCCCTCTTTTACCGTCTCTCGTGCCAAGTGGCCTATTTTTACCCCTCCATGTGGCATCTCAGGGTTTTCCTTGTCACCGCCACGTTTCCTGTCATCGTGTGTAGGTACAGTTGAACAGTGCAGTTACTGCAAAGGCCCTGACACTGACTGTTTCTCTGTCTTCTCAGATGTGGTCACAGATCTTTGTCTTCACATCCAATGCACTGCTGCCTTTTTTGTCTTTCACACCCTATAGTTTATTCATTTTGAAAAATCGCCTCTGTGCTGTGCTAGACTGTTCAGTTAAACCAGGAATATTGGTCTTTATCCTCAATTTGTTTGCCATACATTCATTTTTCTATCGTTTATCTGAGTTTGGGTCATGGAAGCAGCAGTTTAGGCAAAGATGTTCAGACCTACCTCGTCCTCCTCCATCATCTGGGGGGACACCGAGGCCAAATCAGCCGAGAGATATAATCTCTCCAGTGTGTCCAGGGTCTGCCCTAGGCCTACTCCCAGTAGGAAAGCCTTTAAAACCCCTCACCTAGGAGGCATCAAGCAGGCACCCTAGCCAGAAAAATGAACTACCTCAGCTGGCTACTTTTAGTGTGAAGGTGTAGTGTTTCTGCGTTGAGACCCACCCGAATGCCTCTAAGGGAGTGCCCAGCTATCCTTTGGAGGAACCTCATTTTTAACGCTTGTATCCGAAATCTCATTTTTTAGTCTGTACCCAGAGCTCGTGGACATAGGCGATGTTACGCCTGTAGATTGACTAGTAAATAAATAACTTTGCCTTCACACTCAGCTCTCTATTTACCACAACAGACCACCAATCCATTTGTCCACTCCTCTCACTCAAGACACTTAAACTCCCCCACTTGCAGAAGCAACTCCTCCCGCCCTGACCCGGATTGAGCACTCCCCTTTTCCAGCTAAAGATCGTGATCTCAGACGTGGAAGTACTAGAGAACCTAAATCCTTCGGTCTCAGGATTAGGATTAAAATATTTATATCACACAATGTATAGCCCACTTTGTTTACAATATAATCCAATCACTTGTGCTCAGACTATGAGGACCTTCTATCCTCATAGTCTAAAGCATGGGCCTATTTATCATATTGCCATATGCAACAACACAACACTGTGTTTCCTCTAGCAGAAATGTGCAGCATGTGATATACTGTACTGCGTGGCACAAAGGAATAATTGTGTTCTGGTCCTAGGAGAGTTGCAAGAGGAGAAATATCAACACAGGATGTATGGCTCCCAGCCTTATGAGACAATCCAGTTATGAGTGAGACCAGCTCATGGAGATTACAGCCATGTCCCAAAATACACAATATCCAGTGATTTGTAGACATTTACAGTGTACAAAGTGTCTAAACTGTTGGAAATTGCAGTCTCAAGAGTCGACCCATCAGTTATTTGGTTGATATGGTCTCATTCGAATAAACAGTGGTCAACGGTCAGTGTTACTCTCACAAGGAGAAAAGTGCTACATCAACAACCTTTCAGGGTTGATCCATTGTTTTTGGAGGCAAGTGACTATGAGAAACTGGGTGTTTGTTTTTTAAATACTGTAGATTTTTAACTAATTGAAACCAGGTGAATGAAGCTGTTTTGTGTCTGCATTATGTTAAAGGAGATCACCAAAAAGTCAAACGTAAACTTTGTGACAGCTCAGATCACAGGAGCATCAGTTACAGCGAGACTGTTTTCTGTAGCTCTTATCCATATGGGCACGTGGTTTCAGTATGCTGTTAGACAAGCAGGCTGCAATGGTGACTTTGACACCAACAACAAATGCGCTTTGGGATAACATTTCGAAAGAATATAACTGATGCTGTGAATAACGTTTAAGTTGCAATGAATTTAGGTGAGCAGCTTTTTCGAACTGTGAACGTGCAGGGGGTGTTTGTTAATGTGATTTTCAGGATGTAAACTGCGCTGCCTGACCTTTATCACAGCAGTCTTTTTTTGGCTTTCTTCTGTATTTTCTTAAGTCAGCCCATATCATGTCATACTTTTTGAAGCATTTTGATACCACCCACCTGAATAACTTTTCTCTCTCCAAGGCAATTAAAGTTCAAACCATTCGAAATCAGATCCAGATGCACGTGAGCGACTAAATTTCCTCCACGAAACACAAATATACGTTATATACCGGTCAGACTCAAGATGGTAAACAATGAAATGCCAACAGACAGCCTGAAGTTAGCGGCCTTCTTTGTACTTCACGTCTCCTCTTGTGTGACACACACAGTGCCTCTTTTGTTCTGCCACTCACTGCTCGTGTTACAGTAGAGCTCTAATGCACACAGATCGATAGCATACTTTCCATTTCAACACGCTGAGCTGATGTTCGGACACACAGTTGGAATTGATCCTGTTCTGTCAACACGAAGTTTTAGGTCTGTATGTCTTCTTATGGAAAGTCTTTAAACGAAAAAAAAAGAAGCTACAATTCACAACTTCACATCTGCTTACAGCTTAATGTTGACATCTACATTAGGCATTCAAAAACGGCATTGCTGATGACATTTGGCAAGGTCGGTGGGGAAACAGAGCTGTGGAAACAACTCTACCCATCAACATCAAAACTGAACATGTGGCCCCCTCATATGAATAACATTTTAAAAAAAAAACCTTCTTTCCCACTCACAGAAATTTTATTATTGGAAGAAAAACACACTGAATCAAGTAAAACTTTTCCATAACAGCTGTGAATTGATATGACTATAAATACCCTAATAAAACCCTCAGTAAAGGCGTGTACACAAATCAGCCACAACGTTAAAACCATGTGCCTTTTTAGTGGTTTAGGTGATTTGCATCCAAACAGAAAAAAAAGTTGCTTTCAGAGGATCCCCCCTCACAGAGCAACTCTAACCCATATGGGCATGGTGGTTGGAGGTTGGATGCAACTCTTTTTTCTGGTGCATTCTGTGGAGGTTTGATCCATTGGAAGAGAGATCTGACACCTTGGCTGGGATTAAACCAAGTCTAAAGTCAGGATTAAACAGTGCTGTTAAAACCTGACTTTAGGTGGGTGGTACGGATCAAAAGTAGTATCCACATGAATGCCAGGGCGCAGTGTTTCACAAGAAAAAAAATGTATTCACTTCATCTGTTGGTGGTTTTAATGTTGTGGCTGACAAGTGCATATATATATATATATTTTTTTTTTAAAACACACAAAAAACGCAACATTAACAACAAAAACCCTGGTTTCAGGTAACCTGTCTGAAAAAGAAAACAAAAACCAAACCAGCAAAGAAAAAGTCAATTTCCTTCCCCTACAAGACGTCCAACCCATGCTAGCAGGGTTTTTCTGTTGCTTTTTTAACCACAAGTGAAAGGTGCAAAAACACCAAGCATACTTCAAGTAAGCTAAACTATTAACCTGTACTGGTAGTGTGCAAACTGCACACAGTCTGAAAATACTGTCTTCTGAAACCTTTACTGGCAAGAAGGTAGGCTTGCTACCTTCAGGCTTGCTGCTTACACTCCAACATGTACACCCTGACAGCCGGACTGCAAGCTTATCAATATTGAGATCACGGTTATTTGTTATTCACTGATTTCTACTGACAAAAGTGTTTTTATTGTGTCATGTAAACACTACGTTGCTTTTTAAATCCTTATGCAACAAAATCCGATGCATCTTGGAAGAAAAAAATTGCACCAAAACGTAACAAGAAATCAACAGGCAACCGCCTTCACCTTTACTTGTGCTAAATTAAGAAATAAATCTTTAAAGACAAATAAGGTGTTAGTCAGGCCTAAGTTAACCTGTTTATTCACCTTCATGTGTACCTGCATGATGGACGTGAGCAAAACTTCTAATAATAATGGATACTTTATTGATCCCCATGGGGAAATTACTTGTTTTTCTCTGCATTTGACCCATTCACTCAGTGAAGCAGTGGGCAGCCCACTAAGCAGGCACCCGGGGAGCAGTGTGTAGGGACGGTACCTTGCTCAGGGGTACCTCAGGGTAGCCGTTAAGTGGATTCGAACCGCCGACCTTCCGATCATGGGGCGACCACTTTACCTACTGAGCTATCCCTAAAGCCACTTTAAGAAAATAACTGCATGAGTGGATAACATATCTTTCATCCATTCAGTTGACCATTTTCTCAAAGCCTTTGTTGCTCTCTGAGAATTTATTTCTGGCCACATGCGAATGGTTAGTGGTCATTTGGTATTTCTGAAATGGATCGATACCCTGACGTGCTGTACAGGCTTTTATGAACATCTCAGCTCACGTTTGATGATTCACCTTAGCAACCACCGCATTGTTTTTCTTGGCCTTGCACGCATTCATTATACAGTTTGTGGTGTAACTTCAGGTAGCTGAATGAGTTAGATGTGTTGCTTTGCAGTTCACACAAAGACCTATGGACTCTGCATGTCATTTGCTCTCGGTTGACATCACTTGCAACAAATCTAAAGTATTTCCAAACAGCAGCTGATGATCCACTTCAAGGGACAAGCTGTTGACCTTCTGCTGTGCCTAACGTTTGGATTTTGCTGTATAAATCAGTTTTTTTAATTAGTGTTACTCATCCAGACTAGTCAAGAAAACTTGCAGGGAAAGGTTATGATGCTCAGGCATCGATTTGCCTTTTCTTTGTGTTTTATTGTCAAATTTTCAATATTGCCCGATCATGTTCATTCAATTTTCTATCACACTCAAAATTGTACATGAGATAAACAATCTATTAATTTGAATAACTGCACAATCAACACATACCATATTACTGTACAGAAACAGAGGTGTTTATCCTAAGGTTTTGGGATAAATTAGTATGTTTCCTGTCTTTACATGTTATGTTACAAATAATTATTTGGGGGAAAACACCTTCCTGGAATCAAAACTTAAATGTCAAAGCATGCCACGTACATTAACAAGTCGCCACAGGCTGTACAGCATGTCATTGCACCTTTAGACTATTAAAATCTGTCTTTGAAGATCTCAGGTGGCTAATCTACACTGCTGTTTATTAAAAAAAAATAGCATCAGGAAACAAAAGAATGCGTGTCACTTCTTGGCTATAAATCATATAGTGGTCTTTTAAAATGATGCATTGTAGGAGGAAACACTTTAAATTTTTGAAGGTCTCTGCCCACACAACACAGTAGGTGCTTCTAAGACAAAGATAAAATGTTTTCGGTGATAACAATAAAGCAGCTTTTCTTGGTTCGATGAACCAAACCAGCAGTTTCTGAAAGGCAGAGATGGAGACAGAAACAGAGAAACAGAGAGCACTAATATCATTACCTTCTCTTCCTGGCATGAGAGAATATTCAACCAAAAAAAAAAGAAAAAGGAAAGAACAAAAATCAATCGCACATCCCACCATTTCATTTTCCATGTAATTAAATCATTTAAATGTTATAAACAACATGTAAACTCCATCAATGACTTTGAGCCATTTGCATTTTTAATCAGGCCAGATTAATTCTAATAAGCGTGCTGGGCTAAGGCGATGACAGAGCAGGCCTATTGTGTGTCTGTCACACTCATTTAATTCTGTCATTATGTCCCATATCCTATTATGATAATTGGCTTTTTATTCTCAATCAACAACCAGCCAAGGCTATTAAGCAATAATCTCTGACTAGACCACATTTAACCTTAACCATGTTAGAAGTTTGCTACCTTAAAAACACGCGGCTGATAAAAGCGAAACACAAAAACAGTGCAATGCCTTAGGTTATTCAACCTGGCTAGTTGCTGTAAATGAAAAATGACTGTCAAGAAGCTGGATGTTGACACTTGGCATATGGTGTAAAGCAAACACATTAGGCAGAGGAAATAGGTATCACCATCTTCCCCCTAGAAAGTAACTAAGCAGAGAAGACGAATGTGTCTGATGTGTTCAGCCATTTCCTTTGCTGTCTCTCTGGGGAGTCACTTGAAAACCAAATCTCTTAAAAAAAACCTGCAGTTTAATTGAACAACACCACTGCAAACAAACAGGGGGAGACTTTAGCCATGGAGAGAACCAGAACGCCAAATATCCCAGATCTAAACCCTGAAACGAGCTCCAGAAAAATAAGCAACGGCAAAATATATGTCTTAACGATTCACCGCAGACAGACTGATAGCAGCTGTAAGGCAGAGCAGTGGGATTTCTTTTACTCTTGAACTTCATTCATTATTCATTTAGTTCTGAGTGCTTCCTTAGTCCCCTTGAAAGGAGAACCAAATAAAAATTAAGTGTAATTTCTGGCACTTGTTGCTGGTAGAAGAAAAGCTCTCAAATTTTCTCAACTGTCTGTGAATTCATTTTGCCCTCATGACCAAATGCCGGATACGGTACTATAGCTGTTCTATAACATGTCTAGCACCACGGTCTCCTGAAACTACATGTTCTATACAATAGCATTGCCTTGCAGAGCAAAGAACACCAAAGGCCACAAATAATGTGGGGCATTCATGCAAATATGTAGGGCAGAAAGTGCCAGTCACTTATAGTTACTACTCAGGACTTGAAGCAACCCACTTGTGGTCAGGTACATTTTCAGCCTAGTCACAATACTTCCTTGGTTAAGTTATGCTGCATTTCTTTGAAACAGTCAAACAGGAAATGTGCTTTTCAGCTGTCATTGACAGTTATCTGGCGGCCACAATATAATTGTAGAGTAATTAACTGCAATCTACCATTCTGGGAAATGGCGAACATGTAAACCATGGATATGATTTCCAGTCATCAAGGTTAACTCTTGCTTAAGATGGAAATTCATCTAAACCTGCTTAAATGATGAAAGTCTATTCATAATGTTTTTTTAAAGCTTGAAATTTCGGAAAGACATATGCATTTGTCATATTTTAGAACTCAGGTGTAATATTGACACATACAGACATAAATATTAATGCTACAACATAATTTCTAATTATTTTTTATTATGTTATTACCCTTTTGCATGACTATTTTTAGGTATGCTACCTCTCAGTTATTTCCTGTGTTCTTGTAATGTTATGAGTACCTGAGGTTGACTAACAAGCTTGGCTGAGCTTTAAAAAAAAGTCAATTTATCATACTTACCCATATAGTATTGAACACTTTTATTTATCTATGATATTGTCATTGGTTTTGTCAGGGGGCCAGCGTAACAATGGAAAAAGCTGCCGTCCAATCAGCGACTAAAACATTCACAGCAAACAATGCCAGGAAAGTGGTGGTGGTGGGGGGCTGGAAGGGCTTTGGTTCAACAGAAGCTGTGATGCAATTGACGGTTGGAACTTTAATGTTCACAGTGGCTTCTCTTTTCTTAACAAAATGCTTGTGCAGTCATCTCACTCATGTTCTTAATTCTAAAATTAGCCCTGGAGTACAGCAAGCTGTCGGTGCTGATTTAGTTAGACAGGTATAGCGAGAATGTATTAATTTTTTTCACAGGGTAGAAAAGTGCTTTTTGAGGTTTCAGTATGCCCCACTTTGCCTATATCCCTGCATTAGCGTCTTTTTGAGAAGCCACTTGACACCAGAAGAGATTTTTGAGAGATTTTCTCTAGTCCTGAAAGACAGATGCAAAAAAAACTAAAAAAGCATGGCTCTTTTCAACAGTCCAATAACATGTGCTCTGCTTTATTAAACAATGAAAGTCACACTTTCCCAACTCTCACTCGTTACTACTGTGAGCTATAACGAGCCTAAACTCTCTGCACAGCTGTTTCACACTCCCACAAGCAAATTCGCTTTTACCGCCCTAATGACTTAATAGACCATTCCATTTCACAGCCAGACCTCATGAAAGTGCCGTATGGGCTCATCATTTACATTTTACTCACTATTTATCTGTAAAGAAGACTTCATAAGTTGACTTTTGAGTAAACATAAGGTGAGTGTTACTATGGGGACGCGGCGTGTTCCTCTGTGCTCCGTGGGACTGTGGTCTGTTCCATTGTGGCAAGAGACAACAGCTGTCTTTACCTTTGGCAGGCAAACAGACTCATTAAGGGCAGCCATGTTTGTTTTTGTGCCCGATACCTAGCCCTAAGCAAACACTGCCATATCTCCACTCCACAGCCCTTGCAGTCTCAACATTTCCTTCCCTATTGTGAAGGGAGGCCCTGGCATGTTGAGCTTGCTCTATGTTTTTCTTTTTTTTCTTTTTCCCCCCCCCCTACAAGCTTTAGCCAAGCTGCCAATTGCTCTCAAAGAATGCATGCTTAATTGAGAAATTTAGTCGAGGTTCGAGATGATGAAATGCAGAAATGTAAGTAGTACACTGCAGAGATGCTATGAATGTTGTGTATGCGTTATATACATAATGTATGTCATTATACTGCCTGATATCATATCTTCTGGTATGTCACAAGAAAGCTTTCTTTGTTTGTTGTGCCGTAGACGTGATAAAGGCGTCATTATTTGGTCTGCTCACAGCTAACAGTAAAATCTGCAGTGAAAGGTTTCATTCGCATATTTTCTCCCCTCTCAGCAATGTCTGCGGCTTGAGTGACAAGGCAGGTTGAATTCATAACGCTTTGACAAAAATTCAATTTAAGAGGGAAAATGGCATTGAATGTCATTCCATTACTGCAGATGGCAAACATGGGAACACTTTAACCCAGAAGGCATTCACATTAACTTATACAAAACAGCAGAGAGACTCTTTTTTGGGGCGCTCTCTCCTAATATATGTACAGTACTGGCGTATTTCCAGCCAGAGCATTTCAAGAGTAGTCCTCCAAAATGTACTCACTTATTTGATTTCATCCCTTTTCACCATTTGTCAAAGCCTAAAGTCACAATGCATTGTGAAATGACTTCTTAATGTGGAGTAATGAGGCTGTCATGGCAAAGCAGTCTCTGCTTGTTTGAGTTTGACTCATGTCGTAGATTCAATTAAATCAGCTGAAGTCAAGCTGGCCCCAGGCCAGATCGGTAATGCTTGACCTCATTCAAACAATGCTCAGACATATTGAAACAATAAGAGGAAGGGCCTTGAGTCAGTTGCAAAAGCAAACCCCACTAAAAAGCGATAAGGTAGAAAAATTACTGTGAAGTCACCAAAGTGTTTGAAAATGAAATAATCATGTAGGCATGCATCCTCGGGCCAGATCTGATGTATATTTCTGGATGTTGTTGGTGACAGACTTTTCACTTGTGTAAAATCTGACAGGACATGACGGCTGTTTTTGTATTTGGAGGCATGTTCTGTCATCAGAATCATGGATATAATGGATAAACGTCCATATGAAACATATTTAAAATAGAACAAACATAGAATTGTGGTAAATGCAATCTTAAGTTGTAAATAAAAGATAGAATATCTTTATCACCAAGTGTTCTGGTACTTCCTCCACCTGTAACTGAAAAGAAGATCGCTTTAGAGATAAACCCACCTAACAGGTTTTAAACACAGCTGGCCCATTTCTTCTTTTGGAGGTTTACTCGTCCTCAGAAGGCTAAACTGATTTATTTGGATGTTGAAATGCCTGGAATCTAAATCATGACACAAACACTCCCAAGGCTATGTAAACAACCTTTCCAGTTCCAATGCACACCCATGCTTTCTGAGCAATAACTTGAATGCCAAGGCAAGAAAGCATTTCTCACTTTTAAAGGGGTCTCCACTGTTACAGCTACTAAGAAGGGCGCTCCTCAACTTAGCCTCTGCTGTGAAAGCACACTCAATAATGTCACATTTAGCATTCCTCACATGCAAACGTAAAAGCACAGAACTGACAGTGATATCCTGAGGGCTATGTAGAATAAACAACAAAATGAGACAACAAAATCAAAAGGAAACATCTTGCTTTTCTCACTCTTGTTCCTCTATTTACTAGAGCAATAGCAGTTACAGTAAACAGAGCACACAGTCACACACACACACACGCGCGCGCACACATTAACTGCGTCTCGTTAAGCGTCATTCCCTCTGGCCTTTATTCCATTAGAAATTAAAACTCGGGACAATTAGTGGCAGATTGGTCTCAGCTCAGTACGCCATAGTCGCACTCTCAAGGCTTCAAGATGACTTAATTACCGGTGTGTCTGAAAACTGTGAGATGGCAACACACAGTGAATACCTGGAGCAACTGTCAGCCACAACAAGGTTGAATATGTGAAGAATGAACTTCTGCTATACACCTGAGAGAAAAAAGAAAGGACAATCATCCAGAGACAGAAGAGATGATTGTGAGCTTAACGGAATAAAGACACTTTTTTGTTTTGCTACAATTTGAGACTTACTTTAGTTTAGCATGATGTGAGTTAAGCACTGAAAAATTACAAACTACATAGAAAATGCACAACCCCGATAGTCTTTGATTATTTCTTGGGATGCCTCATAAGGGAGGGAAAAGGTCAAATGTCGGTGAGTTTATATTTCTCAAGGCACTCATTTCCTTATATAGGACATTTGGTATTTCACTCTTGAGTATTAGTTTGTCCTTTCCTCTGGATGGAAAGCTTTACTCACTGACGGGAATTACCATTTGTGCACATATTCCTTATACACTGAATATCAGCTGGTCACTCTTTAAGGTAGCAGTGCAGGTGTGTTTCCATGCAGACACTTCAGTAGTGCAGGCAAACCTAAATTAAATACGTGTGTCTCCATACTGTATGTTTCTGTGGATGTGAATATAGAAAGTGAGGTAATTTTTCCAAAGCCATGAAGGAACATCAACAATAAACTGGGATTTTTTTTTATGTGCTTCATCACTCTCCTTATGACAAGGACACAAAGCACATTTTTCTGTAATTGAACCAACCCTAGTTTATGTAACGACTGACCGTTCTGCCCTTCAAGCTATAGTGAGACTGAAAGAGCGATTTGATCGCTACATGTACTTGCTCTTGTCATGTGACACCATGTCCCATTATATTGTGATGTTGTCTCAGGAGGAGAGGAAATGAAATGCCTTGAAGCTATGTGGGAAACGTGCGTGTGTGTGTCCACGAGCATGCACATGGTGGGGCTTCAGAAGAAAAAGTGAGCAAGTACGAGTCTATCTGACCCCGTGCATGTATCTGCGTGTGGTCCTGGTATCAACTTGGCCTTACGTGTCTTAATTTTGGAACTTATCCATTCCTAATCATTGCCCATATTGGCAGTCTTTGTGAACAGTTTCATCCAAAATGTATCAAATGATTCTGTGAGACTGGCATCACGATCCCACACTTTAGGCATCAAACACCATGTTAGCCTTTAAATAAATAATACTGACAAACAGAAGAATAATCTGATGCTTTGAGGCTCGTGGGAGGATACTAAAAATATTAAAGAATTATCACTAGCACGGGGTATATTGACGTTAAAACTCCAGCAAGACTGAGAACCAATACAATCTCTAACTTCGCCCATAGCACAGGTTAGAAAATTACAACGATTTAAAATGGATGTTTGTATAGTCAGGGAATATCTAAATGATCCTGTAACTGAGTCTAAAGTCAAGGTCAAAGTTCTTTCAGACACAAACGTGCTTTGGTTTGACCCCTGGCTTCATAAGTCTAGATTCAATGTATCTCATGTTTACTTAATTTCACAGTTAAATAGCATTTCGTCTTCATTCACCTCTTTTCACTCACTTTGTGTTTATAAATCACTTTGCATTTAATCATTAGTTATCGTAAATCTCTTTCTCTCTTCCAGACTTTGTCTTTTGTCCCGTCTCCTTCCCCTCGAATGCCGGAGGTTTCTTCCTGTTAAAAGGGAGGTTTTCATTCCCAGTGTCACCAAATGCTTGCTCAAAGGGGGTCATCTAATTGGTACGGTTTTATCGTGCTTTGGCACAATATAAATTGAATTGAATAACGTGTCCTTTAACGTGTCTTGACACACTGGACTGCAGGGAGATTGCAGTCCTGTTGTAAAGTGTTGGTTTCTCAGTTTCTCCGATTTGCGTTTACGCGTTCTTTCGCTTTGTTTTCACTAGATTTTTTTTTCTTTTGCTTTCACTCGCGGGTAGGGTTTAGGCATTAAAAGTACTTGTTTGGGCTTTGCAAAGAGACTGTGGTTTCAGTTAAAATATGCAACGTTAACCCTGGTGTTTGAAAATTTAAGCTTAAGCCTAAACAGTGTCTTGAATGTGATGCCAAGGGTCCTGAAAAGCTGGAAGTAACCCGGTGCATCAGAACACTAACACCTTGTGTATATCTGTGAGATGCAGAAAGCTGTGACAAAACAGCAGTATTTGACACCCCAGCGTCTGTGTGTGTGTGAATGGACTGGCCTGACCTGGATAAATGATTATTAGTGAGCCCTCCTATTGTGGCTGTGCATATTAATAACTCGAGTGCAACACATGTGGGTAACCACACATTACTAAAGTACTGTGACTTATTTGGGGGTGATTATACTGTCATTTCTACTCACAGCGAAAAGATTTGACGAGTTTTTAGCACACTTTCTTTAGTCACTCATTGAGCGCATACTGTAGGATGAGGTTTTGCGAAGTGTCTGAGATACAGAGGCGATAAATGCATTTAGTTTCTATACAGTGGGTTTTATTTTGTTACTTTCATGTATTCTTAAATGTAATGGGGATTTTGAGCTCAAACCACAAGGCGTGAAAAAAAAAATTGCAGGGGAAACACTGTATGAATTCATCTCAGAGTTTATAGTTTAAAGCTGCAGTTCTTCCTGTCTTTACCCCTGTACGGTTTCTTGAGTGTACGGTGGGGGCAGTAGATGCTTTTGATCTATACCAATAACAGAATCCGCGACTTTCTACCTGAAATATGTACAGCGTTTAATGACGGCTCTGTCAAGCTCTGTGTAAGACCAGCAATTATTTAACTGTGCGCATATCAAAACACTGTTTCAGTTCTACAAATGGCAATAGATCTAGATAGTGGGGGGAAAACACTTCTAAGTTTTTAACAATGAGAAAACTGGGGACAACACGTGAAAAGAAATTTGTGGGATTTTTTTCCAACAAGCCACCGTGTCCGTTGAAAATTTCCTTGGTGTGCGTCTCTGTGTTCAAGGGATGTTGCATGAATGAGCATTCTGCATTTAGGATTCAAAAGAAAACAGCAGCTCCTGTCTGCATGAAAACCAGGGCTACGGTGCTCTGTATCAAGTGCCATTGTTTTGGTAATAGTAAACCTGGGGCACTTGCCAGGAGGCATTAGTCATTCATCTAACAAGTTCCACAAAGCAAACCACAAAGTGCTCTACTGTTGACTTCCTCCTATTGAATTCTAGGCACATAAGCACATTTTCAAGTCTCTTACAGCAAGGTAACTTTCGGATGACTAGCTACCTGAAATATGGCTGCTATGTTTGCTTATTTGTGCATTTCCTTGACAAGACGGCAGCTCTTATGGAAGCATGTAGGATTTTAGGAGCATGAGGGAGAGAATGAAGAGAGAGAAGCAGCGAGGTGCCGGGTGAAAGGCGGATAGGAGGGGATTAGGGCGGAGTGCAATTATTCAGCAGGCCAGGCATACGACATGATCTCTAATTACCCACAAAGCAATGTGTAACCCAAGCCACAGATTAGGCTGCATTATCAGGCTTAATAAAACATGACCATCTCTCAGTTTCACTTGCTTTTCCTGCCCCGCTGCCACAAACACTTGTTTCTCGTTGTGACACTCGCTTTGCAAAGTTCGTAACCACACTGCACTTGTTGCTTTTTAAGTGCAGCAACAAATATATTAAAGTGCAAAAGCCCAACCAAGGCACGTGATATCTCAGGGTTTAAAAAAAGAAATCAATTAGAGCTAAAAGGTCCTTGACCCAAAGAAAAACACTTATTTATTGTGTTAGATGCAAGACACTAAAATACAATACTCACAAAATTACAAAACAAAATAATGAGGAAAGGCATTTCATTAAGAAAAGCATAGGGCAAAGAGGTTTTTATTAACATTTAGGTTGACCCACAATTTAAATCATCAAATTCCCCATCATTAGTGTAAAACTATTACACCATCCCTTGTAGGCCTTTAAACTTGGTTTTCAATACGTGAACTGGCTTTTTCGTTTTAACTTTAAAGGAAGTAGCTTTATGAGTTAAAAAAAATTATATACTCTTAGGCATCAAACTACCCAAGAATATATAAAGTGGTTAAAATTAGCACACCCTCTGAGCCAACAACACTTAAATCCCTTTCCCAGCTGCCATAGACGGAGAGGCGGGGTTCACCCTGTATGGGTCACCAGTCTATCACACGGCTAGCACACTCACATTTACACCAGCATGCATGTCTCTGGACTGCGGGAGGAAGCCGAAACACCTGGAGAGAACTCGTGCACATACAGAGAGCATATGCAAACTTGAAACAGAAAGACCACAGCAGGACAGTGTATTTAAACCCAGCACCTTCATGCTGTGAGGCCACAGTGCTTACCACTGCACCACTGTGCTGACCCTGCTTGTATTTCACTAGTAATGATCTGATAATAAGATAAGATAACATTGACTGGCTAGCATTCAGTGCAAAATGAGCTTAAGTTTATGTAGTTTAAGTACAAGGTACACTACCCCTGCTACTTTTGGGCAAAATGTTGAATTCTTTACTTGCATGTGAAAAACCCTGACTACATGTTCCACCAGCAATGTACATAAAAGCATGCAGGCATATGCATACACATATTCTTGCTTGGTTCACGTGGGTTGTGCCAGTAAGTGCTGCTTTAGGCTATGGTTTTTCACTACTGTCTACTGTGTTATTAACAATTCTATAAAAAGATCCGCTCAAGTTTCCCTTTCCTGTGTGTTAACAAGTTTGCTGAGCTGCTATGAGGTTGCTGAAGCCTAGCGAACATGCAGACAGTCCCCAATAGCAGCAACACCACTGACCATATGTCATAATTTCCAAAATCCTACTTTTCTATCCTCTGTTTGTTTTTCTTAGCGACATCACTCATCAGCATGGCTCACGGCCAGCATGAGACTAAATAGGTCGACAACACAAAGACAGGGCCTCTTTCTTTAGCCTTCCCTCCCTTTTCACAATCCACAAGCTTCCTCTGATCTGCCTACCCTCTTATTTCTTAAACGTCTATCTCTAGCCATTTCTTTTTCCATCACTCTATAGAAACTTTTCCCTTTTTCTCTATTTTAGGAAAATCCCATCCCATTACCTAAACGAAAAGCGCTGAAAAAAAAGCCACTAAAAAACTATTACCTCTGTACTTTCTGTTGTGCTTCGTTTTCTGTCCATTGTAAACGATCGTGGAGCTCATCATTAGCTCTTGAAGAGGAAGAATGAGCCACAGTTTGATTACCTCGGTGGCTCTATGGTCTGCTTACTGAATTGGACGCAGACGATTACAGCCTTGCACAGGCAATTATATCTGCCTGCTAAATATGTCACACATAATAAACACGTGCTTCTGACAGACAAGGGACAAGAAGTAGTAGTCACAGTCGGGGGAAAAGAGGAAAGAAAGTAAAGACATGATCACATGGGTTTATCAACCCGGTCTTGCTCAAGTGGAAACCTCTAACAGTCCAAATGACTGCATGCCAGTGAATTCGTGAAAGACAACAGTCGCTCAAATTATGCAAGCCAAAGATCTGCTAGTGAATGGCAACCCTGGAAGAACAAACATTCTTACAGATTATTTTTCCTCCCATGAGTGAGATAAATCCACGCAGATGAGCCCCGCATTGAGGTCGAAATATCTCAAAATTCAAGCTTTACTTTAGAGACTTTCTGATCATTTCAGTCTGCATGTACAATAATCTGAGGTAATCTGAGTTTGGACACTCTCCCTTCAGACCACAATAAGATCATGGTACTGACGCCAGGCTGGTAATATTTGTAAAGAATACTGAGTCAAAACAAGGGAGGGAAAGAGCCTTAAACCCCTGGCAAGGCACTTATATCATGGCCTATGGTGTTTGCACAGGACATACCTCAGGAAGCTGAGACAACTGAGAGTGTTTGTCCAGCTTTCAGCCTCCTCCATGCATACATAGGCAGAGCACATACATGCAGCACATACAGCACAGTACATACATAAATCACATAATGGACATTTTGTTTATATGACCGTACATATTAACAGTAAATGTATCCAAGACTGTAGATCTGTACATTAGATACACACAGTAAATATGTAGAGTATTTACATATGCACTTACATGCAATGATTAAGTAAATACACACGCGCTTTAAATTGTGGTTAATCAAGCTATTAATTCATTATTTCAGCCAATTACGTCTTGGCGAGAACACGGGGAACAACAAAGATTTAACTGTCTTGCCCCAAAACACAAAGATATAAAGACAGGAGGAGCGGGAAATTGAACTGCCAACCCTGTGATTAGTGAGAGACCCACGCCACAGTCAGCCAAAGTCAAAAAGCAACATTTACACAACGTCACATTTACAGTGATGTAAAAGAAGGAAGACAAGTCCTTTTTCACACAACCAGAGAACAGAGGGATTGTTTTCTGGATGCACGACTTAACTGATTAAATACGTAACTCTTTAATCATTTCAAGGCACATTTTTGCACTCCTTTACATTTTTTTCAGTGTAGCTTTTCCAGCTGAAACAGCTGCAAGTTTATTAAATATAAACCCACAATGAACTCTGTCACCAATACAGATAGACAAATAGAGCACTCCCCCACCCTACGCATCTTCTAAATGTGTTTTCAGCCATTAACAAACATAATCAACATTTAACTAAACACCCAGGGGCCTACTCTGCAGCAGGTGCTGGCTCTGTTTCTTTTTCTTTCTCCTTCTTCTGCCATAAGAATAAGAATAAGAATGCCATCGCATTGCCCCATGGGAAGGCCCGGGCAGACAAATGTAAGCACACTGCAGCGGGGCGGCTGGTCTTAATTATTGTAACAGACGCTGAGGGGGATGCACTGGTGCCCCCCAACGAGAAAGTAGCTTAGTGCTGCCATTGCCAATAATTAGCACAGGGAACCCCCCCACCCCCACCCTCACCACTCACACAATCATACTGTGACACTCATAACCTAGATCAAACACAACGACTACATTTTAAGGGCCAAACCAAGAAACATGCGGCATTTTAAAGCCGTGTATCATCGTGTGTCTCATTTCCTTAATCTGTCAAAATCCATCCAAAACACAGCTGGCAAAAAAAGCAGAAAACAACCAATGCAGGCATCTTGCGTTTATTTGGGAAGAAGACTTGTCCAGCAAAGTCGCTTATGAAACAAAAAGATCATATGGCAAGAAATATCTGTGCCATACTCTGGGTCCTGTGACTCAGCCACTGTCAGAGCCAATTCCAGTTTTATTGAAATGATTTCAGATGGTTGGAATCCCTATTAAAACCTCCTCTGTGTGTCGGGGCAGGGAGAATATGATTTAGTAGCTGTTTTTGCTCTGCCCCTGTTCACTGTGTGTCACCGGCCCTTACTGTGGTATGCATGGCCTTCCTCTGCACAGGGCTATGAAAGCAATTGTGATTGTGATTCTGTAGTCAGCAAAACGCTTGAATGGCCCCGAGTTAGCATGCACGGGCACACACACACACACACTCACAGTGTCCCCACACTGGGCCACTGATTACTTCAACCCATTTGACTCATGCTCATCCTTTGATTCTCCCTTTCTGCCTCTCTGTCACATACCACAGAGTTTATTACAACAGTGAAAACACTGCTCAACATGAGCAGGCACTACAGCCAGCATTACAGGCACTGGCTAATTTGTCAGCCATCTTTAAGTACTTAAGTTATTAAAAATAGCCCCTAGTAGATTGAGGCAAAATGAACCGTAAATTCATGAACAGTGTTTATTCAAGAGCTTGTTTCAGTTGAGGATGATCAGTTGATGGAAGCTCGCTGACTATGTTAATGCAAAGTAATCAAACCTTTGCACAGCACAGACAAGGTAGTCCTATAATAAAAAATAAAACTGAGATAAGGCATTCAAATGGAGCGCATCATTCCCCAGCTTATCTGAGGCAGGGGAGACCACCAACTAACAAAGCCTGCTCTTCAGTTCTGCTCTATCTAACCAGATATCAGTTGTTGGGAGGATATATGAGCTGGGTGGGGCCTGAGTGTATAAACACAGGCCTTACTATCTCTGCACTCTATTGCTATATTGTAGGCAGCACCTCACTCCAGCTACAGCAGCAGCAGCGGCAGCAGAAGCAGCAGCAGTCAGCAATGTTTGATTAAGGTATTCAAATAAAGGAGCAGACACTGTGTTCCCATTTCACAGAGCAAACCAAAAGTGCTGGACAAACGAATAGCCGCAGTACAATTACAGTTGGACATGTTGTATACGACAAGATGTATCTGTTTACTTTCGGTGCTTACTACACTGCAAATTTGTGCACAGCATATATGAGTAATGTCTGTGCCTTGCAGTCTGTCAGGAAGCTGACAGCATTAAAAACACGGTACAGTTTCATATCACCATCAGAGCACAAAGCTTTTGTAATGGTATTATTTTGTGTGATTTCTCCCTGGCTGTGGGAGTTCACCCCAGTAATAACACAGACTCTCACAGTGAAATAAAGGGAGTATTGAAAGTACTGAGCTAGATATCTTCAAGGTTATTTATAGACCTTTGTGAATCACCTCAATCTGCACTTAAAGTACCTTCTCGGTGCATTTTTTTTTGCTTTTATACCCTCTGTTTTTTTCCACTGAACAATGGATCAGTAAACACAGCCTTACCACAAACTGATTTGGTTAGCAGATGATTCATGTTTTTTAATGGATAACTAAAGATAACTGCTCCAAAACCTTGGAAAACTTTTCCTACCTGCAAAATGCGGACAACACTGCCAATTTAACAGAAGTGATTTATGCACTGTCATATTGGAAGATGTTACAGAAAGACTAAGAAACACCTGACCTAGAACATGCACTGAAACATGAATGAAACCAACGACGGCTCCAAATGAGCAACATCACAAAGGTCGAAAGCATGACAGGAGCACGTGTGCCCTGGAAGTCACAGAAAGTTAAACTCAGCTCGTGTCCGCACACAGTATCCAAATTGAGTCAGCAGCAACAGCAGCACACAAAAAAAGAGGTTTGCAAATAAACAGCTAAAATACAAACACATGCTCATTTTATCCAATTAAACTCGTGCGTGACTCAGATTAACACCATTAATTTCACAGCGATAAAAGGAGAAATGTTTTCTCAGACTGTAAATTGCTTTTAAAAAAAAAAAGGGAAAAAAAGCAGCCATAGAAAAATAATGCTAAATCGCATCTGGTGTTTCTTTTTATTCAAATTATTTTGAATCTTTTCCAATAATAATAATCCCAACTGAATATATTTGAGCTAAACTGAAAGCCAACAAATCCACCAACAAATTCAACTACAAACCAAAATACCCACGTGAATATGCAAAGTAAGCCCTTCAAAACAATTGACCTCAATGCTATGATTAGCCTTTTTTTTTGGCTCTGTGCGTAGCTTAAGAAAGAGACACGGGATGGGATTTGAAACTGGCCAACCAATTTTGTCAGAGATGGTTAGCAGCAGGCGATGTGATCTGTAGATAAAGTACCTACACAACAAATCTGATGTCTGTTTTATGCCGCAGTCGCTTTGACAAGTGCTTGAGGAAAGGAACTTGACCTTGTGCACTGTGTCAACAGGACACCAAATGATCCCTGCTGGGGCCTGCCTCATTTGCATTGCTAGTGAAGGTAGTTAGTGTTACACATGTGATGATAACAAATTATTCCTCCCCTGGTGGAAAGAAACCCAAGTAAAGGCAGTGAGGGGGATTTCAATAATTCAAATGAACACTTGTATTTTCGAGGGCCACCACACTTTATGTCTAAGTGACAATAGTTGGTTTCTCCTCTGCGAAAGCTCTTTATATCGTTTAATATCAACTGGCTTTGTTTCCGAGATTCATGCAGTGACTGGATATCAGCATATTCTTAGGATTATCCGCATGGTGGATGATCTCAATTCATTTGACCTACAAAAAAAGATAGCCTGTGCAGAGGAGACAGTTATATGGGCCCATTTTTGTGTCACAGGTGTATCGATAAAAGCTTTATATGGACCTTATTTGTGATCAAATGGGAGGCGCTTATAAAAACCAAGTCCAGTTCGCTTTATCTGTCTTTGACACTTGGGCGTTGTGTGATCAAACCTTAACAAAGATTACTGTTGTGCTGTTTTTTGTTTATTTTTTGTATCTATGTATCTACACTTGATTACTGGAATGTCCCTGTCAGTTACAAAGATTTTCCATTGCCCACACAGTGAAAGTAAAACATCCCCAACTGTCTTTTGCATGATTTCCCTCATTGTCATACCTGAAAGCCGTGTTTTATTTGAGAAAGCCAAAGAGCTCCAAAGCACCGTTGCCTTATAAGAAGTATACAGCAGCAGGTCAGCATCCTGAGCCTGGTGATTTGTAATATTCCAAGCACGGTGAGTGAAAACAACAAACTCTTATTCAGTGATTGCAGATGGCTGAGATGCTGTTAACACTAGCGGAAGCTGTAAATTAGGCAGTTTAAAAATTGTTTTGCTAGTACTTCCACGGGCCATACGTTCACTTTGCGGTACTTATTAGTACGTCACCTGTAATCTCTTCTTCCTTTGTGGTGTTTTTATCTCTCATGGCAGCTTTTCAGTTGAATACATTTGGAGTTCTAGTGTTTTTCCAGCTTCTGGATTTGTTTGTTTTTTTGTTTAGTCTTTTTTTGTTGTTGTTTTTACACTGCTAAGTCTTTCTTTCATGGGCTGATTTATTTCTCTGCTTCGTAGTTTTGGAAAATGTCAAACAGCAAAATATTCATAATGTTGTTTTAAATGCCACCTGCTCCCTCACTCGGGTCAGTGCAGTTCACAAGGCTAAAGGCGCGGGTGTCAAAACTGAAGGAGAGAAGAGGGATACTTGTACAAGCCAGACTGTGGTTTCTCGTTGCAAAGTAATTAACGGTACATTACTGGCACGGATCCATTTAATCGCGGAACTCCCAGCGGAAAAACCATGTAAGCCATAAGAAATCATTGAGAGGGAAGATAATGTTGGATTCAGAGAGCAGAGCGGGGCAGTATGGATTCTATACAGTCCCTGGTATTCCACATCGGGTGGGACACTTAATGTTAGCTTTGCGCAAAATTCAACTGCAGTTTCACCGAGAAAACAACACAATAAACATGCTTGCAAAAGAAAAAAGAAAAGTTGTGCCGCACATAAAAAAAAAACACGAAAACAGAAAAGATTACAAGTTTAACTCTAAAGTAAGTAATATAAATTGTGACAGTCTTGCTCCGCACTAGATTAAAACCAGTGCACCCTGACCCAGGTGCGTTCGGAGCAAGTGGGCGCCTCTGTATAAAACGCCTCCAAAACACGCATTTTTATTGCGTGAACGTGCAGACAGACAGGTGAGACATCGTTTCAGTGCACGAGACTACACAAATAGTTATTTACCTTGTTCGTGTGATAATAGTCCAACGAGCTCAGGCAACTTGGATCAGTCGGTAGGGAGCATGAACCCACATTTGCCGGGGGCGCAGGATAAAATCTCACGTCCATCTCAGACTGTGCGAGACTGAAGGCATGAAATCACTTTCAGCGTCTTTGACGTACTATTGTCCTGGCAAACACAGCGCCAAAGCGGGAGAGACGAAAAGAAGTGAGGGAGTTTTACTCGGCGCACTCTTCCCTCCTATCCGTTCGCGGCCGAACTTCGGCACCAACTCTAAGTGATGCGCAATCCTCCTCAGAGCCCCGCACCGGGATGCGAAACACTCACTCACTCACTCAGTCAGTCACTCACTCAAAAGCGAGAGTACAAATTCACAGATAACACACGTGCTGGCAAAACAATGCAAACATCCAACTTAGATCCTGTCTTACTGGGTATTTCTAAAAGCTGAACAGCAGCCCGCAAACCTGCAGCCTGTCCTGTCCCGCCGCTCTCAGGACTCCATACAGGCTTTGTTATGGAGGTGCATATTCTTGCATTGGTTCCAGTACAGAAGTGGTTGGACTTCCCTCTGCCATGCGACCTCTGCCGATAATAAACGGGAAAGAGGAACGGAGGGAGAAGGGGGAGGGGAGATTGGTGGCTGCCTTGGCAACCGCTCTCCTTTCTGCAACTGCGCGCTTCTGATTAGCTGGAAATGTAGTAGTGTGCACGAACGTGCATTATAAAGCGCACTCTGCTTCCATCAGAGCTTCATAAAGGCTTCCATTTGGGTTATTGTGCCAAGGCGGAAGGGAGGAGATTGCACAGTCTTTCTGTAGTTCGATCATGTTTTTTGTGTATTTTCATTTTTCATCTGCTTTAGACATTGTAAAGCTCCTTGAGCTTTACAATATATATATCACTCCATTATAGCCTCCATTATAGCCTATATAAAGACCCATCACCCTCCAAAGCAGTACGAATGTACATGTATGCCCATCTTCTGATTTACTGTATTCGTTTTTTATTAAAGTTTTATACAGTTTTCGGTGTTGAAACAGGGATTAAAATGTTTATCTATGTAGGGTCTATATAGTGTTTTGCAAAAATATACCCAGAAACATTAAAAAGTAGACAACAATGCAATACAAAGATGCTGCCTTGTAGGTGTATAAGATATGGAGTGCTGAGAGTGGAATAAGTACAAGGAGGTTTAATCTTGTATTGCCACACAGTTGCAAATGTGTATGGAGACTAGCTAGGCTTGTGAGAGCTGTATCTGACAGCTCACTGAATGTGATGGATAGCACACCCTTGCCCTGTGATGTGCATGCACATTTGATGTTGAAATGGCCTATCCATGGGACCATTGTCTTTCAATCATGTCAAGGCAAAGTACAGAACAGAGCACATTTTCTGCTGCCTGGCGTTATTACTATGCCACAGTTTACAGCACAATCCATACACCGTGCCTGCACAGAAATGTTCTTCAGTCCTCTTGTTTTGCTGTTCACTTTAAAGATACCTAATTTGATCCTTTTTGGGATGCATCTGCATTAAAACAGTGATAATCTGGACTCTTTATCAGTCTTTATAGTGCTGCAGACAGGCTTTCATTAGGTGAACCTGCATGTGAATAAGGGCGCATGTAACACAGAGGAAGGGTGTAATTGTTTTCACACAAACCGTGACAGCAGCATCTGCCCACTGCTGCAGTTCTTATGTTCCCAACCTTCTGAAATTCAAAAAGCCGGTCATTATTCCAGCAGGTCTATTATGCTGCAGTGCAACCTCTTTATTTAACAGTGAGGGCCCTACACTGGTAGGCACGTCCTGCCACGGCCCGGCACACAAAGGGTTAACCACATGGCTCTGTGCCATGGCTTCATGGGAATGGAATGTGGAGTGCTGTGTGTGCAGGGCTCCTTTCCCAGCATCCCTCACTGCCCAGGCGCATGCTAATGATCAGTATTATTGAAGCACAATTGATGGGCTAGCAACCAAACAAGAGAAACTAATTACTACTAAGGCTTTATTGTCCTTTAATTACCGAAGCTCTATGGCAATTAGTGCTGCACAAAGACACAACCCTACTTTAATCTCAAATAAAATGTGATGCAGATGAAAAAATTTGGAAGATGAAAGGTAGATAAGATAATTTGGCTTTCGGTTCATTCTGCAGAAATGATGCCTGATTTGGGTAAAGCGTGGAACAACAAAAGAACTGCTGAGGACCGTGCTAATTTAAACTGAAAATCATCTCAAAACAGATTCAGCGTGTGATATTTCAGTGACCTTGGACAGCTAAATAGCCAAAAAATGTGGATGCTGAAAACCTGTTTCCAAGTTACTGTAGAAAATATTCAGGCAAGCCTCCAACACTTGAAGTCATTAAAATATGACTTACAAAGTTGCCGTTATGAAAAAGAACAGTGTCTTTGCAAAGTCACTCTTTAGCTGTGTTACACCTTTCTGAGCTACTTCTTTACTGAAAGAACTGTTCAGACCCAGCTTGGGCAGGGGAAAGTGAACCTGTGTAATATTTATAGTGGCTAGGACTCAATATGTAGCTATGCTCAATATCAGTTTATTCTCAAGGAGACTGTGACAAGATTTCAACTTGGGACAAGATAACTTCAAATTTGAAATTGTTCTCTTTGTTCTCACTTTGAGCAGTTGCTGAATACCCTCCCTCCCCCCTTCTGCATCAGACTTTTCACAGTTTCGAAAGTATCATATCCATTTTAAACATCTAAGCGGGTTCATGCATTGTTAAAGGAGTTTCAAAATTAGTGTAAAACATACAGTAAAGTGAAGCTACACGTGTCAGTGATAGCCTCTACTAATTAAAACTAGAATTCATAAACAAAGTCACAGAGTCGAACAATATGCAATTTATCTGGAATTTGGCAATCTAGCCTCTCTGTCAACAATCATGCATACACAGCTGCTGATGAATTTCAGTTACAAAACTCTTAGCACACTGCAGAGTGCAACAAAACGTGGCAAAGAGGACAATAGTTGCGATATGCACTAACAAGAAAATAATATATAAAGGAGCAGGCAGTATAGTAGTTAGGTAGTAAGTCAGAGGTAAAGCTGGAATAAAAGGCACAAAAAGTTATGGTAATGGTTATACAGTGTGTGTTTTTTCACCTCTTCAGCCTCATTGTGTTAGCAAACCAAGTAATCTATCTGTTGTTACTTATTACATTCTGATTCTTAACCAGCTTTTTAGTATTATTGAATTATCTCATTTTTTATCCTTATTAGTTTATTTTTTACATTGACTTGCTTATAACTGCTACATAAAGCGACACACAAAAGAAGGAAATTGCACAATGTTTTTGTCACACAGAAAGCTGTGTGGGGGTAAATGTAGGTGATCTAAAAGAAGTGTGTTTAAAAAATTTTTTCCAGTGATTATTTTGCATTGAATCTAAAACAAATTTACATGATATAAACTCACACGTTTCTTAGCAGGTAGCCCCTCACCTTATTTTAAATAAAGCAGCACATTAGCACTTTGCCCGTCTGACTACATGTATTTTTCAGGGGAATTTAAATTATTATAATTCTTTTATGTAATAAGATTAGAAATAAACATTCATTTGCATGCAGCTGAATGAATTATACCACATGAGAGCATGACTTCTAATTTCTTATTTTTTTTTCTTTTTCTTTTAAAAAAGTTAATTTGAGGTTGTTGGATTTTTTTTTTTAAATCATTTAGATATAAGGAAACTGAAATAACAAGGAATGACCTACATGCCATTTTGTGTAGGAAAGATTGTTCTGGTTTTGGTTTCATATGAACTTGTGTATATATGACAAACCCAGAGTAGTGCATGCTTTACTTGTACTAGTTAGTTCTGTTCATGAAAACTACGTACCTAATGGTAGATTTGTTAAGATATGTATCCATGTTATTGACACAAACAATATTAAAAAAAACCTTCCCCTACATTAACCAGGAAGGATTATTCTGTCATTTATGAGCATTAAATAAACCTTACAGTATATACAGCTTCTTCCAAAGAACACATTACCTACTCCCATACCTGCCTTGCCATCACTCCATAATAAATAACAGCAAATTCATGAATGCCTTCAGGGCACGTCCAGTTAAATTCATCTCAGGGCTAAGGGATACATTCAAAAGGTTGTTAGTTTACTGAGAATCATTTCATAAATTGTTAATGGACCCGTGTCATTACTCTTCTTTTAAAAGAAAGGAGTAGGAATATAAACAATTACTTTCCCTGGTGCCGTGAGTTTAACTATTATTTGTAACTCTGTCACCTGAGGAAAACCTAAGGGGAAACAGTTTGTCCAGGAGTGCTGACCTTTGACCCCTTTTGTCAGGTTGCACCAACCTGGATTATTATAGTAGGGCATGGGAACCAGCAGTGTGTCAACAACCTGATCTAAGTTCACAAACATTAGATAAAGTAAGATGTTAATAATTCATTTACAAAAGAATGATGGGTAATTTTCCATCTGTCGCGAATATAACTTTAACCATGCATTATGAAACAGAAGAGATTAGAGGTGGTGGTATATTGTCCACAGTGCAGCTCTGCAGACAAGGAGGTCATGACCTAGTTTCCCCAGAGGTCAGCTCCCACAGTCTGTTGCTGGACTTTAAGCCTTTAAAATCTGAACCACTAAAAGATTAAGTCCATGTGTGGTTTTTCCTGACTTACTTCATACAAGGAAAATGCTCACTCAATAACAGACACAGTGCCTGTAAATCTGAACTAGCAGCGAGGAAAATGCTGAGATATTACTTGACTGACATCATGTCCTCATTGTGTCATCCACCTTGCAAATCAGCCTGAAGCATAATTAAGGAAAATCACCACAGGGCTTACATGCATTGACTCTTGATTTGGTAAAAGAGACATGTATACCTTTTCCCCCTCTGCATGAATGGCTGCAGGAAGACAGAGAAGCTCAGTGAGAAAGAGAGCAGACTTGTCAGTCTGACCACGTTTCATTTAGCACTTAATTTCAAGGAAATTTAAGAGTCTTTTAATTGCCTATAGCATTTCAGCTCTCATTCTGGGTAAGAACATACTGTAAGTCTGCAGGAGCTTACGTCACTGTTCTTTCACATCATTAAAAAGGGCCAACAATGTCTGAATAAAAACAAAGAGTGCGTTATTTTGATTGCCTGTGTTTAGTATGCGCGATCACAGCAAGTCGGCGACATTCGATCAAGATTTTTATTTTTATGGACATATCTTATCTGATACATATGAGCGAGTGCATGTTTTGTGCACACGCAGGGAAACAGGACCTATTCTTACTCCTAATCAACGTGGCACACGGCATCATTTGACATCGAAAATTGTTTGTCGTTCAGGCGGAGATATTATGAGTCATTTCTATATAAAGAAATTCAAGCATCCAATCATGGTCCCTTTCAGATGAGCAATTAGGACTCTTTTTGAGTGCTCAAATTACATATGTTTTTATCAAGTGGGAGGAAAAAAAAGAAAGAAAAAAATAGGCTAATTTGGATTCATGCATCTTTTCATGCAGAAATAATAACTGATAAACACATTTTATTTTTCAGTCAGTGCATTTTTTTTTAATTTACACAGAGTGTGCTAACATGTTATATTTGTATCATTTCATTTCATATAACAGATACTGGTATCCCTAATTTATTTAGATCTGTATATGTATAATATGGAACGACCATAAATTTCTATAGAAGTAAGTAAGTAAGTAAAACAATAAATAACTAAATTTTTAATGCAGATTCTAGGTAATCTCTATCATGCACGGTAGTGAAGGAGTTCTTTTGTTTCCATGTTCCAGCCACTGATTAAATGAAGCATACTTGATCTTTATCTGGGTTGAAGTATGATGCTTGCACTGGCCTTATCCAGGTCCTGTAAGCTCTGAAATAAGAAAAACATCACAAATTTAAAGGACACGTCGAAATAGTTTCAGATTTTTATATTGTTTCGTGTATTTATTTATTTATTTATTTTTTATGTATAAAACATTTTACAAACTAAAGCGCTTTTTAATAAAAACAGTGGTAGAAGTGACAATTTCAATTAGAATATATTGGTTTGTTTACTGGATGATCAGGAAATATTACAAATAATCAAAAAGAGATCCTGTTATTCACTGGATAATTGGAAAGTATTTCACTTATTTAGCCTACATTATACAAGCTCTTCTTCTATGTTTTAGCTTTTAAATTGGGAAAAACTAGTACACCCAGTATGTCTTTGTAACTTTGCAGACTTAAAACACTAGAGTGGGAGGACTGCTTTAGCGTCAAGCAGGATATGTTTTTGTTAGCAGGAGTTAAAATGTTCCTAGTGATTAAAACGATCATACAAGTGTCCATAAATTTAACTACAAAGCTATTTGTACTATAGCAGTTTATAGCAATCCTGTATTTTGTAGGTAACATATTTCTTCCCTATGAAACACTGACTACTCTAAATTGGCCTTGTTTGTTTTTATAGACAAAACATTTTGTCCAAAGGAACATTTTAAATCCACAGCTAAATTTTGACAGGAATTTGAATGAAAGAAGCTTAAATTATTATTCTACCCAGCACACAAAACAGTTAGTCAGTTTAGCTCACAGTTCAAGGCTATGTTCCCAAAGCCTTCTCGCGTCAGCCTTTTTAAAGGGACAAAAATATTTTACTCCTACTCTGCAAGAAGATTCACGTAGAGAGAAATGACTGTAATTACAAAATATGCAGAAAAAAATGGTAAAATGGTTAAATTCCTGAAAAGGTTACTGCTCATTCTGATGCCTCATTGCAATTATGCGTCACTGTACAATGCTTTAAGTCAAACCAAGGTTTTATTGCAGTGGACACACAATGGTGTGCTTTGTGTTGGCTAGCAAGCCAATCTGGACTATATTCTTGCTCAGTGTTTATGTGCTATTAAACCCCGCCATACCTTTTTGACAGCATTAAACACCTGGGTGATTTGAAAGAATCTGTTATGTAATTTTGACCGATTGTAGCGAAGGTGCCTGTAGGGAGGCCTGAGTGCCTTATCATGTCTAAACACACTTAGTAATGACAGAAAGGAGCTCTGTCAGCCTGGTAGGAGCGGCATTGTTGCACACTGGAAAGCAGAATGGAGAACATAGTTTGTCGGTGGATCCCTTGAGAGATTGTAGATTAGAGTTTTATCGACGCTACCTCGCAACAGGATGAAGATTTTCTTCCAAAGACAGACAGAGTTGAGTCAAAGTACGTGTACTGTATGGGTCTCTCTGCTGGACTTGACTGCTTGCATGAATAAAATATGGCTGTTGAACACACTGTTCAACACTCAGGGAACAACAATATCCTTTTAAGAGTAATTTCACTTAGGCTGTGTATCCTCACCAGCCTCACCCCTTCTTTATTCCTTTTTTTGCAGACACAAACAAACACAGAGACTCATATTTTCAAGGGTGAGAGAATGCTACATTGCCATTACCAGTGAACAGAGAGGCTAGGAGGAGGGAGAAGAAAGAGGGAGGGGGAGTAGGGTGGAGGGGTGGGATGGGATAAAATCCATCAGATTTGATGGCATGGTGATGTAGATAATGTTTTCTCTTTTTAGCTCAGCTCACAGAAAAGATGGCAGAACACAAGCACTTTCAATGAAAGGGAGCACAGTGTACCGAGTTTGCGCGTCTAACATGTCTCTTTGTGCACAAACACCGTGCCCTTATACCTATCCGAATGATTGCCCCACCATTATGTGATTTAATGGTGGAAAAACCTCCCACAAAAAACAAAACAACATATACTCTTAATCCCGCTACAGCACTCTGGCAGAGGAGCTGGGCTTATACTCTATGGTTTAAAAAAAAAGAAAGAAAAAAAAAGAAACACAATTATCCAGTTTCTCATCTGTTTGCACAAATAGGGCAGAAAAGCCTTAAAAACTGCTCAACGCTACGGTAATTTGCTGCAGAGAAACATTGGAAAACAAATGTGTTCAGGAAATGTAGATGAGTTTTTAAGGTCTGAAAGCCACAGCTGCTTGGCAAGCAGGAACTGGCTCCTTTTGTCTTTTATCTTCTTCTGTAATGTGCACAGGTGCTGCTTAATTCAATTGGAGAACGTTGCCATGGTTTTACATTAATATATTTCCATGTTACCATTACGACTGTTGTCATGGAGATGATAGGACCTATTTGAACTGAAAGCAGTGATGGTTTTATGGGGGTTCTGCTCTCTCCCTCCTCTCTCTCTCTCTCTCTCTCTGTCTCACTCTCACTCTTTCACTTTTTTTCCCTCTTTCTCTCAGTCTCTCTCTTTCATTTGGTTGCTCCATGTCAGGTCACATGGTATGCAGCCAGATTTAAGGCTTGACTTCACTGTTCATTTCCCCCCTTTTTTACTGCTTCTAACTTAGCATTGCTGGAACAGAAGATGCATTGCTATCGTACCTGGCAACCAACACACCGAGGGATAAAACACAGCTCTCATTTGCTCATACGGGACTTTCACAGCACAGTGTGCTTCTGCTGTGATGCAAAAAATCATATCCAGTATTGTACTTATATGACAATGAAAAGAATTTTCACTTATGTTCCCACTGACTTTCATTACCATTGAACTCGTGTTGACTGAATGTCTTTTGAATCCCAAGAAAAATGCTTATATGTAAAAATAACCAGGCTAATCAGGCACAAAGGCTGGATTGCACTGGAAATGGAATTTGCTCAAAATCAAAACAACTGTATGCAATGCAGACATTTTTTTGAACATAGTCTACTACAAACATCTAATCGAGACACGGTTATTCCAATTAAAGTAATTGCACACTTTCATAAAATCAATACTGCTCCCTGGAACCGTAATTGCTTCTTTCAATCAATTTGATGCATTTTCTAGAACAAAAGGCAAAGCAGGGGTATTCAATTTACTCAAGCATACCAAAGTTGATGGAATGCTTGTATTGGCTATTAAGGCATTGCTTGTTTTCTTCTTCTTCTTCTTAAGGATGCCAGTGGAATATCTTCAGAGGCAAGTTCAAAGTCACCTTGTTATCTCTGGATTTTGTCTTCGATACCACTGTAACTCATTATATCTGCAAGCACAAGAGGAGAAACATATTAGCACCCTGGTACCTTTCTGAAATGAGATGCAAAATGTGCCACAATATGCAGTAACTTTGTTGAAATCGACCTTAGTTTCTTAGTTTCAGTTAATGAATGTACTCACGCATAAACACACACACGGACACACGTACACAGGCTAACTTACACCTTGAAGGTCCAAATGAATACAGAGAAAATCTAACAAAAGCACCCATGAGAAACTGGGCTATACTGACAGCTTTGATCCATCAGCAAACCATGATGCAAAGCAAAGTCAAATGTGCCCTACTTTTCTTTGCATTGACTGAGCTCAAAACATTTTTCAGAATTTTTACACATACAGTATTTTAGGCTGCTCCTCCCTCAGCACTGTTTTGAAATGAAGCAAGTTAGAATTAGAAATGGGTTACAGTCTGTCTCTTCTTCTCACTCTATCTCGGTCTCGCACACAGACACACGCACGCTCGCATACAGACATGCACACGTGCACATACACGCACACACAGAGGGGAAAAGACAGAAAAACCCATGTTTAAGGCACTGCAATTTTTTTCCCTTTTTCTGCATTTCATTCCCTCTTTTTTTCAGATAATGAAAAATGTCGGATATGAAACTCTGGACTCGCAGCGCAGCACCCAGCTTTCTGCTATTCTTATACAAACACAAAGTGACAAGATGGTTACTCTCTCTGCACACTGACAGTTCATTCCAGACTAGGAAAAATGTCAAAAATGTTTAGTCACGGCTGAGTGGACTTAATTACCATCCTCTAGGCTGCCTCAGAACTCAGTGCCACTAATGGTCCCGAGCTACAGATAAAATTCCATTTACAAGAATGTTTCAGCCACAAGATCTGATTTGGCTGATTTGATTAAAGTGACAATGCTTATCACCCATCCTGGCCCCCAAAAGAAGGGACCATCCCATTTAGATAAATATGAAAACAATGATTATTGGCCTTTTAGATCAAGTTGAGATTAAATTTAGCTTTTGCTGTGTCTGGAGATAATAACTGGAACAGTGTGAACTTTAATGAATTATTTGCATACACTGACAATCTTGGTCTTAACAAGGTTACTTACAGAGATAAAGCTGGCAATGTTTCGAGGAACCCTAAAGATAACTTATTTAAATTAACTTTTCATGAGAAAAATGTTTCTATAAAGTTTTATTTAACTTTATGTGTGTATCTTATAGCTTAAAGGTACATTACATATTTTAGTGTTACTCCTGTCACGTCGATTGACTTTAACATTTAGACCTATTGATATCTTCTGGTAATCTTCAGCAATGCTCTTGGACACAATTTTACTAATTCTCTTGGCTTTTAGAAAACTATGTGTACTTTCTGCCTTGATACAAGCAATATTTAAGATTTAAAGTGCAATCTTTATGACATGCTGCTCAGTCAAGTACTAAAGTGCTACCTCATCACTGACAGAAAATGTGTGACTTGATTTATTCATTGCAACAGGAAATCTCAATCAAACAACATCAAATGTTTATGTAAGTCTTAACCATAGGCTGAATGTAAAAGATAGCTGTAGACACAATGACCTCCCTGTTAGTTTGAGTCTCTTTTTGAGATTTTAAGTTTAACTTTATGGTCAATGGCAGCAGGAGTGACCACATTTGGACATTTGGAGTGTGGTCTACTAAGGTATTAGCTAAGGTTGATAAGACTGATTAATAATAATAATAACAATAATGGATACTTTATTGATCCCCATGGGGAAATTACTTGTTTTTCTCTGCATTTGACCCATTCACTCAGTGAAGCAGTGGGCAGCCCACTAAGCAGGCGCCCGGGGAGCAGTGTGTAGGGACGGTACCTTGCTCAGGGGTACCTCAGGGTAGCCGTTAAGTGGATTCGAACCGCTGACCTTCCGATCATGGGGCGACCACTTTACCTACTGAGCTATCCCTGCCCCAAGCAAATACATAGAATGTATGGGTGCACTGCACACATACAGAGATACCTGCTCTTTAGTGATTAAAGTAACATAAAACTAAAATACTTTAAAGTAAAGCTGAGCATTTCAGAATGGGTAATTAGTTACTTTTCCAAGGCAGTTGGAAAAATTAGGCTAGTGACGAAGTGCCTAAAAATCTGCATCGTCTCTTAAGGCCACCACGTGGCGATAGCTTTTGCTGCACAAAGGTTTTTGCTCCCCAGAAGACTATAAACTACAAACATTTTCGTATTGAGTCTTGGGGCTCAAATATTATATTCCTATTAACTGGTAAATTAAGTCTATTTTGTAAATGTTGATTTTTACGATGCTTTAATCAATTGTTACAGTTGTTACTCAAAAACACTTACATGTTTTGTTTTTCTGCATGCCTAGCATACAAACAACTGAAGAATGTTTGTAACACAAGAAACAGCAACTTGTAACTGGAATGTTATTACTGAATTTAGTTTAGTGTGTTAAAATGTAATGTG
The DNA here is from genome assembly GCF_057381915.1 of Diplotaxodon limnothrissa. NCBI lineage: Eukaryota > Metazoa > Chordata > Actinopteri > Cichliformes > Cichlidae > Diplotaxodon > Diplotaxodon limnothrissa. Next base: position 7,253,942 of record NC_140615.1, on the reverse strand, counting down.
ATTACAGTAATGAGATACTTTGGAATGTGTTCAACCCAGCACTGCTCGTCAAATCTGTTTTTTGCAACAAAGACGTCAACAGTGGAAATGCTCATCCAAAGGCTTCAAGCGGGACTTCAGAAACCAGTGGGCGACGTCACAGAAGTCCATCTTTTATTCTGTCTGCCTGTTTCTGTCCGTTTCTGCCTGTCTGTTTGCCTCAAGTGGCCACTGAAGGAACTGCAGTTTTTTTGCACTTCATTTTGGATTTGTTATTCAGTTCTTGAGTTTGCATGGTTGTAACCCAAGCAAGACCTTTTATCTGGTCAAAACTACACACTGTAGTAAAGCTAGAATTAATTTTTAAAAAATAAAATAAAATACATTTTCTGTAGTATTAAAATGCACACTTCATTTATAGTTTCCCTGGTGGTAGCAAGGCGAGCCTACTCAAGACCACATGTGGACATTGTGCCTATCTTTGCAATAACATTCATTTACAGTCATTTTCCGTGCTCTCTAATTTACCTATAATGCTGTCTAAACATAAAAATCGTTTATTTAGTTTTAATTTGTTTATGAGATATCTATCTCTGAGACTCCTGCCAACACAGCGGTAACATCATGGAATAATTATTAATAGATTAATATGCATATTTTAATCTGCTCACAGTGTAGTGCACTGTTTGGAAAGTTTGATACTTTTAAGCTGAGACCTCTGCAAATTAGACTGCATCCCTCACGTCAGTCCAATAAATAAATAACTAAATAATTTTCACTGAGATTCAGTCTCAACCAAAGTGTTGTGTTTGGCTAACTGTCAAACACAACACTATGTTTAATGCTAAAAACCACAAGAAGCTCCTGTTGTGACGCTCAAGCCTGAGCTGCTGTATGGGCCATTGTACCTCTCCTCATCCTTCCCATCCATCATGAGAAAGTGAGTTCATGTGCATTGCTGCTAACATAATGTTCTTAAAAGGCTGGGAGAATGGCTCACCTAACATGCAAGATGGCACAATAAAGAAGAACCCACTGACATTAATGAAAATGTATACCATTTAAAACCAGTGGAGGCAATGGCTAAGTGGAAGACAGAGCATTATTTATTATTAATAAATGGCTGAGTGACTGGCTGTTGATGGCATGAGCTATTTTAATACCATCCCTGTATAGCCGATGGGCTTTGTTGCCATGTTTTTCTTCAGTTCCGTTGCTTGTTGGATTTGTCGGCTTGATATCTGGTATTTTTGGATAATTCATGTAACATGTCTGTGGCCAAAAATGAAGTCTTTTCATTGAAGATTACAGCGACAGATATTTTAAGATCTCTGAGTATCAAGAGCTACATCAATTTATTAGATACATTTAAGTTGAAACTTTTTTTTTTTTTTAAATTTAAGGCCATTTAAAAGGAACCAGTTAAAGGAGGCTCCAAGGTTGTAACTGACTGTGTGTATTAAAACTGCCATTGTAAGGTTTCTGGCAAAAGACTTAATAGCGCATTGATTTTTACATACAAATGTGCAGAATTGATGATTTTTATTCAGTAATAATATATAATGTTATTTATAAAAATACAAAATTATAAATGGCTTCTTATAAATCTTATACACTGAGGTATTTCAAGTCTTCCCCAGTCCTAGTTTTATAGCCCATATTTACATCAGTAAGACTAATATGCAAACCTCCCTCCTTACACCATCTTCATCCTCCGTTCATCCCTTCCACCCTGCTCTCCCCCCTCCCTCATCTCCCTCAGTTTGTAACCTGAATACAGTAGCGCAGTGGACCAATCGATCACAGGGAGTCCTTTTTTTTCTTCCCAGCAATTTTCCTCTGAGGAAAGGGGGAATAATGTGAGCTAACAGTGTGGAAAATCAATGCTCCACTGGCATAGAATAACTTGGAGTCTGGCTGGCAGAGAGTACCGGGCTCCATGAGGCCAGTTTGAGTGATAAAGCCACCCCACGTCCCTCCTCTCATCCTGCATGATATGCAGCTGCCCCTGCAGAGCTACACTCACTCTCAACAGTAGGTTAACAATTTTATTCCCCAAATCCTGCGGATTTATAAGGTGTACACTTATGCCATAGGGCTTTGAGTGCATAATGGATGTGCGAGTGTGGCTGTTGTTTTCCAGTGTTTTCCTATATGCTTTCTACACACCAGAGCTCTATGTAACCTATAACATGTAAATCACTTTGACCCGTTGGTGGCCCAGTCATTTCAAACCAATGCTGTGCAGCTATTCTTTGCTCAAAGCCAGAGAGCTTAACCCCCCCCCAAAACTTATAAAGATAAAAAAAGTACCGTAATGCCAAATTACGATACTGTTTATGCCAACAAATTTTTATTAGCATGCCAAATAAGTTGGGCTGATTTGCATAAATGATGTAGACATAAAAAAAAAACCTTTTAAGATTTAGTGGTTTAACAATATCTTTTATTCTAAACTTGGATAAAGAGCTGAATCACGCTAGAACCGTCAGACAGTTTGAAATATGAAGATATTTTTCAGTCAGAGAAACTGATTTGTTTTTTTAAAGTAACCCCAACACTGGAAGAAAAAGGAAAACATTTCAAACCAAATCAATATGCAGTGCTTGTGTAGAGACATTCACTGACATTCAGAACTCACTGTGTATGTACAAAGTTTGGGCACATGCAGAACTGCAGGATGCCATTGTTTCAGTTTGTGAAAAGGTTTCATAATCAACAAGAAACTGTTTGACACCCTGTCATTTTTCATAACAGTACTGCCACAGGTACACCGCAAAGTGTGCTTGTCTGCCTATATGTGTGTGTGTGTCCTTTCAGTGGTATGCAATCCTTTCTTAAGCAACCACCCACACTGACCCAGGCAGTCTCAAACCTGCTGATGTTGCTTTTAGTAAAGTTAGATAAGCTCAGAGAAAGAGAGAAAAAAAGATGAAATGTGACCTAAAACCAGATAGATAGGTAGACCTATCTATCTATCTATCTATCTATCTATCTATCTATCTATCTATCTATCTATCTATCTATCTATCTATCTATCTATCTATCTATCTATCTATCTATCTATCTATCTATCTATCTATCTATCTATCTATCTATCTATCTATCTATCTATTATAAATAAATTGATTGCCAGGTAACAACACAAGTTTTAGTTCCACACGAAAGCTCATGCATATGATTTCCTTCAACACAACATAATTAAGAAAGTTGCTGGTCTCTTCATTAGGAACTGCATGTTGTAACAAAGGATGGATCCGCATGGGAGACACCAGTCACATCTCGTCTTGCCAATTACACTTTGCACGATTCCTCCCCCAAATTAGGATGAGCCAAGATGGAAAATGATTCTTGGCATGTCGTGGGCCCTAATTATCCATTGAACAAATGGAAATATCACTGATGTTGTGTTCTCAATCCAACCGTAGACAGAGAGCAACAAAGCACTCTGACAGTTTTTTGGCTTGCGGAATAAAAATGTAAGACTGCCGAAAGCAGCATGTTGCGATGAGCAGCCTGGGAGCTTAAATACATACCTTGTCATTAAAATTGTATATGTGGTCGATGCAGATTTCTAGCTTCATTTTTGGTCTGATTGGATAACTTGGTCTGATGATCACAAGACAAGGAGGTAATGAATGCTAAGCTCATTGGAGCTCAGAAGAGACAGCAACCTTGAAAAACAAATGGCACTGTATTGCAAGAAGTTTTTAATTGTGCTATTGTATCTGAAGAGCATAACTTGAATCCAGAATGTACTCCTGCGTGAACAGAGGGGGAAAAAAACCCCCCACACATACACACAACCTCTCAAACACAGACTGGGAGAAGAAAATATCACCCATCGAATTTCCAAGCATCACTTCTATAGCAAGACGCGAGCAGATCTCAGCAGCTACCTCCGAACACTTGTTATTCACAAATACACACCGCAATGAGACAAATATTATTTTAAAAGAAACTTTAGATATGTGGTGCATCTGCAAATTTGACTTTATAGGAATAGCAGTGAAATAACATTACCATAAGCTTGGTGCAATGCATGCATAATAGATTGTTGTTTTCACTCTGCATATGGTAGGAGCTGGATTCGCTTCAAAGTGCACCAAATTTGCATGATTCGATGTGAGGGATTCTGGGATTAGAGAACACCACTTCCTCCCCCCACCCTTCTTTCACTCAGCTATAGAAAGGTATCACATTCCCACAGATGGTGGGGAACATTGTGAAAATGCAGCCATTATGATACAAAAGAGCAAGCACAGGAAACTAAGAAAATAAAACAAAAAAAGCATTTTTTTTCTTTGTCATTTTTTATTTTGTGATGCATGTTTTTAATGAATATTAACAGGTTCCGGCATCAACTTTGTAATTTCTTTTTGTTCAGTTTTGAAGTAACATTTTGTCAAGATTTCTGAATACTCTGGTCAGAGATGAGATTTTTTTTTTACCTCTTCCTGCAAGTTTGGAAACTTTTAAGATGTTGTGATTGAAAAGGAAAGTGACAGCTCTTACATGTGCCAGAACAGACCAGCATCAACACATGACACATACACACACACTTCTGTGCGGGTGCTTGTTGCTGACATTCCTCACCCTTGTCTACAATCACTTAAAAATGACAGAAAACAGAGAAAGCGAAAGAAAAGCCTGTTTGACTGTAGACAAGCCCCAGAGGCTGTTTCTGAACACTGTCTGGCAAACAAGAACAAAGTGATTCACAAAGCATTAACAGCACTCAGAGCTGTGGTATTTATGAAAAAGCAAATGGCACAAGAGAAACGAACTGCTTCCTTACAACACTTGTAAATTATTTTCTCTCTCTTCCTCTCTGTCTCTCTCTCTTTTTCACCTGCCTGTTGTCTTGTCTTGTGTGATTTTGGTGATACGCTTTCCTAAAAACACGAGGTAAAGGCGCATGTCAAAGGTGATGGGGGTGTTTAACCTCTTAAGCCCCAACGACCCCTGATACGGGGGCAAAAGGCAGGAGATCAGTTAGGCTTGGGGCAATTGCATGTCCATCAGTGATGAGTAGTTCATCTTCTCACTGGATAACCTGATTATAATTTAGATCAGGGTGTCCATCTGTTAGGTGAACACCCACGCAAGGCATTATGCATATAGGATGAATGAAACCATGCATTCCCCCCCCAGTTTCTCCCTTAGAGACAACGTGAGTGAAAGTAGGCAGAAGGAAGGGTTTATCTTTACTGGTCTCCTGCAGTTTTACCATCAATTCCTGTTCATTTTTGGAGATAACTGGATAGATTTGAGGGTGTAGTGTCCAAAACGGAATAAACTGTAATAAGTTTAAAACATGATCCTGACATCAACCATTTGCAGCAGATTTCTGTGCTGATGAATCCAAGCCAGCTGAGAGATATCATTAATATGTTCACCAGTCTGAGGACTGAATCATTTCTATATTAAAGACAAAGGTTTGTAGATGGTATTTTACAGCTCCTGAAATTTGCCACTGGCAAGTATCATGTTACAGTGACTGCAAAACACAGCAGACAGATTGGTTTGAAATTGAAAAGTCATCTACCAGAATTTTGTGCCCTGCATGTATTTGACTGGTTGATGGAATTACACCGCACTGGTAAGATCTTAGCATGTTTTAGTAAAGTTGGAACCCAACAACATGAGAACACAGGTGCCTAATAAATGAGAGGGCTGTCACTGGTCTAAACAGTGCATCAATGGGTCGGTGAGGCTGAGCAGGGGTGTAGCACAACATTCTGGGCCATATTTATAACTAGTCTCTGTGGGCACCCTTCCTATTATAATCAATAGCTCTCATGCATTTTTGAAGTGATATTAAAAATAACTGAGCAAAGCTGTAGCGCTTATCAAGGTCACACCACATAAACAACAACACCCGGTGATGTCAGTGCAGTCTCACCAGTAGTCTACAATTATAGTGTGATTCTGTTCATAGCGGTGGGAATCACACAGTACTTTTACTATACACAGGACACCTTAACAATGGCATCACTGTATAGTGATTCTGCTATTCTGTAATACTTAAATGTAGTTACATCATGGAATATGTGAGAGAGAGTGAAGAAGAAAAACAACTAAAAAGGCATTCATTTACTGCATTATGGTGTCAGTGCGAGTGTATTATTATTATTTTCTTTAGCCAAGTCAATTCAGCTCAGTTTAATTCAGATTTATATGTAAATATATAAAACTAATCTTTCAAACACAAGCAACAATAGTGCCCTACAAGACCCTACAATACTTACACTACACAATATACTGATATTTTTTTAACCCCCAACTTTCACGCTGGTTAAATGAGGTTTGCAGCATTGTGCTCAAGGCAAAAAGACAAAAAAAAGTTTACATTTTTATTTGACTAATTGTTATTCCCTAGATACAAAATAATGTTAAAAACAAGTCCCCCCTTAGTTTGGTAACACCTGCACTGGAGAACTGCTTATAGTATTACTTTACCAGACTTCCCTATGGTTTTTTACAGCCTATTTCTTTAAATATAATTTTCCTGTTTGAATAGTTCAAAAATATTTCAACTAAAAATAAATATTATATATAAAAAAATGAAAATTTTCCATTTTAATTGGGTTACAATTGCTCTCCTTCTCAGCTCTTGAAGCTGCCCTACTTTGAGCCCTTTGAAAATGAAGGTCCTCAAAAGAAGTAGAAAAAAAATCCCACAGGTCGCTTGACCAAGCAGCTTATTAAAACCTATTGTTGTATTAATAATTTCTGCTGCCCTTTTTTCCCCTTCCTGATCTCTCTTGAAAAAGAGAGTTTTAATATCAATCAGACTTTTTTTTACCTGGACAAATAAAGGATACATATTTCAAAATTAAATGGCCTATAGCGGTTGTGTGAATGACTGTAAGCAAAATTTGATTTTCACTCCTAGAAAACAGAGATTCTTCACATGCATTTAATGTTGTAAAAGACTTCATTTTAACTGATCCTGCCTTTAGATAATTTTTGCCTAAACCTAAGCAGATTTATTACAGTGTAATATAATATAACATTTTCAGACATAAGACTCTAACCCTGGTAAATGGTAGAAAGTTATGTGTGGTTGTGCCTTATTATATCACAAATAAAATCAATCAATTCATACCAAACTGGCTACCCTGCTGGTAAAAGTGATAAAAAGTGAGAAGTGTGCTCCAAAGCTGAATAGTTTCTACCACAAGGTTGGCGGCACCTCAGGCAGTTTGTTAATAACCTTTAGTTGCCATTTCATGAGCTCACTTTGACTGCATGCTTGGTAACATTCTTGATGGCTTGGTTTCTGAAACTCAGGGCAGAGTGTTTCATGATGTTAAGCTTTGCTGTGTTGCCAGATATAATGAATCTAGCTATCATGCAGAACTTCTGGCTGACTGCCTAGCTCACACCATCGTTAAACAATGTTTGCATGGTCACCTTTTTGTTTTCCATTAGTTTACTTCTCTCTCTCTCTCTCTGTTGTTTTTTGGTCCTCTGACTTCCCACTCTTGGGAAGAGACGCGGCTCTGTCATAGCGCACATCTGCAGTTGCTCAGCCTGATCGGCTACATTCAGGAAAGAGTCCCAGTTTCCAGTGTAGGGGCGAACTAATTGAGTTGATGTTTTTGGTGTCTTTAAAACACTGCATTGTAAAAATTCAACAGTAAAGGACCTGTCCCAGCAACGCTGAATAATTCACTGAGTGCTCTCAGCGGGGACTACTTCTTTGGAAGAAAGAGGCTCAGATCAAAACTGCACCACATGTTGCTTGAATCTCAGTCATAAATCTCAAAACCTGATTACCACTTGAAGTAAGTGTTTTTAATGCAACTTTGGAGACCTGACCTTTAAAAATCCAATTAACATCTGTGGTATAACGCGTCCCTTTTTAACCACCGTGTGTCCACTGTTATGCTGGAATGTCTTTTTCCTGCTTTACTGATAGAACTTAGGCAGAGTTATTATCTGTAGTGCTTTGGATTAAAATTTGTTTGATCAGCAAACCAAGGATTTCCTTTTTTTCTTTTGCAAATCTACAGGTGACATATCTTCCATGAGTTTCAGGGATAATCTGGTTCTGTACAGAAAATAGTTTAATAAAAAATAAAATCTCCTCCCTGCAGGTGTACCTGAGTAGTTGACAGAAAAAGAGAGGAGCTGTTGAAGTGTGTCCTTCTGGCAGCTGGTGGAGGATCAAGTCTTGTGATGCCCCTGACCTAATATGGCTAGGTCTGGACTATCAGCTGAGAATCAGGTGCTTACTAAATATTTAGGAGGATAAAGACTTCCTGCTGGGCTGAAGCAGTCATCATAAGGCTTGGATCAGGCTTTCTTTTCCATCGCTGTTTCTCAGTCACACTCTGCATACAGCTCACCCGTGTGTCCTTGTTCTCTACCAGCGTTGTCTTCTGTTCCGCATATTCCTATTTATTCTATTTATCCCCTTTGTATATTTTATTTATATTTGTCTCTGTATTTATATATGTGTGTGTGTGTGTGTGTGTGTGTGTGTGTGTGTATATATATATATATAACAGTTCTGTAACTGTAACTTCGGTCGTTGCTGTGCTTTTTTTGGAAGTCGAATTTCCCAGAGGAACCCACCCGAGGGATTAATAAAGTTCTATCTTATCTTATCTTATCTTATCTTATATGATCACATCTACTGTCGGCATCCAAGAGATTTTGTGTGGGAAGAAACATTTAAAAAACAAACAAAAAAAGAGGGTTTCAGTTCTCAGAGAGGACTTTGAGTTTTCTTTGAATGCTTTAGATGCGATTGGTATGAACCATGTTGATAATTTCCAGCAGTTAAATTTTGTTGTCATTAAATAATATTAACAAAGGTAATTCCATATTTTAGTGCTGAAGAATATTGATTTCACACACTTTATCACTGATGGATGTCTTTGGCATGTAAAATGATTTTTTTGTATGTTAAATTAAGCGTTTTGAGCCAAAATAAACCAAAAACTAACAATGAGGAGAGCTAAAATTTTACAGGCCCCATCGTATGATTACTGTTGTTTCAAAAAACAAAACATTTTGTAATTATCCATCATTTTGCATGTTTTCTGTCTCTTACAGAAGTGTGGCAAAATGACTGTTTACCTTCTCCTTTTAATTTCAAAAAATGATTCCTTGCACTATGTTTCTGCTACATGCGCAAAACAGGCGCACCTCCAGAATTTTTTCTCAGGGGTGGCCATATGGGGACCAACCCTGAAATAACTGTGGTGGCACACTGAAAACAGAATTTCCATGTTTATGATGCTTTTGTCAAATATATGTTACTTAAAAATATGGCAAAAATGAGTGAAAGAAAAGAATTGTATGCCTAGTTAATTTCCTGCTTTTAAAGCTGACATCACTGAAAATGGGTACATATGAAAAACAAATAACATTTTGAATTGATAATTATCTTTTATAAATAATAAGTAAATGCCTGAACTCATTGCACGATTTCTTCTCTTTTGGTCATGTTTGTTAAAATTATTACCAGCATGGGGCAGTCTTGCCAGGGTGGGCCACTGTTGGGTTCCAGCATTTTTTCCTGGGTGGGGGTCAGTGCCCCCCCTGGCCCCCAGCTTGAAGGTGCCCCTGAAGCAAAATTCAGTAACCATAAGTAACCTTGACCTACAAAAAATTCCTCTGAGGAACCACCCACTAAACAGGAAGCACATGGTTGTACAGTGTGCCCTTAGAAACTTGATGATGATGATTCAAATGATCCAAATCTAAAGAGTTTGTGTTTTTTTCCCCTAGCAGCGGGGTTACGGTATTTTTATTTTTACACTAACTTTCAATTTTAATATTCAGTTTAAATTATAGTGTACCCTACTGGCAAAAGTTCTAAACTTTGCTGTAGCCGCTGATTGCATTCATGTAAAACATAGCACAGCAAATTATGAATTTTTAACCATGAAGCAGAAAAATTATGTCAGGGTCTAGATACTCTTGAAACTGGGAACATGCACCATTAAGCATAAAGTTGTGGTTGCAATACAGCGCACATTATTCACATTGTCCGTGCTTGGTGATCATTTCAGCCTACACACATCAATACTCAGTCACTGTCACAGTACCCCCCTACAGTTAACAGGAAGTCATCTGATTTTACTGTGGATGACATGCCTCAAAGGACCCGGCCACAATTGAATCTTGGCCGAGCAGGGACATTGCCTTGATTTGCTCATTCGATCATCTGACTTAGTAGGCAAACATATTACACCTCTGTGTAACATTGATAAAAGCCCAAGCCTGAAGACATCTACATGACCCCCCCACCCACCCTGCCTGCTACTAGCTGTGTAGCACCCTAGCACAAAAGGTAAAAGGGCCCGATCATAGCTGCGTGCCATTTTTACTTTTTTTCTGAGCATGTAGCTGAATCCTTGCTGATTAAATTCTACCATAAATGCTTCTGCTCAATGAAATGCAAGCAATTAAAGTAAAAGCCTGATCAAATGGTGGCTCACCGTCAGTCAAATAAGGTGACATGTAATTGAAAATGCTGCCGTTCTCTTGCTCTCTACTGCCCCTGTAATAGGAATCCGTTTAAAAACAGATCAAGTTTCCCTACTGCAGGGGAGTAGATGATACTTAATCAACTAATTGACACAACAAAGACCTTTTCAAATGTGTGCGTTCAGTAACATCTGGTCCTTCTCATGTTTAAGGCTAAATTATTTACCAGCCATAGAATTCAGTGTTTGGCATCCAAACTAGTAACAACTCAACATTTCAGCTACTGATGTGAGTGTCAGGCAGCAAAGGTTAAAAGGTTAAACTGAAGTAAACCAAAGTAAAGACCCTGGTAGTACAGCTGATGTAAAATACAACTTCACTTTGTAAGTGTGATAATAAACATGCTGGCACCTTCTGCAAAACTGATCTTTGCGACAAAAAGAAGAAAAGGCCAAAGACTTCGTTTCATTGATCGGCTATAGTATTAAACGTTATTACTCGTCAGGCTTTGCAGATCAAAGGTAATTATTCATAATTCACCTTTCCAAAATCCGTTGGTGTCGCTCTGCACTACAACAGGAGCAAAGAACACAGAATACAATTTAATGGATTACCATTTTTCCTGTGCTTTATGACACAATGACACAATTACCTTAAAGCTTATTTTCAAGGCGGGCAAAAGAGGATTGGGTGACAGAAAAATAAGGCGAGTAATACTCCCAGCTGCATTTAACTCTGACAAACTTACAGGCTCAAGGCATTAACTGTTACCTACTCGTTTGTGTCGTGCTGCAGAGAGTGGGAAGGGCCTTGCATGCTGTAGCTACAGGTCATTGTTGGCCCACAGATGAACTAAGTGACAATAATTGAGTTAAGAGGGGAAACAAATGATGTCACGAGCGCATGAAGTGGAACGAGTCGACTGATTTATTTTTCAAAACAATACATGTCAAAGCAAATCAGTTTTATTAGGAGGTATACGGGGGTGGGGAGTCAAACTGTAGCTTTAATTCACTCAGCTTCAGTGTAGCTCCAGCATAAGCAAAAAGTTTCTTTATGCGTGATTGTAGGAGGGCAAAGATTGCAAAATGAGAGAGTGAATACTTAAGAGGCAGGAATACGATTATCTGTGACTTTTACTTAAGCATGGCAGTATTATCTGCACATCTTTTAAAAACAAAGGTATTTTTTTATGCCAAGCATGCTCTTTTAGAATATTACATTCTATTATTGTATTGTTACTGATGCCTTAACATTAATCAGGTCCAGATGTTTTTCTATTAATTAATCAATAAATACAGATAAATACGCCTTCCTTGGAATTAGTTAAAGTGTTCTTGAGCTGTAGTTCTCCAGGTTTCCTTTGGAAATGCTTTTTCACTCTTTTGACCATTTCAATGGGAATGTTTTTTGAATGAATCACTCAAGTATAAAAAAGGCACCTAGCTTAAGGGTTAAACCAGCATTGTGTCAACACATAACAGATAAATTAGCATAAAATTAACTCTAAATTCTACTTTTAGGCTGTTACTACCATTTGTAAAATGCATTATTTGTTCCCCACAGAAAGTGCCGAAGATTACACAGTTTGACAAGCATCAGCGAGTATTTTTGGAAATATTTTTGAATCCCAAAGAGCTCTTAGATGAAAACTTGGCCTATCTCAGCAAGTGCATCCTTAAAAAATACAAGGAAACTGGACAATTGGAAGACAATAGAACACATTGCAGGCCATCTCCTGTTCACTGAAGCCTCATCAGAAATGATCTCAAGGTGGCTGTCAAGAAGCCATTCTTAAGGAAGGAAACAATGAGAAACAGTTGTGGTACTGGATGGTAAATTAGCAACAGGTCTTATGGAGTGATGAATCCAAATTAGTATGTATATGGAGGAGGTCAGGAGAGAAGTACAACAGTGTGTGTCTACAACCATCATCATTGTAAAACACGGCGGAGGCTCTGTCATGGTTAGTAGTTGCATTTCAGCCAGTGGTGTTGAGGATCTTGTCAAAAATAAAGAGATTGTGAATGCAGCAAAGTTAGATTTCGATCCACCATGCAGTACCACCTGGAAAGCATCTGATTGACAATGGCTTAATTTTTCAGCATGTCAGTAATCCCGAAACAACTACCATATATCTGGACTGAAAAAAACAAAAAACAAACATAATGGTAGACTGTCTCCATCAGTCATAGATTGAACTCATGACAGAAGTCATTTTGACAGAGAACAAAACAAAAGGCAGTAAATATCCAAAGAAGAGCTTTGAATGTCTTTCAGGAAGCCCGAAGAACTATTCCTGAAGACTACTTAAAGAAATTACATGAAAGTTTACCTAAGAAAGTTCAGGCTGTGTTGAAGAATGAAGGTGGTTATGCCAAATACTGACTTCTAAGCTTCTTAGCTTCTTACAATGTTTCCATGTATTTATTTATTTATGTAATTCCATTTATGTTTGCACATGTTTCAAAAAAAAAAAAATGCTGCACCTATTTCCAGTTTTCCTAGCAAGACTTTTGCTCAAGACTTTTGCACAGTGTGGTATATTATCCTATCTTCCCTGCATCACTAAGTCTGATTCTGGTAACTGTGCTGAGATTAACTTACTTTACTTCATATACTGTGTGTTTTCATGGTGATCAGACAACGTGACCGCTGTTTCAGGAAATACAACAGACACAGTGCACACTCTTTCTAAATACACTAATATACAGCACAGGTTGATGGTGTCACAACATCATCTGAAAGAAGAGCACTAATGATGTGAAATAGGACTGAAGGACATTTTGAGTTGTTGACATTCATCTGCAGGAAACTCAGTCCACTCCAGCGATGGGGGGAAAAAACAGAGGAATGATTAAAGTGATAAAGGTTCTGTCTGCTCTTGTGCTTTATCTGACTGATAACTTCACAGAAGAGATACTAATTGCGCTCAGGATGAAAGTGGCCACAATTATATCCATATAATGGCACAGATGCATCCATTTCAAAGAGAGGTTGCAACTTCATATGAAGTTTGGCTGATGAAGCGCGAGTGTAGGGCTTTTTGTTCCTGCATGTTTACATTTGACTGTTTGAGATTTCACATGCAACTATTTTGGTTTTATGAATTTGTATGCAACAATGATTTAATTTAGGTCATTGACGCTGTTTCTATATATGCCTGTAACGATCTAAAAAGCCTATCAACTTTTGGGATTTTGCACATCTGGGATTAAAAAAAAAACGAATGAAAATTTTGAAATATATTTTGAAAGGTCAACTGCTACACGTCAGTCATGGTTGTTTTCACAGCTGAAGGGGATGTTTACCTTCCAACATCAGTTTAAACCGGATCTAATCACTTCTGTTGAAATTTTAGGCTGCACCACATTAAAAAAACAGAAGCTATTGCCCCAGTTTTAGTGCGTCAACAGTCACAGGCATGCTGCAGTGGTAACTACTGTGAAAAGTTTTCCTGTCTGTAGGAGTGCAGTAAGGCTCTTCTTGTACTCAGGTAAAATATGACTCACAATCCCAGATGACTCATGTGGTGAGCTGAAGTCACACCAAGGTTTGCAATATACAGGATGGGTATAGTTTTGACAAGATTGGAGCTTCTTCCTTTTGTTCTACTTTTTAACTCTTGTCTGGGGGATGGCTGTGTTGGGTGGTGTGTGTGTGTGTGTGTGTGTGTGTGTGTGTGTGTGTAAGACTCGCTTATCTCTGGAAAAGCTTGATATGAATAACTGTGCAGAAGAAACTAGAAAGTCTGTTAAATATGCATTTAACAGCAACAAGAAATACAGACAGTTAAACTAGCTTAAAGGGATATTGTAGCTTTAGATATCACAGCAAATGATGCGCTGTGAATGCACCCCAAATGCCTGGGGCCAGCACAGTGACTAATGCATTTAGCTGTGATTAAACAGGCTATACTGTATATTTAATGTGAAAACTGGTCACATTTTCCAAGAAATAAAAGGAAAAACATGGGGGGAAAGGGTAGTTATATAACTAATATTTATAACTATTATTTTGGGTCTACTTAAAAAAAAAATTGATGTATTCTCTTTAAAATTCATCAAATAGCTCACACCATTTAAAATGCTCCTACTTACTCTTACTTTTGTTTTCAGGGCAGGGTGTTACAGGAAAAGGGCGATACACTAACTTGTTATTTACTTGTTATTGTGGACTAAGCTGTTTCCATTGTTTGTCACAATGCAATCATACAGAAGAACAAAGGGATGCCATCTAAAACAGGCTTGAGCTCAGGAAAATGTACGGCCAGCACAAAAGGTACCCTAATTGTGTGCTGCAGCTAAACACACACACAAATATGTGAGCACACGCCACAATTTAAAAAGAAATGAATGCATTAGTGTTTCTTTGCACTTTTCAAACGCTGCAGTTTCTGGGTCACAGCAGGGGGAAGAAAAGAGCCATGTATAACTGCATTTAATACAGTAAATTTATAATTTTTCATGGACACATGCATACCCTGTAAAAGCATTGCATTGTGGTGTCAAAAACACGCTATGCCACCCTATGGCTTATTACTCACAAGCCATCTCTGTGTGCAACAATTCAGATTTGGTAACTGAATATCAGACAGCCGCAAATACATGACACTTCTTCTGTTCTTTTAAAAGGAACTATAAATGCTCATTCTATTTGAGATGATGTTACACTTCTTCACAGAAGCAGAAGTTGGAAGTTCTGGTCAGTCTCATATTCCCATGAGCACGAGCAGAAAGGACATCAGATCCCAGCGTTGACACTGGATTCTCTCACTGATGTTTACGAGGTAACGGAAACAATCCCGATGCCATAGTTGTAGAAACTCATTCCTTCTGTGTTTTCGGGTCAGTGGCTTTCATTAAATGTAATGGGGTGGCAGTAAATTATGAATGAAGAACCACTCTGTGGGCGAAGAGGATGATGCAGATTATTCATCCCTGCTTCCTTCGATGCCACTTCTCAGCAGAGGGATTTCACGCCAAAGGGATGAGGACTGTATTACTCAGTAGTGTAAAGTAAGTAGATTACAGGCTGCAGACAGAGACTGGTATCACCATCTGGATTATGGTGCGGATCAGGGGGTCCCCAAACTTTTTTATAATGTCAAAGACTACTATCGATATACGGTGGATTCAATCTTCAGTTGTTTAATCTGAAAAAACTTCTCCTGAGGGCTTTCTTTTAGTCACTGTTGAATCACTAATGTGTGTGTATTTCAAATGTATTTATGTAACTTTTGATCTTTGACCGAATATATTTTGGGGGGTTTTCTTTTAAGACAGGCTTCTGATCAAAGTGACGGTTCAGTTTACAGAAAAACGGGAAGGCTACATGGATGCTCGGCTTTGCTTAAAGATGATGATAATAATGATGCGTGGGTGGAGGAACTGAAACAGCCTGGGAGTGATGGCGATGGAGAGAACAATCAGACGGACAGAGGATCCTGAACTTCACCATTACTTCCTTCCTCCTTACTTCCTCTGTTCGCCATGACTACAAGCGAGCTTAGCATGAGAATAAATGTTTTTAATTTACTTTTAAAACACAGCCGTGCCTGGCAGTTTGTGGGCCCTAGGCTAAATATCAGCAGCGTGGCAGGGAAGAATGATTGCTGCTGATCATGCAGTATGCAGGCTGCTGATGACTTTATCGGAACAGATCAAGTTATGGATGATTAATTTAGAAACTGAATCAATGCTTGCCGTTGGCTTCATTGGAGGCCTTGCTGACCTTACAAACCTTCATTATGTAGTGCGAGGCGACATGCTAAAGCCAATTCCCCCCTTCCCAGCATCCTCGCTTTTTAGCAAATTATCTTGGAATTTCCTTTAATTTCCTAGATGAACTATGCTTCCTTTTTCATTTGACTTTATTTACCTTTGTCCAGCTTACTGAAGTCACATGTGTCTGTCCCAATTCCCGATCTCATGATTATAAAATGTTATCAGTGAGCAGCCAGCTGCGCACGACCCGGATAGGAAACACTGATGTGATCTTGAGTGTTAAAAAGATACCATACTGTTTCCTGTCTGCTGTCTGGCAGAGGTATAGGTGGAGAGCAAACCACATGCAGAAGGAGAGAAGAGTAGGGAGGGGCCCCTAGAGGAGAAATGAGGTTGGGCTCTGACGAGGAGGAATAGTGAAAAGAGAGGAAGAGAAGGGGGGAAGCAGAGGGTGGGGTAAAGAGGAAAGGGGTGGATTGAGAGGAAGGAGGAGAAAAGAGGGGAACCGATATTGGGGGAAAAAAGGTAAGGTGAGGAGGGGGAGAAGGGTGCTTAGAGGGGTCTAACTCTGGCATAAAAGTAAATTCAAATACATTATTTATGGATCTCTGTGTCAAAATATCATTTACGTGTGCTGTGTTGACTCATGGCTCGTAAAATGAGAAGGACATGAAAAGAAAGAAAAGGAGGAAGGAAATAAACAACTCAGGAGGCTTTCTCTATTCTTGGCCAGAAATAAAGAAAAATAATAATAATAATAAAAGGAACCTCAGTGCAGTCGCCTCAACTTATTAGGCATCAATAATTTATCGTACCCTTTGTTTACTATTCTTTATCCATGTAATAAGCAGCACCCCTTGTCAGCTGAAGTCTCAAATGTGTTGTCAGAGTTTCTAGGTTTGAAAGGGACGTTGTATTTGCGAATGTTGCATAAACAATATAAAGAAGAATAAAATAATATTATTTAGGACTGTAAAACTTGGCAAACGAAGCCACGGATTTGTGAGGGTGGCAATTTTAAAATCAACCATACTCGCCCTCTCAATACATTTTTGAGTCTTCAATCATCTGATTAAAATATGGGCCAGCTGTTTGTGAGGTTTGTTTTTTTTCTTCCCCCCACATTTTAATTTTCTGGATTTCCTGTATAATGAGTGCTGCTGCTGCTGCTACTGTAACCATCATCAACCTTCCAGTTGATACAGTACACCAACACCACAGCAGCCCCTACAGGTACACAGCGGCGCTGCCATCAGCTCCAGTCAGGTTTAATTACAGTAATAGAGGTTTCCAAACTGCAGGTTGATTGCAAGATAAATTCAAAAGGTCACGAGACGATTAATGGGATAGGGAAGCAGACAAAACGTTTATACTGCACAAAATTAAATTCATGATTCCGGGCGCTTCTATTAATCTTTGCTTGTGAATTACTGGCTAATTTTACCTCTTTAGACATCTAAAAATAAGATGGGCAGGGCAGGAAAATAAACTTGCACATTAAAATAAAAAATAGAAAAGAAAAAATCTCTTTGTAGGTCGTGAATGACGTACGACCAAAACAATGGGCCACAAATACTTTGTTGTAAAGGTTTTAAAAAAAAGAAGCTACGATCTTGTTTTGGTGATTAAGTGTAAAGGAGAAAAATCCAAGAACAACTGGGCTTCGTTTTCTGTGTGGACAATAAATACAACCTTGTATTCTGATTTAATAGAATGAAAATGAATAAAACAATGTTCCACAGACTTTTCCTCTGATTTCTTCTCTTCTTACCCCAGGTTTTCGTACACATGTGTGCCTATACACACACACACATATATATGTATATACATACACATGCAATATATATATATATGTGTGTGTATGGGGGGATGTGGGTGTATCCACTGACGGTAGGGGCACATATGACCTGCTCCACTTTTATTTTGATTTATAAGGCTAGTAGAGAGCATCATCACAGAATCGCTTCATCTTCTCTCCTTTATTACACCACATTTGTTTTCATTTTACTCCCAAGGCCTGGCTGAATACATTACAGATATCCCATGGGGCCGTGGGGGCCAGCATCTTCACCACAGGAGACAATGGGATGACGGGAAGGGATTTGCGAGCATGCTTCATCATTACAGGCATTAGTATTATTTTGACTTCAAAACACTATCTGAGGGATTATCATTATTCTTGGTATTAGCACAGCAAGCGGACACGTGGGTCAAACACATTGATCGTAATAAGAAAAGTAATTATTTGTCAAGCCTGCTGGCAATAATTGGAGACATTAGTGTCAGGTGTCCGTCAGAGAGGCCAGCGCTAAAGAGCTAAATTCTGTTTCTAATCAGAAAATGATGCTTTACATGCTCACCTGAAATTTCCCCTTTCATTTGGAGCTCTTCAGTGTGTGCTTTTACCTGACTTTTTGGTGAGTCAGGGTCCAACCCCTCACACCCCACAACCCCCAATTCTTCTCGCTCATTCAAGACTTTTCTTCTTCTTCTTTTTTTAAGCCCGGGGGTAAAGTGGGAGACAAAATCTGATTCACTGGGAGTGGGACATTACAGTGGAGATAATATGGCAATTGGGTTTAGCATAGAGAGGTCAATGGCAGGTTAATGCACAATGCAATACATCATTCAGTAGCAGATCTTAGAGGGGAGGGGCCTAGAGGTCAAGAGGTGGCTCCGAGTCTTGTTTTGGGGCACAAGAGCACAAGATGAGTTGAACTATGTCCATTTATCACGTTTGTCATTTGATTTTGTCATGATGCTGGAGAAAGGAAACCTAGGTTGTACAAGCTTTTTATATCTTTGTTACAACATCAACATTTTCTTTAATAGTTCATGAAACAGGTCCATATTTAATTTCAGAAAGCTAGACATCCTTAAAAAAATAAAAAAATAAAATCCCCCCTGTCCACGTTGTGCATATATCAATTTGCTGTTGTTCATAGCTACATGGCCACATCTATAAGCCTGTGTTTGAGGACAGTAGAAAAGGAATAATACGGCCATAAACGTGGGCAGATGACCTTATTTGAAGCTCTCACAACTCCAGTCATCACCACCGTCACCTGCTCGATTACAGTCGCACCGAACCATCTTTTTTTCCACCTCATTCACACGTTCAACATTCACAGCCAGCAGTGAAACTGATAGCATCTACATCATTTCAAGGACATACAATAACACCCACCAGCCAAGCCTTGTTACATGAATACATAGAGGAAAGGTTTCCAGCAACACTATTCCATGATTGAATTCCCAAGGACGAGAGGAAGAGGGAAAACATTGGAGGAATAAAAGGGGAAGCAATGGAGATGAAAGAAGGTTCGGATGGCTGAGAATGCAAAGTGAAACATACCTCAATTTTCTTTTAATAAAACCAATTTATGAAAATATTTATTTCTAATCTTGTTTATGGGTTTGAAACATGCATGTGCAAAAGTATTCAGCATACAAACCTTTCAAACTGTCCAGTATTCCACACAACATTTGAAACCAGCTGACAGTAAGAACAAATGTCAGATCTTGAAAAGCCCACCGATGAAATCCCACTGGCTACTAAGCTTGCTATAGGCATGACGGCTGGACATGTAAATTGCACGGCCTTTCCACTCCTGGGGGTAAAATTAGTCCTCTCTACTCACTGCACCCCGTATAATAACCCATATATAATATCTCTCCTTGTTTGAGGATTCAGGGGATGCCTGTCAATCATCTCAAAGGAACACAGAATATATTTACATAGTTATACCACAGTGTAGCATCTCAGAGACACTGACAAGAAATATTGTCTGAATAATGCCATTTTTATGAACAAGATTTATGAGACTATCAGATTTCCTAATTTTGATCTAAACATTAAAGCAATCTAATGAAACACTTAATCTTGGCTATTGTTAGGAAGTGATCCATCTTAAGCAGCAATTATGTTTCTCTAATAAACTTATTTGACTGGAGGATGATTTAAAAAAAAAAAGGTTTCGTTTGCTGAGATCCTCGAATGGAGACAGCCACCCAGAGGATAAAAGAGGTACTACAGTTCATGCATGTCTATTACTCTAATACCAAACTATTCCTGTGCATGTCTGCCTGCACTGCCATGCACTTTAAGGAATCACTATTACTTTAAAAGCATTTGTCAAAACCTTTATCAGCATATTTCATATCAACACTGAGGTTCTTTTTCCTATTAAGTAAACCAGTTATGACAGATCCTTTCTTTAACTGTTATTACAGCCCATCTGTGGCCTGCAGGATGCTCACCAGCTACTAAGGCTTCCTGTTTACAGCCCTCTTCCTGTTACTGCGATGGCCGAAATGTCACTAAAACCGCTGACAGAGCTGCTGACACCGCAAGAGCCTCGCTATATAATACTTAGTTAAAACACTTTGGGAAGCATTTCACATCATTTAGGTTGTGCTTGTTAATACTTTATTTAACATTAATGCTCCTTTTATTTGTACTTTTTAGATCATTTATTTAGATCAGATTGTTCATTTGATTTTAGTTTCAACTACTTTTTCTTTTTTTCAGTTTCATTTTTATTGTGTAACATGCATTTCGGTATCTGTTTAGTGCTATTTGGAGGAAAGATTTAAGAACTTAAAACAGGTATTGCAATACAGTTTATTCACTATCATGTCAACATAAAACCTCCACACATGCATAATACTAAATAGGATTCTGTGCATTTTATTTATATATATATATTTTTTTAAGGGAAAGAGTTTTGAAAAGGACCACACCCACCCTAAACAGTAACTTTAGAACTCTTTCATCCAAACAATAAAAATATAAAATTATTATTTTGTTCTCATTTACAAAACTGAGTTCAAAACATATCATAATTTAAGGATTATGACAGAATTTCTTCTCCAATGATAAAACGACAAACAGCTTTAAATTGATTTGAATGGAAAATTTCCAAGAGACCCTCTTAAAGTTATTTCTATATCTTTATAAATTATAAAAATACTGGCATCTGCCAGTGCTACCCCCTCAGCCTCCTAGTAGACACACCTATTATATTTCAAAATCCTACATCGCCTTGTTCTCAAGTTTTTGCAATCACAAGATTTTCAGAACACTTGACCTCTGACCTTTAAGGGGGAAGATACTGAGATTCAACGATTTTCTAGTAGATACACCTATGGTATCAATTTGATACCATACTTCGCCTTGTTGTCGAGTTACAGCAAAAAAACATAAAGCAAACCACAATAAAAAATCCAAATATGATTGATATGCTTTTTGAGTTTTTTTTCCTGTTTTTGGTTTTTACACTGATACCCACACAGATGAGAAGTGTGAAATGCATAATATGCAGTTATAATAATATTGTTGCTCAACGAGGATTTAAAGCTAATGCATGTCAGGCAACAATTACAGTGAAAACTCTCCTGAGCAACTTTATTAAAAAGCAGATGGTAATAGCAGTAATTTCATTCTAAAATATTTCATATATTTTCATTCATTACAAATACAAAAAAACAACTCCAGAGATGTTAAACTCAATGTTATCAGTGTAAAATTAAAGCAGCTTTGCATCCTTCGCTAAGTCACAACAGTGCACATTGAGATGTAGGGGAAATAAAAAAACAAACAAAAAGCATTGTTTATTTATCAGTCTTTATTTATGAAAATAGCTTTTTTTAAAAATGCATTTGTACAAATATAACAGGAGTGAAAGTTTCTTATTGACTACATCTCATTGTTCCCATGTCGTTTTTGTTATCAGATGTATTCACACTTCGTCATTTCAGGCACGTTGAAGACAAAACCAAAGACACTGTATAACGGTGGATACAAAACCTGTATTTAATACCATGTGCAAATGGCTAAAGTCTTACTGCTGATCATCTTTGTGACTAAAGCACAAATACCTTAAACAGCGGGTCCTTGGAGAACAGAAAAAAAGTGTAAAAAAAGAGGAAAAAAAATGCCTGGAATTGTGTGACTTTGCAGACTAAAATAAAACTATAAATAGTAAATAAAGCACTGATTGTAGCAAGTACTCATCTCTGAACAGAGTCCAGTATTTACTTTCAGTGTATGGCAATCTCTTATTAAACGAAAAAGTGAGTCCGCCTTGTCTATCTTGAGTCTGTCTTTATGGTTGATATGAAATGAGTACGATTTTTTTACATTTGTAAAAATGCTTATTCTTTTTAAAATGTCTTTGAAACATTCATTACTATCACCTCTGTGCCTTTGGTAGAGACTAGAGGAATCAATGTGGAAGAGAGACTCGGGTATCCCTGATGGTTGGTGTGTGGAGAAAAGTGTCCGGGCACCATCCACCAGCACACGCTCGCACTCACCGGCATCAGAACACTGCCAAGGTTAAATTTAATTGGGGAAAATGCATACCTTTAATATCCCACACTTTCCCCAAATGTAAACACGAGTTAAACATCTTGTAAAGTGCTCAGTTTAAACTAGTACCATTCAAATATTCCTCATGAAGAGACATTCACTGCATTAGCATGAAAAGCACTAATGTGATTTTAAATATTTAGACGGCTTAGATTTTTTTACAAAATCGATTCACTTCTTCAGCTACCAAGTCAAATCTCCTTTTAGATAATGCCCCTTGAAAATATGTAATAAAAATATCGTATTGACACTAGCACAGGCATTTTTGGTTTTTTTACAAACCCCCCAAATTTTCCCTCATCCAAAATCTGACTTGATATATACACATGTACCTCCCAGCCAAAGAAGAACCTGCTAACACATCAAACGTAGACACCGTCCTGAGCAGAAATGTAGTGGAAGCTCCCTTTCATTATTACTCTTTTAACAAGGATAATTTGGATTCTATATATAATATATATTCATTACTTCTACACAGATTTTTCCCTGTAGATGAAGACAGACATCGTACCATTTCTTATACCGGGTCACTGCTTTTAGAGCTCTCCTCCGCCCCTTTGGCAGAGGCTAGAGGAATCAATGGGGAAGTGAGATTCAGGTATCCCTGCTCTGAAGGTTGGTGTATGGTGAAAGGTGTCCGGGTGCCATCTGCCAGCACACCATCGTCCACCTTCACCCGACAGATTGCATCCAGGACGCCCAGTTTGTTACCAGAACCTGACGTCAAACTGATGACAAACCACAGATGATATGAAAATTGCCCAAATTACAAATATCAATCAATATTTTAGGTCAGCAAGCTGTTCTCTTAAAGTTGTCTTACCTTAGTGCAGACGTATGTAGGATGCTGTCAGTGAGAGCATCAGTGGGAAGCATTTTTCTGGCATTCTGTTGATCATTTAAAATGTATTAGCAAGCATGCCAACATATTTTTTTTAATACAGTGAGATGAGAAACATTTTTACAGTTTTTTTATTCTTCTTTTATTAAAAAAAACCAAAAAAAAAACCACCAGTCATTTAGTGAAATGGCAATCCTGTCATTTTTAATATGAGTATAGAAAAATATTGCAACAACATAAAGATGTATAAAGAGCTACCTCCATGCTGTAGAGTGACTGGACATTCCTCAGAGCACGCTCTAAAGAACTGACTTGATTGGAGAGTTTCAAGGTTTCGTCCTGCAGTTGTTTGTTTTCCACTTCTAAGAGGTTAACCCTTGAACACAATAATGTTCACAGCATTCACTCACAACTTCACAATAATTTTTCCAACATATTCTTCACATCTTTAGTTACAAAAACATTCAGGCTAACAACTAAAAAACATGATTCTGTTGTGTTAAATACTAAATATAAAGCTTTCCAACCATCTCAATATATGTACAAGTAAATGTGATTTCTTAGCACTGCATTATGCAACTAATGAAGTTAACAAATAGTATTTTATACTTCTGGTTGAAATAATTAAAAGAGTAATATTCATACTGTTCTGCATCATGTACATGTGTAAACAGTGACTGAGGATACCTATATTGGACTGTTGAGGCGGTCTTCGTGGCCTTGCTGCCCATCTCCTCGGCCTCAATTATCTTCTGCACCAGTTCTCTCTTCTCCTCCAAAAGCTTCTCATTGACTTCCATCACTAACTGGATCCTCTCTTTGTCCTATCACAATTCAGAAGACAAGAGAAAAATGAATGAAAACAGATTTTGAAGAACACTTTTCTACAGTGCTTCACATCTCTTCAGGAATATTTAGGAGTCAGCATTCTGCTTCATGTGTGACCTTCTGAGAAAGCATGGAAGCAAGCTCGAGATCATTCTCCAGT
Source organism: Diplotaxodon limnothrissa (assembly GCF_057381915.1). Taxonomy (NCBI): domain Eukaryota; kingdom Metazoa; phylum Chordata; class Actinopteri; order Cichliformes; family Cichlidae; genus Diplotaxodon; species Diplotaxodon limnothrissa. Next base: position 7,229,586 of record NC_140615.1, on the reverse strand, counting down.
TTCTGGATGGTGCTGTCTCTCTGTTCGGTTGACTTTAGAAACACCAGCTTAGCCTGACGCAGTTTGGTCTTGTGTTGACTCTGTTTTTCATTGTACTTTCTGGTTGGTGGAGCAGAGGCGATTGAGAGCAAGAAAGGCAAAAGGTTAATGTAACCTAATTACCATTTACTTTATTTTATATTATGGTTGTTAGATGCATCTAACCTGACATGCACGTCGAGTTGGAGGAGAACCTGCTGCAGCTCATCCTGCAGTCCTTTACAATCCTGCTGACTGGCCAACAGCTCCTCCTGCAGCTTTTGACGTGACGCCTGGCTGTCCTTTCCCTACAGAACATATACATTTCAACAGATATTACAAGTGCATAAAATGTACAATCGTGTTAAACACAGTGAAGCGCTGACAGCAAACTTCTTGCAATATGATAGATTTTTTTTGTATATCTGTCAGCAATTAAGCAATCTTAAATAATGTACTTAATAGGTTAAATGTGCCCTGTATAGCAGCTTACTGTCAAAACTGAGTACGCATTCCTCTGAAAAACTTTCTGGTTTGCAGCAAAGGATTGAAATCTTAGCTCGAAAACAGAGGAAGTGACAGAAGATACATACTGCGCAAACAATGTTTGATTTGGGCTGTCAGCAGGGCGCCTTAAAAAACAAACAAACAAGACACTTAATAACACACTCCTTTTAAGGCGTGTAGCAAACTTGGAATGGGTGTATGTTTTGACTGTCACTTTTCAGGGAAAACTTTCAGTTCAATGAGACCTCAAGTGCCACAGCAGATCTTAGGAAGCACGGTACACCATTCCTCACCTCCTCTCTAGCATTGCTAAGCTCAGCCTCCAGGACGGATAGACGGGTGTCCAGCTGCTGGACACGGTGGCTGAGCTCTGCATTTGTCCTGGTCAATGAGGCCTCCTTATGCCTCAAGGAGCGAACCTGTTGCTGCAGCTCCTCCTCGCGCTGTTCTAACAGCTTCCTGAGAGGAGACCGGAAGAAGAAGAAGAAAAAAAAAAAAGACTATTCAAAGCTCTTAAAAAGCAGGTGAAGGAAAAAGGACAGTGTCAGCTGTGCTGCACTTTGTGGAACCTGGTGATGTGCTCTTCCTGCTGCTGGGCTCTCAGAGCTAACAAGGCGTCAGATAGATCCCTGCTTTCCCTCTCCAAGCGGTTGGTCTCGCCTGCACGAGCTTCCTCCACACGCAGCTGGTGCTGGACAGACTTAAGCTGCTGTTGTAGTTCCAGGACCTTCCAAACCACAACAGAACCACAGGTTTTGCTCAAAAACACAAGCTCCTAACTTTACACCCATCAACAAAATATGTCAGGATTTCCTTATGATGTAAAACAAACAAAAAATACTCCACAATGTTCGCAAATAATGTTGACTGCAACCGCTTCTTCATCTTACTCAATGTTCAGAAAAGCATTAACTTCATTTGCTTAGGACCAAAACATGTCATAGACTGGATATTCCATTAAGCGCTCAGTATGGTGTCACTGGTTATTTCACTGATAAGAACAACTACAGCAAGAATAACATAACTGTTGAATAAAACCACTTGGAGCCTTTAATAACAGTTGACACACTGACAAACCAGGCGATCCAGATTTCACACCGGACTAGAGTCTTTACAGTTATGCTAACCTTCTTGTCAGCAGCGATGAGTCGTGCCCTCTCAGCCTGGAGGTCCCCCTGCAGACTAGTAGTGGCATTGCGGTTTGCGGAGCTACGAGCCAGTTCCAGCTCCAATTGCCTGATTTTCTGCTGCTGATGTTCACACTCGGCCGCCTGACCAGTGACTTTCTGCTCCATCTGTACCAGCTTTGTCTGGACCTGCTTCACTTCTGCACTAAGCTGAGAAAACATGTGGGAGGACAGCAGATGTCAAAAAACAAACAAACAAAAAAAAGATGTTGAGTGTTCATTTACATGTTGATTGCAGTTACACATTTGTTCATAAGTTAATATAAGTATCTAGTAGCTCAAGTGAGGGTTGTCCACACAGAAAGTGATCTGCATGTCGCGCATCACCTTGCTGCTGATGGTTGGTTGATAACGAAGATTTCAGGTTATGATCGCCCAAGTAACACTCCTATGTAGTTACCAGTTTCATATGTCAATCTACAGTATTATTTGCTAACACAGTAGTCACTTCATTTGTGGTTATTTTTCCCATCATCACTTTAAAATCATCCAGCGGTCTTTGGCCGTCATGTTGCTGTGAATCGCTTCCTATTTAGACATCTCTTAACAGTGGAATGAAGATGAGGAAGTGCTAAGTAAATTAAGTGATAAACCGAGGGTTTCAGGGAATACTCACCTTGAGTTTTTCCTGATCCAGCAGCGTGTTGTGTCTCTTCAGGTCCAAGTTCTTCTCTTTCTCATAGCGTAACTCTTTCTCCGCTGAGGTAAACAGGCTCTGGGCCCTCTGCAGGTCTTGCTTCATTTGTTTAGCTTCTTCTGTCTTCTGCTTCAGCACCGAATCTTGGGACTAAAGATGGACACTGTTGTCAGTGTTCATGTTTATGCTGATTTAGCAAATGAACAGAGATAGTCAACTTCTGTAATTTTAATGGAACATTAGTGAAAGAAGGCCATCTGAAGCTTCTGTGTTAATGATGAAAATAATTACAACATTATTACTTTTATCATTATTATTACTACAATACAAAAGAGAGGTAGACTGCCATAAAATTCCGGCTTTCTGTCTTTCAGTAAGATTGCTGAAGTTGCTAATTAATAAGAATATTAAGATGTCAGCTGCTTAAAGCATAAAGGCTAATGCAGCTGCTACAGTATGACAATTATAGCAATAAAGAGCCAGTTACATAATAAACCTACAGAATAGATTTTTGTTTTTCATATGTACCTTAATATGTGCCTGGGCTTCATTGACCTGAGCCTCGAGGGCCATTTTGTGCTCAAGACCCTGCTGCCGCTCCTTCTCTAGCTTATTCTGTAGATCACTCAGCTCCTGCCCCAAAGAAGGCAGTGAAAACATTTATATCCATCTTCTATAGTTCTGGCATAAGAAATACCCCATTTACCCTAACCCACCTAAAGAAACCAATCCAGTTACCTGAGCCACGCACTCTTCTCTGCGGTTTTCCACTGGACTGACTCTAGGTTCAAAATGAGCTATGTGCAGTTCAGGCTTCTGGCTGCTGCCAAGCACTTCCTTCGTGGTGGATAGTTGGTCTTGGTGCCACTGAAGCTGCTTAACGAGGCGCTGGATCTCCAGCTCCAATCTCTCCTGTTTGCCCTCTGCTGCTAGCTTCTCCTGAACACTAGAGCTTAGCCTGGCCTGTAGCTCTGCAGTCTGCATCCGCTCAGAAGCCATCTCATCTCTGGGAAATATTCACATATATGCAAAGTAAGTAAGCTACAATGTTCCAGTCTTATCTCATCACTGACTATGAAAAAAGGTACAAGTAACAACTGAGGCAGTGATATCAGTTCTCATCCAACAATGATCCACTTCAATCCACATCTCATAAATACCATACATGTACTATATATTATTTGAATTTCCCAAATATGCAATGAATAAAATATCTTATCTTATTGTAGGACTGGAACTAAAAAAACAACCTCAGGCTGTTGTGTGCTGTCTGGAGGCTGCTAAGTTCAGCAGTAAGCCGGTCAGCTTGTTCCTGCAGCTGGCTGACGTGTAGCATGTTTTCCTTCATCTCTTCTTGGGTCTGCTTACTGTCTTTGTAGCACTGCAGCTCTCCCTGGAGTCTGCTATAGGCACGCTCCATCTGGGAGACCTGACAGCCACAGAGTTAAAGACAGTAAGGTGATGAGAAACTCAAGTTGGGGGGTGTAAATGTCAAACTAATGCATGCTATACATTCATACTGACATATTTATACTGACACGTAATGTACAGCCCTGCACGAAAGTCTTGTAAAATAAGTACATTATTTGGAGAATAGTTAATAAATGTACTTCTAATTTTCAGTGTCAGAAATACCTTATGTTAATGCTAAGAGTCTGAAGTTTGTTTAATATGCTATAATTTTGTATTACCTAATAATCATGAACCAGTCAATTTGAAGCTGGAAAATCTTTTGTTTCATATGATAACCAGTGGAATTCTAGTCAAGAAATGTTCTCTTTTTAATAGAGTAAATACAAAGAACACAAATATCAGTTTGTTATTTTATCATATGCATAATAGCCTGCATATACAGTGGTTATCATCCTGCAAGGGTGTAAAGAGCTAGTTCATAAAGTCAGATTTGAAAGAGAAGGGTGTCTTTCAGAAATCCCAAAGCCGCTTCAAGTTTCTCTGTTTATGCTTCCAAATTTTCTCCTTCATTTCTTGCCCCCAATGAATGTCCCATATATCCATAATCATAAATAAAACTTGAATAATTAAATAAAGAAATCCCCAGTCTCTCTGTAGTGCTTTTTAAAATTTCTGTCCATTCACCACTTAAACACAGTGAAGACGCCTACAAACTTAACAGCACACTTGCACTTGAGCTTTTTGATTTTATCTGGGATTTATTAGACTCATTGGTAAACTTATTTAATTAATTAGGAGTCAAGATATTTTAGTATTATACACACACCTGTTTTCATATACTCTAAAGCTGTATTGTGTGCAAGGTATTTTTACTTTTTAAACCATTTACACCAAAGGCCTATTTCTGCCAAAATGTTTCTAGTCTATAACCATTTTCCTCTGAAGAAAGACTGTGACCGTTTCATTATGTTTAAAATGAAAAATTAACAAACCTTTTCTTCCAGAAGTGTTTTTTCCACCTTGACTTGAGTGAGACTCTTGATGAGTGTTTTCCCCTGTTGGCATTCTATATGAAGGCTGTTGTTCTCAAGTCTCAGTTTGTTTCGCTCTCGCTCACTTATCTGCAAAGCCTTTGGTGTAAAGAACCAAAGAATAACACCCAAAGAATACACGTGGTAACTGTGTGGCATTTAGTTTGTAACATTGTTAAAAACATTCTGAAAATACAACCATAACTCTTTGCATCAGTCCTAAATTGAATTTCTGTGTACGTGTGGCGTTTCTGTTCTGTATTTCACACAAAGCGAAAGTCTAGTTTTTACCTCTTTCTCTTTCTTCAGGGCAGCCTGTGCAGCACTGAGGTCCAACTCCAGCTGTTTCCTCCAGTCTTTCTCCTCAGTCAGACGAGCCTCAAGCATAGCCAGGCTCTCTTGACCACTGTTCCTTAGGTGCTTCATATATGGTGGGACAAGAACACAGAAACAGACATACTGCATAAAAACAAACAAAAAAGTTATTCATGTCACATCATAACTCGCACCCCCTTTGTACTTTGTAGTGAGCTTTACCTTAGTTACTCATTTAAATTTGTGACCTCCACGGCTACTGCATTCTTACCGCACATTGTTGTGTAATGATTAAAGGGCATTTCTTACCAACTTTAAGTAGGATTCGGTGGTTTTGACCTCTTCTCCATTCTGCAACATTTTCTCTTGGGTTTTCTGCTTCTTTATCTCTGCCTCCAGGTTTGTGATCTGCATAGAAATGTAAGACTATTAGTCATTAGGTAAATCTGTAACTAAACTATAGTAAACTGCCATTAGTAATTAATGACTGTGAAAACAGCTTTCTTTAGAGTTTCTGGTGCAGGGGTGTCAAACATAAGGTCTGGAGCCAGAACTGGTGTGGCAAAGACAGACAGACAAATAGACACACACACACACACACACACACACACACACACACACACACACACACACACACACAACCCCTTTCAGCTATCTTAGTGAGGACCTTCATTGACATAATGCTTTCCCTAGCCCAGGGGTGGGCAACTTCAGGCCTCGAGGGCCGGTGTCCCTGCAGGTTTTAGATGTGTCCTTGAACCAACACAGCTGATCTAAATTAGCTCCTCAACATGTCCAGAAGTTCTCCAGAGGCCTGGTAACGAACTAATCATGTGATTAAGGTGTGTTGACCCAAGGTGAGATCTAAAACCTGCAGGACACCGGCCCTCGAGGCCTGGAATTGCCCACCCCTGCCCTAGCCCCTTACCCCAAACCTAACCATAACCTAATTGTAACCCTGACACTAAAACCACATTTTGAGCCTCAAAAATGCCTTTAAATGCCTTCAAATTTGTGAGGACCGGGTTGTGTGTCCTCACAAGTGACTGTTGGTTCTCACAAGTATGGTAGAATGCAGATTTCAGTCCTCACAAAGACAGCTAGACAGGAACACACACACACACACACACACACACACACACACACACACACACACACACACTATTATAGAAGCATATGTTTTTTTTTGTTGGTTTGTTTGTTTGTTTTTTTACAACAGGTCCATGGTTAAAAAAAATTCTGTGAATTAACAAAAAATGTGTTTTATAATTACATGACAGTCTGGACAATGGGCTACCAGAACTTTTTCTGTAATTTTACACATTTGTTTTTACAGGCTGTTTGTGGCCCACAATGTAAAATGAGTTTGATATTTGATATTTGAACCAGTTCTGATAAGTACCCTTCTTCGCAGGCCCTCGAGTTCTCCCTCATGTCGATGCCTCTCCTCTTTGCTAGCATTCTGGGCTTCCCCCAGCAAGGCCTCCAGCTCCTCGTTCCTCTCCTCCAGCTCTTCATGTTCCTTGCGTAGCCTCTGCAGTTGTCGCTGCAGGTCTTTCACCTGCACAAGCCCATCTTCCACAGCCTCTTGACACCTAACCGTCAATAAATTACAATTAAACAGCCAGAGAGAGCAGATTGTGAATACCCATCATAATGTAATTATCCAGGAATTCAAGTTTTTACCGTTTGTGAATGTGGTCTTTTTCTTGAGCTGATAAAGCAGACAGATTGTTTTGTTGGTCACTGCAAACACTTTTATCTTTTCTATCTTCTTTGGCTGCATCATTCTTTGCCAAGTGAAAAAAAAAAATACAACACCAGTCAGTGCCAAGCTTCTATCATAACTTATTTTATTCATTTTGTTATAATAAATTAATAGGTATGTTCTGTAAATACTAACCTGGTCAAGGAGATTTTTCTTCTCTGACTCCAAAATACGCACTCTGTCCCTCAGAGCTCTGTTCTCAGCATCTAGTTTGTCATTTTGCTCTTTAGCCTGCTGCAACTTCATCACATCTGTGGAGTGAAAAATGTATTAATGTGAGATTAAAATGCCGGTGATCAGCAAATGTGATCATCCCTATAAAAGCAGAAGGTTTTGGCAGTTTGCAGTATAGCCATAGTAATAGTGGTTTACATATTTGTCTAACAAGTCATAGATGCCCAGTTTGATCTAAGGAGAGGATACAAATCCCCTGAGGGTTGCATGAGGAGCGGTATAAAAATCTGCCAAATCAAATATGCAGAGGCACAGATTGTGGAAACCTCTTGAGACAAGGAAGCAGCAAGAGTAGCTGTTTTTTCTGCTCTGGAGCAGGTATGTGTTAAAACAATGCCAGTCATTCACCCCGAGGTCTGACCATGCAATGTTCTGAGAAATTCAAAAGAACCCAAGAGCTACAACTCAGACTCTACAGGCCTCATTTAGCATTTTAAATGTTAAAGTTCATGACAGCACAGTTAAAAAATGGCTGAACATGATATGGTGATTTAGAAGGACTGCCAAGAGAAAGTCTCTTCTATCTAAAAAAGAAAAGGGCACGGCTTAGGTTTGCAAACAGCGCAAAACTTCTGAAAAAACTGCCCAGATGAGACTAAAGTAAAGATGCCTGGCCATAATGCATGGCACCCCGTTTGGTGAAAAGCAACACAGCAGACCAGCACAAACACCTCATAGCAACTGTCAAGCATAGTGGTGTACGAATTATGTTGCAGTCACTGAACTGAATATCAGGCAAAGGGGAAATATTTGTAACATTTATATAATGATTTTTTTTTTTACTCCAGTGTTGTAGAATTACAAGTAGCTTCTCTCTAACAGTGACTAAAGTCTTAAAATGTATTAAATCTAAAAGAATAAAAAATAAACAATTTACTAGATGAGTAAAGTTTTTACATTATCCTTATTTTTCCTATGAATACAGATTAAATACAAGCAAAACTAAACAAGCACAGTTTATACTGAGATACAAAATATCTACATAGTGATTTTTTTGTCCACCTAAATTTAAAAATAGTTTAAAAAAAAAAAAAAAAAACATCTGAAAAGTTTCCATCAATCTGTCTCACCAGAGTGTTTAAGATTTTCCACTTCCTTCCTCAGGTTCTCTACTTCTTGGACGGTTCCCTGAAGCTCAGATCCTGAGATTAAAAGCACATTTTTAATTCTGTGGACCACAAATATGCTTGGTGCCAATTTGTGTCTATTCATATTAACATTCAGTAAAGTCAAAGATGAGGTATGTTACCAAAATCTATGGGTATAAATAACAGGTAACTGACATTTCATTAGGGGAAGACATCAAAGCTACTGTTATGCTGACTTTAAACACTGGAAAGGTTAATAGGATGTGTGTGCAGGGCAGAAATTTAGGACCATACTGTAACTGCAACATACCGCTTGGGTCTGGGTTGTTGTTTTTGGCAGCATCCAGTTCATTAGTGAGTCTGCGGATATCCTGATGAGCCATCGCCAGCCTCCGGGACGCTTCTTCTAAGTCCCGTTCCAGTCGCTGACGCTCATTTCGCTCTTGGGAAATCTCCTCACTGTGGGCCTGATGTACAGGAAATAAGGGATTAACAACTGGAGTAGGAGAAAGGGGAGGAAAGAAAAATGGTAGGAATGGTAGACTGGAGATGCATGGACCCAACATGCAATTGTTAGAGACATGCATTTTCAGACTGCGAGTAATCATCTCTGCAGGCCTGGAACAAAGCAGGGGAAATTAAGTATATATTTATATCCCAGCATTCACCTGCACAGAGAGACCAGGAAGACCAAAAGTGCACATGCTGTTACCTGTGTTACGCCATCACTGCCCTATGATAAATTATGTTCTTTAAATCAGTTTTTTTTTGTGACAGCCACAGTAGACAGGAAATTGTTGAGGTGAGAGGAGGGTATGACATGCAGCAAAGGTCCACGCAGACAGTCAAATGTTTTGTAACCATTAAGAACCAGGGACACCCTTAAAAAATGCATTTATAGATGTATTAGTGAAATGCTCTGCAGCACAGCAGTCATGCAGATAACAAGGTATATTATTAATGTGGAAAACATTTCAAAAAGCAGTGGCCCTCTGAAACAAGCCGGTGAAGTTTGGCTCTTTATCATGATACCACTGTTAAATTACTTAGCATAAGCTATAAAGTGGAGACCTACAGGGTTAATACTGTGCTTGCTCTGACCAGACCTGCGAAGGCCAAACAGCTTCTTCCACGGACTCTGGGATGAGCACTGCTGAGAGGAAAAACCACTGTATACACACTCACAACAAACACTATTCGGACATGGATCTCAGCCAGGGCAAAATGAACGCCACTTCACCTTCACTGCGTTATTGAAGGTCTTCTGGAGATCCTCCTTTTGCTGTCTCAGGTCATCCCCCCTCATATGGCAAATAAACTCCTGTCCAAATGTCACAAAGAGACAAGGCCTTACTTAGCATTTTACATACACATACAGTCTTTGCACGTGTTAGCTTTAACCATTGCTTTTCACTACAAGCATGAAGCCTTTGGGCATACTATTTTACTCTATTAGCTCTCAAAACATTTCAAAATTACGTTGGTCCCACGAGATAACTGACATCCAAATAAAGCCTTTGATTTACGTAGGTCAGCTCTTTACCTGGTGGTCAACTTCCTTCAAGTTAACACTGAGACTCTGACTTTCCAGTCTCCTCTCAGTAGCCTCCAACCTTTCCAGCAGTGTGGCCCTCTCCACCAGTAAATAGGCCACTATCTCACTGGGGCTGGTCAAGCCCATCTCCACCAGGTCCTCCTGAGCCAGCATCTCTGCCAACTCCTTGCTCTGACTCTCTAGAAGAAAGGAGGGTTTTCTTCTGGTCAGCAGTTTGTCATGTACAATTATAAAAAAACCCCACATACGAACAAATGATGCTCTACAGCAACATAGTAATTACAAAGTACATTTCCACTGGTAAGCAAAGCTAGGGTATAGCCCAAAGGAAAAAATGCCCAACACATTGTACTACAGTTGTGAAAAATTCACCCAGCTGGTGTTGAATCTGGTGAAGTTCATGCTGCAGCTGTTCATTGTGTCTTTCATATTCTGCAGCCAGGCCCTCTCGCTCTTCTAACAGCCCACGAATATGTGCAACATAGCTCTCCAGCTGATAGACAAAAATAATTGCAGTGTAATTTAGCTGTGACACTGATGTGTCCCGCACATGTTCATGATTGTACTTCATGTGAAAAGTGACACGTTCTTTTTAGACTGTTTTTTTGGGCGTTTCATTACACATCATTGGCTCACTCTATGATGAAAGTTGGTCAAATAAAACAACAAAGGAGAGTCTCACCTCCTTCATCTCATTGGCTTGCTGCACACGTAGGGTCTGCACCTCTTGGGTAGCTGCATGAAGCTTCGCCTCACTGTTGAGAAGCTGCTGCCAAAGGTGGCACTGCTTCTCTTCTCCACTGGCCCCTGGCGATAAGCCATCCTCCTGGAGCCGCCTAGAAATCTTGTCCAGCTCCGTCAACACCTGAAGGTCCGGAGAAGGTCCAGTTATCATATTTTTTAATGCAATGTTTACCTGCAGCTTTTAAGAATTTATACATGTACACTCCTTCCAGTCATCTTGCCGTTGCATATGCAGCTTTGGGTATTATAATTCTTTGTTTGCTAATGTTTATTCAACTCCAGTGTTATTTAAGTAAGAGTGAAAAGGTTTTACATTTTGAGTATTTTTCTATACAGTTTTCCTGCTAGCTAACTACAAGACTAAGCATAATGAACAATGGTATATCTTTTTGCAGTGGCACACGGTTCAATGATGTGACATTGAACACATGTTGCAGAATTCAACACTGTACGTTGTAGGGCTGGTAACTGGAGCCAGCGGTCATGCAAACTGCATACTACTCTGGGAGCTGTCACGGCTCCAACAACATCTTGCATATTGTCACAGGTTGGGTATCGGGTCTCATGTACTTGTTGTAGTCAAACATTGCACCACCTGGTCTATGCTATCGCGGACTAAATGGTTAAAAGATCAGAAATTTGGTGATTGTGCGTGCAAGATTTATTCGCCACCAAAACCAGTTTAGGTACAGTGTTTTCATAGTTGAAGAAAAGTTACATTGGCCAGCACATAGGAGCATAGCAGATAGGTCTAGTGTATCTCAAAAGTAGCCAATGCTGTGTTACCTCTTTATTATCCATCGTTACAAATTAAGTTTGGCACAGCAGCGTCTGTAAGGGATGAATTTTATCTCCATCAGTCGAAGTACTGATCCCACACAACATTTCTGCTAACTCAGGCTCCAACGATGCGCCAGAGATCAGCAGATCCTCAAACTTCAGCACTCACATTGCTGGAGTAATCCATCCAGTATCTCATGTCCGCTCTGTGAAAGACGCGATTCTTTAGAACAGTGCTGCCAGGTAGGACAGGCAGTCATAAGCTTAGAGATTATCTACCTACTACAGGCACATGCATTTTAACAGCTGACACACATTGCATCACCCGAGGCTATGCAAAACTCCAAACTGGTGAGCTATTTTATCTGCTGTTTCCTTAAATGGTAAGGATAACACATCTAGCCCTAAGCTTCCTCTCCAACATTTAGGAAGATTTCATGGAGCAGGGAGATCTATGAAAATTCCCTGCAATAAAAACAATGCAAGTGTCTTCCCAATAATAGACAAGGATCATTTAATTTTGTTAAAAAAAACATCTTTTTTTCCCGGCTAACCTTTCTTTCCAAAATGTCTGACGACGAGGAGCAAACGGGGATTTTTATATTTCTTTTGGCAAGATCTCCAGTCAGAGATATGTAACAATCACAGATGTGTTAACCAAGACAAGCTGTTTTAGTAAGATATTACACAACGAAAACAGACAGATGTGACTTCCCACGATGCTAGTTAGCAAAGTTCTTTCCAAACTTACCAAGGCATACTTCACATTGAGCTAACGCTAGCTCGCTAACGGTAGCCATAGCTTTTACCACTGGCCGCTTGGCAGCAAAAGATAGACTCTGTGATATCTTAAGACTCCTACTTAACCCTAACTTCTCCGAGGCGGTAAAGCTGAGCACATAATGCAAAGTTAAAGTTCTACGAACCTTTTAGAGTAAATACGGACGGCTGTGGACAGGCTTGGCAGTGTAAATTGGCTTCTACCAGCACCTAGGCAACGGACCGTACCATTAAAAGGATGCAGAGGGGACAATCGATCACGAAACGTCACCACCAACACAACACTTAGGCTTTTAGAAGATTAGCTATTAGGGATCTTGCTGATCTAGAATGAAAAGAGAATGACGTTTATCGTCATTATACGGCCGTACAGATTGACTTTGTACTTGGCAATCTGGCAAGTCAATAACCATGAATACAGAAGAATCCCACTCTTTCCAGCTATATTAGTTCATAGCGTCTTTAAGGATTTCTCATTTCTCAGGTCATACTCGAAAACTGTAGAGGGCGACAAATGTTTGACTACTCGAAGACTCCTTATCGAACAACTTCATTGCTTGAGACTAGGGTTAAAGTATTTGCACATCAAAAATTACTCTAGTAGTATGTCCATCCACATTTTCTTTGACGCACATTTCAGAGTTTTCTGCAGTGTTATAAATGATATGACTTGATATCATGATTACTTAATAAACTTTATACAGTAGTTCAAGTAGATCATCCAAAAGAACTAAGAAACATGTTCTCCACCTGCTGGTGAAAAGAAGCAGCTGCATGAACCCGGTGCAGCTGTGTCCAAATCCAGCCATTTGCAAAATTTCAATCCTGCCCACATATCACTACAGGTTCTTAATCAATTTTGGCCTGTCAAAATGTGGTATGCACAGTGATGTGCACCCCAAAGCTCACCTTCACAGCACCTTTAAGCTAACAAGCATAACTGACAGAAGGCTACAAAATGAAAGCTCAAGTTCAAGGTTCAAGGTTCTTTATTTGTCACATGCATAGTTATACAAGTATAAAACACAGTGAAATGTAGCCTGACACGCTCCTCGACATGTGCAAAAATTGGGGGGGGGGTGTGTAGAGGAAGAACATTATATGTATATATATATATATATATATATATATATATATATACTGGGTGAATGTGCAGTAGTAGCAGCAAGCAGGTGAATTCTGTACATTAATATGAATAGATATCTGACTATTTTACAGGATAGACAATATAAACATATTTAAAATTAAAGGAATTGAAATGTACATTGTGCCTTGGTTTAGAGTTAAACACAGACAAGTTCAGCTGAAGTGGGAGACTTGTTATCATGCAACTTTAAAGACTGCAAAGAAAGGTCTGTGTATTCATTTGGAGGTCAATATATGTAATGCAAGGAAGAAAAAAAATAAAGATTTATTACTTTACCTTTAGATCAGGACGTGTTTTGTTATATTTAATATCTCATTCTACCAGTGGCTCCCAAATCAAGCTTGTTAAAACAGGTTGCTGTGAGGTGGCTGTATGATAGCCTTCTTGCTGAATATATGATATGCTAATTTTGCTTGACTAAATGGTATAAAGCCTAAGAAGTTCTTTTGATGACTGTTTGGCTGAGGGTTGTGTGTGAGCCACACTGTACATGCAAAAGCTACATGAGACATATTTTTGATGAAATTAAACTATATAAGACAACCCCTTCATTTTATTTATTTATTTATTTATTTTCCAGAATGGCCTTTAGTGAATTCGATCCAATACAGAAATGTGTGCTCATGGTTGGCTGTCAGATAGGCAGATGTGTTATTCAGACTATACACCAAAACATTGTGCATCAGAAAAAAACCCAAAAAACATTTGGTGCAGTTCTCCAAAACAGTCTGAGTTTCTCATGTGGCCCTTTGGGAAAATTAAATGGGCAATATTCAGACTATTTTACCCAGCCGTACATACACTGAACAAAAATATAAACGCAACACTTTTGTTTTTGCTCCCATTCCCCATGGGATGGACGTAGAGACCTAAAATTCATTCCAGATACACAATATAACCATCCCTCCCAAACAGTGGTCACAAATCAGTCCAAATGTGTGGTAGTGGGCACATCTGCTATATTGAGATAATCCATCCCACCTCACAGGTGTGCCACATCAGGATGCTGATCTGACATCATGAGTAGTGCACAGGTGTACATCAGACTGCCCACAACAAAAGGCCACCCTGGAATGTGCAGTTTTGTCTCACAGCAAAATGCCACAGATGCCACAAGCAATGAGGGAGCGTGCAATTGGCATGCTGACAGCAGGAATGTCAACCAGATCTGTCGCCCGTGCATTGAATGTTCATTTCTCAACCACAAGCCGTCTCCACAGGCGTTTCAGAGAATATGGCAGCACATCCAACCGGCCTCACAACCGCAGACCTCGTGTAACCACACCAGCCCAGGACCTCCACATCCAGCAGGTTCACCGCCAAGATCGTCTGAGACCAGCCACCCAGACAGCTGCTGGAACAATTGGTTTGCACAACCAAACAATTTCTGCACAAACTGTCAGAAACCGTCTCAGGGACGCTCAACTGCATGCCCGTCGTCCTCATCGGGGTCTTGACCTGACTCCAGCTCGTCGCCGTAACAGACTTGTGTGGGCAAATGCTCACATTCGATGACGTCTGGCACGTTGGAGAGGTGTGCGCTTCACGGATGAATCATGGTTCACATTGTTCAGGGCAGATGGCAGCTGAGAATGTCCCAGTTCTTGCATGGCCAGCATACTCACCGGACATGTCACCCATTGAGCATGTTCGGGATGTGCTTGACCGGCGTATACGACAGCGTGTACCAGTTCCCACGAATATCCAACAACCTCGCACAGCCATTGAAGTGGAGTGGACCAACATTCCACAGGCCACAATTGACAATCTGATAGACTCCATGCGACGATGTGTTGCACTGCATGAGGCAAATGGTGGTCACACCAGATACTGACCGGTTCTGGGTCCCCAGACCCCCAATAGAACAAAAAACTGTAAACTTCCAGGGTGGCCTTTTGTTGTGGGCAGTCTGAGGTACACCTGTGCACTACTCATGATGTCAGATCAGCATCCTGATGTGGCACACCTGTGAGGTGGGATGGATTATCTCAATATAGCAGATGTGCCCACTACCACACATTTGGACTGATTTGTGACCACTGTTTGGGAGGGATGGTTATATTGTGTATCTGGAATGAATTTTAGGTCTCTACGTCCATCCCATGGGGAATGGGAGCAAAAACAAAAGTGTTGCGTTTATATTTTTGTTCAGTGTATAATACAATCTCTACTCTTCTTGTTCGCGCTCACCTATGCTGATGTGGACTAAATGTAATGAAGAGGGAAAAGGAGAAGAAAGAGAGAGGTCCTTTTCCATCTGCTGGAGAGGAGCTAAAATAAAAGGTAGCCAAGGAGTACAAAACACATGAGCAGCAATAATTTATTTACAATAAAACAGGCCCAGGGAATTTAAAAAGCAATAAAAGACAAACAAGAAGCCCCACTTATATATTATATGCACAGGTGTAACAGTCTTGAAACAGATGCTCTAGCACCAACCATCACAGAAATCACACTTTTCACTGGTTCTGTCTCACTGGGAAAGGCCTTCTACAGGGTTCCAACACTGGTTCCACAGACAATTCCAGTCCCATCTTCTTAGTATCCTTCTGACCTATCCATCCTGTTGCTGCTGATGCTCCGCTGTGGCTTGCACTCCTTCTGTACAAGCTCCTTGACTGTCCTCACCTCTTATCTTTATGCAGAGTGAGCAGGTGTGGATAATTTCTTTGAATAGTCACTGGTAGGTACATGTAACAACCTCAAAATAAATGCAAAAAATATACAAACATGCATAAAACTATATTATAAAACCAAACCAACAAAGCACACAGTATAAAAACATGAAAACTACTTCCACCCTGTAACACAAAGATACTGATTTAGTACCTGACAATCTGGCAAGTCAGAAAGAATGAATACATAAAAAACCCTGGCAGTGTCATGCTTTATTTACTGTTCTCAGGTCATAGTTTTCTTTGTTTCTCATTAGTCCATAAACACTAGAAGGCAACAAATTGACTGGATTTCTTTCATTCATCCTAAAATGTGAACTACAATAACAAAAAAGTGTTGGTGACTGTATTTGTTCTGAGGACATTTTTATTTCTGATCATCAGTTTTCTTTTTCACTTGTCCTTTGTTGTGTCTCTGTCTCCTGTTTGCTACATGGTTCGCTCTTCTTCTACTACTGTTAAATATTCTGACACTTTTAATGCATTTTTATTCCCTCAAGATAATGTTGATGTCTCAACAAAATGGGGTATTTTTGTTTTACAAAATATATTTTTTAACAAAAAGTGTGTCTTGTTATAGCCAGGTAAGCTGCTGTTTTGAACTCCTCTCCCTGGATAATTGCCAGTACTTGCTGTTTAATGTATTCTTGCTGAAAAGTTGAGTGCTTGCAGAAATAATATTAATAATGGATTGGATTTATATAGCGCTTTTCAAGGCACTCAAAGCGCTTTACAATGCCACTATTCATTCACTCTCGCATTCACACACTGGTGAAGGCAAGCTACGGTTGTAGCCACAGCTGCCTTGGGGAAGACTGACAGAAGCGAGGCTGCCATATCGCACCATCAGCCCCTCTGGCCAACACCAGTAGGAGGCAGGGTAAAGGACACAACGACCAGGACAGAGAGCCCAGGGATCGAACTGGCGACCTTCCGGTTACAGATACGCTTCCCAACCCCCTGAGCCAGGATCCAGACATCCAAGACATCCAAGAAAGGTTCTCCACTATAAAGAACTGGTCATGATTTATGCCTACTGGCTGAAGAAGCTGACTGCACTCCATGAGCATCTGGCAGCACAAATGAACCAACTGCCAGATCCCCAGTATTCCCCCCAAGTATCCCCAGAAAGGACCGGTCTCATCAAACTACCGGCCAGTAATCTCCCTCAGTACCACACTGAAGCTTGTGTCAGGCGTTAAAGGACTGGTGAGTGTCAGAACACCTGTCCAGAATGAGATATCAAACATCCATGAGTGCATCAGGAAGATGGCCCCAACCGACTGCGTGCTTAGTGAATACCTCAGGCAACAGAAAGCAGAGTAAGAAAAGGACCAAGAGGAGGAACCATCATGGAATGAAAGGCCCCTGCACAGTATGTATCAGAATCAGAATCAGAATCAGAATACTTTATTGATCCCTGGGGGAAATTATTTTTTGTTACAGTGCTCCATTTTAAACCAACATTAAGACAAGACAGACAATACGCTAACTAAGAATAGTACAATATATACATACATACATAAGTCACTTATAAATAAATATTTGGAAAAGAAACATGTGTAGTTGTAGCAGCAAACAGTGTGTTAAGTGGATGCGTTGTACACCACCACCGGTAGATAGAAGTGGCTGACATCCATAAATCCTACCAGTGGGTGGACAAAGCTGGACTGAAAGACAGCACAGAGGAACTGACCATGGCGGCACAGTAACATCTGTAAAAAAACAAACAAACAAACCAACAAAAAAAAACATATGCTTCTATAATAGTGTGTGTGTGTGTGTGTGTGTGTGTGTGTGTTCCTGTCTAGCTGTCTTTGTGAGGACTGAAATCTGCATTCTACCATACTTGTGAGAACCAACAGTCACTTGTGAGGACACACAACCCGGTCCTCACAAATTTGAAGGCATTTAAAGGCATTTTTGAGGCTCAAAATGTGGTTTTAGTGTCAGGGTTACAATTAGGTTATGGTTAGGTTTAGGGTAAGGGGCTAGGGCAGGGGTGGGCAATTCCAGGCCTCGAGGGCCGGTGTCCTGCAGGTTTTAGATCTCACCTTGGGTCAACACACCTGAATCACATGATTAGTTCGTTACCAGGCCTCTGGAGAACGTCTGGACATGTTGAGGAGCTAATTTAGATCAGCTGTGTTGGTTCAAGGACACATCTAAAACCTGCAGGGACACCGGCCCTCGAGGCCTGAAGTTGCCCACCCCTGGGCTAGGGAAAGCATTATGTCAATGAAGGTCCTCACTAAGATAGCTGAAAGGGGTTGTGTGTGTGTGTGTGTGTGTGTGTGTGTGTGTGTGTGTGTGTGTGTGTGTGTGTGTCTATTTGTCTGTCTGTCTGTCTTTGCCACACCAGTTCTGGCTCCAGACCTTATGTTTGACACCCCTGCACCAGAAACTCTAAAGAAAGCTGTTTTCACAGTCATTAATTACTAATGGCAGTTTACTATAGTTTAGTTACAGATTTACCTAATGACTAATAGTCTTACATTTCTATGCAGATCACAAACCTGGAGGCAGAGATAAAGAAGCAGAAAACCCAAGAGAAAATGTTGCAGAATGGAGAAGAGGTCAAAACCACCGAATCCTACTTAAAGTTGGTAAGAAATGCCCTTTAATCATTACACAACAATGTGCGGTAAGAATGCAGTAGCCGTGGAGGTCACAAATTTAAATGAGTAACTAAGGTAAAGCTCACTACAAAGTACAAAGGGGGTGCGAGTTATGATGTGACATGAATAACTTTTTTGTTTGTTTTTATGCAGTATGTCTGTTTCTGTGTTCTTGTCCCACCATATATGAAGCACCTAAGGAACAGTGGTCAAGAGAGCCTGGCTATGCTTGAGGCTCGTCTGACTGAGGAGAAAGACTGGAGGAAACAGCTGGAGTTGGACCTCAGTGCTGCACAGGCTGCCCTGAAGAAAGAGAAAGAGGTAAAAACTAGACTTTCGCTTTGTGTGAAATACAGAACAGAAACGCCACACGTACACAGAAATTCAATTTAGGACTGATGCAAAGAGTTATGGTTGTATTTTCAGAATGTTTTTAACAATGTTACAAACTAAATGCCACACAGTTACCACGTGTATTCTTTGGGTGTTATTCTTTGGTTCTTTACACCAAAGGCTTTGCAGATAAGTGAGCGAGAGCGAAACAAACTGAGACTTGAGAACAACAGCCTTCATATAGAATGCCAACAGGGGAAAACACTCATCAAGAGTCTCACTCAAGTCAAGGTGGAAAAAACACTTCTGGAAGAAAAGGTTTGTTAATTTTTCATTTTAAACATAATGAAACGGTCACAGTCTTTCTTCAGAGGAAAATGGTTGAGAAATGAACATTCAAAGCACTCGAAGTAGTACAAAAATTAAGTTTCTTCTAATAAAAGCCACATTTGCATTTTCGAGAGCTCCTTGTCTAAATAGATGTTCTTGTTTTTTTTAAATAGCAAAGCCAGGAGTGTGTCCTGTCAGGTACTACATACGTGCAGATTGTACCGAATCTTGCTCTAAAGACAGTGACTGCCACGATAATGAGAAGTGCTGCTCCAACGGATGTGGACATGAGTGCATGGCTCCAGTCATAGGTGAGAAATGAACAAAGTAGCTTTGTATTATATCTAAATATGTAGATTTTTTTCTCATTTGCTTTCTGTTCAGCAACCAATTTGGCAACCACAAATCACAGACTTCACACCTCATTTCCTACAGCTGATCACACTTCTTTCTCACTTTACAGCGTCAAGTCCATATTTTCTGACTGACTTTGTTTTCCTTTCAGTGAAGCCAGGATTGTGTCCTCACAGGCTTCCCGCAGCCCTTGGACCATGTGTTGAGTCTTGCTCGACAGACAGTGACTGCCACGATAGTGAGAAGTGCTGCTCCAACGGATGTGGACATGAGTGCATGGTTCCAGATATAGGTGAAAAAACAACAAAGCAGCAAAGACCACCCCAAAGTGAAAATGACCTACAGGATATCTGTTTATTATATCATCTGTATCATGTATATGAAGAATAAATTGTAAATTTGACTTAAAACTACAGTTTAATCATGATGGTACCTCATCACCAGTATGAGGTACAGTAGCCTCCCACTGGGAAACAGAATCAGGGCAAAACAGAGAGCTAAGAACTTGAACTAAAGATCACTAGGGTGAAAAAAAAGTTAAATAATGAGTCGCAGGGTAGAAATGATTATTGAATCAGATGACAGTGCTGAGTACACATCATCTTAAAAAGACAATAAAATGTTTCATATTTGTCACACACTCTTAGATAAGATTTTGGTTCATTTTTTAATCACAAATCACAGACTTCATACCTCATTTCCTACAGCTGATCACACTTCTTTCTGGCTTTACAGCTTCAAGTCCATATTTCCAAATATCTTTATACTGACTTTGTTTTCCTTTCAGTGAAGCCAGGAGTGTGTCCTCTCGGGCATCCCCCAACCTTTGGACCATGTGTAGAATCTTGCTCTAAAGACAGCGACTGCACTGACATTCATGTCCACATCCAATGGATGTGGACATGAATGCATGGCACCTTACATAGGTGAGAAATGAACAAAGTGACTGTTTACAGCATATCTTTTGTATCACATCATATAAAACAGCTCGACATACACTTTATTTAATCCCACACTGGGGAAATTCAAAAGTTACAGCAGTAACTTAGTTACAGTATTTTTATTTTAAGAAATTTTTAAGAAAAAAGAGAAGATAAAAGATGATGAGTTGTGGATCATGTTGTGAAAAGTAGTTCTTCTTTATGACCATGCGGTTGTTTGGATGCTGCAAACAACCACGTGGTCACTGGGGTTCAATGTTGGGCAAGTTACTTTAAAAAGTAATTAATTATAGTTACTAGTTACTTCTTCAAAAAAGTAACTGAGTTAGTAACTGAGTTACAATATTCTAAAAGTAATTAATTACTTGAAAAGTAACTATTGCGTTACTTTAAAAAAACGTTTAACCCTCTGGGGTCCAGGGTATAATTGGCCATTTTTAACTACTTTTGATTTTACCTCGACATTTTACCTTTAAAAACTATTTACTTTGTCTTGTTTGGTATTATTCTTTTTAGCACAACCTCACGTGTCTGAATTTACAGTTATGTTTTTATTTTGACATACTGTATTAACACAACTGATCTAAAATCAGACAAAAACATAAAATCAGAGTAGAAAAGTTATATTTTTTACTGTAACAACCACAAACATGAATCATATCTCATAACTTTAAATGCAAATATAAATTGTCAGTTTTAAAATCCTATGCACAAGTTTTGCAAACAACAAAGTTATTTGCATCCATTTACCTTTTACCTTGATTTTTCAAATAACCATTTCAAACTATTTACAGAACAATCAGCTGTTCTGCATTCAATAAGATGCCACACAAATTATTTGTGCCACTCCAAAAAAATAATTTGTTTGTTTTTTTGCTCATAAGCAGAGAGTGCTTGCTAGCGCTGCCCTTAGACCAGGGGTGTCGAACTCCAGGCCTCGAGGGCCGGTGTCCTGCAGGTTTTAGATCTCACCCTGGGTCATCACACCTGAGTTCATTACCAGGCCTCTGGAGAACTGCAAGACATGTTGAGGAGGTCATTTAGCCATTTAAATCAGCTGTGTTGGATCAAGGACACATCTAAAACCTGCAGGACACCGGCCCCCGAGGCCTGGAGTTCGACACCTGTGCCTTAGACAGTAAACGTGACGAAACTATTGAGGAAAAAACGCCGCGTATATATTGTTTATCATGACTCTGGTTTTACGTGGCCCATCGACACAATTTAAAAACTGGTATATATCACCTTGTTGCTTTGTCTTTAAGTGGTCGTGTGATTGGCTCACCACGACTACTTTATTCTTCCTCAGTCAAACAGCAGCACTCATGCAATTGTTTTGCCCCCTTAGCTCCAGGTGTTGTGGTAGACAGTGATTGTGATTACCGTCCGCGGGAGCGCGCGCAGCTGCTTAAAGCTGTAGCGTCCAGATTACTTACGTAGTCAGCTACTTCCGTGCAATTGATATAAAATGCGGTAAGCTGAACACAGCTTCAACCGTCTGCTTGTTGAAAAATAGTAACGGACCGCGTTTTCTTGTTAGTAACTGTAACGGCGTTGTAACGATAGGAATAGTAATTAGTTAGATTACTCGTTACTAAAAAAAGTAACGCCGTTACTAACACCGTTACTTGTAACGCTGTTATTCCCATCACTGCTGGGGTTTAATAGCCTCATGGGATATTTTGCAGAGGGAAAGTGTAACACTCTCTGGTTAAAGTTCTTTGTCTTTAATGTTTTCTTATTTTTTTCAGTGAAGCCGGGAGTGTGTCCTCTCAGACTGTTGGATGACAGAAGGTGTGCTGAATCTTGCTCTAATGACATTGACTGCCCCGATAATGAGAAGTGCTGCTTCAGTGAATGTGGTCGTCATTGCATAGAGCCTTACATGGGTGAGATATGAACAATGATAAGTAGCTAACACTCCCTAAACACTTTTTAAGTGGTTAAAGGCATTTTGTAACAAATCATATTCTCTATTTTGGTGTATCTGTAAAGTCCCCCGAGCGGTGGTCACTTGAGGCCTCCACATGTGTGCCAAGTAGTACTATCATGATGGTCAGGGTGAGGGTGAGCTCTGCTGATTAGAAATCCCTTTTTTCTTTCGTTAACGTTATTAAGACTTTCTGTTTCTGATGATAATCATGTCTCTTACAAAGAAAAAGCGGTCTGTTTGCATTATTTTCTTGTTTTCTTATTTACATCATGCAATCTTACCTTAGTGTAAAAACACTGTATTCAAGAAACAGTGTTTCACAATGAGTAGTATATCTGTTCCACTTCTAATAAAAGAGTTATAGAATGATGCATTGTGTGTTGTTTCTTTATGTAAAACAATATAAATTGCCCCTCACCTGTTGATTTGCTACACATTTGTAATAGGCCTCTGATTTCAAAAGTCTGTGAGGTTCAACAGATCAAATGCAAACGTTTATGATGCTTAAATATTTGTATTTAACATTCAAAATGTAACTAAAATCAGTGCAAAATAAATTTTTGGTAAAGGGCTAAAAAGCACACACAGATACAAAAAAAAACAGAACCAAAAATAAGATAAAAGTCTGATAGAAACACTGAAACATGTTCTCCACCTGGTGGTGAGGACAATAGGTCATGCATTCAGGCCATGCCCTGTATGCACACTCGCCACACCAGACTCCATTGCTGCCAAGCATGCTGAAGAATGTTTAATGTCTACTGAAAAACATTTTAGACAAGCCTGTGAAATATTGGAAGAAGAATATTCTGTGGTAAGATGAGCCCAAAACAGAAATTTCTGTAGACCATAATACACACCATGGAGTTCAAAAAGCACTGCATTTCACCCCAAACAGTTTGGAGTTGGGAACATCCTAGTGTGGGGCTGTTTTTCATGCTTCCTATAACTAAAGGAAGGATGAATAGAAAAATGTAATGACACATTCTTGATTTTAAGAAAATCTGCTGTCATCTATCAGTAGACGATTTGCCTAAAATCCCACCTGAGCAATGCATGTGACTAGTTTCTCCACACAGGAGGCGTCTTGAAGCTATCATCACCAAGAAAGGCGTTTGCATGAAGTATTAAATACATTTCCAGCAAGGATGCTCCCCTGTGTCATTTCTCATTATTACATGTAATTTATGGACATATATGGGTTGGTGTCTTTGCATGTGTGAATTGGATGGGTTGTTGACGACATCGGGTGAGAATTTCATGTCAATAACACCTTTAGAAATGAGTCTTGTTACATGCTCAATTATCCAGGTAAAGAAATCCCCAAAATTTGATTTTATTCATCTGGACGTAACGTTTTCAGTGGGAGAAGCAAATCTACTTGTAAACAGTATGTTTACATAGTGACTGAAAGTTTCTCATTTCAGTCACTCGAAGTCAAGAAGTCAATTGGTTGAATGACGTAACATTTCTCCGACTGAGAATGATACTGTTCATTCTGTCTAGATGAATAAAACCAACTTTTGGGGGCTATTTATTTAGAAAATTGATGACACATTGTCACAAACGGCAGCAAGACTGCCCCCGTGCTCACTTGGTTGGCATCCACCAGGATTGTAAATGCACTATCAAAATATGGAGCTGCTAAAACAGGAGGGAAGCACAACAAAGGCTTTACATTGTCAAACGCTAGCTGACATTGTTGAGATGAAATTATTTCAAGTGCCTTAATTCTATGCTTTATATGAACTAAAATGCCATATAACCATATAGTGTAGTATTAAGTGGACACGGCCCTGAAATAAAGGCATTAGACTACATGTCCTTGGGGCGTAGAATGCTGTAGACTCTCACCTACGCTTGCCTGGGAAAAAGTAGATAACAGGGGACCATCTTCTAGGGGAAAGTTACTGAGACACTGTTGTTTAGACTAGAGTGAGAGAGCTGGTAATAAAACTGTTAGGCGCGCGTCACCATTTTGAGATCTGCGGCAATGTGTCATGCAGGACGCACACTTCAACAACTCAGTCAGTGGGAATACAGCAGTGGAAAGGTTTTTACTTTGACTCTTTAGGAAAGCAGAACGCCTTTGGAAATCAACTAAACTTGAAGTTCACAGGCTTCACTGACTTTTAAAGTTTTGAATTGTGACGCTCCTGTTTACATTTAGGATCTTTTAGAGCCTCACACTCCCTCTTGCAGCCTGAGATCATCTAATCAAAGGCTGTTGGTAGTGCCCCGAACATGTTTTAAAAAACCAGAGGTGATAGATCTTTTAGAGCGGTGGCCCCCAGGTTGTGGAATTCTCTCCCTCCATCTTTACGTTGCCTGGATTGTATTTATTCTTTTAAACATCATCTTAAGAATAATTTATTTAGACTAGCTTTTAATTAGATTTTTGCTGTAAGTTTGACTGTACTGTTTTATGTTCATCTGTTTTATAGTATTGTGGAGAGTGCTATATAAATCAATAAATCAATAAAGTAAAACAAACCTCTATAATAACTCTCCAAACCCCAAACTCTTTGGAGTTCCTTCTTTGTTGTTGAAGGAAGATGCTCCTCAATTGTTGCAACCTTTGCTGTCACATTGGCCACAAGCCCTTGTCACACCACACGGCCAAGATAGATCACCATCACCTTAGCAAACTCACATTTAGCCAAGTTAATAGTAAGCTTGGCATCAGCCAGTTGATCAAACAATGCTTGCATGTGATGAAGATGAGCATCCTACTTGTCAGTGACCCTCTAAGCCGGTTACAGCTTTAGGAATAAAGCTGTAACCGTCCACAGAGGGTCCTATTCCTCTGTGGGGCAACCTGCATATGGCCAATAAAGCATTCATTCATTCATTAATCACTGAAATGCTGCCAGAGCATTTCTTAAACCAAATGGTATGACTTTATGAGAATAAGGAACTAAAGGGGTGGTGAAAGGTGATATTTCCTGTTCCCGTGCCTACAATGGCACCTGCCAATAACCTTTAAGCAAATCAAATTTACTTGAAAATGTGGCCGATCCAACCTGGTCAATACAGTCATCCATTCGTGGGAACAGAAAAGAGTTTGTTACAGAATTGACTTTTAAATCTATACAAAATGTTTTATCTGGCTTTGGCACCAGGATAGATGGAAAAGCAATGTCATTTCAGAGCATAAAAGAAACTTCAGCACCCATTTGTTTAAGCTTTTCCAGTGACCTGCGATAGAATCACTTCTTAACTGGCTGTACATCTCCAACATCAATATCATGTTCAACCCAGTCAGTGCAAAATGGTACATCACCAAACAAACAGGTATACTTTAACCACTAAGAAACAGACAAAACAGGGTGCACAATGTCCTTAACACTCTGACTAGAATTTTGGTCACTTATATGATACAGTTTGAGTTTGTTTATAAGACAAAGCTGAACTGACTTTGTCCAACAAACCAATTTGAGCCTGAACAATAATGCATGAAAGGCAATTCTCTTCATGTATTAATCACCAGGAGATGTGGCATGTCCATTTGACAGCTGGTACTTTCTCACTTTTACTTGAGTAAAGAAGCTTAATCGGTACTTCAACTTTTACTGGAGTAGGTTTTTTTTTTAACAATAGCATCTGTAATTCTACTTAAGTACAGAATATCTGTACTTTTGCCAACTCTGGTCATGAGATGGTAAGGACTACAGATGAATTTAAAAATAAAAAAAGAAAGAAAGAAGGAGCACAGGAAACTAGTGAAGTGCCAGGGGTTGAAGGAACAACTGAGCAGATGTGGATGTCACTTATATGATACAGTTGGAGTTTGTTAATAAGACAAAGCTGAACTGACTTTGTCCATTTTGATGTTGAAACTAAATAGTTCAGATCAGAAAGCTTCTCTGACCATATGAAGGTCTGTATATCAGGCCTGAAGTGGAGATCCCACAATTGGAGACGGCACCACAACTTGATCCCCAGGATTAAACTGACGATGTTGTGTGCCACAATCATTCACACTCTTCATTCCAGTCTGTGCCTTTTGCCATAAAACCAACTACAAACAATTGGCGTCTAAATCCATTCACAATGACAGCCAAGGTTTTAAGTGGTTCTGAATCAACCCCATTATCCTTTAATGCAGCCAAGGGTCCATGCGCACTATGTCTGAACACAAGCTCATTAGGGCTCAAGCCTGTGCTCTCCTGGACTGCCTGTGTGTGTAATGTTTATGAGAACTCCTTACTGAAACTGGATGTAAATATTTGACTCTGTTTCTCATCTTAATATAATACCTCTCATAATGCATTCTTGAATGATTTTTTCATCGTTTAAGGTGAACAAAACCGATTGCTTGGTAGACCTGTCTTAAATTGTTTCACCACAGAAGACTGTTCCTTTTCTCAAATACAGGTTATCAGCTTAAAGCATTAATTTTTATCAAAAGCATTAGTTATTAAAAAAAATGTACAATCGCTAAAGAAGATAAATTTTAATAAATGATAAAAAATATATATATATACACATCTTGCTACTTGGTCCTTTGATCTTAAGAATTTAAAAATATCGTCAATTTCTAATGCATTTTGGCCAAAATCATCCAACATGTAAACACATAGTGCAATAAATTGTAAAGATAACTGTTAGTAACAGTTTCTTATGCTTTTTAAGGTGAGGATTAAGGATCCTTTTTACTGCGCTGTGTTGTATTGTCCTCCCTGACTAATAACAGTTTGTTATCAGTCGTTCCTTTTAAGTCAACGTTTGCGCCCGTTTTTAAACTTTCATCCCTGGATAAATGCCAGTACTCGCTGTTTAAAGTGTTCTTTGAAAAGTTGATCTCTTGTGGAGATCAACTCGTTTACACAGCCATCTCCATCCTTTAAAGGAACTTTTGTTTTGTTTTTGTCAGGGCTCTGTGTGCGGGCAGGCGGAGGTGAGGATCCAAATGCAGGACTCGGAGGCTGAATACAACTCAAAAACCTCAGCTTTCTTGCTGGCAGAAAACAAAACGCGAACTGAACAATGAATACTGAGAACAGAAACACACAGGCACAATCTGAGAGTACAACACGACACTGAGCAAAGGCAAACACAGGGCTAATATACACAGGGGAGTAATCAGAGAATGGGAAACAGGAGAGAGACACAGCTGGGAGAGGTTAGGGCTAACGAGACAGGGGAGCGAAGCTGGACACACTGACATAAGACATAATCTTTCAAAATAAAACAGGAACCAATAAACAAAGACGCAGACTAAGAAACATGGACTTTACACGGGCAGAATTAAACCTAACCCAGAATAAGCTGGAACATACTAAATATCATCATCATCACCTGACAATAGATCAAGACAATAACCAAAAATACAAAATCAAACCAAAACATGAGAACTCAAAATGCTGGGTCAGAACTGACCCAGAACCATGACAGTTTTTTTCAACATTTCAGTAATACATGTGAGGGACGCCTATTTTTTTCAAACCTGGCTTCAAAGAGCAGAGGTAATCCTGAGGTATTTATTCAGCAACCTTACATTATGTACTCCTTCTTAACCAGCTGTATCAATTCTTTCAAATTAGGCTGTAAAAGCCTTCTTGTTGTTTGTTTATCGTTGTTGTACTCCAGCTTTTTACCTGTTTGATTACCTGAGTTTTCAGTGTTAGCTGACTGGATGAAAGCATCCTTCTGTTCTCACAAAATTTGACCTGCACCTTTGCTCAAAAATGTGTTTCAGTCTATCTGACTCTGTGTGCTCAATATAATCAAGGATCCACTAGAATCTGCTTGTTTTAAGAATCTTATATATCCACCCACTTAAAAAGAACAAACAAACAAACAAAAAACCATTTAGCTAACCTTAAACATTACCATTTACTTTTAAGAGTTTAGAAAAGGTTACAGCTGTGCAGCGTACAGCTGTTTTACACAAATACAGCGTTTGTGAAAATGAGCTCATTTCAGTGAAACAGCTCTTCTCAGTGAAGTTATGAGAGAGTGTTCTGCTTTTCTGACGATGGACCTGACCTCTGCCTTTTATACTAGTGAACACCACATTACTTAAAGTATTATTTATAAGTGTTCATTTGTCTCATCATAAGTACATTTACTTGTTTTTGTTAGGAATGTTTCCCCACTTTTGATCACTTTGGACTATTTCTTATGCCATAAAAGAACTGCTTAAACACTCAAACCTTACATGTAGTACAAACATATTGTGTTTTGGGCTGGTACTGTACATCCTGACAGAGTACAGTAGATTATGTGTGCTGGCACCACTTTATCACAATCAGGGGACCGAATCAGATAGTCTGGCCGTCCAGTCTCCCAGCAGAGTGATCTGAAATCTAATACAGACTAAACTGTGTATCACCTCATGCTCATGCAGAAGGAAAATACAGTTGTGCAGACTCATATTATCTCACTAAGTTGTCCCTATCACGTCTCTCATGGTGAATGGACCTCACGCAGTGATGTTTCTGATGTCTCATAGAAACAGACGAATCATCAACAACAGATAGAAGAAGAAAAGTTTGTGCAAGAAATGAAAGAAAAAAAAATCTTAAAACGCATTGATGGTAATGTGATCAAATATAGTGCATTAATTTGTTATCCTAAAAAAACAGCAAAATCACTTAGACTATTAGAGACTGAATGGAATTCTAGTAAGAGGTGAACAAAAACGAGGGATATCTATACAACCCTGAGGAAGAACAAGGAGAAAAAACAACAATAAAAAGACGATAAAGAACACTTTACAGCTAAGGATAATTTTGTTATATGAATGTCATAGTGAGTTGACTCCTCCTTATCTAAAGGCACATTCTGGTCCTATCTGAACCACAGGAACAGAAAAAATAAAAAATAAAATAAACAAGGATACAAAGCACATAAAGAAACAAAAGATATTGTGATTGTGTTGTCCAGTTCTCTTTCTAAGAACTTTTAAAAATCTTGGTTACCAACAAGGTTCAGCAGTATAAAAATAAAGTTAACATTGGGATAAAGTGGTGTTAATTTCTCCATGACTATGTGGTTGTTGTCATGCTGGATAATAAAGATAATGAAAACTGCCTAGTGGTTTGACTAAGATGTAAACACAAAATTTGTATCATCATTTGAGCAACAAGGAACATAAAAAACCAAATGTGTGTGATATGAAACCTTATCAGACAGAATATAAGACCACAAGCACAGTGATCCATCATCCTTTAACTGGCTGCTCAGTCAGTGGTTGCGGACAGTCTTTTTTTAAAAAAAAAAAGAGGTGAACATGGACAAAAGCTCGTCTACAGTTTGTATATTGATTGCAGCACTTTGTGCATTGGTGCACTTTGGCACAGCTTTTTCTAAGGTGGAACATAAACCTGACGTTTTAATAAGTGAGTTTCTTTTGAGTATTGTTTCTTTCTGAAATGTGCATGTTTGTCACCTCAGCTGTCACCTGATTTACCACAGCTGATCCATATCCTTTTTTGCCTCACTGCCTCGGGCTACTGTGGCTCAAGAGTTGGCAGTTTGTCCTGTGATCTGATGGTTGCCAGTTCAAGCCCCAGCTCGGACAGTCTTGGTCGTTGTGTACTTGGGCAAGACACTTCACCTGTTGCCTACTGGTGGTGGTCAGAGTGCCCGGTGGTGCCAGTGTCCAGCGGCCTCAAGACATTTTGATTCATTTGCTGCAGGGTTCAATAAGATTTTTCAGAGGGACAACCTAACGCACACTCTGGTTAGAGTTCTTGGTCACTTTTGATTTCTCATTTCTTTCAGCAAAGCCAGGAGTGTGTCCTCGCAAACGCTGGGACTTTGGGCTGTGTGTTGAATCTTGCTCCAATGACTATGACTGTCGCGGTAAAGAGAAGTGCTGCCCCAAAGGATGTGGACGTGAGTGCATGGCTCCTGTCGGAGGTGAGAGATGAACAAAGTAGCAAAGATCACTCCAAAGTGAAAATTATCTGCAAGATATTTCATTTATTATATCATCTACAATAGAAAGAAGAGAAAAAGAGTGATTGCAAAGGATGTCTCTACCTGACTTATTTAATTGAACTATAAAAAAACATTTACTTGCAACTTCATGAAACTTGAGAGGTCAAGAGGTCAGTTTTAAATATGTACGTTGTATATACATACATATATGTGTGTGTGTGTGTGTGTGCGCGCACACATAGGACAAAAAGTATGAGATGGAGGTCCAGCACTGTGACAATCAGAGCAAAACAGAAAGACACGAATTTGAAGTCAGATAGGGTGAAAAAGAAAATTAAATCTTGAGTCAATAGACAGAAATGTCATTGAGACGACAGGGAAAGAGGATGAGTGAAAAGACGGCTGGAGCTAATTAAGCGTTTAAAGACATATTTGCAATTAACTTGAAGATATTTTTACAAGCAAGTTTATTTTGCCTCAGACATGTTCAGTTTATAATCTGCTGCTTACTGTTTATTACTAAAATGTGCATGTTTGGTTTGTTTCATTAAACAGCCAAACTGGCAATCACACAGCATCAGAACTCTTATCTCATTTACCACTTTACCACAGCTGATCTATGTCCTTTTCTGCTTTAGTGCCTCCTCCCAAACCAGAATGTCCACCGCATCTTAATCTTGCTCTGTCACGTAAGGGGTGTAATGACTGTCCTAGAGACCACACATGCTGCGTCTATAATGGTTATGAAGTCTGCGTCCCTCCTGTTCTCAGTACGTCTCACAATGTTTGATTTCTTCTTAAGAGGCTGTGTATTTAATTAAATCTTTTTAAAATATAAGAAGTAGTTTAAAAATAACATTTAGGCTACATTTACTGCACTCTCTAGTTGGAGTTCTTTGTTTGTACTAATTTATTTTTCCTATCAGCAAAGCCAGGAGAATGTCCTCGCACGCACCTGACTGTTGGACTGTGTGGTAAACTTTGCTCCAATGACAGTGACTGTCCCGGTAAACAGAAGTGCTGCTCTACCAAATGTGGACGTAATTGCATGGCACCATACATAGGTGAGAGATGAGCAAAGTATTCTTGCACACTTAACCCATGTGTGACCTCATGAAAAAAGGGACCCGTTTTTTTTAAAAACGCTGGGACTTTGGACTGTGTGTTGAATCTTGCTCTCATGACTATGACTGTCCCGATAACGAGAAGTGCTGCCCCAATGGATGTGGACGTGAGTGCATGGCTCCTGTTGGAGGTGAGAGATG
This sequence comes from Diplotaxodon limnothrissa, assembly GCF_057381915.1. Classification (NCBI taxonomy): domain Eukaryota; kingdom Metazoa; phylum Chordata; class Actinopteri; order Cichliformes; family Cichlidae; genus Diplotaxodon; species Diplotaxodon limnothrissa. The sequence goes on along the minus strand of NC_140615.1, from coordinate 7,198,043 downwards.
AACAAAGTAGCAAAGATCACTCCAAAGTGAAAATTATCTGCATGATATTTCGTTTATTATATCATCTACAATAGAAAGAAGAGAAAAAGAGTGATTGCAAAGGATGTCTCTACCTGACTTATTTAATTGAACTATAAAAAAACATTTACTTGCAACTTCATGAAACTTGACAGGTCAAGAGGTCAGTTTTAAATATGTACGTTGTATATACATACATATATGTGTGCGTGTGTGTGTGTGTGTGTGTACGCACATAGGACAAAAAGTATGAGATGGAGGTCCAGCACTGTGACAATCAGAGCAAAACAGAAAGACACGAATTTGAAGTCAGATAGGGTGAAAAAGAAAATTAAATCTTGAGTCAATAGACAGAAATGTCATTGAGACGACAGGGAAAGAGGATGAGTGAAAAGACGGCTGGAGCTAATTAAGCGTTTAAAGACATATTTGCAATTAACTTGAAGATATTTTAACAAGCAAGTTTATTTTGCCTCAGACATGTTCAGTTTATAATCTGCTGCTTACTGTTTATTACTAAAATGTGCATGTTTGGTTTGTTTTATTAAACAGCCAAACTGGCAATCACACAGCATCAGAACTCTTATCTCATTTACCACTTTACCACAGCTGATCTATGTCCTTTTCTGCTTTAGTGCCTCCTCCCAAACCAGAATGTCCACCGCATCTTAATCTTGCTCTGTCACGTAAGGGGTGTAATGACTGTCCTAGAGACCACACATGCTGCGTCTATAATGGTTATGAAGTCTGCGTCCCTCCTGTTCTCAGTACGTCTCACAATGTTTGATTTCTTCTTAAGAGGCTGTGTATTTAATTAAATCTTTTTAAAATATAAGAAGTATTTTAAAAATAATATTTAGGCTACATTTACTGCACTCTCTAGTTGGAGTTCTTTGTTTGTACTAATTTATTTTTCCTATCAGCAAAGCCAGGAGTGTGTCCTCGCAGGCACCTGACTGTTGGACTGTGCGTTGAATTTTGCTCCAATGACTATGACTGTCGCGGTAAAGAGAAGTGCTGCCCCAATGGATGTGGACGTGAGTGCATGGCTCCTGTCGGAGGTGAGAGATGAACAAAGTAGCAAAGATCACTCCAAAGTGAAAATTATCTGCAAGATATTTCATTTATTATATCATCTACAATAGAAAGAAGAGAAAAAGAGTGATTGCAAAGGATGTCTCTACCTGACTTATTTAATTGAACTATAAAAAAACATTTACTTGCAACTTCATGAAACTTGAGAGGTCAAGAGGTCAGTTTTAAATATGTACGTTGTATATACATACATATATGTGTGTGTGTGTGTGTGTGTGTGCGCGCACACATAGGACAAAAAGTATGAGATGGAGGTCCAGCACTGTGACAATCAGAGCAAAACAGAAAGACACGAATTTGAAGTCAGATAGGGTGAAAAAGAAAATTAAATCTTGAGTCAATAGACAGAAATGTCATTGAGACGACAGGGAAAGAGGATGAGTGAAAAGACGGCTGGAGCTAATTAAGCGTTTAAAGACATATTTGCAATTAACTTGAAGATATTTTTACAAGCAAGTTTATTTTGCCTCAGACATGTTCAGTTTATAATCTGCTGCTTACTGTTTATTACTAAAATGTGCATGTTTGGTTTGTTTCATTAAACAGCCAAACTGGCAATCACACAGCATCAGAACTCTTATCTCATTTACCACTTTACCACAGCTGATCTATGTCCTTTTCTGCTTTAGTGCCTCCTCCCAAACCAGAATGTCCACCGCATCTTAATCTTGCTCTGTCACGTAAGGGGTGTAATGACTGTCCTAGAGACCACACATGCTGCGTCTATAATGGTTATGAAGTCTGCGTCCCTCCTGTTCTCAGTACGTCTCACAATGTTTGATTTCTTCTTAAGAGGCTGTGTATTTAATTAAATCTTTTTAAAATTTTAAAATATAAGAAGTAGTTTAAAAATAATATTTAGGCTACATTTACTGCACTCTCTAGTTGGAGTTCTTTGTTTGTACTAATTTATTTTTCCTATCAGCAAAGCCAGGAGTGTGTCCTCGCAAACGCTGGGACTTTGGGCTGTGTGTTGAATCTTGCTCCAATGACTATGACTGTCGCGGTAAAGAGAAGTGCTGCCCCAAAGGATGTGGACGTGAGTGCATGGCTCCTGTCGGAGGTGAGAGATGAAGAAAGTAGCAAAGATCACTCCAAAGTGAAAATTATCTGCAAGATATTTCATTTATTATATCATCTACAATAGAAAGAAGAGAAAAAGAGTGATTGCAAAGGATGTCTCTACCTGACTTATTTAATTGAACTATAAAAAAACATTTACTTGCAACTTCATGAAACTTGAGAGGTCAAGAGGTCAGTTTTAAATATGTACGTTGTATATACATACATATATGTGTGTGTGTGTGTGTGTGTGTGTGTGTGTGTGTGTGTGTGTGTGTGTGTGTGTGTGTGTGTGTGTGTGTGTACGCACATAGGACAAAAAGTATGAGATGGAGGTCCAGCACTGTGACAATCAGAGCAAAACAGAAAGACACGAATTTGAAGTCAGATAGGGTGAAAAAGAAAATTAAATCTTGAGTCAATAGACAGAAATGTCATTGAGACGACAGGGAAAGAGGATGAGTGAAAAGACGGCTGGAGCTAATTAAGCGTTTAAAGACATATTTGCAATTAACTTGAAGATATTTTAACAAGCAAGTTTATTTTGCCTCAGACATGTTCAGTTTATAATCTGCTGCTTACTGTTTATTACTAAAATGTGCATGTTTGGTTTGTTTTATTAAACAGCCAAACTGGCAATCACACAGCATCAGAACTCTTATCTCATTTACCACTTTACCACAGCTGATCTATGTCCTTTTCTGCTTTAGTGCCTCCTCCCAAACCAGAATGTCCACCGCATCTTAATCTTGCTCTGTCACGTAAGGGGTGTAATGACTGTCCTAGAGACCACACATGCTGCGTCTATAATGGTTATGAAGTCTGCGTCCCTCCTGTTCTCAGTACGTCTCACAATGTTTGATTTCTTCTTAAGAGGCTGTGTATTTAATTAAATCTTTTTAAAATTTTAAAATATAAGAAGTAGTTTAAAAATAATATTTAGGCTACATTTACTGCACTCTCTAGTTGGAGTTCTTTGTTTGTACTAATTTATTTTTCCTATCAGCAAAGCCAGGAGAATGTCCTCGCACGCACCTGACTGTTGGACTGTGTGGTAAACTTTGCTCCAATGACAGTGACTGTCCCGGTAAACAGAAGTGCTGCTCTACCAAATGTGGACGTAATTGCATGGCACCATACATAGGTGAGAGATGAGCAAAGTATTCTTGCACACTTAACCCATGTGTGACCTCATGAAAAAAGGGACCCGTTTTTTTTAAAAACGCTGGGACTTTGGACTGTGTGTTGAATCTTGCTCTCATGACTATGACTGTCCCGATAACGAGAAGTGCTGCCCCAATGGATGTGGACGTGAGTGCATGGCTCCTGTTGGAGGTGAGAGATGAACAAAGTAGCAAAGATCACTCCAAAGTGAAAATTATCTGCATGATATTTCATTTATTATATCATCTACAATAGAAAGAAGAGAAAAAGAGTGATTGCAAAGGATGTCTCTACCTGACTTATTTAATTGAACTATAAAAAAACATTTACTTGCAACTTCATGAAACTTGACAGGTCAAGAGGTCAGTTTTAAATATGTACGTTGTATATACATACATATATGTGTGCGTGTGTGTGTGTGTGTGTGCACGCACATAGGACAAAAAGTATGAGATGGAGGTCCAGCACTGTGACAATCAGAGCAAAACAGAAAGACACGAATTTGAAGTCAGATAGGGTGAAAAAGAAAATTAAATCTTGAGTCAATAGACAGAAATGTCATTGAGACGACAGGGAAAGAGGATGAGTGAAAAGACGGCTGGAGCTAATTAAGCGTTTAAAGACATATTTGCAATTAACTTGAAGATATTTTTACAAGCAAGTTTATTTTGCCTCAGACATGTTCAGTTTATAATCTGCTGCTTACTGTTTATTACTAAAATGTGCATGTTTGGTTTGTTTCATTAAACAGCCAAACTGGCAATCACACAGCATCAGAACTCTTATCTCATTTACCACTTTACCACAGCTGATCTATGTCCTTTTCTGCTTTAGTGCCTCCTCCCAAACCAGAATGTCCACCGCATCTTAATCTTGCTCTGTCACGTAAGGGGTGTAATGACTGTCCTAGAGACCACACATGCTGCGTCTATAATGGTTATGAAGTCTGCGTCCCTCCTGTTCTCAGTACGTCTCACAATGTTTGATTTCTTCTTAAGAGGCTGTGTATTTAATTAAATCTTTTTAAAATTTTAAAATATAAGAAGTAGTTTAAAAATAATATTTAGGCTACATTTACTGCACTCTCTAGTTGGAGTTCTTTGTTTGTACTAATTTATTTTTCCTATCAGCAAAGCCAGGAGTGTGTCCTCGCAAACGCTGGGACTTTGGGCTGTGTGTTGAATCTTGCTCCAATGACTATGACTGTCGCGGTAAAGAGAAGTGCTGCCCCAAAGGATGTGGACGTGAGTGCATGGCTCCTGTCGGAGGTGAGAGATGAACAAAGTAGCAAAGATCACTCCAAAGTGAAAATTATCTGCAAGATATTTCATTTATTATATCATCTACAATAGAAAGAAGAGAAAAAGAGTGATTGCAAAGGATGTCTCTACCTGACTTATTTAATTGAACTATAAAAAAACATTTACTTGCAACTTCATGAAACTTGAGAGGTCAAGAGGTCAGTTTTAAATATGTACGTTGTATATACATACATATATGTGTGTGTGTGTGTGTGTGTGTGTGTGTGCGTGTGTGTGTGTGTGTGTGTGTGTGTGTGTGTGTGTACGCACATAGGACAAAAAGTATGAGATGGAGGTCCAGCACTGTGACAATCAGAGCAAAACAGAAAGACACGAATTTGAAGTCAGATAGGGTGAAAAAGAAAATTAAATCTTGAGTCAATAGACAGAAATGTCATTGAGACGACAGGGAAAGAGGATGAGTGAAAAGACGGCTGGAGCTAATTAAGCGTTTAAAGACATATTTGCAATTAACTTGAAGATATTTTAACAAGCAAGTTTATTTTGCCTCAGACATGTTCAGTTTATAATCTGCTGCTTACTGTTTATTACTAAAATGTGCATGTTTGGTTTGTTTTATTAAACAGCCAAACTGGCAATCACACAGCATCAGAACTCTTATCTCATTTACCACTTTACCACAGCTGATCTATGTCCTTTTCTGCTTTAGTGCCTCCTCCCAAACCAGAATGTCCACCGCATCTTAATCTTGCTCTGTCACGTAAGGGGTGTAATGACTGTCCTAGAGACCACACATGCTGCGTCTATAATGGTGATGAAGTCTGCGTCCCTCCTGTTCTCAGTACGTCTCACAATGTTTGATTTCTTCTTAAGAGGCTGTGTATTTAATTAAATCTTTTTAAAATTTTAAAATATAAGAAGTAGTTTAAAAATAATATTTAGGCTACATTTACTGCACTCTCTAGTTGGAGTTCTTTGTTTGTACTAATTTATTTTTCCTATCAGCAAAGCCAGGAGAATGTCCTCGCACGCACCTGACTGTTGGACTGTGTGGTAAACTTTGCTCCAATGACAGTGACTGTCCCGGTAAACAGAAGTGCTGCTCTACCAAATGTGGACGTAATTGCATGGCACCATACATAGGTGAGAGATGAGCAAAGTATTCTTGCACACTTAACCCATGTGTGACCTCATGAAAAAAGGGACCCGTTTTTTTTAAAAACGCTGGGACTTTGGACTGTGTGTTGAATCTTGCTCTCATGACTATGACTGTCCCGATAACGAGAAGTGCTGCCCCAATGGATGTGGACGTGAGTGCATGGCTCCTGTTGGAGGTGAGAGATGAACAAAGTAGCAAAGATCACTCCAAAGTGAAAATTATCTGCAAGATATTTCATTTATTATATCATCTACAATAGAAAGAAGAGAAAAAGAGTGATTGCAAAGGATGTCTCTACCTGACTTATTTAATTGAACTATAAAAAAAACATTTACTTGCAACTTCATGAAACTTGACAGGTCAAGAGGTCAGTTTTAAATATGTACGTTGTATATACATACATATATGTGTGCGTGTGTGTGTGTGTGTGTGCACGCACATAGGACAAAAAGTATGAGATGGAGGTCCAGCACTGTGACAATCAGAGCAAAACAGAAAGACACGAATTTGAAGTCAGATAGGGTGAAAAAGAAAATTAAATCTTGAGTCAATAGACAGAAATGTCATTGAGACGACAGGGAAAGAGGATGAGTGAAAAAACGGCTGGAGCTAATTAAGCGTTTAAAGACATATTTGCAATTAACTTGAAGATATTTTAACAAGCAAGTTTATTTTGCCTCAGACATGTTCAGTTTATAATCTGCTGCTTACTGTTTATTACTAAAATGTGCATGTTTGGTTTGTTTCATTAAACAGCCAAACTGGCAATCACACAGCATCAGAACTCTTATCTCATTTACCACTTTACCACAGCTGATCTATGTCCTTTTCTGCTTTAGTGCCTCCTCCCAAACCAGAATGTCCACCGCATCTTAATCTTGCTCTGTCACGTAAGGGGTGTAATGACTGTCCTAGAGACCACACATGCTGCGTCTATAATGGTTATGAAGTCTGCGTCCCTCCTGTTCTCAGTACGTCTCACAATGTTTGATTTCTTCTTAAGAGGCTGTGTATTTAATTAAATCTTTTTAAAATTTTAAAATATAAGAAGTAGTTTAAAAATAATATTTAGGCTACATTTACTGCACTCTCTAGTTGGAGTTCTTTGTTTGTACTAATTTATTTTTCCTATCAGCAAAGCCAGGAGAATGTCCTCGCACGCACCTGACTGTTGGACTGTGTGGTAAACTTTGCTCCAATGACAGTGACTGTCCCGGTAAACAGAAGTGCTGCTCTACCAAATGTGGACGTAATTGCATGGCACCATACATAGGTGAGAGATGAGCAAAGTATTCTTGCACACTTAACCCATGTGTGACCTCATGAAAAAAGGGACCCGTTTTTTTTAAAAACGCTGGGACTTTGGACTGTGTGTTGAATCTTGCTCTCATGACTATGACTGTCCCGATAACGAGAAGTGCTGCCCCAATGGATGTGGACGTGAGTGCATGGCTCCTGTTGGAGGTGAGAGATGAACAAAGTAGCAAAGATCACTCCAAAGTGAAAATTATCTGCAAGATATTTCGTTTATTATATCATCTACAATAGAAAGAAGAGAAAAAGAGTGATTGCAAAGGATGTCTCTACCTGACTTATTTAATTGAACTATAAAAAAACATTTACTTGCAACTTCATGAAACTTGACAGGTCAAGAGGTCAGTTTTAAATATGTACGTTGTATATACATACATATATGTGTGCGTGTGTGTGTGTGTGTGTGTGTGTGTGTACGCACATAGGACAAAAAGTATGAGATGGAGGTCCAGCACTGTGACAATCAGAGCAAAACAGAAAGACACGAATTTGAAGTCAGATAGGGTGAAAAAGAAAATTAAATCTTGAGTCAATAGACAGAAATGTCATTGAGACGACAGGGAAAGAGGATGAGTGAAAAGACGGCTGGAGCTAATTAAGCGTTTAAAGACATATTTGCAATTAACTTGAAGATATTTTAACAAGCAAGTTTATTTTGCCTCAGACATGTTCAGTTTATAATCTGCTGCTTACTGTTTATTACTAAAATGTGCATGTTTGGTTTGTTTCATTAAACAGCCAAACTGGCAATCACACAGCATCAGAACTCTTATCTCATTTACCACTTTACCACAGCTGATCTATGTCCTTTTCTGCTTTAGTGCCTCCTCCCAAACCAGAATGTCCACCGCATCTTAATCTTGCTCTGTCACGTAAGGGGTGTAATGACTGTCCTAGAGACCACACATGCTGCGTCTATAATGGTTATGAAGTCTGCGTCCCTCCTGTTCTCAGTACGTCTCACAATGTTTGATTTCTTCTTAAGAGGCTGTGTATTTAATTAAATCTTTTTAAAATATAAGAAGTATTTTAAAAATAATATTTAGGCTACATTTACTGCACTCTCTAGTTGGAGTTCTTTGTTTGTACTAATTTATTTTTCCTATCAGCAAAGCCAGGAGTGTGTCCTCGCAGGCACCTGACTGTTGGACTGTGCGTTGAATTTTGCTCCAATGACAGCGACTGTCCCGGTAAACAGAAGTGCTGCTCTACCAGATGTGGACGTGAATGCATGGCACCATACATAGGTGAGAGATGAGCAAAGTAATCTTGCACACTTAACCCATGTGGGTTAAGACCCAAACGGGTCCCTTTTTTTACGAGGGTCACACATGGGTTAATGAATCAAACTGAGAAAAAAATGAAAAAATAAATAATTTGATATACATTTGCTTGGGACTGCGTGGAACTTGAGAGGGCAAGAGGTGGTTTATTTCCAGGAAAGTTGTGTTACATTTCTTCATGATGACCTGGTTGTTTCGGTACTGCAAACACCCTCATGGTCATTAATTCATTTGAGGGTTTAGTAATCTAATGAGATCATATCTAGAGGGAGAGTTTTTCTTTAATGTTTTCTTATTCTTTTCAGTGAAACCAGGAGTGTGTCCTCACAGACGCTTCAATAACATAATGTGTGGCGAATTTTGCTCTAATGATAGTGACTGCCCCAATAATGAGAAGTGCTGCTTCAGTGGATGTGGTCATCAGTGCATGGCGCCTTACACGGGTGAGATATGAACAAAGTACCAAACACTCCCTAAACACTTTTCAAGTGGTTTAAGGAATTGTGTAACTAAGCCTATTCTTGACTTTGGTGTGTCTGTAAAGACTGGTACCTTGTCTGAGGCCTCCACATGTGTGCCGAGTACTACTATCGTGATGGTCAGGGTCCAGGACATCAGACGTGCTGCAGGACAACCTGTGATCACCTGCAGTGAGCTCTGCTGCCAATCTATAAAAAACATCATTAAACTTACTGTGACCATCTCTGCAAATGAGTCCAAATCACTTTTTTCTTCTTTAGTGCGATAAGCACTTCCTGTTTCTGATGATAATCATGTCTCTCTGATTTTTTTCAAACTGACATATTTGTCTTACAAATAAAAAACGGTGTGTTGGCATTTTATTCTTGTTCTCTTATTTACAACATGCGAGCTTACTTCAGTGTGAAAATATTGAAGAAACAGTGTTTCACTATGAATAGTATATCTGTTCCATTTCTAATTACATAGTTATAGCATGATGCCTCGTGTGTTTCTTCTTTATATATATACCAATAAAAATTGCCCCTCACCTGTTGAAATGTAGCAAGAACGGAAAGTGCTTATTGTCAGAGCACAAAATTATCCAGATGGATTATCAAAACATTCTGTTTCTCACTTGTGTCTCAAACTGGATTTTAAAAGCATTCATTCTTTCACAAATCTTTGTAAAAGCAGACTGCATGACTAGGTGCTTAATTTTATGCACCTGCAATAACTGGACTGAAAACCCCTGAATTCAGAAAGAAAGTGTGGCCCCATACTTTCATCAACATAGTGTACCTGCTTGAAAGTGCTTAAAATTGACACGTCACTAATGTAATGAGTCAACAAATCAAATGCAACACTTTATGACACTCAAGTAATTGTATTTACCTTAAAAAGTGTAACTAAAATTAGTGCAAAAAATGGTAGAGGGCTTCCCCTTTTATCTACAATCACTAGAATCACTTGGAAAACAAGTGATTTCCTGCTTTGAAATGTAAGAAAAAGAGAAAAGTTCTTTGAAGTGGTGGTGACCAGATGCCTCTCCAAACCACTGGAACACAGCAAGCCTGCTCCACGAATCACCATTAAACCCCCGACCCAGGGACGGTTTTTGAAAGTGTAACCTGACTATGTGAAAACTAAAGCACTGTTAAAACTTGGATTATAGATTTGACATGAGGACATGACTGTATCTGTACTTTATTCGAGTAGTAAACGTCAGTAAAACAAAGGAGCTGATAGTGGACTTCAGCACTAAGCAGGAGAGGAACTACCAGACCCCCGTCATCAACGAGTGCCCAGTGGAGAGAGTGGACAGCTTCAAATACCTCAGAGTTCACATCACGCAGGACCTGTCATGGTCCTGTCACATCAACACCGTGGTGAAAAAGGCCCGTCAGCGTCTCTACCACCTCAGACGCTTGAGAGACTTCCAACTGCCCTCCAAGGTGCTCAAGAACTTTTACTCGTGCACCATAGAGAGCATCCTGACGGGAAACATCTTAACCTGGTTCGGGAACAGCACCATGCAGGACAGACGAGCTCTACAGAGGGTTGTGCGATCAGCTGAGCGCACCATCCGCTCCGAGCTCCCTGACCTGCACTCAATCTACAGCAGGCGGTGCTGGACCAAGGCCAGGAAGATCGTGAAGGACCTCAGCCATCCCAACAACAGACTGTTCTCTCTGTTGAGGTCAGGAAAGCGATTCCGCTCCCTGAAGACCAACACAGAGAGACTGAGGAGGAGCTTCTTCCCGCAGGCGATACGGTCTCTCAATCACACCACCACACAGACCCACACATATAGTTCTTACACACACACTGGACTTTCTGGACATTGTTTTCACTTCATCACTTAAATCACTTTAAGCACATTTGCACTGCACAAGACATAATGTGGATTGCACAACACTGGTCACTATATTCTTCATTACCAGTTGTACAGCTGCTGTTATTGTGTATATATATATACATATTTATATTTCTTCATACATTCTTATATAGTTCTATACTGTGTATTGTGTATTTTGTTGTACAGTTATTTTATTTTCAACTTTAATTTATATATTTATCTTATTCTTTCCCAGTTAAATTTACCCTTCATTCTAATTTGTGTTGTACAGTTATTTCATTTTTAACCTTAATTTTTTATATTTTATTCCTTCCTAGTTAAATTTACCCCTTTTAATTTTACATATTTACATATAGCCTTTTCCTTTTTCTTTTTTTTTTCTTTAGGTCACAAGCAGTTGTCTAAGCATTTCACTGCATATCGTACTGTGTATGACTGTGTACGTGACAAATAAAATTTGAATTTGAAATTTGAATTTGAATTTAGTTCTTTCCTGACAATTTTTTGCCTTTTCTCCTTACATTTTCAAAACATGCTTTTTACTTTTGGTTTGATGCATTTGACGGGAGTTATCATTTCCTGTCTTTAAACAACAAACCAATTTGAGCCTGAAAAATAATGCATGAAAGGCAATTCTGTTCATGTATTAATCACCAGGATATGTGGCATGTCCATTTGACAGCTGGTACTTTTTTCACTTTTACTTGAGTGAAGAAGCTTAATCGGTACTTCAACTTTTACTAGAGTAGTTTTTTTTTAGTAGTTTTTTTTTAACAATAGCATCTGTAATTCTACTTAAGTACAGAATATCTGTACTTTTGCCAACTCTGGTCATGAGATGGTAAGGACTACAGATGAATTTAAAAATAAAAAAAGAAAGAAAGAAGGAGCACAGGAAAATAGTGAAGTGCCAGGGGTTGAAGGAACAACTGAGCAGATGTGGATGTCACTTATATGATACAGTTTGAGTTTGTTAATAAGACAAAGCTGAACTGACTTTGTCCATTTTGATGTTGAAACTAAATAGTTCAGATCAGAAAGCTTCTCTGACCATATGAAGGTCTGTATATCAGGCCTGAAGTGGAGATCCCACAATTGGAGACGGCACCACAACTTGATCCCCAGGATTAAACTGACGATGTTGTGTGCCACAATCATTCACACTCTTCATTCCAGTCTGTGCCTTTTGCCATAAAACCAACTACAAACAATTGGCGTCTAAATCCATTCACAATGACAGCCAAGGTTTTAAGTGGTTCTGAATCAACCCCATTATCCTTTAATGCAGCCAAGGGTCCATGCGCACTATGTCTGAACACAAGCTCATTAGGGCTCAAGCCTGTGCTCTCCTGGACTGCCTGTGTGTGTAATGTTTATGAGAACTCCTTACTGAAACTGGATGTAAATATTTGACTCTGTTTCTCATCTTAATATAATACCTCTCATAATGCATTCTTGAATGATTTTTTCATCGTTTAGGGGGAACAAAACCGATTGCTTGGTAGACCTGTCTTAAATTGTTTCATTACAGAAGACTGTTCCTTTTCTTAAATACAGGTTATCAGCTTAAAGCATTAATTTTTATCAAAAGCATTAGTTATTAAAAAAATGTACAGTCGCTAAAGAACATAAGTTTTAAGAAATTATAAAAAAAAAATCTTGCTACTTGGTCCTTTGATCTTAAGAATTTAAAAATATGGTTAATTTTTTAATGCATTTTGGCCAATGTTTTTTAACATGAGGGATAAGGATCCTTTTTACTGCGCTGTGTTGTATTGTCCTCCCTGACTAATAACAGTTTGTTATGAGTCTTTCCTTTTAAGTCAACGTTTGCGCCCGTTTTTAAACTTTCATCCCTGGATAAATGCCAGTACTCGCTGTTTAAAGTGTTCTTTGAAAAGTTGATCTCTTGTGGAGATCAACTCGTTTACACAGCCATCTCCATCCTTTAAAGGAACTTTTGTTTTGTTTTTGTCAGGGCTCTGTGTGCGGGCAGGCGGAGGTGAGGATCCAAATGCAGGACTCGGAGGCTGAATACAACTCAAAAACCTCAGCTTTCTTGCTGGCAGAAAACAAAACATGAACTGAACAATGAATACTGAGAACAGAAACACACAGGCACAATCTGAGAGTACAACACGACACTGAGCAAAGGCAAACACAGGGCTAATATACACAGGGGAGTAATCAGGGAATGGGAAACAGGAGAGAGACACAGCTGGGAGAGGTTAGGGCTAACGAGACAGGGGAGCGAAGCTGGACACACTGACATAAGACATAATCTTTCAAAATAAAACAGGAACCAATAAACAAAGACGCAGACTAAGAAACATGGACTTTACACGGGCAGAATTAAACCTAACCCAGAATAAGCTGGAACATACTAAATATCATCATCATCATCATCATCATCACCTGACAATAGATCAAGACAATAACCAAAAATACAAAATCAAACCAAAACATGAGAACTCAAAATGCTGGATCAGAACTGACCCAGAACCATGACAGTTTTTTTCAACATTTCAGTAATACATGTGAGGGACGCCTATTTTTTTTAAAACCTGGCTTCAAAGAGCAGAGGTAATCCTGAGGTATTTATTCAGCAACCTTACATTATGTACTCCTTCTTAACCAGCTGTATCAATTCTTTCAAATTAGGCTGTAAAAGCCTTCTTGTTGTTTGTTTATCGTTGTTGTACTCCAGCTTTTTACCTGTTTGGTTACCTGAGTTGTCAGTGTTAGCTGACTGGATGAAAGCATCCTTCTGTTCTCACAAAATTTGACCTGCACCTTTGCTCAAAAATGTGTTTCAGTCTATCTGACTCTGTGTGCTCAATATAATCAAGGATCCACTAGAATCTGCTTGTTTTAAGAATCTTATATATCCACTCACTTAAAAAGAACAAAAAACAAACAAACAACAAACAAACAAAAAACCATTTAGCTAACCTTAAACAATACCATTTACTTTTAAGAGTTTAGAAAAGGTTACAGCTGTGCAGCGTACAGCTGTTTTACACAAATACAGCGTTTGTGAAAATGAGCTCATTTCAGTGAAACAGCTCTTCTCAGTGAAGTGATGAGAGACAGTGTTCTGCTTTTCTGACGATGGACCTGACCTCTGCCTTTTATACTAGTGAACACCACATTACTTAAAGTATTATTTATAAGTGTTCATTTGTCTCATCATAAGTACATTTACTTGTTTTTGTTAGGAATGTTTCCCCACTTTTGATCACTTTGGACTATTTCTTATGCCATAAAAGAACTGCTTAAACACTCAAACCTTACATGTAGTACAAACATATTGTGTTTTGGGCTGGTACTGTACATCCTGACAGAGTACAGTAGATTATGTGTGCTGGCACCACCTTATCACAATCAGGGGACCGAATCAGATAGTCTGGCCGTCCAGTCTCCCAGCAGAGTGATCTGAAATCTAATACAGACTAAACTGTGTATCACCTCATGCTCATGCAGAAGGAAAATACAGTTGTGCAGACTCATATTATCTCACTAAGTTGTCCCTATCACGTCTCTCATGGTGAATGGACCTCACGCAGTGATGTTTCTGATGTCTCATAGAAACAGACGAATCATCAACAACAGATAGAAGAAGAAAAGTTTGTGCAAGAAATGAAAGAAAAAAAAATCTTAAAACGCATTGATGGTAATGTGATCAAATATAGTGCATTAATTTGTTATCCTAAAAAAACAGCAAAATCACTTAGACTATTAGAGACTGAATGGAATTCTAGTAAGAGGTGAACAAAAACGAGGGATATCTATACAACCCTGAGGAAGAACAAGGAGAAAAAACAACAATAAAAAGACGATAAAGAACACTTTACAGCTAAGGATAATTTTGTTATATGAATGTCATAGTGAGTTGACTCCTCCTTATCTAAAGGCACATTCTGGTCCTATCTGAACCACAGGAACAGAAAAAATAAAAATAAAATAAACAAGGATACAAAGCACATAAAGAAACAAAAGATATTGTGATTGTGTTGTCCAGTTCTCTTTCTAAGAACTTTTAAAAATCTTGGTTACCAACAAGGTTCAACAGTATAAAAATAAAGTTAACATTGGGATAAAGTGGTGTTAATTTCTCCATGACTATGTGGTTGTTGTCATGCTGGATAATAAAGATAATGAAAACTGCCTAGTGGTTTGACTAAGATGTAAACACAAAATTTGTATCATCATTTGAGCAACAAGGAACATAAAAAAACTAAATGTGTGTGATATGAAACCTTATCAGACAGAATATAAGACCACAAGCACAGTGATCCATCATCCTTTAACTGGCTGCTCAGTCAGTGGTTGCGGACAGTCTTTTTTAAAAAAAAAAAGAGGTGAACATGGACAAAAGCTCGTCTACAGTTTGTATATTGATTGCAGCACTTTGTGCATTGGTGCACTTTGGCACGGCTTTTTCTAGGGTGGAACCTGAACCTGACGTTTTAATAAGTGAGTTTCTTTTGAGTATTGTTTCTTTCTGAAATGTGCATGTTTGTCACCTCAGCTGTCACCTGATTTACCACAGCTGATCCATATCCTTTTTTGCCTCACTGCCTCGGGCTACTGTGGCTCAAGAGTTGGCAGTTTGTCCTGTGATCTGATGGTTGCCGGTTCAAGCCCCAGCTCGGACAGTCTTGGTCGTTGTGTACTTGGGCAAGACACTTCACCTGTTGCCTACTGGTGGTGGTCGTGGTACCAGTGTCCGGCGACCTCAAGACATTTTGATTGATTTGCTGCAGGGTTCAATAAGATTTTTCAGAGGGACAATCTAACGCACACTCTGGTTAGAGTTCTTGGTCACTTTTGATTTCTCATTTCTTTCAGCAAAGCCAGGAGTGTGTCCTCGCAAACGCTGGAACTTTGGACTTTGTGAAGAATTCATTGAATCTTGCTCTCATGACTATGACTGTCCCAATAACGAGAAGTGCTGCCCCAATGGATGTGGAAATGAGTGCATGGCTCCTGTCGGAGGTGAGCATGTTTGGTTTGTTTCATTAAACAGCCAAACTGGCAATCACACAGCATCAGAACTCTTATCTCATTTACCACTTTACCACAGCTGATCTATGTCCTTTTCTGCTTTAGTGCCTCCTCCCAAACCAGAATGTCCACCGCATCTTAATCTTGCTCTGTCACGTAAGGGGTGTAATGACTGTCCTAGAGACCACACATGCTGCGTCTATAATGGTTATGAAGTCTGCGTCCCTCCTGTTCTCAGTACGTCTCACAATGTTTGATTTCTTCTTAAGAGGCTGTGTATTTAATTAAATCTTTTTAAAATATAAGAAGTAGTTTAAAAATAACATTTAGGCTACATTTACTGCACTCTCTAGTTGGAGTTCTTTGTTTGTACTAATTTATTTTTCCTATCAGCAAAGCCAGGAGAATGTCCTCGCACGCACCTGACTGTTGGACTGTGTGTTGAATTTTGCTCTAATGACAGTCACTGTCCCGATAACGAGAAGTGCTGCCCCAATGGATGTGGAAATGAGTGCATGGCTCCTGTTGGAGGTGAGAGATAAACAAAGTAGCAAAGATCACTCCAAAGTGAAAATTATCTGCAAGATATTTCGTTTATTATATCATCTACAATAGAAAGAAGAGAAAAAGAGTGATTGCAAAGGATGTCTCTACCTGACTTATTTAATTGAACTATAAAAAAAACATTTACTTGCAACTTCATGAAACTTGAGAGGTCAAGAGGTCAGTTTTAAATATGTACGTTGTATATACATACATATATGTGTGTGTGTGTGTGTGTGTGTGTGTGTGCGCGCACACATAGGACAAAAAGTATGAGATGGAGGTCCAGCACTGTGACAATCAGAGCAAAACAGAAAGACACGAATTTGAAGTCAGATAGGGTGAAAAAGAAAATTAAATCTTGAGTCAATAGACAGAAATGTCATTGAGAAGACAGGGAAAGAGGATGAGTGAAAAGACGGCTGGAGCTAATTAAGCGTTTAAAGACATATTTGCAATTAACTTGAAGATATTTTAACAAGCAAGTTTATTTTGCCTCAGACATGTTCAGTTTATAATCTGCTGCTTACTGTTTATTACTAAAATGTGCATGTTTGGTTTGTTTTATTAAACAGCCAAACTGGCAATTACACAGCATCAGAACTCTTATCTCATTTACCACTTTACCACAGCTGATCTATGTCCTTTTCTGCTTTAGTGCCTCCTCCCAAACCAGAATGTCCACCGCATCTTAATCTTGCTCTGTCACGTAAGGGGTGTAATGACTGTCCTAGAGACCACACATGCTGCGTCTATAATGGTGATGAAGTCTGCGTCCCTCCTGTTCTCAGTACGTCTCACAATGTTTGATTTCTTCTTAAGAGGCTGTGTATTTAATTAAATCTTTTTAAAATATAAGAAGTAGTTTAAAAATAACATTTAGGCTACATTTACTGCACTCTCTAGTTGGAGTTCTTTGTTTGTACTAATTTATTTTTCCTATCAGCAAAGCCAGGAGAATGTCCTCGCACGCACCTGACTGTTGGACTGTGTGGTGAACTTTGCTCCAATGACAGTGACTGTCCCGGTAATGAGAAGTGCTGCTCTACCAAATGTGGACGTAATTGCATGGCACCATACATAGGTGAGAGATGAGCAAAGTATTCTTGCACACTTAACCCATGTGCGACCCTCGTGAAAAAAGGGACCCATGCATTTCACGAAATTTCACGAATGCATGGCACCTATGTATGGTGCCATGCATTCATGTCACACATGGGTTATCTAATGAGATCACATCTAGAGGGAGAGTTTTTCTTTAATGTTTTCTTATTCTTTTCAGTGAAACCAGGAGTGTGTCCTCACAGACGCTTCGATAACATAATGTGTGGTGAATTTTGCTCTAATGATAGTGACTGCCCCGATAATGAGAAGTGCTGCTTCAGTGGATGTGGTCATCAGTGCATGGCGCCTTACACGGGTGAGATATGAACAAAGTACCAAACACTCCCTAAACACTTTTCAAGTGGTTTAAGGAATTGTGTAACTAAGCCTATTCTTGACTTTGGTGTGTCTGTAAAGACTGGGATCTGTACCTTGTCTGAGGCCTCCATGTGTGTACCGAGTACTACTATCGTGATGGTCAGGGTCCAGGACATCAGACGTGCTGCAGGACAACCTGTGATTACACCTGCAGTGAGCTCTGCTGCCAATCTATAAAAAAACATCATTAAACTTACTGTGACCATCTCTGCAAATGAATCCAAAGTGCGATAAGCACTTCCTGTTTCTGATGATAATCATGTCTCTCTGATTTTTTTCAAACTGACATATTTGTCTTACAAATAAAAAACGGTGTGTTGGCATTTTATTCTTGTTCTCTTATTTACAACATGTGAGCTTACTTCAGTGTGAAAATATTGAAGAAACTGTGTTTCACTATGAATAGTATATCTGTTCCATTTCTAATTACATAGTTATAGCATGATGCCTCGTGTGTTTCTTCTTTATATATATACCAGTAAAAATTGCCCCTCACCTGTTGAACTGTAGCAAGAATGGAAAGTGCTTATTGTCAGAACACAAAATTATCCAGATGGATTATCAAAACATTCTGTTTCTCACTTGTGTCTCAAACTGGATTTTAAAAGCATTCATTCTTTCACAAATCTTTGTAAAAGCAGACTGCATGACTAGGTGCTTAATTTTATGCATCTGCGATAACTGGACTGAAAACCCCTGAATTCAGAAAGAAAGTGTGGCCCCATACTTTCATCAACATAGTGTACCTGCTTGAAAGTGCTTAAAATTGACACGTCACTAATGTAATGAGTCAACAAATCAAATGCAACACTTTATGACACTCAAGTAATTGTATTTACCTTAAAAAGTGTAACTAAAATTAGTGCAAAAAATGGTAGAGGGCTTCCCCATTTATCTACAATCACTAGAATCGCTTGGAAAACAAGTGATTTCCTGCTTTGAAATGTAAGAAAAAGTTCCCTCTAAGCCTGAAGGGAAAAAGAAGAAATACACACATGTAAAGGAAGCTCTTAAAACATGTGATTATCCTAATTGGGCTTTCATCAAGTAAGCAAAGATGCACAGAAAAGAAGATCAGAGACCAACTAGGGAGGATAAGAAAGACAAACGCAACAACATTGTCATCCCCTATGTAACCGTTTTATCAGAAAAACTCAGGAGAGTCTTCTCCAAGCACGACATCACAGTTTACTTCAGACCCAGCAACACACTCAGACAAAAACTGGTTCATCCCAAACACAAAACTCCTAAACACAATCTTAACAATGTAGTATATGCTGTACAGTGTAGTGAGAAATGCCTAGACCTCTACATTGGAGAGACCAAACAGCCACTTCATAAACGCATGTCACAACATAGAAGAGCCACCTCAAGACTCAGCTGCCCATCTACATCTAAAGGACAAAGGCCACTCCTTCGAGGACACCAGTGTTCACATTTGGGACAGAGAAGAAAGATGGTTTGAAAGAGGAGTGAAAGAAGCCATTTATGTCCACTGTGAGCGACCATCTTTGAACAGAGGCGGTGGTTTACGACACCAACTGTCAGACGCCAATACAGTTTTAAGATCACCTCCCAGACGCCTTAACACCCACTCACCTGATGAGAGGTGTAACATCTTCAAGCAACTTAAAGAAGTCCAGACGCTTTTCTTTCCAAGCTCCTTAGCCATATTGTGAAAAATGCAAAACAAATTGAGGTAGACTAAGTATATTAGTTAAAGACTGATATTCCGCTATTTAGCGCAAGATAAACAAGTTAGTTTGCTGTAATGTCACAGGTTTAAAGCCATAGTTCGGTTATATCAACTAGATATAGTTGATATGTGTGACCCCCCTTTTGTGAGTGTGGACGTTTCCTCTCGTTGCTCTTTAAATGCTTTGCTTCTTTTATTGTTTTTTATCGATTTTTATGCTTATTTTTTCCCTTTTTTCCATATGAGCTTACCTGCGATAGCTTCTGGACACTTATAGATCATTAGGACTAAAGCGTTCTTAACAGAAACAGCAACATTTTTATAGTTACCGTATCTTCAGCGCTCCGTGTGTCTGTGGCCTACACACAGCTAAAGCCTGATTACAGCGTCTGGTCACCGAACAGCCTCAATAGCCTGGAAAGGTGCTAACCGCTAGGCTAACTAGCAACAAGATGCCTTCCCTCTACACAGATGACTACCACAGCCTCCTGCAGAAGATTGCAGTACTGGAGACAAAAATTCATCGCTTAGAAGTAAACGTGGAGGTAAATGGACTGTGTGGAGATGAAACAACCTTGCTTTTGATTCAAAACAATGGCGATGAGCAAGCTAGTACACAGCTAAGGAGCACAGATAACATGACCAAGAAAGTAGACTCTGTGCATTATAAAAAATCCTCAAGCAATAATCCCCCCTTGGACTGTCTTGGTGCAAAACCAAGACATAAATCATGTCTCCTGGAAGGGGGAGGACGTATCACAGGCAGGGCACAGCGAGCTGAAATCTCTGAAACCGACTGGCCTTCACTTCCTACGAGACAGAAGCTCTTCTACCCCTGTATACGGGAGGAAACAGGACTGGACAACCGTGAATAGGAAGGTTAACAACAAACCTCCAAAACAACTGAATGTGAAACTGCAGAACAGATTTGCTCCACTATCAAAGGACCCTGGATCTATATCGGACAACCATCCATCTAAAAGTAGCGAAGTAAGGTCTGAAAATCTGTTGAAAAGTAAAAGGCCACAGGGAAAGCTAAAGGCTAGGCCTGAAACTCTGATTGTGGGTGACTCTGCCGTAAAGGATGTACAAAGGATGTGCGGTAAGAACACTAAAGTCCTCTGCTTTCCTAAGGATATGGTCAACAACCTGAAGGAGAGAATTCTTCAAATTGCAGATGAATATCCAACTGTGACAAACATTGTTCTGCATACAGGGTCAAACGATGTGTCCAAACAACAGACGGAGGTTCTGAAACCAGACTTTACTGGATTATTAAATACAGTAAACTCTCTGAATGCAGCTGTATTCATCAGTGGACCTTGTCAGGTTTATATTGTTGATTGTCATTTATGCTTAGAGTTTTATAATCAATGTCATGTTGGTAGAGGTTTGATCCTTAGTAGTCTGTGGAGACTCTGTGTGCCTCCCAGATCACTCTGGCATGCAAACACAACTTAAGGTCAGGAGAGAGGTTATATCTGCTTTGTTACGTCCCCACAGGAAAGCCAGGCGAAGAGGGTGGGGGACAGTAACAGTTGGATCCGGGTTGAAATGAAAAGAACGCCAGGCAGAGGTAGTTACCACAAAATATATCTTTATCATAATCAATTAATTCAAAAGAACTTTGCCTACTCGTGTCTTGCTTTTGCTGTGTAGTAAATTGTCTTGAACGTTCCAGCGAATAGGTTTAAGCTACAAACCTATCAGACCTGTACCGCTCGTCAGAGGAGGAGACGAGCGATTCGGCAGGTTGTTTGCACTGAATAAATGGCTTATATCAGCATGTACTGACCACTCAGTGCATTTTATCAACAATTTTAATATTTTTTGGGAATGCAGGCATCTGTTTAAAGCAAATGGATTTAATTTTAACAAGTCAGGGGTGAAACTGTTCACCTCCAACTTGTTTTATTCCATACGTCATCCATCTGTGCTTGGTGCCAAGGCTGAGATAAACAAGGAGTTATCTCATAAAGAGGAACAAACAGTACTCCAAGAACAGACAAAGCCCAGCAGAAACCTTGAGGAGGAGCCTCATCTGCCCCCACCTGGGATGAGCTTCAGAAAGGAGCGACTTTTTTAATGATCTCAGTGAACTGCTGTCTGTGATCTGTGTTGACTGTGTAATTATTGTTGGGGATTTTAACATCCATGTGGACAACCCTCAGGACAAAGGGACTAAAGACCTGAGTAACATTCTGGGCAACTTTGGGCTGACTCAGCATGTAACAGAGGCCACACATAATAGAGGACACACTCTTGACCTACTGATCTCCAAGGGCCTGAGCATTTCGAAGGTTACTGTGTCTGATGTGGGCCTGTCTGATCATTACTGTGTTTTCTTTGAAAGTAAAATTTCAGCCCACACAAATATATCAACAACAGTGATCACAAAACGGTGTATAACTGAATACAGTAGTGAGATATTTAACCATGTCTTCCCCTTAACACCTGGCCTGTCCAGAGGTTCAGTCAATGAGCTCGTCAATAGCTTCAATGCTAAAATGTTAAATGTAATGGACACTATTGCTCCCATTAAGGTGAAGGTTATCTCTGGAAGGAAAAAGTCTCCCTGGAGAAACTCCACACTGGTGAAAAATGAAAAAAGAGATTGTAGGAAAGCTGAGCACAGATGGAGAAAAACAAACCTCCAGGTTCATCCATCCATCCATTCGCTTCTGCTTATCCTCCTCCAGGTTCATTCCAGTTATAATTGTGAAGTTTCTCTTTATAGATGTCAATCTATAAAGAGAAACTTCGCAATTATAATTTACAACTGAGGAGTGCAAGGAGGTCCTACTTCTCTGACATCATCACCAAAAACAGTCATAATGCTCGGGTCTTATTTTCTACAGTTGACAGGCTAACAAACCCTCCTGTGTCAGTGACAGCTGAACTTCATTTGACATGGCCTGCAATGACTTCGCCAAATTCTTCACAGACAAAATCCAAAAGATTAGACAAGCAATTGGTACATCAACAGCATATTCAGGATATGTACCGTGTCCACCGAAAAACTGTTTAAACACCATGAAACAGTTTCACCCTATTAACAGCAAAGACCTGGAGGACATCTTAGGTCAACTGAACTCCTCTTGCTGTTTAGATGTCCTGCCAACACGTTTTTTCAAAAAGGTCTCAAAGACTTTGGAGTCAGACCTGTTACAGATCGTCAACTTTTCTTTAATATCAGGTGTGTTTCCAGAACCACTAAAAACTGCTGTAATTAAACCTATACTGAAAAAGGACAATCTTGACAAGACACAAATGAACAACTACAGGCTGATCTCAAATCTCCCATTTTTAAGTAAGATCATTGAAAAAGCAGTTTCTCAGCAGCTCAGTTACTTCTTAAAACAGAATAACTGCTATGATGCCTTCGAGTCAGGTTTTAGACAGAACCACAGCACTGAAACCGCTCTGACCAAAGTGTTTAATGACATATGTCTGAATACAGACAGTGGAAAAATGTCAGTCTTAGTTTTACTGGATCTCAGTGCAGCATTTGATACAGTTGACCACAACATATTACTCAAACGACTGGAGAACTGGACAGGTCTTTCAGGAACTGTACTAAACTGGTTCAAAACATACTTAGAAAACAGGAAATACTTTGTATCAATAGGTAACTTCACATCTGAGCAGACAAGCATCACATGTGGAGTTCCCCAAGGTTCCATCTTGGGACCCCCTCTGTTTAACATTTACATGCTCCCACTGGCACAGATTATAAAGAACAACAAAATAAACTATCATAGCTATGTAGATGACACAAAAATATATATCACAATGTCACCAGGAGATCGAGGCCCTGTACAGGCTCTTGGTAAATGCATTGAGGAAATTAATGACTGGTTGTGCCACAATTTTCTCCAGCTAAACAAAAACAGAACTGAAGTAATAGTCTTTGGTGCCAAAGAAAAACGATTACAGATCACCAGAGAACTTCAATCTATACACCTAAAAACCACAAACCAGGCGAGAAATTTGGGTGTAGTGATGGATGCAGACCTAAACTTAGAAAAACACATTAAGACAATAACAAAATCAGCTTACTACCCCTTCAAGAATATTTCAAGGATAAAAGATCTGATGTCTCAACAGGACCTACCTGTCCGTCAGAGGATAGACTTTAAAGTTCTGATGCTGGTCTATAAAGCTCTGAATGGTTTAGGACCAAAATACAACAGTGACCTCCTGACCCAGTATGAACCTTCCAGATCCCTCAGGTCATCTGGATCCGTTTTTTTATCAGTTCCCAGAGTCAGAACCAGACACGGAGAAGCTGCATTCAGCTTTTATGCTCCATATATCTGGAACAAACTCCCAGAAAGCCTCAGATCAGCTGAAACACTCATTTTGTTTAAATCCAGGTTGAAGACTCACCTATTCTCAGCTGCGTTTGAATAAAGCACCAAATCCACACTTTTAAGCTTAAATTTCAAAACTTATATTTTAACTACTGATTTTATCTATTGTTCTGATTTTATCTACTGTTTTTTTTAAATCAATTTTAAATCATGCTTTTGTTGTTTTTGTTTTTTAATGTCTCTGTAAAGCACTTTGAATTACCTTGTTGTTGAATTGTGCTATATAAATAAACTTGCCTTGCCTTGCCTTGCCTAGAGGTGAATCTGAAGTTAAGTTGATGATGCTGAGATTTATTCACCAAATTGCACCTTCATACCAACTTTATAGTGTCTAATATAAAGACAGCAGTCTAGAGGATTGAAATCAGCCAGGACAACTCATGAAACATCTGTTAAATTAAGGTGTGTAAATCCACAAAGAGGAGTGAACCTCAGTAGGCCAGCTGATTACAGCCCGTACACTAAGAAAATTAACTGGAGCTCTCAATAGAAGTTATTGTGAACTGAGCCACTACAACTGATTCCTCCACCTACTGAATCCCAGTTTAACCTCTTCCCTACTCATTTTCCTGTTTACAGGTAAAGGCACCCTCTACGTGGTAGCCAAAAGAAAATAGAGCTATTTTTTTCTTCTTTGCTAATGTCTTACTTTACTGATTCAAGCTGAGTGCATTCTTTAGAATTAAAATACAGACTAACATAAAGTTTGTATTCCCATAAAATAATATTATTTCATCATTACATTAATGTAGAGCAAGGTTCTGTTGGCATGCCATAAAAATGGGTGGTAGAAAGGTTCTTCAAAGAGCTACTTTTACTTTCTTGTTTTGAGTGCATTTCACAGCTGGTACTTTTTCACTTTTACTTGAGTGAAGAAGCTGAATCAGTACTTCAACTTTTACTGGAGTATTTTTTAACAATAGTATCTGTAATTCTACTTCAGTACAGGATGTCTGTACTTTTGCCAACTCTCGTCATGAGACGGTAAGGACTACAGATTAATTTTGTTAAAAAAGAAAGAAAGAGGGAGCACAGGAAAATAGTGAAGAGCCAAGGGGCTGAAGGAACAACTGAGCAGATGTGGAAAGAATAAAGAAAGAGCAGGACACAGCACAGCAAGCAAAGCCACATGAATGGTCCTGTCCACTGTAAACGAGACAAACTGATCCCTGATCTGAATGCACTCTAGATCATTTTTTTCTTGTGCCATGACTGAAAATTATGTATGTTTTTTTTCCTGTCAAATATCTGGATTGTTTCAAACAGGTGTTAGTTCACATGGGATAAGTGAAGACTTTTTAAAAAAAATTCCCATATGGTTGTCAGAAAGGTGTTTATGGCTTTTAAGCAGCTTTGATGCTTTGAGCTGGTTCTAGGCCCAGCCATGAGTTGCCCATACCACTTGGTCTGATCCATTTTGAAACACGTAGCAACCTATAATAATGGATTGGATTTATATAGCGCTTTTCAAGGCACCCAAAGCGCTTTACAATACCACTATTCATTCACTCTCACACACTGGTGAAGGCAAGCTACAGTTGTAGCCACAGCTGCCCTGGGGCAGGCTGACAAAAGCGGGGCTGCCATATCGCGCCATCGGCCCCTCTGGCCATCACCAGTAGGCGGCAGGTGAAGTGTCTTGCCCAAGGACACAACGACTGAGACTGCCTGAGCCGGGGCTCGAACCAGCAACCTTCCGGTTACAAGACGAACTGCCAACTCTTTGAGCCACGATCGCCAATTATGTGAATATTTTGTTATTCACATAATTATCATATGGAGCAGTTGGAGAAATGCTGGGTTTCCCAGCAAAGGGAATAAGGAGGCCCTGGACGGAACGCCCACAGCCAACTGAGGCAGAGGCCGGCCATCCAGGACGTGTTCAGGGCCTGCTGATGCCACAGCATACAAGGCCAAAAATTTAAAGAGACTACTTTTTGTTTTTATGTTTTCGAAATTTTTTCTGAATCATTTGTGATATTTATCTTGAAAGGTGCTATATAAATACAATTTTACTGACTTACTTAATGTATTCATTTTGTCTCATGATGGCTTTTCATTAGAGCTATTTCCTTACTTCTAATTAGTTTGGAATACTTTTTACAATTGATCTACAAATGCAATAAAAACATGTTGGGTGTTACATCACGAGACAGCAGTAAATTTTGTGTGCTGGCACCATTTTATCAGAGTCAGGGGACCCAATCTCATACTCAGGCAGAAGGAGCTCAGTGAGACTTATCTGAAGATCTGAAATCTAACACACACTAAGCTGTGTGTCAGCTCATGCAGAAACAAATTGTAATTGTGCAGACAATCTCACGAATTTCTCACTGTTCCTACTGTCACAGATATGACATAGTGATGTTTCGTTGGTATCATCTACAACAGATAAAAGAAGAAAAAAGTGACAAATTTGCAAAAAGCCTGTCTGGAACTTGGCAGAAAGGCTAAACAGACAAGAAATGAAAAAAAAAAAATTCAAATGCAGGTATATGGATTTGTTTAGAGTCAAAATATTAATTTGTTATCCTACAAAACAATAATGTCATATACATTAGGTGAGACTGAACAAAATTCTGGTATCAGAAATAATGGATATGCGTACAATAAATACTCATTGTTAAATGTGATTTAGATAACTTCATAGCTTCATCTGAAGAACAGGAACAATCAAAAAATAAACAAGGACACAGTGTACACAAGGAAGCAGGGGACTGAACAAGATAGTAACAATTATATATGAGAGAACAAGGAGAAATATGTGATTCATTTGATACTTTTATAAATCGTAGGTACCAACAAGATATAGCAATATAAGAAAGTCAATTGTGGGAAAAATCTTCTTAATGTTCTTCATGAGCATGTCGTTGTTGTCTTGCTATATGAAGAAGATATTAAATACTGTGTAGATGTTTTACTAAGATGCAAACACAAGATTCATATTATCATTTCAGCAACAAGGAACGTAAAAAACAAAATGTTTCTGATATGACACCTTATCAGAGAGAATATAAGACTACAAGCACAACGATCCAGCATCATTCAACTGGCCACTCAGTCAGTGGTTGTGCACATTCTTTTGAGCAAGAGGTGAACATGGACAAAGGCTGTTCTACAGTTTGTGTATTGATTGTAGCACTTTGTGCATTGGTGCACTTTGGCACTGTTTTTTCCACAGTGAAAACTGGTGGCATTTTCACAGGTGAGTTTGGGTTTTTCTTTTTTACTTAGACGTGTTCAGCTCATAACTGTCTTCTTAACAATTCTTTCTGAAATGTGCATGTTTGTTAGTTACTTATATGGTCTGTTTGGGGACCACACAGCATCATAACTTTTGGCCCAATTACCACACCTCATTCATATCCTTTTCTGCTTCACTGCTTCTTCTAAAACCAGAATGCCCACGCCATCTTAAGCTTGATCAGTCATGTAAGGGGTGTGAGCACTGTCCTAGAGACAGACTTCTTGAGAGAGGGTGTGGAGTAAATTTTTGGTCAAACATTCTCAGTTTATAAAATGAGAGATAAAAAAGTTTCTTCAAGTTAAATCCACATTTACCACCCTCATTCCGTGAAACAGAATTCAAGAAAAACAGAAGAGGAAGAGGAGAGAGGAATTTGCTGCACTTCAGGAATAGCTGCTGCACAACAAAATACTGTGATAGTGACTGGCAGGGTCAGTGCATGCAGACAATATAACAGCATGCAATCTTTGACCACAAAAATGAAACACAGCACTAAAGTAAAGTGAAAGGAAAGTGAGATCAAACACAAACACTGCCTGCTTACGGATCCTTTCTGAAATGTGCATGTTTGATTTTGTCAAACAGCCAATTTGGCGACTGCAAAGCATCACAACTCTTATTCCTCACAGCTCATCCATGTCCTTTTTTGCTTTTCTGCTTCTTTCAAACCCAGAATGTCCACGCCATCTTAATCTTGCTCTGTCACGTAAGGGGTATGAGGACTGTCCTAGAGACCACATATGCTGTGTCTACGATGGTGAAGAAGTCTGTGTCCCTCCTGTTTCCAGTATGTGTCACAATGTTTAATTTCTTCTTAAGAGGGTGTGGTAAATTTTTCATTGAGTCTTCTCAGTCAGTAGAATGAGAGAGAGTCTAAAAATCAAATAAATTCCAGTAAAATCCACATTTACTGCACTTTCTGATTAGAGTTCTTTGTCTGCACTAATTTCTCTTTCCTTCCAGCAAAGCCAGGAGTGTGTCCTCGTCGGCGCTTAGACTTTGGACATTGTGCTGAAATTTGCTCTAAAGACAGAGACTGTCCTAATAATGAGAAGTGCTGCTCCAACGGATGTGGACATGAGTGCATGGCTCCATTGTCAGGTGAGATTGAACAAAGTGACATTTTAACAACCAAGTTTCTTTTGACTCAGATTTGTTCAGCTTATAATCTACTGCTCACGGTTTCTTTCTAAAATGTGCATGTTTGTTTTGTTTTGTTAAACAGCCAAACTGGCAATCAGACAGCTTTATAAGACTGACTTCATTTACCACAGCTCATCCATGTCCTTTTCTACTTTACTGCTTCCTCCAAAACCAGAATGCCCAAGCCATCTTAATCTTGCTCTGTCACGTAAGGGGTGTAATGACTGTCCTAGAGGCCACATATGCTGTATCTGTGATGGTGAAGAAGTCTGCGTCCCTCCTGTTTCCAGTATGTGTCACAATGTTTAATTTCTTCTTAAGAGGGTGTGGTAAATTTTTCATTGAGTCTTCTCAGTCAGTAGAATGAGAGAGAGTCTAAAAATCAAATAAATTCCAGTAAAATCCACATTTACTGCACTTTCTGATTAGAGTTCTTTGTCTGCACTAATTTCTCTTTCCTTCCAGCAAAGCCAGGAGTGTGTCCTCGCCGGCGCTTGCACAACAGGCGTTGTACTAAATCTTGCTCTAAAGACAGAGACTGCCCCAATAATGAGAAGTGCTGCTCCAACGGATGTGGACATGAGTGCATGGCTCCATTGTCAGGTGAGATTGAACAAAGTGACATTTTAACAACCAAGTTTCTTTTGACTCAGATTTGTTCAGCTTATAATCTACTGCTCACGGTTTCTTTCTAAAATGTGCATGTTTGTTTTGTTTTGTTAAACAGCCAAACTGGCAATCAGACAGCTTTATAAGACTGACTTCATTTACCACAGCTCATCCATGTCCTTTTCTACTTTACTGCTTCCTCCAAAACCAGAATGCCCAAGCCATCTTAATCTTGCTCTGTCACGTAAGGGGTGTAATGGCTGTCCTAGAGGCCACATATGCTGTATCTGTGATGGTGAAGAAGTC
This sequence comes from Diplotaxodon limnothrissa, assembly GCF_057381915.1. Taxonomy (NCBI): domain Eukaryota; kingdom Metazoa; phylum Chordata; class Actinopteri; order Cichliformes; family Cichlidae; genus Diplotaxodon; species Diplotaxodon limnothrissa. The sequence continues at coordinate 7,168,963 of NC_140615.1, read as the reverse complement.
TGCGTCCCTCCTGCTCCCAGTACGTGTCACTATGTTTAATTTCTTCTTGGTGTGTGTGGCAAATCTTTGGTTAAACCTTCTCAGTTAATAAAATGACAGATAATAAAATTTCTTCAAGTTAAATCCACATTTACCACCCTCTCTGGTTAGAGTTCTTTGTCTGCACTAATTTCTCTTTCCTTCCAGCAAAGCCAGGAGTGTGTCCTCGCCGGCGCTTAGACTTTGGACATGGACTGCTCATTATAACATTTTTCAGTTGTCTGGTTTCATTACTAATATTAAACACAAGCTATGTACCATACACGCCACTATTGGAGCATGGTTGAAAATGAAAGTGTGTCTTAAATGACATGTTATTAGAGAGACTGCAAATCTGTGAGCACAAAGACCCGGCATCCACTAACTGGCCTTCTCAGCCTGTGGTTGTGCACTAGTACACAGACAGTATTTTTGCACACAGGAGCACATTCCTTTGAGCAAAAGATGAACGTGGACAAACACTGATCGACTTTGTCAGTTTTTTGTTTGTTCTGCTAGAACTTACTGCAAATTAACAGGCAAATTTTCTTTGGGGGGGGGGGGGCTCAGATGTGCTCAATTTATAATCTGCCTGCTTACGGATCCTTTCTGAAATGTGCATGTTTGATTTTGTCAAACAGCCAATTTGGCGACTGCAAAGCATCACAACTCTTATTCCTCACAGCTCATCCATGTCCTTTTTTGCTTTTCTGCTTCTTTCAAACCCAGAATGTCCACGCCATCTTAATCTTGCTCTGTCACGTAAGGGGTATGAGGACTGTCCTAGAGACCACATATGCTGTGTCTATGATGGTGAAGAAGTCTGTGTCCCTCCTGTTTCCAGTACGTGTCACAATGTTTAATTTCTTCTTAATAGGGTGTGGTAAATTTTTCATTGAGTCTTCTCAGTCAGTAGAATGAGAGAGAGTCTAAAAATTAAATAAATTCCAGTAAAATCCACATTTACTGCACTTTCTGATTAGAGTTCTTTGTCTGCACTAATTTCTCTTTCCTTCCAGCAAAGCCAGGAGTGTGTCCTCGTCGGCGCTTAGACTTTGGACATTGTGCTGAAATTTGCTCTAATGACAGAGACTGCCCCAATAATGAGAAGTGCTGCTCCAACGGATGTGGACATGAGTGCATGGCTCCTGTCATAGGTGAGATATAAACAACATGACAGTTATCCACAGGATATCAACTGCTGCAACACATATCACGTTGCAAGTTGCAAAAAGGCTGTCACTGACCATTAATTTGTGCAGACATAATTAAATATAGGAAAATATATATACTAAGATTAATAATTTAATATATGTATACTTGGGAATGCACGAAATTTGAGAAGGTGAAAACTTGTGTTAATCTCCTTTTTTTGCTTGGGGGTAAGTTGGGTACTGAACAACAAAAACCATTAAGACTCTTGTAATGATGCAGTATCAGACTGCACAAGTCTTGTCTGATATATGGGAATTAGAGTGTAAATGTGGGGTGGTAATATGAATTTAAACTAGACTTCTCCAGGAAACTCATTCCTTAGCAGGAAGAAAGAGGTCCAATAGCATCATTCCGTGAAACAGAATTCAAGAAAAACAGAAGAGGAAGAGGAGAAAGGAATTTGCTGCACTTCAGGAATAGCTGCTGCACAACAAAATACTGTGATAGTGACTGGCAGGGTCAATGCATGCAGACAATATAACAGCATGCAATCTTTGACCACAAAAATGAAACACAGCACTAAAGTAAAGTGAAAGGAAAGTGAGATCAAACACAAACACTGCCTGCTTACGGATCCTTTCTGAAATGTGCATGTTTGATTTTGTCAAACAGCCAATTTGGCGACTGCAAAGCATCACAACTCTTATTCCTCACAGCTCATCCATGTCCTTTTTTGCTTTTCTGCTTCTTTCAACCCAGAATGTCCACGCCATCTTAATCTTGCTCTGTCACATAAGGGGTATGAGGACTGTCCTAGAGACCACATATGCTGTGTCTATGATGGTGAAGAAGTCTGTGTCCCTCCTGTTTCCAGTACGTGTCACAATGTTTAATTTCTTCTTAATAGGGTGTGGTAAATTTTTCATTGAGTCTTCTCAGTCAGTAGAATGAGAGAGAGTCTAAAAATTAAATAAATTCCAGTAAAATACACATTTACTGCACTTTCTGATTAGAGTTCTTTGTCTGCACTAATTTCTCTTTCCTTCCAGCAAAGCCAGGAGTGTGTCCTCGTCGGCGCTTAGACTTTGGACATTGTGCTGAAATTTGCTCTAATGACAGAGACTGTCCTAATAATGAGAAGTGCTGCTCCAACGGATGTGGACATGAGTGCATGGCTCCATTGTCAGGTGAGATTGAACAAAGTGACAGTTATCCACAGGATATCAACTGCTGCAACACATATCATGTTGCAAGTTGCAAAGAGGCTGTCACTGACCATTAATTTGTGCAGACATAATTAAATATAGGAAAATATATATATTAAGATTAATAATTTAATATATGTATACTTGGGACTGCACGAAATTTGAGAAGGTGAAAACTTGTGTTAATCTCCTTCTTTTTGATTGGGGGTAAGTTGGGTACTGAAGAACAAAAACCAACCACACAGGAGCACATTCCTTTGAGCAAAAGATGAACGTGGACAAACACTGATCGACTTTGTCAGTTTTTTGTTTGTTCTGCTAGAACTTACTGCAAATTAACAGGCAAGTTTTTTGTTTTGGTTTTTTTTTTTTTGGGGGGGGCTCAGATGTGCTCAATTTATAATCTGCCTGCTTACGGATCCTTTCTGAAATGTGCATGTTTGATTTTGTCAAACAGCCAATTTGGCGACTGCAAAGCATCATAACTCTTATTCCTCACAGCTCATCCATGTCCTTTTTTGCTTTTCTGCTTCTTTCAACCCCAGAATGTTCACGCCATCTTAATCTTGCTCTGTCACGTAAGGGGTATGAGGACTGTCCTAGAGACCACATATGCTGTGTCTATGATGGTGAAGAAGTCTGTGTCCCTCCTGCTCCCAGTACGTGTCACTATGTTTAATGTCTTCTGAAAAGGGTGTGGATTAAATATTTGGTTAAATCTTCTCAGTTAATAAAATGACAAGTAGTTTAAAAATAAAGTTTGCACATACAAATTGTGCTAGATCTTGCTTTGATGACAGAGACTGTCCCTTTATTCTGAAGTGTTGCTACAATGGATGCGGACATGAGTGCATGGTACCAGACATAGGTGAGATACGAACAAAGTGGCAGTTATCTAAAGCAGCGGCCCCCAACCTTTTTTGCCCCACGGACCGGTTTATGTCTGACAGTATTTTCACGGACCAGCCTTTAAGGTGCCGCGGATAAATACAACAAAATAAAACCAGTACCAGTACCCAAAAAAGAAAATTTATTCATAACACACTGGAAAAGAGCCAGGGAAACCGATTTAATGATAAAAACGATAAAAAATAACGAAACCCTAAAAAAACTATAAATTTCACAACCGAGCTTCAACTCTCGCAGCCCGGAACCAAACGACTCACGGGCCTGTACCAGTCTGTGGCCCAGGGGTTGGGGACCGCTGATCTACAGGTTATCTGTTATCATGTCATCTACAATAGGTAGAAGTCAGAAAAGGCTGTCTCTAACAATTGTGCACAAAAAAGAGAAAATGTTTAATTTCATACACATTTCCTTGAGATTGTATGAAACATGAAAGAGTGAGAACTTTAAAAAAAAGCTTGTTAGTCTTCTTTATGACCATGTGTTTCGTTGTGTACTGCAGACCAGAGACTTACTGCTGTCATTTTGTGTGAGACTGTATAAGTTTTGCCTGATATTTGGGAACTGGAGTGTACACGTTGGGTGGAATCTAACTTGAAATGAGAGATTAATCAACTGGATCTCCATGAGACTCATACCTTAGTCGAGAAGAAGGAAGTGCAGTAAGCCTCCTTCAGAGAAACAGGGTGGCCACAGCCTAAAACACAATCAAATGTTTCACAATTTCCAGAAACTCTTAGAAGAGATTTTTATTAATTTACTGCAATTCAGGGTTCAATAAGGTCAAAGGATATCTTTCAGAGGGACAACCCACCACACTCTCTGGAGTTCTTGGTCTATACTCATTTCTCTTTCATTTCAGTAAAGCCAGGAGTGTGTCCTCACAGACACTTGGGCCACGGACGTTGCCTTGAATCTTGCTTTAATGACAGAGATTGTCCCTTTTTTGAGAAGTGTTGCTCCAATGGATGCGGACATGAGTGCATGGCTCCCTACAAAGGTAATAGATGCACAAAGCAGCCAAGACCCTTTAAATAATTCACCAAGTGGTTAATGGTATTTTGTAACTAATCATATTTTTGGGTTTGGTGTATCTGTGAAGGCTGACTGCTGCCCCCTGCCTGAAACCACCTCCATGTGTGCTGGTCAGTGTCCAGGAGAGCAGAAGTGCTGCAGGACATCCTGCGGTCATGCGTGCAATGAGCCCCGCTGATTAGAAAGTACCAAGTCAATCTACATTAAACATCTTTACAAATTTACTATGGCCTTCTCTTTAATGCAATACTTTTTTTCTTTCTGTAATATTATTAAGACTTTCTTTTTCTGATGATGACAAATGTTTTTGTAAAGGCAGACTGCGTGGCTAGGCACTTGATTATATGCGTCTGTGACAACGGGACTGAAAAAAACACCTCAATTCAGAGAACAGGGAGTGTGGCTCCAGACCTGCTGCTTTTACTTAAATCTACTTCAAAACAAGTGATTTCCTGTCCCATTAAAGATAATATTCATTACTTTTAGGTATCTTTCTTTGTATTTGTTTGTTTGTGAGAGTATTTGGATATCGTGTTTTGGACAAAGTTTGTATTTAAAAACAAAAAAGAAACCATGTTGAATTCACTCTGACATAATGTATCTCTGTATCTGATTGTTCCTAGTAGGGAGATTGAAAAGAAGCAATAATCACTCCATGTGAGCTCAGAGGCTTCAGAGGGCAGTGAGATATCAAATCAGAATAACCTGATTTGTATTTTATTACAGTTTCCTCACAGTAACATCATGCACTATGATTTAATGGAGTTACAGTTTCAAACTTCCAGAAAACAAATCAATGTTCAAACTAGAGCTGCAAAAAATAAAAACAAAAATAAAAACGCCGACACTGCTATCAACAAAAATGGTATTTTAAGCACAGCTATCGAGTTTTTATAGTCAGTGCATGCCTGGTTTAGACACTGCCCATTGGTTTACATAAACAGATATAATATGATGATATTCCATTTATAGTCGCATATAACGTTTGAGCATAAGCTAAGAAACAAGTCAAGATAGGAACACGAAAATATGTATCTGACAACCTCCTTTCTTACAGAAAACATGACTCATGTTCGTCACTTTGTGGTGAAAGGAAGCAGCGGCATCAACCCTTACTATACCGTTCTCGTGTGATTCCTCTGGGAAGTAAAGTATCTTAAATTAGGCTGTGAGTGATATGGATTTTGGCCCGTCAAGCTGTGCGCCCTCCTCCACAGCAGCCTCAAGCTAACAAGCTAATTAATAGGAGGCAACAAGAAAGAAAGCTTAAGTGGGAGACTGACTATGGTGCACCTTTACACCACAGATAAAATACATTATTAACACATTCAATGCAAATGTAACATTTTTTCTTCTGTAATTGGCAGCAGTTAACAGCATCCAACATTATTAAGGGTAATTTTGTGCTGAGGATGTTTAACAATGTCATAGATTTGTATAAATGATACCTGCTGCTAAAGCAAAACACACGGCTGTTTCCATTATTGCTCCCCATTCTGTGCAGGGGAGGAATTTAAGTGCTAAAAGCGGAAAATCAGAAGTAAATAGCATGAACATTTCACAGTTTGTGAGCACACAAAAACTGCAGAAAAATGAGTTTGTCAGAGTGGCCATATGTAGGATTTCACACACTCAATTTGGAAAGCTCTGTTGAAACAACCAGTTAAAATCAATCGTTGACATCTTTCAGTCCTATTTCCAAATAAAAAATATTTCAGTTTTAATCAAATGTAATGATTTGTTTTTATCAAGCCAAATCTTCATTTATTTATTCTTTACTTTGTTTATCATTTCATTTTATCAGTGCATCCCTAGTTTTAGCACAGCCTACTAATTTACATAAATATGATACTATGTGACAATATTCAGTCAATAACAGCATGTAATGTTGGAACAAAAACTAATAAACAAGTTAGATTGGAAGACTAAGACATGTTCTCCACCTTGTGGAGAAAAGAAGAAGTAGCTGCTTGAGACTTACCAACACTTCTTGTAGAATTTCTGTGGGAAGTAAAATATTCTGCAATGGACTGTGTGGTCTGCACAGTGGTGTACACGCCAAGCACACACCCAACTAAACTGAACAGAGAGGCCATCCTCCACATCACCCTTAAGCTAACACGCTAAACAATAGTTATTTTGTAGAGTCATAAAGTCATCTCATCCAGTAAATGCTGTAAATCATCACCAGAGCATAAATTATTAGTCTTAAACAGAATCATTATTAATATTGTGGACACCTTATGTATGTAATTGATGTGTGATTTAAACAATCTAGGGCCCAACACTGACCCCTGGGGGACACCAGAAGCATAACTTCCTTCTCTAATATATGAGCAAGAATTCATTTAACTTCACAAACTGGTGCCAGTCTCTTTAAAAAAAAACAACTCTGAAATTACTTTAAAACTCCTCATCTGATCTATTGTATCAAATTTGTTTCTGAAGTGTGTAAATAATCCAACCGCATATTGTTTTTGTTTTTTTGTCTATGGAGTCTAATAATGCTAGATGGAAATGCGGGCTGGTTCACTGGTTAAAAAGAAAATAAACCGCTTCGCACATGTCAGATACTGTTGGAGGAGAAATTGATTCATTTGCTGGAAGCACTAAAATAAAGTGAAGGTAAAATTAGGTCACATGACAAAAACTATTGTTCATCATAACATTTTTCAGCTGTCTAGTTTTATTACTAACATGTAAACAACATTAGAAGATTCATACCACAGTACATGCCATATTTTATCTGTAACTCTACAGGCACAAGGACCCAGCATCCTCTAAGTGGCCTGCTCAGCATGTGGCTATGGACTAGTGTACAGTATTTTTTGCACACAGCAGTACATGTTTTGAGCAAGAAGTGAACATGGACAAACACTGGTGGACAATTTGCGCATTGGTTTTAGCATTTTGCGCATTAGCGCACTTTGACACTGTTCTTTCAGCGAGCGCTTGTTGCAAAATAACAGGCAAGTTTCTTTTGACTCAAATTTCTTCAACCCATTATCTGACTGCTTACGGATTCTTTTTGAAATGCGCGTGATTGTTTGTTTAGCAACCAAATTGGTAACCACTCAAAATCATAACTCATGTCTCCTTTGGCACGGCTGATCCGTAATGCTTTTCTGCTCTTTTCTTTCAAGTCTCAGCTGTCTAAAAGTCAGTCAAAAGGCCCGTGTACCACACTCTCCCGTTCTATCTCTTTGTCTATACTGATTTCTCTTTTCTTTCAGGAGTGTGTCCTCGCAGGCGCCTGGGCTACGGACGGTGTGCTGAATTTTGCTCTAATGACAGTGACTGCCCCGACAAGGAAAAGTGCTGCTCCAACGGGTGTGGACATGAGTGCATGGCACCGTACGTAGGTGAGAGATCAACAAAGTAGAAAACACCCCCATGTACATCCCAAGTGTTTAAAGGTATTTTATAACTAATCATATTTTTTTGACTTCGCTGTGATCAGTGAAGCCTGGCGGCTGCCCCCTGCCTGAGACCACCCCCATGTGTGCTGAGTACTGCTATCACGATGGTCAGTGTCCAGGAGATCAAAAGTGCTGCAGGACTACCTGTGGTCATGCATGCAGTGAGCCCTGCTAAGGAAGTCCATCATCTACATTAAACATCTCTCCTTTTTAAACGGACACATTTTTCCCACAAAGAAAAAGTGGCCTGTTTGCATTTATTCCTTGTTCTCTTTTTTTTACCGCCTGTATTCTTACTTCAGTGTGAAAAACAGTATATCTGTTCCATTTCTAATTAAAGCCTTAGAGTATGATGCATTGTTTTTGTTGTTTTTGTATGACCAATAAAAATAGCCCAATCCTGTATAACCTTGCTATAAATGTGTTTTTAATAGATCCTGGAATTCACAAGCCTGTCGGGTTTTTTGAGTCCGTTTCCCTGCAAAAACAAATGATGAAATGTAGCAAGAATGGAAAGTGTTTCCTGGCAGAACACAAAATGATTCAGATGGACAATGAAAACGTTCTTAGTTTTCAGCATTGTTGCACACTTGTGTCTCAAAATGTATTTTGCTGTTTGTTATTTAAAGAACATTTTAGTTTTTTTTATAAATTACTAGTTTGACCAAAGAAAGTTGCAACAATCAGTGACAAGTTCCTTTACTATATCATGTCCGAGGAGAAAACTTGCAGTTTGTAGCAGATCACATATGAACATCAAATTCTACATGTGGAAAGCTGCTTTTCGCTTTGTTTTTGTTCCACACTGTTGGCAAACACACAGGGGTAAGAACTGCTGACCTGGCAAATACAGAGAGACCTCTGTGTTTGTTCCTTCAGAGTCTGTCATCAGTGAGGCCAACTATGTTTACACAAAAATGTGGGCACTCAATAGGAAGTAATAATGTTCCAACTCCTGTTTAATTTAGAGTTGGGAACTTTCATGTCTAGTAATTTGAAAAATGATGTTTGGCAGTTTATTGAAAAGGCAGTGACAGTAATAACAATACAGAACATAGTCAAATATTCAAATGGAGCTCACTGTTTTACAGAAATATTTTTCTAGGAAGGAAAACAAACAAAAATGTGTGTAAAAGGCTTAAACAAAAGTAAATGCATGGCAGTATTTTATTTAGTATTTAACATCTACAGGAGCTGCTCAGCCATAGAACCCAGGACCACAAAGCTCCAGGCACAGTTTTAGTGCTGATGTTAATCCCAGCGGTGTTTGGAGTTCTGCAGTTGAGTCAGCAGTTTTGGTGACTTTTAGACTGTATCACCTCAGCCCTTGGTGAAACCCCTCTGAAGATCTACATGTCCAACAATTTGTGGCCAAGTTGTTGTGGCTCCTAGATGCCTCCACTTTGCTATATCACCACTTCACCTGATCATTAAATATCTTAAGAGGGAAAAAATTTCATGAACTGACTTGTTGCGGTGGTGGCATCCTATTACACTACCATACTCAAATTTAGTGAGCTCTTTAGAACAACCTTTAACAAATAAAGGCAGACTGCTTGGCTGTTACCTGCAGCAACAGGAGTGAAAGCACCTGAATTTAGAGAAGAGGAAGTGTGGCTCTGTAGTTTTGTCCATAGTGTATTTGTTGTAAGACAACAAAAGTGCTTAAAACTGATGACTTAATAATTGAACAAATAAAAGGTTTTTATTATGCTCAGACAATTGCATTCAACATTCAAAACTGTAACCAAAATCAGTGCCAAATAAATATTTGGTAAAGGGCAGCTCGGTTTTACTTGACAACGATTGATATCCTGTGTAGAAACATGAAAAAAGTTCATTTTATCACTTTTAAGTCTATACTTTTTAGAATTCGTTTCACACAATATACGACATCATACTGGAATGAGTTTTAGAGTTTTTAATGCGCTGTCATGAATGAAGTTTCAATTAAGATAAGCAGCCTAAAAAGAAAAACGTTAGGACATCCTGAAGTGACTTTGACTTGGTGTATCTCATAGTGGCGGAGATGCCAAATAAGTCTTAAGACCACTTAGAGACCAAAAGCGATTATATTTCTGAGTCCAGAGGCTTCAGAGTGCAGTGAGATATGAAATCACTGTTTCCTCAAAGTATCAGTATGCCTTAATGACAGTGTGGCATTATGTTGTAATGGGTTATAGTTTTAAAAATCCAGAAAACAAACAAACAAACAAAAAAAAAAAACCCTACCCCAAATCCCCCAAAACGAAGGGGTATTAAAACACTGCAGCCCATTGCTCAGCTTTGGTTCCTCATATTTATCAAACAAGAACAAATCTTCAACTTCCCGTCTACTTTTTTTGTCCTTAGGCAGCAAGAAATTGCTTTAAAACACAAATGTATCCATCTTATTCAATTCAACAACAAAATCCTCAAGTTGACAGGTTTTAAAACATTCATAGCAGTATTTGTCCCAGTTCTTCCCTGTATATTATATATTTTCCAGTAGTTCAACAAAAGGAAAACTTCCTTTCTAAAAGATGCCACTTGGCATGCTCACAAAGCCTCAGAGTGGCGGGACGCCCCTCATCCTTCGGATGACGTTAGCGATCCGCTTGGCCAGTCCTGGGTTGGGCTCTTCGATCTGGAAGCTCCGCGTTAGTAAGTTGTATAGAGAGCCGTAGCCCACAGCCACTACAGTGCATGTGAGGCAGATGACATTGTAAGGCATGCTGAAGTCTGGAGTGGGCAGATTGACAAGCAGAGGCTCTGTGTAGATGCGGACAAAGTAGCTGGACTCTTCTTTACAGGGAAAACTGGTGAGAGAGGAAAATTTGATCATCCCATTTTCTAGATAAACGTGTCTGTGCAGAAACTCAAACAGTCCGTGAATAAAACACAATAAATGTCATTTTCATCAAGGTGGGTGGGAGATGGGGCTGTGTACTTACAAGCTGCTGAAAAGTGGTCGTTCCCGAGTGCTGTTTGTGTGCATGGCGACAGTGCTTGGTACAAGAGAACTAATAACTGAAGATCTAAATGTTAAAGACAAGGACAAGGACTTTAGACAATAAAAGTCTGAAATTAATTTAAAATCCTAAAAAATAAAAAGCAAAAATCATTTGAGAAGCAACACATGTCACACATGCAATCCTACGTGCATACCCGACATAGAAACCGTGGTTGGGATCGGGTGGGTATTCAGTCCATTTGAGCAGAGCCCTCTCAAACTGCACTGTAACCTCAGTCACAGAGTTTGGAGGAAGCTGGATCAGCATCTCCAGCAGGTGGGGCTTCACACGGTCCTTAGATGGCTCGTAGTGGATGTAGCCTAGCAGAGGAAGAAAAAAAACAAGTGACCAATAATACACTGATTAAATGTTCAAACTAGAACTGCACAAACACAAAGGCTCTGGCATCTGCTGTCAAGAAAATTGTATTTTAAACAGCTATCAACCCAGAGTTTTCACAGTCAGTGAATCCCTAGTTTAGACACAGATCACTGGTTTATATAAATTACATAATGGGACAATATTTAATCAATAACAGCATGTTATTCAAGTTAGAAATGAACACCAACATATGTATTTGATAACTGTTTCTTACAGAAAACATGACTCATATTCTCCACCTTGTGGCAAAAAGAGGCAGCTGCATGAACCCTTACTAACCATTCCTGTGGGTTAATGTGGGAAGTCAAGTATCTTACAGTGGGCTGTGAACAGCATGACCGACTTACCCCTGTAAGGTCAAATGTATCATATTTGAAACATGAGTTTTTGAGACCTTTACATCATTAGTGTGATTTCTTTAACCTTAAACCCTTTACACATTTTTGCTGAAGATGAATAGTCATCAATAAATTGCACAGAAATGCTGGTGTAGCAAAAATCATACAAGTCAAAACTCATAATTCATGACAGGTTCAATAAAAACTCCAGCTTCAAGAAAATTAGATTTTTCTGGCAATTATTTCATGGTTCAGATTTTACAGGGTTAAGTAAAAGACTGAATAATAATATCCATCGTTGAAGAAGTCAACATCAAAAATCAAAGCCTGCAAAGATGCTCACATGTCCACAGGACATTTAAGCTAACTAACAGAAGGCAACAAAAATGAAAATGAAATCAAGTTGAAGGCACACAAGTTCAGCTCAAGTGGGAGTCTGACTATCGTGCACCTCTACAAAGTGTAAAGAGAAGGCTGTGTATTCATTTGCCACTGGCAATTTGTGCTTTTAAAGAACATAATTAGCATCATCATGTTGATGTTTGAATCAAGGTATGGGGGTCAGAGGCAGGGGACAGCACCTTCAGAAAGCCACTAAACTGAAAAGATGCACTCATGGACTGTTTCTTTGAGCTGTAAGTGCAACTTTCATTTTTATGTGCAGGTGTTTCATGGCAATAGACAAAGCTGCAAGAATCAACTAAACAACATGATGTAAGATCTACTTTTCTTCTTTTATTTAATTAAACCTCCTAAGAAATGATTCAGTGGTCATATTCAGATCCATGAAACAGTCCCAGTAAGACTTGCAGACATAGAAACAAAAAAATAAAGATGTATTGCTTTACCTTTATATCAGATCTATTCTACCAAAGCAGGCTTGTTAAATAGGTTGCGGGGAGGTGGCTGAGTGATAGTCTTCTAGTTGAATTTGTGATATGCTAATGCTAAACAGCGCAAAGGCTAATAAGATTTTTTTGTAGACTGGTTGAGGTCCTCTCCGTGAATCGCGACCTTATCGTGGTGGAGGGGTTTGTGTGTCCCAGGGATCCCAAGGTCGATGTTGTCTGGGGGCTTTTGCCCCCTGGTAGGGTCTCCTGTGGCAAATTGGTCCTGGGTGAGGGACCAGACAAAGAGCGATTCAGAAGACCCTTATGAAGAAAACATTGAGGGAACAGTTTACCCTGCCCGGGATAGGGTTACCGGGGCCCCGCCCTGGAGCCAGGCCCGGGGAGGGTGCCCGACGGGCGAGTGTCTGGTGGCCGGGCCTTAGTCCATGGGGCCCAGCCGGGCACAGCCCGAAAAGGGGACATGGGCCCATCCTCCCGCAGGCCCACCACCCGCAGGAGGGGTCGGGTCCATTGTGTGCCGGGCAGCGGCCAGGAGCGGAGGCCCTGGCGGACTGATCCCCGGCTGCCAAGACTGGCAATTGGGACATGGAATGTCACCTCTCTGGTGGGGAAGGAGCCTGAGTTAGCGCGTGAGGTTGAGAGGTACCGGCTAGATATAGTCGGGCTCACCTCTACGCATGGCTTGGGCTCTGGAACCAGTCTCCTGGAGAGGGGCTGGACTCTCAGTCTGGAGTTGCCCCTGGTGAGAGGCGGCGGGCTGGGGTGGGTATTCTAATATCCCCTCGGCTTGCTGCCGGTACGTTGGGGTTTTCCCCGGTGGATGAGAGGGTTTGTTCCCTGCACCTTAGGGTCGGGTAACGGGTCCTGACTGTCATCTGCACTTATGCGCCGAGTAGCAGTTCAGAGTACCCTGCCTTCTTAGAGTCCCTGGGTGGGGTGCTGGAAGGTGCTCCACCTGGAGACTCTGTTGTCCTGCTGGGAAACTTCAATGCTCACGTGGGTAATGACAGCGAGACCTGGAGGGGCGTGATTGGGAGGAACGGCCTCTCTGATCTGAACCCGAGTGGTGTTTTGTTATTGGACTTCTGTGCAAATCACACTTTGGCCATAATGAACGCCTTGTTCGAACATAAGAGTGCCCATAAGTGCACGTGGCACCAGGATGCTCTAGGCCGCAGGTCGATGATTGATTTTGTAATCGTATCACCAGACCTGCGACCATATGTTCTGAACACTCGGGTAAAGAGAGGGGTTGAGCTGTCAACTGATCACCACCTGGTGGTGAGTTGGATCAGGTGGTGGGGGAGGATGCTGGACAGACCTGGTACACCTAAACGCGTAGTGAGGGTGTGCTGGGAACGTCTAGCAGAGGCCCCAGTCCGCGAGATCTTCAACGCACACCTCCGGCAGAGCTTCAACAGCATTCCGAGGGAGACTGGGGACATTGAGTCTGTGGGACTCCGGAGGCAGCCGACAGGTATCGACAGGCCAAGCGGAATGCGGCTCGGGCAGTGGCTGAAGCAAAAACTCAGGTGTGGACAGAGTTCGTAGAGGCCATGGAAAAAGACTTTCGGACTGCCTTGAAGAGATTCTGGCAAACTGTCAGGCATCTCAGCAGGGGAAAGCGGTGCTCTACCTGCACTGTGTATAGTGCTGGCGGAGCGCTGATGACTTCGACTGACAAAATTGTCAGGCGGTGGAAGGAATACTTCGAGGACCTCCTTAATCCCACTGACATGTCTTCCGAGGAGGAAGCAAAGTCTGGGGATGAGGGGAATGACCCGCCAATTTCTGGAGGCGAGGTCACTGAGGCAGTTAAACAACTCCTTGGTGGCAGAGCCCCTGGTATTGATGAGGTCCGCCCAGAGGTCCTGAAGGCTCTGGACGTTTTAGGGCTGTCCTGGTTGACACGCCTCTACAATGTTGCGTGGAAATCAGGGGCAGTACCCCTGGAGTGGCAGACCGGGGTGGTGGTCCCCATCTTTAAGAAGGGGGACTGGAGGGTGTGTTCCAACTACAGGGGGATCACACTCCTCAGCCTCCCTGGGAAAGTCTATGCCAGGGTGCTGGAAAGGAGAGTTAGTCTGCTAGTCAAACCTCGGATACAGGAGGAACAATGCGGTTTTCGTTCTGGTCGCGGAACACTGGACCAGCTCTTTATCCCCTCAAGGATACTTGAGGGTGCATGGGAGTTTGCCGAACCAGTCTACATGTGTTTTGTGGACTTGGAGAAGGCATTTGACCGTGTCCCTCGGGGTGTCCTATGGGAGGTGCTGCGGGAGTATGGGGTGTCTGGCCAATTGCTACAGGCCATTCGATCCCTATACAACCGTTGCAAGAGCTTGGTTCGCACCCGGTGGGTGATGGGCTCCGCCAGGACTGCCCTTTGTCACCGATTCTGTTCATAATTTTTATGGACAGGATTTCTAGGCGCAGCCAAGTGGCGGAGGGCTTTCACTTCGGTGGCCTCAGAATCTCATCTCTGCTTTTCGCGGATGATGTGGTTCTGTTGGCTTCATCGGGTGAAGGCCTCCAGCTCGCACTGCAACGGTTCGCAGCCGAGTGTAAAGCAGCGGGAATGAGGATCAGCACCTCCAAATCTGAGGCCATGGTTCTCAGCCGGAAAAGGGTGGAGTGCCCACTCGGGGATGAGTTCCTGCCCCAAGTGGAGGAGGTCAAGTACCTCGGGGTCTTGTTCGCGAGTGATGGGAGAAGGGAGCCGGAGATCGACAGACGGATTGGTGCGGAGGCTGCAGTGATGCGGACGCTGCACCGGTCCGTCGTGGTGAAGAGGAAGCTGATTGTAAAAGCGAAGCTCTCAATTTACCGGTCAATCTACGTCCCTACCCTCACCTATGGCCACGAGCTGTGGGTAGTGACCGAAAGAACGAGATCACGGATACAAGCGGCGGAAATTAGCTTCCTCCGAAGGGTGGCTGGCCTCTCCCTTAGAGATAGGGTGAGAAGTTCGGCCATCCAGGAGGGACTCAGAGTAGAGCTGCTGCTCCTCCACATCGAAAGGAGCCAGCTGAGGTGGTTCGGGCATCTGACAAGGATGCCTCCTGGGTGCCTCCTGGGGTTGGTGTTCCAGGCATGTCCCACCGGGAGGAGGCCCCGGGGCAGACCCAGGACACGCTGGAGAGATTATATCTCTCGGCTGGCCTAGTAACGCCTTGGTGTTCCCCCGGATAAGCTGGAGGAGGTGGCTGGGGAGAGGGAGGTCTGGGCTTCTCTGCTTAGGCTCCTACCCCCGCGACTCGGCCCCGGATAAAGCGGATGAAGATGGATGGATGGATGAGGCTCATATGTGGACCAAACTGTACATGTGAAGGCCATATAAGACATACATTTTTGATTGAATTAATAATTCATAAGTCAGCTGCTCCATGATATTCTTATTTCCACAGTGGCCTTAAGTGAAGTTAAGGACATTGTACCGGACCAATATCCTGTACTACACTGTGTACTCACTGTACAGGATATTGGTCATCTTTCAAAGGTAAATTGTTTTTGGGACAATGTAAATTTATTATTCTGATTGCAAATGAACAGTGCACACATCCTTTACTGCTTTCTAAAAATACTCACTGGGCTTGTTGTCCTTTCCCTTGCTCGTCACACTGAGCGTGTGGATGTAGAGACGAAGATACCAAGGTACCGAGTCCAGCAGCAGTACAGGGAAAGACCTGTATGGGTGGTTGTTGTACATTAATGTGTGAATCTCTCCTGTCTGCAGCCCGTATCCAGCCACATAACGCTCAGCATGGAGCAAGGGACGCAGCATTTCACCTGAGGACAGAAAGTCAGACTGATTTTAATAATTCACTGGGTGTAAAACAAATGTGACAATCAAAAAAATGCCTTAAAATTGTGTGAAGTGTGTGCATTTTATTATCTTGTTCTTGTTTCATCATACATTCTTCAAGACAATATTCTGACTATTATACACAGCTTTATACATTATACAGTCTCTACTCTTCTGGCTCACCCTCATTGGACTTCCATCGAATCAGCAGGTTGAGGGAGCGCACAGTGCCAAAGGTGGTTTCTTGGGTCAGATCGTACACAGAGAAGGTCCGTCTGTCTCCCAGCACCACTGCCTGGCTCAGCAGGGAAGTGGCTGGGCTGAGCTCAAACTGCTCCCCCTGCAAAATAAAAACAGGTTTGTTCCAATCATAACTCTTACAGAGCTTCAATAATAAATTTGACATTATCTATACATACAAGTAGTGCCGTTTATCAACAGATAATCCACTAGATCAGCAACACCTCCATGTTCATATAGCTGTCACAATTCGATGTTTTGTATTCTAAGGTTTGAATTATCTAATGATTTAGATTTGCATATTTTATATTAAAGGAAAAGCTAACCTGAGGGTTGTCTGTGATGTCGATATATAATTTACTGGAGGAGGCCAACGGACAAGCTTCTGTCAGGGTCCGAGAGAACATCTTGAACAAAGACCACTCTGAGGGAAGAGACAGCTTGAATTAACAAAAGCCAGGGGAATGTTACCAAAACCCAAATATGGGACAGAGAACAAAAAAAAAACGTGCTTTCGCTCACCTCGTTTGGTCTGTCCAGAGTTGTGCAGGTCAAAGACTGAATTCAACGTCTGTCTCAGCTCCCAGGATGTGGTTTTGCACTGCCAGTCCTGACACACGGACCTGATGTGCACTGCCTGGGAATGAAAACTGCTGTGGAAGAGTTTCTCTGACTTCAAAAGGACAGCGAGACCAGCCTGTTCGGAAAACATAGTGAGGAGAAAACTTAATACGCTAACAGATGGCATTGATGTCCCGCGCTTTTTTTAGGAAGAAAAATGCACATGTAAAAGGGGGGGGGGGGGGGGAGAGGGGGAGAGAGAGAGAGAGAGAGAGAGAGAGAGGGACATTTACCTTGGATCCACATGGCAAGAGTTTCTTCCAGGGTGTCAAATTCTCTGTGCAAACAATTTCTCGTGGGAGGGTGGCATAGCGAAGGAAGCTGTGGTCTGTCACTTTAACACACACACACACACAAATATTGCATATGCAGTACAGTGAGTCCCGGGGCATCTGCAGTGCTGTAATGGGTATTCAACTGTCTAACATGCACCTCAGAATAAGAATATCACATGCCCAAATAAAATCTAATATATATATATTAAAAAAAGAGGCACCTGAGTACAGGTAAAGCACTCATTTTATTGCAAAAGGTTTCTTTAATGCAAACAGGACCTGTGTAAAAAGTGTTCATCTGTTTACTTATTCCCAAACAACAACAACAACAACAACAACAACAAAAAAACACAACTAAACCAAGTTTCTAACGGGGTGCAGCACACCTGACAAGCCTGACAATCATATCACCTGTAAAGTCGACCATTTGCAGTAACATGAGGTGTAAAATCACTAGAAACTAGGGCTGGGCCATATTATACCGTTGACAGTAATACCGGTACAATGCTAGGCAACGATAAGAAAATAAAATATCGCGATAGAATATGGGTAAAACGCGCATGCGCAGTGCCTTTGTTTTCGCACATGGCAGAAAAAGCATGGCGGCAACAGAGAATGAGAAGGGAGAAAGCGGATCGTTGAGTGAAACGGATGAACCACAATTGGTTTGTAAAAAATGGTGCAACTTCAGTGGTGTGGAACTGGTTTGGCGTTTGTCCATCAGATACCCACCAAAGCACATTTTTTTTGTAGAACATGGAAGCGGGCCGTCGTTTTTGCCGTATTTGTCGGACTAAGGTGCTCGTAAATCTGGGAGTAATCTGTGTCCTAAACTCCGCTCCCTTCAGGCCCCAAAGTCAAACGAACACTGCAGCATCACTAAGAGTTAAAAACTGTCTAAATTCTTTCATCTTTAATAAAACGATCAGAATTGCTGCTTTACCAGGTGTAACTATGAAGTTTAACATCCAGGCATCCATGAAAACAAAATTTATTACATTTAACGGAGTTAGAAGTTAGCAGGAAGTTAGCGGAAGTTAGCTCGCTAGTTTTGCTAGTTACCTAAGCATGATATAGCATGTTCTGACTGAGAGATTTCTGAAAAAATTCAAACGTACAGCTCTGCTATCATTTCCAACATAAATGAAGACAGGAAGCTACACAGCAGTGAGGTTTGTAAGGTTACTGAAGTTGGGCTAGGTGGTATTTAATGATGTGCTAGGTGATCGCTAGCGACACAGCTATGTTAGCATAACATAAACAGTGAAGCTGGAGGATGAACGCTAACACTTTTCCACTCGTGAAGGTTCCTGATGGTTAGAGACAAATGCAATCGCATGGCAGGATGCTGTAAACGGACCAAACTTCAGTCAGGAGAACAACTGAGATAATCCATCCACAATAGAAGGTTAGTCGTTAACATACTGCAACAACATGGGAATAGAGCAGCTGTGATAGAATACAGCATTAATGAATCAATGGTACAGAAGTGGAGGAAGAAGAAGATGAGTTGAATAAAGTTTGATTTATCTGACTGCTTTGTTTCGCTTAATGTGTCTTATAATCCCGTGCACCTTATGGTCCGAAAAATACGTATTTGACTTTTTTATTTGGCACACTGCAGTTTAATGTTGCAAAGCATCTCTTTTTAACTTCAGTGGATATTATACATGGTTATGCTCAGGATATGTCAGCCCATTTCTACTGGAAATGCCTTTTGGTTAAACTTTCAACAGGGAATTTGCATTTGCACTGTTAAATTTTTTATACAGCTTTAATGCACATAAAAAAACAGCTGCTTGTTTAAGTGAAAATAAATGGATGGGGTTTTTTTTGCGCTAGTAAAGTTGTGGAGTTGTATTTTGTCTTGCATCAATTATATCGTCAGTTATATCGTTATCGCAAATTTTCAAATCTATATCGTGATTAATATTTTTGGCCATATCGCCCTGCTCTACTAGAAACAATAGTTTAAAAAACAAAACTAAAAACAGAGCACATGTCTAGGTTAGATGAGGAAGAAGGTTATTGCACTAAATCTCTGAGACTCAATTGAAATTGAAAGAAATTTGCTACACATGGTCGTTTGGAACAAATGAGAATCTTCCTAGAGGTTGCCAACCTTTCAGAATTCCTCTAAGAGCACTTTGAACAGTCATCAGTGAGGTTAACAAAGTTTTGAGCAAAATATTCAAGCTACCACAGTGTTTGTGACTCTGACAGACACAAGGTAAAAATGACAGACTGATCTCCAGTAATCTGAAGCACTTTATCGCAGCTGATGCTGTTAAAGTTGTATGAATCATAACTGACCAGTGATGGAACAAGTTGAGAAGAGGATTACTGCAAGAGGATTTTCTCTAGCACTAATTCTGTATAATAACGTGATATTAGACAGTTCAATGGTGGCTGATGACACAATTAGCTTTTGCAGAGGTTCATTACTAGAGATGTTTCTCTAAATGCAAAAAGGAGACTGACTGTACCGTTGCCTAGTCCCAGGGGTTTGAAGGAGGCACTGGGCTGAACAGTGTTGGTGGAGTCAATGAAGTTCAGTGATGCACAGAAGATGCCTGACAAAACATTGGTTAGCTCCTTCCATGTAGCATCGACACTGGGAAAGGCAGAAAAAAGGCATGTGGAAATGTTAACATGATTTAGCAAAGGTAGGTTAGGCAGCAACTATATCAAAACAAACTGTAGTCAAAAGTTGTGGGAGTAGAATTTCTGGCAGTTTTACATGGGTGGGGGGAAAAAAATCAATACAGCAAACCATTACGATACTTTGTATGGTGATATTGTATCGATACAGGGTCACCAAATATTGATACTCTGGGAATATAACGAACAAGAGGGTTCATCACATGCACCACCATCCTGAGATTATGTTAGCTGAGCAAACTTGCATTAAATTCAATGAAATTCACATTTAATTGATGTATCATCTGAAACAGATTGCATGTAATTCAATCGCAGACTGATGACAGATTATCTCCGTCTTAATGCAACAAGTTTATGGCCAGTTTTTACTGAGAGTTATTTTACTGCATAACTTTTTACTGCAGCAAAAAAACTACCTGAACTGTCTGCTAGTTCGGCAAATGCTTGAGAAACATCACTGTCATTATAAGAACTAAAGGAAAAACACAAAAGCAAAAAACAGCAAGGACGGTTATGGATGAGCAAAACTGGTAGGTTGGGGGTTCAATCCTCTACTTGTCTAGTCTGCATGTCAATGTATCCTTGGTCCACATACTGAACTCCTAGTTGTCGTTGATGCCACCATTGGAGTGTCATGTGTGCATGGTAGATTAAAAATGCTAAGGCATAGAAAAAATGTTTACGAAAGCAGGTTAATGAATGTGTTTGTGAATAAGTGAATGAGGCTCATAGTAAGAAGGGGCTTTAAATGCTCAGAGTACAAAAACACTATATAAGTACGGGTCTGTCTCCCCTCCCCTTATTAATCCACACATTCATTTCATCTCTGTTGTACTCACTCTGTCACTGAGTCTTGGAACCAGACCCAGAGCTCAGCTCCAGGTGGGGATGGTATAAAGGGTTGCCCCCACTGCATGGTCCTCCAGTAACCTTGTGTAAAAGAGATGTGCAGTTCTCTGACTGAGAACTTGGAGATGACCTGGCCCAGAGACTTGGGGAAAAGCCGGTAGTGGGACACTGAGAAATGCAACAACGTGGTTTAGAGTTAGAAAGACCAAACATTGTTGTAATTTTGAGAACAGGAGAAAGAAAATCTTATTGAATGAATGTGGGGTGTATTAAACTCGTATAATATTTCCAATAATGTATAAATACTCCTGAAACCAACTAAACAGGAACAGACGCAGATTTTAACAGGAAGGGGATATCAATAAATGAACAAAAATATGGTGATTTATAAAAGAAAGTCAACTGACGGAAAATGCAGATGCCCTATCACGTGGTATTTTTAATGTTTCAATCTGACAGATTATAGGAGCATCGAGAAGCAAAAAATGAACCCTCATTCCGAAACATTTAAATGCTTATCATTTTATACATTTACAGCTTTTCTGTCAGCTATTCGACAGACTCAAGTATATTCAAAAGTTACTTCTATAAGAAGATAAAACATTTACATGTGTGTATTTTCTTATTCGTGCCTAACAGAGTGTTATCTCCCTACTAGCAGTTAGCTTACCTTTGTTTTCTCTCATGAAGTCTGTGTCCCACAGGGTGCGGAACTGGAAGCTGGCATAAATATCTCCGGAGTGCAGAGGTCTGATGACCAGCTCTTCTTGGAAGTCGTCTTTAGGCTGTGGTACCGACGAAGGTACCACTGTTTCAGGTGCAGAAGTGCCCTGAATGTCGGCTGCAGCATCAACCGTAGCGGCTTCTTTAACCTCGGTTGCTTCCCACCGTCTCTCCTCCACCGCGGGCTGGTCAGCCGTTTGTTCCGCTGTTTGTGCATTATGGTCAACCCCACCGTGGTGGTCATTAACTGGCGTCGTTTCATGAATGTCTGCGACAACAAACACGGACAAACTAAAAAGAATAAGCAGCCAAGACCAGCAGCTGCACCTGTGAGCAGCCATTTTTCTCGAGGCGGTGGTTGACTTCCGCGTTAACGCGTCATGAGTAGAATCAGCCAATGAGCTGCTTCCATATGGAGTCATTCTTGGCACTGACACGAGGCTGCTTTGTTTTAAGCCAAAATATTTTCTTAAAAATCAAAACATAAAAATAAATTATATATATATATATATATATATATATATATATATATATATATATATATATATATATATATATATATATATATATATATATATAATACATGCTAATATGTAATATGTTTCTGATTTATTTTAAGCAAATTCTAAAATAAAATAAAGAAATACATTTTAAAAGCGATCAGTTACATGTGAAGGCGGTATGGAAGCGGTATGGCAAATTATAATTTATATGTAGATTAGATAAATTATATTTATATCCATGTGAAGACAATAAATGAATCCATAGATAAATGTAAACTACAGTAAATGCACATAATGTGTCATATGTCAATTTGTGAATTGTAACCAATTAAACAATTACAGGCCTGAAAATTCTCAATTAATTTAGCCTATCAAACGTCTGCCCATCTTAATCTGTCATTTTACAGCATTACCAATGCTGCTTGCAAATATATTAAACCTTATAGACCCTGAATAAATGGTGCTACTGGTGTGTTGCCAAAACTCATAAAAAAGCTACATTAATAATTAATAAAGGCCATAAATTCAGGTTATCGGTGTGCGAATAAGCATGGTGCTCTGTTGAATATTTGGTCGCGTTGCTGGACAGGGATGGGCATCATCAACCCGTTGGCATCATCGGGGGCAAATCACCCCTCCCTCATCCACACATCATCGCGCACACAGCCCAGACTCACACGCACGCACACACACGCACATACACGCACATACACAAACACACACGGAATTTCGGCTCAGCCATGGCTCCCTGTTAGGTACTCAAAGCGGCTGTTGTCAGAGCGAATTAAATCTACTCTCGCTCGTTGCTTTCCTCCTGACCTTGCCTGCCTCCGGTTGGGTTTTTAATATTTTATTTAGGATTCCTGCGCTGCCTCCCCATGGCTACATCGGATGGACTAGACGGCTGTCTGCAGCGAGGCAGATCTCAAAGTGACCCGAACATACTCACCGAACCGGGCATCGAGTTGGCTCACGGCACAGGTAAGATAGGCGTTATTTTGTCTACATTCATCCGCTCCATATGCGAGTTTTTATTTTTATTTTATTTTATTTTTCTAAGGTTGCCGCTTCTTTGGCGTTGCAGACCTCCTTGTTTGCTTAGTGGGATGTCAGAACACTAAGGCACAATTAGCGCATATGCTCCCGACACTGGATGTAGAATATGACTGTAACGCTGAATCGTGGAGCTGCATGTTGAAGACGAATGCCATCTCAGCGTCTGTGAATGGCTGCATTCCCCACCAGATTTGCGCCTTACAAAGACGCCTGTAGCCCTTTTGGCTGATATGGATGCAAGTAGTATTTGGGAATCCGCGTGTTGGCCGTTTAATGTGATATTACCGTGTGCAACTTTTACTCTATTGCCTATCTATTCCCTTCCATGCTATCCCAGCCCCTTTATAGTGAACCCATGCTATTTAGCATCACAAAATCTGCATGCATGTGTGGTCCATGATCCAAGCTTAACGAATGTGTTGTCCTGTCTGATCCACTGCTATAGCGTTGTTATTAAGAGAGATCCATGGAGGGATTCATGTTTTGACGTGTTGCATTAAAAAAGAAAGAAAAAAAAGCACATGCTTCTCTTATTGTAGGCCTATGCCTAGAGCTCTGTCCCTGTATTGACAGCACTGAATCCCCACCCCATACCGAACTGATCACTGCTGCGATCAATAGCCGACAATCCACGTGATATAGGCTATAGGTGGAAATGTACCCAACTTATCATCACAGCCTTGTACTGGTACAATCGGACTGGCCAGTTATTGATCCTTCAGGTGATCTTTCCAATATGGTGTCCTTGTTTGTTTCTCTGTGGGTTAGTCATCTAATGTTACTCATCTTTCTGCTTTATGGAAGAGGATAATGAATTAAACTTTCATTAATGACAGAACACCAGGGAGCACTCATGCCGTGCTCTCCTCTGGTGAGCTCCTGGAAGTGAATTTGGTTGTTATTGTGCTGGAAGAACTAGTAGCCTATGCATTCACCTGAAATACACTGATTTATTTTATTTTCTTTTTTTTACGTAAGTGAGACTATTTATGGTCATACTGTGTGGGTTTAGAAAGAGTCATTGCTTACACCCACACATGGCGAGTTTTACGCACATGAATGCTTGACTGAATGATTCAGAAAAAAAAGCAGAGTAGTTCACCTTTCAACTTATCACTAACGAGACTCGCTTTTTCACATTTCCAAAATCACACCTGCCTGCACTCATCAACTGGCCATAGCACGTTTATAATGGAGCCATGCTGAATTCAACCCTCCCAGGGATGATTTAATTCACACGTAGGTGAATGTGATGATGTCACACTGGGTCTTTGACACACCTGAATAAACAACGCAGCAGTTTGGCGGATCAGCCAGGCCAGTGATGAGAGCTAAAGCTGTCAGGGAACGCTGAACGTCAGCCTACATCCCTGGAGTATGCACAACTGCATCACAGTTTCAGACACGAGTTTGCTACATGAAAGACGGAGTAAATAAAGTTGTAACAGCAAAGACAATATCGGTGTCTGGTGGCCCAAAGTACACAGCATCGCCCACCCCTTCTCTGCGTGGATCACCACTGCACTAATGTCTGGGGCACTAGTCTTTGCCAAAGTAATCCTTTGGCAAAGACTGCCTTTTTTTTCTCCTCCCAATACAGTAGATCTCGCAGCTGCAGAGGCTTACAATGTGTTCATACACTTACTCAATACTGGGAGGAGAGTCAATAGAGACAACAGTTACAGCTGACCATCTCAGAAAATCAGAGTAGTGTTTCCTTTTGAATGAGGCTGCAGTAATACTACAATACAGACTCACCCTCTCAGAGAAGGGCAAGTCGATCAGTCACATTGCAAGTGTCCAACAATGCAAATCCTACTGTCTTTTAATAAGGCGCAGAGAGTGACATTGCATTGCTCTGTTGGGAGTTTATCTAAATTAAGGCAACCTCTTTGAACAGCAGATTTACAAGAATGATTCAGAGTTACAGGAACATAAGTCCAGGAACAGGAGCAGCAGTATAAACACGTTTAATCAGTTCATTTGGACAAGGAGCCCTTAGATTCCCCTGCTAATAAAATGTCACTTTCGCTCAAAGTTCCACTTAGTCATTGCAGAATGTCGACCAAGGTAATGGTGTGGCGAGGACACCTTGACGCTTTGCGGACAGGGAGCTTGTCCAAGCAGGGTTATCCCTATGGCTTCGTTCCTCAAAATAATTCTTTTCCCCTGTAGAAAGACGCAAAGCTGGAGAAACAGTGGAGATGAGTTGAATCACACAAATATCAGCACAAGCAGATTTATAGTGCACATAAATCTGCAGTTAGAGACTATTTCTATTATTGATTAAGTTTCACTTTTTTATTACTTTTTTATTACATAGAATACAATGCACATTACAGTTTCCAAAGTAGTTATCTTCAGACTGTTAAATTCAGTTCACAAAGTTACAAAACACAGAAAAGAAGAATATCCTCCTCATGAAGAAATCACGTCATATATCCACAGTAAATTCTAAAAATAAAAAAATATATTCAGATATTTTTAATCTTTTAAATAATTTCTCAGTTTGTTTGACATTTCATTGATTAGTTGCAACACTTTATAAAGATGGCCAACTGCCCCTTCACTAAACACCATCCTTTGGCAAAAGACTGTAATAATTCATGATGAAATCACTTTCACTTGCAACCCCTCCCCACCTGCAGCTATAGACCACATTGCTCAAGACCACTTCTGTTCTCCGCTCACATGACGACTTATCCAATAAGTACCTGCTGATCTGTGTTTTTTTTCTCTCGTTTTGTTTTATCATTCTCTCCTGGTCTTACTGGTACAAGAATAATCCTCTCAGATCTGTCAAAAAAAAAGAACAACTGAAGAATTCAGGTAAAAGGCGGGGACCTGCCTAATGAACAAGAAGATATGTCAAACCCTGCGGAAGCTGATATTTAGCCATGACAATGACTCACCCCAAACCCGAGCGCTGTGTCGTACATAATCCCTCTTATATTCAGGGCTTGGTGAGCAAATATGGGAAATTATGAGTCAGCAGGTCTTATATAATGTTCCCGCAATTAACACAACATTGTTTGAAAGTAATAATGTAAACAAAAAGGTATTTGTGCCACAGGAATTCCTTACATAACAATGGTTTAAGACCCAGTTTCAGATTTCAGCGAGTTGCGGCGGAATAAAGAAACTGTAATTACGTAACAAACAGAGATATATATGACCCTACCTTAAGAAACAGCCCTGCTTCAATTTAAAAAAAGGAACTTTGACATTTTCAGGTGAAGAGAGGGTTAAAGATGCAAGAACATGGACTCCTTAGAAGTTTAAAAGGCACTCTTAAAAGGAGACAACCCGGTGCTGGCAGGCGGCACATTTGAAGAATGGTTTTCGTTCAACTGTAATGAGGCAGTCAAGTATCTTGATGCTGTGGAAGAGGGAGATAAAGAAACGCTGGATGTGGCACAGCATTTGGTGTGGCCTTCAACTGGCGCTGGCTCTAAACAGATAATTACACTGCACACAGTAACTATCTAGCAGTTCATCAAGTTGTTGGGACGAGTTGTTGGGCTTGCCCGTGTTGACAGGTTTTGTGATGAGCAAAACTCCACCAGTATCTGGGGCAGTTTTATAATTATTTTCTATTCCGAGTAATTAACTGTAAATTAAACTGTTTGAAATTGCAGTTTTCATTTAAGACAGATTAAGAGGCAGGCGTTCAGCGGTATGTGATGCCATTACAGCCACACATTCTGTCTTCCTGTGAGTCTATTTTTTCCCCACCGAGTGATTGTCAACATCCTCAAGAGTGCAGAGAAAAGGGTGTGAAGTTGTTGTATTCTGCTGCGGGTCGTACGTGTTAAGTGGTTAAAACAAAAGAGAGAGCGACGGTGACCGTGAAGTGGATACAAGTGAGAAAACAGAAAACGATCCCTCTGTTACAGTTTAGCCCGTGACACCATGCTGTCTGTGCTTAGATAGGTCGCCAGTATGCAAAACACAGCCTCGAGTTTTTATTCATGTGGATGGTTTTTTTGGAGACTTTTAATTTAAACAGGACATAAACTTCATCATACACATGCAGCTCAATACTGGTCTCTCATTTTTGATTTTTGTTTGTTTATTTGTTTGTTTTTTAGCTGCGGTCAAGTTGAAAACTGTAAAACCCGAGGATCTATCAAGCTACATGCACACGTATGGCTGACATAAACAATTTTAGAGATCTGGATGAACAACGAGAACATATTGTATATAGATTTGCACTTTGTTTAGAACCTGCAACTTTATCAGACTCAGCCAGGAAAGCTGTAATTCACGCTGAAGTCACAACTCATTCATCACGGTGAGCCTTAAGGGACTGTGAGTCAGTCAAGGCTACCTGTTAGTAGTAGCCACTGGAGAGCTATTCATTCTTCCCTCCACGATGCACAGAGGTCCCTTCAGAGGCCAAGAGAAAAAGTACATCTAATGTCAAGTTGAGAGGAGCGTTCTGGTTGCCATAAAAGGTATTTGTCATATTCAGAAACATATGAATCTCAACAAATATTGAGTCAGACTTTCACCCAGGAGCCAGGGGTGCACTGTTAGTGCCCACATGTCATATATATATATATATATATATATATATATATATATATATATATATATATATATATATGTATTGTCACAGTAACATGCTAACATGCCAAGTTCTGAAGTTTTCAGGCAGAACGCCCTCAAGGCTAACTTATCCTTTGTGTGTAAAATGTTCAGACATTTCTGATTGTCAAACCTAATGGATCATGTCCACTGTTAATGTGATGAACTACTCTGCTAGGGGCACTTGTGTGAACTTGAGCGTAACTGGCTTTTCATTTTCTATAAATTACTTCAGAACAAGTTAGTCATAGGCAACTGCAACATGCCAAATACAAGTGAAATGAGCTCAGGGGAAAGGGTCAAGCATCATTTGGCTGTACAAAAAGAAAAGTTAACATTCCACAATTTTGTTTTAAAAACAATAAAAAGGGAAGAATTTGTCTTGAGTAAAATGAAAACTAACGGGTACACACACCCCTGTTCTCTGCTGGCCATCGGGGCGGGGGGGGCTGGGAGGAGGTGTTGGCCATCCGATTGGGATCTGGGATGCGGGCCTCCCTGTTGCTGCGGAGCCTAGGGCGGTCTGCTTGCCTCCACCCCGGGGGAAAGGGTGACATCTCCTGGGTCTAGGTGCTGTTTCCCCCTCCAGGGGCGAGGGTACCTGGACCTGGGGTATAGAGTTTGTTTGGGGAGTGTGATTGTGTGTACAGTGTCCATGTATGTCTATCCCTACGTTGGGTGAGTGCTGAGTGTGCATGAGGGTGGGAATGCATGTTTGTGTCTGTGTGTGCCTGTTTGTCTGTGTCTATATGTCAGGTCGGGTCTTACACTCCACCTCTCTGGGAACTCCCAGGCCCTCCAAAGGCCTATCTCCCCTCACCACACTCCCTGCCGGTAACTGATGCCCTCAGGGGTTGGTGTGTTGGTGGTTCTTGGTGTCCGGGGCTGGGCGCTCAGGTATGTACCAACTCACTCCTGGTGACTACTTGGCGGGGCCTGGTGCCTGTTGCTCGGTCAGGCCTCTTCTGGGGCAAAGGGGGCAGAGCCGGCGGGCACGCCACTGCAGCCCCCTCTGGCTTCTGCTCCGTGGCTACTGGGTGACCCCTCATCTGGGGCTCTCCTCAGCTCTTCCCAGGAGGGTGGCACGGATGCCCCTCCGGTGGTCCTCCTTGGGCTCTCGCACTCTGGGGCCTCTGGATGTCTGGGGCCTGGATCTCCTCCATGCCTGCTTCATGCCCTGGGGGACAGGGCTATGGCTCTCTACATCCTCTAGCAGACCATTACACGGGGAAACCTTTTGAATACAAGCGCGCTGATCCACACAGGTGTGCACACGGGTGTTCACTGTTCATAGACATAAACTACACCTTTATTGGCTGCTATTTCCAAGCACATTGTGCGCTGTCGGTCCTGCTTGCTATACAACAACATTCAATATTTAGTATTTACTGCTGTTTACACTTAGGTAGATTAACGTGATGGTGTTGTGTTTAGTATGTTGCTCTGTTTTGGTTTTTTTTGCTTGTTTTCTCTTCTTTTTCTCTCAACAGGTGATTCAGGAGATTTTTTTCTCTTCTTTCTCTTTTTAAGTGCCCTTTCTCACTGTCCCTCTTCCCTTCTGTTTTTCTTTTCCTTCATCTTTCTTTCTCCCTTTCCTATCCCTCAGTCATGTCTGTCCCGTCTGTAACAACTGAAAATAAAATAAAATAAATAATAACAACAAAGGTCGATCAAATGGACCGATACGGCAAGGCCATGATGATCCATTTGGCAAAGTAAATCCATTCAAAGAATGAGACATAATTAGATTTTCAAAGAAACATCTACAGAATGATAGCGGTTCTTGAGATCCATCTTTGTCAAATAATAATTCAACTGACATGGATCTAATGGCATCAAATCTGTGTAAATAAAACCACGGGAAAATTCCAACCAGACTGCACTGAGCATAAAGATCAGATGTGGGAACATCAAAGTCGGGAGCTGTTTTTTACTTACAGTGGCAACATCCACCTGTTGAAAGAAACTTTGTACATCAGAAATCCGAAGACCTGTGGCCCTCACAAAGATTTCACTATAAATCCCTATGGAGGGGGGAAAAAAAGCTTTGCTGCCTTAAACACAGAAAACTCTCAGGCTCTCAGCACAGTCACTGTAGAAACCATGGGCTTCAAATATTCAAATCTTTTCCACCAGTTTTAAAATTAAAATAATGATTCTTACTATCATGAATTACTATCATTAACATTTAGTATTGGGTATCATTAAGGATGGGAATTCATAAGAATTTAGCGATTGCGACTCCGTTATCAGAGTCACCTATCGATTCTCTTTGGGATATCATTAGCTCGGCTTTGAGAGTCAACACAATCTCTAAGCAGAATATCAAAGACATTACATCTGTTCACATTAATGTATGCTGTTTGCGCAGGTATTTCCCCTCTTTGTTGTGATCAGTGTTGGGGTCATTACTCAAGAAAGTAACTCAACACAAATCCCTATCCCAACAAGGACACACACATGATCTTTCTCTTAGTAGAACACAAAGCTGACAGCAAAAAGCAAAGATGAAAACCAGCAAAAAGACACTTTAAAACAATTGCCACAGTGATTCTACTGAAACATGAGTTTATTACCTGTTAAAGTTCAGGGCCTGGTTGCTGGGCTGGGGTCAGCCTTTACTGAGCTTTATCAGCACTCTGGGTTCTTGGCTAGCTTAGTCTTAGCTTGCTGTTTGGCTAGCTTAGTGTTAGCATGCTGTCTGTGCAGGTGCTTGCGAAGTGCTGACGTTATGTTAGCAACATAATGCAGCTGTTTCTGTCCTAGATGCAGTTTACACTTTACCATCACGCTCTTGTCCATGTGTAAGATAAAAATAAAAGTAATGTCCATAATGGCTACCAAGAACCGGTTCTCAATTCCCATCCCTAGGTATCATATCACTCAACACTGCCGCTTAAAAAACTGAGAAGTCTATTAGTCATTTAGTCTCTTCGTGTTAAAAAACGGTGATGATGGGATCTCATGCTTATACCAAGTCATCACAGTATACCAACTAAATTCATTGCTTTTTCTCCTTCAAACCAAATCAGGCCACAAAAAAGTCATGTTAGCCTTATGTAAAAGAAAAAAAAGTCCTTTCTTCATTTGGAACCAAAATGAACACTGTGCTAACAATTCTGTCACATTTAGGATCCACAACTGCTGAGTGGTGAGCTAAGGAGATATGTTGCATGCAGATGCTTTGTTGAGCTCTGCTCTCCATAGATGCCTTTACAGTCTCCCAGTTCCCCCCGAAAATGGAGCGCATTAAATGACGACAGCAGCAGAAGTCCTACATCATGCATGCTCCCTGTGGATGCGGGAGCAGATTAGGCATTTGACAATGTTTGAGCCATGTGTTAGTGCGGCTGTTGTTTGGGCCATGTGTTGCTACGGCTGACACCCGTGCGCCTGTGTGGTTTTTTTTGGCAATTCAATCCATGTATGCATTCATTTGCAGAAGATGTAGCAGGTTTGCGCAGACGTGGAAAGAACAAAAATCACAGTGTGTGCTAGAAAAGACAGTCACCCTTTTGAGAACAAAGAGTCGAAAAGCCCCGTGCACCTATCAGAGACCCCAGGGTAAAGGCAGCATGTGATGGAGCTATTAAGCCTCTAAAGGCCGGGGTTAAATTGAGTTCAGGAAGTTGCATGCACTATGTTGTGAAGGGTAAAAAATTTAAGAGAGAGAACTCCTTTTGGCATCGACTCTGTGGAGCAGTGGAAATACATTTCGCAAGAAAGCAGAAAAAGGAAAAAAAATGCCGGGGAGAAAAGGAGAAGGAGGCTAAACTAGTGAGGCAGAGAGGAGATGGAGGAGAGAGAAAGAAAGGAGGAGGTGGCAGCTTTTATTGAAAGAAAGCCAAGATGTTATCCTAATTGCAAACTGGCCACAGCGAGATGATGGATAGGCTGTAAGAGACCAGTTGCAGGCAGTGACTGTGTGGCTCTGGCTGGAAGACCTCTACAGCGTTCCACAGATCCTATACAGACCCTATACAGACCCTAAAGTGATGCAGTTAAACCAAGAATGCTGATATGCCAGATTTTTTTTCCTCTATCATTTTCCTCATTGATAATTACCTCAGATGTTTAAGCCAATTTAGTTAATTGAACTGTTCCTTTTAGTTAAATGTTCATTTCGACAAACATAAAAATGAACTTGCAAAGACTTCAAGGCAAGGCAAGGCAAGGCAAGTTTATTTGTATAGCACAATTTAACAACAAGGTGATTCAAAGTGCTTTACAGAGACATTAGAAACAAGAACAAATAAAAAGCATGATTTAAAATTGATTAAAACAAGCAAATAAACTAACTAACTAACTAATTAACAAACAAACAAACAAACAAACAAAACAGTATATAAAATCAGAACAGTAGATAAAATCAGTAGTTAAAAGTAAGTTTTGAAATTTAAGCTTAAAAGTGTGGATTTGGTGCTTTATTCAAATGCAGCTGAGAACAGGTGAGTCTTCAACCTGGATTTAAATAAACTGAGTGTTTCAGCTGATCTGAGGCTTTCTGGGAGTTTGTTCCAGATATAAGGAGCATAAAAGCTGAATGCAGCTTCTCCGTGTCTGGTTCTGACTCTGGGAACTGATAAAAGACCGGATCCAGATGACCTGAGGGATCTGGAAGGTTCATACTGGGTCAGGAGGTCATTGATGTATTTTGGTCCTAAACCATTCAGAGCTTTATAGACCAGCATCAGAACTTTAAAGTCTATCCTCTGATGGACAGGCAGCCAGTGTAAAGACCTCAGAGCTGGACTGATGTGGTCCACTTTTTTGGTCTTAGTGAGGACTCGAGCAGCAGAGTTCTGAATGAGCTGTAGTTGTCTGACTGATTTTTTAGGTAGACCTGTAAAGATGCTGTTACAGTAATCAAGCCTACTAAAGATGAATGCATGGACTAGTTTTTCCAGGTCCTGTTGAGACATCAGATCTTTTATCCTTGAAATATTCTTGAGGTGATAGTAAGCTGACTTTGTTATTGTCTTAATGTGTTTTTCTAAGTTTAGGTCTGCATCCAGCATTACACCCAAATTTCTCGCCTGGTTTGTGATTTTTAGATGTATAGATTGAAGTTCTCTGGTGACCTGTAATCGTTTTTCTTTGGCGCCAAAGACTATTACTTCAGTTTTGTTTTTGTTTAGCTGGAGAAAATTGTGGCACAACCAGTCATTAATTTCCTCAATGCATTTACCAAGAGCCTGTACAGGGCCTCAATCTCCTGGTGACATTGTGATATATATTTGTGTGTCATCTGCATAGCTGTGATAGTTTATTTTGTTGTTGTTTATAATCTGTGCCAGTGGGAGCATGTAGATGTTAAACAGAAGGGGTCCCAAGATGGAACCTTGGGGAACTCCACATGTGATGCTTGTCTGCTCAGATGTGAAGTTACCTATTGATACAAAGTATTTCCTGTTTTCTAAGTATTTTTTGAACCAGTTTAGTACAGTTCCTGAAAGACCTGTCCAGTTCTCCAGTCGTTTGAGTAATATGTTGTGGTCAACTGTATCAAATGCTGCACTGAGATCCAGTAAAACTAGGACTGACATTTTTCCGCTGTCTGTATTCAGACATATGTCATTAAACACTTTGGTCAGAGCGGTTTCAGTGCTGTGGTTCTGTCTAAAACCTGACTGGAAGGCATCGTAGCAATTATTCTGTTTTAAGAAGTAACTGAGCTGTTGAACTTCAAAAGCTTTTGACAGAATTTATTAAATCTAGTTACAGTTACTTGTCTGGAAACTCTTTGCCAGTATGTTCAGTTATCAAGCTCGAAAATCAAAAATGTAATTTAGGTTTCATCTTTCTTCAGGACTGCGGCTAATGGTTCTCATCACTGATCTTAATCTATTTTTCAATCATTTTTTTAAATGAATAAAATTTAACAAAACACTAAAAATCATTCTCATTGTTGCTTCCCAGAGCCCACAATGGCAAATATAAAGTTGATTGTTTAGTGTGAGAAGCCATTGAAAACCTAAAAACATTTATATTAAAGACACAAAATAAGAGGAGTGTCGGGTTTAAGGCTTTATAAATGTTTATATTGTCTCATCAATTGATAATTGATTGATGTGGTGAACTTGAAACTTCTCTGCTTTGAGGAATGATCAGTAGTAGTAACGTGGACATGCGTCACCCCTGATAGAGGATAAAAGTGAAGATCTATTGGACTACTCATCAGTCAGATCTGTTCTTTTAAAAGTCTGTCTCACACTGTTGTCAGCCATGTCAGGAAGTGAGTGATTAAATTGTTAGGGTGTCCCTTTTAAGTAACACTGGATGACACAAAAAAGAAAGCTGCTCTATAAAGTCTTGTCTGGCTTGTTTCAGCATCACTGAATTGGCAGCATTCACATTAGAGCCCCCTCTCTCTCTTACACACACGCAGACATAAAGTCATGCATTGCACCCGTCACACCTGCTCATATCCCCAGCTTCTTTCTTCCCTATCAAATTTGCCAGACTCAGTCTGAGATCAGTGAAGTGAGAAGAGGCGAGTCCTGGGCCCCGTCAACAACACAAAAAAGCTCTTGTCTGTGACAGAGAAGCACAGAAAGCAGGAAGAAACTAAGCACATGTGATGGAGTAGGGAAGTACAAAGATAAACTAAAAGTAGGTAAAGCTCGTGTACCTAACACAATGGAGGTATGATGTTATGGCAAAGTGACAGACATTGAACCACCACAGAGAGGAGGGAAAGTGGTTTGAGGCTGTTTGAT
Organism: Diplotaxodon limnothrissa; assembly: GCF_057381915.1. Classification (NCBI taxonomy): domain Eukaryota; kingdom Metazoa; phylum Chordata; class Actinopteri; order Cichliformes; family Cichlidae; genus Diplotaxodon; species Diplotaxodon limnothrissa. The sequence continues at coordinate 7,134,620 of NC_140615.1, read as the reverse complement.
AGCCACTTACAGTACAGCATTATTGAACACTCTCTGCCAGGGCCACTCAGGAGATGGTAAATTAAATGCATAGCCAGATCAGATAACTGTACTAGAAGGAATACAGTCATAAAAAGAAAATGAATTAAAGCATTTCATTGTGCTGTCAGTCAGACAGTGAGTGAGTATAAAAAAAGCGAGTGGAGGTTAGAGAGTCTGACTGTATGTTTATCCACTTTGGTACTTTGGTTCACAGGTTACTCGCTTTTCCGTTTGTCACTTTTTAATACCACGGTGTTGAACTTTACCTTGTTTCTGTGATGGGCTTTAATACAAACACATAAACATACCAGATGAAACACAAAATGAAAGTTTCATAAGTCAATGATTAGTCTTTATAATTTGTTTTAAATTGGGCTAAAGCTAAAGAAGATCCCATTTATACTCTGCTTTGAGTTCCAGTGAACAAAAAGTTTCACACATTTATTTATACTGAGGTTATCTGTCAGGGATTGAGGTAAATTCAAGTTTTGGTTATTTTGAAAAGGTTTGAAGTTCAGAAACTGCACCCTGTGACTTTGAGCAAAGCCGTATATATAAGTGACACTCGTCACGCAGTCAAAATCCAACATATTTACTATTTTCTATTCCGTACTGTGACAACTTTTTGGAGTGTGTAAATTAACTACTTGAGAAGCCGCTCAGGTCTGCACCCTCGCATTGGGAAGCCATCTAAATGTAGACGTAACTACGATGACATGTAATCTAGCTGATAGTGACAGTAGACGTCATGCCTTAAACATCTACCTTCTAGAAATTTCCAAAGCCCATGGTTACACATTTTCTAGCCAATCGTCATCATGAATGAAAATATCAGCAGCCCAAAGCAGCATGAGCAGTTTATAGTTTAGCGCTTATGCGTGATCATAATTGTTGTCATTATTGACTGATGAGTCTCGCAAAACTGTCATTTCCATCTATGACGCAGAAAGGTTTAATCGGTTAGTCAACTGGCAGGCGTTTATTCTGGCAAACTGATTAAATAAGAAAAAAAAATGGAAATCATTTGTTGAGTGACAGCTGAAAACAAGGCTTTCTACTTTTGTTACAGTGTTAGTGATTTTGACGGGATAGCGGTGACTAATTTTCAGACTAAGAATTCAAACTGTCAAACAGTATGATGCAAAAAGACAAATGGCGAGAGATCTCAAACTTGACTCTGATGTATTACACCAGGGTGAGTTTCAGCACCACGGACAGAGCCAGTCTTTGCATTGCGGCAGGCTGCTGAACTGAGCAGAGCCGTGTTCTGTGTGCTGATAAGTCTGTCCTGGATCTCAAATGCTTTGACTCAACTGAGCCCTTGATCTGCTGGGAAAGAAGCCCAGCATGTTTTTGTTTTTTTTACCAGTTTTTCTTTCTTTCCTCTTTTTTAAAATTTTATATATATACTTTTTGCAGCGACACATTAATGAGGAAAGCACATTGTGCAGTTTGAGGCACAAATTCCACTTAATGTAATCATCGGATACATCTACAGTTTGCAAGCCAAAAGCTCAAATCCAATCCCATTAAAACTACTATTAGAACTGTGGCCAGCCCAGTACGGTGACTTGGCTGTTATTGATAACTGAGTGGCTTCTAGCAATTTCTTAATAAACACAGATTCGTCATTGAGCCCACACCTTTTTTAGCTACCAGATACAGTAATGCCTTTTTTACACCACCACAGCGTCCCTGTGGCACAGAGCAACTGCTGTGAAGCTTGTGTGATCACACTAATGAATGTGTTTCAGTAACTGGACAAAATCTTTTGTTGACAATTTTCCTATGCTGCCAGTCCCATACAACTCTCTGACCAGACTGTACTGCAGATTTGATTACTTTTTGCTACAACCATGCTGCTTTTTTCTTCTTGTATTATATCATAGGAAATTTAGAAACTATCTTTCTATATGGTGAGCCTGCAAAACAAAACAACCCATGAAATCTTCTCAAAAACCAAGAAAGGAGTAGAGGTTTAATCTGCTAAGGTTATAGGGTTGCTGTTTAATTATTATTTTAATGTGCATATTTCATACCCTCATCTCTCTCTTCACAACCAAAAGGCAATGCATTTATTGAATCTTGTGCCCTTGAATAGTTTTCCATAACATGCATGAGATGATTGTTGACATGGCTATTTCTTGGAATAATGAAAAATGTGAACATGTCTGGCCTGTTTAAGTAGTCCATATGTCCATGGCAAATGGGGCTACAGGACAGTTAGCGCATTGACTCGTGTCTGCACAATCTGTCGTCACAAAAAAGTGCTGTTTTTCTACTGTTGATCCTTTGCCTGCAAAACCCTTTATGAAGTCCAGGACATGGGATGTAAACCTGCTTTCCCATCAATAACATGGTAGGAAGTGTTGTATGTTTAATTTGGTTTTGTGCTTCCCTTGAAAAGTTGCTGCTTTGGGCAAACTATTGTATACTGTGGTTCCCTGTTCTGCTTTCCATTTAAGCCCAAACCATCCCACACACACACGAGGGGATCCGAATGCAAGGTGTATCCTTGCTGTGGGACGTGTTTGGAAATTACAGTGCTAACAGTGGTGAATTGTGCTGTTCCTCTGTGCACCTCCCATTGTCTTTCATGCTTGTGCTCTCCTCCCAGCAGAGCAATGAGAGCCCAGCGGAGACGGGCTAACAGCAAGTGCAGACAGAAAAACTTTGGGCTCTCCTTCTCCATCTCAATGACACACTCGACATGCTTTGTATTACATTTTCATGAACAGAGCCCAAATCTGTGGAAATAATGGCAATAAAGTTCACCCGCCTGTGTCTGCTGCTTGAGTTGCTAACTAACTGCACCTCCTCTGACACACCTGTGCAAAAACTTTTGTGGCGAAAAGTGTTACATCATTGAGTAAGCGATTACTCAAGTTATTGTTCAAGTTTGCGTAAAGCACTTGAGAGACGCACTCTGTACTGAAACTGTGATCTTTTTAAACACGAGTCTTTCTAAACGCAAGGCTGCCTGTGAATTTGAGGCATTCAGCAGGAAGGGGAAGTTTAATTTTATAATTAAATAATCACCCTGTGAAGAGGAAAGTCTTTTCCAAGCAGCACTTATGAAGATGTAAAAGGAGCTAAAGGAGTCAATATGAATCTCCCAGTTTGTTAGATTAATGTGGTAGACTGAAGGAGCAGCCCAATGTGCAAAGGGTGAACCAAGACTTCCATTACGTGATTGGAGGGAAGCTTTCTGAACACTGAAGTGACGTTTCTTGGGATCGGTATAGGGAACGTGGCCCAAAACTTAAATATGAATGTGAAGCATGCCTGGATGGGTTCTCTTCCTTTATTTGGTAGTTCTCTGGAGTGAAGGTTGGCATGAAATTTTCTGAGGCTCCCCCTGTTGTGTGGGCAACAGGAAACACACTTTTAGCAGGGACATTTCCAGCCCACTGGGTGGATGCGATAGATACATGGAGGTTTTCACAGTCAAAGATAGCCTGGTTTGTTTTTTTGGGTTGCAGTTTCTACATTCTCTCTAACTTTACTCCTCAGTGACAACAAATATGTTCAAGCTTGATGATTGTCAGTGTATGTTGTGTCATTTGCTTGTGTTCTCAGAACATGGGACACAGTTTCAAAGGTGTGTTATAGTGATACAATATTTTAGTAAAGTTTTCAGCCCTGTGTACACTGATTTTATTGGAAATGCTCAGCTACACAGCAGAGTCTCAGATACTGTTAAAATGAACTAGGCATCACTGACACACATCGCTTTTGAAGCTCCAAGCTGAATCCACATAACCCTGATGATGTCACTAGGAGTCTTTATTTTCACACTTGACAAAGGTTCCTGTGGGACAATTAAAAGACGATATATGACAGAGTTTATGCTTAGTAGTCCTAACACTGAGGGAATGCACCTTTATTTAAAGGTTTTTTTTTAATAATATAATGTCACACAGATATTAGCATATACTCACTGGTAATCAGACGCGACAGGGAACCTTACAGCAATCAGCACCAAAATGCCAGTACGTTTGTGCCCGGTCTAACATCTGTGCGCCTGATAGCGCTCGTGTAAATCTAAACAGATGGAAGTAGAAACAGTGAAAACAGAGGAGCAGCCTTTCATCAGGAAGTGAAAATAAACTAAACTCTTAGTTCCTTGTTGATGATGCAGCAACGGCTTACAAGCAAAGCCACCCACCAGTCCCCATTCTCAGCTCTAACATATGGTAATAAAGAAGGGCCTCGGGCATTTTCTATTGGCTCCCGGACTCACTGACATCATTTCGCTCGCTTGATGCCCACACGCTGGTGTTTCACACTTTGGCTATAATTGCTTTGATGATCTAGAGACTTGACCTTTGCAGCTTTGCACCACGATACCCCGTTTCCCCAGACACGTTATATTCCCAAACAAGTTACAGTACACCACATACGCGTCAGACTGACGCTTTTATCTAATTAAACCTTTAGGCCAGAACTTATTTACCAGGGTTAAAATGGATCAATCAGTAGAGCATAAACATGCTAAAAATTTATTAGTTGGTAAAAATGAGAATACTGCTTCTTAGATATGGCTTTCATTACGGAAATGATGACTCTGTCATGTCTAATGAAGTGTATTGTATGAAAAATGAAAAAGGGCAAACAAGGAAAGAAGATAACAAAGACATGACCTCTGTGTCCTTAGTGGTGGTCGGGGTGCAAAATGTGCTCACTGTTGAAGCTATCGGCAAAACAAGAATGCTGTTTTGATCATTTCTAAATGTATTATTTAGTACTGCTGTAGGTCAATCAGGAGGATACTAATGTTGTAAATCTGCACATTGTGCCATTTCCTTTGAGTCAGGGGTCAATGTAGACGCAAAATATGTTTCTTAGAATAAAGAGAGCTAAGAAATAATCTGTCTGTGGCATGCCTGGGGAAGCATGAATAGAGTCATCTTCTGGACATGTTCATAATTCTTTCCTTTTTTCCTCTTTAAGTATAGCTGACCGCTGCCATTCTTGGTCTCAGCCTTTCCCTCTCATTCACACTCTGGTCATTGTATGTTGCTTCAGCCCTTCTGCTCCTCACTTTCTCCCTGCGAGATGATAGCTGTGTGCCCTGACTGTGGCCTGAGGCAGAGGGGCTACAAACAGATGGCAGCACAGTTGTAAAGCCAGGGGGGTAAAGCGATGAGGTTAGCTGGCGTGGTAAGGAGGTGCTCCATTCAAGGGCACACTGTCCGTTCACAATGAGACTCTGTATGGTCTGCAGGGATGATAGACACCAAGGGGGAGGTTTGATGTATGTGATAAGGCCAGTGAAGCTCACATATATTATAGCTGTGTGGTGACAACCAATGCTAAAGATTTGGTTCTGAGATGTTCACAGTATTTTGAGCAGTGTACTAATGAGAGTCATAATGTTTCAATCATAAACATGCCAACATACTAAAATGCAGACTATCAAGTTTTTCTAATTAAAATAGCATTTGGTGGGGCAGGTATTGGGCCTTTAGTCATTGTATTGTACACTCAAAGGACTCTTTTTTAAGCACACGTGTTTAGCTTCTCATTAGTGCAAGTATTTAAACAGCCAATCACATGGCAGGAGCATTTATGCATGTAGACATGGTCAAGACAACCTGTTTAAGTTATAATTGAGAATCAGAAATGGGGAAGAAACTTGATTTAAGCGACTTTGAATGTTGTTGGTTCTAGTCAGGTTAGTCTGAGTGTTTCAGAAGCTGCTGATCTACTGGGATTTTCATGCACAACCATGTCTGGGATTTACAGAGGAAAAAAAATTCTAGTGAGCAGCAGTTCTCGGGGTGAAAAGTTCTTGTTGATGTTGGCGGTCAAAGGAGAATGACTAGACTGCTTTGAGGTTATAGGAAGGCAAATATAACAAAAATAACCACTTACAACCAAGGTATGCAGAACAGCATCCCTGAATGCACAACGCAGTGAACCCTTAGCACATCTGCTGCAGATATGTTACAGCAGCAGATGACCTTACCGGATACCTTTTGTTGCCTGGTCTGATGAGCCTCGAGTTCTGCTGCAACATTCAGATGGTAGTGTCAGCATTTACCGTCAGCAACATGAAAGCATGGATCTATCTTTCTTGAATGAACGGTTCAGGCTAGTGGTGGTTGTGTAATGGGTTCGGGGATATTATCTTGACATACTTTGGGTCAAAAATGGGCATCATTTAAATGTCACAGCTGACCTGGTTATTGTTGCTGACCACGTATATCCAATTATGAGCACAGTGTATCTATCTTCTGATGGATACATGGTAAAAAAAATTCTGATTCTGATGTAGTGTGGACCAACATTGTGTCCCAAATATTAGACACACACATTTTGCTGTTTGAGTTGTAACTTAAAATTGTAACATGATGGACAAACCGTATTTTCTCCCTCACTTCAAGGCCTTTTCAGCATTGGCATTCCAGGTTTAAACACCTGCCTGTAAAATAAGCAGTCTTAGCTGTAACGCAGTGAATTAACATAAACTATTATTGGCACAGTTTGATTCTTAGTTACTGTTGCCTTAATTGTGCAGTGCACTTCTATTTTGATTTGTGTCAGTGTCAGTGTCACTGAGTGAGCAGATCGGGTGTATTTAGCAAAGCAAGGCTTTGCCTCATGTAACCTCACTGCCGAAACTATGTCATTGATATTATCTTACTACCCAGAATGAATCAGTTTCATTCAATAGCTCACAAAAAGCTTCAGAGTTGTATTTATTGCTCACTGATGCTCTTTTGCTTCGTGGTTATCAGTGTGAGAGCATAACATTAAATGTTTGGGATTTATTTATAGTTGCACTTTAATTTTTTACTTTCTATTTTAAAATAATTGGTTCTTCTCAACTAGGGACTCTATATGTGTGTACACATAGAGATGTGTGTGTGTGTGTGTGTGTGTGTGTGTGTGTGTGTGTGTGTGTGTGTGTGTGTGTGTGTGTGTGTGTGTGTGTGGGTGGGTGGGTGGGTGATATCTTTTGCTCCAGAATGTGCTGACAAACTGGTTAAGTGGGGTGTAGTCCCCAGTGGCACACTAAAGCGCTGTTTTTTAGTTTCCTTTCCAAGTGACATTATCATATTGCCTTCCTTTTCCCACTCCTAAATCATTTCTGAGTTCAGACTTCACTGATGCTGTTTAGAGTCTACCATTTGTAGGTTATATTTACCTGTACTCCTAAGGTCAGGAGGTTTATGAGATGCCGGCACATGATTGGAATTACACTGTGTGCAGCCTCGCGTTGAAGTTGCAGGCAGGCGCACAGCAAACGACTGACTGGTCCCCTGCATGAGCATGACACATGGATTTAATAAATCCTATTTACATTAGCATAGTAATTAAAATTGCGCATCATCCCCACACGGTGCATGTCGTCCATTCATGCTTATCTGACACACATCTCAACGTGCACGCATGTGTTTTCACCTAATTCTCGCGCTTTCGCCAGACTCCTGTCATTTTCCCTGAATAACCACCCCCTCTATGAAAAATGAACAGTTACTTGATATGCATTATAAATAGCTGCTCTGTGATTGGACGAGGCCGGGTTCTACTGCAAGCTCTTCCGTATAGCAACAGACCCCCCTCTCCCCCCTCCCATCTCTTCTTTTCGCCTCTTCTTCTCCCTGGAATCCCCACCCCCCACCACCCCTCTCTCCTCCTCCCCTCATCTCCTTCCCTCTTTCAAAATGCAGACACATCTCGTCCTCCATGTGGCTTCACCATCTACCCACAATGCACTGGGTGCCGCCACTGGCTTTAGATGTGGCAGTGTCTGTGTAGGGGGCTCCTCTCCCCTCTTCTCTCTCCTCCTCTCCTCTGCTTCGGCCTGACTCGCTCCTCCCCCGTCCACCCGGCACCCACTGCTGCGGCAGCATCTGGATGTGGTCGCCATAGCAACAGCAGCGGGCCTGACCCCACCTCCTCTCCCCTTCTCTTCTCTCTCCTCAAACACACACACACTCTCCCCCTAACGCAGACATACCCCTCCTACTCCCCCTCTCCTCTTAAGCTTTTTTTCTCTCTCTCTGAGCGACTGGGTGCATTTCCTTCCAGCTTGACCTGGATTTTGCGTGCGGCACCACATTTGCAACGCTGCATGTGTGACAGTGGTGATGATGAGACGCCGAGATGGATGGTCAACTGACCTGTTTCCAGGAACTTTTAGGGACAAGATGCCAAACTAGAAATTTGCTTCTTTCATATGTCCCTCACCATTGCCTTTTTACGACCCCTGTTCTGTCAGTGTTCAGTTTTTAAATTTGTTCTTTTACTGTTTTTCTAACCTCCTTCTCTTCTTTTTCTTTTTTTATTGGTCTTCTCTTGCTTCTTATTCTCCTTATTTTGCCTCTCCTCTTCTATTTTCCTTCCCCCAACCACTGCCTGCTTTTCACTTTCTTCTCCCTACCCATGTGCTTCAAGAAAGAAGCAAGGGCTGCAAAAAAAAAAAGAGGGTTGAAACAGAGTCAGCTGTATCCACCCTCCTCCATCACTGTACTCCACATCACACCCTGAGCCACTCTCCAAATCCCCCCTCTTCCCCCCAAACCTCCTTTATCACAAATCCTTGCCTCCTCCTCAGCTGATTGTTTGAACAACGCTCCCGGCATTGCGAAGGCAGATATTGCTTCATTTTTGTCACAATGACGCATGTAGCTCTTAAACACGTAGCACATATAGCATATTTCTGCTTTCTTGGCTCTCTTTGTAAAAAATTGCAGGCAAGCCAGCAGCAATATGCGCACATGAATCTGTAGACCCACACTTTTCCAGACATGAGTCATAGCCGCCGCCGTTCATTCAAAATACAAACTTCCTTTAAGAAGGATGCGCAGAGCGCCACAGTCAATAGGGACAACTCATTTACCACAATAAATAAATCGTTACAGTCATGGACCGTGTCGATTGCTACCATATGTTTTAATTTGTTTCTAAAACTGTTTTTTTTTTTATCTTTTAAAAATTAGATGTTTGTTTGTTTGTTTCATTCAGTATCATTTTTTGCTTGCAGAACTCAACACAAACACACAAGCACATGGTTCACCAGCCTCAGACACAATGTAAACAGACAAGAGTCTACATAGTATTAAAGTATCATGTCTTTATAGGACGATCAAGACAAAATACAGATGTACAAAATACAAATGAAGCATTTTTTTAAAATGCAACTGAAATATATAAAATCAAAGGAAAATGTGCTTGGTATAAATTAAATGTACACCATCCATCCATTCTCATTCATTTTCTCCTTATCAGGGTTGCGAGGGGTGCTGGAGCATATCCCAGCTACCATAGGGTGAGAGGCGGGGTACACCCTGGACAGATCGCCAATCTGACTCAGAGCTGACACAGAGAGAAAGAAACCATTCACACTCACAGTCACACCTATTGGTCAATTTAGAAAAACACCAATTGACCCAATCCTACTAACTGCATGAGGAAGCTGGAGTGCTTAGAGAGAACTCCACCCAGAAAGGCCACGGCCAGATGAGGCAACAGTGCTACCAAATGTACACCAATCAAGTTCATTTCACTTGACCATATCTTATAAAATGTAAAATTTTACACTGTACTTGTATAATAGAATTACATGGAAATTTTACATGTAATTAAATTAGGAGAAGCCTGTATTTTGGGTAGTAACAAAAAACATAATATACTGCATCTCAGCTGTATTTTGGACATTATGGAACATTTTGCAGGTATATACATACAGTGTGAGATACAACAAGTGACATATCAACATGAAGCACAGGAGTGGTTAAAAGGCATCTGATACTATTGTTGTTTTTGGGAAAAGAGCAAAACTGGCACACCTGTTGGTCTTTGGGGAAATGCTTCTTTTGTAGTTTTGTGAGGCTGTCTGTGTCTCTGTGCTTTCATATTTTGCCATATCTTGGACTGTGAGAGAGATTTATTTTGATGCATGACGTACGGCTGGGTGGGAGGGGATTCACAGGGAAATAGCAGCCATCAGGGAGCGTGCCTTGATCAAATTAGTCTTTCTAATTCAATCTGTTCACAGCACTTGGACTCTATCATGGTTTATTCACTAAGGTGAGCATACTAATTGGGCCCTTGCTCCTCTCTTTCCCTCTCTCTCTCTGTTTCATCTCTCACCTCCACCCCTTTTCCCCTTTGACTTTTCTTTGCCTTCTTTTTTTCTGTTTCATTCACCTTCAAATCCCCACCCACTCTGTCCTCAACTCATTTCGCTTGCTGTAAAACCTCTCCACCCTCTGTCATCATGCAGTAGATGTGGTGGACCAGCAGAGGGTGCTGAGGACCGGTTGCTTGGTGACTGGGGTGCACACACCGCCAATCCGACGTAACAGCAAGCTGGCCACCCTGGGGCGCATCTTCAAGCCCTGGAAGTGGAGGAAAAAGAAAAACGAGAAGCTCAAGCAGAGTTCCACAGGTAAGATGAGAACATGTGTTTGTATTTCCAGGTTTCGTACACGATGAAACCTGCAAAAAATGCATAATTTTTTATTTTTTTTATTTAAGCCACATAGATGAGAAGCACAACATGGTTCATACTAAGGAAAGACCTGATACATGTCTTTTAATCTTACTCTCACTGAATCAGATGATTGTTATAAGAGCAAAGCTGTAGGTGTGACATAATGTCAATTAGAATATTTTTTCTTGCATTGCATCACATATCAAAGTTGAATGTTTTAAACTATGTTTCAGTGTTTCGCATCAATAATCTCCTGTTTTTTACATCATATTTTTTACTTTTACATTTCAGTTAGTCACAGTGGTAAACATCAGATGTTGTTATTAGAAAACATATTACCAGAGTCCCCAAAGACTTGTAGCCATCTGGCTGGAATATTTTGCCTGCTGTACAAGAGAAAGGATTTTAAACTTTTTCATAATTGAATATATTGATTTGTTAGTAGAGTTATAGTTTCTATCTTTTAAAATCATTCATTTTAGTTTAGTTTTTATTACTCTCAATATTTGTTCAAGTCTCTTTTTAATAACACGGACAAGAATTTTTCAGCGGCCAGTTAAAAGTTCAGGGCAGACATTACAATTATAAACACTTTATGAAAGCAAATCACTTACAGTCATGTAGACATCCCGGTCTTACAACAATCCCAAAAGCTAAATACAAAATGTATAAAATTTCATTTATTAAACAATATTTAATATTTATTATATTTTGATTTATTATTTCTAAATTTTAAAAAAATTGATACCCACTTTTAATTTTATTTAACTATTTTAAACTTCTTTTTCCGTTTCCTTAAAAAAAGTTAATTATAAACATTGTATTTTGTTTTAAAATATAAGCAGAGTGAGCAAAATCTGTATAGGGCAAATTAATAGCTGCATGACAACCATCTTCAAATTTCGAGGCTAAAATGTAATGGCTACGATATCAGATTGCTGCTGCTGCAAAAATGCATTTAATGTTTATTTTCTATTAATTTTATTAATTTTTTTTTTTTTAGATGCGATCATAATGTTAGGATCCACTCAAAGTATACGGACCTTAATATTGATTTATCCCGAGTCACCTTGTGTGTCTACTTTTAAAAGCAGCATAATATTTGCTGAAGACAAGACTAAATGTGATGGCCTTGCTGTAATGGAGACTGATGTTGAATGAAGGTGACAGAAAGAGTGAATGTCATTTAGGGAAATCACAGTTGGTCACATCAGAGGTGTGCAGCAGTGTTTTTCAGCCCATCCTGCTGATAACTGCTCTCTGATAACTGTTCTTATCTGGACACAATGTCCAGTTAAGAGCTGCAATCTGATTGGTTATTCTATAAATTCAAAGCTAATTTGGAAGAACTTAAAAACGAATTCTATCTAGCTTTATATCACGTGTGTGTATTCTTATGGGTGAACTACTCTCACCAACAAATGAACTACATTCAGTTTCATTCTCCATTCACAGATGTAGCATTATCGAGTGGCCTTCTATGCCACGACCCAAACTCCACCACCCAAGGCTGCTGCTCCGATGGTGCGGTCTTACTTGGAGGATTTGGGGGACCATTGAATCCAAACCTCACAGTAAGCAGTGTGGAATACCTTGGTCCTGAGGAGGAGCATCCCCCTTCAGGTAGGACAATCTCCTGCTGTACTCAATGAAAACTAATCAATGGATATTATGGAACTGCAAAAGCAACAGATGAGGGGGAAATGGATTTGTGAAGTGGACGTGGCTGGATGTCTTTAACCCAGCATCAAAAGATCAATATGGTATAATGTTGCCGCAATTTGATAAAATGCTGTTTGGAGGGAAAAACGAAAGGAAGAGAGGAACTTTATTTTGTTACTTTCTCGCAAAAGCTCACAAATGTATGTTGACTTTAGAATTAAATTATTGGTTTATGTATTGCAAGATATCATAAGGAAAGCCTTGAGTTGGATGTAAACATTTTGCAATGCAAGTGTAATCCACTGTGCTGGCTTTCTCAAATGAAACTGAGATGCTTGTTTATGAACCCGTTTTTGGCACTTTGTACCAGTAGAGGGCAGCAAAGGCAAAGGGATTTTAATCGTCATGCTCGGCTGGAATAATTACAAAACTAGGGAATTTGTGAATGCTTGGATGTGTTTGGAACTGGTGCAGCAAATAAGTACATTTTGTTAATTTTTTAAAGAGAGGCTTTGGCAGATTTTAAGTGTCAAGTTTTTAAATCAGGCGGAAACTGAGGAATTTTCATTTACTTTGTATTTAGCCAAAGTAAATGAGAGTTTGCATGGTTTCACCACACATATTAAGTATGATTTCTCTGTAACAAAAGTCCATAAACGAGCTGTCTCCAGCTTTTGGAATCAATCAAAATGACATTTTATAGATTATGTGCTGTGAAACTCTTTGATTGAGACTATTTGAATAAATGCCTTTTTTCCTCCTTCTTTAATGTTCTTCAGTAGCCGCTCCTTTCCAAGACTGTGATCGGGTGGAGGAAAATGTGCGACTACAGGAGGAGGAGGGAAATGAGGAGGTGCACCCTGCAGGGGATTTACCTGAGGGACTGCAAGACATGGGAGAACAGATGGAAGAGAGATCAGAGGAAGAGATTCCTCCAGGAACTTCCCCACCACAAGTACCTCCAAAACTTTTGCCCCAGCTGAGTACTGGAGATGGTGAGTGCTGAGTAAATAACTGTCATTTTCATCCACATGTAGTGGCGTGAAAACATATTTACCCTCTTCTTGATTTCAGAATTTGTTTTAGATGATCAAATACATTTTAATATTAGACAAATATACCCTGAGCAAATACAAAATGCAGTTTTTAAAGGATAATTTAATTTATTAAGGGAGAAAGGCGATCCAGCCTGTGTGAAAAAGTAATTGCCCCCTAAACAACCTTTGTTGCAAGAACTGCAGCAATCGAGCATTTGCGACAACTACTAGTCTCTCACGGTGGAGTGGAGCATTTAGCCACGTTGGAGGGTTTTTGGGTGGCTTGTTTAAGGTCATGCCAAAGCATCTCAATCTGATTTAAATCTGGACTTTGACTAGGTCAGTGTTTTTTGAGCCATCCAGAGGTACACTGGTGTGTTTCAGGTCATTGTCCTGCTGCATAGCCCAAAGTGTTTTAGCCTCAGGGCATGAACCGATGGCTGGATATTCTCCTTCAGGATTTCCTGTACAGAACAGAGTTCATGGTTCCATCCATTAGAACAAGTCATCCAGGTCCTGAAGCAGCAAAGCCGCCCCAGACCATCACTCTACCACCCCCATGTTTGAATACTGTTATGATGTTCTTTTTATGAAATGCTGTCATAGGTTCACACCAGATTTTACTGAAAAAATAATTCAAAAAGTTCAGCTTTTGTCTCATCAGCCCAGAGAATATTTTCCCAAAAGTCTTAGGGGATCATCGAGATGTTTTCAGCAAATGTGAGACGAGCCTTTGTGTTCTTTTTGGGCAGCACTGGTTTTTTCCTCAGCACACTTTTGCCAGTTTTGCCTATTTTCTTATTGTTGAATCGTGAATACTGACATTAACTGAGGCAAGTGAGGCCTGCAGGTCTTCAGATGTTGTTGTGGGTTGTTTTGTGACCTTCCGCATAAGTTGTCGATGGGCTTTTGAAGTAATTTTGGTAGGCTAGTCACTCCTGGGAAGGTTCTCCACTGTTCCAGGTTTTCTCCATTTGTGGATCATGCCTCTCAATGGAATCCCAAAGCCTTAGAAATAACATTGTAACCCTTTTCAGTCTGATGGATGTCAATTACTTTCTCATCTGTTTCCAGATCACAGCATGATGGGTTGCTTTTTGAAGTCTTTTAGCCAACCTCACTTTGTCAGACATGTTCTATTTAAGTGATTTCTCGATTCAGCAGGTCAGGGTATGGCTCATATTTTTAGTATTTACTTAAGTTATATTTGTCTAATATTAAAATATAAAAATTGTTTGGTGATCTGAAACATTCAAGTGCAACAAATATCCAGAAAATTATGAAAATAAGAAAGGGTGCAAATACTTTTTTGCAGCACTGTAAGAGCTGTATAAAGCATATCTCTATCTGAACTGTATGCTGGTAAATACAATTGAAGCAAGATAACAAGCAAAGACATTTATTTTTAATAAGTGTAAATGTGATGTGAATGTACCCTTTAGAGTCAACACAGTGCAATGCAATTAAACACCAATGGACTATTTTTGGAAGATGTGCTTGACAGTGTTTCCTCCACCATCAACACCACTCAGTGGTGGAGGAACTGTTTCCTTTCCTTAAGTAAAAGTACCAGTACCACAGTTATAAAATACTGCGTTAAAAGTAATAGTCCTAGATCTTTAAATTAAGTAGTAAGGCGTACTGAATTCAAACTTGTACTTTTGTCATAAAATATAATTCCATACAAGAGAGGTGCTCACATTTACTGATGGTCAGTTAATCAAATGCATGTGACTAGCAAAACCTAGCTGCTACTTATATTAATCAGTAAAAGTGTTTTTCACACACTGCTTCTGGATTTATGCATGTATTGTGCAGCTTTTGGTAAATGAATAATAACACACTATACCTGCCTGCTAAGGACCATATGAATTTTTTATTATGTCCTGATAAATTAAACCTTAGCACTGAAAGAGAGTGTACTTTCTTTTTCACATCACTGTGTGGTTCAATAAAAACTGCAGAGCACAAATATCAATCTCATTTCTTTGCACGAAATCCTTGCAAAAACCTCATTTCCTTCACACACGCCATTCTCTTGTCATATTTAGCAGATGTCAAGAAATAAACAAATAATAGAGAAATAAAATAATATGCTAAAGATAGATAAGAAGACATTAATTAACCTGCTCATCTTCATTTGTCAGATTCAGGTCCTCTATCACTCCCTATTCATCTGCCCAACTCCTACCTCCCCAAGGAGCCTCTACCCAGGGCCACAGAAAGTCTGGCCTCAATGACCCTGCCACTAAGAGGGCCTCTGGCCAACCCCTCAGGGTCCCCACATCTAGGCAATATGATACACCCTCCCATGCCCCCTAGCTGCATAATGGAGGAACTGCAAAGAGCTTTCGCTTCTAAGAACAGACAGGAGAGGTGAGTCTGAAGTGAACCCATACAGCTGTTTACATGTGATTTTGCCTTTTACCATTGCCACTGGATTGCTACAGAGCTCTTTTGTTGGTTTATCACTATTCTACTACGTCAATTTATGACTTCATCGTAATATAGTCTGCGTCTAATATACTGTGATAGTATTTTGTAAATTATAATGGCCTATAATTTCCTCAACTAAAATGTTGCCTTTAAATCCACTGTCCACATCCGCATCATGTTCCTCAGTGTCCACGATGGGTGTGAGCAGGGCTCACCCCCACGGATGTGGTGCTCCGACGGACGGCTCTCTCGCTCCTGCAGCTCGGACAACCAACACACATCGTCTCTGGGGGGAAGTTGTGTGGGGTTTGGAGGGTCTGACTGGCCCAAGAAGGAGGCAGAGGAGAACAAGGAGAATGTGCGGCTGGACCAGTGCTTCTCCAACACCTCAGGCCTCCCCACCGACTTGGACGGCTGGAACGAGTCTGTTATCTCTGGTGGGTTGGCCAATGTAAAAGTGCATGCAGAGTTTGCACATTCTGGTTTTGAACAGGGTGCACTTGTTTTACAAATGAAACATTTACACTCAACGGGATGAAAGTCTTGCATTTGCATCAATTTTAGGATTTTTGAGTAAGCTTACACTCATTATGGGCACAAATGTTTTGCTCATTTCAGGCTTTTAATGATTTCATTTAATTGTTCTTTTCTAGAGTGGAGTGATTGTACAGTATACATCTTTAATCGCTTTAAAAACAAGAATTAGATGCACAAGTTTGAATTCATTTCTCTTTTTTTTCTAATCCACACTGTCCTGTTCCACTTGTTCTTATTCACATGTTGTGCATGATAAGGAGACATGAGGGCTTGGTTATTGGTGATAAGAAATACCTGAACACTTAATTTTCAAGTATGAACTTTACCATGTGTAATCCACTGTCTTATACTACACAGCAAAACACCCAACAAGTTTCTGCCCAAATATTTCCAAACGCCACTGTAAACAATTATCTGTTAGTGTGGAGGTTTGGATGAGATAAAGTAGCCATTGGCAGCCATTGTTAGGATATGAATAGGAAGAAATCCCTTACAAAGTTCTCCAAAGTTTAAAAATAAGTGACAGCGCTCTGTGTTTTAATGCTTGCATGCGTGGTTGTAGGCACACTTCCTCGCAGGCTAAGGAAGGAGTTGCTGGCTTTCAAACTACGAAACAGGCCCAGCAAGCAGGAGCTGGAAGACAGGAATATCTTCCCAGCAAGGAGTGATCAGGAGCGCCAGGAAATTCGCCAGCAGATTGAGATGAAACTCGCCAAGTAAGCTATGAAATATTCTTTTGACTGCTGTCTGTGGAGTATTAGTGATTAATTTGTCATAATACCTGCAACAAAACCTTGGTCATTTTAGAAAAAGCAGTTTAGGTTATGTAGGTTGCCTTGTGAAGATATCTTTTAACTCAGTAACATCAACTTTGCTGGGGGGTTTTAAAGCCATGGTTCCATATTAGTGTCGTGTAGTCTCCATGTAATTCATTATGTAACAATGCACTGTAAGCCCAAAAAACATCTGGGCAGTGTCTTTCCAGGGTAAACGTATATTCTTAATTGCCTGGGTTACACAACAGCTAAGAGTAGGTGGAGGTGTGAGATAAACATTGGCTCTAACTGGATTATCCGAGTCTTTTGCACAGACTTGATTTATCTTGCACAATCTGCTCAGATTGCTTATGTGTAGTTCTTTTTTTTTTCTTACTAAAGGTCAGTTCTTAGTTCTGGAATGTTTTGTTATGTTCTTAGTTTTAAACTTAGAAGTTACCCATTGTGGTAATAGTACATCTATTCAAATAAGGCCAAACTGAATAAAACAATTTAATATATTCCGCAGAATAAAAAATGTACCAGAAATTCTTAGATGCCTTTAAAAACTTGCCACTCTTCAGCTTTCTGGAATACAACGGGTACAGACAGACAGTTCTTCCAGGAAATGTCTCTGTACAAAAGCGCTGCCAGGACATTAATTTTTTTTTTCTTTTCTTTTCCAATGTAAGTGAGAAACTTGATGTTCAAAGACTAACAGCGGAGGTCTCGTGTCACAAGACTGGGGCTCTTTAACACAGCCGTATCAAACAGGGGCACGGCACAGTGTTGCTTAACCCACTATGCAATAACTCCCAGCCAAGCGCAGAGTGCCACCCACACTTTCTAAAGAACAAGATCTACAGTCTGTCTGCGGGAGAACTAATAATACTCCCGCCTCCTCATTTTCTTAGATTTACTGGAGGAAAATATATTATTATTTGGGGGAGAGGAAAACAGGTTTAAAGCATTCTCGAGCAAAAACACTCTACTCAAAGGTGAGGATGGAGCATGGCTGTAGCTTACATAAGCGCTTCAGGGTCTATATTTCAAGACAGAGAAGTTCCACTTGTAGCACAGCGGTTGTTACATAAAGACGTATATACAGAGCACTGGCTTTTGCTGAACTACTCCTTCTTGATTTCATTTTGTAAAGAATTTAGACAGCCATAAATCAAAGGAGCATCAGTGGGGATACCCAAAGCAGTCTTATTTGGGTGAACCTCTGCACTGCCCAGGTTTGTAGAATGATCTGGGTTCAATACAATTCATATGAGTTAAGCGGCAGAGAAAAAAAATCTACCTCTCTGTACTCATGCTGAATGATCATCCATCCTGTCAGTGATAAATGACCTTTCTATCTTTAGAATCGCACCACCTGGCACTTGTGCTGCAGTCATACTGTGCTGTTTCCAATCTTAGCTCCTGACACTGTTCAATAATGCATCTCCCCATGCGCTCCCTCCTCTCCATAAATGTCGGGGAGTTATAGCAGCAGAAATAATAGCAGGAGGGGGTGGGGGGTTTGCTACTGTACTTGAAACATGAAGGAAGCTTGGAATGGCCAATTTCGTCTCCTTGTTGCAGTTGGCAGCTGAAACAAAAGATCGAGCGCCTCCATCAACCACACGTGGGCGTTTCTATTGTTTTGATTTTTTTTGTATTCCTCCCCCGGCAGGCATAGTTTGGTTTTCTATTTTAACTCATTTTCCTGCGAACATCTCAACTCAAGTGTCTAATGGAGATCCCTAAACCGATGGGCGTTTATGCGTCATTGCAGTATTCTGGGGGATCCCTTTTAAACATCTTACTTCTTCTCGTTCAGAAAGCGGTGGGTGATGTAGCGTTACAGTTATGAGTCAGAGTGTGGATATTCAGGGTTCCCCAAAATATAAAATCTCCTCACTTGAGAGCAGAGGGGTAATGTAGCTTTCGTGATTCATACATCTCACAAGGAAATCTCATTTGCCCACCAAAATAGCATCCAATCTTGACAGTAATGTGTTATTTATTCAACTCACCCACAAAGACCAAAAAAATATAATTAAGGGGCTGTTTCTAAAAATAGCCACAGCTTCTGCATAAAGCGCATAGGGCTCTTTCTGGAGTAGTGAAATCCCCTCCCCTGTGTTACTAGGCAGAAGACAGAATTTGTGCAGGAAGACTGTATTGTCTTAAGGATACCAAGTATCGTTGCTAAGCAACAAGGCGATCAGGTCAATAATAGTGTGGCTGGTGGCATCCACTAGGGCATTGGAAGCGATATTCCTGTTCCATGTGTTTAAAATGTAATATCCTCGGAGCTGTGGGAACACTTTGTCTTTGTTTATCGAAGAGTCATGAGGCAAAGAAAAGCAGCACGTTGGGCTGTTTCCCCCCAATGAGGTTTTAAGATATTGGCATTCACACAAATATACATAAAAAAATTAAGTAAGGCTTAATAAATACATATGTGTGCATGTATATGTTTATAAAGATGGGATCCTCATATTCTGATGGAACAAAATGCTGTAATCATTGTAGACACCCTTCTGCTTTTTGTTCCATTTCTAATCACACGTCTCAGAGGAGACCTCACCAAGGGAGCCAAGCTATTGAATAATTCCTCATGCGACTCCACGCGCTGTGTCTGGTCACACATGTTAATTAACAAAGACTTGTTGCTTGAATGTACTCATTATCCTATGCAGCGTTGAGTAAAAACACAGAGAGCATCTGAAAAAATAAAAATCACACACCAGATTTTTCCGCTATCTTTTTTTTCTGCCAGTTTTGTGTCCCTTAATTAAAAGGCATGTCAAGAAAATGAGTTTGCGCTTAATGCTCATTACACAGTGCAACAGAGACCTGCATAGTTTGTGCATGGATGGTGAAAACAGCTCTCTCACAGATGTGGTTTTCTATTGTATTAACAGACTTTTAGAATACAACAATTTAATTGGCTGCTATGTGCCCGTCTATCCAGCGATAAACATACAAAACCTCATTCAGCTCGTTCTATGTGACTTAACTTTGATCTGTTACAGAACAAGAACTATAAAGAGTCCAAATATTGGTTTGGTCAAAAGGATAAAGAGAGCCCTGCTGTGCTCTACCCTCTCTGTCCTTTCCACCTGTAGAGGTGCACTGTGATGTGTGCCGCACGCTGTCTGAAGCTGAGCCCTTTGTATAAATAATAAATGTCAGCAGCAGCAAAAGATATTGAACTTTGAAGACCTTTTGGGCTCTTTGATGGTGATGGGTCAGCATGTGGGAGCCTAAATTCAGTCATTTGAGCACCACCACTGAGAGATTGTATTATATCACAAAGTAAATGATGTTTTTTATAACAATATTTCCTCATTTAAAAAACAAAAACAAAATAGGAAAAACTGAATTCAACTGGTGCAACAAAGAGGGTGAGAGATGACTGTGGCAGTAGTCCAGCGCACATCAGGAGGCTGGGGATGCCTTTAGCGAGAGCCCGCTATGCCCCGCCTCCATTAATTCGGCATGCAGTAACCAGGGAGACTGGGGGGAGTCGCGCACCAGCAGCTCATCACGACCCAGTTGAAAAGCGCGTGTAGCGAGTAGTAGAGAGGAGAGCCTTCACTGCTGCGGCGTTGTGCAGCAGATACTACCGCATCTGAGATGCAGCACACAGTACCCGAGAAATAATTAGCAGACTTCTCAAAATAATAATAACAACAACAAAAAAGGAGAATTAGCTTCGCTGATTGTTCCAGATGTGGGGAGCGCCTCCGCTGAAGTCTCACAGCCGCGGTTTGGATGCGAGATGGAAACATAGGGGATTCCTCTCGAGAACGCGCACAGCGAAGAAGCTGCAGCCCGTTTAAAGAGGACCGGACAGGTTATCTGAAGATACGATGGTTCAAAACGTGGTTTTGGTGTTTCTCCGCAGGAGGCTGAGCCAGAGACCGAATGTGGAGGAGCTGGAGAGTCGGAACATTTTGAAACGTGAGTTCAAACACCGCAAAACTACTCCCGAATATTTCACTCACAGCGAAGTATCTCACAGAGAGGCATGCCATATACATCATGCATTAATCAGCGCAGTAAACAACGCATGAGTACACTTTTTTCTTCATTTTTTAAAAATTTAATTATGAATTTTTAAAGGAGTTGTTTTTACTTTCTTAGAGAGAAACGACCAGACAGAACAAGAGGAGAGGAGGGAGATCAAACAGCGGCTAAACAGAAAGGTGAGACTCCGTTTCTATTAAATACACTGTTCTGATGCTCTGGTTACTTCAATGTAAACAACAGACGGTGACAAATGTTTGGCACCTTGTCTCTTCCAGCTCAACCAGCGGCCCACGGTAGATGAACTGCGGGACAGAAAGATCCTCATCCGCTTCAGTGACTATGTGGAGGTAGCTAAAGCTCAGGACTACGACAGGAGAGCAGACAAGCCCTGGACTCGTCTGTCAGCAGCAGACAAGGTATGTATTGGATAGTGCAGTCACATCACGTTGATCTCTATGTCTTATTGCCACCACTCACTCAGGACTTATCGCCAAAATCAATTTCACTATGTAAGTCAGTTGGATTAAACAAATACCCAACATCTTTTCCCAAATTCCCCATTGACTATCCAGCATTGCAAGTTGCTGTTATCAGCTTATCTCACAAAATCCCCTGTCCTCTTTAAACTTTTTAGCCTGATTTTATACACAAATATATATATTTCTTTCTTCCTGTTGTTGCTTTGCTGCTTGATGCACTGATGCATTTTTTTTCCTCTTCCCAACAGGCTGCAATCCGGAAAGAGCTGAACGAGTTTAAGAGCACCGAGATGGAAGTGCATGCCTCAAGCAAACATCTAACGAGGTCAGCATTTGGAAACGCCTGCCTGTGTTTGGAAGAACATGCATGCATGGGTTGATGCTCTATTCTAAGCTGCAGCAGTCTAAATTTAGCTCTCCTTGAGCATACAGAGGTGCATGCAGGAGCTAAAGATAGATGGGAGTGCTATAATGGGGAGGGGGAGGTTGTCCTCCAGAGAGTTCTCACTACCAGGTAGCAAAGCATGATGAAAGGCCACCGTGTCCTTGGCTTAATCATGTTTGAAAAGCACGAGACCTCGTGAGTTGTAACAGTGACCTAGAGGGAGGGTAGGAGTGTACGTGCCTGGCTTCTCAGCACTGTAAATGGCTGTGCTAAAAATAGAGCCACAGAACTGATTAATGGCTGCAATAACAGAAGGGCATCTGGTAACAAAGGCACCCTCTTGCTCTCACCATTTATTTCTATTCCCTTTCTTTCTATTTGTCTCTCCAGGTTCCACCGACCGTGAAAGTGTGGAGTTTCTTCTGTGAAGAAATGCTGAGCTTTGACATTTCCTGAAGCTGCTAGAAGCTGCTCAGTGGCGACAGTTCAAAGAGCCCGGAGCCTTTCTGTCTTCGGCGCGCCTTTTTTAAAGAATCTTCCGCCACCCTTGACCATCATATTATCAGTATGAAGTCACGGGTATGGGAGAGATGATGATGGTAATGTTAGCACTGGCGTGTCCTGGAGACTGCTGAGTGCCAAACGTGGAAACTGGCAGGTGGAAGAGACTTTGGTGGAGCCTCTGACTCTCAGGACAAGAGCAGAGTATTAAAAAAACAAAAACAAAACAATCTTGTCATTCAGTCATTGTTTTTTTTTCTTTTTTTTGTACTAATTCATGGACTCCTGACAAGATTGTGTGAATCTGTGTAGTGGGAAGAAGTTGTGCATGTGACCAGCTTCACCTTTTCTTAACTGATGAATAATGTGTCAAGACTGTGTAAAGACTGTGCAGCGTGGGGGAGGTGGCATTGGGGGTTGAATTTGATATTAACTGTACATACAGTATGTCAATCAGAATGGGA
Source organism: Diplotaxodon limnothrissa (assembly GCF_057381915.1). Lineage (NCBI taxonomy): Eukaryota > Metazoa > Chordata > Actinopteri > Cichliformes > Cichlidae > Diplotaxodon > Diplotaxodon limnothrissa. The sequence goes on along the minus strand of NC_140615.1, from coordinate 7,111,870 downwards.
CCGTCGACGTCTTCACTGAAAAGAGAAATACCTTTGTAAGCACTTACTTGTCTTCAAAATACAAGGCCTTTTTTTTAAACTGTGCTGCCTCATTTATTTTTAAAACAACTTTATTTTCATTTAACAATATGGTAGAGGAGTTATTAAAAAACAATCAATACAATTAAGATCTTGAAAGTTTACTTGACCATTTCTAGTACTTAACAAGCTTCAATGAATAAATCAAGAATTAGGGTTAAAAATAGAGTCAAGTCAATGAATAGCATGGGAGAGCTTACAATAACACCAAAACTTATTCAATTTATAAAAGCCATAAAATAACACCAGAACACAACATTTCCAATCAAATCCCAAACACTGGAACAAAGCACCATTAGAATAAACCAAAGACATCTGCATGGAATCAAAGCAGAATCCAGAAAAACAAACACTGCATGAAAATACTTTGACTGAGCACAGCAGAACTGCCTAGGACAGCACGAAACACACAACCTGCTTTATTGCGTTCCGGGACAGTGTTGAACTCAAACCCGGCTCCCTCATCAGGGGAAGAACAAAGCATGCAGTCCTTTCTTGACTCTCTGGAGCTCTCCCTCCAGCTATAAAGGACACAAAGAAACATTCGAGAAAGACGCTTAATTTGAGATCTTACACAACATCATCTGAGTCATACTTTTCTTTCAATGGTACGTGCTTATGCACAAGCTTTCACAGAACCATTGTTCTTTTGACAGAGTGATGGACACAACATTAAAGACACACAATGCAAGCCCAGCTCTTCTCTGTTTCCTGAAGTTTCACCTGTTCATACTCACCATCTCACTGAGGAATTTGTCCTGAACTGACTTCATGTCTTTTCTGATCGTGCACATCTGAAAACAGCACAAACAGCAGCAGGGTTTTTGGGAGTGGTAATAAAGAATATGACACAGTCAGGACACACAGGGGGAGAATAAAAGAGATAGCAAAATGTCACAAAGGCCACTCAGCAAAAGTCATATTTGATAGACAGCTTGACAGGCAGATGACCTCTTCTAAATTAAAACACATAAACACTGATTATTCAAAGCTGAATTTTGAGTTACAGCTACAGACTGCACTCAAGCAACACAATGAAGCAAATATTAGATATACTGTGAAGTCTATGCATGAGGATCACACCTCAGATGTGAATATTCTCTCCTCATACTCCAAGCTGTTGCACGTGTTACTCTGAAGCGCTCTCTTCAGGAGCTCATTTCTGGAAATAAGGAGACAGACAACCATGGAGCTGTATATCTGATTTCTTTTACACATTTTTAAATATTTTCGTGGCTATCGTGTCACTCAGGATGGAACTACCAAGATAACAAAGAACAAACGACAAATTAGTGACACAAGTATGGACTGCAGAGTATTGTGGCTAAAGGACCCATTTAATACAATCCCTTCTCAGATTCGAGGAGTTAGCAGCATAATAAACTGCATATGGAATTTTTTTAAAACAGAGGGCATAAATGGCAATTAATAAAATATATGTTTATCAAAGGAATAATACTGATATTGGTTTCTCATATACTCACTGAGTGACGAAGTCAGACATATCTGAAACGACTGTATAGATTATGTGTGTTAATTACCATATGGGGGAAGTTGATAAATGGGGGTGCTTTATTTTTATTTTCAGCTACTAGCAGTGTAACTATGGAGGGAATGCTTACGATAACCCCAGCTAAATGATAGTAGGAAGAATAGGATGTATAGGACGTGTATTTAGTTGATGATTTCAAGCTTAATGAAAAAAGCTTTTTTCAAATCAAAAGTTTTAATCTTTCTTCCAACAGAAAAATTTGATAATTCTGTGTATTCTTCTTTAAACCTGAAAGGACACCATTGATCAGAGTGTGGAAAACAGAATTATAAGACTCTTTTAGTACTCAAACACACACAAACACACGCTTTAATTTCACCTTGTGATTTCCTGCTTCTGGTAAGAATGGAAAGCCGTCATCTGTTTTTTCCAGTACATCTGTATAAGGAAAAACCATTGGCACTGGTCAAATCTACAACAGATCATCCTGGCGGCAGGTATTATTCAACAGAACATTGTATGGCTGGATATTTTGTTTTTAATATCGCTTTCTGCATTTTCTCTATGTGGCAGACAGAGTCAGAATAACCTACAGTGAGGTCATTATCCATGTTTTTCAGCACAGTGTCATCCTGCTCCAATTTGTGTATCTCCTCCAGGAGGACCTTCTGAATCTGTTTAAGCCTCTGAGTCCTGTAGAGAGGACAGACAATTAACCAGAAAAGTAGAAATCTACAAGGAAATACAAACAAAGATTACAGTGTCCTATCACACTCATGAAAGACCACTGTAGGGTTGTAGCCAATAAAACATAAAAAGGATTTATTAACACAGCAAACTGACTTCTAACTAGATTTCACATTTGCTAAGGACCCCTGTGTGAAGAAGCCCAGATACACATTTTTTTTTGAATAGATTATTCTGCCAAATCTTTCTTTTTCATATTCTCCAGTTATGAACACACAAGAGAAAATAATTTAGGTTAAAATAAAATGATCACTATAGATTCTCACTTGCCTTTCAGGACTTCTCTGTTAGTGTGCTATCGGCCATCAAATTAATTAAAGGTTGGCGATAACAAATGTTGCATATTAACCGAAAAGATCAGACTTATAGTTCATTTACACACTGACAAACTAACTGACCTGCATTTGGTAATTTGCATATTAATGGAAGAGACGTGTTGCTGGACGGTCTTCAAAGACTGCTTGTTGTAAAGCTCCATCATGCTGTAACGTTTCTGAACATGAACATATATGGTTATGTAGCAGTTTTGTAAGTAATCATTCAACAGCAGTACACACTGCTGTCTCAAATACATGTTTACCACATACTAGATTTCTCACAACATTAAGTGTTCCTTTAAATTGTGAACACAGCACAGATGCAATGTAGTGTGCAGCACTATTCTCTAACTATGTTGTATGTCTGGACACATTTCCAACCTGGAACTTCTTCTTGAGCTCCGAGCTCAACTGCTGACACATGTTTCTTGGGTTTACAGCAATTTCTGGCAAATCTAAACCTTCATCAATGTCCACGTCTCCATCTGTTACTTCACCCTCCCAATGACCAGAGGAAGACTTCACCTGGCTCAACTCATCCACAGCAGGCACCTCAACTGTAGGTAACAAACAGGAACATTAACATATTAGAAAGGACAACATTAGGGTCAAATTCTGATTCAAGAATGTTTCATAGTTTTTTTTTACCAGATCTTTTAAAGATGCCACTGATATCTTAAATATCCTCACTACATCCTAAATCATATAGTTATAAAAAAACAAAGATGTTTTGACTGTGCTGCAAGGAATATTTTGACTTCCTGTGTATCTCTTTTACATCACATATAATTTAACAACGTCAATTTAACAAAATAGTTCCAAAAAATACATTCAGATAGATCACCTTAGATTAGATTTGGATGTAGTAAAATCCTGATCTAAAAAAAAAAAACACATGAAGAAACTTCCTGTGCCAAAGTTGAAACACATATTAGCTTGTCTGATTAAGGCATGTGTAGTTAAGGTTTTCCTGTGCTTATCTATGTAAGAGACTCTGAATATGTCTTACACGACTTGAATAATTTCCGTGGCTTCAAATGAGGAGAGTGATTCCCTCTCATCTTGCTTCTCATACTCTCTTCTGTCTCCTCGTCCTCTGAATCACTAGACAAGGAAATGTGGCGCTTGCGGCTGGGCCCTGTTTCAAAAATCAGATGTGACAATTAGATAGGATGCCATTTTATAATGAAGCGCAACTTTAATTTGGTGCAGAGTGGACCTAACGGTGGAATTAAACTGTAGCAACCAGGAAATTTATGGCAAACCCCCCCAAAAAACAAGTTAAACGTTTATTTTACCTGAAACATGAGACTGTGCGAGTTTTGAGTCTTGGTCTGACAGTGGCGTCATCTATCAGGAGGACAGTAATGAGTTAGTTAGTTTGAGTGATTTAGTGTTCTTAAAGTTTTTTTTGTTCTTCAGCTGTAAAGTTACATTAATCAAAAAAAGAAACCAAAAATCAGTAAAGAGCCAATACCTCTGCTTTAACAGATAGAGCCAGGGCAACAGTGGGACCGTCCTTAACTTTGCTGGTGAGTACTGATGAGTTAATAGATGATGAGCTTAGTGAAATCTGGGATACTGAAGACACATTACTCAAACTACAGCGGTGGCCATGGCTAATTGTGTCATTTGGAAATGGTGACTGAGCAGGAGAAGGCAAGGGTGGTTTGTCCAGCTCAAGGAGTGTGGATGTCAGCAGGGGTCGAGTGGACAAAGGAGAATGAGGTGCTGAAGAAAGATGCTGTTCGATTGTACTAATCTGGAAACAAATAGAAGATTGAAGGCGGCAGAAAGTGATGAGAAATAATGTCAAAAAAAAAAAATATGGTAACTCGTTTTGTGGTTAGCTAATGATCATGTCTGCCATAGATAAGTGACAATAAATGAAAAAGACATTTCACACAATGCATGAAGAAGCACAGATTAAGTGCTGCAAAGCCATTATCTGCTCTGTACGGCATTAAGTAGGTCATTTCAATCATCATGTGCATTTCCCCATAATTAAAAGATCTATTTATTAGGAATTCCTCACATGGCTAACTCATAAGAATGGCTTCGTTTAGCCGTAGCCATCTCATGTTAGAGAAAATAACTGTCTGGAGTAGAATTTAGCAGTTTGCAAATCAAACTTTCCAGTTGCTTATAAAGGACAAGGTTCAAAATAAGGTTTTTAAGGGGAGGGAGTTATATTTTCAGTCATCCCTATCCACATTTTTCTCGGACAGTCTGGGAATTTCAGCTTAAGTCATGCTTAAGTCAGTGGCCTACGTTTTTACTTCAGTGAAATAATAACTCACACTACGATTCAAGTTGTGCTACTGATTCTCACAAGACTGTTGACTGACATCAATAACATCTATGCAGAGTTAGTGCATGAATAGCTTAAAGACCTGACAAAGATGCCAAAATGAGTGTATAAACATCTTTATGGTGAGTCCAGATGAATTTAACAACTCAGCCCACGGCAGATCGCTACAGATGTGCAGTATACTGGACTAACTTTATACAAAGAGGAGCAAAGACAAAATTAAATCAATAAGGCCTCCTCACTCTTTCCCTTCTGGCCTTTTTGCTGAGTTAGGTGTGACTACCCTTTCCATCTTACTTTGTTATTTATTTTCTTTAATAACAGAACACCACCCACACTGGAATACTCCACTATTTGCTGAAGCAATGTTCAGAAATAAAAAAAATATGCTTTCAACTCAACAAATTAGAAAAAACCCATACTCATATATTTTGCACTGTGCCGTTTTTTAGGGTGAATGTGAAACAAGTATTTTTCTACCCTAAAACACTTTCTTTCTGTTTTAACCCTTGACAGATACCTTACCACAGTGCCATAATATGTCAGAAAGGTGATGTACCTTTGCTGCACTAAGTTCAGTCGGAGGTGCAGGGATTTGTCCTCCAAGTGAAGTGAGAGAAGGGACAGACTGCTTAGAATGAGTCTTGGATGAGCCATGATTCTTTTCTGCAGTGTAGAAAGAAGACTTGCACATTTCTTTACTTCTGACTTTAGGTTTGGGTAGCAGCAGGACTGGCGAGGGGGTGTCTTGGCAAGAAGGCTTAGGGGAGGCAGGCAGCGGGGATCCCCGCGGGGTGAGAAGAGGGGAGCAGGTCAAATCCAAGGTTGGGACTGACCTATCAGCAGCTGCGGGGATCCAAAATAAGCACAGATGTTCAAACAACTGGCTTCAGAAGTTGGACAAAGAGTAGAAGGTCAATATACACAAGTTCCTCTACATAGAGGTTGGAGAGCAAAAGGTTTCTTTATGCAATGCTTTACATAAAGTGTTTAGAGTGAAAAGGTTTCACTGCCATGGAAACACACATTGCCGGCACCAAATTGTTTCACAGGGGTTTATACAAATATCTAACAGCTGATAAAGAACCAGCGTTACAAAAAGGGGGTTTTGTGTGAAGAGTATAATTTTTTACAAATATAAATGTTAAGAAAGATAACGAGACTCATCATTATGACTCGGAGTAATACGTTAAGTTAGCATTTCTGACGATCTCACCTTTTGAGAGTCAATGTTTCTACACAATAATGAAAATCAAAGATTACCATCCACTCTTCTGCTGAAGAAAAAATATGTGTCACTAAAGGAAAACTTTTTTTTTTCAATGTTAAAATGACTATTAAGTACAACCTGAATTCTGAAAAAATTGCGATGCAGTGAAAAATAACAACATAATCCAATGATTTGAAAAGTTCATAAACTTTTCAAATCATTTGTGGCTGTGGCTACAATGTAGCTTGCCATCACCAGTGTGTGAATGTGTGTGTGAATGGGTGGATGACTGGATATGTAAAGCGCTTTGGGGTCCTTAGGGACTAGTAAAGCGCTATATAAATACAGGCCATTTACCATTTTACCATAAACCCATATTTAATTCAGAATAGAAAGAAGTGAAAAATGTATCATTTTAAGAAAAAATTCAAGTTCATTTTGAAATGAATTTCAGGTGAACCTGTCATCTTTACTTCTGAGAAATGCACTTTTTACCCCCAAATCACGTTACTAACCTGTGCCAATCAATCTAATTAAGTGCATAATCTTTCTCCAGTGGTTTCATTTTAAGCACACTTAGTTTACCAGCCTTTTATTGCTTCCATCAAATCCAAAATGAGCTATTATTTTTCATGAAATAGTAAAATATCTCCGTTTAAACATTTAATATGTTATTTTCTGTGTTCTATTGTGAACAAAATATGGGTTAATATGATTTACAAATCACTGCATTCTGTTTTTACTGACAGTGTCTAAGGTTGTCAGGGGGGAATTGGGGTCATGATACATGTCACCACTGTGATGGAATTAACAAACCATTTGATCAAACATTAAACATTAAATAGACATTAGCAGCTGTCAGAGGGATCAAATGGCTCTTATCTAACTCTGACGCTAGAGAGTCGTTTTTTATTGTATCTTACATCTCATCTTTTCCATGAGAGGAGGGGATGGACAGAAAGAGGTCTGGCAAGTAACCCAGGAATCCTTCAATGAACTCATCTGTTCTTGGGCATTTGTCTTTTTCAATTTTGAAGTTTCTTGAGGAACATTTTCAGGCCTCTGCTGGAGAACAAAGTATGTTATTTATGACAACATATTATACTGTGAAATCCATTCAGAAACACAATCTGCAGGTGAAGATTTAAGACCACAGCATATTCTCAGCTAAATACAGCCAAAAAAAATTAAATTTCTCCTTTTGACGTTAAATAATAAACTACTGAAATATATTCAGATCAAAGACTGTATAAATATGATAAACATAGCTGCCAGGTCTGATAAAAAAAAAATCTGGGGTTTTTCTAGTGAGTTTCTGGTCTCAGCTGATAGTTTAACGTCTTTATAAATTGCTTTCCCCTGTTGAGTCAAAGGGGTAAAGCAGGGCATGGTTTAGGGAAGTTCTACCTTGTAACTGAGAAGCTGTTAGCCCATGGATGTCATCGTTTTTCATTTAAATTTACCACTTGTTCGTGATACATGTGCTGTGTAAATTCTGAATTACCCATCTATAACATATAAGTGTATAAACACTTAGTATCTGCAAAGATATAAAGCTGTGAGTTGAAGACAACAAGTAATAAGAACATTTCTGTGCAGAACTGATGTCCTACCTTAAGTACAGAAGGTTTTTTAAAATCTGACTGGTTGTTGTTGCGTTTTCTCCTGTAGGTAGCAGCTGCTTGCTCAGAGGTTTTCTCATGCTTCCTCTGCTGGTCTATAAAATATTTCTGTTGAAATTCAGAAGAAAAATAAATATGATATTGCTCCAGCCATTTCTCACATAACCACTTAGTAAAGATGACATTAAACACAAATGACCTTGGAAGTGGCTGGCTTCTTTGCGCATGGGTTTATATTGTTTTCCATTTGCTGGGTGCTGTCAGTCTTTTTCTTCTTTTTTTGAGTTGCATGAACTTCCACGGTTTTCGCAGAGAATGAGTACTATTTATAAAGAAAAGAAAGGTACAAAATATACATTATTATTGTTGCACTGGCTTGAAAGTTTGTTTTTTTGTCTTTTCACCAGATGAAATGTGTATTTTTAAAACTCACTATGGTTTAGTGAGTAGTTTATTAACACTGTGACTGAGCAATATATTTTCTACACCTGAGCTTAAAATTGTATACCTTTAGAGTATTGAAAGGACGGCCATGAAAGTCCATGAAAAAAGGCATTTTGATATTCAATATAATGTGTGGAGGCAGGATGAAGTTTGCCTTTTTACACTATATATATTTACAAAATGTTTTAATAAACATGTCTGCTTCATCTTTTGTTTACTCTTGACACTGTTGCCAATAGGATTACTTAAAAAAGCAAAGTGGTACCTGTTAACCGTTTAAAAAAACAAAAACAAAAAGCAGTAACAATGCTTAAGAAAAAGAAGTCTGTCTCCTGCCTTGGTAGCAGGAGGATCCTCAGGTTCTTCTGGCTGACTGTCATCAGTATCTGGCTCTTTGTAGCTTCTGGTAGAGGCGGCTGCAACTCTCTTGGGCCTCTTAGTAGCTGCATGTTGTCTGCTAGGTGCTGCTGCTAGCTTTACTCTCTCCTTTGGCTGACCAAGGTCCCTTTTCATGCGCCCGTTTTTCTGATACAACAGTGACACACTGTGGTTACTTAAAATAGTGCAGCTTGTAGCACACAATTTACAAAAACATTAATCATTCCTTACCTGAGTTGGTTTGTTATTACCCAATCCAGCTCTTGGAAAGGTTGGGACTAAATCTGGAGATTCAACTGTAATTAAACAAAACCTGTATGCAATTACTGATGTTTTCAAATAATTTTATTGGCATACAGTCGTGATGCAACAATTTTCAGACTTTGAGTCTGAATGTAACTTTAATGGCCTACCAGAAGCATGGTGTGGGACAGGTCTAGGTTTGATGGGCGCCTGCCTGGAGTATTTGATAACCTTGGGCTTGGACTTTGTGGCTGACTCTCTCAGCCAGCTGAGATCTGTTGTGGCATTTTCTGTGTCTGTGTCACTAAACAGGTGCTTTTTTACATGCCCCTTCTTCTGTAACACAGAATACAGCAGAGGACAGACATGAGTACACAAGCATGAAGAAAATGTTTCCACAAACATACAATGAATGCCTACTTTCGCCACAGGCTGCTCTTTCTTGGTTGTGCTGAGGAGTACCGAGGAGTGGATGCCACTGTCAAACAATATGGGAAGTATAGATTTAAGAAAGATTTGTAACAAAATATTAATATTTAAGACAAATAAAAGTCACAGAACATTCTCAATGGGGCCTACTTGCTCTGTATGCCACAGGTGTTTATGTTCTCCTTCTAAAATGAAATAAGTGAAACAAGACTGTTAACTTTAATCCTGAATTTTCTAAGTTCTCATGCTGATACATGTCAATACATAAAACTGACTCACATTAGTAACACTTACCTCAGAACTGAGGGGTGTATTGGTCCTGAATGCAAAAACGTCATCTCTATACAACAGGGGAAAAAACTATTACATTCACTGAAAGACAAATCTATCTTCAAATATCTTTGAAATGTTTTAATCGACTTAGATTACCTCCGCCTCACAGAGTTTGTTTTGGTTCTGCTGTAGGATGTAATTGGGTTTCTGGATGTTTCTCTCTAAAATACATCAAATGAATCAATAAATTATCTTTAGTAAAATAAATACAGAAAAGTGCTTTCAATGTTTTTTTTAAAAACTATATTTTAAAAATTACTCAAATTAATCCTAGACATAATTCAAATATTGATCACTTACTTTTCCAGTTGATAACCAGCTCATATTGAAGATTGTTCTACTACAAAAACAACTCCATTAATGACATTATTGAAGTGGAAATTTAAAATGGAAAAATTACAGCCCTAAATGTTCATACCTGTTGACAAGAGAAGGAAACCAGTTCTGAGTGAGCTTTTCAGAAGTGTGTTTTTCTTTAGATTGGCCATTATCCTTATAGCGGCTAGAGATGAGCTTCACCATGCTGCCTGCAGCCTCTGAGTCTCTCTGAGAGCAGAAATTTGAAGGAATAAAAAAACCAAAGAAACAAAAAAAACCTTAATTCTTAACGAGAATTTTGGACTTGACATTAAGCTGCATAAACTTCACAGAAGTCATACCTTTTCTTTGTCTAATTGAGCCCTCTTACTTTCAGTTTCAGATTTGAGTGTTTTTTTCTCCTTTAGAGTTTTAGTTGTGGAGGTCTGGAGAACAGCACTAGTCTCCAGTGACGTCTGGCCCTTGCTCTTCCTTTTTGCACGGCCATTGCTCTGGGCATGTTGCGGCTTGGAAGTACATAATGAGGAAACATACTGGTCTTCTGCATTTGTTTCATTCGAGTCCCTTCTGATATCAGATGCTTCAGGAGGTGGAGAGTCTTTGTTCCTCTCCTTAAGGACCTGCTGCAGTCGCTCGCTGAGCTGGATATGCAGTTGCTTTTGGCAGACTGAGGTCGAGGCTGAAACTGACCACTTCGATGATAAGGAGCGCTCCTGAGGACGCAGCATAGCTGAACAAGGTTCTAAAGAGAGGAAAATAACTGTAATCAAAACCCTGATAATTGTTAATGGCATTAACATTTAACTAGCTTGTTTTTTGTATATTTTACTAGCTGTAATGTACAATGACAGTTTCATAATTTTAGCGATACTGAAGATATTTTTTGCCGCCTTAGTTTACCAGATCTTGGCAGGGAACTCGTTTTCTGTGTTGGCATCATCAGCATTTTTGAAACTGAAAATTTGTGCCAATTAGAAGCCCTGTAATTTAAATAAAAACATAAATATACTCAGATAGACCCATTACATACAGATATCAATCAGAACACTGGCTATGCAGCTATGCAAACAGACTGGAGGTTCTTCATGATACTTGCATGTTACTCCCAGTTTGGGGTTGGGTGTCAGGCACAAAATTCTCCTCTGCAAGTGAAAAGGCCAGTAATGGGTTGAGTCTTTAAACAAATAAAGCTGTATGTAACAAAGATAATACAGTTTATTTCTGAGTTAAGCAAAAAACAATGAAAATATATTTATATCATACCTCTGGATTTTTCTCCTCCTTGTTCAGCCAGAACCATGTTCACAGCATCTTTCAGTGGTATGCTCTGCAAATGACAGCAAATGAAACTGTATGATATTTCATATTTAGCAGAACACAGTTATTTACTTTGTGCCTCATACTAAATCCTCTGTTGCTTATAATTGCTGCACTGACTGCATTGTTAAGAACCCAACAGCAACGATTTTTACATCACTTTATTCTGACTGTGTGGAAATTATGTCTTTACATCAGGCTATGAGCATTAACCAAACAAACAAAAAAAAGAACAAACCAGTACCCTGATGGAAATTCAATGGTTAGGTGACCAGAGGAGGTCTAGATAAGTCTAGGTAGTTAAAACATCGAATTATTAAGAAACGTGAAAAGCAAAACCCCTTTTTACACAGCTGGATCATATTATGGTCTCCTTTAATCAAAAAGGTTAAAAAGATCATGCAAAAGTAGCAACAGTAGTAAAAAAAAAAATTAAAAAATTAAATCATTTATAGATAGACTGTACCTTTTTGTATTTGTCACCTTTATTCTCGATGGCCGGTTTAGAGGCTGTGCTCTGTAGAGATGCATCACATCGATAGTAACTGAATAACTGAATTTCCTGGACCTGGTGTATAACTACTCCTAACTTGGCTAAACAGTACACATTACAAAAACATGAACATTTACTTTACACTATTTGTGCGGTATGCAAGGACTTACAGTATAAAGCAATATAATCAGAGTATAACTAAAACTTAATACTGAATACATTAAAGAGTAGCTGCTATGACTGCAGTTCTTAACAGTGGTGATATGTGAACTAACCACTTCAAGAGGTGACTTTTCTGTTCCAATGCCATTGGCTGGAGTGTCTAAAAAGGAGGACAAAAAATATCATACTCATTCAGGATTTATTCAGTGGTTGAGAATGATACAACTGAGCACAAATGAAACAACTGGACACATAATAACTACTTAGTATTTACATACGAACTAAACTAACCCCAAAGGACATGAGGAATCTGATTCAGCTCTAGTATCTTTACATGTTTACTCTATCCATACTCTAAAGAGTTATAATACAGTCTATTAAAAAAAAGCAAAAATTACTTGTATAGGGTGTTCTTTTTGTCTTCTTTCACAACTTGTATATTTAGTTGTTTTTGTGATTATGTTTATTCTTGTGATGTAGCCCATTTATTTCTCTCACCAATAAAATAAAGCCTGTAACTTAGTACAATTGCTGGAATTGGTGTGGCTGCAGTTCTTCACACTTTGTACTGTCACCTACTTGATGCAAGAGAGAAGGAACGATGCACACTTCCAGCTCCGCCGCTGCTAAAAAAGGCAGTGGCCTCAGAAATCTTCATCTTGGCTGGGGTGACCACCTGGAGGGAAAATCAGATGTCTATAAATCTTTATGATGGTCTGTTTTGTAGATTTTATTTCACATCAATAATAACACAGAAGTCTTTACAGAATAACTTCTGTGTTTAAGAGGAATTTAGTGTTTAATCCATGGTGAGGAAAATACTGCTCAATATTTATTTGGTGGCTTGTGTGCTCCCTCTGCTGTTAAGTTTCAGGTGTGCCTTTCTATTGAAGTATCACAACCAAGAGTTGTCTTACACTTTCATTATATAACTGATGCCAGCCTTAAAAAAGATGTTAGAGTGTAGCTGTTAACATTTATATTAATAAATGGATAAATATTTGCAAATACTGACTTTAGCTGAGGAATTGTTTGTTGTATCAATCTTCGTTAACTTCCAACTTGTGTTTTGACTCATTCGTTTTCTCTGAACTGATCTTTTTCTGCTTTCCTTCTTATTTTGCAGGTAGTTGCATGTGCTGTATGTGTTGCATTGCTACATTAAATAATATTATACACATTACAGGGATTTTCCTGCATATCTCTAGAAGCAGCTAGTATTTTAACCGTTTTCAGTGGGGTTTAATTTATAAAGCAGAATTTTGTTCATACCCAGAAATACCAGGAAAAATATGCACACTTCTGTAAAGTAAGCTAAAACACTGCCTTCACTGACTTAACTTTATGTTGATATCAATCATGGTATGCCCCTGCTCCCACTCCATTTTCCTGTCTAGTCTAAACTGTCTGTAATTTAAAATTTAAATCTCTACCTGTGCTGGTGCAGCTGTAGCAGGTAAAACGTAGTTGACAGTACTTTTTTCACTTTCACCAAGAGACACCTGGCTCTCTGGAACAACCTAAAAAAAGATGAACATACAGGATGAAAAATCTTTTTAGACATTAACAAAAGATTTCTGATACAATAAAACCACATGAATAAAAAAACCCACACACAAAAGCTTGCACCCATTATAATTTCGATTTAAATTAAGAATAAATATTATACATTTCAATATATTACACTACCAAATGTCCTTGGAGAAGATACAGAAAGCACTGAAGCATAAAGCGCTTTGAGAATCAGAGGACAAAAGCGCTATAGGAACCAGTCAATTTACCATTTAAACCCAACTCCAGCTCAAATATTGACAGTTTAATAAACACTGGAATCTGAGATGACAACTAATTATTACAGAAGTACAATAAGAGCATTACGTTGACAAACCAATGTTTACCTGAGTGTTGTTCTCCATTAAAGATCTAGCTGTAGCTTTCACTACAGATGAGCCCTGACGGAAGAAGAAAGTCTTAATCCAAATACTTAAATTCATCATGACCACAGTTTAGCTTCTGTTTGGAGCCCCATTCTATCAGTGGAAAATATAGACTTTTCCACTTGTTGTGAAAGTCTTTTTAACATTAATGTATACCTTAGAATTTACTTGTCATGTATCTATTGTGGTGTAGCAAGAAAATTCAGTAAAGACAGATAGACTCTACTTTATTTTTGCTGTGTCCATAGACATTTTGCACAGCCTGCAGGATGTCCAGCGAGGAGCTGAAATGGATCGTAAGAGTGGATCCTTCAGCTGCACCAACAATGACCACCTCTGACAGCTTGATCTGCAAGACCTGCCTCTTACCCTCCTCTGGACATTAAGAAATTTTTTATTAGAGAAAATACTTATACGAAATGGCAAAGTCGCATGCAAATAAAAATTCAGTGAATGCGAGCAGGCACATATGCATTGGCCTTTGTGTATACATTACCTTTTACAGTGTAGCTTTGGACTTCATGCTCATTGAGACATATAGTTTCCCAGTGGCTATCCTTTGAGGGTAAACCAAAGTTTGTTAAGCAGATGTTGACTGTGCTAAGCAAAAGTTGAGATTTTTTAATGTGTATATATCTGTACCTCTTCATCAGCCAAGGAGAAGTAAAAAGAGATGCTGTGGCTGCCGAGGTTGAAGTCAATCCAGAATTCCTCAAGTTTCTCATCCGAGGGCATCAGCAACTGACAACATAACCACAACCTTATTATAACAGCAACTTATAGTATTAACAATACAGCATGAATTTGGACATAAGCTGTTATTAGATTAAACAGACTAGGACTGTGTGGTGAGAGATACCTTATGTGTGTTCAGACAATTAATAACTGAGTTGTTTCAAATTCAGTTTTGTTTTTCACATTTTAGAACAGAATCCCTGTTGATACTGACCTCACTGCTGTCCAGATAAGCTTCCAAACAAGGGTAGGAATACACCCTACAGTGCACAAAGAATTGTGTCATCAGAACTTTCAGTAAATCTTTCCAGTCAATATGGCCCAAATACAGAATGTAATTAGAGATTTTTATTAAAAGAGCTTGGCGAAAGAATTTGTAAAATGCAATATTCTTAGAGAAATAGACAAACATATGAAAATTCATATTAACTCAGGTTTAGAATGAAAGTTACAAATGAAACCACATGTGTTGTATAGCACTGAGCTCTGTTATGTATGTACCTTCTCTTGTCTCCCTGCATCCCATTCACCATGTTTAGAAATGTACGACAAGCCTGAAATCACACACACTTGCATTCAATTTTATGCAGCCTTTCAGCATAAACAACATCAGCAACAGCACCAGTACATCAAAAATCAAAAGCAAATATAAAATAAACCAAAACAGACTAATGTTACCGTCTCAAATTCAGAATCACGTATTTTGGCAAATGCACTGGCCACAAGGCTCATTCTGAACCATTTATATGCAAGTTCCTTCCTCTGGTCAGTTGTGGCCATTCTGCACAATGCCTCCATCAAGGATGACTGAAAGTCATAGTCTGAGGGGGAAACAGAAACAGTGTTTTACATATTTTATTTTTAATAGTAATTCTGGGTAAAGAGAAATGTATAAAGAAAGCTTACCACCAACATCCATTATATGATCAGCCAGTTTGATCCTGTAATCAAATGAGCAATCTACTTCTTAATAATTAGTAAATGTGGTAATTCATTCTTGATTGTGATCATTCATGTTTCCAATTGTATTACATTTAATGTTAATAATCATTTAAGAAAACTACAGTGACATACATGATATCAGAGGCCTCTTGTGACATTAGGATCTTCGTGTCTTTTTTAAGTTCCACTGGGATTTTATCCAGAATTAAGTTGAATTTCCGAATTGCCTGTTAAAACATTATTAGGCAGTTAATCAACTGTACCAAACAGAGGTCTTTCAGGTTCAGTGTTACTCTAAAAAAAATTAGATAAACTATTGTACACCTCTTTCTGGATCAGGACGTAGATTCTAGGGTCAACAGCCAACTGGCCAATAGGATACAGAAAGGACTCAGTGATTTTGTATGTCCCTGCAAAAATAAAATAAAACATGGTATAGCAGACAAAGTCAATACTTTCTTCTTGTATACAGAGTCATCATTAAATTGCTGTAAACTTATTAGAAACCTCTTTTAAGTTAGAAACTCTTATCCATCTTACACTTAAATATGTCCCCATTCACTTTTTTAAACAGTATAAAAAGATGTCATTATCTACAGTACATAGAGATATGTAAATCCATACCCTCTTCGCATGCCTGATGAACCACCTTTAACATAGAGAAAGTAAAAACAAACCAAATTAAGAATACTGAAACAGTTGACTTTACAAAGTGTGTTTCTTATTAGAAGTTAGCTCACCGTTAAAGCATTTAAAAAGTCTTCAGAGAGGTTTATTAAGTTCTCATCCCACTGCAGCCCACACTGAATCCACAGTTGTCTGCATTTTTCAAACCACTCCACCATCTGCACAAAAAAGGGTTCAATCAGACTACATAAGTTTACAGAACCCACATAGTATGTACCTTTATGTATTATTACGTGTGTACTCATCTTTTTTATTAGACCCTGTGCTATTAACCCCAAAAGTCCTTGGTCACCACCAGGTAGTATTAGGTGTTTTCCACACTTGTAAAGACTGGCAAATCCCAGACTGGCCAATTTGGGGTCTTTTTGAGCCAAACCCTATGGAACATAAATATGGTTTCATTAATTCCACTGATAACGCAGCATCATATTGTGTAACTGGGTGTTTTGAGTTTTATCTCACCCTGCAGATAAGTTTATCCAATTTGCTGAGAAACTGTTGAGAGCATTTCATGGGAGTCTCTTCATAAATCTCCCTCTGCAAGAACACATCCAGTGCTCGGACATCTCCGGACTTTACCGCCTCACTGATTATGTGCTCCAACTAAAAGGTTGAAGTATACAATTTACTTTTCACCATTAGGCCTGAATATTGATTAATTAAGTGATAGGAATATTTACAAAGGGAGAAAGTGTATGCATTCCCACCTGCGTGTTCTGTGCAGGTGCCATCCTTGTGAGAAAAGGTTTTAGCCTCTTTAAATTGACTGTAAACAAAAACAGCAGACATAAACCTACCAATCATAGGCCTATCTTAAAAGGCCTCACTTTATATAAATTATGTATTGACATGTAATTTTCAGAAGTTTAATTAATTTGCCATCAAAAAGCTAAACACTAAGTTATCTGTTATCTTCACATGAGCCTACATGAGATGCTTTATATAAATGTATTGCAGTACATGCAATCTGAGCTATGTCATGAGATATGCTGCTAACCTTTATGACCTCATCAGGCTTTATTGAAGTTAGCTAGCTTAACTTTGATGCTAATAGAAGCTAAACTTTCTCCGAGCCAACAATAATTTCAGACCATAACCATCAGCTAGCCCGGGATTACTACATACCTTAGGGAGATAATATTATATACACAGCTCTACTTACTGTGCTGTCAAATTTGGCACAAAAAGAGGACATGACAGGTTGCTTCTTATTTTAAGTTTTTCAGTTGATCCCCACAACGCGCGCGAAGTCTTTGCATTCTTTGCGCACGCGCGAGAGGGTTTACGTCCAGCCGGAACTGTCGACTCCGTTCATAATACAGTAAGACAACATTAAATACATTTTTAAAAAATCCTGTATACAGGCACTGTTGCTCAGCAGCTCTTTAGTCTGATTGATTTGAAATAGATCTGCTTATTCACCAGGGACAAGAGAACCATGTTTAGATTTTTTTTTTCTGTTTTGCGGTATAGTAAGTAATATTAAAGGGTAAACTGTAAGTATTTGTACTTAATTTTGTTCACATTTTTAAACTTTCTTTTCTACTACAGTTGTCTGACTGCTTTATTTATCAGTTACTTTTCAGGATCTTGCCTTTCTGTCCAGTTATACTATCCTCCCCATGTGATTTTTAACTTGATATCTTCCTGATAAACTACACCTACAGGAGATGCTTGGCCATGAAACCCATATCAAGAAGCGCCTGGTGTTATGTTAGTGCGAGAGGAGTTTTGGAGTTCTGCACTTACTGAGTCAGCAGAGCGTTGCCAGCTTTTAGGGACCATGTGCCTCAAGTCTCAGCAACCCCGGTGTGTAACTTTATATGGTCTGCCACTTCGTGGGTGGCTGTGGTTTCTAAATACTTCCACTTTTCAAAAATACCTCTTACGGTTAATGTTGGAATATCTAGGTGGGAAAAATTTCCAGGAAATGACTCTTTAAAAATGTGGCATTCTATTACAATACAACGCTCAAATTCAAATTGAGCTCTTCAAACCTACCAATTATTTTACAAATGTTTGCTAAGCTTGAACACATGGCTATAGATGCTTGGTTTTATACACATGAATTCAAAGAGTGAGACATGCGACCCAATACTTTTGTCCTCATAGTGTATTTAAACACCTTTAAAAAAGAAAAAAAAACTTACAAAGCTAAAAACATGGTTGTTTTTCTGACAAGACAACAACACTACTAACTGAAAACGCTACGTCTAGATGAACAGAATCAATTTTTGGGGAACCCTACTAACATCTTCCTATAGAACCCATTGTTCTGCAATAAACTACGCAGCAGCAATTAAACTTAGCCCCATTTTC
Organism: Diplotaxodon limnothrissa; assembly: GCF_057381915.1. Taxonomy (NCBI): domain Eukaryota; kingdom Metazoa; phylum Chordata; class Actinopteri; order Cichliformes; family Cichlidae; genus Diplotaxodon; species Diplotaxodon limnothrissa. Next base: position 7,093,356 of record NC_140615.1, on the reverse strand, counting down.
AACATTACAGCATCCATCCATTCGCTTCCGCTTATCCTTTTCAGGGTCGCGGGGGGGCGCTGGAGCCTATCCCAGCTGTCATAGGGCGAAAGGCGGGGTACACCCTGGACAGGTCGCCAGTCTGTCGCAGGGCCAACACATAGGGACAGACAACCATTCACACCTAGTGACAATTTAGATTAATCAATTAACCTATCCCCACAAGCTGCATGTCTTTGGACGGTGGGAGGAAGCCGGAGTACCCGGAGAGAACCCACGCAAACACGGGGAGAACATGCAAACTCCACACAGAAAGACCCCGGCCTGATGGTGGAATTGAACTCAGGACCTTCTTGCTGTGCGGCAACAGTGCTAACCACCGTGCCACCGTGCTGCCAACATTACAGCAGTGAAATGCAATACACACAGGTATCAGGGCAACAGCAATTCAACAACAACAACACATATAAAAGGAAAACACAATCAGGAAGCATGTTTCCCGCGATAATACTTGCATATTCACACCTAAGTAAGATTTAGAATACAGGATTTTAGCTGGTAGTGGGTATTTTCACAGTGTGGTAGGCCTACTGCTACTTAGAATCTGCCACTTTTGCAAATATAAAACATTACATTTCCCTTGAGAGTAAAGTCATTTATTCTCTTATAGCTGAAATATTTACAAAATATGTTTGTTCGAGTATTCTGTAATTAGGAATATACATAACAGCTTTTTTTTAGAAAGGCATCTTCAAGCCCATTTGAGATGCAGGACTCCTGCATTTCAAGAGTATGGCTTAGCACATGAGAAACATGTACACTGTATCTATGGCATGTTTTGACAACATTTGACTTCCAAATACAGATCCTAAAAACTCAGCAAACTGGTCCAGAAGACCAACATCCAGCTGGTAGAAAGCCTGGACTGTGAAGTCCATTAATTTCATTTTAACCCAAAAATTTTGTATGGGATGTTCCCACACTGAAGTGCAACGTTTATTAGGAAAATATAACAATTCAGTGCAATTTTTACAAACAAAAATACAAGTGGCAGTAAAGCTGGCACCAGGTGTAAGTGCACTTGTGTGTGTGTGTGTTTTATTCAAACTGCTATTATGCCAGCACTACTAAGAGCATCAACAGTTTCCTGTGTGTGGTTATGCCTCCATCAGTGCATTTTATCTTATTGCCATTAACATTACACATAAAATACCCCCCAAAAAGACAAATCCCAAAGGATTTTATGGCAAGCTATAGCACGCTCAAAAACGTATTTTTTATGCAGATTGGTTAAAAATTGCAAAAATGACCCCAAACGGCCTTGACAGATGTGTTTACCGAGTGTTTTTTGTATAGATATTGCTACATGTAATCATTAAGTGTTCTAATGCTCAAACTCTTCTCCCTTTTGTGTGCATACTAACTAAGTGAAGTGCACCATGCTATCCTCGCATTCTTTGGGCACAGCGAGCTTGTAGTTCTTGCAAATTAATTTATAATTCTTTCCATCGTTGTTGTCCCAGTACTCAGCACCACAGACTTTGTACTGAATGGCAAACTCTAACACTGCTTCTGGTTGCAGGAATGGAGGTACAGGCAGATGAAAACGAAATGTATCGCAGCTGATTTGGCCCATTCTGCCCTCACAGTTCTTAGTGATGCTGGACACCCAAGAGGCCTTAGCTTCTGCACAACTCTTCCATCCTGTAAAAGAATAACGAGCCGTCACATCTTTCTCAAAGTCCAAATTGAGGACTTGGGTGATTCCGATGACCCCCAACTCAAAACACAAGACTCTTTCAAGACAAACTTTCTGCTCATGGAGACGATGCAGGAATCCTGGATGGTCTCCAGGTTGCTGGGCAAATGCTGGCTTCAGGTATGGCAAAGAAATCTCCATATGCCTTCCATCTGCCATCTCTGCACTCATCAACAGTCTAAAGGTAACATGATGGGGCACAAGTGGATCCTCTCCCGATTTAAAAATCTTGACATCTTCCAGGTCCAGTCCCAAAGAGTCAACAAACCGTACGCCAACACTTCTGCACTGCTTCTTCTTGTCAGTGGCAGAAGGCAGCGAGTGCGACCGCTGACGGATGATGGGTTTAGGCGTAGGTTCACAGGAGAGACTGCGGTGAAACTGTTGTTTTGGGAACGAAACTCTGGGGCTCGGGGGACGGATTGGAACTGGCTTCTTCTGCACATTAGGCTTGTCAGCCCGGAGCATTTCAGTCAGGTTAATAGTAACACATGACCTCCTCTGTTCAGACTGTGCTGGAGGAATCCTCTCAAGTCCAATAAACCACCCTTTATCCATGTGTGGTGAGAGCAGGGGTTCAGTTCACCTGTAAAGTTGGGAAGTAAAAGCATAAGCTTCAGCGTCAGCTTACTAAATGCAACAAGCCATGAAGCAACTTTCAACAGAGCAACTTTGACGTTTAAACAGTAGAGAGTGGGCGTGTACTCGGGAAGTACGTGCCCGCATGCATGCATACGGTCTTTTTCTGCCTCTCTAAATGACTGCAGTATTCCTGAAACTGCCTTTAACATCACTTGCTGCAATCAGACGTTGACATCACCTCACCATGTGAAGATGCGAAGAGTCAGTCACGTATAAGCTGTAGGAAGCAGCCCAATCTCGATCCTCCATGTAGAGTAGTATTATCAGTGCTGCGTGTAGTGCCTGTTATTGGTTGCAACCGCGTAGCCTGATTTGTAACTGCTAACTGCCTTCATCGCTCTCCAACATCCCATACATGCATTCAACGTGAGGTATATACAGATCAGCTGACGTGCTCGCAGTTAACAGGAAACTACACACGGACCAGAATGACGTCGCATGGGTGATTGAGTACTTTAAATGAAGCGGGTGCGAGTTCACGCTGTTTAACTCCTTCTCTGGGACACGGTCCTCATCGGATCCCATCTTGTGCACTCCATTTGCTTATCGACTGCAAGCAAGACTCTGCAAAAAAGGGGCTTCAGCAAACGCTTTAAAATGAAGCCAGCGCGCTTTTAACTGCAACTCCCAAGATGCACCGCTGACGCTCGCTTCGACACGAACAGGCGAGCCAGTCAGCAGCAGGTAAACAAACCTATCTGACTGGGACGGCGAGCCAAACAAAGCGTTTGCGCCGTGTCACCGTCTCGCATTTGTAATGGTGATGAGGACGACATCGGGGAAGGAGACGCGCCAGCTGTCAGCAAGCGATTCAAATAAAAGCTGATCTGCGATCGAGCAGCGGGGCCATACGACGGAGATTAGGAGGACGCGTTTCAACCTGCGGATACAGGGGACGCTTGACATCTACGCACGATGCACTGCAGCATTTTTGAGAAAATGGGTGTTTTTAGCCTAATTATCAGACTGGAATATGTGATCCGAGATGTCGGTTGGGTTCTTTAGCTACCGTGTGATCTAACTGCGTCGGACTCGAAAGCAACAATCATCCCCCACTGTGCTGCAACATGGGGCCCATCATGCAGGAGCGCACAGCATCCACGACACTGAAACGCGTCGTTTCCAAAGAGAAGATTCGGGTGAAAAATACAGAAAATAGCGGGACAGTAACCAGGTAGGCCTCGTTTACGCTGACGGGTATTGCACGTTTTTTTTTCTTTTTTTTCGTTTTATTTGTATCCTTGACGCGAAGGCGATCCTAACAAACCCGTGTTGTGTTTTTGCAGTTCAAAGAAGGGTAACAAGACGAAGAAATCTGTGGGCCAAATGAAAAATGGTCTCCCAGGACCAGGTCAAGATAAGGACACGGTGACAACAGTGCACAGAGTATGTAAATGATAGCCTGATAAATTAAAGGGATGTAAATGTATACAACGTCATTATTATTTTTATTATTTGATAGCAAGATAGTGTTGCCTCATGAGTTCCTACCTGTGTACAAAAAGCAGAAGTAATGAGAGATTGTTTTACAGGGTGCACAATCAAAAGGTGCCAGAGTGAAGCCTTGCACTACACGCAATACAAGCAAAGTGTCCAGGTAAGAGTGGAGTTGGGGGTGTGCATGCTTTGCAATTACTTTGTAAATCCCTAAATCCCCAACAGCTTTTCCCCGTCTGTCTCCTTACAGCCCCGAAGAAGAAGGGGATTTGAGACCTCAGCTCCGCAAGCAATCTTATGCACACAGGAAGGAGGAAAAGCGAGAAAATCAACGTGTGTCCCAATGCACCAGCGAGCTCCAGCAAAACCGTGGGGGGATGGGAAAAAATCGGCGAGCCCTCTCGCTGCCTCTCTCTCCGATATCAGGAGTACGGCAAGTGCCGGCTCAGCCCCTGATGCACTCCCCAGCTCCCACCCCCGAGGCACTCCAGCAGCACTACAACCACAAAGATGATGACACAGACAGTGCAAGTGATCTGTCGGACTCTGAGAGGCTTCCAGTTCTGCCCTCCCCATGCACTCCCTGTACCCCTCCCCATCTCAACCTCCGGGCAGAGATCATCAACTCTAGCGACTTTCCCCCAGACTTTCCGGGACCCCATGGGGCAGTGGGTGATGAAGATGAGAATGAGAAACCCAGCTACAGTTACCCAGACTTTCTTCCTCCTCCCTTTAACAGTTGGAGTCTGAGACAGCTGGCAGTGTTTCTGCATACAGAGGGTCGTGGTGCCCCCCGGCCTAAGCCAGTAGGGTCCTTAGAGAAGTACCTGGAGAAGCTCCTCCAGCTGGAGTGGCTCCAGATTCAAACGGTGCAAGCAGAGAGCAGCCGTCTGCCTGGGAGCCGCCCAAGGCCACAGGGCTTCTCCTCTGCTACTACAGCTCATCAACCTAGGCCTCACACAGCTCCACCATCCCGACTCAACTCCCCAAAAGGGCTGCGGCACACCCAGCGAGCATTCCCATTTGCACCTGTCAACAACCCCCCATCACCTGCCTCAACCCAGCACCAAGTCTCCCGCCTTCCAGTCTGTCCTCACTGTCACATTCGCTACCCATTGTGCAATGGAAGCTGCTCTGCTTATGTCTACCAGCGCCACTCACGACTCAGCCCACTGCTTGAGCGCAGAGCCAGACCCAGTGCACCGACAAAAAGGAGCAGCAGTGAGACCCGAGCTCCCTCCACAGAAGGTAGGAGCCCAGGAGGGCAAGGTGGAAGTGTGGGAGGGGCTCACACCCCAGTTAGCCCCTCAGCTGGAAAGAGTCACCACAGGCAAATGCAGGCTGCAGGCAATGCCCGTAAGCTACCCCAGGAATCTGGCACTAACCCAAACAGCAGAGGTCAGGCGAGGAAAAGCCGTGTCAGAGCTAACTCTGAGACAGATGTTAAAAAGGAGGCTGGTGGCATGAAAGCAACCGGTGCAGAGAAACGTGCTTTTGCTGCAAGTAAGAGAGAGACCATGACATCCAAGAAAGAGGAGAGGGACTGGCAGAAGACAGAGGCAGTAGGCCAGGCCTCTAAAACAGCCATGAAAAGAGCTGCTAAAGACCTGTCCTCTCTCCCCAAAGCCCCAGTCAGTAGTAAGCAGTGCGGCAAAATGAAAAATGTGCACTTTGTCGCAAAGTAACCCCTGTAGACTTGCAATATAGTGCTTTCCTTAGAGGTTACTCGGTACAGGAGCTTGAATCTATGCTTGCTTTCTGTGTAAACTGTGTAATACTAACATGTTCTAACTGTTGTACAGCTAAATCAGTAAGTGGTGTACAGCCTTTAAAGGTCGAAACCATCAGCAATCGTGCAGCTAGAATACAGAAAATAAACAGCAAAGATAACTCGACATTTAAATAGAGCAGAACTATATACGCTGCATTTAATTCCGAATGTACAGTTATAGTTATATGGCTCACTATGAGCCTGAACACTGCTATTATTCAAAAAAGTAAAGCTTTTGTGTACAATAAATAAATAAGTAAAACTATTGCACTGCACAGTCATTGCTCAGTAATCCTCTAATGTTAAAATAAGCATTTACTGTCCCGCTGGCCAGTTTTCAGCATAAGTAATTCACAGTGAAGATAAACAGAGGTCACTATGTTTCAACCATCAAATACGACCATAGCTGTTTCAGTGCAATTTTTGAATGTTGGAATGTATTTGTTTTCAATGTTCTTATTTTTTTTTCCTCAATGTTGCTTTTTATTGTTCCTTTGGTGCCTCCATGTTTTAAGACACATTTTAAGTTAAAGCAAGTTTAGGTGAAAAGGAGGCAAAGTAAGTGGTGGGGTACTGCAGTAATGTGGTCTGTTCCAGATATATTTGTGATATGGTTTTAAATTTTTGGTTACAAGGGCTTTTCATGTTTGAACAGCTTGAATTGTAGTTATGATAATATACTGTATTTTGCATAGAGCTGAGCTCTTTCTATCATTGAAGACGGTGTAATGTTTGCTACGAATGTAAATGCATATTTTTCCAAATTTTATATGCCATAGTTATATTTATCAGAAGTGCTGTGGTTGACTTGTACTTTCTTCTTCTTCTTCTTCTTCTTCTTTTTTCCCCCCATCATCATTGCTGTTTACACTGTCACGCACAAAAACAAAAACGCAAAGAAAAAGAGCTGAATGTAACTTTGTGTCATTCCCAGGATTCAATGGAAGTTCAGAGGATCATAGCTACTAAGCTGTAATGTTCTACATATCACCTCCATATCCCATACTTGATGTCTGTAGGACACTGTGTTTACATGAGTATTTTATCTGTTTCTTGTGATTACTATGTGCACTTGATTCACGACACCACTGTAAATGTGCTACTTATTCTGACTGCACCTCTTAACTTAAATATCTATGTAAACTATCAAAGCCATAGATAAGGGGCCTGGAGTGGCAGTGTTGTTCTAAATGTGTACATTACATCGACATGCACGCAGAAAGATTGTGGTATGTACAGTATTTTCTCAATGTTGAATGCGAGTATTTGTAAGGCATAGAAATAAATGTTTTGCACACAAGCGGCACTGGTCTGTTGGTCATTCTTTGAAGCACCTGAAGAAATGGTGCCAGATTCACAAGTGTTTTTGTCATTGACATTGTGCATGCAAACATGCAAACACACGCTGCCATTCAAGCACATTGATTACAGTATTGGATTCAAAAGAAAAACCCTCTGTACTGGTGTATTTCTTGTTGAATGTAATGTAGGGTTGTTACATGGTTTGTAGTAGATTTTAAGCATCAGATCTGCACAGATAACTGTATAAAGCATTAGAGATGTATTTCCCCATAGCTGGCCGCTTAATTAGACCCCTCAATGCCACCCTGATTATTCAATCTTTAACACTAAGTACTGGAGTAGCAGCATTGTAGTAGAAAATCTCAATCTGATTATGCCTTCCTTTGGCATGGAAATGGTTTTAGAAGCTGGCGAAGCTGTTTCTCTCTGTCGTTTACACACCCTGCAACAAAGAAGAGGTTCTTAGAATGGGAATTACTGTTGCCTCGAAAAGAAAAGGAAAAAAAAAACCAGGAGCAGCACATTTAGGCTACCTAGGTGTGTGTTGGCTGTGAAACCTGAGCTGCCAAATGTTTGTAGGTTGGCATCCTCTCTGTAGACAGGACCATCATTCCACATGAGATCATAGCCACCCACTCTTTTCTCCTTCCCAGTGAGCCTAAGGAGAAAACAGTCCATTAGAACACAGTATGCAAAAAAAGGAAATGGAAGTAAGCTTTTCAAAAGTGCTTCTTCACACTCACATTCTTAACTTTTAAATGTGCTATAATCCAGGCTCAGACCATATAAAATGACTGGAGGGAGGGGAAGTCCTCGAACTCTGCTCCCTAATGACAAAACGGAAAAACATATGAGGTCTTTACCTTCCCTCCATATCCACAACATTCAAAGTGTCTTCCAGCAGTCTGCATTTCATCTCGTAATCCTCCTGACAGCTGGGCGTGTGTGATGGAGAGGCATTCACCTCAATTAACCACCTGTGGAAAGATGAAGGGTTGATTATGTTCAGCAAACATTTACTTTCATGCCACTGTGGGCCAATCCACGAGTACAGCAGACAGTTCATTAAGGATGGCTAGTATTTGCAGTGGACAGAGGTGCTTTAATTAATCCGTGCGCTGTAATTTAGCACAGCCCAGCTCTCAGCTTATCAGATATGCTGAGCATTTCGTTTGTGGTTATTCATGCATTTCTAGTGAATTCTCCTACCTTAGGTATTTATTTCAGTTTTATTTTATAAATATGTAATACAAGTTATTTCAGGCCATTGAGAAACCCAAAAATTCTTAAGCATAGACATGCATGGTTTAGTAGTGTATGTTTAGAAATACACGTAAATATGATAGTGCACTGTGTTGGCATGTGTTTATAGACTTACGGTTTGAGGTTCTGATCCAGTAGTATGTCATAACCATAGAGCTCAAAGCAGTGTTTGTCATTAATAATGACCTTTTGTACACTCTGCAGACTGCGGACAAAGATGTTGTCCATCTCTTTAAACAGGGTTTCTACCATCTCTCTGCCGTGTTTTGCAGTCAGGTATCTTCGAAGCTGTTGCATCTGCCACTTGCATCCCTGCTTATCATTGGATGAAACAATGCAGCAATAAAGAGATAAAAGCTGTTTAAAACAGACATGTTTCAGAACATAAAAGTAACATGAGCTCTTTTTCTTTGAGGTTCCTGAATTACACACCTTCTCGTGATCATAGTCAGGTGCTGTTTTTTGAACAGACACATTAGTGAGATGCATATCTGAAAATAGGTGCTAAGGAGAAAACTTTACTGATGGGATTCAACATGGACAAAAGCAAAAAAAAAAAAAAAATTAGGATGTGACAGTCTCGGAAATGTGGCCAAACTGAGCTATTTAAAATTTATTTTTACATGACAATTCATTAGACAGAGCCTAAATTTATTATGCTGATAACCCAGGGCTAAATGTATATTAGTAAATGTATCAGCATTCAATTTAATGCAAAAAAACCCCAACAACAATAGTAGAAAAAGGGATACACTTGTCATCAATACTGCTGAGGGAAAAGCGAATGCCTGAGAAGCGCGCAAAGCCGTCTCGATACAGCCAGGCTTTCAGGGGTACATACTGAAAGAGAGACAAACTGATTTTAACATGCAGCAGATTTTTCATTTTATATAAAACTATGCAAGCTACAGGGATCAGTACATACTGATGTGACCAGCACATAGACCCTCATATCAAACTTTCTGCCTGTTGGGGAAAAAAGCATAAAAGGTAATGAAGCAAGGATATTTTCTCATCGACAACAGTCAACATTGCTAAACAAAGTATTGTCAATTTTCATTGTATGTTAAATGAAACTGTAAATTAATTATATTAAATTGTATTATTTTAGCATGCTCATTACCATTGATTAAATAAGGGTTCTCTATATAGCGCTGTGCCACATAGCTTTTCACTTGAACTCCGTCCTTCTGTTCCTCTGAGCGGGAACCATCCTGTGTGAGTATTATCAATCAGACTCTCAAAATGTCTCCTTTTAGCAGTTTAACTTACAACCAGTTCTTTACATAACCCCACCTTCTTCCACTCTATGATGTCTTTCAGTTTTCGAAACAGAAAAATGCCTTTGCCTTGAGATTTTCCAACCTAGACAAAAGAGATATATTTTCATGGTATCGGAGCAGCATGGTTATAACTTATTTTTACTTTCTGAGGTCATAAAAACTTTTTTTTGTTGTTTTTGCACCTGGTTACTTGTTTTTTTCTTTGCTTGTTTTTTAACTAACCGGCTTCATGATCCAGGTGTTGCCAGGGCTTCGATTGAATTCCTCTACAAAGAGATGATACTCACTGGGCATTGCAAAAGTGCAAGGGAAAAAATCACAGTTGGATGCTTCTATGCAACCAACCTCCCTTTCAAGCTGTTTCTGGTATCTCTTGAGGTTTTTCACCATAAGATTTTTGCGAGTCAGCTGTAGTGCAAAACATAGAAACAAAGGAAATGACTTGTTTACCACTAAAATGTCCATTTAACAGTTACATGAAACCACAGGCTGATGATAACTCACCTCATAATGGTTGCGAAAGTGGTTTATCCTTACGTGCTCCTCCATGTATGTATGATCAAAATTCTCCCTCAGCCATCCCACATCACACCAGTTGAAGTCCCACTCACCATCACTGTGAGGAGGAGAAAAGAAAGCTGCAGGATCAAAGACACCGCTGCCATCCATCCCTGGTGTAGCATTCTCTGGGGAATGTTCCTGATTTCCTTCTATATATGCAATCCTGCACATAATTCCACAGAGTCTTTCTAAAATATCAATCTACTCACTCTTTAACTTCAATCCAGTTTGGTCTTTGGTGCAAGACATCCTGTATGGTGTTACAAGGCAGGCCACATTTGTAGCGCACACAGCTTCTTCCTTCCCTGAGGAAACATTGCATCACAGTACATGTATTTTTAAATGTACAATCAAATTACGAACAACACTTACCGCTCTTCATATGAGCCTTTGTATCCATATGCCTGTAAAGGTAAAGGAAGCAAAAAGAACTCAGTGGCTGTGAGGAGTGAAAAAAGTTAGCTTTACAAACACTTGACAACTTCCAGCTTAATTGGTAATTGAGTGTGAAGTTGTAAGATGTTGAAAAATGTTGTCAATAAGCAATTTTTCAGAATTGGCAAATTGCTGCTTAACCCCAACTTCCTCCTAATTTGTGGCTCTCATGTGTTACTATTTTATTTCAGTTTTAACACCACAAAGTTGGGATAACCCAAGGTCAACGAGTGTGTTTTTCAGACAACTGAATACTACGCTGAACAGCACTCTTCTGCTTTGATTATTAAATTATTAGCATGTGTATCCCGTAAGTAAGTTATAACTCTAGCAGCTAGGCAATGCCACATCCACATCTTTGTTATGGGAACAATGTCGCTTCTTTCTTTTTACCTTATACTTTGACATGGATGCCCTGACCGCGAAAAACAGAGGAAATTGTCGAAATTACTATTATTACAAAAGTATTTTTAAAAACACGTGAAAGTAACGCGTACTGGCTACAATAGCAAAAGTTAGCTACTGTTCAACAGTGTTTAACAACTGCTACCATGGCAACCTTGCCCCGTACTGTCGGAAGAATGTCCTAGTGTACTTCCCGTAGAAGACGGAGACTTATTTTTCAAGCAGAAGCGCGAGACATGTAACGAGACATAAAACGCTCACAAACGTTATAATAATGTGAGGTTTTCATCCAGCTCATTTAAATCACAATCATGCACCAGCATCTATGACAGGGTCTCATGAGCTGCTTGTTAACCCGATAATATGGAGAACATATTAAAAATAACAGGCATACAAAAGCTTCTAAAGAATGATGGAAACAGTAATCATTATTATCTTTATTATTAGGAATCTGTTCTATCAATTCACCACTTAGTGGCGCCAAAACTCCAATGAGTGGGCCAAATGATGCATTTGTAGCATATGCTAATCAATAATAGTATTTTGTTTAACAGCATTTAATATTTATTTTTCCCTGCTAAATTAAATGAATTAATGTGTAATTGCATTATTTACATATTTGTATTATCTATCTGTCAACAAATATATAAATGGAAGCTAATACTGCTATATTATTATTATTATTATTATTATTATTATTATTATTATTATTATTATTAGTGTATATATAATCCTGCCATTAATAAAAACCAGAGACAGGAATTGCACTTAGTGAACTGTCATCACTATGGATTGATCTTTAATCCCTTGCTTCTTAAATTGACAGAACACAATGCTCTGTCAATGGTTAATTGAGCTCAGTTCAGTTCGATTTAATTTATATAACGCTAACCAACAATAACAGTCACCTCATCGTGCATATACACTGCAAAGTAAAGACCTACAATATTAGAGAGCAAAACACCAAGCAGAGGATTCATGGATTGTATCTATTATGCATATTTTTCTTTGTGATCGAAGCCTGCTCATTTAAGTGGTCATTACTTTCCTCGAATTTTTTTTAATGTCTCTGTGATATGATCAGGACCCACACTGTGTTCAACACCCACACCTTTAAAAATAAAAGTTCTCAAAGTGACACACTCTGAGCACCTTTATTTTTAAATATAGCATCACTGCTTCGGCACCGAATATATTTTCCAGCTCCTTCCCACAGAAAGCACACCGCTCGTTCCTGAGTCCGGGCACTAGAAAGGGGCCGAGTTCATTAGTTGTAATCCATCTCACCTGTCCTCTCCGTCCTCCCGGCACAGCCCCGTGATCTTACCGTACCACCCCTCCATTGCAGCTGAGCCAGAGTCCACACCGCTACCACAGTCTCATTGATCCTTTGCTTATTGTTAATGTTCATTTAAAAAAAATCCGTGGTGGGTTGGGGTTACAGTGGAAAGTATCTCTTTTTAAGCTATAGCCAGTTTGCAAAAACATTGACATTTGTTGTTTTTCAGCGTACTGTCAACAAAGTGAGGGGAGCTTATGCTGGACTCACATTTCTGTGAAAAGTTAAATAAACTGGCACATTACTTGTTACCTCAAACAATCATCCATACTTTAGACTCTGGCTTATATGTATATGTAAATAAAATTTGATCAGGCTATTTAAGAAGACTTTAAGATGAATGTTGATAACCTCTCAAATTGTAAAATGAATGGCACTCAAGCTAAACCAAAACCCAGCCTCAAAGCCTCATTGAAATGACAGCTGTTACAAAACGCAATGAATGATTTAAGGAACACATTAGACTGTGAGCCATTATGAGTTTTATTGTAATTACTGGGTCCTTTTTTTATCACAAAGATGAAGGCCAGATCAAATCTGCTCAAATGGCAAATTTTTATGTTTCAAATCCAAAACAGATGGCTATAAAATGGCATCAATTTTCTTTTAACCTTCATCTGCTTGGCTGAGGCACAGAAGTAAAAACATGCACGTATTAATTTGGTCTCCAAATGGCAATAAATATTTGGAGCACCCCCGACCGACTGTGCATGCCATGTGTAATAATTAAATGAGAGTGTGATTATACCGCAATTACATGTAGGATGACTGAAAACTGACAAATTGCTTAAACAGAAATCCTAACGTGATTTAGCGTTTTCAACCTTCCTCTGTGAAAAGTAAGCGCAGATACTGAAAGCTGTATGAAACTTGAGCCATCTAAGATTTCAATGTTTCCTGCTTTAGGTTACTTCTAATGCCTTTTTACATTTTTCCTACAACCAGCAACCTTACTGTTTTTAAACAACACTAAATTATAGTGTTCTGTTGTCCGTTTTAGTTCTTTGTGTTTCTTAAGAAACATCCAAGCTTTACTCTTTCTCCTTGCTTTTCAAAACCCAGTGTGTGCAAAAAACTTTGTTTCCTTATCCCTGATAATAAGTTAAGCAGTAGATGCCAATCAGAGGGCAGTGTTTCAGCAAGCTTTTATTCTGAGACACATTTCCTGCATTTGTGTCTGTGCAACAGTTTTGGTTTGGCACTCACTGTAGAGAGACTTTCTATCAGTCTCCAATAGTAGCTGTATGCATGTTGCCTGTAATTTTGGCTAACCGCTTATGTTTAAGTCTTTATGCAACAAGAAAAAAAACAGCTCCATCACAAGTGTCTTGGAATGCAAATTGTATTTGGGGGTGAATCTACATGGGTTTCTCTCTTTTAAATGTGCACCCTGTGTCTTCTGTGGATATAAAGTTAAATTCCAACTTTATTTTCCAATTTAAACTGTCATCTCAAATTTAGGTCATTCTTTCACAGGCCCTCTGTGACTGTTTTAGTTTGACAATATTGATTCAACCACTCTGTGGGTTTTGCATACTCACAATACCGCCAACTTAATGTGAAGCATCACGGAGGTCATACAATTTCCAGCAAGTGCTAGTCATCAGTCATGGTAAACCATATGCTCTTCAACAACAATACCGCAAAGCAGGAAATCTCTGGGGTAGACGGGATCAGCTGCTACTCATTTGAGCGCTATCTTGCTGTGTTTAGTGTTATAATCCTCACCTTGGAAGGATGTTCCGTTCATGGAAAGTTCAGCACAGCCATACATATTTCTGCAGAGTCTTACAAAAATTGGTTGAAACCCTTGTCTGCATCCAGACGAAACATCTTAAGTAAGTCACCATGACCGGTCAGAGGTGATGGGAGAGACACAGGACAAAAATTACCCCGTGGAAGTGAACAAGACATTAATAATAGCTAATAATTAAATGCAGAGTACATAAGCACTGTTATGCCTTTTGGTCAGAAGTCAATAGTTAATGCATAGTCTGATTAAGTTACATAAGCAAAGTAATAAATAAGTTCAAAGTTAAGAAATATTATAAGTAACTCATGCTAAAAACAGTTAAAATGTCTGGGTTCGAAATTTGCTCAGGGTGAGACATCGTTATCACAAGCAATCTTTGTATTGTACGTGCGGAAACGGGAGCGAGGGAGCGCTCTGATTATTCGCATATCTTTGACGTGTTTTCTCCGTTAATGCTGTGAAAAGTGCTTCGGCAGTATTAAAAGAGTGAACGAGTTCATGTACACGCTAAGAGTGCCCTACACGCTTGTACCTTGGGAAACGTTCGTCTTTGGAGTATTAATATGTTCAGAAACAACCTTTATATGTGTTTACCTGGAGTGAACTGCGATGCTAATGTAACGCACGTGTTAAGCTAGGCTAAGTTTGTCATTAAGATGTGTATTAGCTAGCAATTTATTTTCATTTTCTGTATATTTCAGTTACAAATAAGAAATAGCAAGGAGAAGCCTTGAGAGAGATAAGGCTTTAAAGGATCTTCATTAAAAGCAAGAAAAGCAAGCCTTGTGTGGAAGATCTCCTCTATTTTGTTCGCTTGCTGTCTAGCTTCACATGGTCACGTGTCGTGAGGGCAGGATAAGCACATAGAGAGAAAAAGGTGAGTGAACAAGAAACAGTAGATCAATGGAAGCCCCTCGTAGCCTAGGGTTATAGCAACATAACTAAGGGAGGATTCAGGGTCACCTTATCCAGGTCTAAGCATTCGCCAAAAGGAAGGTTTTAGGTCTAATCTTAAAAGTAAAGAGGGCGTCTTTCTCCCGAATTCAAACTGGGAGATGGTTCCACAGAACAATGAAGGCTCTACCTCCCATTCTACTTTTAAAGAATCTAGGAACCCAAAGTAAACCACCAGTTTGAGCCTGAAGTGCTCTTCTAGAGTAACGTGGTACTATGAGGTCTTTTGGATAAGATGGGGATTCAAGACCCCTCTTAGACTTGATTCTTAAACTTGATTCTGAATTTAACAGGGAGCCAATGAAGAGAAGCCAATATGGGAGAAATATTCTCTCTATTTCTAGTTCCTGTCAGTATTCCCGCTGCAGCATTTTGGATCAGCTGAAGGCTTTTCAGGGAGTTTTAAGGATTGTCACAAATTACTTGTCAGTTTTCTCACACATATGGCTAAAGATTCACCAGTTAACATAACATGCATGTCTTTGGACTGTGGGTGCAAAACCAGAGCGCTCCAGGGATATCCATGCAAAAAACTGGGAGAAACCCTTGAAAGGCCCTTAAATCTATAAAAGAACCTCCCTGTTGTGAGATGATAGTGCTAACCACCGCTCATTTTACATGAGTTCATCAGATTCATTTCAATAGGCTTACATATCCCTATCCATCTTAATACCACCTGTTTATTGTTTTTTCCACTCCTTACCTTAGGAGCTCCACAGGATAATGAGCGTGGAAATCCCCAGATTTAGCACACACAAAATGTTTTCTAATAAAACATAGGAGGGCAAGAA
This sequence comes from Diplotaxodon limnothrissa, assembly GCF_057381915.1. Taxonomy (NCBI): domain Eukaryota; kingdom Metazoa; phylum Chordata; class Actinopteri; order Cichliformes; family Cichlidae; genus Diplotaxodon; species Diplotaxodon limnothrissa. The sequence goes on along the minus strand of NC_140615.1, from coordinate 7,077,682 downwards.
AAACAGGACAAAGTGTTAGCTGGAATGCTTCTTTAATGTATTATGCTCCCTCATGTCTCCCAGGTCAGGCTAGAATGTGCTGCAAAGAGATTCCCTCTGCCAAAAGCACAGCTATAATAAACACTTTTGGCAGGCTGAAAGTGAACATAAGAATACACGTGTTATAATATGTAACTATATGCATGATTTCTTGAGTCAAAGCGAAGAGAAAATAGATGTATTATTTACAATTGCTACAACAATTTGGGAAATAACAGAAATTTCCAATTGGGAAAACGGGGTAGGTTCGGGGTGGATTTTTAGAATGGTATTGGTAATAAACTGTTATGTTTCATGAGTAAAATTAGAAAAGTTTAATTAAATAAGGCCTGCTATTAGGTTTCACACTCCACAGCTTCAGTTTAATATCCATGATCAGCTATGCCAAACCAAGGTATCCAAGGAGATTTTGTAACATGCTTATTCTGTTTTGACTGCCTAGTTCTTGGTACATAATCAGCATCATGAAGCCAGAGTGCAACATCAGATTCATCCACCCAGATTGCAGAGATCCTTCACAGAAAACCCAAAATGATACCTTGAAATCATGGGTACATTATGTGACTCCTAAACCACATATTCAGTTTTCTGATAGCTTTCTGTCTCCATAACACTGGTCAGGAAAAAGAAAACAGAATATGGTCTTAATTAATCTGGAATTCTTTCTGTTTCCCAGCTTGGGGATTGTGCCAGAGAACTGGGATATGGCACAAAACCTTAGCCTTGGGGAATTTGGGAAGGAACCAGAGGGCACTCAAGAGTCAGACAGATTTAAGTTTGCTTGGATGCTTCAGTAGGAAAGTTCTAATCCAGAATACTTAATGCAGACTATCCAGAGAATTAGAAGGTAAACATTATATACTTTGGATCATTACACCAATGTATCTAAGTAAGTTTTTCAGTAGTGTTCATATAAATGTGGATGCATTTTCTAGGTTTAATGACACCAATTCCAGGAAGAACTTTTAAATCAAGCCTAATCATAATCTACACTTTATCTTATAGTTTATTTTTAGACAGCTATTTCTGCAAATAGGAAAAAAGCACTTCCATATTTGAGAAATGAGCATTTCTTTGCGCTCCTTTTTGATATGTAATCTGATTCAGAACAGGTGAAGTGATACTGGAGTGTGTTTTGCTTTATTTTGTATTTCCTTTTTTTTTTTTCTCTTTTTCCTAAATGAATCATCTGTGTATTGTTTATATGATAGAAAGAAACTGAACAATACAAAACAACATTGATACACACCGTAATGTTTAAGAAACTATGAAGATATTAGCAGGTTTGCTCATGAATGATCGCTGCCTCAAGATGGAAAGCCAGTTGAAAGGAAATTGGAGTTGGAGCCTCAGCGAGATATGTTTGTTTTTATTCACTTGAGCACCCTCATTCACAAACCCTTTGTGGTCTGTGGGGTTGATTTGGTTGGGTTTGCAATTTTTCAGCATCCAACATCTTAACTGACTATTTCTGTATGTGATGTACATCAGTAATGCCGCCCCCCCCCCCCCCCCCCGGCTGCTTTCTTGATTTCAAATTCAAATTCAAATTTTATTTGTCACACACACACACAACCATACACAGTATGACATGGGGGTGAAATGCTTGTAGCTGTACAATGCCCGACCATTAAATGACAGAAGAAAAGTTTTACAATATTTACAATTTACTACAAAAATTTACAAATTAACTTAGGAATTTACAGTAAAGAATGTGCAAATAGCAGAAGAGATTATAAAGATAAGGATTATAAATTATAGGAATTATAGGATTATAGGAAATGTGTGGTGGTGCGTGTGGTGACGTGTGTGAGAGTCCAGTCTTATAGTGACGTGTTTGGGAGAGTCCAGTCCTACACCTGGTTCAGGGCCCGAATAGCCTGGGGGAAGAAGCTCCTCCTCATTCTCTCTGTTTTGGCCTTAAGGGAGCGGAAGCGCTTCCCAGACCTCAACAGTGAGAAGAGTCCATTGTTGGGATGGGAGAGGTCCATCATAATCTTCCTAGCTTTGGACTTGCACCGCTTGGTGTAGATGGACAGCAGGACAGGGAGCTCTGATTGAATGATGCGTTCTGCCGAGCACACCACCCTTTGCAGATCTCGTCTGTCCTGCTTGGTGCTGTTCCCAAACCAGGTGCAGATGTTTGACGTCAGGACGCTCTCGATGGTGCAGGAGTAGAAGTTCTTGAGCACCTTCAGTGGCAGATGGAAGTCTCTAAGTCTTCTGAGGAAGAAGAGACGCTGACGGGCTTTCTTAACCAGGGTGTTGATGTGACAGGACCATGACAGGTCCTGAGTGATGTGGACACCCAGGTATCGGAAACTGTCCACTCTCTCCACTGGCGTGCCACTGATGATGAGGGGTAGAGCAGGGCGATATGGCCAAAAATATTTATCACGATATATATTTGAAAATTTGCGATAACGATATAACTGACGATATAATTGATGCGAGACAAAATACAACTCCACAACATTACTATCGCAAAAAGACAACCTTCCATTTATTTTCACGTAAACAAGAAGCTGGTTTTTATGTACATTAAAGCTTTATAAAAATGTAACAGTGCAAATGCAAATTCCTTGCTGAAAGTTTAACCCAAAGGCATTTCCAGTAGAAATGGGCTGACATATCCTGAGCATAACCATGTATAATATCCACTGAAGTTAAAAAGAGGTGCTTTGCAACATTAAACTGCAGTGTGCAGTACGCATTTTTCGGACCATAAGGTACACGGGATTATAAGGCACATTAAGCGAAACAAAGCAGTCAGATAAATCAAACTTTATTAAACTCATTCTTCTTGCTTCCTCCACTTCTGTACCATTGATTCATTAATGTTGAATTCTCTGGCAGCTGCTCTATTCCCATGTTGTTGCAGTATATTAATGACTAACCTCGTATTGTGGATGGATTATCTCAGTTGTTCTCCTGACTGAAGTTTGGTCCGTTTACAGCATCCTGCCATGCGATTGCATTTGTCTCTAACCATGAGGAACCTTCACGTTAACTTTTATAAGTGGAAAAGTGTTAGTGTTCGTCCTCCAGCTTCACTGTTTATGTTATGCTAACATAGCTGTGTCGCTAGCGATCACGTAACACATCATTATATACCAGCTAGCCCAACTTCAGTAACCCTACAAACGTCACTGCTGTTTAGTTTCCTGTCTTCATTTATGTTGGAAGTGATAGCAGAGCTGTACGTTTGAATTTTTTCAGAAATCTCTCAGTCAGAACATGCTATATCATGCTTAGGTAACTAGCGAAACTAGCGAGCTAACTTCCGCTAGCTTCCTGCTAACTTCTAACTCCGTTAAATGTAATAACTTTTGTTTTCATGGATGCCTGGAAGTTAAACTTTATAGTTACACCTGGTAAAGCAGCAATGCTGATCGTTTTATTAAAGATCAAAGAATTTAGACAGTTTTCAACTCTCAGTGATGCTGCAGTGTTGTTTGACCTGAAGTCAAATATACGGAGTTTGGGACCCAGATTACTCCCAGATTTAAGAGCATCTTAGTCCGACAAATACGACAATAACAACGGCCGCTTGCATGTTCTGCAAAAAAATGTGCTTTGTTGTGTATCTGACGGACAAACACCAAACCAGTTCCACATCACGGAAGTTGCACCATTTTTACAAACCAACAATCGGCCATGTGCGTATGAAAACAAAGGCACTGCGCATGCGCGTTTTACTCCCATTCTATCGCGATATTTCATTTTCCTATTGTTGCCTAACATTATACCGGTATTACCGTGAACGGTATAATATGGCCCAGCCCTAATGAGGGGTTTGTAATTCCTCGCCTGCTTTGTAGTGAAGTCCACGATCAGCTCCTTAGTCTTGCTGATGTTTAGGAGGAGGTTATTCTCCTGGCACCAGGTCTCCAGGTTCCTAATCTCCTCCAGGTAGGCCGTCTCGATGTTGTCGGAGATCAGGCCCACAACAGCAGTGTCATCAGCAAACTTGACAATGGAGGTGGTATCGGATGTGGCTACACAGTCATAAGTGTACAGTGAGTACAGCAGGGGGCTTAAAACACAGCCCTGAGGCACTCCAGTGCTGAGTGAGATGGAGGGGGAGACTTGTTTTCCTACCCTCACTGATTGGGGTCTGTCTGTGAGGAAGTTGAGGATCCACTGACACAGTGATGAGCTGAGTCCTAGATCCGTCAACTTGGTGAAAAGCTTAGAGGGAATTATTGTGTTGAATGCTGAACTGTAGTCCACGAACAGCATCCTAACATAATTCCCTCTGCCAGTGTCCAGGTGACTCAGGGATGTGTGGAGCAGGTGAGATATGGCATCGTCTGTGGAACGATTAGTCCGGTAAGCAAACTGAAGTGAGTCGATGGTGGGAGGAAGTGAAGAAGTGATGTGATCTCTCATCAGTCTTTCAAAACACTTCATCACAATTGAAGTCAGTGCTACTGGACGGTAGTCATTGTGGCAAGCGGGCTGTTGTTTCTTTGGAACAGGGACAATAATGGACCGTTTGAAGCACGTGGGAACCACAGCTTGGGCCAGGGAGAGGTTGAAGATCTCCGTGAACACCGGTGCTAGTTGATCAGCGCAGGCTCTAAGGACCCGGCCAGGGATTGCATCTGGTCCTGCTGCCTTCCTGGTGTTCACCCTCCTGAAGGTGTTCCTCACGGCATGCTCTGTGATGACGAATGCATTTTCTTCACTGGTGCACTCCGAGCGCGCGCAGCCGTTTGTTGTTTTAATTGCTGCGGCGTCGAAGCGAGCATAAAACGTGTTCAGCTCATCAGCCAGTGAAGCATCGGCATTCATCATTGAAGAAGCTGGTCGTTTATAGTCCGTTATAGTCCGCAGTCCTTTCCACAGGCTCCTAGAGTCGCACTGTCGTAGCTGTGACTCTAGTTTTTCCCTGTAGCTCCGCTTTGCCTTTCGGACCGCGCTGCGCACGTTGTAGGACGCAGCCTTGTATAGGTCCATATTACCGGAGACAAGCCCTTCATTGTAGGCAGCGGTGCGTGATCTCAGAGCGTCGCGGATGTTTTTATCCACCCACGGCTTCTGGTTGGGAAACGTTCGGATGATAGTTCTTTCTGCTGTGTCGTCCGCTAGTTTCCCGATAAATCCCACAACCGCTTCCGTAAACATGTTGATGTCATCAGAGCTGCGCCGAAACATGTCCCAGTCTGCGTCATCCAGTGCGTCCTGCAGCGCGGCCACCGATTGGTCCGTCCAGCGAGCGACCTCCCTCCTGATTGGTGGTTGCTGCTTTAGCCTTTGTTTGTAAGCAGGTATGAGGAAGATGGCGGAATGGTCCGATTTTCCAAATGCCGGCAGGGGTTGAGCCTTGTAACAGTTCTTGAACGGGGTGTAGCAGTGGTCTAATGTCCTCGTGCCCCAGGTGGGGCAGTTGATGTGCTGGTGAAGGTTGTGAAATGTCCGTTTGAGATTCACTCTGTTAAAATCTCCCATAACAATGAGTGCGGCATCTTGGTGAAGTGTTTGTTGATGTGTGAGAGCCTCATGTAGCTCACATAAGGCAGTGTCCGAGTCCGCGTGAGGCGGAATGTAAACAGTGCAGGCAATGACCGCAGTGAATTCCCGAGGGAGATAGAAAGGGCGACACTTAACGATCAAAAGCTCCAGATTGGGCGAGCAAGAGCGTGAGTGGGGAGATGTTTGTGCTGTCGCACCATCTGTTGTTCACCATCAAACACACTCCACCACCTCTTTTCTTCCCCGACTCCATTGTCCTGTCCATGCGGTAAACCGAAAAGAACCCCGTCGGCTGCACGGCGTGGTCTGGTATCGCTGGGTTCAGCCAAGTCTCGGTGAAGCAGAGGAGGTTGCAGTCCCGAATGTCTCTCTGGAACTTGATTCTGGCTCTGAGGTCATCAAGCTTGTTCTCGATGGATTGAACATTGGCTAGCAGGATACTGGGCATGGGTGCGCGGTGTGCGCGAGCCCGTAGCCTGTTCCTGATGCCGGCTCTTTTACCTCGAGGCCGTCGCTTAGGGTCGCGTCCTTTGTTCTCTCTCAGGATCTCCTTTGGCCAGGTTGGGTCCGGAGTTAAACATGGTGAAATGTTCGTGTACTGCAGACCAATAGAAACCAAAGTGTCTCTACTGTAGCGGATTTGTGTGTTTTGCCTGATGCCCATGCAAGATTATCGCAGATATAGCAAAAAGTGACGAAAAACTGCAAAAAGTGGAGAAGTTAGGGCAGAGCATCCAGCACGGCAGCCGACCTCACCGGCGCCATTTAATGATTTATGCTGCTGCTTGAATTTTCAGTGTTAGTTCCATGTGTCTATTACTACTTCATGACTTAGAAATGTAACTTATTCCTCCCTCATTGTTCAGAGCTGGGCTGGAACTGGCTCTCACTGAAATATGACTGATATTTTCGATTTGGTTGTAAATCAGTCACTAAATGCTTGATATGTTTGTCTTACATTCATCACCAGACAAGTTCTGATGATTAATTGGATGAGTCAACAACATTCCTGTGTAAAACACCTTTGTTGCTTTGGCTGTCTCTTCCAAGTCTCTTCATTCTGGCTTGTGTTCTTGATAGGTGGTGGCCACGTAACTGATCCAGTTTTGTATGGGGTCCCAGGTCGTTTGCAAACTGCTAAGTTTACTTTATTTGCACGCCAAACACCAGCAACTCTAGCATAAACCTTTTATCTGGTCTGGAAGTTGAGAGGAAATTGCTACATTCAAAGGCAAATCTTTTTACTGTAACTCCTTTTTTGCAAAAATGCACAGAAGGAAAGCTGTGTAAAAAAAAATTGCAACCTACACAGGTCTCCAGTCTATTGCAGTGTAAACACTGAAAGACAGACAATCCTTCACGCTCACATCTACGGACAATTTAGAATTGTCAGTCAACTTAACATGTGTGTCTTTGGACTGTGGGAGAAAGTCAGAAACAACTTAGAACATAGGAACTCAATCCTTGGGTGGCAGGTGGATTTGAGCCCATGATCTTCTAGTTGTGAGGTGACAATGCTAACCACACACACGTTAAATACACTAAAATGAAATCATAAATAGGCTTGAATGAATTAAAACACTGACTTTAATGATATTTATATATTAAAAAAGTGTTTACAGCTGACTTAGTAACAAGCTCTACCCATAAAATTAAAAGGCCTATCAAGGGGGAAATACACTTCCTGTGTGGCAGCAACACCAAGATGGCCTAGAAGTGGGTTTGTTTAAATCAGCTGTACTATAAACTTGAAAATAGCAAAAAGTGATAAGTGGTTCTGGGCAGCACACCAAGAAAGCTCCTGGCTTCAGTCTCCTAGTTGGGGTGGGGTCTCTGTGTTGAGTTCATACCCTCAACTTATGGATAATATGCGCCAGTCAGTGGGTGGCAACAGGACAGCACTGATTAGTGCAGCTGAAGGACTTATTTCACTATCAAGACCACGTTTGTCTCTTTTATCCATCACTGAGCAATACCTTTTTATGGGTTATAAGAGCATTACTATTCAAGAGTATTAATATTCATTCATTGATTTATTCATAAAGGTGTCCAGTAAAAACGAGTAAAAGCATTAAATAAATAAGTATGAATAGGCATATATGTAAATACATACACTGCTGCTGCATCTGACAGAGGGTGGGTGCTAGGAGAGGTGTGGGCGTGTACCCTCCGAAGTCCCGCATGTCTTAGAAGGCAAAGCGACTTCAAGGGTTTGTTCCTCGCCTCGCTCCAAAGACCGCACTTGTTTTGCGACTGCGGCAGTCTGAAGCTTGGATTAGAATAAACACGTTCCCTTCACCTCAGTGTAAAAATTGCAGGTGCAGGATTTACGGGATGAAGTCATTAGAATGAAAGACGACGTCCTCCGACACTTGTTTTTTCATCTGCGGACCACATGAACTGCACACGGACACGCGCCAAAGTTAATGGATCGATGATGGTTGGAGATTAATTTGCTTCCTCGTCAGGCGTTTGCTTTATTTTGTGGAATATATTGAGACATGGCAAAGATGCTGTCCATCCTCGCAAGAGTCGTGCTTTTCAAGATACTGGCAGTTATTGTCTTGCAAGGTAGGCAATAAGATATATTTATTTTTTAAGGTTGTTTATGAATGCACTCAGTACCTTTTTTATTTATGAAGAACTTCTGATTTAGCTGTTTACTATTATTTTTTATTGTTTTGTTTTTTTAAACATAGCTGCTTCTAATAACGGTATCTTGGCGTCCCGCGCCATGGTCCAATTGGACTCAAAGGTGTCTGGCTCCCGGGGTTCCGCTGACTCACAGCTGTCTGAGACAACAGAAGCAAAGTCCAGACAAAAGCGCTGCACCTGCTATTCCTACAAGGATAAAGAGTGCGTCTACTACTGCCACTTGGATATCATCTGGATCAACACCCCCGAGTAAGGCACGCTTTATTAAGTTCAATCCGCTTTTGTGCAAGAGTCCCAGAGGTTGCACAACGTCTCCTCGTTTGTCAGGAGTTATAAGAAGTAGCAATTTAGTCTTTCAGACGAAGATTGGCACGTGGCTTTTTTTGCAACTGAAATAGGAGCCGTGCACTAGAGGCACCACACATTGCAGTTACACCCAGTTACCCACCCCGAGGCACCAGATTCAAGTGATGGCAGGCCCAACAGATTGCCAGTGTTCCTGCAAGAGTTTGGAATCAGGCAGGTGGAGGATATTATTTACCAAAGTTAGTGCATTTATTGTGTTTTCCGTGCACGCCATGAGTCATAGCCTAAGTCTGTCTATTGATAAAATGCAATGACAGATTTCTTCATTGCGCTGGCTGAAATGGTTTGACAGATATATTTAGGATTGGGTAGTAACAGATTATGTGGGAACAATTAAGTAAGTATTGTTACATCTTTAATGATTATTTGATTCTATGTTAATTAAGTTATGTATTTAGCTTTATATAGCTATAGCCTTTACTATTGCTATTAACTGGTGAAAAACACTTGATAAGGGGTGTTTCTTAGACAAGTTGTCAAAGTTATGGCAGGAGAAAAAAAGGAGTCGAGTTGATGTTTGCTGTCAGCAGCAAACATCTCAACTACAAATACAAAAAGGGGCAGTCTAAGATGCTATACGTCTACCAAGGATTTGATTTAGTTTCAGATTTTTTTTTTGTTGAAAAAATCTGACGTGAAGACATGGTGTAAAGCAGACCTTCCCTAAGTGTGGGGCCCGCCCCCTAGGGGGGGCGCAGAGCCATTGCAGGGGGAGCGCGGCATGAAAAGGGAAACAACAAAACAACGCTTGGACACTGCTAGCACGGGGCGCCCACACAAACGCAAAGCAGGAGATGAAGCATCGCTGAATATGTTTCCAAACCAACTTCATTCTAAGCCAAAGACTAGAAAATATGGTGAAGCATATCTTCTCTTTGGTTTCACCTGCACAAGTGCCAAGGTAGGTCTCCCCTGCAGAATTGGTTTTCCCTGCCTCGAGAGCATGCGCTGGGCTCTTCAAATCACGGACAAACAGTATCCCACATTCTTGATTTTTAGTTCACAAACACTTGTTGTAATAAATACCTACTCCTGACATTTTGGCGATATTAGCTCTTTATACAGTAAAGTTACAGTGGGATACAAATAATATCAGGCCGTACCTGCCACGATTTGTTCCCTCGGTTCAAATCATGGACAAACAGTATCCCACAGTTGTTCATGTTTTTAAACCCATTTTGCACAGAGAGGCATTTTTTGAAAAATGTATTGATAGCAATGTTGAATATTATTACACAGGACAAAAAAACAACTACAAAAAAAGTTTGGGAACCACTGGTGTAAAGTGTCTGATCTCGCAACAGTATCAAATTCTGCACATCAAATTCAGATTTCCTTTTAAGTTAGGCCAAGCACCACATTTAGTAAGATTTTCATAACTTTTTATAACTTTTAAATAATCCTGCTCAGGAACGGACAAACAGTCAAACCAATCTAGTCACAAATCCTCTTTGGCTGAAGTCTTACAGATAAATATTCTTCTCAGTTAGTTAGCTGGCTTTTTATTTCCAGCTATAGGACTCATCATCTAACTTGTGGCTGCCACTTGCAGTTTGAGTTCAGCTAAAGATCTGTAAAGTAAGGTAAAGGCAGATGCCCAAACACCTGCCAAAGTTCTAAAACCTTTTTGTTATGTCAGTTTCTCCTATAGTGGGTGTGTCCTTACACACATATTTACATGGACACGCACACACACAAAGGTGAAAATAATACCAGTAACTCTATTGCAGCAAGTATTAGGTGCATTATGTGCGTGTTGAAAACTTGTTCTTACATGGTTGGAGCACTGCACTGAAACAGAAGATTCCCAAAAGGATTCGATGCTTTTGAAACAAAAACATAGCAAACCCTTAGTTAGAGGAGAAATCCCAAATGTTCCATCCTTTTGTTCTTGCTTACAAGACTAACTTTGAAGTATTTGTGTGTACAAGTTTGATCAAAAAGATCCTACACATTGTAAGAGTGTTTAAAGTAAAGCTTTCCTCAAATCCCTTCTTTCACTTTGGAATAACTGCCCCAGCTGACAACAGCATTTCGCTACATTGAGCGTGATCTCTGACTCACAGCCCCGACTTTAGATTGAACAGGTATTAGGTTCAAATGCATTTCACCCTGAAGTTAATTACACAGGCTGAAGTTCCAGTGGAAAAAGACACAGTAAAGGCAGCCCAGCAAGATGCCAGCAACACTGTAGGTACTCAGTCAGTTATAAGCAGCAGGCAGTCTGGCATAATCTGTCAAATCTACAAAAGAAAGGCTTTTATCTGTCAATTCAACGAATCTTTTATTTGTCATACAGAAATGCCCAGACAATAAAATGTTGACATTGTCAGCAGACCCCCCCCCCCCCCCCCCCCTTCCCCAGAACCTCGTAGGTCCTAAAGATATAAAGGCCTCTATATAGATCCTTATTTTTCACAGAATCAATCACACATGGTTGAAAAGAGATGAGTGGAAAGAGAAAGAAAAGAAGTGATGCCTACCTGGCACTTGGAATCTAAATGTTATCCAGATGCGAGGATTAGGGCCAGAATAGACAATATGGTGATGGATGCTGACATTATAAATGTGATATATCGAAGTCATATGTCAGGTTTGTTTTTTATTCAGTTTCACTGACCTTTCTGGCTGCATTTTCCATCGTCAAAAGAACAAATGTTCCCTGGTTCACTGGAGAACATAAAAATGTAGTTGTTTAAAAATTGCTTTAAAATGAATAATTAAAACTTAAAACAAATTTTTTTCTGCGTAGGGTTTGAGCACTGACAGTGTGAAGGTCCTGATGTATCTGCTCCATTTATTATTTTTGCTTTGTTTTGCTCATCTGTTGCTAAATGCTGAAAAAAGGCCTCTCTCTGTCCTTCTAAGGCGCACTGTGCCGTACGGAATGTCGAACTACAGAGGACGTCAGCGAAAACGACGTGGTGTTCAGCCGTCCCAACACGAGGGGGCAGAGACACCGCGCTGCCGTTGTGTTGTGACCGAGTGTCGTGATTTTTGTCTGTCAAGGTCAGTCTGATTATTTCTGTAAAAATGATATTGAGACAATCCTTTTTCTCTCTCTACTTTTGTGAATTTTGATTGCATCCATAAATGAGCCTAAAGAGTGACAGAAGTAAACCTTGTGCTGACAAGAGGCTTATAATAAATTTAACATGAACTTCAGAAAATGCCTAGACAGAAATGTTGACATTGTCAGCAGTTCTACTTTCTGACAAGCCAGATCCTGCACTTGAATTACTCTGGTTTATCTGTACGGTGCTGCCTTTAGAGCCCACAGGACAAAAAATATGTCCGCACAGTTGCTTTGGACAGCTGTGCTATTCTCACATGGACACAGTTTGAGAAAAACACCCAGACTTTTCGCTTCGTGTAAAATATGTTTTCAGCAATGGCTTGCACTACCTAACAAGAAAACCAGTATTGAGTTAGGTTCTTCTAGGTGGACATCTTCTAGCATGTTGGCAAGGTGGTTAGCACAGTTGCCTCACAGCAAAAAGACCCTGGGCTTAACTCCACCCTCTGACTGGGGCCTTTCTGTGTGGAGTTTGCATGTTCTCCCCGGGTCTATGGGTTCTCCGACGTGCAATTATTGGAGTTAGGTTAACTGGGAATTCGAAATTGATCCTAGATGTGAATGTGAGTAGTTGTCAGTCTCTCTGTGTTAGAGATTGGCGACGTGTCCAGGTGTACCCCGCCTCTCAAGCTATGACACCTCCAGCCCCCTCCAGGCTCCAGCCCCCCTCTCAACCCTGAATTAGATGGAAGAAAATAGATGGATGGTTTCTCTAGAGCAGTGGTGTGACTGGTACTTTTTTTCTTATAAATATAACTGATAGGCACATCGTCTAGCCTGTTATCAGACAGAATAGGTAACTTTTTCTTCCAGTGGTTCGTCATTGACATTTAATTTATTTTGGGCTTACCTTACGTTTGTTTTTTACGTAGTGATAGAAATCGATTTTCTCCTGCTGATGATTCAAGACCAGCTAACACAATTTCAAGTCAGCTCTGATGAATAGCAGTTTGTTCAATAGCTGTGCGGAAAACATCCCATGATAAATCACTGGGCGAAAAGCCTGAACTTCAGCAGCATGCAGCACTTTAAATCACCACATAAGTGCAGGGTAATAGCTGTTCATAAGTTTCGTAGGCTGCACAAACAAGTGCTATCAGCTGCTTCTTGGAACTGCCCGTAATTGTTAGGGAGCTGAAATTTCCTTCAGTTTGACAAGCCTGGACAGTCAAAAGTTAACTTTCAAGCATGAGGGAGGTTCTCATACTGAAAGGAAAATGCTGTGACATTTACAAATCTAAATTAGGATTGTAGTGGGCCACCACAAATCCAGAGCAAGCACTTTTCTCTAACAAACTGTAGCTTGAATAGATTCCTGGTGTTTAAATATGCTGTGATCAATGGACAGTGTGCTAATTTATAAAATAGACACAAAACATATACACAAGTGTTTGACTCTTCCTACTTATTTTAAGCAGAAACTTGTAGTATATTTTTAGTAAATTGGGCATTTGTTTAAAATGGGAAGAAAGAGGTTGGTGAATAAATCTGTCAAGTATCTGATTTTACTGTACTGTGTGCTTCTGGATACAGCACATTTGTCTAAATAAGGGCAATTTGTATTACTGTATAATCCCACACTGGGGACCATGAAGTGAAGCCACAATGACACAGTCTCTTTTGAGTCTCCTAACTTTATGGATCTGCAGCACTGAATTGCAATATTTGCTTCTTCAGTATTACTAATTTAGTCTGATATGTTCTCTTCAAAGCTCCATACAGATCCTCCCAACCTGAAGTCGTCATAAAATTCCTGGACTTGGATGACAGTTTGATGCACCTCCATCTTCTTCTCTTCTTCTTGGGTGAATGGACCCTTCATTTCTTTCCGTTTGGCACTTTGCCTTCCCAGGTACGCACAGGGAAAGAACTTTGGAGTTTAACACTGCCGACATTCCTCAGCATCATAACTCTTGGAGCAAGTTGGTTTCAAGAACTCAGAAACTTCAGCAAATGTGATACAGACCGCGGAGCCTATCCCCTTTCGATCCCATCTGAGAGCCTCATGAGGAGAACTTTAACCACAGCATACTAGCTGGTGACCTTTTGTTATGCAAAGCTCGTTTAGACCCACCCTTTGCGTTCATATGTAGTTTTATGAACTGCCTTTGACTCAGTCTTTAAAAATAATGAGATCATATCAATGTATATAGGAAGACGGAGGCATTTTTGCAAAAATGCTGTAGAGGGAAAAGCGCCAGGAGGAGCTATGTAAAGCAGGGTGAAGCCATGATATTTTGATGTTTTGCCTGATACTTTGCCATTAAAACACCATTCCACAATGGAGAATACCACTTGTGTTATGAGGCATATTACTGAGTTTTGGTTTATAATATTATGTAGCCTGTATGGAGGGCATTTAATTATATTATTTGTTAAAACCATTATTGATGTTCATCAAGCTTTCATCTCAGTTCCACAGCAAACTCAGATTAATAGCAACTTCAGAGCCAGTGAACTGCTTTATGGTGTATAGCTAGGATTCATGTAAAAAACAACTATGCGATGCATCTTATTATATCATTAACCTTCAGCTGAGCAATAAATACATTTATTCAGTGTCCTCTAACAGATTCTGAGCAAGCAAACTTTGCTTATTTATTCTCTAAAATGTTTGCACCTTTCAGAATTTAGAGTAAAAGTAACAAAAATATTCTCACAGCAGAAAAACTGCGGTTAGTATAAACTAAAGCCAAGTCAGATTACGCAGACTGCTCTAGAAAATCAAACAGGAAAATTACAGGAGTAAATGTTAGTGTCTGTTGCTTAATTTATGGAGTTTAAAATGAGGAAGCTCTAATAACTGACTTATATTAGGCCCTCGAGCTTAAACTAGCATTACACTGTTTTTCACATATTTCATGTGTAGTCACAGGTTCAGGAATGCAGCTCCTAAATTAAACTTGTCACAATTGGCATCTGTGTGCAAGAAAGATAAGAAAAAGGATGAGAGGCCGTGAACATTAAGCAATGTGATAATATTGATTGTGGGGAAAAAAGTAGTATTGTTACACTTAAAGAGCTACTTTTTAATGTGAGGAGAACAAGACCGTGTCTATAGTTTTATAGTTTAGTTTTGTTAAAGAATCCAGTGTTGAAAGCAAGCATATGATATGTAACATATTGGATGCACAGAGTCAAAACTATGCGTACATTTTCCAAATTACACATAGACTTTCAAAAATCTCCTCACTTTGTGTTGTATGTACAGTGTGTGAGTGTGTGTGAATTGTATTTACATTTAAAAGCTCGTATTCCCATTCCTTAATCAACCGTTAAACATAGCAGGTCAATAAAAAAGAAGCTTACTCGAAATAGAGGTGGGAGCCAGGATTTCCTTTAACAGTATGACAAAACATCATTAACACTGGCAGTAACAGTGGTTTATTATAGAGATGAAATAACTTTTCTTCCTGTAAGACTGGTAACTTTATATAATCTGTTAGCCAGTAATAGTGACTATTTTCATGCTATTTACTTGTTGTACGCTTTTTATTAAAACAGGTGTGACTCTTAATCTTTGGACAAGATTTCAGGAGATATGAGGAGCAGTAAACAGAGTCATTTACATGTAAATCCTTTCAGTTATATAAGTGAACCTTTTTATATGGTGTGACAAAATTTCGCACTTCTTTTTCACCATTATGTAAATCCTGCTTTTTCTTTAAATTCTCTTTCTGTGTATTTGGTCCTCCCACCATACAAATACTTCATTACACACATACAACTGCCTCAGACTGCGTAAATGTACAATAAGTACCCAGACCCGGTGAAGTGAAATTCTTTCATCAGAAATGGAGCTTCTCTGGTCTAGAAAAGTGGTTTGATGTGGGGAAGTACTGAGAACAGCACAGCTGAGTAGCCTCAGGGTTTATTGTCTGTTTATTGTCTGCACAAGGTCAATCACAGTGCTTTAACTCTTTTCACCAAAAATTACTCACTCGTAGCGATCACATGTGCTGAGTTGAATTTATGATATCTACGCTGTAGCCCAACTCATGCTCAGATTGTGAGATGGGAACTGCCGCCACATGTATACAAATATTTTATCTCTCTAAGCCAGTCCACCATTGTACAGTATTTAATACATTTAAAATCTAAAACTTGATATTATTAATTATACAAGTTTCATTACCTGCTTTTTTCCCTTGTGCTAAAAAAAAGATGAGCAATAAATAAAGCGAATACCAGGAGTTACAAAGTTTTTCAGCAGATACTGTGAGAAGCTGATATAAGCTGTGGTTTGTGACGGTTTCTTTCAATCTTGATATCTTGAAATAACAAAGTTATCCAGATAATAGGATAATGTCCTTGTAATCTATGCAAAAGAAAATATTTCTCCATGTGATCACGAGATAATTTTCTAATTAATTTGAGTCTTTGTTTTCTCAAGAACAGGAGGAAAATGTCTTTTCATTATAAGAAAACATGTTGGCTATCCTGAGATTGTGAGATAATTTGCCTTGTGATAACATATTTTTAAAAATCGCGACCATGGTCACTTTTTGCTGTTGTTGTTGTTTTTACATTTTTGTTTTACATTTTATCCATTAAGGCATTATTTTGTGTGAAATTTCTATCACACAACACCTTTCCCTTGTAGACAGACTGAGGTCATATGGACCCTCTGAAACACTAATACCACCTATCGTCTTGGAATGTCACTCTAAGTCCACCCTAAATAAGCCTACCCTGGAGCCTCAGTGTAAACCTACAGTGAGCAAGGTCTTATTCCCACAGTATACCATGGGAAATATTTCCGAGCAAACATCCTAACTATTCAACAGCAGGTCCAGGGCCCCTGTGTGGTTTACAGTTTGCTGTTTGTGTTCTGGCTCATTAAATAAATGAGCCCGGTGTGTCGTAGAGTGAACTTACCGGTCCTAATCACTGATAATAAAGATTGCTCCTTTCACAACAGATTATCCAGATATGATAAAATCATCAGGATGTTTAATTACATTTATTGTTTGTTTATGTTCAATTTATTTTGATCATGTAAACAACATACAGAAGCTCATTAAGGAAAGAAAAGAAAAAAGAAATGCTTCACAAAACGCACATCAATATTGCTTCACCTATTCTGATTCAGTTACATGTAGAAAAGTACGGCATCTTATCAAATATGATATGATAATTATGATATTATGTTGCTCAAATGCACACTAACTGAGTCTAATGGAGCCCACCTTCCACATCGAACATGATATTTGTTGTCATTTTACAGTTGTTTGTAAACAAAATGTAATGTATTGTGATGTGAATATGCATTAAAGTCTTTTATGCTTTGATTAAATAATAACCAGCTTTTTAAAATGCTGTTATTTCATTGTTCATGAGACGACAGCATATTTATTATTATTATTATAATAGTAATAATGTTATGAGCAGGCACCATTTGGATGCCAACATCGGTATATCAGAGTATTTCAACTGCTGCTGAAAAATGAATTATTAATGCCAGAGGTCAAAGGAGAATAACCAGACTGTGTTAAGCTGTAAAAAAGGCAACAGTAACTCAAATCAACACTTGTTACAAGGTATGCAGAAGAGCACAACACAATACAAGGAAAGTTAAAGCAGATGGGCTACAGCAGCAGAATGGCACCAGGTGCCATTTCTGTCAGCTAAGATTGGGAAACTGAGCCACAATTCAAATGGGATCATCGAAATTGGACTGAAAAACCTTGGACAAACATTGCCTGGCCTGATGAGTCTCACTTAAAGGTGCAACATTCAGATGGTAGGGTCAGAATTTGGTGTAAACAACATGAAAGCATGGATCTTTTTTTGGCATACTTTGAACTCCTTAGTACCAACTGAGCATTGTTTAAATGCCAAGCCTAGTGAGCTTGTTGTTGACCATGTTCATCCCTTTCACTGTACCCAAATGACCCCCACAGTCTCACACATAGCTCAGTCCAACAGAGCATCTATGGGATATGTTGGAATGAGAGACTGGCATCATGGATGTACAGCCAACAGATCTGCATCCACTGTGTGATGCTATCATTTTAACATGGGCCAAAATCTCTGAGGAATGTTTCCAGCACCTTGTTGAATCTATGCCATGAAGAATGAAAGCAGTTCTGAAGGCAAAAAGGGTGTTCAACCCAGTCCTAGCAACGTGTAACAAAGGAAGTATCTGAATGTATTTGTGTAATTAAAAAAAGCACGTATAATATTTTAAAAAATGACGAAATGCTTCTCTACTTTCCAGAGCAAGTTTAAAACTACATTCTTTCTTGATACTTCACACTGAGGGGGCTTTATTTCTTTATTTCTTTTATTTATTTATTTTTTAAAGTTTTTTGCATTCCACTTAAACCTCAACCTGATGTTTCTAGATCTGAAAAATCACTCTAAGATGAAGCCAGCATAAAAGAGGTTGAAGCCAAAGTGTGAAACATTTGGAATCAATTCCTTGATTTATGATGAAGTGGTCTACTGAATCATGCCTGACATAAAGGCCTCCTGGCATGTTTATGAGTCACACTGTATTCCAAATGATACTTATAAGGTATTGGGGTTCTAAAGATTGTAAGTCATCTCTGTAAACCGGTACAAAGCTCAGCGCTTACAAAGTTCTTATGTGCCACCTGAAATTTAACTCAGAGTTTTAAACTTTCATCAAGTATTTGTATGTTTTTTGTTTGACCCCTTTAAAATATCTAAACATTGATTGAATTCATCCTGTGAAAATCTAATCTAATGTTATTGCTATGTGCCAGTTTAGTTTTGTTGTTAATCATAAATAAAATAATAAAAAAAAAATGTACAAGACATAAAATTAAATGATAATAATATAATAATACATGTGGCATGCAATTAAAAGCAGTTACCTAACTATATATATGTATGCATATAAAAATTCATATGAAATAACCTTTGGCTTTTGCAGTCACCAGATCCTAAGCTAAAAGGACAGCTGTGGGAGATTTTAATCGCCCTCGTCATCACCAATATTAAAACACCAAGTGCAGGAATATGTTTTGTTCAGTGGATTTTTGCTAAGGTCCAATGAAGCTTTTCTGTAGAGACATGGTGCAGCCAACACCTCAACGCCGCAACTTAACTTTAATTTCTATATTAAAAAAAAAAAATCGATTGTGATTCTCCAGTTGTTTTAAAGACCACTGAGTACTAACAGCCAACATTTTCTGTGTGTCTGACCTTTTGTCGCGCACTTTTTTGCTAATGTGAACTGTGAACTTTAATCTTGTTCCATAACATGCAACTGTACATTATGGATGGTAAATACATACATAACACTGGGGAACAAAGTCAGTCAGGCCTTTACAACAAAGGTTTGTGTTTCAACTTGAAAGACAAGGGGAACATTACCATGCTGCAGACAACCAGTACCTGCAATTTATTTGCACTGCGGAAATCAGAAGTTAAAATACAAAGAACAAAAACCAACAACCCAAAGCATTTAAATACTTTTTATTTACCCTTTTTCTATCTTTGAGTGTACATTTAAGCTCCTTTAAACAACATCTGGCCAGTTGGGGGACAGAGAGATTCATGGCCTATAAGCAGTCATTTCCCTATTAAAATATTAAAACTGAGCAATGTATTATTAATCTAGAACAAGGACAAATATCTTCACAAAATGGCACTGTCCATGAAATCTAACTACAAGCGAAATAATTCAGAGCAGCTGCAGCGACATCAGACCTTAGTATTTTAGTTAGCTTTATTGTTTTGGTTTACTGCCTCCGCAGCAGTGTAAAAATAACAAATTTAGGGAAGAAGCTCTAAAAATGTAGACTGTCTGCCCAGCGCCAAACTGCAGGATATTAGCAGAGAGCCAAGTGAACATATTAAAGCGTAGCATCTGAATAACAATGAATTTATTAATATGTAAGATCCAGCTGTGGTGCAAATCTACACTAAAGAGAATGTCTTTAAACAACTGGCAGTAAACTGAAACCAGCACTTGATTTACTTAAAGAGAACATACATCACACATACAGAATATGATCTCTTGGTATTCAAGGATGAGGAAGTTTTTCTCATACGTCTTAAGAAAAATATACTGCTACCCAGAGGGCATGATTATGTAGAATTTTCCTTTCTTTTTTAAACCGCAAGGTAAATCATGGGAGGAAAAGTCTTTCATAACATTTGACTTCTTATGCAGCTGAGAGTCAAATCTCACCTCGAGGAAGAAAGTAACATGCAAACACTGGTTTGTTCTACTGAGGAATGTGAGGAGTGTTCCCAATTGAACTGTTGTTCCCAGTGGATGACCTCAACATTCAACTGTTGCTTTAGTAACATTATTATAAACAAACTAATGAAGCAATCCGTTGTTTGGTGATTAAACCTGTTTTGTACATGTATAGTTAGCTTATATGCTAACTACAGTTTTTCTGGCTTTTTTGTTTTTGTTCAAATTGAAAAGTTTCCTAAATAAATAAACTTACTTCTGGTTGTGTCAAATATGAGAAATCTTTATTTTATCAATTTGAGTGGGCTCAAGCTCACCTAGGGAAGGCTGATGTATAAAAAAATCTTGCGCTTTGTAGTCATGATCAATTAGATTGTGTGTGTGTACTTCACTGAACTTCTCATAAATTGACTTTTATTATATTTCTAAATACTTGTTGTTAAAAAAATAATAAAAGGAATATTTCCAAAGAACTGCTTTGCAGCCTGCTGTTAAATAAATTGTCTTCTGTTTTCCAAATTATTAGTCGATGTCACAGAAGAGAAAGTGTCTGTTGTGTGAAAGAGAAATGGGCACAACAGAAGCAGCAGGAGTCTTCAGTCTGTTCACTTTAGTGTGAATTTGTTTATTTAACCATGGACGTTAAACTGCACTATTGAACAATGAAGTTAATTATCTTTCAGAAATACCATCGATTTTGGTCCTTTCTGTGTTTTTTATTTTCACTTTTTGCTTTTGGATTAAATAAAATGCGCTCTGATCAGTGATCACTGCAGATACCTGCAGAACTTACATAACTGAAGCAAGCATCTCATTAATTGGCCTAAATAACACCTCAAAGTGAAAACATGTTTATTAGCTTGAGTAAAAATGCTAAATGTTTGTACCTGTAAAAAAGCAGGCCGCTTTGGAGGATGATTACTTTCTCATTTATCAGAATAAAGCTGTCTGTCAGAGCTTTATTTGATGATGTACCCACAGGGAGTCAAGAAGTGCAGTGTATGAGTACAGGCTGTAGCACCACACCAGGTGCACGTAGATGTAATTATGTGTGAAGATTCCTTCAGGAATTTAATAACATGAATGAACAAACTATTGGCCTCTGGGCTTGATTACTGCTCCCCTCTGACAACTCAATTTTTAGAACACGACATTTTACGATGTAGAGTTAACACCTACAGTACTGATCGGAGAAATGATTGTTCCATTTCACTGATCCCCATTTTCATTCCAATGTGGTTAATTTCATAGGGGTTTTCACAATTTTGTCAAAGAATGATAACTATAATTATTGCAGAGAAAGACTTTATTTATTTATTTATTTTTACTGTTTTTCTTAATAAAAGCCAAAAGCGGCGAGCTGGCTGCAGACCTGCAGTTTTTACTCTGAGTGACATTGATGGGACATACTGAGTACTGTATGTGGTTATGTGCAAATGCACATTAAGTGCAGTAAAAATGATGTGGCCTGTAATTTTAGCCTCAAGGGTTTATTTCTGCTTTCAACACCTTTGGAAATTTGCAACATTAATCATTTAGTTAATGCACTTGCAGTAGCGTCATACTTTTCTGTGTGGGTTTTCTCAGGATTTAGTGCAAACTCATTGCCCTGGTCCCTCACGAACCTCTTCATGCCTCCCCACAACTCTTACGATTAATTAAAACTAATTTAATAAAGTACATTTATCCAAGTTTTAAAGCCTAATGCGAGTGCTGTACTTTAGGCTTGCACAATAATTTTCAATTTGGCTAACTTTTTACATTAGCTTTACAACATTTCATATGGAAATATTGCACTTGTTACTTAACTGTATTAATATTTCAGCAGTATATTTTGTAATATACTACTTGGGATTGATTCTACATATAGCTGAATCCATCTTGATCGACTACAGTAGCTACACATTAATCCATCACAAGCAATTGCCAGACATGGTTAGAGTGCATGACTGGGTAGGTATTGGTAACATACCTATATGTGCATCACTAATGACACATGCATGATTGATTTGTTTGTCTTTTGAATTTTTGAGTCAGACTTTATATTGGCACCTACAGTCAAGCCTCAAGGATGAATTTTCCCATCAGAAGTGAAGTGATTATGTGCAGCCGTGTATTGCACATCAAAACGTTTCACACTTCTTGACATCAAGATTACCAACTTGACTGATTTCAACTTGTCACATAGTTTCCAAGCTGTCTATCCGTGACACAACAACAACATCATTCCATGGCGCAGTGGAGCAATTTGGCTTTTTCTTCCTTCTTTGCTGTGTAAATCTGAGCAACAGTGATCAAACCAAATGGCAGATTTATGCTTCTCCAGACAATACAGATGTTTGTCTGCAGCGTGATATGGTAAGGTTGTTGCAGCTTGCAGATCGGTTTAAATGAACACCTTCCAGATCTCAATAACAGGTTGTGTGTCAAGGCCCCGGGATGTTTGAGCCATACTGAGCATTCTAACAAGCTGATGTTTAGCAGGTATAATGTTTTCCACGTTTACCAAAGCGAGACCCTATAGATGGATGGGTTAAAAAAAAAGCAGAACAAATCATTTCCCCTAATTATTGTAAGTACAAAGTTATTGTGTCATTTCATTGACATGTTAGAGTCAAACATTTTTAATAGAGAGCAGTTTGGAAACTTCCAAACTGGAGAAAACTGCCACCAAAAGTCATTTTAAAATGTGATATTTGGGTTTTTGTCATATAAATTAATGTCTGAATAACACATGAACAAACTCCCCACAGAGACAACATAGAAACACTACTAAAGTTTTCAGGGTCATAGTACAAGAAGCAGCTGTTTTAAGTTAAAGGGGTTTAAATAAAAATAAGTATTTTATGATTTTACACATTTTTATTGAAAAGCACCATTTAATCACATTTAAGATAAGATAAGATAAGATAACCTTTATTAGTCCCACACGTGGGAAATTTGTTTTGTCACAGCAGGAAGTGGACAGTGCAAAAGTTATGAGGCAAAAATTAGAATACAATAAGAATAAATACAGTACACAACTGTACAGAATAGAATAAAATAAAATACTATATACAGTAGAATAAAATAAAATAAATATACAATAAGATAAAAATAGAATACAAATACAAATACTATATACAACTGAGTAAAATACAACGATGACAGAAAGGATTATTGCACTTAGTATTATTGCATATGTATGGATGTGTGTGCTTGATCAGTTAAAGTCTTTATTATGGAGTCTGACAGCAGTGGGGAGGAAAGACCTGCGAAATCTCTCCGTCCCACACCGTGGGTGCCGCAGTCTCCCACTGAAGGAGCTGCTCAGTGCTGTCACAGTCTGCTGCATGGGGTGGGAGATGTTGTCCATCAGGGATGACAGCTTAGCCGCCGTTCTCCTGTCACTCACCACCTCCACTGGGTCCAGAGGGCATCCTAGAACAGAGCTGGCCCTTCGGATCACCCTGTTCAGTCTCTTCCTGTCCCCAGCAGAGATGCTGCCGCCCCAGCAGACCACGCCATAAAAGATAGCAGAAGCCACAACAGAGTCATAGAATTTCTTCAGGAGTGGGCCCTCCACTCCAAACGACCTGAGTCTCCGCAGCAGGTACAGCCTGCTCTGCCCTTTCCTGTAGAGGGCGTCTGAGTTATGAGTCCAGTCCAGTCTATTGTTCAGATGAACACCAAGGTACCTGTAGCTGTCCACAGCCTCAATGTCCATACCTTGGATGTTCAGTGGTTGCAGTGGAGAATGCTTGTGCCTGCGGAAGTCTACCACCAGTTCCTTGGTTTTACTGGCGTTGATCTGGAGGTAGTTCAGCTGGCACCAGTCCACAAAGTCTTGAGTCAGTCCTCTGTACTCCTTGTCGTCCCCATCAGTGATGAGGCCGACTATTGCAGAGTCATCAGAGAACTTCTGCAGGAAGCACTGGGTGAAATTTAAATTTAAATCAAAAGCTAATAAAATTTAAACTTCCCAAGTTGATTTCTTACATAAAGACAATTATTATTATTTTAATTATATGTTTATGTACATAAATAGTTCTAATATAATTAAACATACAAAAATGTGCATAAATTTCCCAAACAGTATTTTAGAATACTTGGAAAGCAAACACAATACCAAAGCCCAGAATCTCAATGATGATCAGTACATCAAAAAAACAACAAAACAAAACAAAAAAACAACAACACTAGTTTACTTTGAAAGCTTGTAAAAGCATGTTTGCTTTTAAACAAGAGATGCTGACAGAAATCTTCTCAGTGTTTATTTGGTCACAAGTCAAACAAACTGCAGACAAACAAAAAATCATGACAACCATCTCACTGTATAAAACCTTATTTATTACTGTGTCCAGCAATGAGCTAGATTTAGATGATATTAAAGAAAACAAGAGCTCTGTTATTTCTGGGTTATAGAAAATCAATTAAATCCTTTTTTTCCTTTCAGTGTTTGAAGGCAGTGATCAAAGCTGAACAAGATGAAGACAGAATGAGTGGAAGAGTTAGTGCAACTTCCCTTTTCACTCGATATGTGTAAACCACAGCAACCAAGATTGTAAATTCACTCACCATTGTGGATCGGCAGAGAGATGAAGAGAATAAGCTCATGACTCTCACACCCACGGGGAATTTTATGGGAACAGCAATGCCCTGTGCACCTGCGCTAGAGTTTTGCTTTTATTCCTTCATAACCATTTTCTTTTTTAGTTCACCCAGAATCTAGCAAAGCAGAAAAAGACACTCTGTAAATGCAAAAATGTTTAAAAAACAGTGATGTTACAGTCTTTTTTCTTCTTCTTCTTTTTTGTACAAGGTATAGCCTGTAGAGCTGTCTGATTTGACTTAAAACATGAGTCTATGTTAACATATGGAGAATATAGACATGCACCACTTCAGTATATTTAAATTATTTGTTTTTTTTAAAGAATGCATGCTGGGGAAAAATCAGTTTGTGAAGTTCTTTGGAAAGTATGAAAAAAGGAGTGCACTTAATTTAGTTTCATGGCTTTACTGTGATTTTGTTCACCCCTTCTTCAGGATCTTTCAGATGGCTTCTCATCCTGTTTCCTTCCCATGCTGCAGAAAACAATATGCAAGGGTATTAACAATGGTAAAGAATACACACCAGAGAGACTTTTAGGTGAAGACCAGCTGTGTCCAAAACACAGCATTGCTTCAAGCAACCATACATTTTGATTCACCCACCAAATGCCTTATCACGAATAATTTATCTTCCAGCGTTTTCAGATGCCAACACATGCCAAGCATCTGCTTCTCACACTTACTTTAATTGCTGCATTCCTGAACTATCTCAATCCCTGTCATTGAGGCTGAATGTGAGGACTGCTCTGTGGTTACGTGACACAGTTGAAATTTCCCATTTTCCATTTTCTGGTCTAGTTATTTATCAAATCCTCACTTGGATCAAACTTGGCAAAGAGCACGGATTCGAGGCTATTTCTGCTCAAGATGTTTTCAGTAACATATTGTAGGAACAGCAGATGTTTGGAGCACTGCGAGCCTAAGCTGAATCCTCCTTTCTGTTACCACATTACTTCAATAAACTAAAAAAGGAAGAAAACATTTGTTATTGTAGTAGCAGTTTCAGAGTTATATGAGGACATTTATATTAGCTTAATCCATAAATGCTTATTAAAGAGTTTATGATGTATTATTCAGCATGTATACAAATACTTATGCAATCAGCCTTTGAGCTTACATGTACAGTTCACATGTATGACCTGAGAAAGCCCTTTAACAAAAAAATGGCCCTCAGTAGAAGTACATTATTGCCAAAATGGAGCCATATGGGAATGAGCCATAGTGTAGTCTTTTTTTGTTTGTAATTTAACCTTTTAAATTACTGGCAATTCACTGTGGGATTGTCCCCTGTGAGATACATGAGTCTGAGAGCTCTGGAGAAAGAAAGAAAAAAAAAAAACCACTAGAATAATCGCTGGCTCCTGTTTTTAACTTATTTTCATTTCAGGGTCTACTGTCACCAGTAGGTCAATGCAGCAGTGACAGGAACTTAAATTGCAGTACAATGAAAATAAAAGTTATGTTAAAAATGTATTTGCTTTAAAGTTGGATATTGGCCCATAATCATTTTTTATATTACTAAAATACAATAAATGTTTCCATTTGTCGGTTTATTGAATTACATGGATAATGCAACTTTTATAATGTGAAGACAGACATGTGCAGTTATTATATTAATACTGGTTGGAAAGTGTGTATTTACAAGATTGCAAGAAACATTTTGAGGTTTACATTTTTGTTTGCAGTTTTTTCTTTGAAGAAAAATATACTGAGCTGTGTGTATTATATTTTCACAAAAGAAACTCGTAAAGTTGGCTGCCTAATATTAAAACAATCCAGTAAATATATAATACATATAACTGTACAGGGACATGGTCATGAAAGGATTTTATATTTCTCATTTATACCTTTTGATTTGTCAATCAGGGAATGTCATATAAAGGAATGTTGGTACGCGGTAACTTCCAGAGAAAACGGTGAGTAAGAGTGCGCAACCAGGCCATTAAAGCATGGCACATGCCAGAATACGTGTGGTTTTACAGAAAAACTGCAGGTGCAGAGCAAATGAAATAGTTTTAGGAGTTTGATCTGTTTTATATGCACCTTGTTTATAGGGGAGCGTTTAAATTTTTATAGTAAATTCCAACCATTGTGGCGGCTGTGACAAGAGTAAAGCTGGTAAATGACTGCCACCAAGTGGAGGAATATTATCCTAACCACTCTGCATGACTTAAGCTTATTATAAAGACAGGTAAATAATCCTCTGATAGCCAATAAATGTTGATGCGGGTACTTGGTCACTGTAGAGACCACAGACAAACTTGGCAATGAAGCATCAAGACATATCCTATAGCATTAGTTTTTCCTCCAGAAATCTTACCCCTCCTTTATGCATATCCTGTAACCAGCTGAAGCAGACCCAGCGAAGCGTGAAAGGAATTGATTTTCCTGTATGCATATTTGCATTTCAACAGAACACACTTGTGCATGAAGCCAAAGAGGGCGTTCAGCACAGAAGGTTCCTATGACTCACCATTGCAATACATCACCCACAGAGCCTCCATCCATTCAGCACAGTGCTTGCTTTGCACAGAACAGTGTGGCAGTTTTTACTTAACCTTGTGAGATATGGGCTTTGAAAAACTCCTGAATATAAAATAATATGAGGGGTTAAACCTTGTCACATATGTTTGTAATTGTATCATGCAAAGATTAAGGGAGCTGTATTTGCAGGTAATGATGAAAAAGGAAAGGCAGCTCTCTTCAGTGGAATGACGCCTGCCAGAGAAAATTCTGGGATCATCTTGTGAAGATTGCTTCCCATCAGTATTGCCTTTACACTTAAACCTGATCTCAAACTAATCTTAACACAGTGGCTCAAACAGAGGCGCCCTCTGATGGGCCACAGAGTCACTGCAGATTGGGCGTGGACGACCAGCATAAAAACGCTAAGTCGAACGAATATGATTTTTGAAAGGAAACAGCAGCATTTACTATGTTACTGACTTTGAACAATATTCAACTTGGTTTCTTTTTCTTTATTATTATCTGTTATTGACTTATTTAAAAAATAAAACAAAACTGGAGGGCTTGGGCCATTAACTTTTTTCAGCTGCTGAAGGGAAGAATTGAATCCGTTTCTTATTAAGCCTAAACTGACCCATAGTGTTGGTATTTCCAGCTTTTAAGTGATCGTTAAGTGTGATAACATATGACTAGACAACACGCATATAATTCCTCCCTATAATGCAGTAAGCATCTATATTAACTGCACTCAATTCTTTTATAATCTTCCAAATTTACTAATGGCTTTTGTAATTTATTAGATTACAGTGAAATTAGGCTATAGAATTAATCCTTTTCCAGCCAGCAGCCCCCCACCCCCCATTACTGAGCCTTACAGCGGGATAAGATGACCCGAAAACCAGTAAAGCAAGTGATAAGACACGCTGCGTGTCACGAGCAGAGCGGTCCTCACATTACGCACGACGTTAGGAGTTCCCTTGCTTACACCGCCTCTCCTCTGTCCTCCTAGCCGTTCCGACTGCTAGCCATCCCTGCCGGCTTGTGCCTATCTTCCGTCCCAGCCTGCAGGGCTGCATCTCCCGAGGCAGAGAAAAAGGCTCTCCGGGGCGGTGGCGGCGTCCGTCTTCCAGTTCCCTTCATCTCAATGATCAGAATCTGGGCTGAAGCCTGACACCCAGCTCTGACAGGACAGGTATGCATGTTTATTTGTTTGTCTCATACGACGCGGATGACAGCGGAACAGGTGCATGCTGCATTTACCGGGTATTACGAAGTGACATTGGAGGCGAGAAGCATCACACACACCGGTGATTATAGCTTTGCGCGAATACGCGTCCTGCATGCTCCGTAAAGACACTGCTTTTGTTCCTCAAGTGTCATGGGCGGATGAAGAGGGTGTTGCCACATTAGCCTTAATACGACCAATATGGTCGGCAGGCTGGTTTAATAAGCTGCATGGAATGAGGGCACCCTTTATTCCATGCATATCAAGGCCCAGCAAGAAGCAAGTGCACCTTTATCGGCTTACTGAATCATATAACGTCTGGTCAGCTCCCTCGCTAAAAACATACAACCCACGTACAATTGTTCAGACCTATTCTTGGAAATGCCGGTGTGTGTGTGTGTGTGTGTGTGTGTGTGTGAGAGGATTATTATTTCTCTGTCTATGGAGCTAACAGCTGATGCTCAAGATAATGAGCTAATTGAAGTGTATTGTCGCGGGTGTGGCAGAGGGGGCAGGCGTGGGCGCCGAGGCAAGGGAAAGGTCTCCTGAATATGTCAACTGCACTGTTTAAAAGTGGGCTATTTAATGAAAATGCTCGGAAAGTAGAAGGACGGCAGTTGTTACTTTTTTCGATTGAAACGGCACATTTATAACAATGAATAAAGAAAAAAGGTGCAAAGTGGCACTGATTCAAATTGCGTTTTCAGAAAAAGGCAACAGGTGTAGGGGGTAATTGTCCATTTTTATGCCATTATTTTGAAAATTTGGGTTTTAAAATTTGCTCACTTTCGCAAGGTGAATCTGTAAACTGCACATCAGAGCTAAAGATTAATTAAAACAATGAGTTATTACATCACCCCTCCCCCTTCCCGTCTCCTTTTCATAGAGAACTTAATAGCTCAGCTGCTACAGTAAAAGTTTGCCAAGCAGAGGAACAACAAAGAGAATTCACCGAGGCAAACAGTAAAAAAGAAAGGAAAGCAAAATACACACAAAAACATAAAATAACCACAACGCAAGCTTTATTTTAACACTTCCAAAAAGTTATCATCATAAGTAATGCCTCCTTCTGTTCACCCACATACTCAAACAGACTGCCAGTCCTTGTGTCTCTGGCTTGTTTGCAGCCACACCGCAGGCTACAGTATCTCCGAGACTCAGAATTTCAGAAACTGAGAAGGCAGAGTGAAGAAGGGGGGAAAAATAGATCTAAAATCCATCCATCTGTCCATCACACCTCTGTCCCTTCATGCATCCTCCAATCTCATTTTCCTTTCACCTGATCCACTTTTGGTCTCCCTGGTGCATATAACAATCGTAACTATACGCAGTCATAGTGGTGCTCCTCGCGTCCCTCATTTAGAGCAATGCCTCTTTGATTAGATGTATGTTTAGGTGAACACTTACAGGAAAAAAAATATTGAATAACTGTTATATAGGTTTTTGTCATGGTGCTGCTAGAAGTTTGACTGCAAGCAGTACAGTAAGAGAATTACATGGTACATTTTCCACAGAGCAACTTCCTCTAATGTGTGACAGGTAGCAGATATTCAAGCGAACTCCTAAACTAAGAGTGTGAGACTTGCAAGGTTATATGCAAGTCTCACACTTTCTGGTTAATGTGCAGCTTCTGTGCAGTCTGTCACCAATCAATACACACACACACACGCACGCACGCACACACACACACACACACATCCTTTTAGGTCATCATGTGATAGACTGACGGGAAACACCTTCGTATGTGTCTTTTTATGCACCTAAATTCAGCAAGAGTGCTTGTTTAGACTAGCACACATTGATGCAATTCTCCCTTGAGTCCTATTTTAAGTCATCCTATGATCGATTTGTAATAGCTCATTGAAGCATAGCCAGTGGTCTTTTCACAGCCAACGGGGAATTCTCCACAGGATAAACTCATATTGCTTCGAAGTAACAGGAGCTTTCAAAGACATATTATGGATAACAAGCAGCATGTAATAAGCTGTCACTGTATTATCATCACAAATGATGTGCGACAGTAGACAATGCCCGATCTAGGAAGACATCACATCATTTGTTTTTCTTTTGGAGATCCCTCCTTTAACAATTGGTTGCACAGTTTGACACAGGTACAAAAAAATCAATAATCATCATAATAATCTTAGAACCTGCATAAATGCATTTTCTGAGGTAAAGCATTGTAACTTCTAAAACCTAACAGACACTGTAAAGGTAATTCAGTTCAGTTCAATTTTATCTATATAGCACCAAGTTGCAACAAGTCACCCCAAAGTGATTTATATTGTAAGGTAAAGATCTACAATGAGCAAGCACCTGGTGACAGTGGGAAGGAAAAACTCCCTTTTAACAGGAAGAAACCTCTGGCAGAACCAGGCTTAGGGAGGGGCTATGACCTGCTAGGAGTGAGGGGAGGGAGACGAGACAAAAGAAACACTTGCAGAGAGCCAGAGTTTAGTAATAATGATTAAGTACAGAGTGGGGTATGAAGACAAAGAGAGTGAAAAGAGGTGAAGAAGAAATGCTCAGTGAAACATGTGATGTTCACAGCAACCTAGGCCTGTAGGGGGGTTTTAGGATCACCTGATCCAGCTCTAACCATACGCTTCATCAATAACAAAAGCTTCAAGTTTAATCTTAAAAGTAGAGTGGCTTGCTCGATTTTGCTTGGGCTGAAAAAGTGCTGTACAGCTTTATTATAATCATGAAAGTGAATTTTCAAACTACTCATAAAGACAGACATTTATTTTGAGGTATGATCAGATGAGAAGCTTGAAGACCTATGACATGTACTGAGAATACCATGTTGCCATTTACAGTGTATTGAAAGCCATAAAATAATCACTTTAACAGCCGCGTTGTATATCACATTTGATATGGTTAGATCAGATTTGTAAAGCAAAAATATTCTCTTCCCTAAGGGTGTAACGCGATTAAACACTAGTCTAACTTATTTCTGTGTCTTGTATGATCAAACACAAACATAATCCCTCCAAAGCGATACACTGCCATATATCTACATCTTGTTCGGCTGACCTCCTGTGTTCACGACAGGCATTTGAATGCAGACTACAAGCCTGACATCCAACTTGAAACTGTTGGTCATCCTCTTCCACCCACCACTTCAGCATGCCTACCTCTACACGAGCTGTCACAATCTTGAGCTCAGTGCCATGTGATGGTTCACCTCTTCTTCCCTCTCACGCATTGTGTATGTGTCAACTAGCAAAATAATGCCTACAGGCTGTTCTCTCATTTTTTGTCATTTTCTTTATCTTATTTTGATACGCTTGACAGACGATGTTAGGCTAGGGTTCCCATGGTAACTGAATTTTAAACAGGCACGCCTGATGCCTCAGTGTTAACTATCGTTAGTGGAGACACGCTCCTTTGTGGTCAATTAGGAAAAAAAAGATTGTGCTGTGTACAGCGTGCCTGTCATTTTCCTGTGACAGTGAAGAATGAAGCTGTGTCTTGTTTTTATCCGTTTAACCTTTTTAGTAAAGGTTGCTAAAATACATGTGAATACATGAAATGGGGAAAAGATTTAATTTGGGTGGTGAAGGGGCTACATACGTATGGATTAAGTTGCACATAATTAAATAATTACTTTATTCAGAACTGTAGTTATCACGATGCCCACACTGCTTAATTATACGGAAGGTAAACATAATGAACATACTCACAGGAATACCTACAGCATATGAAGTCATGCACTCAGCAACCTGGGAAAACAATCAGCTGCTCTGCTGACCTATCCCTCTAGGAGCAACAGTCAGTATTTCTGGTGAAAGCAGTCAATATCTGGAATAGTGGATAATGGATACTGAGGCGCAGACTTCCAATTTTGTCAACCAGCCATTGTTTACTAAAAAAGGTATTTTAAAAAAATAATAATAGAAAGATGAAGATCCAGTTTGCATTTTGGCAATTAGACTTTAAGTATAAAACAAAAACCAAGTACGTTCCTGCAGATCTGCATACAACATATAGTCATGTGAAAATGAAAGTTTTCACAAGACTCCATTCAATTATGTGGAAAAACTAAGCACACCCCTACTGCTTTCATAGGAATTCAGAGGGTAAGTAGCACCCTGGCATGGCACTTTATAAAACTGATATATCAGCAAGTAAAAACTGTTCTTTGGTCCTGACCTCTTGAGGTGGGCACTAACACAGTGCTGCAGTCTTCCCAGAAGCAGACATCCCAGCAAATTCGCTCCAGACAGTTAGATCATGCAGTTTTATAGGAACTGCATAAAACAGAAGAGCCGCAATTTAGGTTCTGCAGGCCTCTGTTAGCATGTTAACGTAAAAAAATTAATGACAGCACAAATAGAAAAAGAGAAAAAGACTAACAACTATGTCTTGCTTGGAAGATTTGCCAAGAGCCTCTTTTCTCTAAAAAAAAACATGGAAGTTCTGCTTAGGTTTGTAAACTTGCATCTGGACAAACCACAAGATTTTGGAAGAATGTCCTTTGAACAGACGAGACCAAAGTAGAGATGTTTGGGCAGAACGCACAGGCGCCGTTTTTGGTGAAAACCAAACAAGGCGCCTGTGTATCAGCACAAACACCTCATACCAGCTGTCAAGCATGGTGTTAGAGGTTTGATGATTCGGACTTATTTTGCAGCCACATGAATTGGGCAACTTAAGTTGACCAAGAACAACTCTGTAGACCAAAATGTTCCAGAGCCAGAAGTGAGGCCATCTGTTCAACAGCTAAAGCTTGGCTTGTATCGCTTCACGGAGGAGGACAATGATCCAGTATTTAATGGTCCAGTCAAGGTCCAGGAGAGCTGTGCATAAACAAATGCCCACAAACCTCAATGAACTGAAGCAATGTTGTAAGGGAGAGGGGGACAAAATACTTCCAAAATGATGTGCGAGACTGATAAAGACAGGAAAATTATTGTTTGCGTATATTTTGGCGTCTGTTAAGTGCAGAGAAGATAGGAAAGCTAGGGAGAGATAACAAGGGGAGGTACACAGCAAATGGGATCAGGTCAGATTTGAACCCAGTTCTTTGTATTAGCCTTACAGCAGATGGGTCACCTGCTCAACCTAGTGAGCTAAACTGGCAGCCTCTCAAGTGACTACTTCAAGTTATTGCTGCCAAATGTGGTTCTAAAAGCTACTAAATCATGGGGTGTATTTAGTTTTTCATAGGACTGCATAGAGGGCTGTGAAAGCTTTATTTTCCACATAACTGTATATCTTCAGTGGAGGTGTGTTATCAGTTGAGAGATCCAGCATTTAGAGGGAGTAAATGATATGCTGCTAAAAACGAGCTATTTCATACTCTACACATTCTGTAGAAAGCTACATAAAAATGATACGTAGAGTCTGCAATCTTCCTTTCTCTGTCTTGTTGTGAATGTGAACCAGGGCAGCATGCTTGATTGTTTGGACAATTTGTATGAATCAATGGGATGTCAACATGCCTAACAGTAGGTGTCACCTACATAAGCATCTGTTCAGTCATGTTTTTTTTTTCTCAAAATAATGTTTATCTAGTAGGTTAGCAGTAAGAATTTCTAGGTTAGCAAGAAATATTTTATTCCTGTTCTAGGAATTCAAACAGCGTTTGACCTTAAAACTATTCCCAAGTTATGTTAAGTACATTGACCTCCTTTACTGAGTATACATAAGAGTACATATTAGTGTTGAATGGTAGGCGGTGCCTGTTTTACTCATGTAAACTGATTAATCTCTAAGCTAGTCATCGCATAAATCAAATGATGCATTTTGACAGCTCATTTTGAGAGATTTCCCTGCTTGATTTGTTTTAATCAGCGAGGATTAACTTTACAGTGACCCGCCCCAAACCCCCTGCTCTAATAATTTTGCTACGCACATTCGCCACCTTCTTTGACTCCAAGTGATAATGAAGCACACACAGATGAGTTTCCAATCACACAGTCTGTCTTTTTGCATCAGCTCGAGAAAGTGGAACTCTGCACTGAAGCACAGCATCTGTGCTAAACCCTGTAATTCCCTTTGTTAACTCTTCCCAAAAGAGAGTGCTTATGCTATGTAGATGCAGGTAGCATCACTCCCTCTGGGCTTGCTTTCTCTTTGGGAGGATGAACTTGCTGCCTCATTGATTTGGATGTCGTATCATTTATCTCGGCTGTGGTGTGACATGATTTGCAGCAGACTTAACAGTCGTGCTACGCAATCTGCCTCCAAGACTGCTGAGTGCCAAAGGTTTGGAGAATGTGTGTATGTGGTTTCTCCTGAACAAGGACATCTTGCCACTCCCTCTTTCCCAACCCCCACTGTCCTATACCTGGTTTCCCAGAGCCAGCCTCTGCCCTTAAGGTTTGATGAACTGGCTGTGTATGCCATTAGAAGAGAGCCACTGATTATAAAGCCGAGATGTGGAGGGAGCAGCTTGAAAAAAAAAAAAAAAGGCGAAGCTCAGTGAGGAATGAACGGTGATTGGGTAATACAGTGGGTGGCTTCTCTGGATTCCTGTGTAGATACAGTACTTTAGTTTATGCTACTACAGTGCATATTTTTTACAAGTGAGTGTGTAGATGCACATTGTTAACATAAAAGGCAGTTATATTGTGGGTACACTGTTCATTATACACTACACGAGGAAGCATAGAGAGTTTTTTTATTTTTATTTTTAAAGCATGCAAAACGTATTTTATTTTATAAATGGTCTAGCAGCTGGAGGCATTTTCTACACGGTAAAAATTACCGAGCTTCTTGTGGCTAAGTAATGATTTCCAGATCTAAATATGTAAAAAGAAAAAAGAAAGATGTATGAACTCATGTTTCCTTACAGCCAGACCACTAACATGGACATCACCTAAATTAAATACGAAGTCCATAAACCCAACAGAGAAGTAACAGTGGGGTGTCACTTTTATTTTCCAAGAATCCTCACGCTATTAGCTGCAGGTGTGTCACCATGGTGAATTACCGGTCCCTCTGCACGGGTGACATCTAATAATAAGCACTGAGTGGTTTGCTGTTGTTGTTTGGTTTGTTTTTTTTTTTTGGGGGGGGGGGGGGGGGGGATTACCTCCAAAAAAGTGCCAGAAAACCATTAAGCTAGCAGCACAATCCAGTTTACTCCCTGAGGATTTCTTGCACACTTGAACAAAAGAAGAGACCTGAATTCATATTAATAGGTGAGAAAATGTTTCTCCTAAAACACTGCACAGACAGGTTGTATTTGTTTTAGCAAAATAATATTTCATCTCAACTCTAAATTGATGTATTAAAAAATGAGTTAATAACTCATATCTAACAATCAGTGAATTCAATTAATTGAAGTGTTGCCCATCCCTGCCTTTCATTTATATAATTTCTATTAATCTTTCTAGTATCTATGCAAATGTTTTCATATGTATTCTAGAAGGACATCTTTAAATGCTTTTAAGTACCACCGATGAAATTCAAGGTCAGTTTCTGTGTAGGCTGCAGGCCACATGCTACAATGCTGGAGTTTTTTTTTTTTCTGTTTAGACAACCTTTTAAGCATCTGTGGTCAATTTTTTTTCATGCCGCTAAATCACTGGTCGGTATGGAAACACATTACATTTGCAAATAAGGCCGTCAGTGCAAAGAAGTAAAGTCTGAACCCCTCGGGGGATGTTGCAAGAAATGCTTGAGAGGATGGTGCATTTCTTCCAGAGACAGCGACACCAGATTTGATTAAATTGAACTGGGCGACTAGGCCTCTTTACTTATTCAAGTAGGCAGGTCTGAGCTACATATTTAAATGCTACCTTGGTCTAAAACTTGAAAAACAGAGCCGTTGGCGGCATTCAATCCGCTGTCACAGGCAAACCTTATGTTTTTGGAAGTATTTCTTATCACAGTCTATTGTTTTGGTTAAAACCACAAGCATGAATTTAAAAATGTGTTTTTGTTTAGTACAGGATTGTGAAACTTCCTTGAGCTTCTTTGTTGCAAAAGAAAAAAAAATCCCAAATCCCAAAACAAGTTTCTTGCAGAGCTTTGATATTGTAAGCAAAAGAAGTGCTGATGACACTGTTTGCTGCTTTTGTCACTGATTTGTTCACACACTAGACTTATTTTTTCCCCAGTATACTCTGGAGGAAGGCAAACACTTGACGCTGTTAGCACATGCACAATTTCCTGACAGCATACTGTGCTTGAGAAGTGAAAGGAATCCACAAGCTGTCATTCCTGTGCTTCCCCTGCTCTGCTGTGACATATTTTTGAGACGCTATATTTGACAAATTTCTTCTGCCCATCTGCAAGTGAAGGATGGGCCTGTGGGCAACTAATGCCTGCCTGAAGACATCAGTTTTGGGGCGCTTCTAAATTGACAAGCTTTTTGAAAAACTGGCATGAAGACAAATGAACTCAGTCAGGTTGCAGTAAATGGCGCATTGTGGACATCATTTTGCCCTAGATGATCAGCCATCATGTGTTTTACTATCTGGCAATTTATCTGAGCTGCCCTGCTGCAGATGATGAGTGCTCGGACTGTCACGTTGTCTGCTTTTTGCTTCTTTTTGTTGGCGTGAAGTTAATACTCTGCAGTTTGAGACTTTTTTCAGCTGAGTGAGTTTGAAACGCTTGCAGTTGATCCAAGCATTCGCTAACACATTTGAGGTGCTCAGTAATGATTCCTGTGTGGACTGGAATGTAGCACAGAGGAAGTAGTCTCCAGAGATACAAAGACATGGTGAGTGAATTCTGTCTGTGTATGTGTACGTGGGACTGTGAAGATCGTGAGTTTGACTGTGTGAATTTTGCTTGTCTGTCTTGTGAAAGAAAAGAATTTCAATAACTGACTGATAAGCTAAATGCAGCTAAGCTTATTGATACGTGCTGTGTTTTGGAACACATTTAAGCTGGCAGTGTTTCTTGTGCAGACAAAGCATATTTCATTTGAAGATAAGATCCTTTCTTTTTGGCAGTCAGCGCTACACTTAATCATAGATGTTAGATGTTTCTCATCTTTAATTTGTTAGCCAAAAAGAAAAAGTATTTCACAGACATGTCAAATGTGATTTTAAAAAAGAAACCACAAAAGAAGAAAAAAAAAAACCACAAAAAATAACACAGAAATGCAGAAGCAAGAACAATTAAAGTCAACTGTCTTGGACCATATATAACATCTAATGCCGTAAGAGCTACCCTTGGAGGTATTACTGAAACTGAGTTATGGTTCCCAAATTATTTGAAATTTTACTTAGAGTTAACAGTTACGAGTCAGCCGGATAAAGATGTAGCTTCATCCTTATCAGAGGATAAGGATGAAGCTACATTCTGCAAATCAAATACATAAGGTCTATAAATCAGACTCACTTTGTATTGACAACAGTAAAATGCAAATAGTATGCAACTAAACTGAATCAAAACATCCCATAGCTAATGTTTTAAGGCAAATACCTAATAATATACTGTACCTTTATGAAGGTCAACAATTCTTACTGACATTATTCACCTTTAATGGTCATTAAAATAAATATTGTTACATATTTATGTTACCTGTTAAAGTTCATAACAGTACAATTAGAAAAAGGCTGGAAGATTTGGCAGGAAAAAGCTTCTTCCCTCTAAAAAGATCCTGGCAGCTAATCTTAGGTTTGCAAAGTTGCATCTGAAAAAACCACAAGACTTCTGGAACAATGCCATTTAGACAGAAGAGACCAAAATGTGCAGCTCTACGTTAGGAGAAACCCAAACATAGCGTATCAGTGCAAACACGTAATGATGAAACTGACAGCTAGACCGGCTGAAACCAGGTCATGCAACAGGGCAGTGATAACAAGCACAGCAGCAAATCTGCAACAGAGTGGCTCAAAAAGAAAAGAATCAAAGTGTTGCAATGACCCAGTCAAAGTCCAGACCTCAGCCTAACTGAAATGCTGTGATGGGACCTTAAGAGAGCTGTGCATAAACAAACCTCTGCAAACTTGCTGCTAAAGGGTTTTCTACTTGCTTTTGAAACTTGTCTTCGCCAGGCGACTAAAGACAGAAACATCAGAAGACTCATTTTAGACATTTTTAAGATTATTTTCTTTTTACACGACACTCTCAAGAGAAAGGGAATGAAAGGAAGTGTGAGATGGATTTGATGTGTTTATTATAGCAAAAACTCAAGTTACTACTAGCAGTGTAAAAAAAGTCATTATTAGTGACAAACCCATGGAGATCATTTTACCATTTTATACTTATGTTACCTGCAGAGCTGTGGAGCTGAAGGTAAAAGCACCTCATTCTTTTTAGTGTTTGGTTGACAGGTTTATTCTGACTTTCATCACTTTTATAATGATATACAATCCAGTTTACACTGCCTGCCTTGCAAATAGCAAACGTGGTCATGAAACAGAGAGTTTTTACAGAACTTTGACAGCAAAAACTTGAAGCAATCATGTTTTGTTTTTTTTATCAGTTGCTTAAATTGTGGAGGAATTTTGGCCCACAATGTTACTTCAGTTAACGGAAGTTCGCAGACATCCATTTATGCACAGCTCTCTTAAGGTCCACCACAGCATTTGATTTAGGCTGAGGTCTGAATTTTGATTGGTCCGTTGCAACACTTACATCCTTTGGCAGATTTGTAGTTGTGCTTGGTTTCATTGTACTGTTGCATCACCAAAGTTTAGCCAAACTTCAGGTGTCAGATTCATCTAGAATAGTATACAGAGGAATTAATAGT
Source organism: Diplotaxodon limnothrissa (assembly GCF_057381915.1). Taxonomy (NCBI): domain Eukaryota; kingdom Metazoa; phylum Chordata; class Actinopteri; order Cichliformes; family Cichlidae; genus Diplotaxodon; species Diplotaxodon limnothrissa. Next base: position 7,038,948 of record NC_140615.1, on the reverse strand, counting down.
TCAACAGCAACATGCTCATGTTCTGTGGCTGCAACAACAACAAAGCCCACATCATGACCCTTCTATCAGCAGAGGTTTGGGATAAAACAATTGTGAGACCTTGCTTCACCTTATCATGTGACCTGTTGAGATCACCTGAAGCGAGATGTGAGTGGTGTTTGAGGTTCCTGGGGAGGCAAACTGGATTGTAGATGGCAGACAGATGGTATTGTAAGAAACCCCTTCTATTCAAAGATTGCTGCTCACAGTAGACATAGATGGCCTCTTTAACTCTTCTTTCAAACCATCTGTCTCCTCTGTCGATTTTTGGGCACAGTTGAATGAGGCAAGGTCTCACAGTGCTTTTACCCGAAACCTCTGCTGATAATGATCCATGCTTTTTTTCACGCTTTGACTCATGTGATGCAGCACATAATCAATAGTGGGTCAACGACCCCCCTAAGGGACAGCTCCCACTTAGGTTTAAATACCTGGGACTCTCCACCATTTGGTTTTAGGACTAAAGAAGCTTCTCAGATGAGGGGTGAAACATCTTCAAGAAACTTGAAGATGTTCAGTCGCTTTCTTTCCAAGCTCCTTAGATTATGTCCAGACATTTCCACCACTTTCATTGTTCCAGATGTTCCAAACCTAAGCCATACTGCCATGTTCTTTTTAGAGCAGGGGTGGGCAATTCCCGGCCTCGAGGGCCAGTGTCCTGCAGGTTTTAGATCTCACCTTGGGTCAACACACCTGAATCACATGATTAGTTCGTTACCAGGCCTCTGGAGAACTGCAGGACATGTTGAGGAGCTAATTTAGTCATTTAAATCAGCTGTGTTGGTTCAAGGACACATCTAAAACCTGCAGGTCCTCGAGGCCTGGAGTTGCCCACCCCTGTTTTAGAGAGAAGAGATTTTTATCCTGGTAACCATTCCAAACAACACATACTTGTGTTTTTGTACACCGTATTGATCATGTGACTTCATGGTGATGGTGTAGGATCAAGCAAATAAGGCCCCACCCACACAGGCCTAGTGTGGGTGGGGCTTCTGTGGTGCATGACCATCTGACAGCATGTGGATCATGACTAGTATTACAAAGGTGCAACATACTTTACGGCAACATTTCTCTATTTCTGTCTTGCGCTGCACATTTTCAAGTTTTACTACAAGTACAAGCACAGTAGTTAGTGAGTATTTGTAAACAAACATGAAGCACTACAATTCAGACACCAGGAGGTTTTTGACACTGTACCTTCTATTGATGTGATTTCACTCAATAAGAGCCAGCAACCTCTAGGAACCACAAGCACCCATTTGGCAAATACAAAATTTTTCCTTGCAGCTGGTGGTTGTATTGTCCAATATGTATTACATAAGCATATCATGCTCTGACCTCTGCCAAAACATCTACTTTTATAGATGTGTTCACATTCGTTAATGATCATTTTAATTAGCAGCTCCTGGCTGCCTCTTACCCTCTCAGTTCCTATGAAAGCAGTAAGGGTGTAGAACTGCTCAGAGTCATGTGAAAACTTTCTTTTCCGCATGAAAAGAAAAATGGTGAAGATAATGAGGCATGTCAGTATCTGACAAGATCAGTAGTACAGCACTTTGGGCCTCTGCAACCTTAGTTAGTTGTAGGTGCAGTTGTTTGGTTAGCCTAGAAAAACATCTGCATCACACCCACTTCCACAGACGTGTACCACAGTGCCCACATAATGCGAGTTTAATAGATAACTGTGGAAGCAGAGAGGAAGAGCTGTCTGGGATTATTTTAGTTGTCTGACTCAAACAAATGCTAAAATCTGCAGAACAGTGATATCTGTGAGTACTAGCGTACAGTACATTAGTTATATAACCAACATAAGCACTTTTCCATATTCACTGATTTTCTGTTTTCTTTCAGATTAATTCAGTCACATGCTGTCCAGTAAATGTTAAAGTATAAATACCACAAATTATAAATAATAAAAGGTATTTCTGTAAAGACACAAGTTATGTAAATGCAACTATTTTTGGAGGCCCTCAGTCCTGAACAATGTTTTCTGAGCTTCTGAGCTTCACCTGCGACATACTGTCATAGTTCACAAAGACGTTCCCTGATGCTCGCTGTTTGAAGTTCAAGGACCAAAGAGCCCCAGATGATTTTGCAGAGAAAGACCTTTAAAAGGAGTCTGTGTGAAGATGCTGACTGTCATTGGATTTTTGTGTGTAAGAAACAGCAACGGCTCACACCTCACACACATCTCAGCCTCCATCATCTCACTCACACAGATGATTAGGTGTGCGGAGACCAGAACTGATGTGGACTTGCAGTGATTGAATCATAAAGTGACCCAAATGAAAAAATTGATTGGCCTCACAATCATGATGTGTGTGAAATGAGCGGCCTAAAGTCTCTGACACTGATCTATTAGGATTCCTCTCAAGCTCGCTTGTGATTCACAGACACATTGTTCTGACAGCTGCCTCATGAGGATGACATTCACACTGAGTGCGTGTATTACAGTGGGCAGATCTGATTGGCTCACGTGAGTGGATGTACAAGTTGGATTACATTAGAAATAGATGTGAGAGTAAAACAATGGACTTGGGGATTTGAATCGTCTTCAGTTTGTTTCTGAGTACAAAACAGCAATTGAATCTTTTTTTAAAGAAGATTGTATTTCTAATAAGAAATGTCTAAGAAGCTCATCAAATAACCCTGAAGCCTCCTATTTGATTTGGAGGTGTTTGTTACATGTCATCCACCTTTCTGTCCCATATTTCCTGCCTGCACTGTCTGAACAGAATTTTTTGTTTTGTTATTTATCTGCCCGCTATGTGTATTTATGTCTGACTCTGACGTCAAGGCTTTGCATTAATATAAGTTTTACAAGGCAAATTTCACAAATATTGTAGAAAATACGTAAATCTGAACAATGATGTTGTTACCCATTAGCTATATTAAAGTTGTGTTGTGTTAACCTTGCTCACAACAAGGTTAACACGAAGAGATGACCCACACTTATACTTCGAACCAGTTTAGAAGCGCAGTGAGCTTACAGAAGTGTCTTTGGACCGGACCGTGGAAATAAAGCTGGAACTCACCGAGAACAAGTTTGAAATCAAAACCTTCCTGCTATGAGTGAAAATGCTGCCCTAATGAGAGTACATTTTGTAACCAATTATATTATTATTCATTAAATAAACTAATTAAAAACCTGCAGGCCCTTGAAAGTTGTGGAGATTCACTGCATAGAGCGCGTGACATCTGCAGCCGTCCAAGAGCCAGACTGCACTCCTCTTTGATCTGGCGTGATTATGCAGCGTGAGACTGACCTATCATGAAAGCTGAGATGTGCTGTGTTCGAGACTCCAGAATTGTAAACACAGAAGTGTCATCAGGCAGCTGGTTGAGGGAAAAAAATGCAAATTAGTTCCCCCACCTCTTTTTTTTTCTTTTTTTTTCAAGAAAAAAATGCTACTGTACTGTAATACTACCACCACTTTAATGGTTTGCAAACACTTTGCTGGCCATTATAGGACCAAATATACTTCTCTTCTGCACCTTTATACTATTTATCAGTGCTTCACATGCCTCTTTTTCACTAATCCCTATTTTTATTTACTCTACTATAACTATACTAGTAATGAATATTAACTGCTGCATATTCTGGAGTTTCTTAAGTGGGAATTGTTACATTACAGAGTAATGTATGCACTCCTTGCTTGCAACTGCCATCTTGAGATTGAAAAATTCCAGCGCAGTACTTCAAGATAAAGTATATAAAGGGTCATCCCTAATAACTCGGCAATTATCATCATGTATGTTTGAGGACAGGGGAAAAGAGGGACATTGTTAAAACTCGGCACTGATACTGGCCCGTCGCAGTCCAAATTAGCTCAGCTTAAGAACTTGAACAGCTCGTATTTCTGTAGAAATTTTCCAATTTAATCTTCAAATTTTACCCTGAATCTAAAGCTCACATAAACCCATGACCCCGTCCTCACCTTTCAGAGAAAAGCTATAGTCTCCCTCAGGGCTTTATCTTACCTAATTCATTCTTCTTATCTGTAACACCCAATCTGAATATGAGCCATTTTCCTGTACGTCACGTGGAGAAAAAGCACTGTGCAGGAGTCAAACTGGGTATAGCACTGGTCACCTTCAAATGACAAGCTCCATCTGTCTGTAGCTCTCCCGGATATTGTAGCCGCAGTCTTGTATGTTAACTCATCTCTTTTCCTCTTTCTGGTCTCTTTTGCCTCATAACCTTTTTTCTTTGCTACTTTGTCCTGTCTCATCGTCAGACCGATATCAGTGTCCTCTTTCCCTCCTTTCACCTTATTTTCTTTCTCATTCTCCTATCACAGTGTGTCTGTTGTCCTGTGTGTTGCTGCGGGACTCTCTGGTTGATGTAATTTATGCTATCTCCTTTGCTAGCATGAGAAGGAGCATCCTGAAGCCAAACGCTCTTCATGCAGAGTGCTCCTGTGGGAGGCTGTGAGCCAGCACTGACTGAGCTGCCCCTTTTTTATTTTTTCTCCTCCCCGTCAAGATCTCTCTGCACACAATCCAATAACCATACACATTAAAAACAATGGTCATTCTCTGCAGCCGTAAAGGATAATTAAAGATACCAAACATAGTAGCTGTCAGCTGCACAGGAAGTTGAAATGGATGCCTGTGGTTGTTCATTACACCAAAGTCCAGCTTAAGTGATGATTCAGAATGCTCTGTGCAGTTTTGCTTACATGTCATGAGTGAAATCCATCAGGACTCTATAGGCAGTTTGGGCTTTTAATAGCAGTGAACACTTCACACTAGTTTTTGGAGCATGAAGAGATTTGATGTTGACAGAACATGTTTATGTGTGGTTGCAGGACTGTAATCCATTTCTATGACAACAGAGAAGGCTTTGGCTGGGGAAATGAAGACTGTGATGGAGGGTGACGCCAGGAGAACCAATCAGGTGGGAGCACAGCTGTAGATCATTTTATTCAAGCCTCTCAATCACTCAGGGGCCTTCCGGCTTTCTCGTTGATATGCAAGGCAGTGAGCCCATCCTGCCCGTGCCACTAACTTAACATCTTAGAGCAGCGGCTCACACGACATGCATTTGATGACTGCCTCATATGATCAAATAATTTAAGTCTTTTTTTAAGGGCAAGACTAAAAATTCAAACAGTTAAATAAAAGACAAAATGCAAATTTTAAGCTCACTCACTGAGAGATAGGATTCTCCCTCTCCCAGGTTCCAGAGGACCAGGGGGATATGGACGATAACTCAGAGAAGACCCCCAGCAAAGCCTCCAAATCCCCCCAGAAAAGCTCCAAGCGGCCCAAGACTGTCCCTGTCAAAGTCACCCTACTTGACGGCTCTGACTATGAAACCGCAGTTGAGGTATGCTACTTAATTTTTATTACTGAGAAGAAAATGATACATCAGGGGGAGAAAAACCAAGCAAATCAAATTAAAAAGAAGCCTAAATGGTAAAAATCTTTCTTTACTCAGCTTTGGTTGGTGTATCAATAGAAGCAAAACAATAATTTAGTAATGAACAAAAACACGGTGGAAAAAAATCAAGACGCACATGAAGCATCTCACTTACAAATCTACTGGAATGTATCACACTCCTGTTACTTCATTTCTGCCATTTTTGCTTATTGGTGATTATCACAAATGAAAATGCTCCCACCCTCCTCTCTACTCTAAATTCTTTCTATTTTACTTAAGTCCAGAGTACTTTACTTTGATGGGCTATTTACTGCTACATATGACCTTGCTGTTGCGGTGCTCTCAGGTATTATTTGATAGGTACAAAGTTATTATCTTTTAAACTCATCTTTTCACCTTCACAGTGAAAGACACTGCTTCCTTCCTAAACTCTTAAGTATGTGTTTCACCAGCAGTAATTCTTCAAAATATGCAGAAAACGGATCAGAAAAACGCCATTTTAAAAGGTTGCTTTGCAGCGCCGTTGACATGCAGTGTGGCTGTTTTGCCGTGCTTGAAAACACACGTGCATGCGTGATTTTTGCTGTGCAAATTATATTTTTATATATATTTAAAAAGCTAGTGTTGAAAAAGAGCTCTTGACTCAGCAGACCACACTACGTTACACCTCCATAGGATTTAGTCTCCCTTGGTAATACGTGCTACTGAGTCAGGAAATGCAGCACTGTTGCTATTCTCGCTGAGAGAAGGAGGAGACGGATGGATGGAGGTGAGACAAGCTCCGCATTGTGGGGGACAAGGCTTCCGTAAATCGTGACTCAGTAGCCTTATGTGTTGGTAAATAGATGATTCTAACTCAGTGGATCCCCATCTATTTGAATTTCACATGCTTGTCATGATCAAGTGTTGCAGAAAATTAATCTGCTCGCTGACTAAACTGACTTCTGAAGGGTGTCAGAGGAGGTGTTTTACACCAGCGGGAAACCCTGGGCAGGAATCACAAAGCTGTTTGGAGCCCCACTGGCACCTGCTGCTGATCGAGTGTGTTGCGGCTGGGAACGAGGTTCCTGTCACCCTCAGTCATGTCAACTGCATTCCTTTTAAAGCTTACTGCCTCCCACCTGACCTCACATATTTTACTTAAGAGAGCCAACGAGCAGAGAAATCTGTCAGAAATCCCGGTGTGGCACACACACACATAGATTTAACTCCAGCTTAACCCGTCCATCTTTCCTTCTGTCTTAGTTACGTGCATGCATACGCACACACACACATTTCTTCAGGTCATCTGGGCTGTGACACTAGAGGTAGTGGGCTTTGACAGGAAATCCATGCAGGTGACAAATGAGCGCTCTTATGTTTGACCGGGGAGAAAATGGAATGGGAGAAGGAAAGAGGAGGAGGAAAAGATGAAGAGTGGGGTGGGAAGTGTATAAAAAAGATGGAGAGGAGATAGATACTGAGGGTGCTGGTTGTATTGTTATATGGATAGGAGTGTGTGTATCTGTGTGTTAGCAGTGCATAAAAGGCAAACAGGGACAGAATGATGAATGCTGGGAGACTTCTTCTGTAATTAGAGTCACGATGTCCACCAAGCAAACCGACCGTGATAATAAAAAATAAAAAAAACAGAGAAATAAAAGGGAAGCAATTTTAACTTCCTATTCATAGTGATGTTGACTAAGCTCAGTTATATAGTTCTGCTTTAACCAAAGCTGTACTATTAAAGCAAGAACTCCACCACCCGCTTATAACACTTCACTGCCTTCAAGATCTCAAAGCCATCTCAAACAGCTAGGTTTTGGAATAAAAATCCAGTTTTACTCAGATTTTAACCACTTAAAATTCCGCTATACAGAATACTCTCTGCTGTTCCAACCCAACAAATACTGTTAATTTTCACGGTCAACTGCATGAGATTGTGAGTTTGAAAAGCTGCTCAGGGATTGCTTTCCTGTACTCGGTGCAGTCTCTGCTGACATTTCAAGAGCTCATGCTGCTCAGATTTGCCTTGTTTTTGCATTATCTGAATGACTGCAATATTTTTAAAAAGTCTTCCATTCAATTATCCCATACTTCCACTGTAGAAATGTAGTTCTTGTTCACATTAGCAAAACTAAACTCTCATCCAAATCACTTCAATTCAATTCAATTTTTTATAACGCCAAATCACAACAACAGTAGCCTCAAGGCTGCCTGTATCATAAGGTAAAGACCATACAATAACACAAAGAAAACACAAAACCCCCCAACATAATATGACCTCCTATGAGCAAGTGCTTTGGTCTCAGGGAGGGGTGGCCGGTTGGGGGTGAACCAGACGTTTCTAACTTCAGAAACGTCTGGTATAAACTGTACACCTATAGTTCAGAGTTTTCGGAAAAGAGCAACTCCAAAAAGAACCATCAGCTCATGAATGTGAGGTTCATGTGGTTGACTCGGTCAAACCAAATAAAATATTCATGACAGTAGGATCAAGCTCTGCCCCCTTTAGGAAAGCTGAAAGCTCATCTGCAGTGTATTCTCCATCGTTTCTTCTAACATGCAGCATGACACAGCCCCTCACTTGCTCTTCTAGACAGGTTGGAGTGAACTGTGGGTGGATGTCACCCACATCCACCTTTTCTCTTACCACACTCTGCATTATTAACTAATTCAGTAACAGTAAATGATGAGTAACCTTTCAGAGCTTCAAAGATATCACAGCAGCAAGAACCAAAACAAAATTGGACTTTACTTTGGTTCTTGCTCAGGTAATTTATGCAGCTGCACAGCAGCCTTGCTTAGAAGTATGAGCAGTAGTGCAGGAACAGTCATTTTAGAGATGGGTAGACTTTACAGCACACAGGAGGCTCTGGAAGTGATCGTGCACTATGAGTGTGAAGATGGCACCTCATCCTCTTCTGAGGACTCTGAGGCTGACATCGAGGAGGCTTCAGAGGTAGAAACTTTGGATGGTATTTACAGGCTAAAAAAGGAATCAGTTCAAATCTGCAGGGTGCTGCAATGTTAAGGCAGTGTGACTTTTGCATGGTTAGAAAGAGAAGTGCTGACAGCACCATGTGGGAAACCTATATGCAAAGACCACAGTCTGTCCATTTGCACCTTCTCCTGTATCTCAGCTGGAGACCCTCTTCTTTAAAAGGGGTATAATCTAAAAACTATAATTAATAGTTGCTATTTATATTTCCGGCTGAAGTAGTCTTAAACAACTGTGTGATTTAACCTCCTACGACCTGGCATCCACATATGTGGACATCACATTGTGGGTTGTCTAGACCACAATACTAAATTTTGCTCTGCAAAGGCCTGATATCTTCTTCTCAGAAACTACATCAGGTAAAAAGATAATTCTTTGTTCTTACATTCAGGTCCCAATCAGCCCAAATAGCAAAGAGAAATTAAAAATGCATGCCATGAAAAAATTCAAGTCTCAGCAGGTTAAAGTGGGAAAAAATATTACTATATAATACTTTTAAAGTATTGTGAGAAGGTGGCATTTTTGGGAGGTAGGACCTCAAATATCAATTTTTGAAAAAAAAAAAAATCTGACACTGTACAAAAAATAAAAATGCATGAAAATTAATGTTGCTGACAATCACTGACCCATCTGAGGGCCTAATAAAAATAACAATTAAAGTTAAAAAATAATTACTATATAATATTTTGTATATTTTGGCAGTAAGGTTGAGGGTGAATTGTGGAAATTCACTTTGCATGTTTGAAAGTTCTCACATGTGATATTTGTTCAAATAAGCTGTTATATTCACAAACAAGAATTGTGTACATGTGTTTGTTACAACAAAATGTTACATGCTGAATTAGGTTACATAACTGCTGGCAGCGTGATGGTGCAGCAGATACACTGTTTCCTCACAAAGAGAAGATCCTGGGTTCGAGGCTGGTTAAAGACTTTTCTGTATGTAAGCAAAAAAAAAATCTTGCTTGTGTTCTCTCTGTGCCTGCATTGGTTCACTCCGAGTACTCCGGTTTCTTTGCCTTCCTGCCAAAGACAAACATGTTATGTTAACTGATGATGGTAAAATAGATAGATATGCACAAGTGGCCTGTTTAGGATGGACTCGACCTATGACATCTGGAATAATCTCCAGCCTCCCCCCAAACTGAAATTGGATAAGTGGAAGGAAATGGATGAATAATATTTAATTGTGCTCTTTGCTTCCCAGTTCAGCCGTATAGATTCCTTGGTGATTGTTAGAGCAATTTCAGTGCGATATAATGTGGGGGGACCACAGAATGCAGTAAGAGAAAGTTGGCGAGTGATGTTTTCACTGAAGTGCTCTATAAGGGTGCATAACCAGAGAACTGGAAATGATTATCTGTATTCGTGATGGAGCTGAAAAAATGTCTGAATCCTGTCTTTAGCAGTTTTTGTTCATACCTTGTGGGGGAGAAAAGAGAAGTCTGTGTCACACATGTGTGACTTTGTAGTAACCCGCAGTGTTTTACCACTTGCTTGAACTTGAAAGACTTTCAAATACTTTCAATCTATATTATTTTGTTGCACTCACTCCACCCTCCTTCCAGGATCTTAAGGTGCAAAAATTACTTTTTATAATATTTGGCACTTTTCAAACAGTTTTATAATCTTGGCTGTGCGGCACGAAAACACTTCCACTGGAATAGTTGGAAAAATGAGCATCCAAATGGGAAAATTCATGCGAATGCCCACTCAAGTAAGAAAAACAAGATTAGAAAACTCTGAGAAGTGAGTCATACAGAAAAACATGGCAGATGGAAGGGAGTAGTTAGTTGATAGTAGGAAAATATTGATTAATGGTGCACATACTGCACAAATCATTTTTTTGCTAACATGATATTAAGTTGTAACTTTTAGCTAATGCCCACACAAAGTGTTTAGTTATTACTGTAGATTTGCTAGTGGTTATAACGTGGAAACAGCCGACAACCCAAGCAGTAAAATACAACACTAATCAAAACCTGAGAATCTATGATGCCTTGCATCGGCTGTTAGTACTATTAGCCACACAGCAACCACGCTATTTATCAGAAAATTTGGACTGATTGGATACACTGACTGGCGTTAGCTGAGGTGAAACCTAGTTATTTAGTCACTTGTGTTAGCCTCTACCCATCAGTCGCCCATCAATTGCATAATGCACAATATATAGTTAAGAGCTGGTGTCTGTTTGTAAAGCTCTACAAAGGAAATTTAGCACAGAGCATGTAGCCCCATGGCAATGACACCATGCTTAAGCAGAATGCTGACTGGGTAAAAAGTTGTGTGGAAAATAAAAGGGAATGACAGTGAAGTGTACCATCAAGAGAAGGAAGCATGGAAAATACATAAAAGTTTTTTTTATTTTATTTTTTTTTATGTTTCCCTGTGAAACCGTGACTGGAGTAGACACGTTCCTTACTTTCAACACTCAGTTTCACTTCAGCTCACAGAAGTTTCACCTGATTAGAAGACTATTCCACATATGGGGAACGCATGGTCCACATATTTTCACCACTGCCCACTAATGATAGCACACAGCTACAACAAAAGCTCTCTGCAGCACCTATGGACTACCAGCGCACTGCCATGCTGCTCGCTTAACATTAAGTATACACTTTAAATGACTGTGTTATAAAAACTTTGTTTTACATGACAAATAAAAAAGCTATAGTAACATGTTTTTCCTGTGAGGCTGTTACATTAACTTCTCTTTTACTGTTCTGCCAGTTGATTTCATGACCTTTGTTGGCACAAATTTTGCACTACAATACTGAAAATCACATTAATAGAGCATCTATTTGCCATTTCTTAGAACCACACATAATTTTAAATGTCATTTTATGCTAATAAATGGTAGCGGTGTTTTACTGGAAAAGTCTATTCTTCTTAAGACAGAAAACAAACAGAGCGTTGTAAAAATCAGTAGCGATAGCTGAAGCTATACCAACTCTGGCCACATCTTTACCATTTCCCTTCAGCTTTTTGATTCCACAGTTCAATGGATTTTCTTTCTCCTTGCCAGCCATTAACCCATTCACCCAAACATGTTGCTCTTCGTGCTGTTTGCATGGGTGAAGCAATCAGCAAAGGGGATCTCTAGGATTAAGCTAAATGGCTGCTAACACAGAAAGGCCACAGAACTAGCTACAGAGATGTGATTGGATCCAATTGGAACGACAACAAAATCTCATCAAGAGCATCTGAATTGATCGCCATGCTTGGGGGGACCACCTGAGGTGTCGCAATTTCATTTTGTTGGGAAATCAAATATATGCACTAGCCGCCGCCCCTCTATCCCCCCCCCCAAAAAAATAAATAAATAAATCTCACTGACAGCACCCTCTGCCTGTTAATCAGTGTAACGGTCTTTTGCATTTGATGTTTTGTTAAGGAAGAAATCCATACGAAGGAAATTCAAAGGCAAGAAACAGAAATAGCACAAAGACAAAAGGCTCTTGAAGCTAAGCGCAGAGAAGTAGAGCGACTTGAGACTGTAAAAAAGCTGAATGCAGCAAAGGCTCGACAGCGGGTGTATGAACAAAGTGAATGTTCAGATGAAGAAATATACAACCTACTTCACCACAGATCTGACAAGAAAAGTGAAGTCAAGTCTGAAAACAATGACCAGCATATGAAACGGTGTTCCTCGCCACAAAATGTGACACCGCAACGAGAAGTGAGCACAGAATATCTGGTCAAAGCATTTGCAGTGTTTCTTAATGCAAGTCGTCTTCCGGTACCAGAGCCAACAATATTCAGCGGCGACCCTATCAGATATAATGATTGGAAAATTTCCTTTCAGACTCTGATCGACAGGAAAAATATACCAGTTGAAGAGAAGACTTATTACCTGAGGAAATGTATAAGTGGACCTGCAAGGAAGGCAATAGAAGGCTACTTCCCGCTTGGCACAGAGTCTGCATACTATACAGTTCTCGAAGAGAGGTATGGCAATCCCTTCCTCATAGCAAAGGCCTTCAGAGACAAACTTGACGCATGGCCTAAGACAAGCTCTAAAGGCAGTATGGAACTTCAAGCATTTGCTGACTTCCTTTGCTGCTGTAAGACAGCCATGTCACAAATGACGGGGCTTGAAGTGCTCAATGACTGCAATGAAAACCAAAAAATGCTTGCAAAACTTCCAGATTGGCTGACTTCAAGGTGGAACAGAAAGGTTACAGAAGTGCAAGAAGAGACTCACACCTTTCCAAGCTTCAGCCAATTTGTAGATTTCATCTCACGGGAAGCCATAATTGCCTGTAATCCCATAAATTCTCTCTTTGCTCTGAAGCCAAGTGAAACTGAAGGGGCAAAAACAACAAGGAACAGAGGCAATGGAGCAAAGGTGCTAGCAACTAACTCAAATGAAAGGACTGTTAGTGCTAGTTGCATGTACTGTGAAAGGTCGGGTCACAGCCTACTTAAGTGTAGAAGGTTCATAAATGTGAGCATTGTTGAGAGACTAAAGTTTGCTCAAGACAAGAAGTTGTGTTTTGGCTGTCTGAACTCTGGTCATCGCTCCAAGGATTGTGAAAGCAGAGAAACCTGTGACACATGTAATAAAAGACATCCAACATGTCTTCATGACAATCGCACTAAGGAAGAGAAAACAAGGCAAGGCAAGGCAAGGCAAGTTTATTTGTATAGCACAATTCAACAACAAGGTGATTCAAAGTGCTTTACAGAGACATTAGAAACAAGAACAAATAAAAAGCATGATTTAAAATTGATTAAAACAAGCAAATAAACTAACTAACTAATTAACAAACAAACAAACAAACAAACAAACAAACAACAGTATATAAAATCAAAACAGATAAAATCAGAACAGTAGATAAAATCAGTAGTTAAATGTAAGTTTTGAAATTTAAGCTTAAAGTGTGGATTTGGTGCTTTATTCAAATGCAGCTGAGAACAGGTGAGTCTTCAACCTGGATTTAAATAAACTGAGTGTTTCAGCTGATCTGAGGCTTTCTGGGAGTTTGTTCCAGATATAAGGAGCATAAAAGCTGAATGCAGCTTCTCCGTGTCTGGTTCTGACTCTGGGAACTGATAAAAGACCGGATCCAGATGACCTGAGGGATCTGGATGGTTCATACTGGGTCAGGAGGTCATTGATGTATTTTGGTCCTAAACCATTCAGAGCTTTATAGGCCAGCATCAGAACTTTAAAGTCTATCCTCTGACGGACAGGCAGCCAGTGTAAGGACCTCAGAGCTGGACTGATGTGGTCCACTTTTTTGGTCTTAGTGAGGACTCGAGCAGCAGAGTTCTGAATGAGCTGTAGTTGTCTGACTGATTTTTTAGGTAGACCTGTAAAGATGCTGTTACAGTAATCAAGCCTACTAAAGATGAATGCATGGACTAGTTTTTCCAGGTCCTGTTGAGACATCAGATCTTTTATCCTTGATATATTCTTGAGGTGATAGTAAGCTGACTTTGTTATTGTCTTAATGTGTTTTTCTAAGTTTAGGTCTGCATCCATCACTACACCCAAATTTCTCGCCTGGTTTGTGGTTTTTAGATTGAAGTTCTCTGGTGACCTGTAATCGTTTTTCTTTGGCGCCAAAGACTATTACCTCAGTTTTGTTTTTGTTTAGCTGGAGAAAATTGTGGCACAACCAGTCATTGATTTCCTCAATGCATTTACCAAGAGCCTGTACAGGGCCTCGGTCTCCTGGTGACATTGTGATATATATTTGTGTGTCATCTGCATAGCTGTGATAGTTTATTTTGTTGTTGTTTATAATCTGTGCCAGTGGGAGCATGTAGATGTTAAACAAGGAGAAATCAAACCAAGAACAGTGACAGGACAAGACAAACGAACTCGGATGTCTCACAAGACAACAGTGTCACACCAACAACAAGTGAAGCAACTTCTAACAGAGTCACGCAGAATGTCGACGACACTCACACATCTTCCATTATTCCAGTACGGGTGTCAATCAAAGGTGAGCCAGAGCATGAAATTCTTGTGTACGCGCTCCTTGATACACAGAGCGATACAACCTTTATTCTTGAAGAAACGGCACAAGCTCTGCATATCAAAGGTGAATCGACTCAGCTAAAGCTCACTACCATGTCTTCAAGAAACACAGTTGTGGCCTGTCGCAAGCTCGCAGGTCTACAAGTCAGAGGGTTCTACTCAAATAAGACCATTTCCCTACCAGTAACATATTCCAGAGACTTTATTCCCGCAAACTGAGATCACATTCCATCGCCTACAACAGCTAAGGTATGGCCTCATCTTGAATGCATTGCAAGTGAGATCGCTCCACTACAAAGCTGTGATGTTGGTCTGCTGATTGGGTACAACTGCCCCCAAGCACTTGTTCCTTGTGAGGTTGTGTCTGGAAGGGAAAACCAGCCGTCCGCCCAAAGAACTGATCTGGGATGGTGTATTGTGGGTTATGGCAACCCATGTTTCGATTATGGAGATGCCTTCGGAATAAGTCACCAAGTCATTGTGAAGCAAGTGGTGCCTGACATTCAGCCTTCTTCAAACCTCACTAACAAGGTTCACTATGTCTACAGAACTTAAATAAAGGAAATGATCTCTCCCACAGAGGTCCTAAAGATGTTGGAGTCTGATTTTGTTGAGAAAGCACCAGAAGACACAAAGGTCTCTCAAGAAGATCTCAAATTTCTAACAAAGATGAAGACCGGCATTAGGCTCAAGGAGGATGGTCATTTTGAAATGCCACTCCCATTCAAGAGTTAAAGGCTGAACCTGCCGAACAACAAGGCATGTGCTATTCATCGCCTCAAATGTTTAGAAAAAAGGCTCAAGAGTAACAAGCAGTACTACATGGACTATAAGAAATTCATGGATGAGATCCTAGCCCATGGAGATCCTGAAAAAGTCCCAGAGCAAGATATTGACAAGACACCAGTTTGGTACATCCCACACCATGGTGTGTATCATCCACAAAAACCCGGAATGATTCGTGTTGTCTTTGATGCCTCTGCCAGGTTCCAAGGCACTTCACTAAATGACCATCTCCTGACTGGTCCAGAGCTAACAAACACCTTGCTCGGAGTCTTGTGTCGCTTCCGAAGCGGCCCAGTGGCTTTCATGTGTGACATCGAACGCATGTTCCACCAATTTCATGTGCATGCTTGCGACCAAGATTACCTACGGTTCTTGTGGTGGGAGAACGGTGACCTTGAAACTCCATTCACTGTCTACAGGATGAAGGTACACCTATTTGGAGCAGCATCTTCTCCAGGTTGCGCCAACTATGGCCTCAAGCATCTTGCAGCTGAAGGGGAAGGAAGTTTTGATGAAGAAACCATCAAGCTCATCAAAACCAACTTCTATGTTGATGACGGACTAGCAAGTGTTGACACTGAAGATCAGGCAATACAGCTGGTTAATGAAGCACGCAAACTCTGCAGCATGGGCAAACTTTGGTTGCACAAGTTCATCTCAAACAGCACCCAAGTTCTAGCTTCGCTTCCGAAGGAAGAATGCGCTGCAGCTCCCAAAGATCTAGATGTGGCACTCTGTGAAGTACATATGGAAAGAGCACTTGGTGTACAATGGTGTGTGGCATCAGATCAATTTCAGTTCAGAGTAGTTGTTAAGGAAAAACCACTCACCAGAAGAGGAGTATTGGCCACAGTCGCCTCTGTGTTCGATCCACTTGGGTTTGTGTCACCTTTCATTCTGCTGGGAAAGTAGATCTTGCAACAAATGTGTCGAGATAAACTCAGCTTAGATGATAACTTACCTGACAGACTTCGACCTCAGTGGGAGTCTTGGTTGCGTGACCTGGGAAACCTTGCAGACATAAAGGTTCACAGATGCTACATTCCTTCGAACTTCAAGGCACAGCACTACAAACTTCATCATTTTTCTGATGCAAATGCATCTGGATATGGAATGTGCACTTACCTCAGAGCAGTAAGCACAACTGGTGAAGTCCACTGCTCATTGGTGATGGGAAGCTCAAGAGTTCCACCAACCAAAGTCACAACTATACCTCGGCTTGAGTTGTCGGCGGCCGTTGTTGCTGTGCGCACTGGTGACATGCTGAAAAAGGAATTGGAAATGGAAATTTCAGAAGAAAGGTATTGGACTGACTCGAAGGTGGTACTCGGATACCTCAGCAATGAAGCCAGAAGATTTCATGTGTTTGTTGCAAACCGTGAAATTAAGGTGGGAGAGTTATCAACCAGTGACCTGGAGGTTAAGAAGGTTCAAGTCCACAAGATACAAGTGGAGGAACAAAGGTCCTTGTTAGATCGCCTACACAAGTTTTCCAACTGGTTGAGAATGATTAAGGCAATTGCTAGACTCAAGCGGTATGTGAAAGGAGCAAAGGATCACAAGAATAGATCACACGACATCAGTAGCCTACAAGAGAGAAAGGAAGCAGAGTTAACAATCATAGAGATGGTTCAAGAAACAGCCTTTGCTCAGCAAATAAAAACCTTGCAACACCATGATGTGATGCAGATGAAAGACAAGGTTAACAAGTTAAACAAGTTATGTCAATTTCTTGATGACCAAGGCATTCTTCGGGTAGGCGGACGCTTAACACATGCAGCTTTGCACCCCAATGTCAAGCATACTGCGATCCTGCCAAGAGGCAGTCACGTGTCGGCATTACTGGTCAAACATTATCACAAGAAGACATACCATCAAGGACGAGGGATCACCATGAATGAACTTTGAGCTAAAAGATTCTGGATTCTTGGATGCAGCAAGATTGTGTCATCTTACATCTATAAATGTGTAAAATGCAGAAGGTTCAGAAGGCGCACAGAGCAGCAGAAGATGGCAGACCTCCCAGAGGATCGGATGGAGACCACACCACCATTCACCTACTGTGGGATGGACTGCTTTGGTCCTTTTTATGTCAAAGAAGGCCGCAAGGAGATAAAGCGTTATGGTTTGCTAATCACTTGCATGTGCTCCAGAGCAGTGCATCTTGAAATGCTTGACGATCTCTCTACAGATTCCCTCATCAACTCCTTACGTGCATTCATAGCCATCAGAGGTACAGTTCACCAGATAAGATGCGATCCAGGCACGAATTTTGTCGGCACTAGAAATGAGTTTATTGGAGCATTTAAGGAAATAGATCAAGCCAAGCTAGGGAAACTGGACTGCGAGTTTCTCATGAACACCCCAGCATCTAGTCACATGGGTGGTGTCTGGGAAAGACAAATTCGCCCCATAAGAAGTGTTCTCATGTCCATTCTGGAACAATCAGCCAAACAACTCGACAGCTCCTCTTTGAGGACATTCCTGCATGAAGTCATGGCAGTGATTAATAGCAGACCATTGACTACTGACCAACTATGTGATCCATCAAACCCAGAACCTTTAACGCCGAATCACATACTAACCATAAAGTCCACAATCATCTCTCCACCTCCAGGAAGGTTTGTGAAAGAAGATCTTTATCTCCATAAGAGATGGTGTCGTGTTCAATTACTTGCCAACACTTTCTGGACAAGGTGGAAAAAGGAGTATTTGTTAAATCTTCAAGGCAGACAGAAGTGGACCAAAGAGCACAGAAATGCTAAGATCAATGATGGTGTCCTCCTGAAGGATGAGATAACTCCACGCAACCAGTAGAAGTTGGCAAGGATCAATGAAGTGTATCCTGGAAAGGATGGAAAAGTGAGGAAGGTGAAATTACTGCTGAGTGATCCAACCCTGGATAGAGCAGGAAAACGTACCTCCAAACCTGTGCACCTGGAAAGACCCATTCAGAAAACAGTCATTCTGATGGAAGCGGAAGAAGATTCTCCACCGCACTCTGCTTAAAGGATAATTCATGATAGTTCATTCAAAAGCCGTTCGTTAGTTCATAGGCAATACTTTATTCTTTAAAATCACAAGTGATTGGTGGGAGTGTGACGGTCTTTTGCATTTGATGTTTGTTAAGCTGTATGTCTGGATTTTGTTCTTTTGCACCCTCTGGTGGTGAACTGTGTAGGGTACAGTTTTGCTGTTTGGGTCTCCTCCTAGACACTTTTTCTTTTGCTAGCGCACATGGTGTCTGCATGCTGCAGTTCACAGTTAGCTCCACACATGGAGAAAATATCGTTCAAAGAGTAGAAATAATTGAGAAAGAAAATGGAGGATAAGGCAATAAGGCCATAAAGGACTATTTAGCACCTCCTAGGTTTGTGTGTTTTAAATGTTTTATTTTCTGTAATTAAGGACTTTTGATTGATTGGCACTAAGTAAAAGAGCACATTTTAATGTGATGTTTTGTTTATTGTTTGTCCGTGAGCAGTTCTTACGGGTTGCCAAGACCAGAATAAACCCTGTTCTATAACTACATCGTGTGTACGTCAATCCTTGGTGCTACAATCAGCATTATTCTTTCTGCTTCAGCCATGGCAGCCTCAGTGCAGCAAGATCTAAATTATTATTTATTTGACTGGCAGAGAGGCAGATTAGCTTCCAATGGTTAATTCATTCCCCTTCTTAATTTTTTAAAAGTTGGCCTGATGTAGTGATGGCCCGCTTGAAGCTGACGCTCCGGAGCGTGTGTCGAAAAAAACAACACACTGGTTCAGAAGCACTGTGTCGAGGCTTGCTTCGTTTGGCAAAAGTCACGTGACCAGTGACGTCCGAAGCTTCATTACGCACGTAACTGCTTCGGTACCTGATTCAAACGGATATAAGGAAGTGAATCATCCACGGGATTCGTGGAGTGTGTTGATGGTGACAGATAGCGACGAGGTGATCATTCCACTGACAGATATGGAGCCAGCGAGGAAGAGAGGACGTTATGGCGTGTGGAAATATTTTGAGTTGATTTTGCTCAATTCATTTTATCTGCCGAAGTGAAAAACTTGAAATGTCCAAAATCATGTTTTCATAATGTAAATATCATTACAGCATATGACTTTAGGAACACTTCCATGTGAATTAAAGCTAATGAAGACTACAAAAATGTATTTGGCACTATACGTACATTACATTGCTACAGTTTAGAAAATCATTTTGTTTATTGTTTTTAGGTGATAGTCTGCAGGACCCAGGAATACCTGCATATCTACCAACTTGCAGTGTGGTTCCTGCACTCCACAGCCTCTTCTGTTCCATGCAAGTGGATTTTCTCCAGGGCAGGAGAAACTATTTCTAAGAAAAGAAACAGACTCAGCCAGCGCACAGTAACACTAATCCTCTTTTTAAATGTAAATAACAAAAGGGCTACCTTACATAGATCATGTTTTTACTTTGCAAGTTCTTGATTAGGGGTGGGTTTTGATTATCGCTTTTCTGATTACAATCCATGCTAAATTGAATAAAGTGATATTGATTCATTACAATCCTGTGTCGATTTGTAAATTAACGTTATTATGCCTGAAACGCCAGCATCTCAGGTTAAACCTCACAACACGTCGTCAAACACCATGCAGCTAAAACAGTAACTGCGAGCAGGTTTACGGATTCTGCATACAAACGTAAACACAGAGCGCGGACCCGACGCGTCAGAGTCAGATTTTGATGTGTCGTCGGGTCCGCGCTGTGTTTGCCTCTTTTTTTTTTTTCCGCTGGCTTCTGCAGCTGCAGGTTTCATAACTCTCTGTTTACATCTCTAATTAAGTCTCACATGTGTCAGCTTTCTTTTAATAGATACGAAATTATGGATATATACTGTTAAATGATCAGAATTGTAATATTTCTGACTGAGGCAAAACTTTCCAGATTCCAATCAAATTGAATCGGATCCTGTATCGAATCAAAAGGATTCTACAAATCAGTGACGATGCAGCCGTACTCAGCCCCCTAAGCATTTTCCCTTTCCAGTTCACAATCAATCCCACCCCTAGGTCAAAAATATGTATAGGAATTGGCCTAATCTAATATTTTGTATGAACCTGTCCAGCTGTCCAGTGATTAAACGACAAGTAGATGGAGGCAGGACTTCACAGCAGGGGCATACTCCATAATGTGCTGTGCATTATCATATGTATATTATATATATTGCTCACTTATTGTATTTACCAACATCAAGGAGTTATGAGCAAAGAAAGGCCACACCATAGTGCATGTTTAAATAGGGAAAGTTTATTGATCAAAATGTATTACGCAGATACGCATTACATTTTTTTCAGCCCCCCAATCGAGAAAACAAAACCAATTACATGTTCAAAGCAACGGAACGGTGGCCCAATATCAGAGAGAACTCCACTCTTGAGTGAGCAGTGATAATTGAGCAGTCCGTTTTATTTTGCAGATTCAAGCTGCTCTTCAAAATTTTCACCACCAGATGTCACCGGAGAGGACTGTGTTGAAAAGCTTCGAGTAATGAACCGTTTTTCAATACAAGCTTCAGTGCTTCGGAAAGCTTCATTTGGCCATCACTAGCCTGATGGCACTGCCAGTTTTTTTTCACAAGAGCCGAGCTAAGGTTCGTGGTGGCCTTGTAGTAACCAGAGATAGAGAACGTGTGAGGGCACCCGCGCTATTACTTCTGTTTCCATGGTAACAGCTGCTTGGTTGCTTTAGGAGCCAGGTTTCCCTAGGAGATGAAGCTGGTGTGTGTTTGTGCATTCGTTAGTGTGTGTATGTGTGCACATGTCCGTGCATGTGTGTGAAAAAGGCGTTTTTGCCAAGGCCGTCTGTGCAACCCGCAGAGGCCCTGATTTCAGCCCCGAAGGGCTGGATAGAAAATAGGTGTGGTCTGGTGTAACGCCACTGATGTGAAACGCTCTTCCTTCCCTTATAAAGGCATAAAGACTATACAGGAGCTCCTCCCACTCAGCAGAGGGGAGGACAGGCAGGGAGCGTCTCTCAGACCACAGTTGGGGTGGATTTTATGTCACTGATAATTCAGACTCCTTATCATTATCATCATCATCGTTTATTTATATAGCACTTTAAAAACACACAAGGCTGACCAAAGTGACTCCTTAGTGTAATGAAACAAGGACAAAGATGTTGCATTAAATGATATCTACTTTTAACAGATTCTCAAGTGCTTATCTTTTTTAGAATCACAAATGTCTCATTACAGTTTTACAGATTGTACATTTTGCTTACACTTTCTGAATCGTAGTTTAGATATTGATTGGAGAACAAGTTGGGCTGTGCAGTAAAGGATTCCTGATGCAATCATATCAGTAACATGTGCAAATGATATGGGATCCAAAGTAACATTTATGTGTTTTACTCTGGCCTGTAGTGCCATTTATCTGTCTATATTGTTTGCGCGTGGGTGCACCAGTTTTGGAGCTTTTGGCTGCAGAGTAACCAGGTCATGATTTCTGGAAAGAAATACTGATACTTAGTTTTTGTGACTTTTTTGGCTCCTTAAGCACCACAAGTTCTGTTATATTCAAGAGATGGCTGACATGTCTGCTCCCCAAATTGCTCACATTGGGCAACTCACAACACACTCGCAAAACATATATCTAATTTTGTCCTCCAGTTCAGCTGTCTCTTCAAACTCTAACCAGCAGATGCCACCTTAGTCTTCCACATCTTTAAAAAAAACAGTGTTTTTACACTTTTGTGTGTTTGTTTGTTTGTTTTTACACACACACACGTGTAAATGTGTGTGTGAATGGGTGCATGACTGGTTGTGTAAAGCGCTTTGGGGTCTTTAGGGACTAGTAAGGCGCTATACAAATACAGGCCATTTACCATTTATCCTCTTCCTTTTGTCTTTTGCAGTATTTGCTGCTCATACAACTTGGGCCTGCACCTTTATGCTGTCCCACTTACTGTGTGTGTGTGTGTGTGTGTGTGTGTGTGTGTGTGTGTGTGTGTGTGTGTGTGTGTGTGCGCGCAACAGAAATTTGCCAAGGGCCAGACTCTGTTGGACATGGTGTGTGGCCATCTGAACCTGCTGGAGAGGGACTACTTTGGCTTGACTTTCCAGGACACAGACAACACCAAGGTCAGACACACAAACACACACCCACCCACACAGATATGCATAGATGGGCACAGCAGGACATCTTACTTGTGCGTTTATTTATTCACTTTTACAGTTTTACATGTGTAACTGAAACTCTGTAATGATCGCCAGATGCAGCTGCAGTTAAATGAAATGCAGACTTCATACACACACACATGCACGTGTACACTGGGTGTTTATTACACACTTTATTTCCTAAAGTTTGAGCTGGTGATTTTTGATAGAAAGACTAACTTTAAATAGAAACCCCCCCATTTCTGGTTTCTCCACAGTCTTCTGCTATTGTCAAGCTATTATACTGAGCTTTAATGTCATTTAATTACATTTTCATTACCACAGTGACCGTTAATTTGGGGGTTTAATTTGGGCTTTTTTGTGGATAGTTTTCAAGTGTTTTTTTTGTGGTTGCTTTTTATGGAGTATTTACTGTTTTGTTTGGGTTTTTGTCACTGACTTCAGAAGAAATGTCAGCCAGTCCTTTAGTCCATTTAACTCCTGCTTCAATGGTTTTTCCAGGTGTTATAAAGCAGTGAACCTCTGGCTGCCCTTTTAACTTTGCTTAACCACTTACAGCCTGAAAGTGGCACACATGGCCTTTAATATTTTAGAATGTGATTAGATAGTATGGCCTTTGAAAAATAGTGCAGAGGGTCTGCAGTCCACCATGAAAGCTCTAGTGGCATTAAGCAGACAGAACTGAATTCAACTGGCATTTATCAGCCTTAATATTAATGCTTTCTGTGTTTATAGAAGCCTTCATCGAGTTTCATGAATACAGTTGAATCCAACAAGGGAACAGAGTTATAAAAGGGAGAGCAATCAGCGAGGTCCAGTTCTTTAAAGGGCTCTTAAACATGAATATGGAGATGGAATTTCTCAAAGGGGATTGTCTCTTTCTTTCTTTCTTTATCAGAATTGGCTGGATCCCTCTAAAGAGATTAAGAAGCAAATCCGGAGTAAGTGCAGCAGATGCACACATACTGTACACACATGCACACATATGCACACACATGCACACGCACACACAGTCGAACAAGTCCGCGCAAAAAACAGCAGAGGCACAGAAATCCTTCACTAAACAACCTTTGCTGGGGCTTCGTCCACAGTTGGTCCCTGGAATTTCGGGTTTGCTGTCAAGTTCTACCCTCCAGACCCATCTGTGCTCATTGAAGACATTACCAGGTAGGTCTGACTGCTTCTGTTAAGCTTGCTTGTCAAATCAACCATCAACTATATCAACCACTGCACTCAAAAAATAGTGTTCTCGTCATTGTTAACTTCTCTTGAACCTTTGACCTAAATTGTTTAATAGGACTATAGTAGCCTGCTATCAAAGAATTGAGGCTGAGACTCATTACAGTACTCGATTCCTTCAGATGTTCCAGTTAGGCTGACACTTAGATCTTGAAGAGAAGTATTACCAGCATCTCTGCCTCTGTTTTTTTTAGGTACTATTTGTGCCTGCAGCTGAGGGATGACATCCTGTCTGGTCGTCTCCCATGCTCATTTGTCACGCACGCCCTTCTGGGCTCCTACACAGTCCAGGCGGAACTGGGAGACTATGAGCCCGAGGAACATGGTCCAGACTACGTCAGCGATTTCCACTTTGCCCCCAACCAGACGCGCGAGCTTGAGGAGAGAGTGATGGAACTACACCATAACTACAGGTCATAGAAAATATGACTTCATTAGTAAACTCAATGCTCTTGTTTGCGATCTGAGGAATTAATATGAATAATAAGAAGTGAAGGATCGGTTGTGGCATTTGCACTGTAGGGGAATGAGTCCAGCAGAAGCAGAGATGAACTTTCTAGAAAATGCCAAGAAGCTCTCGATGTATGGAGTTGACCTGCACCACGCTAAGGTACAGGGATGCTCTCTTTATTGTTTCTCAGTCTTTTTTTATCTGTCAGTACCTCTTCTTCTGGCTCTTTGATACTCTGTGAATTTGTTTAATAGGATTCAGAGGGAATCGACATAATGCTCGGTGTCAGTGCCAACGGTCTGCTCATCTACCGTGACCGCCTCAGGATCAATCGGTTCGCCTGGCCAAAAATCCTGAAAATCTCCTATAAGAGAAGCAACTTTTACATCAAGATCCGCCCTGGAGAGGTTAATAAAAAACGTTTTGTTATCTGTTCTTTAGTATTTTGCTTGGAAGAGCTGGAGTTCACAAGTACTGCATGCACAACCCCACCAGAGCAGCTCCTTGTCACTTTGCCAGAACTGAGGCGAGTGAAATAAAGAGTCGTTTGGTAAAGAGCTAGCTTCACATTTCTATTTCATGGTTTCACAGTTGTTAAAATTATATCACCGCCTCTCTTGACTCGTCCAAAGCAGCGCAAATAGTCATTTCATGGTTTGATAAAAGTGTTACTTCTGAGATGTATCTTGCTGCACACCATGTGACAACTGCAGAGAGTATTTTATCAGGCATTATTTATAGACTTTAGAGATGCCGTTCTTAAAGATTTGGCTGATAGGTCATGTTTTTATTCTTGTCCTTCTCTCTTTCTCGACTTTCGAGTGTGATTAGCCAGTCGGGAGGATTTGCATTTTCATAAAGGATTTTACTTACAAGTGTAGCAGTCACGTTATGCTCGCTCTGGTTTTTCAACTCCCTAAAGTTATTATGATTTCCCTTCATTCTTTGGCCTTGAGGGTATCTGCAGTGCTTTATATCCACAGTTAAACTGACTTTGACATCTTCATAGTGAATACCAAGTCCATTCTGTGCATACACTTTGTTCTGCAGATGTATCCTCTTAAGTCAGCTGTCACTTTAAATTTGCCTGGAGGGTCATCATTGTGGTTTAAAACCACTTTTATTCTTATCTGTCCCCATAGTGTTTTTGTGTGGAACTAAAGTGCTTCCTTTTGTGAATGGACTCCTCCCAATGTTTAAGGACCTGTTATATTGCTAATAACCTATTGATCTGAAAGCATTTTCCTCCCTGTTCACACAACTGAATGTCTGATGGACTGAGTGCATGAACAACTAATTTATAGGTTGGTTAGAGATGGAAAATCTACCCGTCATGGTAGCAGGAGACACAAGGCGAGTAAACAGAAAACACTGATTTTTCCATTGCTGCAGAGTAAACACATTTCACCCTGCCGCCCTCCCTCCATCTTCCACTTCACTTGCTTCCCTCACTCTCTTTTTCTTCTTCACCTCCCCGCCGCCTCCTCCTTTCACCACCTCCACTCATGTCCCTCATCACTCAGTATGAACAGTTTGAGAGCACCATAGGCTTCAAGCTGCCCAACCATCGGGCCTCGAAGCGATTGTGGAAGGTCTGCATTGAGCACCACACCTTCTTCAGGTAGGCCTTAATGCTCACAGATACAAACAGCACGTTTTCTGCACTGTGCTCACTCTGACCTGCATGAACCTTGGCACAGTAGACCTAGAGTATCCCTAAAGTGTTGATTTTCTAACTATTGATTGTAACAGTTTTCTTAAAGAGTCTGTAGATGAGTGATAAAAAAAATGCTCTCAAAAGAGTTTGGAAAATTTCTTTGATGGTTTGGAGGTAGGAAGAAGAAAACAAGTCTTGCAGCAAATACATCAAAATGAATCATAGGAAAGTAATTTGATATAGGTCATACAGTGTGAACACGGACCTTATTTGTAGGATTTGTACTGAAAAATTGGATATTTTTAAGGGTTTACACTGATTTTTTAAAACTTTGTTAGTTCCTAGAGTCAGCAAATATATGATAGAAGAGAGAGCTTTCTTGTCTGCATGGTACAGTTGTGGTCATAATTTTAAATGCACTCATGATGGGCATTAATTTCATGGTAATTTTGACCTTTTAATGAACTGTTCTTTTTTCAAGAACAGCATATATCTTAAATGAATAAAATGAAATAAAAAAAAAAAACCAAGTATTTGGTTCCCAGGTTTACATTTATTTTAGATTTTCTCTAATCCAGATAGGATTAAAAGTATACATGCAGGCTCAAATATATAGATAATTGGTTAAATGTCTCTTAGCAAGCAGCACCTAAACCAGATGCTTTTGGTAGCCATCAACATCTTCTTGTATAACTCTGGCGGAATACTGAGCACTGTTCATGGCAGAACTGGTAGAGTTCATTTACACTGGTTGGTGTCCAGGCACACACACACACACACACACACACACACACACACACACACACCACACACACCACACACACACACACACAGAGCGAGAGTAGTAAACAACTTTATAATATGGTTGTGGTCAGTGCATTGGAAAGGGGATTCCAGAGGTTTAATGTTAGCCTACTTTATCAGTTCCAAAACTAGTTTGGGATCATTTTCTTGTTTTTTCCAAGTTTTGATCATCTAGCTGTTGAGATTAAGTTGAAAACTTTGGAGGTAATCCTCCTCCTTCATTTTTGACATTCACTTTGTACCACATACCATTACCACTGGTGGCAAAACAGCCCCAGAGCATGATGCTACTGCCACCATGCTTAACAGCTGGTGCAGTGTTCTCAGATTTGCAAGCCTCACCTTTACTCCTCCAAAGATATGTCTTGTCATTTTGGCCAGATAGTTCAATCCTTGTCTGACCATAAAAAGAAGGCATTTGTCCATGTGGGCAGCTGCAAATTTCTGTTGAGTTTTTGTTGTCAATTTAGGAGCTGGAGCGTCTCTCTTTGTCACCACCCTCTCAGTCCATAGAGATGAAAAACTGTGGACAGTGATGGTGGCGTTACAGTGGTATCCAGTTCATGGCAAGCTTGAGCTTTGGTAGTTTCTGAACATCCTAACCAATTTCCTCTCATCTGAGGGTGGCAGTTTGGGTCTTCTTCCAGATCTCGCATGCAAAGTGGGGGACACATCTCAATAACTTGTACGCACGTGCAAGTGTCTAAATGGAAGATCCTGAAATCTGCAATTGTTTAGAAATGGTCCATCATGCTTCTGGAATGGCCTTCATAAAGACCTTACCTCAATCCTATTGATGATTTGTGCACTATGCTTAAAGGCCATGTCTGTGTCAGGAAACCAACCAATTTACGTGAATTCTATCAACTGTGCCAAGGTCAGATATCCAGCCTGGATTATGTCAGAAACTTGTTGATGGCTACCAAAATCATCTGGTTGAGGTACAACTTGCTGAGAAACATTTAATCAAATATTTGTGTGGATTTATGTATACTTTTGAGCCTGTTTGGATTAGATAAAATCCAAAGCAATTTCAGACTTGTGCACCTAATTCTAGGTTTTTAAAATCTGAACTATAAAATAATTGCTGGAAAATTCTATTTTTTTTTACTTTCTGATTTAAAAAAATATGTATCAATTTGCATTGAGTTTCTGCATTAATTTGCATTGCTTTTTTCTACAACCAGTATTTTCTTTTACAATCTATTGCTTAAATTTAGTCTGCAATTTCAGGTTTTTCAGGAAAAAAAAAAGACTGATGACGTAGAGGTCTCAGAAATTCATTAAGATTCATGTAACATTGTAACTCATAATACACTTAGTGTTAAAGGGTTAAAGATGTATCCAGTGCAATCATTCCATCCTAGAAACAGAACACTTTAAAGAAATCACTAGAAAGTCCAAAATTACCACAACAAAAATGCCCATGATAAGTATAGGTAAACTCATCAGACAGGATATGATTAGCTTAGATGAAGAGAAACTGTTATGAGAGTCAAAAGTTATGATTTAAAGACTTTAGACATGCTGTTAATGAAACACAGGTGGGCTTTGATGAAATCATGAAAACTCATGAAAACATACGAATGTTGGGAAAACGGGAAACACAACGAGGTCAGACTGGATGTCAGTCAGACAAACTGATAAAAGACTGAGAGAAGGGCAGGACTAAATAAAGCACAGAGTGCTAATTGGGTAGCAAGACACAGGTGGAGGCAGGAGATTCTTTAGTTAATTCCAGTAAATTTCCAGAGAAATCAATAAATAATGGTTCCGCAAAGCCCTATCGAATATGTGCCACATATATTCATTTTTAAGTGAACTGAACCTTCCTGCAGGTTGGTTTCCCCAGAGCCACCTCCCAAGGGCTTCCTGGTGATTGGCTCCAAGTTCCGCTACAGCGGGCGGACCCAAGCCCAGACCAGACAGGCTAGCGCTCTGATTGACAGGCCCGCTCCACAGTTCGATCGTTCTGTTAGCAAGAGGTACCTGCTGCCTCGAAGCATTGACGGAGGTAAGAACCCAGACTCTTTCACTGTCGGTATGGACATTTGCCGTGAGGCAGTTTGTTCTCTCCACAGAGTAAAAATATTTCAGCAAGAATGTTTGTTGATTTTGTGTTGCAGCCCTCAAAGTGAAAGGGGCCAGACGTTCCTTGTCAAAAACAAGAATTAACATTAGATTTAGATATCATTTTATGCGCAGCGCATTCAAAAGCTTAACCTAAAAACTCCTGGTGTTTTATGGTTACCCTCCACTTGCTTTCAACCAGCCTCGGCTCTTGGTGACAGTATGGACCAGCTGTCCCAACGAAGCTCCAGTGAGCGCACACAGTTCATGTCTAGAGAAGATCTGGACCAAGAGGGCAGCCTAGACCTGGACCACGATCAATATCATTATCAAGACCAAGATCAGGACCACTACACAGATCAGGAAGACGATCAGAAGCCGACACTGGGTGCCAATATCTCACCACCGACCAAGACTTTGGAGCTGAAGGTACCAGATGAGAGGACAGACTTGAAATGCACAGAAATCCGACTTCATTCATGCTCTGATTTTCATAGTTCAAAGCTGTACAAACAAATTACATGTCATTGTTAAGAAGAAGAGAGTTTCTATTTAGCCACAACCGATCAATCAGCAGTGCAAATGAAATCAACACATCTGTTAAATAGGATGCTGTAAATGTAAAAGCTACATCGCAGTTTTGAGGACACTGCAGAGAAATAAACAAAAAGAAATTAATCTGATTCATTGGGAAAGGTAAACAGCACACTGTGCATCACAACTGAAAAATATCTCACATTAACTCATCTTCTCTTTCCTCGTTCCTTTTTTATTTAAGAATGTAATCACCTTTCCTATTTTTCTCTCCTTGGCTTAATTAACCTGATTCCCGCTCTTCCGGTTATGAGACTTCTCAGTATGCACCTTCTTTTCTCATCATTTTTCTTAAATCATCTCCTCAAATCTAACTCGACCTCTTTGTAGTACATAAAACGTCTCTAACCGAGCACCCTGCCTTTAACCAGTAACATTCTCTTTGTATCACCGTAAACTTAACAATCTTAGCTAACCTCTTCTTACATTTCTGTCCTGTGCCTTGTGCTTTCCTTCAGGGTGAGGAAGCAGGCTCGCCTGTAGACTCAAAGCCAGAGGTATTTTGGTATTGGACTTTGGTGTCTGTATACGTGCTTTTTTTTGGTCGTTCAAGGTCATGTGCTCGTGCACTGTGTTTGTTAAGCACGACCTGTCTTATGCCTGTGTTGTTTGTCTGTAAAAGAAATGTTATTTCTTTTGATTTCATGGTTTCCAGGATTTCGCTAGGTATAATCCGTGGAAAATGCATGAATTGATTTTCAAGAAAAGACGAGAAATGTTATATATAGATTTAATCAAGCTTTTTGTTTTATTTCGTATTTTCCTGCTGGAAATAGTTGTTTCACTGGAAAGAATGATTAAACTGTAATAAGCATTTTGATGCTAAAAAGAGTAAGACGTCTATTGAAGAACTGACTTATTTTTCTCGACTTGCAGCACAGTTTCACCAGCATGCCTCTGCAACAGTGTCCCCGTATGACATTAGAGGGATTGTTTGTCACCAGCAGGATAAACAGATGGCCTTTAGGCACTGTAGACGATTCAGTGATTCGGTGTTTCCCCACTTTGCAAATCTACCGATCCACCAATTAAACTGCCCCAAAATCTACATCTTTGTTTAATTTAGAAATATATTTATTTAAAAACATCTTTCTCTATGCTCTTATTTGTTTTGTAAAAGTCCTGTGCAGGTAGTTGTGGTGCTGTTTTCTTGACTACTGCAGGAAATATTGGCATCACATTAGTGGCTTAATGGACTCTTTGTTTGTGGTTTTGTAATGCCTTCCCATCAAATCTTTGGATCAAGAAGTATGGGAATAATCCTCCTCCAAACCCTTAAGTTCAGTCAATAAATGTCTTCATTAATTACCAGTTGGCTGACACTGAAATGGATTGTCCCTCTCTTCTTGGCAGAACATTAAGTGGCTTAACAATCACAGTCCAAAGCCTCAGTGGTGTCAACTGTTTCTGTTTGTCAGTCTGGCTGCCTGCCTTTTTTGACTCACCTGCAGCATTTTACCTCTTTGTCTCTGCACGCATCTGCTCTCTTTCCCCACCTCCACCCCCCCAAACTCCTAACCCTTCCGCTTTGCTCGAAAAAAAACCTTTCACTTCATGTCGCTTGCCCCACCTCATCTGTCGGACAAGGAACTGGTCACCCTTCGGCCTAAACAGGAGGTACAGCTTGTCATCTCTTTTTGGCATGAGACGTGTGTGACTCTCATCAGGTGTTCAGTGTTTGTTTGTTTTGTTTTTTGTATTCATAACTGTACCACTCGCAGTTTGAAAACAGGAGTCAGCAGTGGAGCTCCTGAAAACAGATATATGTTCCTACAGAGCACATAATCTTTTATGCGCTTTGTACATTTTCTGGTCATATCTAAAGCCTTTATTGGCCATCCACGTGGTACAGTTTTTACTTCATAAAGAAAACAATCCGTCATGCTACCTACCTGATCAGACAGAGCTTGGTTACGATTGTTCATTTTCCAGTTAAATCCAAATCGACTTCATTGTGCTGTGAACCAGAAATAGACTTAGAAGCTTTCTATTTATGCTGTCTTTTTTTTTTTTCTGTTTTTCCTTTCACTGTGTGAGTAGCAGTTCTTGGACAAACCAGAAGACGTTATACAAAAGCACCAGGCCAGCATCAACGAGCTGAAGAGGGCTTTGAGGCAGCCTAACAGCAAAATGGCCCAGAGAGAGAAACGCATCTCTTCAGCTACTCCTCCTGGAGGGACTCCGGAGCGGAAACCAGTAAGAATGACATTCTATTTCCAAGTTATGGCACATACTATCATTGTTGAAATATATATATTACCATTTTCTAAACAGGTTGTATTGGTCCTAGGCCAACATATATATATATCTTCACAGAGTATGCCAAAATTTGGATTCCATTAAACCAATTCACAGAAAAAAAAAACCTAAAAATGCTTTAAAATTTACACATACCCCCCAGTTGTTTTTCTTTGGGATTTTTTTTTTTTTGTGTGTGTGTGTGTGTTTTTTTTTTTTTTTTTACAATTCTTCTTTACAATAGCAATGTGGGGTAACAGTAATGAATGGAAGAGCCGTTTATCTAGTTAGGCTAATGAAACTGTCTACTCTATGTTAACATAGGCGACCACTGACGCCAAATTGATTGACAAGCAGGATGCTTATGAAGGAACACTGGACTCTTACTCTTACGTGGAAAAGAGTAAGACCTCTTCAGAGGGTAGAGACACATTTGCAGTGACATCTTGGACTGAAGCGAATATGAACAATTGCCAGACACGCCCAGACTCTGGAAGAAGTCGACATGGAACATCTCCAAAGCGGGAAACTGAGTTTATTGCAGCAGGACTAAGAGATATGAACCCCATGGCTGGTACAGTAGCAGCTAATGGGCATCATGAATCTGTTCAAATTCGGAGAGCCATTCAGGAAAATGGATATGAGTCTCCACCTGAGAAACAGGCAAGAGAACTGAAGAAGGATTTAAGACATGGCCACTTTGAGCATCGAGAGAGGCCCAAGAACTTTGAAACTCCAGTGGCTTGGGATTCTGTCCCAAAGGGCAGTGCTTCAAGACACAGTGAGGCTTGGAAAATAAAAGACCCAAGCCCTGTGGGAGAAAAGGATTGCAACAAAACGGGGAACTCACACACAGAAGTAACAAAAATAGTTCCTCTCAAGCCGCAGAGATCAAAGAAGTCTATAAATAAAGAGAACAAAGATTTAAACCCTCAAACGCACAGCCAGCCTGACAGAGGCGTCTTTGGTGCTGCCGGGGATGTACAGATGACAAAATCTTCCTGTGAGTCAGGAAGGAGACTGGATGATAATGCTGTACCACTGTCTGCCACAGATGTTGTCAAGGAAAACACAATGGACACCAAATACCAGGGTGAATCTACAGCGTTGTATCAGCAGCAAAGTCAAACACATCAGCAGATTAGGAATGAGTTTTTCGGACAACAGGAGCTCAGGGACTGCAGGGACTCTGCAGGCCAGTGGACGAGAGGAGGCGTTGCATTTGAAGAAAATTCTCAAATCACCTCAGAGTTTAGCGCCAAATTTCCAGCAGCTCCCCCACGCACTCTCCCCCTGAAAACACAGTGGTCCCGAGACAGACTGAGCAACATGGACAACAGCCACATCCACCACAGGACGCCCAACCAAGAAACAGCCAAGAGGAAGCAAGCGGTAAACCATCTGCCCCCCTTCCCCCCCCAACCTGTTTGTCAGTCATCGGAAAGTAAAGCATTGCATGAGCTTCAGGCGATGTGGTGCAAATTGTTTTTGCCATCTAAAAACAAACCTTCCAAAAAAAATAAAAAATCACACACACGCATAAACTTCAGAATTCATGTGGCTGTGTATGAGAAAGCAAAAGTTCACGTTCCTTCGCATCGCCTCATTGACCGACTCAGTTCACGTCCATGGCCTAGGGGGCATTTTGCTTTCCCTTCTTCCCCTCCGCAAATCTTGACATCTGCTTGGCCATTTCAGAACGCTGTGGGCCTTTAAGCAAACTTCCCATTGCTTAAGCTTCAGGCGTCCCTTCTATCCCACCTTAACTTGTCACGTTAATACCTGGTCTCTCCTTCCAACACTCAGAGCAAGGGTGACTGCTGTTGCAAGGAGCGCAAGACCTTTTTCCACCATTTTTTTCTTTGAAACCTCTTTTTCTACATAATTTGAATCCTTTGTGTAAATGGCTGAGGAGGCCATTTGAACCAAATGTTCTACCTTGGCACCTCTGCAGCAAAGCAGAAAAATGAAAAAGACGATTAGATGTAATCACTGGCTGCAGAGCTGCCAAACCTCTTCAGGGTTCAGGCTTTCATATGCCGCATTTAAAAATATGAATACCTTTTCCCTGAAAGGGAATTTTGAAAAATCAAACCTTTCAGTGCATGGCATTACCATTGCACTTGCAGTCATTTTTAATGATGTCAGCCTGTGAAATATACCCAGTTTGCATGCTTTTGACTGCAGCTTAAAGGCTTTGGAGTTTGGGGGATCTCTCACATTGTGTGTTTATCGTGCAGGTTTAGGAAAAGCCCCAAAGTTTATGAATGACTTAGACATGTTTGCTTACAGATAAGAACTCAACAGTGCTAAAGCGACATGCTTAATAGCGGTGAAGGAAGAACACTGCAAACTCGGGCTCTCCAGATATCAATTCTTTCATCATGTGCAAAAAGCAGAACTCGACGTCAAAGCAGTTTCAAAGAAAACTTTTTCTAACTTTTATTTTTGGATATGCTTACACACATTAGCTATAGGGAGACGGTATAACTTCTGGCTGCATTTCGGTGAATTCACGCATGCTTTCATATCGTTGTTTGCTCTTTGTTTGTTTGCCTTTTCCATAGGAGACACCTCCCACCCCTGCTATCCATGAGGAGCCTCTCAGTGAAGCTTCAGTGAGTCATCCCTCAGCTCCTCTCATATTTATTATGTAGTCACACCTTGGGAAAAGAGTAAATAAACTACAATTAGATATTTGACAGATTTTATTCAAGCTGCTCTTTGAGGCGTGTTTGTTTTTGTATCCAAAGCGTGGAGATAAACGCACAAAAGCACAGCCCATAAATTCATATTTAATCAAACGGGGAAACTGAATATTTTAAAGTGCCAGCTCGACATCATGCCTAAATCTGATATCTAATATTTTGTGCCGCTGTTAAATGTTCAATAAGCATGTTTCCATGTTTAATTGTGATCAGAGATCAGAGTAGAGAAGCTAATGTATGTACTTTACATGCTGTACATTGTCTAAAAGTGCAGGAGATAAACCACATCGAATTATCATCTGTCTCCTCTATAGAGGGAACCATGGGAGAGGCGCCTGGGCTCCGTATCAGAGGATGATCAGGACCACGAGATCCTGTACTTGAAGGAAACCCACCTGGGCATTGAACGAAAATGTTCCAGCATCACAGTCAGCTCTACATCCAGCCTGGAAGCTGAAGTAGATTTCACCGTCCTCACGGACCTGTACACAGGCATGGAAGAGTTCTCCAGGGGTATGTCGGAGCTGGGAGAGAGGGATCTGTCACCTGATGGGGGTCTGCGCTTTGGCATCGACATGCTCCAG
Organism: Diplotaxodon limnothrissa; assembly: GCF_057381915.1. NCBI lineage: Eukaryota > Metazoa > Chordata > Actinopteri > Cichliformes > Cichlidae > Diplotaxodon > Diplotaxodon limnothrissa. Next base: position 7,004,282 of record NC_140615.1, on the reverse strand, counting down.
CAGCAACCCTCTGAGCCACCTCCTCCCTTAGTATCGGCTCCTCTGTCCAGAAGAACCAGCAGCAGTCCTCCAGCCAAACAAATCCAGGCTGAAGAAGTCCGACCAGAAGTCAAACGGTCCGATGTCCAGGTAGATCAAAGTTTTCAGATCAGCTGTGTAGAACCACTGAGAAGTGTCTACTTCTTTGGTTTGTTTTGTTTTCACACTGCGCTATTTTTAGGCACCTGAAAATATGCATCTTGGCTCCTTTTTAAATTCAGATGCCAGTGCAGGAAAGAATGGGTGTTAATTTGATCTCAAAGCAAGTAGCATGAAATCATTACTCTACAGTTTTATCTCTCTGCATGTTTGTAACCGGGCACTTGAGAAATAAATAAAGCCAAGCGTGAATGCAATGGAAATAACAGGAAGAAAAGAGCTGAATTCCTCTCCTCCCCAGCACTTTTCCCATAACACCAACCACATCCACGCTCTGCGTCTTTCCCAACAAAGTGTGATGACAAGGTAGTTGTGGGTGAATTCATGCAAGTTTATTCACAAGGCTGGGGTTTGCCTGTGCAGTGGGTGGTCAGAGGGAATGTAACAAAACAGAAAATTATGGGTTCATGATTTGAGTTGTAAAAAAGCTGGGCGGCTAAAAGTATTCAAGCTTCTGACACCTCTAATGCACTAAAATCCACAAATGAGCAGATGAAGTGACTGTCATGAAATATGCAGGAAAGGGATGTGCTTTTAGTTTGAAGTTTTAAAGAAGGTAAACGAAAGAAAACCCACTTTGTTCTTTTCCTCGTTTTTTATGTTTAACTTTTTACTAAAGTAAGATATCTCTTAAGCTTCCAAACTTCAGACTCTCAGGTTGTCTTTTGCTTTCTGTTCTGATTAAATTATGTTCCTTTTCGCAAACAGGGGGCTTTCAAGCCTTTTAAAAACCTCCGTTTCTGCACAGAGTCTCAGAACAACACTACGAACTATACACACTCTTAATAATATAAACATTCCTTCTCTTAAGCCTGTAGTTCCCAAAAAACCAAAGAGATCAGTCCCCGTGTCTTCATCAGTGGACCGAGATCAGTCACACAGAGAAGGCAGTCGTGTCTCTGCCGCCGCACCACTGAGCAGGGAGGGCAGCGATATCAGGCCCACGCCAACAGTCAGAAAGACGGACATCAGGACGGAGACTCAACCCAATGGGTCAGAGGTCACCACGACCATCGTGGAGTTCACGGATCAGGTTAACTTCATATTTCACTGCTAAAAATGTACAGAAAGGTAGACCTGTAAAATATCTGGACATAATCCAATCAATCTGTCTGTTTCAGGATCACGGCATCACTGGACTAAGTGAAGTTTCTTACTCTACAAGACAGAGCGTTTCTCCTGTGAGTACAGACAGGGGGACCTCTCCAATTTTAACTCAATCTGCAGCACACTCCTTCTTGTTCTCCAGGGTTCAAACCTACTTACAAAGCCCAAAGACACGAATTCAGGAACACACATCTGACTGAATGTCATAAAATATGGTTCATGTGTCTTTGTAATATTTGCCTCATGCCTCCTCAGGTGCACAAAGGCAGTCTTGGCAGAGAGACATCAGGCTCTCCCATCCTCGTCTCTGAAAATGTTACCTCAGCTACCACTCATGTTACAAAGGTAGAGAAGCTCAAGTAAAACTCACAAAGTGCACATTTAATTTATAATTTAGTGCCGCTCATCTCCTTTAAATGTTAAGGCTGTTAAAAGAAAAGCTGTTGTCTGTATGCTGCAGACAGTGAAAGGAGGATACTCAGAGACCAGGATCGAGAAGAGGATCATAATCACAGGAGACGATGATGTAGACCAGGAACAGGTGAGCAGAAATTGACAAATGAGCTTTGTTACCTTGGCACCCCAGTACGGTTCAGTCTTTATATTAAAGTGGTGTGATTAGCTCGCCTGAGAACAGTGCAAGAGACTAATCAATTTGTACATGACTGAAGCAGAGGAGTAGCTAACTTCCTGGCTACGTTTTCATAGTGTATGCATCCCTCATTGTTCATCAGCTATAAAAGCTTTTTGGTTAAAGACGGGCCCTTCTGAGTTGCTAGACAGTTTTTAAGTGTGTTTTGTGATTTTATTACAGCAAATCAACTTTTTAGCTGATTTTTATATAAGAACTCACAAAGCCTAAGGCTAAAATGTTAGATTCTTTAAGTGGGCAAATACATTTACTGACTAGATAAAATATAAAATGAGTATTTGGGTATCTAAAGACCAATTTTTAAAATGAATTGTAATTCCAGCTCCCTTTGCGAGCACAAATCAGTATTCAAAGGAGCTTGCAAAGAAAAGCGTCTGGACTGTCCTGACGCTTTTCTTTGCAAGCTCCTTTGACTACGATGACCTGGATTACTGAGAACCTTCACAGACACAAATTGGTATCTGAACCTGTGTTCTGCTTTTGTAAGATACAGAAAAGTTCCATAAGGTACTTGGGTGGAGGGGTTTAAGCAATTCATTTCATTCAGGACACACACTTCACTCTTTCCTTTCAGGCTCTGGCTATTGCCATACAGGAGGCCAAGCAGCAGCATCCAGACATGCAGGTGACTAAGGCAGTTGTTGTCAGGGAAACAGAATCATCCACTGAGGACCGACACGGTGCATCAGAGGTACAGCTGGCATCTTGACGCCATGCAACAATGGATGAGATTTTTACATCCTCTAAACTCTTTTGAGGTTAAGGGATTTAACATCCACGTCTCCTTTCTTTGCTGCAGTCCTGATTTCCTGAGACGAGAGTGCCCCCCTTTGGACAAGAAGCGTCAGTGCCCGACTTGAAATTGCCGCCCACCATCCCAGTCGATTAAGGACTACTGCCTGAGGCACTCTGCCAGAGCCTCTTATACAAGTTCACACACAAACCTGAAACAGGACTCTTCAAACGATTTAATTTGTATTTGAACGTTTCATTATAGAAATCGTCATCATGTTCAACAGAGTGACTTTTTTTTGCAGTCAGGCTTCACAAGTAAGAGAAAAAGAAAAAAAAAACCATTTATTAATTTTACATGGTTGATAACATGCCACAAGAATTCCAAACATGTGGAAAAATTTCAGACATAATTCAAGTAAATTCCCTGCAAAAAATCTCAGGGTCTATATGTTCAAATCACTCGCTTTGGTATTTCTAAACAAAAACAGAGAACACAGGGAATTCATTGGGAAAGGGTTTTATTTAGATATGAGTGGCTTATACTCTCATCATGTAATTCCTGCTGTGTGCTAAAAAAAAAAAAATGTGTTCACATTGTGTCACTGAGTAATAGAATCTAGTACATGTAGCTCCAGTACTGTTAAAGCATCCAGTCAATCGCAGGGTTTAGTGAAAACTGTTTAGTTTTCATAGCTAGTCAAATAAACAAATATCATCCCATCGCACTGAATGATGAAGATGCACTGATTAGAGACGACTGCGGTCCTCTGGAGGCGTTTATTCGAGTATTTAGCGAGGACCAGTGTTAGCTATCTAGTAATATTTGACTTCCTTTAAACATATCTCACCTCGACGTGTGGGTGGTAAGTATGCATATCTGCATTTATGTCTTGACATTAGGAGGTGTTGATACACAGTGTACCTGTTGTATTTATTCAAACAGTGGCAATGTAGTTTCTGAGCATGCTGATGTTTCAGAATGAGCCCAGTCTCTCTCCTCTCCCAGCCTTTAGATACGCGCTCAGAACTCACCTGGATTTAAATCCTCATTGGCCGTTGTGTGTGTAGTAAGTAAGTAAGTACATAGAGTAGGCTTACATTCCTTGTTCAAGTCACAGAACGGGCTCCTGCATCAGTAAAAGTAGTGTCTGAGATAACTTTTGCATGATGATGATTTCTTTTGGATGAATGGACTGTAAATGACTTCAGTGGATATTAACTCATCATAAGGAGCGATGATTCTGTCAACGACGGGAACACCCTGAGAAATTACAAAGCTGCAGAGACTGAATTGTTAATAATCTAAAATCTTGAAGAGAAATGATGCGTGTTGGCGAGGGTGGAAAAAAAGTGGGAAATGTCAAGTACACAGTACACTCAGTTATGACAGCACACTCGATTATTCTGTTGCAGCCCTCTTACATTCTCATCTCTTCTCAAACCGCTGGTGATGTTCATCTGGTCCTAACCTAGCCGTTTTCTACTTATTTGCCAGTGAATGAACATAATGTGGCCCACATAATGTGAGCTTACGTTCTGCAACCAAGCTGAAATGGCATTATGCATCAGAGCTCTGCCGACGCTCTTTCGTGTAAAGTACCATGTTAGAAATAAGATACACAGTAGGAGACGCATCTTTGGACTTTTAGTTGTGTGTGATTTGGTACATGGATGTTAGAAGGATGCTGTAGAGATGTAACGTGCCAACTGAGGTAGCAGTCAAACTGTACAAACCCTGGTTTTGTATGAAATAACTTTATATGAGCAACTTTTAATTACAAAGTGTCAGAAGGTCAAATGCACACATTTTTTGGTATGACATGGTTTCCCTTTAAGTATACTGTCTTTAGCGTTAAAAACAATATATAACTTCTGTATCTTTTTCAGAACTCATATTTTATATATAGACCAATACATGCAGCAGAAAATTCAAACAGTTGATAAAAGAAATGTCAAAAGCTGCCACTCAAGGTTTATGAGGAAATTAACAGGCTTTCAGACACTAAACTATACCGTCTATGTTCACGTGTCTAGTGTAACTCCTTTTGTGTTCCTTATTTTGGTTCCAAAGTGATGCTTAGTCATGGATGTGGGTGTCAAACTGAAAGGTGGAAAAAAGAATAATGCAACCACGCATACCTTGTACTGTATATTTGGTGCTGTTTAGTGGATCGTGAAGATGTATAGTAGTTAATGGAAATGGGCTTGATGTACACTAGGGGGCACCGGTTACCTAAAAGAAGCCAGCTTAGCTGCAACATCAAGCATACCCAGCTGAAGTCCTTCTCACCATCCTTCACTGGATCGACCAGCATGGTCTGACTTACCTCTCTCTGTCCAGAAAAGGCCCACTCACGGACATGTGACAATGACCAGACTGTAATAACCAGACTGTGAATAATCGCAGACCCTCGACTGTGGCTGAGACACCTGGTGCCGAAGTCTGATTGAATGACCTCTGGCAGACCCTTAAACCTAACCTTGTCCTTCTGTACAGAGTTCTCCTTCTTCTCCTCCTCCTCCTCTGCAGCTTCATCTCTTCTGCTCTGCTGCTTTCCACTGCTTAGTGCTGTATCCTTGCTGTACATTGTACTTGCATTCATTTGAAAATGAATAAAGACAAGAGAAAAAAAACAAGGAGAACAAGATAAATGACAATCCCTCTGTTTGATCTGTGTCTCTAATACTATACTAGTGCTGTAAATGATTAGAAAGACACGGTTCAGGCATGCGTTTCTTTTTCAGGCAGTGAATATTGCATATTTACCTTTTTTGCATTTAAGTAGTTTCTAAGTTTTAGTGAGGAGTTTAATGAGGAGACACAATTCAAATTTTAGTTTCTGCAAAAAACACCTGTATTTGGAAATCTGGGAAAGTTATCCATAAAACAGTTTCAGGAACATGCTTGCACACACGCGCACACACACACACACACACACACACACACACACACACACACACACTCTCTAACATAAATATATATTCTCTTTGTTTTTTACTCACCCAACACACATACATATACCTTGCTTATACCAGGTTGGATCCCCTTTTGCCTTCAGACCTTCACATCCATGTTGACATGATAAAATGGTATAGATCTCTCGGCTGCACATTCATAATGTGAATCTCCTATTTCACATCCTGAAGGTGCTCTATTTATTTGGGAATCGGTGTTACGGCCCTAGCAGGGCCTCCTCCTGAAGGTGCCTGTGTGGGCGTGTCCCACTACCTCTTCTGCCTGAGGTGTCACCTTTCCCTTTTGTGCAGCTGACTCTCGTCAGTAGTTAAGGAGATTTAAGCCCAGGGAAAGGTGAGCTCTGGGCCAGAGTGCCAGAGTGCGGTTACAGCTAGTGAGCTGAGTGTTTGTGGTGTTTGCAGCTAGTGAGCTGTGTGTGTGTTTTTGGTGGTTTTCAGCTAGTGAGCTCCTCTTTTTGTCTTACTTTGTGCTTTATTGACCAACGCCTGAGAGTTGTTTGTTTCTTAAATGGTGATAGCGGCTTGTCCGTCTCTTTTAGTTAGTATTAATAGAAACTTTAATAAAGCACTTTAATTTAACCCTTTTGCCTCCTTGACTCCTTTTTCTGACCCGGTCACTTTTTGTTACTTCCCCCTCACCGCCTAGACCCCCCCCCCGGGGGGAACGTAACATCGGTGACTGGAGGCCGTTTGAGTACAGTGAACTCACTTTCATATGTAAGAAACCAGGCTGAGATGACTTGATGTTTGTCACATGGCACATGCTGGAAGCCGCCATGATTAGATGGGTACACTGTACATAACAGGATGGAAATTGTCAGTAAAATTGTTCATGTAAACATACAAAAGTCAAAAGAATGCAAATAGAAAATGAATGGAGCTTAAGAACTTTTTTAAGTTCCTTTTTTTGTTTTTGTTATTTTTTTTGCTACTCTTTTATTCAGCTTTGACAGATGTGGTTGCCAGCATCTCATCTAAGTTTCAGATTCCACTTGGTGGAACATAACAAGTGGAGGTTTCCAACCTAACTTTTATTAGTGGAACAACACTAGAAAATAAACCTAACACTCTGATAAAGGCTTGCATTGCACAAGAACAATGGTGTTTTATTGAAGAGCTTGCCTAGGGTGTTTGTTCATCCCAATATACCTTTAAACAGAACTCCTTTTGGCAAGCTTCCTAAATATAAAGCAATACTGACCTGATGTGAGCAAGAAACTCTGAAGAAAAAGAGTCCATGAAGCTCGTGCAGTTCAGATACACCATTACAGGTTGTGTTTGGTTAAGCTTAATGCTGCACAGTTTCAACCAGTTTATAGAAATCTGTATTCACAAATGAAACAATTACATTTCATTTAACTGCATGCATGAATAGATGTATGAAATTCAATCAGTCATGTGACTGTAGGTGATCCCACAGGCTGATGAATAACAGGAACTGATAGATTTTGGTGTGATGCAGAAAGTAGAACCTGTTCATCTGGACAACTTTTTTTGTTTGACCTCATAACAAATTAAATAACAAATCAAATATCAGATTTTCTGCTTGGAAAATAGATCAAATGAAAACCTGAACTTTCACACTTTTCCAGAGCGGTGATAGAGTTGAAAATTCCATAGAGAAGCAATAAGTGGGTTAGGCTGGTTTTTGTTTTTTTGTTTTAATTTTATAAGGCTCTGTTAGAAATGTGAAAATTATACCCATATGGGTAGTCTGATGGAAAAACCCAGCACTTAGATTTTGAAGTATGCAAACTCTCCACTTCAGACATCAATAAAAGAAACAAGGAAAATGACTTTATGTTTATTAAAAGCAGGTTGTTCCGTTTCAGACACCCTAAGCAAGGTACACACACTGACTGATTTCATGCCTAACAGCGGCTGACAGTAAAGTACTCCCGCTACTTTGTAATAAGCTGGAAACGTCAGTAAATATCTGCCACTTATTGTATTACAATGCTCATTATGAAGGACAGAAGACAAAGGCCTGTTATGTCCTAAAACCGCCTAAAAAACATGATCTAAATTAGAGCATGACTGAGCCAAAATACAACGCGGATAAAGAAAAGGAGTATAAATAAAACCTCTTTTGAATAATAACAACGTGGGATATAACCATAGGACTTAAGGCTCAATTTGGGACCTGAGGATTTCATACATACGCGACATGTGCGACAACGCAGCTGACATTATTCGGCGTGCCTTTGTTGCACACTTTTCATAGATGAAAGAAGAAGATGAGACATCAATTAGTCAACAAAGATCTGCTGTTTACAGTGGAAGTAATACTGGGATGGACACGCAGCATTTTCTCACAATACAATAGGTATAACTGAACCTTGTAGGCTCTGTACCTTTGGTTCCACTCAGTTTCATGGCAGCTGAGGTTTTGATGTGACATAAAAGCATGAATAAAATACAGGTAAAAGTTACAAAGGTCTCAGATTCTGGTTGTCATAAAGCAATGAGACTTAGCTCCCTGCTTTTTAGCAGGGGATGACTAACAGTTGTTTTTTCCTCATTAGAACGCAGGAGGTTTTTCAAAGACAGCAGGGAAATGGCTTCAACCACTTCCTGTCTCAAATTAAGCTTAATGATACTCACTTGCTTTAGAACTCCTTCACTCTCTGTCATGTTTAAATCCCATCAACCGAGAAGAGTCCAGTGGAACATACACATCTGTTTAATAAAACCTGCACAGCCTCTTAAGCAAGAACATATACACACATTCTATTGTGGCCTCCAAGATGAAAACCATACGAGAACATCCACTGGTTAGAAAGAAGGCGAGTGAAAAAAAAAAAAAACGTCTTCAAAGAGACTGCAGTCGAGCCACAGTGTCCTTTCAGTTCCATAAAAGCAACTTATGAAAGAGCCAGTTCCTTTCAGTAACCACTTTAGAAAGGTGGAGGAAAAGAATCTTCCCCACAAAGCGATATTTGTAGAAAGAAGAGGAAAGACACAGTAGTGCAGGAAAGGGAGCAGGTGGGAATGTGGCTGTCAGCCTGTTGTTGTCTTTGACCTGCTTTTTCTCCTCTTAATAAGCAGCTGCAGAGCCTGGTTCCTGCAGACATTTGTCATAGCAGCGTTCTGGCTGTGATGATTAGGGCTGCAAGATTGACCGTGGGGAACTCCGAGGCTGCTCCCGCGGCTATGGCGTCTGAAAAACACAATCAAATCAAAATCCAACAGGCGCTTGGTCTTGCATTTAAAAAGTCTGGCGTGGTCTAGAAACGCATGAAAAAACGTTAGAAGGTCATTGAGTGCAGACTTTTACGTGATAAATTATCACAGAGCAGAACGGCTCTACATTGAAGTACAAAGAACTGATGCGAGATGCGAGTGCGTGCACTTATCAATAGATGGCACTAGTATAACATATTCCGTTATGGGGGCGACCCGAGTTTCAAAGAGCTGGACTACTGAGGCAGGCAACAGCAACACACATAGTTTGATCCAAATGGCACATCCACTCTCAAACAACCTCCTGGCCATACTTGGAGAATGCTGGAGACCATTATGTTGTTGATAGTATGTCTCCCGGTCTGCGGATAAGAGACTATTTTAGAGGTAATGTGAAAGAGGAAATTACTTATTTGAAGACTAATATTACATCAATTAATTTGGAAAAAAAAAGCTTCCTAAAAGAGTTTCTCGGATAACAATTTATCTATTTAATGCAGCTGCAGGGTGTGTTTGTACAAGTGCCAGGCTTGCAGTATGTGCATTGTTAGACTCGCACGGCTTGATCAAAAGAAGTGCTGTCACAGTGTTTCTCTGCAGCGAAACTAGAGGACCTAAATTACTTCCACTCAGAAAAGGGTGCTGAAAAGCTAAAGTGGATATAATTCTTTCCTGAGCGTGCACAGGTATATGCAAGGGCCTTTTTCTGTATGTCTCAACCCCAGCTTGAATATATTCATTCTCACAAAAAGAGAGAAAGAAATGTTTCAGGACTGTCCTACCTGCTATCTTGGGGATGGTAATCTGGCGGCTGCTGATCCCTTCACCTCCCTCACTGAAAGGTTTAATTTGGATTACATAGCCTTGGTTGACCGGCAGCGACAACTCCAAAGAGGTGTTGTTGGTCTCCACCACGTTGGGACGACTGTGTTTGTCCTGGCTGTACATCACCTGAAGGAAACAGAGTGCGAACGATGATAACAGAGTGTGGCGTGGCATGAAGGCACTCACAATGAGACATATGAGTGTTTTATTTTTCCTTCCTAGCGCGCTGACAGGAAAATCTAAGTGTGAGCTGCAGCTCGGCGAGTTGGAGTGAGCAGTATCTGAAAGTTAACAAGAACGAGACTCTTGCTTTAGATATCTGCACATGACTGTGCCGGGTCACTGGAGGAGAGGGCTCAGTAGAGATAAGGCAGAACTGCCGGAAATCTTCAGTCCTGACTTTTCAGCTGCGGTTTGGATGCATCTGCCCATTTTAACACACGCCAAGCTCTCCACTTTCACTTGACTTGTAACGGGAATAATACGACTAAGACCAAGTCTTCACACTTTCCGCCTGTTTAGCGTAGGAAGCTGCAAATTCGTGCTCCTATTTATTTACATTTACAAGCCAAGTGACACTTGGAAAGACAGATGAAGATAAAAACCCTGAAGCAGTTATTATAATATCTATTGTGCACTTGATGCTGCAGTGGCAAGTTAAATGTCACAATACGGGAAGATGAACGCCAATAAGATTTTACTTCGTACATGCTTTTCCTGAGATGACTCGCTCAGAACAGTTGTACAGTTTAAACTATGTGGCTAAAAATAATGGGTGCTGTGGGTGTTTGGGTTATCACAGGACCGCTGGTTTAAGGCGAGGAGGCAATTTGTGTAGGACTTCCGAGGTTAAAGTGAAATGCTGCAGAATATTACACCAATGCAGGGGATAAAATGAGGCTCCCATTTATTAATAACACTCTGAGAAGTTCATCAGCACAACCAGTGTGTTCATAAATAACAGCGTGCTCTAATGAAGCAAATGGACCAAGTAACAGTCTATCATTCTCTGTTATGTTACTATCTATAAAACCCTTTACTTGTCAGCTTTGAATTGATTCTTGCTGAGGCAGTCTACCGTGGAAGTGTAAAACTTTACCTTATATCCTGTGACTTCTGACTCATTCTCCAGGGCGTGCACTTGGTCCCATTTCAGGATGACCTTGGAGTTGGAAGTGTTCCACATAATTTTAACTGGGGCTTGACTGGGTGCTGAGTGAGGACACAGGGAGCAGGGTAAGGGGAAGAGGGAGAAGAAAAAAAGAGGCTGTCAAGTCGATAAACAGTCACGAACCAACTCAGCATGAAGGAGATTTCTCATTATCAGTTTATCATCCCACTGTTAGGAGTGAGCAGTGAGAACAATCCAAGACACTTCACCCGTTGCCTACTGGTGGTGGTCAGAGGGCCCGGTGGCGCCAGTGTCCGGCAGCCTCGCCTCTGTCAGTGCGCCCCAGGGTGGCTGTGGCTACAATGTAGCTTGCCATCACCAGTGTGTGAATGTGTGTGTGAATGGGTGGATGACTGGATATGTAAAGCGCTTTGGGGTCCTTAGGGACTAGTAAGGCGCTATATAAATACAGGCCATTTACCATTTATTTATTTTTTTTAAGTTAATGGGGAAGTAACAAAAAGCCATGAAAGATTTGTATCGTGTTATAACGAGAATACGGCGATTTATATTATTTGCGCATGTGAGCATAAGATTAAAGACATATGTCTGACAATTAACGCTTTAAACCATTATCCACAACTTCAGATTTTCTTGCTTCTTTCTCAAACGTTTGCATTCACATGACATGAGATGCACTGCTGCAAACGGCAAACAGGGACTCAAGTATAGATGTCATAACATAATAACATAAATAACACGGTGTGGCAGAAACTTACGCCGACACCTGCTTTGACGTCTGTTACTTTCACGCTCTTTGCATCAGTAAGATGCCAGGACACGAAGCAGCGTATCCATGTGCGCGAGAAGAAAACCGTAAAACCCACCAAAAATATTTAGATGTTTGGAACAATGTTTTTTTTTTTATGTGAGAGAAAAGCCTTTAACGCATTTCAAGTCTCGACAACATAAAACACAATTCGGTGAAAAAACAGCGACACAAATGAAAGCGCCACATTGTTTTGCAGTGAATGGTTCCTTCTTCAGTTACTGGTGAAATCCAATACACTGAATGGACCATGCAGCTACAGCCAAAAGAAAAGGAAGAAGAAAACAAAAACAAGAAAAACAATACACAAAAGAAGACTGTCATTCGCCTTCAGTATCTTAGTCCTTACGCGGTTTCTTGGTTGTGACATTGACTATGTTGCTCTGTGGGCCCACTCCAGCGCTGTTGTAAGCCCGCAGACACACGTAATAGGTACTGCTGCCTTCCAGATCCCTGATGAGTACTGAAGTTTTATTCCCTGCTGTCCTGATCACCGTAGCTGCCTCTTGCTTTTGCTTCTCACTCCAGTACTGCAACTAAACACACACATAGAATACACGGATTACACTTGCATCTATTTTGTTACTCAATATTCTCTGTGGGCATGAAAGCCAGAGGGCCCTCATATACTGCAGTTTACTTCATAAATGAATAATATAAACACTAATGCAAAAAGGTCACAACGCTATTCTGCAAAAATCAAAAACAGATACATTGCCACTAGCTATTCGTGTTGCTGGTGCTGTCCAACATGTTTGTACAAGACCTATTGTGTGGGCTTGTGTGGGTTTGACCTCATAGCCTAGGATGCGTCTGCGGTTGTTGCTCCAGGGCAGTGGCTTCCAGGTGACCTCTACCTCGGACGCTGATACGCTCCGAGCCCTGAGCCTCCCTGGAGCTCTGCTGGGCTCTGAAACACAGACACCAGGGGCACCGGGGAAAGAGAGGAAGACATGGATTTATTAAGCCTATAGACACTGTGTGGCTTAATGAATATACAGAAGCGATAAATTTACCCTGTGGTTTTAACAGACCATAATACCAACGTTAATGTAATAATATGGGAAATGCTCTCATGTAAACATCATTAGCATTTCCTCCTTGATTTATTGTCATACATCTCCATTTCATTTATGTAGGTCCGGTTCCGGCCATCTGCAGTCGATTTATACTGTAAGGTAAACATCCTATAATAATAGAAAGAGAAAACCAATGATCTGATTATCCCCTATGAGCAATCACTTGGCGACGCTTGGGAGGAAGAACTCTGTTTTAGCAGAATGAGACCTCCAGCGCAACCAGGCTCAGGGAGGGGCAGCCATCTGCCACGACCGGTTGTTGGGTTGATGGGAAGGAGAAGAGAGAAAAGAAAAGCACAGAGGAAAGGATTTTTCTTCTTTAACTGTGTGACTGACAAACTTTGGGTGCGAAAACATAATTACATTTCAGTTATTTCTGGCCGCCTTTTATAGATAAAATGACCTTATTCTGGTGTTTGTGTATGTGTATGGGTGTAGGTGCCAAAGTTACACACCAACTAAGACTAGGGATGGCTGTTGGAGGTAATGGTCTATCAGCCGAAATGATGTTAAAGACCAGTAATGATGCTCAAATCTCAATAGTTGGTGTAGTGTCCTGTTACATTAAATATTCATGACAAAATGTGCAATTAGGCTAAAGATGCATGAAGGTAAATTACCAGCCGTCTCAGGACTCAGGATCAGGGACTGTGAGAGTGTGATTTGATCAGCCCTGTTTTTTTTAAAACAGATATTACAGATAAAGAGCAGAGCTTCCAGATACATATCGGACAGTCAAGTAGTCATGCCCTAAATCGTTCCTTGCCTTATTGTATTTCTCCTCCAATGGAGCCATGATTTACTACATTAGCATGAACCTGTATTCATAAAGGCTTGAATTTAATGAATGAGGCCATAGATTGATTAGGAAAGTGTTAACTGAGGTTATTTTACTTTAAACTTCTTTATGAAAACAGGAAACTTGCTTCAACAGTGTTTTAGACTAGGAAGATCATTCCATCTTTTATATACAGTCTATGTTTAGGACCAGAAACCAGTGTTATGAAGTACAGTGTTTATTTTAAGCAATAACATCCTTGGAATTATATTCAAATTATATTATATTAAAATGTGACAAAAAGACTAAAGTCTGTCAGAAAATGTAGTATTTGTGCTTCTGATCACTGACACAGTGTTTGTGCTTTAGGAGTGCACACCTTCCTCTGCTGAGTAGATAGTGGTCACAGGACTGAAAGGGCCTTCTCCCTTGTTGTTGTAAACCCCGACTTTGACTTGATAAGGGGAGAAGGGAGGGATGCTCTCATTCTTGAAGACATATCTAGAAGCATCTGGGGACGTGACAGCAGCCTGCATCCAGCCCTGCGCCCCGAGTGGGCGGAAAGCCACCACATATCCAAAGCCCGGGCCGCTCTGCATCTCCTCGGGAACAGGCTAAGAAGGTACAAGATGACTCAGAGCAATGACTCAAGAGAGAAATGCATGAATGATCCCGAAGATATTAAAACCTAAAAGAAGCTGAGGGCATTACTGTACATGCAAGACTTTGCACGAAATGATCATCCTGTCTGGTTAAAGGCACAATAAGCAAAATTCAAGACCACAGGATGTCACAGCACAGGCCACACCTCACCCTCTTTTCTATTCTGTTTACAAGCTAGAAAGTTTTTGAGCAAAAAGTCAAGCGAAGGGCAATGGAGGGGAGCAAAACAGCAGTAGAGACTTACAATGAGCTGAGATAAAACCAGCGCATGTAAATTAGGGAAATAACAAAAATGAAAACATTGTTGTTTTTAATTCTTTTGTTTTAGCTGATGTCTGACTGCCCTCTGCAACCTCACTCTTACTTTGACCTTTACTTTACATTCAGATGTTAACAACGACAACAGCAACAAACTCTAAATAACATTTTCCTAAATGCATTTAAATACATGCTTACCTCCCAAGTGATGACCAGCTCTGAACGTCCTCCACCACCACCACTCACCCTTGCTGGAGTTAACCTGGGAACTAACAGATTCGAACAGGGTTAGATAGTCATGTCCAACACATACACCCAGTATTCTGTTTCTCACCATGAAATAACATAGCATGGAAACAGGTTTTGATATCGAACGTGTTCAAAAAAGTTGCAAATTCCTTAAATACAGACTTATAAGAGTACTTCACAAGTTTGACATTGCACCTGTTTGAGATCATGCCAAAGCAACTCAATCTGATTTGAGTGCAGACTTTGACCACGTCATTCCAAAGCCTTCTTTTTTTGAGCTATTCAGAGGTGAACTTGTCAGTTTGTTTGTGATCATTGTCCTGCTACGTAACCTAAGTGAGCTTTAACTTCAAGGTATGAACTGATGTCTGGACATTCTCCTTCAGGATTTTCTATTAGAGAGCAGAATTCATGTTTCCATCAATTACGGCAAGTTGTCCAGGTAAAGCAGCAAAGCAGCCCCAGACCATCACACTACCACCACCTTGTTTGACTGCGGGTATGATGTTCTTTTAATGCAATTCTGTTATAGTTTTATCCAGATGTAACGGAACTCAAACCTTCCAAAAAGTTCAACTTTTGTTGAACTACTTTATTGTTTAAACTTTGGCAAAAAGTGTGTTGATGTGTCAGTCCAGCCCTGCTGTTTAGTGTGCTAAAGTGGAGTTCTTTTTCCTTTTCAATACTGTTGTACTAAAGCTTCCAGGCATCAGTAATTTTATTAGTTCTGTCATGCTTATCTTGCAGAAGCAGAAAGTTTACTGAAATAAAATAGGACAATAAGGTTTTTTTTAAGTATTCAGTACATGATGAGAATGATCCTGAAACCACTTTTCCCAATGTTGGCATCAGAAAAAATGCAAGGAGCTTCTGATACATACGCGTGTCTTTGGTGCGGGCCTTTTTGGAGGGTTTGCTGGGCTCTCCTGTTCCGATGCTGTTGATCGCCAAGACTCTGAACTCGTAGTCCACCCAGGAGCTCAAGTCAGTGACAGTGGCTGACAGCTGCTTCCCCCCCAGCAGCTCAGGAACTGAAAAACATCACAGAAGTAACCTTTCATTGATTTCACTGATAATTAGCCAAGAGGGTGAAGTTTTAGTTATCTGCATTTTATGTGTGGAGTTTGGAAAGGACAGCTACCAGTTACCCCATCGCTCATTTTTTAACCTTTCACTAAACTTTCTAGCCACACAAACACATTTAAATAAGCAAACCTGTGGTAACAGCCTGCCACCCGAGAGAGAAGGGCGTTCTGGCCTGGATGGTATAGCTTAGGATAGGGCTGTGGTTGTCCGTGCCAGGACCCCAGGACAGAGAGGCAGTGGTCTCTGTCATCTTAGTCACCTGACAGTCCACAGGGGGGCCTGGAGGACCTAAAAAGACAGTAAGTCACAGGTTACTCAAATATATTGATACATAGCAGCTCAAGATTATAGGTGATATGAGAGACTGAGTAGACAGTGTTTGTGGAGCTCGAGTGCAATACTGAATTACACCGAGTCCAAAATCAACACTCACAATAATGAATGCGTATCAAAAATATAAAAACAGAACGTTGATTTTTTTTTCTGGAAAATGTAGACTTTCTACATTTAACAAGATGTTTTTGTGGCTGCGCTGCCACCAGAATCTCTGCCAGGGATTGCAGAGATAAATTAGAGCATGCACAATTTAATAAATAGGATAGAAAAAGGGAGAAAAAAAGGAAAAAATGCTTTAATTATACACACAAGAAGTAATTATTTGCAATCTTTTATTTCATTTTTGGTACGTTAACATAGACGATAAAAAGGAAAGTTTGTTTCAATCTCTAATGAGTCGACTCATGAATCAGCTGTAATACATGTGTTCACTTTAATGTGAGTGTAGCTGTTTGCTACTCAAGTGAACTATTGCTATTATCTTCTCCTTTTCTCTGGTGTCTCCGAAATGGAGGTCAGTGAACATTTTATATTTCCTTCTGCTCCACAGGAACATTTGGTGAGCTCTTCCAGTCCACTTAGAATTTACTGCCAGCTACAAGAAAACCATCTGCAAATACTAAGGAATAAGGAGATAATGTGACTCTTTACGCGACGCATGTAGTGCTCATTTCTCATTTTAAGAGGCCGATCTTCCACAGTATAGCCCCAGTTAAGAGCACAGCTGCAGCTGCTCCGCCTGGCTGTGACAGGTGAAGCCGTGGATGCATGCGGTTTTTCTTCAGACCTCGGCTGCTGCTGTGGTTCAGTCTATGGTGGCACTATATGAATATGTCCAGCTGCTACAATTAACTACTAAACTGTCACTGTTGGCCCCATTAAAAAAAACCATAATGTGTCACAGCCAAAATAATAACCAAAGCACATCCACGGCTGCTGCCACAGTCACAGAGCCAGCTGTGTTATCCCAAAGCTGCGATCGTAATCAGAGCTGGTCTGTCTCAGCAGCGGTAAGAGGGAGAACTGATGAACGAGCTCCATTTATCTAAATGTGACGCTTTAGCTTTGGCCTGAGCAGCCCCAGACTCTCGCTGCAAACACGACCAAAAGAGGTTCACTTTTCTCAATAGTTCAGACAAAATCATTACTGGGAAGTATGCAAGAATACAAGAAAATACAACGACTTTGTACTTTGGATCTAACACAATACTACTACATAAGTCCATACGCACATTGTTTAAATGTTAGACAATAACAATGATAAGGGCATTGCATGCCCTGGTTCAGGTTTGGAAATTCTGAAAGAAAAAAGTTATTAAATAAACATATCTGGGTTTGATCTTCTGCTTTTTTCCCTTACCTCTCACAACCACATCAGTGGCAATAGAAATACTGTCCACCTTGGTCTGAACAGCACAGGTATACTTCCCAGCATGCCTCAGTTGAATATTCCGGATCATAATGTCACCATCCGATCGCTGCTGGTCCAGATGTCAGGGGAGAAACAAAACAAAAAAGGGAATAACACAGAATCTTGTGTTATAAAGTTGCAAAATCAAGGAAAAGAGCTTGTCGTGATTTATTTTGGCAGTTCCTTGCATTATGAAGGAAAAAGGTACAACATGAATCCAGGGACACACCAAATGACTGAGTGCTGCTTTTCATCATTTCATCATTTATGAGCACAGGTCTTTGTGAGGTATTAAAAAGCTTCTTTCAGCTTCGTCCCTTTTATTCTCTCTGATTCCATTTACTCTGCAGACAACCATTCAATGCCAAATGCATTATTGTGTGGATGCTTTAAGCATCCACACTATTGAGTTCCTCTTGGGACTTCCGTACACTTTTTGGCACTTAACTACTTCCGCAATTTTCAGCCGATTTTCACCGTTCAAATTTTAAACTATTCTGCTATTTCTGCTAATGTGTGTTATGTCTTTTGGTATTTTTCACTATTATACTTTTTAAAATATTAAGCTTAATTTGTCCCATTGAAATGAATGGGAAACTTCTGCAATTCTGCTAAAATTTGCTTGTTTCTGAAACTTAACTACTTCCTCATATTTTCACGTAGAACAACCATTCAAACTTTAAAATGTTCTCAAATTATTGGGCTATTCAGGTATAAATCAGCTTTTTCAAATCTTTTACCGTTTTACTTTTATGCCTCTTAAAGTTTTCAGTTGCACAATTGTGATTTTTCACAAAATACATGCGTTGTTATGGTTGCTATGCACTTGGCTTCCAGTGTGCCACTGAAGGTTTTGCAGTCTTCTCTTCATGTCCGAACAACTTCTTGCTCAATTTTCACTCAACTTTCACAAATTATACATCAAAACGTAGGTATTTTTGCTGGCTTTCCGAAAATGTCACTATCATTGTTGTGAGATTTATAGAATTTTGCCAAATCTCCTCAGACCAACACAAAGTCGCAAAGCTCTCCATAGAAAGTCAATGGAGAGCTTGTTCAAAATCACCGCTTGATTTCTGTAATGAGAGGCATATTCGAATCGTCATATCTCCTTAACGAAGCAAAGTTAAGACATAAGGCTTGTCCCAGTATATCTTCAGACACTCCTGACGCTCACAATTCAAGAATTATTTTCTCACCTATTACTGTTCTGAGATGAGTTAGACTTGTTTGAGGGTAGGAAATTCTTCAGATTTCAAACTCTGGAAATGAACCACTTTTTTCTCTCGTCATATCTTTTTAATGGATTTCCACAGAGACCTGAAAATTTCCATGATTGTTCACCAAAGCCTGCTGTCTCATACAGTGAAAGAATGATATCGATACTCCAAATACATTTAGAGTTAGAAAGCGTTGTTTGAGGGCAAGTCAAGGCAGTTTTTGCTTCGCTCTACTCAGTTATGGTGCATTAGAAGTCAAATATCTTTAATAATTCATATTTTAATGATAAATTGTCAACACTTTAAGATTGTGTGTGTGTGTGTGTGTGTGTGTGTGTGTGTGTGTGTGTGTGTGTGTGTGTGTGTGACAGAGAGCGAGAGAGAGAGAGAGAGAGAGAGAAAGCCTTTTTATGGGATGATCTCATTGTAAGATTTAAATTCAATATATTTGGACTGGTTGACTGAATTGGATTGTGTGTGTGTGTGTGTGTGTGTGTGTGTGTGTGTGTGTGTGTGTGTGTGTGTGTGTGTGTGTGTGTGTGTGTGTGTGTGACAGAGAGAGAGAGAGAGAGCCTTTTTATGGGATGATCTCATTGTAAGATTCAAATTCAATATATTTAGACTGGTTGACTGAATTGGATCTTGTGTGTGTCTCTCTCTGTGCATGTGTGTTTCCATATGTGTCCATATTTGTGATTGCGTGGCTGTTATATATATTTTTTTTTTGCCGATTTTTTTCATTTAACAAGTATACCTTGGCATGTTCAGCATTTTTTCAGCTGTCCATTTTGCTTTTCCAATTTTTCTGTTTAAGTTATTACTATTGCGCTAAATCATAGCATTGCTGCTGTTTTATAAGATTTGTGCTAAATATAGTATTTCTGATTAATTATAGTTTTTCTACCAAATCATAGTACAGTATTTTTGCTTTTTATAGGATTTTTATAGGATATTTATATTGCTTAATATAGTACTTCTGCTTATTATAGGATTTGTGCTTAATATAGTATTTCTGCTAAATGTAGTATTTATGCTTAATCATAGTATTTCTATATATTTCTGCCAGGTCCCCAGGCAGCCAATCCTCTGTGAGGACTGAGGCATTCAAATTTACATATCAGGGCCTGCACGGCTTCCCAGCCAGCCAATCATATCTGAGGGATGAGACATTCAAATTTACAAATCAGGGCCTGGACGGCTTCCCAGCCAGCCAATCATATATGTGGGCTGAGGCATTCAAATTTGCATATTGGGGCCTTTGTGGCTTCTAAGCCAACAAGTCATCGATGTCATATATCTCAAAAAATTCATATTTTAATGATAAATTGTCAACACTTGACGATTCCCCCATCTCTTCTGAACAAAACGGTGTAAGAATGACCGTTCTGGCCAATACAGTTAGGAAATTATGGTCATTTGTTTGAGGGGAATCCCCACTATGAGAAATAGGTCGTGTCCAAATTCATGGGCTGCATCCTCCTGAGGCCGCATTTGTAGACCGATTATTTCACAGCGACGCGCCAAAGGCTGTCCAAATTCGTAGACTCCTCCGAATGCAGCCGACAAATGCGTCCTCCTTTTCCCCGAATTTGAAGGATGGGTCGGGTGTGTCCTTCGTGGCCTACCATATCCCAGAATTCATAGCGCGGCCCAGCCAAACTCCAGTTTCCAACAATGGTGGCCGCTACTAAGTTTTAAAATTACTCATACTAATCTTTCTGGGTCACAAAAGAAACTTTTAATATATTTTCAGGCGAGCAAGTAGCTGTGTAAACATCAAATATCTGCTCGGTTTATCAAGATATCGCATATTTGCAAAAGTGCTTCGATGTTTTCGGAGACGTCTGCTACCCACCAGCTCGATAGCTAGCCGGGAGCTCGAGGGTTACTGATGCGGCCGAGAACGGCACAACTCCCGGCACATCATTTTCAGATCACCGCGGACTTTCGCTGCTCGAGTTAAACGTAATATATAAGTCACTTAGACAACCTAAAAATGTTATTGTTGGGCTTTTTTTCAGTGTTTTGTTTGTTCGTGAGTAAATCGGTTTGGCTGAGATTAAAGTTATTGGATTAGATTAGATAAAATAAAACTTTATTAATCCCCCGGGTGGGTTCCTCCTTGGTTTTTACACAGCTGACTAAACGTGAAACAGAAAACTGATTAAACAGAAGTGTGAGACGGTCGAGAATTTACACCAGTGTCCTGTTATATTTTAGATAGCAAGGAGCAGACGGCTGAGTTTATTAAACTCCATCGAGACAGCGGTGACGCTAATCAGAAGGCTAGACCGTCCAATTTCATGGCCGTTTACTTCCGGCCTACCCGACCTTCTGAGGACCCGGCCCACGTAGACCACGAAGGCCGGGTCCTCAGGAGGATGCGGCCCATGAATTTGGACACGACCATAGACTACAAAAATCCTGTCTCTGTGCTGCGTGTGTGCACCTGTTTTGGCGGGAAAAAGTACACAGCCTCTGTGAATTCAAATTTAGCAGCTCCCAGGCTGCTTGACTGAAAACATGCTTCTCTCTCCATGTGTGTGTGTGTGTGTGTGTGTGTGTGCGTGAGAGAGAGAGAGAGACCCTCTTTAGGACAGCATCTCATTGTTGGAAAAAATTATAATATATTCAGACTGGTTGACTGGCATAGACCCTCCGTGTGTGTCTCTCTCTGTGCATTTGTGTATACATATTTGATTTTGTGTGTATCTGTTGGCTGTTCCTTCTTGTTTTTTAAATTTATTTTTATTTCTTTATTTTTTTTCACAGGTGAACAACAATTAGTTTTGAGGGAACTTAACCATGTTCCGTTTTTTTTTTTTTTTTCAGCTTGTCATCTTGCTTTTCCAGTATTTTCTCTTAAGTTATAACTATTCTGCTCAATCATAGTATTTGTTCTAAATCATTGTTATTATGCTATATTGTAGTATTTCTGCGAAATCATACTATTTCTACTATATTATATTTTTCTTTCTAAATATAGCATTTCTGCTATATAATTGTATTTCGGCTATGTTATAATTTTTGTGCTAAACCAGAGTATTTGTGCTGAAACATAGTATTTCTGCCAAATGATAGTATTTCTGTCAAATCATAGTATTTGTGCTAAAACATAGTCTTAATTTAAAATTACAATATTCATAGTTCATCACAGTGTCTCTGGTAAATCACAGTATTTTTGCTATGTTGTACTATTTTTCTAAATCATAGTGTTTCTGTAATGCTTAAGTATTTTTGGCTAAATATATTCTTTCTGTTATCTTATACTATTTCTCCTAAATTCTTGTATTTTTGTACGTTTTGCATACAGCTTCAGCTTTAAAGCATCCACACTGCATTTTCGCAGGAAATGCAAATTTTTCTAGTTAGCTTTGAACTTTAAAGTTGGAGCTAATGTTAAGTTGATGTCTTATCTGTGAAAGTAGGGAACTGTGAAACAGGATGATACTTGGTAACTACTTTGATGTATAATCAGGGACATTTTAAAGAGATAAAAATTCAGTTGCTCCAAGTCATCCACTCTTTGATACCCATTATTAAAATAACATAGGCAAGAATATATTAGGCCACAGATCTCTCAGTATGCAAAATGTTATTGTGAGATAACCTTGCTTGCAATATCAAGTGAGACTGCTAGAAAAACTCATAAAAAGTGTAGTCATGGATACAAAAGATAAATACAAAGCAAGATTTCTGGTTTTGCTTGTAGTCCGAGGTTTGATTACTAATCATGTCTCAGCAGGTTTTCACTTCTATTTGATTTAATAATTATTTTTTTTAAAAAGTATTTGTTCCAGCAACAGAAATGGAAGCACAGGCTCAGATATTCAGAGCTACACCAGGAGGAGGTCTTATTTTGTGCCTGAAATGGCTGTGAAAGCTGCAGCTAGGAGCATTCATTTCCATTTAGGTCCATAAGTATTTGGACAATAACTCTGCTTTTTTTAACCTCTATATACCCCCACAGTGGTTCTTAAATCAAACCTTCAAAGTGTCCTTAAGGCCTGTGTAGTTTAATCTAAGACATTTAATGAAACTATTGTATTGACTGTTTGTTTTTGAATTACTACCATTGTCATAAATTGTCCCTGACCTTCAGAGACTGGACAATTGACTCGCAAGCTGTTTCACAGCGTGACATACATAAAATACTGTTACCACAGCCAATGCTCGTGGTTCTCTCTGCCTTCAGTTTTGTTTTCTGCGTGATCTATTGTGTTGAGGTGACCAGCTTAGTCATTGGGAAATATGGGTCATTATCTATTTGCAGAGATTTTAGATGTTTTCTTCCCAGTGCATTTATTATTTTCATGAATGTGCCACATTTAAAGTTTTTACTCCTTTTAAATTTATTTAGGTTATTTATTTTTTTTACTTTTGTTTGTTTGTTTCAGCCCATTGAGTCCTCCTTCACTTGCACTGGCTTCTAATTGGACCTCATATTGGAAGGACCAAGTGCAAATACAATATTTTGAGCCAGCAGACCTTTTATCTGCTTGTCATCAATCAAAGGAACAATCAATGGTCCAGTTACTTTTGATCGTCAGAAACGCTAAACTGCATATTAAATGTTTACCTTTTAATAAACCCCTTGAATTAAAACTGAATATCTGCACTTCAATTTGTGTTTGATTCAAAATCAGAAAAATTCAGTCTGGCCGTAACTTTGTGTCAATAGAAAGAATAATATGCACCTTAAAAGTCAGAGAGGTTTACAAGGGAATCTGGAAATCATGAACTGATTTTATAAAAGCTGTTTCAGAGGTTCTGCAGGTTGAAATCTACAGATATTAATAAAAACCGTGTCAAACCCCACAACAGGGTGATGTCTGATGTTTTTTTTTTCATTTTAGCTAACATTTCTTTTTCTTTTTTCCATGAGTGACACAATTTATCAGTAACATCCATTCATTTAAAGCGATTGCCTTTATAAGACGCAAGTAGCACAGCTTTTCTTTGAGCTGTAAAATGTTGGCAAGTTAACAAAACTCACAGTGTGACATAAAACTTTACAGTTAACTCATTCAGCGACTTGCAGTTGACATTTTTCAGTTCACTCTGAGCTTTGCTGAAAAAATGTCAGCGAGGGCATCAGAAAGTAGAAATCAAATACTGAAATTCAAACATAGTGGAACAGCACTTGGATCTTAAAGTATCTACAGTTGTAAAGCTTTTATTTTACGGATAAGGTCACGACTCGCTTTTATTCTATGTGGAGGCTTCACTCTCTTCGAGTTCACGGAGGACTCAATGAATATTAAAAGGCAGACAGCTTTGCAAAAAAATTAATAAATAAATAAAGCATATCCACAAAGTCACATTTATGCAAAACACATGAGGTAAGTTAATAACGTGACTATTCACAACATGTCAGCATATTCGGTGTATGCAAGAGTCTGATTTGTTTGCTATATTGAACCGCAAAGTTTCTTGTCGTTTATGATCATGCCAAAAACAAATAAACAAACAAACAAACAAAAGCAAAAAACGAAATAGAAAAACAAGAAGCCCGGGCCTTATAATTGCTTTTCCTTATTAAAAGATGATGATCACACGTAGCACATGGCTGAGCAATGCATTATGAGTTTCTTGGTTGCTGCTTTTGTCAATGTAGGAGGTGTTATTAACAAGCAGAACAAGCAAAATAGCGTCCTCCTGTTCTGTTATAATAATTAAAAAGACACAAAAAAACAATCAAGGCTGCATGATTCATCATAAATGTGAAAGCTGAAGCTGGAATACAGTTGCTAAAAAATGTGTTACTTTTAATGGATCACAAACTACTTCCCTGTTCCCACATTACTCTATACACAGTCAGGTGGATATACGTAGACTTGGACACCACCACAACTAAATTTAGCTAGCTGAATATGGCTAAACGTAAAGATTTTTGTCTTAAATTTCAGATTAGTCATATTGAATTTGGAGGAAAGATTCTTCAATATGCGTCTAACTTTTTTTTCAAGGAAGCAAACACATTTGTACAACTCAGAAGCTGGAAATGTTAACGACTCCTTCATTATTCCGTTCACCAGGTAAAAGGTAGTACTAGAATTGAAAAGGCTTGCTGTAAACCCATAACATTACAAAGATGCTCTCTCAAGTCTAAGGTAATCTTATGAACAGATGAACAAAGTATGGAGAAGACTCCAAAACACACATGATACTATGTGAAACACAGTGGAAGCAGTGTGACGCATGCTTACAATAAGATGCAACAGAAGATAAGCACAGCTGAATTAATTTTGAACCTAAACATTTCACTGATATTTCTGAATAAAAGCTAAAAGTCTGTGCTCACTTCAGTTAAATCTTTTTTATTTCACCACAGACCTAAAATGACCCAAACCGTGTCAATGTCCAAATATTTCCAGGTTCAATTATCTGTAGCTTTTCATCTGTAATAAAAAAATTAGTATGTAGAGAATGTTGTTCTTATATAGAGAGTGAAATGCTTCCCAAGTGGCCTTTCTTTAAACTCCCCTCTGATGGTATGCTTTTGATTTTAGTTTTACAAAGTCACTGCTGTCAAAAGAAAACATAAAAAGAAGGGGATGACATAAAAGTACTTGTTTTACATCTCAGAAGAGTTTAAAACATCTAGGCAGGAAATCTGTGCTTCATCTGTTTTGTAGTGCTTCTGTAATGAACGTCAAACATCATTTAAACAACTCAAATCAGATAATTGTGTGTATATGTGTGCGTGGCTTCTGAAGCTCACATTATGATTGTGATCTAAAGGGGATGTTCGTGTTCAGCCTCTAGCCGATAGCTCGTGCTTCCATCATTTTCTACCCTCCAGCCACAGCCTGGACCTCCCTTCAGACCCGGAGTTGTACTTACCCCACCAACTTTTTCAAAATAAGCTCCGTGGCTTCCAAAGTGAATGAGCTGCTCGTTGAAAAACCAGGTGAACTTGAGGTCAAGAGTTGGGTCGTGCGATACCTGACAGGGCAGGACAATGCTCTCACCTACAGTCACATCCAGATGACCTGCTGGACTGGTAATCACAGTTGCGTCTGTAAACACAGAGAACCAGTTTACCATTCCATGTATACCTGCTAGTTTCCCTATACCTCCTTCCTATTTGATGTATTTATACTTCAAATAATTTAGATCCCTGTGTCAAAAACAGGACCATGGTCTTAAATATCAATAACCAACAGAGAAGAAGTAAAATAAACAAGTGCAAAGAAAACTCAAACACCATTATGGCAGGTCAGCTCTGAGTCTGCAATTTAGCTCTGTTTATGTGAGACAAAAAGCCATCCTATTTCATCCCCGGTGTGATGCGCATCAACATAATCTTTGGTCGTCTCAGCTTGCCGTCTCATTCAGCGGCAGGGATTGTGGTGCAGTTCAGAGTGTGGTTCAGTGCGGTGTAGAGAGGACCATAAACCAGGCTGAATGTGAATTATGCATTCATGTCATAAGCATCTAATGGACAGGCAAGCCAGTGCAGCATGTCAGGAGGAGTAAAGGTCTATATTCTCTCTGTCAAAACAAGGCTGTTTGTTTATCTTCACCCCCTTAGGAGAACCGAATGGTCATGAAAGTATATTCCAGGTGATTCTTGGGAAAGCTTGGCTCTCGATGCAAAATAGGTGAAGCAAAACTTTCTGCTTCCGATTTCCGAAGTGTCACGTTTATTTCCTGTTACAAATGGAAGGAAAATCATAAACCGGCCGCCTCGTTTCCATCGGTGTGCTCTGCACATGGTAATCGAGAGTGTGTAAACGTATCGAAAATCAGTATATTCTCAAACGCTCATGAGGAAGGTTGATAAGTTTAGAAATTAATTCAGCGTCTCGGCTCGAATTAGCATAGGAAATACAGAGATCCGTCTGAATATCAACATTATGAGGTGCTGAAGCCTAAACAGCACGACTGAGGCTCAATAGAGTCAAAATAACCCAGAAGTGGAACATCAGCCATCAGCTCCTGGTAAAATCTTAGGAATGATTTACCACTGAGCAGCCAAGTGAAAGCCAATTATCTGCAATTAAGGAGACAGGAGGATAGAAAGCACACACAGATGGAACACCTTTCATATTGATATGGCAAATTAATTAGGCTGCTTGTTTACCCATCCAGCAATTACACACAAAGATTTATTAATGCGCAGTTGTATTTGTGGGCAGATGATAAAGTCCAGGATTCATTTTCAGTCATCAGGACTGGATCCTTAACTGGTAACTAACAGTGTTTTTCAGCTGCTTGGTGCTGGGAAGGTAATGCAGAGTGATTAGTGGATTGACTGACAGCCAAACAATGAACTGAAGCTCAGCATGAACCTCTGTAAAGCAGAGAAGGAGAGACTCTTTTTTTATAAAAATAAAAATGATTCCAACTTTGTACTAATTGAATGTTTCAGAAATAACAAATGTAAGGAACTGGAGCATGTTCTGCTTTCCATAACTGAATACACCGAGATTTTAAATATAGCAGAGGATCTATAAAATTGCCATTTCATGTATTTTCATTGGTTGTCAAAAAAAAACCCTAAAAATGACCAAACCAAAACACAAAACAAATTATCTGGACATATATTAATTAACTAATTAAGCATTACTATAGAATAATTACTGATTAATATCATAAATCTGCATTTTTTGTGAATAAAATTTCTTTCACAGACAGAAAACACATACAGGCACACACATGCACACACACACACATACACACACATATATATACTGCATTCATTGCTATGTGTAAAGAGGCTGTGGGGGGAAAAAGACAGCAAAATTGGGCTTCTTTGCAAAGCAATTTGCAATTTAAAGTACTTGTGAAGAGGAATCACCAAAAGGCATTTTAATAGAGCAGTGTTGTTGACTCTGCTTTTTAGAAAGACCCAGAAAATTCCTTGCTCGGCAAAAGTGCCCGAAATAAAGGGAAAGGAATCTTCAACAAACTAAACATGGCTACGTGCCACTCTGCAAAAAAAGTATGAATTAAACATAATGGTGCAAGAATTCAATGGGCCTCATGTTCCAATTCCTCCAGCCACCGTCAATCAGCTAATTGGACTGTATACAGTTCACCAGGAATTCTGCCTTGCTGTTTGGTCCTCAGCTTTGCAGTGATGCTCAGTGCTCATCTAAAGAGTAACACTGTGTCTCACAGCTTTAAAGCAGACGTCTATTCGCTTGAGGTTTTTCCATAAAGTAAATGCTTTACTTTAGTGCAAAGGCTAGATGGAAAAAACTGAAGAAAATACAAATACAAACAGGTTCAACAAACAAAAGCTAACAAACTCATTAATGAAATACTTGTTGGGGGGGGACATAGACACTGTTCGTGTGCTTAGGCATAGGGAACAATTATTTACCTTTTACCAAAAGGCTGCCAGCACTACTCGCTACTCCAAACTGGTTTCTGGCTACACATGTGTACATTCCAGCATCCGATTTACTAACATTGGAGATCCGCAGGCTTCCATTATCCAACACCATAACTCTGTAAAGGGTAAAACAAAAGTTAATTACACATTTTTACATGCTGTATATTTGAAATGCATAAAAACATCAAGTTCATTATCTGATTAATTTGTTAGCCTTTCAGTGCTTTTACATAAGCAGGAACCTAGCATTAACAGTGCCTGCACGACCTGTCGCTGTTATTGTGGGGTGGCTATTTGCTGTTTTGGTAGTAGTAGATGCTTTTAATTTTTGACTATAAACCAACCAACTGTAAACAGAAATCAAAGAAATCAAGAAATATTTTCTCTGCTCTTATTGGCATATAACAAGCATGGAAAGCTGAGAAATGGGGAAAAAAGGAAAGCACAAAAATGCTGCCGCTCACTCCAGCAGCACTAAAAACACTCGAAAACAGGTCTTAAAAGCATGTCGGTGTCAGCAAGGCCTTGAATATGCACTGAAAATGTGGGCACAAATAACATGTTACAAAATAGGCTTAACGAAATTCATCTTGCCACATTACGGTGTGTTTGAATGTAGTCAAGGACGGAGGATAAAAGAGGGAGAAAAAAACCATGTAAGTGGGAAACTTGTTTGTTGAGATCCACTAACGCCTTATGCAACCAAACACTTTAGAAAAGTACGGCCGCGCAAGTGATTGAGGTACAAAATAATGAAATAAAAGGGTTTGATTAATTCTATTTAATGTGATGCCAAAAATGCACCCTTTTGCCTTGGTGAAAAAAAAGAAAAAATTGGCCACAAGCTGGAGAACAAATGCTCAGATTAAAAGCTAAAAGGATTTATTCATGTGTTCAGCATGCAGGGCAACACAACCATTCATTTCAAAACCCATATTTCATCATGGCATTATCATATATCACTCACACGAGATTGGTTTGATATGTCGCAAAGCACCTACAGTTAGCATCTAACCTTTCTGCTGGGTTTTAAAAAACACATTTCCACTGCCATCTCTGATTTTCCTTTAATTACTAGATGTAATTTATCACATGCCTTGCTTACTCAAGACACTTAGCTTGCCATGATTAGAGAAAGAGGATATCTGCTGTTTTTCACTTATCTTGATTTCCACAGAAAATAATGAAGGCGTAAACTTACATTATTTATTTATAATTGTCGCTCATTATCTGTTGTACTTTGTAGAGAGAAGGAAATTAAGCACAGAAGCATGACAAACTACTTGTTACAAAAAGCTATCTCTCAGTTGTCACTCTGAATGTGACTTGCTGAAATGTCCACACTGTCTCCACCAGCCCTGATCATCCCAGAGGGGAAGCTATATAGAAAAAGTCCCTGCAGTCTTCAATAAAATAGCAAACTGTAAAAAAAAAAAAAAAAAGACAATAAAAAAACTCAACTTTCTCGGTCGTGCAAGACAGCCACTGCTGGTTGAACTAATTTGTTCGGGTGTTGTCAAAGTTATTACAAACTCATTAAGCCTCATGAGCACAAATTTAAATTTCCTAATGTGAAACAGATGTTACACTTAGATTGGGATGAGATGGTTTAACTGACAAAACGGAAGACATGATTATTGCCATGTGTCAGGATTTCTGCGTTGAAAACTAATTTGTCAAAGGAAGAGACTACAACGCCGAACAAACACTCAGCGCTCGAAGGCAAAATGCGTTATTGACATTTTTGATGGATGCAAAGGAGAAAATCCTTCGGCGTCATCTCTTTTACAAAGCCGAACCGCAGTGGAAAATCTGTCTTCGGTTTATTTCTTCGGTCGGAAAGGTCATGACAATTTGATTAAATTATCTCCCAACAATTTTTGATACTGCCTTTCAACAATCTTCTGACCATATTTGTATCCTTACAAATCAATTATCCTGTCAATAAATGTCTTGCCCTGCAAACCCACACTAGAAGCTCCCACATCATCAACTGAACTGCACATTATGGAGTAACGGTTAGAGGCCAGGTTTTCAGAAATAACTGGTATGAAACGGGAGCTTAAACGCTGATTTTTAAAAGGTCCCTTTAAGGCAACGTGGATCCGTTAAAATGTTTTAAAATGACCTGTGTCGCATCAAAGGCTGAAGGAGTTAAAATACATTAGCCCCTTCAACGGTGCCCATTCCCCACGGAGCTGGGGGTGTACTCTCCAAACTGAACTGAGGGCTTTCCTTTGTAATGGGCTATAACAAAGAGTTATGGATATGAGATGTCACACGGATAACACTTGCCATTAAACAGTGCAGCAGACAATGTCAGGCCTCGTCTTCACCAAAGCTACAAAGTAAAGGTGTGGGATAAAGATGTAAGGAGAATTATCAGCCTGAAATGCTTTTGCTTGGTTCCCCTTCCTTTAAAAGGTTGCCCTGGAGCAATTAAGGCACTGGGGAAATTTGTGGGGCACATAAAAGCTTGAGCAGTGTGATATAGTAAACAGACACTTTACTTCAACCTTTCTTGCTGGTGTTAAAGTGAGCTTCTGGCTGTGATCTAAAAGCCTGCACTGTTTCTCCATGGTGCAACAAAAATCAAGAGGCTGTAAATGAAAAACATTACTTTAGCCAACTTAAAAAGCGCTGCATAATTAACTCAGCGTATTACTACGAACTTGCAGTATACTTGGGTACTACTTGTGTCACTCACAAGTGAAGCACATTCTGGAAACACAGCTGGAAAGCTCTTTGAGTACTAGGATTATAAATTGATTGCCATTACATGACAAAGTGATACATATACTACCGTTTAGCATAACGATCTTAAGCACCGTGGTTCAATCTAAAGGTAATATTCCTGAGAGCTATTTCCTATATCCGTTTTGCAATAGCTGGCAGTGGTCAGCGCTGAAATTAAATTAAGGTAAGCACTTTATCGTTGACCTCAAAGTTCTCCACATAAGTGCACAGAAACCCTGTTATAAAATTATTTCGTTATACTGTGAATACTAGGAACGCGAGCTGGAGTAGGTATCACCCCTGCATGATTTCATTAATCAGATCCCGCATTGTTCTTAGTTGATTTGTTTTCTCCTACTCCAGATCCTTGAAAACATTATCCCTGGAAGATTAGAAGGAATTATGGGTACTTTAGTTGAGCCAGTGGGATGGATTAGTGTTGTGCCACTGCTGTAATAGCATTGGTAACAGCCCCCATTTCGATGTGGAGCAAAGTAAATGCTAATGAGCCAGGAACAAGGGAATAGGCTTGCAAGAGATGTTGCAATAATGTCAGAACCTAACGTCTTGCATGCATCTTTCCCACTTCAGGGCAAGGCTCTAACGTTAAATCCCACAGGGCAAATCTGGCCTTTATAGGTACAATTGATAATGCAATATGGATGCAATTTCCTTCAATACTTAAGAGGGTGATAAATCTGCAAGCTGGTCCCAATATTTATCAGCCATTTGCAACCATTTGCTGCTGCAAATAAAATATTTCTCTGAAGTGATGAAATCGAACCCCATGATTTCCAAACCTACACTCTTGCAGCAGAGAGCCGAGACATGACAAAACCTCCGGCACCCCCCACTGCAGTGTCAGTGGGTATCCCAGAGGTTAGATGTGGAAAAGCTGCTGGGCCAGGTGAACAATTAATCCCATGTCAAGAGAGAAATGTGAACCCCTGCTACATCACTGGATTTGCCAGCAGGCGAGCTTTACCTACTGCTGGTGCACTGCTGTTCAAAATACAGATGTTGTCAAACAGAGAGCGAGTGATTTACTATCATACAATGGCAGATTAAAGCAGTACACCTAAAATATTTGCCCCAAAAAACACATTATTGAGGAAAAGTGAATGTCTGCATGCATCCATTTGCTGCATTGTGTGAGCAAACAGTAGAAATCTCCATCAGTCACTAACTTTACTTCCTACTTCTACCTTAGCCAGTATTATGTCTCAAGGGGAAGACTTGTTTTTCCTTCTTGTCTGATTAACATTTGTTTTTCCTTTTGCCTTATGCTCTCCAGCACACAGCGGCATCACATTGATCTGTACTTAACCTGACTTTTAATAAAACAAGTTGTATAGCTGGTTTCCCTTGTGTCACCAACATTATCATAAAAGAATGTATGTCCAGCAGCCGTCAATTGATCCGTCCTTTTGGGGATTCACTCCTTCCGTGTCTCGCTGGTGGTCTGGCTCATCGTCTAACTTGTGCTCTAATGACCCTCCAGGCCTTACATGCAGCTAATGAGCTGATGGATCAGTGCATCGATCCAAGTGCCGCAGTCTAGGAATGCCCAATTACCTTAAGTAAACAGTGCAGAAACTCAGCTTTGAGCACAGCCTGAAGACTACAACAGAGTTCAGGAAGGAAACACAGAAAGCAGGGAGAGAGCACACTATGCAATTCAAATTGCATTGTGTCACACTGTGATTTTACTCTTTGCTATTTGTCACTTGAATATCAAGTAGGGAAAAATTGAATACATCGATAAAAAACCATTCTGCAAGTAAAGCAGAAAAGCTAAACAATAGTGATCCCCCACTCAATACACTTACAGCTCAACACAAAGAAACCTGTTACCTGTGGCTCTCTCTCAGGGCTTCCTTTCCCTTCCGCCATGAAATCATGCCTCGAGGAGACATCCTGGGCTTGCATTCGATTAGAACGTCGCCACCCTGTCGGGCCAAAGTTTGGGCCTTCAACAAGTTCTGGGAGAAGTCTGGAGCAATTGCTGGTGGACAAAAAAGAAAAGAAAAGTGGAAAGGCATGTGAATACTGTGAGGGAGACAAGAGAGGCGTAAAAAAAAGGAAAGGGAGAAAAAGAGACCGATGAGCAAGGTGGAAGAGCTAGAGTGCCTGAGCTTCCTAAAACACGCAGGTCACTAAATCCATTAGGCAGGTCAGCTCTCACATCCTTTTCTTTCAACACACACATATCCACTGTAATGCATCCGTAAATGCAGGAGAACAGACGTGGGACATTTTATTTGAAAAGAAAGTGATTTTCCAGATTTCCTTGGGACGACATTATGCATTAAAGATAAAACCACGGGACTCTGAAGCAAAACGAGCGAATGTAAAACAAGAGGGAGGCTTTGCTGCTGTTGCTTTAGGCCTTAATTACTAAGGCGCCGTCGTCCGGAGCTGTTTTGTATGCGAAACTACTCAGCAGAAAGCTCTTCAAAGTGAATACACAGCCTGGCGCCAGTGACATGGCTGAGCACCTGCCAACATATGCCGGTGCACGTGCGTATGCAGCACTATACAACAATGTACGCTTGCACCTATGCACATATTGCCCCCTCACAATTATTTCTTGACACTCTGTGTGAAAAGCAAGCCAAGAGTTTCTGTCTTCCTCGTTTTCTCTGTTTACATGGGTGGTTTATATGACCTCGGGACTTTCAGTACAATCTGTTTATAATGGGTAACTTAAAAGCAGGTCGCGTAGACCAATGTCTGTCATATTCTCTACTTGAGAAAAGAGAAAAAGCAATAATAATAATTGAATTTAATTAGCCAGGCAAGCTTAACATAGTTAATTATAAACAAATCCACCTACTCAAGTTTCCAACATATTTAGATGTCTTATAACTGAAACTATTTATTAATTATTCATTATATTTCTGATGCAATATGCAAATCCAGTTAACTTTCTGTGACAATACAACAAGTTATTGGCATTAGGTATTAGTAATCGCTGACAATTAGTGGCCAAGCTCTTGTGTGGTGACTGTTTTACTGCTACAGTAATTTTAGACCTTCGCACCAAACATTTAAGCCGAGCGGCTCTGTGACCTTTACATCATCAACCCTGTCTGCATTCTTGCAGTTACTTTATGTTCAGCTGACTGTCAGCGTTAGATATGTTTCTGAACAGAAAGCGTTTAAACCTCATCTGTCGAGCCGTGGCATTGCTCCTGAGAGTTTTACAAATGTTATTGCATCAAACTCACACGCCAAAGTACTTAAAATGCAGTTTGCAGGAAAAGGATTCACTCTGTTTCCAAAACAATAGCCCAAATGTGCAGAGCCAAATGAGTAAGTATACCAGACAAGATATGGAATATATTTTTTCAGCTCTTCGTACCCAGACGATTTCAGCATCTTGTTTGTTTTGTACTACCTTTACCTGTTGACCTGAATTCCTGTTGCCAATTATGTGCCTGCCTTTTGACAATTTCTCCAAACCAAAAGCCTTTTACTCTAACTCTACAGTATACACTGCATATTGTGTCAGCTACTGCAGCTGTACTTTGAGACATGCCTCATCTTCCATAATTACACTGCATCTACCGAAAGTAACCATACATCAAAAACACAAACGCATGTGATCCATGAACTTCACAAGAAGTGGAGGTTTTCTGGTAATATTCTGGAAACTGTGCATAATGAGCATATTTGCATAATTGACAGTAAAAAGGTGTTCTTATTTATGTTATGCTTGGTATCAGTGCACCCTCTAAGGTCATCATCTGTCTGAAACAAGCCATTTTATCATGTGCCTCTTGACGATCTAGCTGAAAACTCTGCCTGATGATATTTGAATAACATAATATATAACTATTCAACATATAGTTGTTTTATCCTGGTATACACAAACACTCAGTCCAGTAAACATGTCAGTCACTTCGGCCTTGCTAGGCATGGACAAGCATCAAATAAGGTCATGTGCACAGAGCTAGAGTACTACTGGCAACAGAACTTCAGAAATAATTGTGTTTTTTCCTCAGTCTCCTTCACAGAGTGAAGAAAACTCATATTTATTGTATTGCAAAGACTTTTCTGAAAGAGTAAAAAAGGAGAATGTTACTGGAAAAATGTATTTAGCATTTTTATTCTAGCAGGTATAAGAGATATAGCCTTGGGTTAAATTCTGTTTTGTTAATTAAGACAAATGAACAGCTTTCTATCTTTGGTCTTACCTACAACTCTCAGCTCGGCATTGGTAAAGATTCGACCGTGCTTGTTCTCTGCCACGCACTGGAACATGCCAATGTCAGCCAGGTTCAAGCTGCTGATTGTCAGAACTCCATTATTCACCTGAACTCTGTCCTGTTGGAGACAGAAAGACACACATGCATGCATCAAATACTTAAAATGATCTGAAATGAAAACTGCTCAACAGCCAGACAACAAACAAGTTTAGAGAATATTCGAGGAAGCAACTGAAGGTTCTTGCCTCAGGTGCAAAATATGCCCCAGTACACTCCAAGGTTCGCATCTAATCAGGACCACCATCTTTGTAGATGGTATTCTGGTACTCCACGTACTCTGCACTTCAACTGGTGTTTTACTGAAACCGAGGAGAACTTGACAGCACGTCTCTAACGGTAAAATTAGTATTTTAATAAGTATATGATACAGTAAAAGTGCTAGACTGAAAAGATTTACATTGGGCAGAGCTATATTGAGAGATTTAATTAATATTCATTACAGAACAATAATTAAAATCAAGCACATCAAACTTGCTGCTGACTCTTTTTTTACTCCACCAAATACTCAGGACCTAGTTTATAAATATATATAGATATAGATATACAATGCTATTAATTGTTTTAAAATGAATACATATACCTTCAAAAACACCTTCGTAATAAAACTGATACAAAGTTCTTCACTTTCCACTGCTCGTTTGACCTTTACAAGGTTTGGCACCTCTTGTTTCTCCCGTTTTATAGTTACCCCAATTTAATTGTGGCAGCACTCATTGTTCTTGCCCTTGATCTTTCCATAGAGTGTAGCTGGACCTTTTAATGCCTCTGACAAAGTAGTCCAGA
The DNA here is from genome assembly GCF_057381915.1 of Diplotaxodon limnothrissa. NCBI lineage: Eukaryota > Metazoa > Chordata > Actinopteri > Cichliformes > Cichlidae > Diplotaxodon > Diplotaxodon limnothrissa. The sequence continues at coordinate 6,968,450 of NC_140615.1, read as the reverse complement.
GGGTCCTGCCGTCAGTCTGTCTGTCGTCTGGAATCATTACAGCACTGGCACTTGAAAAGACAAGGACTGTCCCTTAACGTCAGTCTGTGACACCGCAGAGGACTTTCAAATAGAGTTCTTTCTGACGACTAGTAACAAGATAAGAGACATGGCTGACCTAGCAACTAAAACCACCGCCAGAGGATGTCCTGGGTGTTGATGCATCCAGCAGTTTCCAGGTGGAAAATAAGCAGTCCCATAAATTTGGCTACGGCTGGGTGCATGTATGTGTATTCAAGGAAAAAAGAAAATGATAAAGAGAGAGGGAGAGGACCACAAAGAGAGGGAGGATTTTGAATAGATGATAGATGGTTCTTTTCAGGTTACACAGTGCACAAGCCCAGGGCTGTGCACTTACGAACCCATAAAAGCACAGGTTGGTGCCATTCTGCACTATTCTGTACCCTGACACTTAGTGGTAGCTCTATCACAATCTCCTTAGCACTGAAGACAAATTGTGGCATTGTCTACTTTATCAGCATCTTTAATTATGCTTGACTCTTGTCTGATATGAACACTTTATCAAACTGAGCTCTGAAAAGTTAAGTCATGGGCACCTTGTTGCTGCTTTCTCTGTATCTTGTAGTGATCCTATCGCTCACCTATAGTAGCTAGACTGTCGCAGGTATGCAACTACACCATTAGAACTGCGGAAGGCACGTAGCAGGTTTTGAGGGTCGTAGGCAGAGAAACCATCTCTCGTGTATGTAACTAAAAGGCGGAGCTGGTAGTGTAGTGAAAAAAGTACAAGCATGAGTGGGTTCTTGTTTTGCCGGGGTGACATTTTGAAGTGACAGCTCTCCTCTGCGCCATTTAATTCCCTTGGAACAGACGGAAAATGAGGTGGAGAGGGAGGAAAAAGCTTGAAAGATAGCTTAAGAAAGAGAAAGAAAGCGCCGAGGATGCTGAGACAGAGAGGAGGGAGAGAGAACTGATCCATTCTAATGAGGAATAACAAATGGCCCCCTTGGCCTTCCCCTCCTGCTCCCTCTCCTTCTACACTGCTGACCTTTGGGTTTGGAAATTGATTTACTGTTGCCGCGGTTGACGGTGGCATTTTGAAAATGGTAACACCCCACCTCATTAATATAGCCACATGTACAGAGAATATGTTACCTTGGCTACCTGCCAAAGGAAGTTTTACAGTTATTTACTAATCAATGCTGCAAATGCACATGTGGAATGATAAGGGCTTCCTGTGGTTAAGCATGTGTGGGCCTTCAAATTAAATAAAACTTGAAATGGCTCAGAGATAAAATGTTTAAAATAATATTGCCTATTTTTACAGATTCAGACTTAAGCTGCTCCTCATACAGACTTTGCAGATTAATACTTTGGTGTCATAATGGCAAAAACGTAATCTTCCTTGGTGCTTGTGTGTTGACATTAAGCTCTTAAATTAAAGTGCCACATATTTGGGGTACCTATCTCAGTTCCAGACAACAAAACCCCACCAGCCCCCCCTTTAAAAGCATGTCCAAACTAAATAGGAACTGTCCAGTTTTGAGCCCATTACACCCAGCCCAAATTCTGACACAATCGGTGACTGTGATTCTCTAGAGCTGGTCTTTTTAGGCAGAAAGCACACTCACTCCAGCAGCACAATAACACAAAACAAGGCAAATTGCCTAAATGTGAAATGCACTTTGGATGATAAGGCATTTCTCACCCTCCCCAGAGAGGAGAGACTTAATGATCAAATTGAGAGTTGCAGATAAGAGTGAGATTGAGCGCTAAATTGTCGACAAAGTCCCCAGTTGATGACAGGCAGAAAATGGCATCACTTTGGCTCCTTTGCAAAACACATACAAACACCCACCCCCGGCACATACACACACACGTTTGATGCCAAATTTAGTCCCAAGCAAATAGAGGCATTTCAAATTGACATGTTCTTGCCAAGTACAAGCCTATGAGTTGGAAGCATTATTTGCTTCGAAGCAAAGTGAATCCCAGCAAAACAGCGCAGTAACACGCAGTGCATCCTTTAACCAAGATGCACTGCGTGTTACTGCAGGAATCTGCTGTGATCTTATCATCTTTCATCTTACACATTAAATTACATTCATCTCCACCCAATGAACTGGTTAAGGGCTGTTGACGGAAAAAGAAATATTGCTATGCTGCTAACAATAACAATACCATTTAACTACTAGCCTATATACTTCAGTCTTTCAGTAGTCTTAATGTGCTTGTTTTCAAAGCACACCTTCGTACTACTTGGTATTGATTAGAGGTGGAGAGGACAAATTAGTATGTTTTTATGCTGGTAATTAAATGCATCTTTTATGGAACCAAATCTAAGGAGAAAAGTAAGCACACAGTGCATGTTTATTATGTGTGTGGTTAAAACGTGTAGATGAAAAAATAAAAAAGCAGGATAGCTAAACTGTTCTGTTTTTTGCTGCTATGTTGCAAAGTCTTACAACCAACCACCTGAAACAGCAGAGGAGTTTGGCCAGCAAGTGATTTGCACAACCACAATTTTAAACTGATTTTCTGGCATGAAAGTAGAGTTATCATTTGATTATCTTGTTTCAAAGAATCTTCAGTGTTTGACAATTCAGCCAAAGTTAATTTGACAATTCAGTCTGAAAAGGTGATGCTTCTTTGTTTCAGACTGATTTTGTGATCAAAGGTAAGATCCTTTTCTTTCTTTCTTTTTTTTTTTTTACCCATTTTGTATTATTTTAATTTATTTTTCATTTGTTTCTTTCTATTTTTGTTGTGCTTTTTTGTGGGGGCCAGTGCTGCACAGAGGGGAATTGGCTTTTTTATGTGTCTTTGCAGCAATGTAAGAAATCTCAGTTTAGGAAGAAATCCATTTTACCTCCATGGGGTCCAGAGGCTCTCCATTCTTCAGCCAGCGGTACGAGGGTTTTGGTTTGCCACTGGCCTTGCATTCCCACACCAGAGTCTCATCAATGGTCTTCTGTACATCCTGAGGCTTTTCAGTAAAGTGAGGTGCAGCTAGAAAGTCAAAATACACACACACACACACACATATATATATATATATATTTTTTTTAAATTAACACTTTATACCTAAACACATGCCTTAGCATTACCTCAAGCAGCGGAATTTGAAAAAAAAATCTATGAATTAGCCAAGCACGGCAATTACTTCTTTAAAAAGCATTCAAGGGCACAAATCATAAATGTACTCCTAATTAACTTGAAGCTGACCTCGACATGGAAAATATATAAATAAGTAATGCTTTATAAGGTTAGCACAGAGAAAAATCAATAGTGAATAGGTGAGACCATCCACGGTAAAGTGTAGAAGTTTAAAAAGATGCGGGTCCACTGACACTAACAATGGCTCTCTGCTTCTTTGCTTTCCGCAGTGCAGTTGGTAACATAGGCAAGTGACTTTTTGACACTTGTCATATCAATTTAAAGACATAATGGTGGTTTTCCTGCCGCACAAATAGCCAGCACCTTATATAAGATTTATGGACCCCAGGAAGCACCCACGCAAATGCATGACACCCTGCCAGGGTCAATGAGAGTCAGTCAGGCTTGATTAGGTGTGCTACTTTAATAATGTAATAATAATAATATCATAAAGTATTAGCACCTATAGCACATTCAGTGCCAAGGAGGTTTTTTTGCAAAGGAGCTCCTCACCCACGTACAGCAACTTCAGCCAATCATTTTCCATTTAAAATACAGTGTTTTATAAATGGTGTCATTTCAGATCAAAATGTGATTATTTAATAAGACAATCAATATAAATTAGTTGTACCGCATTTTATGAACCTTAGCATAGGGGTGGGGTTACTGCCATATAAAAAAATTCTGCTGTTTAATAACATAAAAGACAAACAAACAACAAATCTTTATATGGCAGAAAGGATGGCTGCTTTTATGGACTATTGTGTCTGTGAATACAACTCTTTGTAAAGCAATATGAGTAGCTATGGGTGCATTTCCTGTTCAGTAGAGATCCGATAATATTTTGTTATCAAATGGTTATTTTAATGATCATTTTGATAGAGGGAAGTACATTTAGTATGGTAAATGTGCAAAGTACTGAAAATGTGTGACTATAGAAACAGGAGTGCATGACAGCCTGTTAACAACATTACAAATGAGGTTGTCTGAGATAACATAATGGAATGGAAGAAGCCATGCAAGTGACTTCTACACAAAGTCAATCTGATTGAGACTGAGCCCATTCGAATGCAGTAAACCATGATCTGATTACTTAAAACCCCCTGGAACTGCAGAAGGACAATTAAGCGGGGAATGAAAGGAGAGAGGCCGACCCTTATTGTTACTGTGCTCGTTCTGTTTTGTTGTCACTAGCTCCACATCCCCGTATTGATTCTTCTATTCTTCTGCAGAGTTGATGGATGTCCCACAAGCCCCTGTCTATGGGACTTTAAAATGAGATTACTGATTTTTATCACCTGGCAGCTGGTCAATCTGTGGGGCTTTGAGATGAGACACGACTTAAATCTTACAAAGAGAAACATGACTTCCCCACAACTGTAGCTGAGATGAGGCACAGAGGCCAGCGCTCTAGCTATAAGTTGCTGAAAAATCACTACCTTGTTTAGAACATGACCATAACACTTGATCATTTTACTTATTTTAAGCATTGTCAGCCATGCTACTGCTTGGAGTAATGCATATTCAGTCCTCAGCCTACCAACAGGTACTGTGAGCATTTCATCTAACCCACAGCTCCTGCAAAAAAAAAAACCCTATTATCATATCAAAGACATCCTCCTTCACAGGAAAGAAAAATCTGGATTTGATGATTTCACTCAAGCACATCCCTATTGGGACTCGTGGGCAGATATCATCAATGCATAAACTGCAAAATAATGGAGAGAAAAACCATAAAAATACTTAATCAAGGACTGCTAAAAGCTTTTTCAGAATATGGTCCATAAGTCCAGTGTGGTGAAGGAAAAATCACGCCTCTCTGAAAGGTGGTATAAATCTGTGTGCCCCGTCTTACCTGCTGGCTCAATAAGGAGCTTGTCTGAACTGTACTACTGGTAATAGGTTAATTTACTACCACATCCCACTATATGATGCAGTTGTATACAGGCTCTAATAAAAACCACAGATTGCATGACAACATATAAAACTTTCTGTTACACTCCACGCCAATGGCGCACTCCTGTTCGAAAGATTTTCAATCATACTTCAGAGCAGTGAACCTCTGAAGAGGTTTAAATAAGGTTATGAATCAGTGGGTAAAGGATTTGGTAAAAGTCTCTGAAACTACATGACATATGAGGAAGAAGACTGACAGGTTGAAGGCATGAGATATTTTTTTAATCTCTGAGAGGTGTGAAGTAAGGTAAGTTTGAGATCAAACACAGGCAAACCGCGCTCCTGCTCACCGTAATAAGACAGCTTTCCTTTCACCGAGTTTTTTCCTCTGCTGTTCTCTGCCACACATTCGTACATCCCGGCATCCTCCTGCTGGAAGTAAGGGATTTCTAAAACTCCACTGGCTTTATTTATGTCCACCTTCCTGGTAAAGGAGGCTCCATCCACTTTTTTCCAGCTGATTGTTGGCACAGGGCTAAAACCACAAAAATACACACACACGCAAAAACAACATATATCAACACTGGTGTTTAACATAATAAACTGGTGACAGTCCATGCTAATATATTCATTGGTTGTTGATTGTTTATTTGACTTATATGGATATGGAGCCACCTTTTTGTGACAGAAAAATGAAGAAGGCTTGTACAAATATTATGTGTAGAATTTAAAAATCTTTCTACAATTATTGAATTTGCACAATTTCAATTATACAAATTTATGCATTTCACAAATGTCTTTGAAAGCAACTTTCAAATATTAGAGCTGCAAAACTAAAAATGGCCAATGAGTATTTTGGTATATTATTGAGATCTACCTTCACTTAATATATGAGAAAGAATAATGAATATTAGCAATAAAGTGCTTTTAAGTAGAAATAACATGAAACATGAAGTTGTGAGTGTTTCTTTTCTTTACAGTCTGTGAAACAAGAAGAGTATTTTTTTTTTTGCTCTTACCATGCAGCTTACAATGGCAAAGCAAACAGCTCAGTGTGTAGTTATGAAAGTGGCGTAACAATTCACAGCGGGACGTACTTTCCAAGTGCAAAACATTCCAGTTTGACAGTGGAGCTCTTAGCAACGGGGACAACTTCAGGAAACTGCACTTCAATCTTTGGCTCATATTCGCCCATCACACCTGCAGTTACAGAGAGAAAAAAGGGAGAGATGCCTCACATATATGAGGGGGGATTCTTTCAGCTTAAGGACTGAAAAGGTCACAATGAAAGAAAATCAAAACATACTTTAGATCACTATGTGATGATGCTGTATATGGGCTCTAAGAACTTCTACATCTCACTCTGGGAGATGTTTTTGATTGCATTTGTTGGCTTGTAGATTTAAATTTCAATTATTTTCTATAAATGCACAGTGAAAACGTTTAACTTAATGAGTCAAGTCAAAGTCATAAATGATAGAAATGATTACACTCATGTATTTTTCATCCAAAACAAGTACTGTTGCACATATAATTTGTATAATTATACACAAAAACACATTCTGTGAAAGAAAACTAAATAAAATAAAAATGTATACTGTTTTTGTACAACATGTTAAAAATATAGACACAAACGAGTGACCCCAGGACAGTGCATATATTGCTATGTAGGTGGGCTGACCTCCTTTTACATATTCACTGTAAACACCTCTTACTTATCCTGCCATCATCTCTTAATCTAAAAACAATGACATTAATTTCTATGTGATGGTAACGTTGTGCAAATTAGTCAAGCTGAGAAAAGTATATGTACCTTAAACAGTGACAGAATTACTTTACCTATTCCTTAATGGTATCACACACTTTTTAATACATGTCAGTATATCGTATTTGTATATTGTATTCTATATTTGTATTTATGCTACTTAAGCTTTTATGCACCATGGGAAGAAAATATTGTGTAATGACAATAAAGAGTTTGTTCTTGAAAGGTCAGTTTTCAGATGTGCAGGCATTCTAGATTAACTTTAAAACTACTTTAAAAAAAGATTCATTTACCACTTTCTAAAATAACATCATGAAATGCACAGTGCAAAGAGGTTGCCGTGCCTGGAATGTATAAAAATAAATTCATCTGACTTTGACAATAGTGTTTCCATCTTTTCAACAATCAGATCAGAGAATATCAAAACACTCTGAAAACACTCTCAGACTTGGCTGTGAAAATTGCCAAGTTTTAATGAAAGTCAATTAAAAAACAAAAAAGCCTTTCTCAATTTTACATGTCTCAAAACACAGTCCCTGTGTGTATTTTTAGTAAATAGCTTCTTTCATACCATCAACGCGCAGGACCAGAGGTGTTGGTGGACCTTCAACGCTGCTTTTGGTGACCGTGTTGGTGACTACACAGGTGTAATTCCCCACATCAGAGGGTTCCACTTTCGCGATGTAGAGATTGCCCGTCTTCTGGGACACAAATCGCCGCGTGTCCTGGGTGACATACGAGGGGTGCTCATTGAAGATCCATGTGAAGCTAAGTTCTGTGAACGCAATCAAAAAGCAGCAGATGAAAAACACATGCTGTGTTTGAGCATCGCCTACACCCATATACAGATAATGTGTGCTTCATCAGCAGCCTCGTCACTTCAGAGGGTAAGTGGATGCCTTCAGGGATAAAGCAATTAGTGGATTGGACTGAGCACCAGCCTTCCTTGATTAAAAACACAATTTATAATTGAAGCGCAATTACTCTTACTCACTGTTGAATAAATGTCCTCAATATGGTAAAAGTTTCATACGTCCACTAATCTGAAGTCATGATGCTGTGAATATGAATAATTTGCTATTCATCCATGATAACAAGCTTCTGGAAAAGCCTCCCAGTACTATCAACCAAATGGAGTGCAGTCAGAGAGGCTTTGCACTAACAATCAGCAACATTATAAAAAAGGAATGATGGTGTTTTGACATATTGACACTAGGATAGATTGCTCTGGACCATATTGCATCCCTGTCCCAAAAGCAATCTTGGCTGTTGGTAAAAACTTGTCTAAGTGATGATTCTGCACTACAGTACAGGGAATAATTGAGATGTGAGTCGGACACTCATCTACTGACTCAGTATTCTTCACTTCTGCTCATTAGGGGTCAAGAGGATGTGTGGGCTTTGGCATATTACTGCTAACCTTGCAGATCACAAAGTGATACAGAGATCATAATCTTGACAACGTGTGTAACAGCTTTGATTATTTTATTCGTACTACCCTGGTCACCTGCATTCTCTTCTTTAACTCCTAGTCACAGGAAACTGGCCTGACGTCTCGCCAGATGCAACCTGTAGGGCCCTAATCTGAGAGCTGAGTGGTAAAATGCAAAGAAAAATCCTAAAATTATGACATTTTCAAAAAATCCCTGTACACAGCTAGGAAATCCAGGTAAAGATAATGGCATCTTAGCCCTTAAGAGAGTTATTAAGGTGAAAAACTGCCAGGAGAAGGGAAGAATTTCAAGAGTTTTAAGCTTAAGAGTTTTTTAAGGAGTTGGAAAACCAGCAAAGACAATCATCACAGAAACTGATGAAAGCTGAGCCAATTTCTATTAATATGTAGGTAAATAAATATAAGCAAAGACATAAAACAACTTTCAGCACTTTATAAAAAATGCACATCTGTTTTCATACTGTGTGTTGTAGGCACTTTTAAAGTAGTATCTGTCGCTTCTTTGGTCAGAGTACCTCTGAGAACATTCCTAACTAACACCTTTCTAGAAATGTTTACACTAACTTAGTCTGTTTTATATTCCCTGTAATTATGCCAGCCTCTTTCCTGTGACCCTGTAAGTGAGTTTTTGTTTGAGTTCCTGTATAATGAGCATGTGAAGGTGTTCCCTTTTTACCAAGCACAGAGCAGATTTTTATATGCATTGGAGGAGTAAAGGACAGCCTGACCTTGTGATCAACACAACTGCAGATTGAAACTTGGACCACATATTTCAATCACACCTTTCTCTCCAAGAATGTGTCAGTGATGCCCAGAACTCCAATATGAGAAATAATTTTTACAGTATGTAAAATCATGCGTGTAAGCGCCCTCTTTTTTTGGCCTTGGTGTGTGGCTTCTTCTTTGGATTTACCTTTTGAGCATACTGTATAATGTACATGGAATTTGTTACCACCATACATATTACCTCATGTTTCAAAAAATTAAATACATGAAATAGTCAGTAATTAGTGAATAACAGAAATATGGACAGGTGCATATTTTTAAAAAACTTGATTCAGACAAAAACAAGTACTGCCCCCAACTGGTTCTTCTGTAGGTTTCTTCCTCTTAAAAGGGAGTTTTTCCTTCCCACTGTCGCCAAGTGCTTATTCGGAGGGGGTTGTTTGATTGTTGAGGTTTCTCTCTAATATTACAGGGTCTTTACCTTACAATTGAGGCGACTGCTGTTGTGATTTGGTGCTATATAAATAAAAATAAAATTGAACTGAATAGAATTGAATTGAACTTGTATTTTGAATTATTTAGCAAAGCTAAGCTAACAACCTTCTGACTGTACGCTTATATTTAAGAGTGGGATTGTTCTTCTCTCATAACTCTTTGCCAGAAAGCAAAGAGGTGTATTTCCCATAACATTGAACTAATCATTTAATTATAGCCATAGCACTTCACTTTTAAGGCATCTCCTAGCCTCTATGACTTACCAAACATAAATTCTAGCTCTATCCATTCAAACCGCAAAGGGAATCATTGAAATATCCTCCTCTCTCATAAATAATACATGCCAGCTCTCATCCAGGCATTTCCATGTATATTTAATGTCTGTTTTTGAAATAATACCCTCTGTAGATGCAAAGCGTGACACAGTGAACAGCAAATAAGAGATTACTAATTGGTTAGTTAAAGATTTATGGTGAGAAAAGGAAGCAGGAAATAGAAATTGGAAAGCACCATTGGCTGTATCTTATGATTTGACTTAAGAGCCTACTATGGATGGGCAGTAATGGAATAATGCAATCATGACTGACAGTGAGTGGCAGATTTTCATTTTGTTTCCATTTAGCCTTTGTATAATGAACAGGCAGCATCAATTCCCCCTTAATGATCTGAGAAGAGGAAAGAGAAATGGAACATGACAGGCCAAGGACATACTGAATCAAGAGTGGGTTTTTGCACAAGTGTGTATTATATCAAAGAAAAGTACATGCTCAACTTTGTGTCAAAGTTTACTCTCACAAATCTTTTACCTCAACAGAAACAACCATCAACCATGGCTTCCTCTCTGTATTCATAATACAAAAGCTCACTGAAAAGGCTTAGGTCATGCACACGGGAAAAATCCCTGCAAGCAATGTGGGCTGTTACTAGCCAGCGAGCCCCCTCTGTTTTGGACGAGATGCACTGGGTTGACAAAACAAGTGATTTCAGCCTTGAGCAAATCTGAAAGGCCCATTTCCATTAGGGAAAGGAGGTCAGATGCATTAGGTCCTGGACTAACCAGAACAGCCATTCAAACTGTCTCAAAGCAAAAGATGATACAGAGTGACGTCTAATGCTAATACAGTACAGCACAGGGAAAGAATTATGTCGGAGCCCCTCTTGGACACTTGACAATATTTCGATCATTTCGAAACGTGCATCAACACTCTCTTTCAGCTTTAGAACATCCTGGCTGCACCACACTACTTCCTGCTGCGGTCTGAAGGGTTTCGAGGCGTCGTTAAAGTGAAATAATGGCTTCCTGAATCATGCATGGGGCACTGAAATCCTTTACAGGAGAGATGAGGCAGATCCGTGTCCAAGACCACATTTTTTGCTGATCGTGAATTATGTCCTGTCACCCTTTATGAGAACATGCCTTACTTTCCAACACTATGGCAGTCTATTTAAATGCCAGTCAGGATTTTCTGTATCAGATGAAAAACAATACAGCCACAGAGCCATAGAGCATCCCATTATATGTCTTTGCATATTCATTTTTCAGACCTTACCAATTTTCAAGTTTTTGTTTCTTTTATTCTAAATAATCTTTTTTTATATATATATATATATTTGACAAGATCAAACCAAATTTCTCCAGTGAACCTAATCTAATTTGAACAGCTAGATCAGGTACAATATAGCCATGCAGTGAAAATGAGCAGCCGAACCAAGACGAGAATGTGTGGGCGTGTGTGGATATGTATGAATGTGTAAGCATTCATGCATACTGTGAGCTACCCTTTCAGCGAATATGTCATAAAACTGAAGGTGATTCATCCTATAGCACATCTTAACATCTCCGTCAATCGCTATTATCCATGATGACAGCTGAATTTGACAAAACGTTGCCAGAAAATAGAGTATAACAGGCACTGGGCAAGGCCTCTAGAACGGCTATCAGTCTATTTGTACATTACTGGTTTGGACAAATGCAAAGAAAACAGCAGAGAAACAAACTGGCCCAGCTGAAATGAATTTGACCAAGTATAGCAATTACACCACTATAAAATTATGTTGTGACAGTCTGAAAGCACTTAATATGAAAATTGGATTTTTTGGAGATCCCTCTGTTTCACATTATCACAAGACATGTCCCGCATTCTATTTGATTGTGTTTATTTCATTCAGCAGCAGTTTAGAAATTTATCAGAAAACCAAAAAATTAATTTCTGTTTACTTGAAAGATGCCTGTTCTAGCAAGAGTTACGAGTTACTTCAACATTATTTTGGAGTATTATTATATTCAAAATAGAAACTTTTCAAGAAATGTTTAATGGCTTTTATCCAGCAGGTTCTTTGTTGCAGTTAGTTGTTGAGGAATTAATAAATAGGCAAAACAAATGTTAACATAAAAAATGTGCTCATCCATTTGACATGTTTATAAAACCACGATAATTACTTTAGCTGGTGCAGCCTTGGGTGTGTGCACTTCTTCACCAATTATTCTAATAAAGCCTGTTTTGCTCAGTAAAAAAAATAGCGTGTGTGCTGAATTGGTGTCTCCACTTGGTTCCTATTCAGCCAGTTGTTCCGCCTACTCCTTCCTTCATCCAACCTTCCACCCAGACTGAATAGACTGCTGCCCCAGTACTCAGGCTTGCTCCATGTCGTCACTCACTTCATTAAATGATAGCCCACACCACACTATTCAGGGTAGCTGTGATTTAGAGTGGGCAGCTTGCCTGAAAGCCTCATGTTATGTGTTGTGTTAATGCATTAGTGGTTAGTGTATCCCAGTACTTGGCTTGTTAACTGTTGTACATAAAAGCCTTACTATCTCTCACTTAGTGACTGCTAATTATTTCGTGAGCTATGTTGCTTTGTTATTTATCCATGCCATTTATAGACTGAGGCTCTCGGTGTCATGGTCCTGGGCCATGTTGGCCCAGTGTTCTTAGTTTTCTTGTATGTTTGTATTTTGTTCCTTATTTAGGCCATGTTTTCTGAGTTGCCCTGTTGTGTTGTTCCCTAAGTGTTTTCCCTTCATGGCTTTTACCCCCTGTGTGCCCCTCTGTGTATCTGTGAGCCCTCGTCTCTCCTTATGTTTTATTCCATGTTTCCCCTGCCCATTATGTCCAAGTTCTCCCCGTGCTCTCTCTCCCCCCCCCCTGTGTGCCCTGTGTATTTATGAGCCCTCGTCTCCCTTTGTGGTTGTTTCATGTTTCCCCAGCCCGTTATGTCTGTGTTTTCCCCGTGCTCTCTCTCCTCCTGTCTGAACCTCTGTGCACTTCCTGTTTACTTTGTGACTCTCACGCCCGTACATGTCATGTTCAGTTCACCCCGCCCTGTCTCGTTATGATTATCAGTGTCACCTGTGTTCCCCGTGTGTTCCCACTTTCCTCGTTAACCCTCTGTGTATTTCTGTCTGCGTCTCCCTCTGTTCGGCGTGACGTCGTCCCTCATGCTGTGTGTGGATCTCCCTGTGTCTCCCTGTGAGTTCTTAGTTTATGGTTTCCCAGTTTAGCCTAGTTTGTATGTTTGTTCTACCAGCAAATAAAGCTGTGTTTTGAGTTCACCTCCCCGAGTCTGTGAGTCCTGCATTTTGGGTCCAACTCCTGCCTGCCGCACAGCGATTCATGACAGTACGACGTCACCACAACATGGACCCAGCAGACTTACCCGGGGAGAGCGATCTGATACGTGTCCAACGCCTAGTCGAGTGGATAACCCACACTTCCAATACAAGGGCAAAGATTGTGGGGATAAATGCTATCGAAGCAATCCTCAAAGGAAATTCTCATCTCCGCCAGGTCAGAGGATGTTTGGACTTATTGGCCAATTTGAATGAAGCCCGGGAGGCGGCGCGAACTCGGGAAATATCAGACTTGGCCCAGCAGCAACAGACAACAGCCACCCTGGAGCAGCCGCGTCAGTTTCACCGGCCGGATGTGGTTTTGCCCGGCCCTTTGGAGCCATCTGCGGGGAAGAAACGTCGATCACGCCGCGGGCGCGCCACCCCACAGCCGGACGTTCGGACTTTTACATCGCCGGCTGTGGTGAATAAGGACTCTTTTTCTGTGTCGAACCGTGGGACTATTCGTTCAGGGGTTGTGTTTTGTGCTACGGATGGTAATGTGAACAGTTTATTAGCTGCCCAGCCTCCTGAAGCTCTCTTAGCTGCCCAGCCTCCTGAAGCTCTCTTAGCTGCCCAGCCTCCTGAAGCTCTCTTAGCTGCCCAGCCTCCTGAAGCTCTCTTAGCTGTCCAGCCTCCTGAAGCTCTCTTAGCTGCCCAGCTACAAGCTGCGTCTCCTGTGTCCCCGCTAGCACAGTCATTAACTCCACCACAAGCTCCATTTTCACCTCTACCATCGCTTCAGTCATCAGTTCGGTCTGCCACTCAGTCGCCCTTAGCTCCATCATCCACACTACCACCTGTTTCTCTTCCACCACAACCGTCACTACACCCAGCCATTCAGGCTGCTACTCAGTCAGTCATTCAACCCATAGCCCTGCCATTAAGGCACTCTGTAGCCGAGCCATTAGCCGCCCGACCCGCAGCCACTTCAGCCACTCCTCCACCCGTCACACCTCCACTACAACCATCACTGCAGTCTCTAGCGCAGTCTCCTGCAGCTCTGCTTTCCCCAGTGCAGTCTCCAGTGTCCCCAGTGCAGTCTCCAGTGTCCCCAGTGCAGTCTCCAGTGTCCCCAGTGCAGCCTCCTGCAGCCCTGCTTTCCCCAGTGCAGTCTCCAGTGTCCCCAGTGCAGCCTCCTTTAGCACAGTCACCCACTCAACCACCAGCACCACAACCGTCACTACCTCTAGTTCATTCCCCTGTGAAGTCATTAACTCCACCACCTACTCCACTCTCACCACCACCGTTACTACAGACATCAGTTCAGTCCCCTGTGCAGTCGTTTACTTCTCCACCGTTAGCAGCTCAGGTCCCCGTGTGTCCAGCAGCTCAGGTCCCCGTGTGTCCAGCAGCTCAGGTCCCCGTGTGTCCAGCAGCTCAGGTCCCCGTGTGTCCAGCAGCTCAGATCCCCGTGTGTCCAGCAGCTCAGGTCCCCGTGTGTCCAGCAGCTCAGCTCGCACCTGAACCTTTGGCCCAGTTCCCCGTAGCAGTGCAGTTTTCTAGCCAGCTTAACGTTGAGCCCGGGGTCCCAATTCTCTCTGGCTCTACATCGGCTCCTGCTGGAAGCTCGGATGAGCTCATCCAGCACTCCGCGGCTCCCGTGTCGCCATCTACCTCGTCCGCTGGGGGTTCCAGTGAGCCCAGCCAGCACCTCCTCGTCTCCGCTGGAGGGTCCGAGGGGCCCGTTCAGCCTCCTGTCTCCGCTGGAGGGTCCGAGGGGCCCGTCCAGCCTCACGCCTCGTCAGCTGGAGGGTCCGAGGGGCCCGTTCAGCCTCCTGTCTCCGCTGGAGGGTCCGAGGGGCCCGTTCAGCCTCCTGTCTCCGCTGGAGGGTCCGAGGGGCCCGTCCAGCCTCACGCCTCGTCAGCTGGAGGGTCCGAGGGGCCCGTTCAGCCTCCTGTCTCCGCTGGAGGGTCCGAGGGGCCCGTTCAGCCTCCTGTCTCCGCTGGAGGGTCCGAGGGGCCCGTTCAGCCTCACGCCGCATCAGCTGGAGGGCCCGAGGAGCCTGTCCAGCCGCCACCTGCGACCGCCTCGTCGTCGCCTGGTCCGGCTGCATCCGCCTGTGCTTCTGCTACGCCTGGTCCAGCCTCTGCCTGTGCTTCTGTTACGCCTGGGCCAGCCTCTGCCTGTGCTTCTGCTACGCCTGGGCCAGCCTCTGCCTGTGCTTCTGCTCCGCCTGGCCCAGCTTCGGCTTCAGCCTGTGCTCCCCCTGGTCCAGCCTCAGCCTCTGCAGCTCCGCCTGGTCCAGCCTCAGCCTCTGCAGTTCCGCCTGGTCCAGCCTCAGCCTCTGCAACCTCGTCTGGTCCGGCCTCCGAGTCTTCGTCCTCGTCTGGTCCGGCCTCCGAGTGTTCGTCCTCGTCTGGTCCGGCCTCCGAGTCTTCGTCCTCGTCTGGTCCGGCCTCCGAGTCTTCGTCCTCGTCTGGTCCAGCCTCAGCCTGTGCTTCGCCTGGTCCGGCCCCCGCATCGCCACCGTCTGGTCCTGCCTCGTCTGGTCCTGCCTCGTCTGGTCCTGCCTCGACTGGTCCTGTGCCCACCAGGCCATGGCCAGCACGCCTGAGACTGGAGGGCCGCCGCTGCCTTCCGCGCGGTCGGCCCCCTGAACTGCTCCGTCGTCTCCTTCGCCGCCGCCGCTGCCTTCCGCGCGGTCGGCCCCCTGAACTGCTCCGTCGTCTCCTTCGCCGCCGCTGCCTTCCGCGCGGTCGGCCCCCTGAACTGCTCCGTCCTCGTCCCCCCCTTCGCCATCGCCGCTGCCTTCCGCACGGCCGGCCTCCGGACCAGCTCTGTCACCTGTGCCTCCCACCTGGTCGGCCCCCCGACCGTGTGACCCGTGAACTCTTGTGCCTGTGGGCTCTGGGTCGGCCCCCTGAACCTTATTTGGACTATAGTCATGTGCTCCTGTGTTTTCTGTTGTTTGTTTTTGTTTCCCGTTCTGGTCCCTCCGTCCTGGTCCCCCGCCTCCCGCCCTGGGTGGGTTGTTTTCTGTTTTTGTTTTTTCGGGTTTGGGCTGTCGGGAGCCAGCCCTTGAGGGGGGGGTACTGTCATGGTCCTGGGCCATGTTGGCCCAGTGTTCTTAGTTTTCTTGTATGTTTGTATTTTGTTCCTTATTTAGGCCATGTTTTCTGAGTTGCCCTGTTGTGTTGTTCCCTAAGTGTTTTCCCTTCATGGCTTTTACCCCCTGTGTGCCCCTCTGTGTATCTGTGAGCCCTTATGTTTTATTCCATGTTTCCCCTGCCCATTATGTCCAAGTTCTCCCCGTGCTCTCTCTCCCCCCCCCTGTGTGCCCTGTGTATTTATGAGCCCTCGTCTCCCTTTGTGGTTGTTTCATGTTTCCCCAGCCCGTTATGTCTGTGTTTTCCCCGTGCTCTCTCTCCTCCTGTCTGAACCTCTGTGCACTTCCTGTTTACTTTGTGACTCTCACGCCCGTACATGTCATGTTCAGTTCACCCCGCCCTGTCTCGTTATGATTATCAGTGTCACCTGTGTTCCCCGTGTGTTCCCACTTTCCTCGTTAACCCTCTGTGTATTTCTGTCTGCGTCTCCCTCTGTTCGGCGTGACGTCGTCCCTCATGCTGTGTGTGGATCTCCCTGTGTCTCCCTGTGAGTTCTTAGTTTATGGTTTCCCAGTTTAGCCTAGTTTGTATGTTTGTTCTACCAGCAAATAAAGCTGTGTTTTGAGTTCACCTCCCCGAGTCTGTGAGTCCTGCATTTTGGGTCCAACTCCTGCCTGCCGCACAGCGATTCATGACACTCGGAGGCTGCACCAGAAAGTAGTTTCTCTTGTTTGCCACAATTATCATTCAACTACATGTTGCAGTATGCCGAGGCAAACAAGTTTTTGTGTAGTGGTGCTCCGTCTTGTACTTCTGTTTAGCCCCTTTTTGCAACCTATTTCACATGGCAGCTGCCATCAGCCTCCAGCAACTGGTCACCAACCCCTTAGGGAATACACATTTCCCCTGGTGACTGAGGGTTGCCAGATCATCATCAGCGGATTCCTAGGGCTGTATGGCTGGGGCCCATGCAAAGGGAATTTGTAGGTAGGTAGGTAGGTAGACTGCATTTAGCTTAATTTAAAAAAATGGGTCATGCCATTGCTGTGCATCTACTTATCATTCCTTTTTAAAAGTAGGTAAAGACTCTGTATGAGACTGGATGTGACAGATATGGGCTTGGTACAATGTAACACACTGACAACAATCGCTTCAGGACTCCAGTCCCAAATGATGGGCGTCACGTAGGAAAGAGTAAGAAAGGCGTGTGGAGTTTATCTAAAAAAGATTGCATGTGGGAAAAATTGACATACAATATCAACATGAATTATTGAATAGAATCACAGAATAAATCTATTTACATTTGCCTGAAGGAACCCCCCATATCACCACCACCATATCTCCAATGATTTAGTAATTTTTTTTAGCCAAACATGCTGGCACTCATCTTAGCAAACATCTATGAAAAATGATGTTGTCACAAGATCCGAGATCACAGTCACAACAAAGCAGCTGGAGTGAAATAGACTGCCAAAGTGAAACATCAGAAGACTAGAGAACCTTCTGAATGTCATGCAGAGGAGTTTATAATCAGAGATGTTACATTTCGGATTCTAATTCAAATGAAATGGTACCCTGGTGATAAATGGGAGCGGAGTCACAAAGATGAGTACAGAAGTAGTACAGAGTACAGTACAGAAACCCCTGCTGATTTCACCATCTGTTAGTTAAAAGTAAAAACAATGTATTTCTTCACTCGTAATAAAAATAAGGCATAACATACATATATCTATTTTTTTACAAAAGCTGTGAAACTAAAAGAGTAACACTCTACGCATGCGAAGAAAAATTACCAAGTTCCAAAAGCTTTTAAAAGGTGCACATATTGTAAGATTTCTCACGTATCTCGCATATTGTGAGAGTGAAACTCTCAGCTGCTGTTAATGTAAATAAAGCTGGATTATGTATTATAATTATTGTATGGTTCAAGTGCAGACTTTCAGTGCAGACATAATTTTATAGATAGATAGATAGATAGATAGATAGATAGATGAACTGATTTAATACTAATCTGGACTTCCTATTCTGTGCTACCTAAGGCTTTTAGATGTTACTGAGGTTTGTTTATTATTTTTAAGAATGTAAAACATTCTGTTGATTTAGTCACTCCCAAAGTTTTATTTTCCCATCTTGTGGGGTTTCTTTTAAGCCAAATAATTGCCTCCCTCACTTGTTCTGCCAGCTCTTTAGGTCTAATATTTAAAATTACAGTGAAAAGTTATAAAATACAAATTCAATACTTTGAATGTGCTCATTTGTCATGAAATACCAGTGAAAGGGACCAGACCTCACCTGGCCATGAAATTGCTTGTCAGGCAATAGTCCAATTAAATTTGAATTTGTATGAATGTGGTCTGTAACCAAAAATGACTGTAATTCCTAAATAGCTAATGCAAGTTTTTTGTAAAGCCCCATGAATTAAAGCTTGAAGTCTATACTTCTGTATGTGACTCATATCGATACCTTTTTTTAAGTAAATGAATGTAAATGTCTTTTTGATTAGGTGACTGTACATACAATCAGTACAAGGAGACGTCAGTCAGGATTAATTAAAACCTCATTTTTGTCCTCTTACCCAAAGAGAAGACTGCCCACAAAAGGTAGTCAAAGCACTCACAGTGAGACATTGGGCAGGTGATTTTACTACAGATGGCGCTGTAGCTGAAACTCGAGACAAATATGCATATCTTCCTGATTAAACAAGCGCTGCTGTCTTCTACATAATGCATAAACTACTGGATTAAGATTTCTGTGCCCAGTTTTTTCCAAAATATTTTTGGACACCGTCATGACACTGCTATTACAGCTCAACACTCCAGACAATGCTGCTGTTCAGAATGTGTATTTTGGCTTGTGGACACCTTAGAGTACTTGTCTGTAAAAGAGCTATTACATTTCAAGTCTGCCAGTTGTGTGCATATGGCTCATTATTTTAACTTGTCTTGTTACGACAAGGTGAGACATCTCATTTCAAACACAAAACATAGCACAACAAATATAGGCCTTCTCTTCAGTTTGCAAATGAATGAGACAAAATAGCTCCGTTTGTTCTGCAGGTTTAACGCCCCAGTAGCATAAATGAGGGTTATCGTCTAAAAACCAACACCTTAACAACGTCTTTCATTCCAGTCCCAAAATTAAGGACTTGCAACTTCATCTGGATGTAAAACTTGGCGTACTTGTACTACAGAGTATTAGGGCCAAAAACAGTGTTCATTTGGGGAATAGAGTTGAAATTTCGAGATTAAAGTTGAAATACTACTTTGAGAAAAAAGTCAAAATGTGGAGATTACATTTCAAGCCAGACAACTGCCACATCTTCTATACCTGCTACGAAATGCCTCATGTAGATGAGTTAGTGAAACAACTTGATCAGCTGACTTAATGTGTATTGCGAAGTAAGCCTGAAACCTCTCCTCTGTTTCACAATTTAATTTTTAACTAACCTGTGACTGGCAGCAGGACAATACTATTATATTTACAGTAAAACCCTCTGTCATGTGCACTAACATTACATCCACGCAGTGGATAATTACATTCAGCCTTACTGGCAAAAGTCAATCTTAAGACCGGTGTGTAGGAGTTAATAGCACTGGATGCTAGCTCGCATTGATAATGTCATAGATGAAAGCAGATGATGTGAAGCCAGCAAGGTATCTTCAGAGAGAGGCTCAATTACTCAGCCTGGCGGGACCCCAGCCGCAGTCAGCCTCTCCAGTCTGTATGCCAAAGATTTTCCTCGTCCCCATTGAAAATCAGGCTGACAGACCAGAGTGTCCCAAAGTAAAAATAACTCACTTCGCTGACTTTAAAAACACAGACAAACAGACAGGGGATCTGAGCTGGAGAACGCAAACACTACTTCCACTTTGTTCAAGTAAAGGAGAAGATAAGGAATCAGAGAGATGATACCACAGTATTTCTACGTTTCTAGTAAAAAAAAAGAAAAAAAAAACAGATTTATGTAAGGAGGATATTAAAGGATATTTAAAGAAAATGAAATGAAATGGAAAAAACATTGAGAGCAGTCCATCTTACCTCCAGAGTGGGGGGGAGGGCCACAGAGCAAGACCACTCCTTGACCTTCACGAACCCTCACTGGACTTCTTCTCTGAGTCTTGAAATTCTCCAAGTCTGTTTACCACAACACAAAAGCAATAAAGCAAAAGTAATCATTTCATTTTTCATGAAAGCCATAAGCACACAAACACAACAAGTCTGGGTGTTTATAGAGCTAAAAAAAATAAAGAAATGCACTGCAACTCATATATGTGGTTGCTCAATAATTTCATATCTAGTTAGCGCACGGCAAGTGACCAGAGTTTAACGGTGTTATATGATATGCATGCCTGCTGTGAAATACTGGTGGTAGTTTTGCATAAATGCAGACATGGTTCTATAAAGTCCTAAACACTTCTGACTGGAGCAGAAAGCAATTCTTCAAGTATAAGTCACACATGAGTGAATTTAATTGGAACGGCGTATTATTATCACTTTCTGTGTTTCATCCACTGCACACAGACCAGCAACAATTAAATGACTAAGACTGAAACATCATTTGTATGGAGGCCGATTACTTGTTGACAACCTGCTGAGAGAAAGCAAATAGAGACAGCAATCCTTGAACACTTTGCCTTTTCTTGCCTGCTGCGGCTCTTGGAGATATCGCAGGCGTAGCAGCCAAATACGCAGCTGCCATATAATGACATAATCAAGACTGAATTCAAAAACAGGGCGAAAGAATGCAAAACTGACACCTCCTGTGTGCGAGCACAGTAGGATGAGCGTTCGCAAAATAAAAGCAGAGCGTGATCTTTTCAGACCTTGTGAATAAATGGAAAAATTGCATCCAGCAGAATGTTATCACAACTGAGAGCTTTTGTTTCGGTTCACAAATGATTTTATGAAAATCTCCTGTATGGCTTTCACAAATTAATTAGCAGATCATAACTTTTTTTTTTCATTTGGAACAGACAGGTTTAATGGATGCTTCGTGACCATCTTAAACTCAGGATGAGCTATGGTTGACAATTACATGCAACAACATTTAGGTTCTTTCTGGTCATCCAAGACATAAATACTACCACAAGCTGCTGAGGCAATCTAGAAAATATTATATTATATTATATTATATTATATTATATTATATTATATTAGGCAGTACACACTGTCATATTATATAAAAATAATAATTCATGCTAGTAATCACTGTAAAAATCCATAACAAAATAATAACTATAAGATATAATTTCACTGAATCTCTTCTTCTTCACATCTATTATCTATTTCACACTGAACAGAAACGAAACTTTTAAGACCATTGCAATTTAAAACACTGGTAAGCCTGGAAAAATGACCGTTTCTGGCTGATCTGAAAATACAAGTTTCATCTAATTTTATCGGCTTCACTGAATATATTGAGATTTAGTAGAATCTGAACAACACAACTTCACAGGCATGCTTTTTTCTCAGACTATACAATGAGATAATGGCTAGTGTCAGAATGAAAACATGCCTGTTGCATTAGCAAAGGCATTTGTTTAGGAGACTCAAGGTTAGTTAATCTTGTTTCAGGATGTAGGAATGCACACAAGAGTTATTAGGGGTTTTTTTTAGTGCAGGAACTGGACAAATGAAAATTTTAGTGATGTAGTGATTTTTTTAAATGGACGTGATTACAATCCATCATGAACAGGACATGAAAGTCATGTGGAGTTCAACACCTACATGAGTGCAGACATGAAGCCTTTTTTCACAGCAGACATTTTCAAAGTGTTCTGTCAGACCATCTCTCCCTTCTGCTACACCCAATATACACACAAAAGATCAAGAGCACTGGGATTACAACCAAAACCGTGAGAACATGGCCGCAGGATGCTATTCCGATGCTTCAGGACTGTTTCCACTGCACAGACTGGGATGTATTCAAGGTGCAGGACACTGACAATCGTGTCGCATTGGACAGTTACACCTCCACTGTCTTGGACTACATCTGTTTCTGTGTGGACAATGTAACAACTTGGAAATGATTCCGTGTGTTCCCTAATAATCCACCCTGGATGACACACGGAGTTTAACAACTTATTCGAACAAGGAACAACGCTTTCAAATCCGGGGACCAGGAGGCATAGAGTGCTGCCAGGGCCAACCTGAGAAGAGGCATCAAGACTGCCAAGCAGCAGCACAGGAGGCGTATCGAGGCCAGGTTTGAGAACAACACAAACCCAAGGCAGGTCTGGGAGGGCATCAGGGCTATCACGGACTACAAAAGGAGAACACCATCACCCTCAGCCGACAGTTCTACTCTGGCTGAGGATCTAAATCTCTTTTATGCCCGTTTTGACAGGGAGAACACCGACCCTGTCCTGTCCCCTCTCCCCTCAACCGACCCTGCTCCGGTCCTGAGCACTCATGAGCTGAGGCGTGTGTTCCGGAGCATTAACACCAGGAAGGCGGCCGGGCCGGATGGAGTGCTGGGCCGGGTGCTAAAAGACTGTGCTGCGGACCTGGCGGACGTCTTCACCTCTATATATAACACCTCGTTGTCCTGTTCACTGGTACCATCCTGTTTCAAAGCAGCAACCATCGTTCCCATCCCAAAACAGTCAAATGTCACATGTCTGAACGATTTCAGACCTGTGGCACTCACCCCCATTCCCGCCAAATGCCTGGAGAGACTGGTCATTAAACACATCAGAGCTGCTTTTCCACCATCCCTGGACCATCCCCATCGCACCAGTTTGCATACAGGGAGAACCGGTCAACCGAGGATGCGATCGCCACAGTGCTGCACACATTACTGAAGCACTTGGAACACAGGAACACCTATGCACGGCTCCTCTTTGTAGACTACAGCTCGGCTTTTAATACCATCCGGCCATACAAACTCCGTCCCAAACTCCACCAACTGGGACTTAACTCCTCTCTGTGCAACTGGATTGTGGACTTCCTCACTAACCGCAGACAGAGTGTCAGAGTGGGTAAGAACACCTCTTCCACCCTTGTGGTCAACACCGGTGCCCCTCAGGGGTGTGTTCTGAGCCCTCTGCTATACACTCTCTTCACCCATGACTGTATTTCCTCCTGCGCGTCCAATCTCATTGTTAAGTTTGCAGATGACACTACAGTGCTCGGACTTATATCCAACAATGATGAGACAAACTATAGGACAGAGGTGCAACAACTAGAGTCATGGTGCCACGACAATAACTTGGTCTTAAACACCAAAAAGACCAAGGAGATCATTGTAGATTTCCGGAAGAGGGGTCATAACAACCATCTGCCTCTCTTCATTGGCAGTGAGGCGGTGGAGAGGGTGAGCAGTTTTAAATTCTTGGGGGTAACTGTGACCGAGGACCTGTCCTGGGGCAACCATATCACCTCAGTTGTACGGAAGGCCCAACAGCGCCTCTACTACCTGAGGAGACTGCGGAGCGCACACATTCCCAGATCTCTGATGTTGAACTTCTACAACTGTGCCATCAGCAGCGTTCTGATGTATGGATTTCTAGTGTGGTTCCCCAGCTGCACCAAGGCCGATCAGCAAGCACTCCAGCGGGTGGTGAAAGAAGCTGGCAGAATTATTGGAACAAGTCTGCCAGAGATCAGTAATATCTTCCCCACTCGCTGTCTGAGGAGGGTGCACAGTATCCTGTGGGACCAACATCACCCTGCGCGCCACCTTTTCCATCTGCTGCCCTCAGGGAGAAGGTACAGGTCTATACAGGCCAGAACATCCAGACTGGCCAACAGCCTGTATCCACAGGCTGTGAGGCTCCTGAACTCTCTGCCCCCCTCTCACGGACAATAACCATATCCAACTTCTTAATAGCAATGAACTGGTCTGCATTGGTGCATCATATCTTTATTCTCTTCCCCCTCCTGCCCCCCCCCCCCCTCTTTCTTAAATAGATAACTATCATATCTGATATCATATCTCACAGTACAATAATATTGAATGGGTTGCATTGTTGTATTTTGTCATGTTTCTCAGGTCTTTGTCTGAATTTCTACGAACATTATTGCTAAGGATTGTCTTATTGCATTGGAGTCACACTGGGTTAAATATGTACACTTGGGTTTTAAGGGGTATTTATTATTTTCTTCTTTTTTTGGGGTTGTATGGAAGCCCCAAACGCAATTTCATTGTTCTTGACAATGACAATAAATAAATAAATACTAAATACCAAAACATGGCACAGTGTAAGAACGACTGACCGCGAGCAAAAGAAGGATCCTGATAGATATAACAGTTTTTATGATTTACACCCATGGTTCTCGTAGGGATGATTATCATTCTTAAGACGACAGCGCTAGCAAGCTGAAAAGCAAGGAGCAAAACTTTTACATCTACCTAAACTTCCTACATTATTATAGTGAGAAAGGTAACCAACTATCTGATGACATTTAAAGCTAGATCTGCTCTGATAGCCTCACAGCAGGAGCAGGAGCTTTTAAACCTGCTCTATGTGTGCTGTTTGCACGTACTCACGTACCCTGTGTTTCTGGGTGTTGATTCTTCCAGACATGCTCAGTAGGTTAGGCTCTATTTAGGCCAGAGGTGTGAGTCTGTCTCTGTGTAATTGACTTCACCCTGCCTTTCATCCATTGTCAGCTAGGATATGCTCCAGCTGATCATTCAGAGGATAAAGGTACAATTAATGGATGTTGGATGCCCTGCCAGAGCCACTACCACTGCTGGACTGGACAGTGTATCACAGCAACTTCATTTGCAAATACTTTGAATGATTTGATGCAGTTAATAGTGTGAGGAATCACACATTATTAAAGATAAGAAATATTATAATTATAAAAATTATAACACCCTGTGGACTTGCAATGATATTAAACAAAATGAGCCGTTTTCCTTATAGTTCCTATAATACAACTTTTCGAAATCTTTATTCTCCCACGTCGTAGGGCTTTATTAGAGCACAGCAAGTAATAATGTACCTTTAGGAACTTTTCCCCCCTAAATTCTCTAAAAGTAATGATGAAAATTAAAAATAACATTTTATGGTAATGTCCCGATCACTATAAAATGTAGGTGCAAAACTCTTTCTCCTTTGTAAAGCAGTTTAAATTTCTTTTTCTGAAAGAAGATGTGAAATGTTCGAAACGCACTAGTGTGTCACTTTTCTTGTCAATCTAACTGTGATTTAATTTACTGGCTACACAACGCTAAAAAAAGAACTACTTACTGCATTCACATTGTTAAGAAAATAGTTGCAAGGCTGTAACTGTTGCAAGTATGGTGGATATATAAATATATTCTATTTATTTATAATACTATGTTTCAAAAATTTCTGGGCTCATACATTAGGAAAAAAAAACAGAGGTGCTCAGCTCACACTGGGAGTGAGTCTGTCCTGATCAGTATTCCTTTGGTGTATAGCGGGGCATAAATGAGCTAGACGCACTAAAAGCCAACAATGCCTGACAACCCAAGCTGTTCGGCACCACGTGCATCATCTTATCAAGCCCATCACACTGCACCTCCTTTTGCTTCTCCGTGGCAGGGTTCAGGCTATTTGGAGTGTTTTCAGATCCATGAAATTGGATATGAATTTGCATTTTTGGGCTAACTCTTTCAATGTGACCCATTGTAATGAACAAGAGGAAATTATAGAGAAACCAAAAAGTGAAACTACTCTGTCAGAACTGCAGCTCAATTTTTTTCCCCAGCCATTAGACAAAAGGCATAACAGAGTTTTTATTGTCAGAGAAATTGCACCTACCACCTCACACCTGGATTTAGGATTGCAGTAACAAATGTCACATGTGATGCTGGCAGCAAATGTGTCACCCATTTTGCATTTTGACAACAAAGAGCATCTTTAAACTTCTGGAAGACTAAGATGAAATGTCGAGGTAAGATAAAATCCTATTAGCTAACACAATAGTATATGTGATGCAAAGCCATAACATAATGATGTGCCTTGCCAAGATTACTGTTTTTTTTTAAAATCTTGTTAATGTTGGAGAAAAGATTGAAAAAGGGCGGATTAGTGTTTCCTGGTTAAAGTTCCAGATTAGTACATTCAGTGGAGTTTGGCATCACTACCATGTATGAGTCTAGCCAGGTAATAAGTTTGATGTCAAGCTATAAAAATATTATACTGTGTTACCATTTCTCAGCCCATTTATTTACTTTTTAGCACTGCCATTAACATTTAGTTGTTTTTGATGCAATAAATAATATGCTATGTAATTACAGCTTCACACTACAGTAAATAGTTTTATACTGTATGATTTTCTGTTGAAGAATGAAAAAACAGAGCGACTAAAAAATTATTTCAACTGTAGAAAGATGGGTTACTCATCAGTATAAATTCTTTCTATCTAGTTGCTAAATAATAAGTGTTCAACTATCTTGCAGACAATGAATTGCAAGTTACCAATGAGGAAACCAAATAAATAACTAACTGCGATGACCACTGCTGTGAAACCGTCATCTTCTCTCATTTTGTCTGCGTCTTTTCTTGCCTCCCCTCCAATCTCTGTTCTCAGAGAAGAATCATTGAGTAAAACCCTAACAGCGTGTGATGCATGACATTTAAGGAGTGATAAACATCAAAGGAGCCTATTTCTCACCGCTGGTGTCTCTTGACAAGTACAACTGTTAAGTGCACATGGCCTTTCTTCTGCAAAAAGAAAAAAAAAGAAAAAAAAAAGAAAGTCTTAATTTTCACCCTTGTCAAAAGCAGTGAAGAAGCCACAGAGCTGATGGAAATAAGAGGAGCAAACAAAAGAAAGACACGGAAATCTTAGAAGCTCAGAGAAGCTGTGAGACTGTGTCCTCACTTTTTTTGAAAAGTGGCAGCACAAAGAAAGGACTGTGAGAAAGTATGAAACTGTTCCATGGGTTTCCAGTTATACTGGCAGAGAAAACATGTAGTGATTAGTGTAACTAGTTGCCTCATAAATATGAAATTACGGTCACAGTTTTGCAGAACAGTATGATGTCACAGTGACATTGAACTATTAAGGCTATTCACTCCATCGACATATTCAATTACACGTCTGTGTGAAAAAGTAATTAGAAAATTCATTCTTGGCGCGGCTTTTTTTTAAGGTCAGACAGGAAAGCAAGCCAGGTGGAAGCGAAGGTCTGCTTTGTGCCCAGACCATAAAAAAGGAGAGCTATACAGCATCAATAAATTGCTAAGATTTACACTGCTAAGATAAGCTGTTACTGCTGCACAGAATGGTGCAGAAATGGTGCAAAGCCCAGGAAGACAGGCTGTAAGGAAAGTCATTGTTAACTAAGACTGTTTGAGAAGACTGCTCAAAATCACTGCGCCGCTAGCTTACGTAGCATTGCCTTTATGCCACAGGTGGGCTGCCATTTACATGTGGCTCCATTATTTAGGCTTAGTGATTGTATGTGTGAGATTGCTGGTTTGTATAAGCACAGGGGAAGGTGACCTTTGGGTAAACGCATCAGTCTATTTCAAGCGAGGAAGCTGCACATACTTAAATAACTTGACAGACACCTTGATCTCCGAGAACCCCATTCTAATCAATTCATGCTTGAGTTTAAGGAAACATCTGTCACAGATGTGATGAAATTCGCTGCAAGTGCTTCTAAGAATAGGATAAAGTGGGGTCACAGAGACCTTGAGCTTTGGCCACAAAATCTAGGAACTTCATACTTGAGTACAAATTAAACTTTATGATAAAACTTGAAGAAATTCCCTGAAAGACTCAAAAGATATTGCCCCGATGGACAGCCTAAAGACAACTCCGGTCAGGGTTATCTCCATGAAGGAGGCATTAAAATAATCATGTCGTATGCAATTACAGACGTGAATCTGCTCAGAAATCACAGGCACCGAGATACAAGGGAAATACATCCTAGATTGCGGTCATAAATACAGCTATTTCACCCTTCATTAAACACTGTGTTACCCTTGTGGCTCTATAAGCAGCAAAGAATCTAGGCAGCACCATGTTCCGTCTTCAGGACACACATTCAATACACTTTGCTTCGTTTGCAGGCCTTGCAATCTGTTATATAACGTTGCATCTTGCATCAGTGGAAATCCTTTCACTTACATAAAAAAAAAACATCCCTTGGGGATTAAGAAACTTAATCTGGCTCGATCACCAACTAAATTATTCCTTCCAGCACTCCCAGCAGGCAAGCAGAACCTTTTAAACGTGAACTGTGTATTGTCAACAGGATCAGGACCCTTTTCTACTTTTAGAGATTTAAGCCCCTACCAGATGGTAACAGAAACTGTTACATCATCCATCTTTCAAAGGATTAAAAATGTAGGCCAGCTCAATTATTATATATGCAATAAACTTCCATGAAATACAAATTTGATGATATTAGAACCATTAGATGGTGCAAATCTAAGACTTTAATCTTGTTCACCAACAACAAAGACTGATTGCATTGTTAAAGAGAGCAAAATATTCAATTAGGAGAACTCTGCCGTCACTGTTCTGGATTTGTTTCAGCGGCAGTGCCTTAAAGCTCTGTGTGCAACGTTTATCTTTATATTCACTCTGTTCACGCCATTACCTGGTCTTTGTCTGCTGAAGTTATTAGAAGAAGGAGTGCAATCCCCTTGATTTCTGAGAAAGCATTTTCAGCAATTCTGAGTCACAGTCTGTTACAAATGACATGATGCTGACTTTCATAACAGACTGCTCCTCTGTGAATGATTCCCTTGACCTGAAACCCACTCAATCACACAGCACACTTAATTAAGTTAAACCAAGAGCAATAAATAAGATGTACGACACATCACCACTGATGCTTGTCCTCATCCGTTGACAAAAGCAGCAGGTCTCAGGTCAGGCCCGGGCGATGGATGAGACCAATAACAATGACATACAGTTCAAGCCTGTCCCCAAAAATTGATAGGAAATGTGAATATGATCAACAGCCCACTGGCAACTCAGCACACAGATTTGCTCTATATGCTGAAGATTTAATGCTGCTTTGCGACAAAGAATTGCCAAATAGTTGCAAGATGAATATCTCTGGTGCTCTCCCGCCAAGAATCATCACTGTGTCTACTGTGGCAGAGAAACAGACATCAGAATCCAATCTAGCCGCACCATCTGTTCCCAGATATCAGGGTTGTCATTTGATATGGGCTGCCCATCAAGAGTGGAGGACTCAAGTTCATCTTGCCACGAGAGATGCCTTAGACTGTGGTCTTATAAAATGTGATGGATAAAAGCCGTAAAGAATCAGCTATAAGGGATCTGTCAAAGCCCACAACGCGACTGCAGTCTTCATCACAGCAGTGTGAGAAGTTTAGAAACACCTAGCAGAGTAAACACTAGCACTGGAGCTTTAATCAGGGTCAAAGGATTCAATCATGAAAGGACATAAAAAAAATGGCCCATTCATTTGGGTTTTCAATTAATAATTTCAACATTATGAGCCTGCTGTCTCTTGTTGCTGGCTGTTTTTGTTAAAAAAGCTCAGGTCTGCCAACAAACAATTTCCAGAGAACTCTACTGGGGCATTATACTTTTCAGTGAACCGCAGGGTCTGATGTTCAATGAAGCTTTTACTTTTCTAAGGCAGAATAGACTGAACTAAACTCAAATGAAGTGAAGTCAAATCTGAGTGACCTTAACACAACAGAAGAGAAACAATAAAAGACTAAAGAATATAAACTGTTGACAAATGCTGAATTAAAGGCTTTGTTGGACGTAACCATGCCAAAGTTGCACCCGGTATCCTGCAGCTTTCTTATAAAAGTACTCTACCAAGGAGTGCACTTCTACTCACAGTATATATGCCATACTCACAAGGGTGTTATAGGATCAACAAGCAGGACCGGCTAAATTACCTTTTTCAATCTACGTTCTCTTATTAACTGTGAAAATAGCACCTACATTACTCACAGCAAATCCTGATTGCCAGATTCAGCTGCAATGTTTGGGCAGAATCCAAATTGTAGTCTTCAGATCCAACCTCCACTGAGTGAAACGACTGGCAAATCCGGACACGAAAAAAAACTGCGAATATACTTACATGCAACATGAAGGCTGGCCTCTCTGCTCACGATGGTGCCGAAAGAGTTCGATGCCATGCACTGGTAGATGCCGACGTCCTCCTGTTTATTAAGATGTGCGATGTGTAAGTTTCCTCCCATGAGAGAGTAACGAGACCCCGGTCTGGGCGTGATGAAAGAGTCGTTTAGCTTCCACCTGTGAATGCAAGCGCACGACGCATCACAAAACCCTTTGTAAAATAATTTGATCTGCATAATAATGTCATGCACATAAGAAGAGTGTCTGGTGATAAGATTATGATAAAGTCACAGACTGTTAGGGATTCAGAAACAAAGCCATATGCATCCATTTAATTCATACTGGATTAAATAAATATTAAAAGAAATGACAGTGACTGATGTTTGCTGCAGGAAACCTGAATAAATATACTTAAATGAGAAGCAATCATCAACAGTTATTTCAAACAGCTGTTTATTTCTATGTCTTTCAGTTCAAATGCTTCATGATCATTTTTTTTCTATTCCATTTATTCCACAAGGAACATGATCGACTTTCAATATTTAAAATCTTTGGGCGACTTAAGTTGATTTGCATAATTAAGGTTTATGTACTAAGAAACCTGTCGAGTTCATGATGCATCACATGACCATTACCTCCTCAATGATTGCAAAGACTTCGAGGTTAAGTTTCCATTAAGAGTATCCCCTAAATGTTCTACAATCGATGTTTTGCAAAAAAAAAAAACAGACCCAAAGGATAAAATTGTTCCACTCTGTTTCATAGCTACTTTTACATTTAGATAAATGTGGTCAGTTTAAGAGTTGATGATGATGGTTTTTGCCTTATAGTCAGCCAATGCTAGTGTACACAGGGCACTTAGAGTCAGGAGAATAACTGAGAAAAATAGGTATTAAAAAATTCTAATAATGCAGAATTGCAGATTTGATTAGATGATCACAGCTCGCAGAAAGAAGGAAGTTTGAGGTTTCTATTTTAGACTTTCTTGCTACGGACAGTGTTAAGGATTAAGGCAAACGGAGAGAGGGACACCACTGAAGGAGCGAGGGAACGGGGCCATATGCAGCAGTGCGGCGTTCACCAGCAGATATGTTGGCTGGACTGATTAAACGATTTGTTTTGCAGCTAGAACAGAAGTCCAGATGACACAAATTTAGGGGCCACGTGACATCGTGATAGCTTGGTAGTTATAGACAAGTTAATTTGTCCTTGATACCTTGAAACAAACTTTCAACATGTGGCATCTTGAACCTCACGCTAAATCAAAACCACCGCTAGCTGGCACACGACAATAACAGGCCGTAACAATGCCCCCGATATGTCTGTCTAAATATCAGCCCCATCATCAAAAGAGATATCACAGCAGCTGTCATCAATCTGGAAATCAGTTACTGATGTGGTGTACCAACTGCCACAGTTGGTGGCACCTGCTATAATTAAAGAACTAATTAAAACAAAATTTGATTTTATGTGAATCCAGGCGTGCCCTCAGAACTTAAACTAAGAAGGGCAGAACAATTTGCAGATCTGAACTCGTAAACAAGTTTTCGTTTAAAAACTAAAATGACCAATTGCTTATTAAGTATTCCAGCCGATCCAAGTGATAACATCTTGTACATTCATTTCAATTTGTATCCATTAGGCATAACACCAAGGATCTTCAAGCTACATTAACGCCCGCATATGCTTATGTATGAGGGATCATTTTGAGCTATTACACATTAAATGCTTGGTTTTTGCGATTTGTATTTAATTACCCTGCCAGAAAACAGCTATGTAGCCCCATTTGATAGATTATAAATTAATAGCTTATGCGCTTGATGCACTTTAAAGTAAATCATTGCTTCTCATTTATTTTAATTTGTCAACATTTTAGAACTGTGCATTAATTTTTTTTTTAGCACTGGGACTCCTCAGCTACACAGGGTATGTGTACTGAACAAAGACAACCTGCAGCAACTGTTTACTGCACCTCAATCCGTCAAGTGATTTGCATCATGTTTATCATAGTGATAACCTCAGATCAGATGCCCCGTGGCAGTGTCTGTGCATCTTTACCAGTGGGACTGTAAAGAAAGCCTACAGCAGAAAGACAGTTTCTGTCATATTATTCCTATTGTGTGAAAGAAACTCCATTAATGTGTCGCTCTATCACCCAGTCTCAACAATGACATCAGAGAGGTGGTGCTTGACTCTCTTGATCTTTTCACTGGTCAGGGATAGCAACGACAGGAAGCTCTTTCACTGAACTGTATAGATCAATGTCAAGCTGTCAATGGTAAATGGACTGATTCTTATATAGTGCTTTCCTATTCTCCTGAAGCTCCCAAAGCGCTTTACACAACATGCCTTATTCACTCAATCATACAAGCACTTTTTCTATGCTCAAGTGTTTTTTTTGTCTAACATTCACACACATTCAGACACCAGTGGATGCATTGGAGAGCAAGTTGGAATCAGTATCTCAAGGATATTTGGCATGCAGACTACAACCACAAACCTTCTGCAGATTGTAGCTTCTACCTTCAGTCTACCTCCTGAGCTACAGCCACCCCAGAGCAAATATACAAAACACCTGCAACTAAGGGCAGTTAATTAATAATTAATAATTTACAAAGAATGAGCAATGACATCAAATCAGTTTTATTAAGGCGATAAATCCTTTTACCATAGATTAATATAAGCCTTATTATTAATGTTATGTTGCTTTTGAAGTGAACTATTTGAATGACAAAATAGAGCAGCCAACACTCGTGTGCTTGGTTAACAAGCTGCATTTATAAACTGTATGGCTGTGATGCAAGGACCTCTTAATTAGGGCTAAGTAACAGATTAATAGAATTTCACTTACCCAAAGTGGAACATAGAAATGGTTTTTCTATTAGATTCTATTAAAAAGGCTCCAACAGGCACAAACAGCACAAAAATACAAGCGGTCCAACTCAGTTACTGGAATTTACTGGAATTAGGGGAGATGAAGCTTAGGAAACTGTAATAAGCCTGTACTGGCTGTGACTGAGAGAGACACAAATGTGTTATTGCAGGAGGCAAGCATCTACAAATCACAGTGGTCACAGTTTATAAAAATAAAAAAAATATCCATACTGTACAGTTTTTAAGAAAATTTCTGGCTACCTTTTCCGTCTCTGGAATATTACTTGGGAAGCATGCATAAAGCCATGTCTGCAGCTGTTACCTGTAGAAAGGAGGTGGGTGTCCCTGGGCCTCACAGCTAAACACCACCTCCCTGCGACTTTCGCCAGAACGAATGGGAAACACCACACTGCCAGGTTGTTTGGTAAACATGGGCCTCAGCAGGACTCCGCTTCCTGGGTGAAGAACCAACAAAACTAGATCAGCTTTGATGTCCTGCTAAACTGAAAACCACTTTGCACAGGGTTTTTTTTTTTCTGCAAGCAAGTGGATATTGAAGTCCTAGCGAGGGAGCGAGGGAGGAAAATTCTACGCAGGAGAAGCATAAACAGTACGCATTTCATGCATGGATCTTTCGATCATGTGAGTAGAACTTGCTTGATCCCTGCAGTACTGCATAATCAGCTGGTAACCTTCATAAAACTTTAATGCAAACATCTGAAGGTACAGACTTGTCAAAAACAAACCACACTGCCACCACACTTAAATTTAATTTAAACCCTTCAAACCTATTGCAGCCTTCCCAGGGGATGTCAGCCAATAAAAGATCTGAAGTAAAATGCCATAACAAACACTTAATTTGAATCTTTCTCTCTCATTTGACATGTCAAATTGTACCCTCGTAACTTAAAGTAAAAGACTCTCTGATTTCCAAAGTTGAGAGGGAGGAAATATTTGAGGGTGTGAGTGTGCTTTTACACATCACCTTGAATTACACTTTAAAGTATTTGTGCACTAATGCACTGTGTTGATGGTGGAGAACTGTTACAATACTCATTCCTTATGTGTTGCTTTATATGGACGAAACACCCAATACATATATATTAATTACAACAGTGTATTTAAATTCCTGGAGTGATAATAGAGAACCTTGATTAAAAAAAAATTTAATACAAGAACAAAAAACATAGACAACAAGGACAGGAGCATGTGTGACATTCGTTTCCTGGTTAATTACTAAGGTACAACAGAGATTACATGTTATTCATCAAAAGCATAAGAGTGATTCCTGTGGTAGTCAGTGCTTCATTACAATAAACATTTCTTTTTAAGGTGGAAGGGGAATTCATTTGTGTTTACCACAAAGCATTTGCATTTCAGTAATGGCACAGAAG
The DNA here is from genome assembly GCF_057381915.1 of Diplotaxodon limnothrissa. NCBI lineage: Eukaryota > Metazoa > Chordata > Actinopteri > Cichliformes > Cichlidae > Diplotaxodon > Diplotaxodon limnothrissa. The sequence continues at coordinate 6,934,023 of NC_140615.1, read as the reverse complement.
TTGGAATATTTCATCATTAGGGCAACTAATCTGTATGAGAGACAGGTATCATCCTCGCGTCTCTGGAGTCCTGGGAGTACTCAAGATTCAAAATAACTCTCTGAAAGGGTGGAGATGTTTGACAAGGGACGTCATTGTTCCTTTCTGCAAGCATAACCCTTCAAGAAAGTTACACAGAACAAAAGGCTGTCTAATTATAATCTTTGTTACATGTAGCATGTCCCTCAAAGCAGAAAGGAGAGATGAATGATTACTAGAAGATCCTTATTGTGCAGCCTTTATTAAAATAAAATTGCACGGGAACTTGAAAGGAAGACAAACATGAGATGAATCATTTGGCTTATTAAAGTGACTATAAAGGATAAGAAAGTTTAGCAGTTTACATTTAAGAGTAAAATCCCACATTTTTAATATCTGTAATATTCTGAATATTTATAATTGTGCTATTTGTGTATAGTACAGCTATTTCTTATATTTTGTAACTTTGTAATATATTTTATTATTTAATTTACTTCAGTCTGTTACTGTTTGTATTGTCTTGTAACAATCGTAACCACATAATTTCCTTAAGGATTAATAAAGTATTATGATTCTGATTTCAATAAGATAAACATTTATCTTCAACATATGTCTTAAGCCACCTCACATTTCTTTGAATTTGCAAGGAAAATGGGAAATGGATGAAGTAATTTACTAAAGCATGTGCAAACATCCTTGGAGCTTGAAAGCCAACTGCATTTTTAAATATAGCATGAAATCTCTTAAGCAAACTTTCTTGTAACTTGCATAAACAGTCTTCAGGAATATCTTTCCAGATTTCTTCTTCTTTGGATGCTTTTTGTTCTCTTCTCAGTCACGATGATCCTATACTGTTTCAATAATGTTCAGGTCTAGGCTCTGGGGAGGCCAGCCCAGTGTTCTTCTTTGTGTTTTTCTATCCAAGTCCGCTTTTACTCCACTGTTAGTGTGTTGACACTTTTTTCCTAATCCCATCAATTATGACAAGATCCTCAACAACACTGGCTGAAATGCAGCCCCATATCATAACAGAGCCTCCACCATGTGTCACAGATGGCTGCAGGCACTCACTGTCGTACCTCTCTCCTCACCTCCCTACATGTTGACAACGATTTGAATCAAATTTTTCAAATTTGATTCATAATTTAATCAAACCTGTTGCGACTGATTTTCAGTTTAGTTCCCATGTAACATCTCACCTGTTTCTCCTGGTTTCGCTTCCTTAAGAATCGCCTCTCAACTGTCACCTTTCCACTGAGACCATTTCTGTTAAGGCTTCAGTGAACAGTAGATGGATCAACCGATGGGGCGGAATTTATTGTCCTATTTCTTAAGGACATGATTTCCAAATACTGTTCATCTGCTGTAGATGTTTGGGGTTTTTGGGTTGTTGTTTTTTTAAGTATGCCACTTCTTTTTCTGTCCTCCACTTATCCAGTTTCCTCATTTTTTTAAAGTACACTTTGCACACCATGGCGAGATATGACAAAATTTCGACCAATAGCTCTTTGAAAATCACCTTGTTCGTGTAAAAAAATATTTTATGTCTGTCAAACTGTGTTATCTTTGGCATTTTTTATACATTCAACTGTTTTTGTGACAGGCTGCTAGTATTAAAGTTGCTAAAGATACCATTTAAAAAATATTCTTTGCTCAGTTGTCTGTTATGTGTGGACATAGCATTGGTTCATAAATTGAGTTGGATGCCTTTTTCTCTTTGATTGATTCAGAGGTCAGTGTTAAGTGATTTAATAAACAAACAAAATTATTCTTCTGAATCATTTCAGGTACAAGGACTGGACTGAAAATGAGTGAAAAAGCAACAAAGGAAAACTCTGAAAGACCTTCACAAAGGCCAGAGAACTTGTTTAACACCAGTTTAAAAATTGAAAGAAGGTCTGGCTCTTTGGGACTACAATACAAAGAATTGGAGGGTGCCTCCAGACTTTTGCACAGTACTGTATGTTTGGTTATGGTGCTAAACTTACCTGATCGTTGCCAGCACCATGGCAACTGTTATTAAAAGGGTGAATAAGAATAATGAGAAGGGATTGAGTTCCTGGGGCTGTGCCTAGGGGGCTCAGTTCAAACTGATGCAAACTCTCTGAAACTCTTTCGTTGCCTTAACGGGAATGAAAGCAAGATGCGGTAGGGAATGCAGAATGACTGTCAAGCTTGCTTTCTGGTAATCGAACATTAAGGTTCTACACGCTACACCAGTCTGAAATCCACAGGCCCAAGAAATCAGTGAGAAATTTCTTTTCTTCCCAGGAAGGCGTTATTTTGGAGGTATACTTGCTGGCCTAAAAAGAGAACAGATACATATTGCAAAGACATATGGACATCTTGACATCTGGACAACAGAAAGTTTTCAATTTAAAATCAGTACTGACACTCTGGTTGACAGACTGTTACGCCTTGTAAGACATAAAAAAAAAAGTCAAAGTCATGCTAAAACCAGGCTGTCAAAATCTGATAGCAGGTCCAACACCAAGACCCATAAAATACAGAAAGTAAAAAGATAAAAGTTCTCTATCAGAGAAGCGCAGTGATCCAGAATCCTAACAGGAAGTTGGCTGGGGAATGCCGCAGGATAAAGCTGGAGGTCATTATGAAATAAGCCGGCTTTGCTCATATCTGTCACCTGCTGCCAGATGGTGATACGCGCGTGTTTTCTAAGACTCCTCAGACAACACAAGACTCAGCATCGGAGCAAAAGTGGAAGGCAGAGAGAGCTGTTTCAGAGGCTGAAATAAAAACTAATCTCAAATTCAATACTAGCTGACAGCAAATGAATTCCTCCAGCTTACCTCAGCATGAATAAATAGGCATATGGGGAGTCAGCTGTGGGGGAGGTATCGGCCGTTTGTGAGGCCCCAAATCCATTAGTTTCAGCTCAGGGTTTTATGCATCAAATAAAAAAAAAAATGAAAAAAAGCCAATCTTGCTTTTTAAGGCATCTTCCCCGCTGTCCAGGCCGATAAGGTACATCTTTAAGGTCTGTCATTTAGGAACAGCAAATGCTACTCAGTTTGGTTCAGGTTATTTCAAGCACAGTATGAGTTTGATCAAATCTTATTCAAAGGCTTGAAAAATGTGGTAGTCTTTTTTTTAATTCATGAAAAACCGAAATATTGAACTATAAAGAATAAAACAATTAGAAACTTCACTAGAAAAGAGAGGGAAAATTAACACAGTCTTGTGATTCAAGTGCTACAAACTTACAGAGAAATACTGCAAATACATAAAAAGAAAAACAGGAGTTAACAGAGCTAATAAAAAAATGTGCCAGCCAATACTGCTGTGACTATCAGCTGGGGTGTGCTGTGCTGTGCTGCATTTTCACTTACACTGTCTTTGTAAGAGAAATGTGACATGAATGTTCCAACCATGTCACCACATCTTCTAGCAAATCAAAGCTACTGCATCTCAAATGCAATATCACCAATTGCACCAAGTGTTTCCAGAGCTGTGTACACTGGGGAAACAGAATTGATTAGGTCCAAGCCCATATACGGGAGTAACAAATTAAAGTTATTTCTTTGTTGTTCTCTGTTGTATATTGAATGTCTACATAAAGACAGGTATATATTGTTTTGAGAAGGATATTTTCATCTAGTTTAATCAAGTTTCCTCCTGTACATGAGTAAGAAGGTCATTTGTCAACCATCAGATGTCAAGATATAGTAATAGGGATATTTATTATAAATGTGTAGAATGTTTTTAACCACAGCCATGAATGCCTGACCATTTTTGGTTTTAATTTTCGTCAATGTAGTATAGATTTCTTTCTTTCTCTACAGACTAAAAACCTAATATACAGTGATAACCCATATGGAAAAGATATATATAAATCTTATAAAGTTTGTATCTGTCTTGTGTGAAAACAGGTATAAGATCCCTTGAAGAATTATATAATGAAACTTGTATGTTTTGGAAACTTACTAAAACAATATATGAAAGTAATGACAAAGTGGCCACTTTCATGAGTAAATCATATACGTTTTTACTATTTCTTTTCCATATAGGAATATAGTGTGAAATCTGTGTAAAATATTGTATTTGTCTTGTTTATGATTGCATACGCTCTAATTAAACTACGCTATATGAGTCAGTTATGACAAAGAAATCCCTGAAAATAAATGACTGGGGAAAACAATCATTTTCATTCATTCTTTCAAATAAAAACTAATTTGATGATAATTTAAGAACATAAGTACAATTGCATCTTTGCTGCTACACAAGGTAACAAACATAAGCTGTTTACATTCATGCACAGGAATGCTGACATGCTGTGACGCAAAAAGTAAAGTCAATGTCTGCTCACAGCAGTTCTCCAAGCTACTGTTTTTCTTCCATCGCAGATATATATTACTGGTAATGTATTTATAAGATGCATGTAAAAAGAGGGAGGGTTGATGTGATCCAGTTATCAGGGAGTCATACAGCTTAGCCTCACTAAAGTTTTATTCCAGGGTGATGCAAAGGAGGCTTCAACTGACTGTCAAGCTGTGGGCTCAGGAGAAGCAGCAGCCATGGAACAGTGGGCTCTTTTACACTGTGGGAAGTTTTGTGAGGAGTGCTACAACTATATCCACCCTGGGAAACTTGTGAGTGGCATGAGGTATTGCTGACACTGATATGACCCCACTCTAGGGCTGTGCGATATGACCAAAATCTCATATCCCGATATAACAATTCTATCGCCCTGATAACGATATAAATCACAAAAATTTAACATTTTCTGTAAATTCTGTGAATCTCGGGCAGCTCGACTTGCGTGAAGTGTTTCCAGCTGGGCGTCATGTAGCTGGAGTCGAGTGTTTTAACCGATGCATGAAACTATACATTTTTAGACATAAGTTGTAAAGACGTGCTGCGGGGAAAAGCCTGTTCTAACGTTTGAGTCTAAGGTTTATTTTTTAGCACCTGGCGGCTCTTTTTTTACTTCTCATCTGTAAATAATCTGCTCTTTCATGTGATTCAGTTTATTTTGAAAAAGTCTCAACAGGATCTTGAGCTTTATTGTGAAAGGTTTATGTGGAACATAAACAAGCGGACACGCGATGGTGTTACCGTCGTTGTTGCTAATGACAACGCATAAGTAGTGTGGTTATATAAAATATAAGAGAATAAGAGAAAGAGAGAACTTTAGGAAATTAATATAGCCACTACAGTGACCATCAAAAAGATGAAAAAATATTGCTGTAAACAGTTTATTTTGCGACACCACGAAACAGACGATAGCATAAATGAAACGATAGATGTTTTTATATCGTCATCCGATATATATTGTTATATCGAACAGCCCTACCCCACTCCTTGTGTAACCAAAGTGGTACAAAGTCAGGTACATTTCCAATGGATGATAGATTGTCAGGTTTTTAACTTCTCTCTCTTCATGATGGTGACTAAGGATATGCTCTGACTTCAAGTATTCAACAGGCTCCTGGGCCAAGGATCGCCTTTATGTTCCTGACCTAAGATCGTGACCTTTGGGTTCAAATTGATTTTATTCCATAATGTTGCGGGTACCAGCTTTCCAAAGGGAGTTTACAGTAAAGACGCTGCTTTTTTTCCAGGTAGTATAGGAAGCTGATTAGGATAGGGTACTTTCCATTGGAGGCTTGCTGAGCACATCCAGCTGGGAGAAGACCCCAGAGTATGACCCACAGAACATTTAGGGTTCCCGAAACAAAGCTAGAAACAGGTGTTTGGGGGATTCTTTGAATACCCTGTTAAGTCTCTTGCTGCTGTGACTTGAAAATGAATGGATGGATAGATTCTCAAAATTGTTATTTATTATTCTTGATGGGAGGAATATTCACAGGGAGGAACAGTCCACATCTTTACATATCTGTATAGAAAACTTCAAAGACACTCTGAGATCTTGCTTGAGGATTCCTAAAGGCTTTGCCATGTACTGATGAATCAGTGAGTGAGTCAATATTTGAAACTCCACTCACGTCTTAGATTCATACATGAGGGTACAAAGGAAAGTGAAAGATGTTCCATTACTTTGTATTAGACTGCTAGCTAAAAGTTTCATTTTCACTTGCGTCACTAAGCCATTTGGAGTCAGTAAAATGTGTATTTTAAAACATGTTTTCAATTTAGAGTAATAGCTGGCTGTAACGAAAAACAAAATTCAGGTTTATCTTAAAAAATCTTAAAGAACCCAATCTACACTAAAAAGTTTTGTTGGGAATACAAATCCATATTTCAGTCAAACATTTTCATTATGTGAGCTTTTGTTGACTGCCACTATCCTATTGGCAAATAAAATGGCAATTGCAAACACACTGGCTGTTGTTTAATTTTTGTATCAGATCAGTTTTGCACTTGTCATTTGTTGCTAAATGCAGTAAAGAGCAGTATTTACAGCACTTGGAGCAATCAGTATTGTTATCTTAATTTTACCAGTCGTCCTCTGCTTGTTGTGTCAAGAGAAGGGGCTTTGCACACTTGTCAAAGTGCACAGTGAAACAAAGAGCTTAGGAAAAATCCCAGCAAAGACTCCCAACAAAGTATGCTCAAATGAAACAAATGCATATAAACGAGGTAAGCAACATTAATGTGTGTGTGTGTGTGTGTGTGTGTGTGTGTGTGTGTGTGTGTGTGTGTGTGTTTCTTATTTTCCCTTTTGTTTTTTCTTAATAAAAGTTTTTTTTTCCCTTCTACTTAGCTTAGCTATGCAGCAAGCAGAGCAAATGGATCCCCCGTTACACAATTAGGGGAGCGCAGTTTTGCTAAAAATCATAAATATGTTTATAATGATATGCTTTGAAAAGTAAACATATCAATATGCAGTCTGCAAAATCCTGATTATATTTAAGCAACCTGTGTCGGGCATTAGTTTACTATTCTCAACTATGAAAAACAAGTAATAAAACTGATTTTTGGGTGAGCCTTTAAGTTGGTGCACTGAAACCTGTTTGGTGTTTGTATACCACATCATGCTTTGGCTGTCAAACAGGGATTATAAACAGCTAAAACTCTGATTTTAGCATGGCTGAAATGCCCAAATGATCTGTGAGCCCAAATTAGCCAACTTTATCAACTAACCTGCTGATCAGAGAGTATTTGTCTGTGGTTACTCTTATATCAGGTAGGACTCCAAGATGCCCCAAGGTAATTATGTGTTCATTCAAACCTGGTCCCTCAATTTGAAACACAATCCCTCATAACTGTTGTTTTCACTGGTTTCTTACAGGTTTCCACAACATATAAACTAAAGAAAATCGTGTGCAAGCCTCAGTGACACCACTGCTTTGCCAAGCTACTGGCTGTGCATTTTGGCTGTGACAATAAAAGTCAAAATATATGACTTCTTAAAAGGTGAAGACACGTAAGGCAGATTCTTCCAATGTTATTTCTCAGTTATTGTGAAGAGAAAAAACAAACAAACATTTGATTGCTGGTTAAACCTTTCAGCTTAATGGGATTATGTGTTTTTGTATCCAGCTTTGCTAAAATTGTTCTCCTTCAATGCCGACTATAGATGTTTCTAGGATTGTACTCCTGCCAATTATTTTTAGGCAGATGCTTGTAAATTTGTAGAACTTTGAATAAAGTGTTCAAATTAATATTTTGCATCAATAGAAGATCATTTTTGGCAAGCTGCTATCCACAGCAAATGACAAAAGACACACGAGTATTTTTTTTCCCTAATGACCAGATTGCTGTACACTACCCCTTTGATTCATTTGAATATTTCAGAATTTCGTTTTTAATTAAGCAGAAATTCAATCTTTTCCTTCAAGGCTTTACGTGTAATGACTTACTTCATAATAAAAATGGAATTTCTCAATAAAACATGAGTAATAAATTTTTATGATGCTCCACTGACTGTTTTAAGACAGTATGGCAGAACCACAGAGTCACATAAAAACCTTTGACCCAGTGTTTGAAGTTGCTTGCTGTGTTAAGTAGTGATACAACAATCCAGCTTCATCAGGTGTAATCTTTGGCTTTGGGTATCTGTCAACGCTGAGTATCAATATGATACAAGGGGACAAAGTAAGGCATAAACCATAAAAACGATCATTTTGACTATTAATTACATATTATTTAACATAGTACATGGATAATTTTACATGTGATTTATTTGAACTTCAAATAAAAGCAATTTTAAATTAAAGCTGAAAGCAGAGAGGGCCGTCGCATTGCGGTGGAGTCGAGCCCTGCCCAACATCTCCTATGCCCACTAGGTGACAATGGAGAATACCATTTACCAACATGTCACACTGATGCATGCCATTTGTGGAATCACCAGTTAAACGTTCATCTAGATCGAATGATGATCATAACCTACTGTGCATTTCCACTTCGCACTAGCTGGTGTCCTAACTATTGCTGAGAAATGGCATATCAATGTGTTCGGGGCTCGATTCTCATCCTGCCTGTGAAGTTTGGGAGACATTGGACAATGTGCCTTTGAGTTACAGCAGTTTAGTAGTTCATGGCGGCCATGACCACACCATTTTACAAAACCCCAAAAGCTTCACAATTTAACATGACCAAGGTCTTCAGGTTCCGCACAATATCATGTTGATCTGATGAAATCTCTAGGGGGACTTCTTCGTGAAAGATTGAGGCCTTAAAATGGCGAAAAATGTCGCCAAATTTGCTAATTAAATTTTAAATACATGATTTCCTGTTAAGTTTAGTATGTGGTTCCAATAGACTAATTTTTACGTCTTCATTTCTTACATAAGGCTGCCAAATTTGAAAGCGACCATAAAACATGAAAGCCTTCATCACATTGGAGGTCTGTGCCAAGATTCATGAGTTTTAGAGCTTTCCAAGTCCTTCAAAACCTATGTCCTATTTCATGGTGATTTACATGGCAACCACGGTGCGCCGTTCAATGAAACCTCACGGTTTTCACACTGAAGCATCATAAAGATTCACTGTTTTTTTTGGTGGAGGGGCTCAATCTAAGTGGAGCAGTAAGTGCTCCCACTAGGTGGCGCTCTAACCACTGCTGGCAATGGTCATATGAATCTGTTCAGGGTGGGACTCATGCCTGTGAAGTTTGGGGGAGATTGGCCAACATTTCTTTCAGTTCTAGCAATTTTGTGCTTCATGGTAAAACATCAAAATTCACCATGCCGCCAGGGCCACGCCTTTCGACGAAGGCTCACAGTTTTGAATGTAACCTAAGACCAACTCATTAAGGCTTTCCTGGACAAATTTGAGGCTGTTGGGATCATCCGCCTTGAAACATTACCCCAAAGTGTAAAACATGACATTTCCTGTTCCCACTAGGTGATGCTGTGAACACTGTAAAATATTGCAGTTGAAATGTCTTCAGGAACAGAGCCGCAAACCTGAGAAGCTTGGTCCAGATTGGACAATGCATGTGGGAATATGAACAAATTAAAATATCATGGCAAATTATCGAAATTCGCTATGGTGCCACGTGGTGAAAATTGAAAAGCACCTTAATGTGGCCCAGGTCTGTAGTTTAGTCTGACCGAATATGAAGTTGAAGTTGATCCCTAGGAGGAGTTCACAAAAGTACAATGCCTGGAAATTGCAAAAATTGCCATTTTCAATTCAAAATGTTGGACTTCGTGTTGGGTTTGGATCATGGGGTCTCCATGGACTCTTTCGTCCATCTTGGCATGTTACATACATGCAATAAATTTCGTTCATTCAGCTCAAACTGTGTGTCTGTAGTACTTCAACATAACCTGCATAGGTGGAGTGCTAGAGCCATTCTGAAACGCCCAAGTCCAAAGGGCAAGGCAAACTGAAAGAAAACTAACATTAACCTAAACTGGGAGAAATAAACAAACAACATGAAAAACCTGGACATGAAACCTAGAAACATGGCGTGAACAACAGATGACCTGACAAAGAATGAGCAGAAACACACAGACTAAATACACACAAGGGTGATTAGGGGAAGTGGAAACACATGGGGAAACAGCAGACACTAGTCTGACATAACCAGAAAAAGGAAGCAAAGCTGACTACACTGACATAGGACACAGACCTTCAAAATAAAACAGGAAACATGAGACGCAGACAAGACAATATAAACTTTGACAACAGAAGAGGGAAACAGGGAGAGGGAAACTTAAACACAGGGGTAGAAAACACAAAGAGAAACTAATAAACAAAACTAATAAACAAATGAACTTAGCTACCCTAAAGAACTTAAACATAACATCCAAATATACTAAAACTCAAAACGCTGGGTCAACAGACCCAGGAACGTGACAGAGCAGATGCAACAAATTACAAAAAAACTGTGGAAAAAACAGGTGGACATGGTGGAGGACATAGTGTACGCTGTATGGGTATTTTTGACCTAAAAGACCATTCCACAGGAGCAACTGACATTCTGTGTTGGTCCCTGCTAGCTTCCCCCACCTCAGATGTCAGACCAGAAGCTGAGGCAACATGCTCGTGCTCCTCATGAAATCTGCACAGTAATCACACAGAGAGCGATGCAGAGCGGACAGCCTACCAATAGCTCAGCGGCACCACACTGTTACGGCCGCTGGCCTCAGGTGGCCCCGCCTTCCTCCCTGGAATCTACAGTGCTCCAGGACTCACGGGGGATTGGCTGGCCCGGACATATGCCCGCCCCAACTTCATGCGGATCCGAGCCTGTCAGACTACACACACCATTGGCTCCCGCAGGAGCCTGGAGTACGACGGACAAGTGACACAGCTGTCTGCAGTTATGACAAGTGACACAGCTGACTGCAGTTACCTGATAGTATAAAAGGCTGAGGAGTCTTCATTCGTCGAGGGACTTGTTGATTTGAACAGACTGTACAGAGAGTCCCTCCCTTTTGCCTTTTGCCTTCTGCCTGTGTTTTGTGTTGCCTCCTGCGAGACGTTCAGTAGAGCAGTGCTCTACTGGTGCTATTAATCGTGGTGTTTGTTTAAAGTTTCTCTGCTGCCTAGTGAGTTGTTTCACTAACGGATTTCAGTTGTGTTAATAAACCTTATGTTTGTCGTCCTACCTAACTCCTTGGTCTCTGGGCTCGTTTATGTTACGTCCGCTGCCGCCTAGCAGAGCCGGGCCGTAACACACACCAAAAGCAGACTGAGTGAAAAAAAGTCCACTCCGTGATCCAGAGACAGAGGCAGCTGCAAATATAACTCATCCTTTAACAGGGTCACCTGTGGAAACCTTTTACAGCATTAACTTCTTTCTCTTAAGGAAAATTGTGCAATGAACATGTAATGAAAACCATCTGATTGATTAATTAAACAAAAATAAATACAATTTGAAAATATATATTATTCACATGTTAGAGCTCAGTGTGAGAGTCATTAGGTTAATGCAGGCCGCTGCCATTCATGATCATGCTAGTTCCTCATTTCCTTACTCCTAATCTCACTGCGCTCACTTGACCAAAGTTTGGCATCAAGTCAAAAACCTGTCAGTACTGCAGGTGTGAAATACCCTCAACTGCTGACCCCGTCCCTATGATATGATAGCTCTGCCTTTAGCAACCACATGCAGTGCTTGTGGTTTTACTTAGCATAGCTTCGTAAACACTGAAATCCTAGAATTCAGTTTAGCCCCATAGACGATGCAAATGTGTTTTCTGAGGATCAGACCAATCCAAATATTGGACTGGTGTATCCCTAGTATGAAGGTTAGCTGCATCTATGTGGGCAAACTGCATCATGATTGCTCTCTTGCTCTCTGTCTTACTCACTCACTCCTGTATATAGTGCACACCCATGCAACCGGACATTGAAACCTTCAGAGAGCAATAGGGGGAGAGGCGGTTAACTTCAGATAAACTCACTATGGGAATAACTTCCCCTTGGCCCTACTGCTCTCCCACACAGCCAATGCTTACTCTTAAAAAGAACACAGAGTCTGGATAAATAACCTACCAAGTACTGTCTCTACCAAGTATTTCAAGTCTGCATGCTGAAAGAATGATCATGTCTTCTGTAGAACACAGAGGCTTTGGAGGTCTGTACTTACATTGCACCATGCTTTTCTATCGTAAGCAGAACAATGTAATGTAACTCCACACTGAATATTAATGCTCAGTTACTCTGTGTTACCAACTGTGAATGTCAGGCTCAGGACTGAAGCAAGGGGCGTGCAACACAATGCTTTTCAGAAACGATTTGCCCTCTGCTCCTTTGTTAAGCGTTAAATTGCTTTGAATAGCAACGTCTGAATGTGGGTTCTGCAGCTCGTGATTGCAAGAGCAAATTTTGTGACTGCGCAGACTGCAGCCCTAAATTGTCTCCTGTAGGCAGTTTGTCTGACATCAAAACTCTTCCAGGGTTTCCATCGATGTCAAAGACACTGTCTTGTCTGTATATTTAAGAGAATGCCTAAGTAGGCCATAATATGCAGTCCAGAATTGTGGTATAGATTGTAATCCCATAGCAAGTCACAGCTCCCCGAGGAAAGCCTCATTAGACGTCCACTGATGTGTATTGGAATTAGTGATAAGTGGTGCTAATTGCCATGTAGGCAATTTTAGGTGCCGACATGCCGTCGCGCTTTTGAAAAAGAAAAAAACAAAAGACCCGCGTGTGCACGTAAATTCACACAGTGACAGTCACAAACACATGCACGCACACTAATTATTTTAGGTCCCAGCTGTAAGGAGGGGCTGCTGATTTTGAGCAAGGCAACATGAAAGATTACTCATTCCTCAAGATACTGTGCTCATGCAACAAAGCCCTTATTCATCTTGCTCTCAGTTTCAAACTCTGACATTCTGCAGAGAGCTACCATTTGACCCCGAAAAATTTGTAAGGGAGGAAAATTAGGTTTCTCATTAAAAGCAAGATCACAAAGCAAGATTCCAGTACTACGACCGGCGCGATCTCATTTAGGTAACAATTGAGACGCTATTTAAAATGAATGACTGCACGCTCAACTGATAGAAAGAGGCTGCCTTTCAGAGATGGAAACCTGGCTGATTGTTTTTTGCAACAGGATGCAATGCCTGGGAAAAAACAAAAGAAAAAGAGAAAGAGAGAAATAGTTGCTATGCACAACTGAGAGATTGCCTTGAGCTGCCAATGAAAGGAACAGCAACATGAACATTTCCTAACATTTGTAAAATTGTTCAAAGCTTTGGGCACTCTTTTCCTTAAAAAAATCTTTTATTTTTCTCTTTTAATTTTAAGAGCCATCTGTTCTGAATTCAACATAGACCATAGGCATCAAGACAAGAATACACATTTGGGAGGCTTACCTGCCAGGCGTTCCACCAATGACAGCAGCACTATAAGTTTCCATAGCAACTTCATTTTAATGGTCTCAGGTCAATAAAAGCTCACTTCCAATCACAGGTGTGTAGAATCACAGCTTTGTCCTTTCCAGCACTTTCACTGTTGTTCTGTCAAAAAAAAAAAGAAGAAGAAAGAAAGCAAAGGGGAGGAAACCATTAAACATTCAAAATCTCTAATCTCGATTCAAAACAGTTGGATGGATTTCATGAGAACCATTACTGTCCATGTTTGTGACATATAAAACAAGAAGTTAATGTTAACATGTAGAAAACGTATTTTAGGTAACAGGTAATATTTGGCAGGTGCTTTTTGTTTTAGCTGCAGATCTTGTGGTGCACAAAAGGCTTCCACTGTTGCAGAGTTTGCTTAAGTGTGCTCAACGTTTCATAATAGGGATCATGGCTGCGAGAGAAACATAAAGGGATTGCTCACTTGTGCTCAAACTTACTGAGACAAAACAAAAAGCACGCTGGTTGTCAGACACATCCCTAGCACGTAATAAAGTAGCGTCCTGGCTCCTGGATTCTGCCTGAACGAGGGGGATTATGTACGTCTGACACAAAGCGCTGACTGTACACAGTACAAAAACATTTTCAGTCCCCCTGGGAGACTTGCAATTGATTTTCTCAAAGGCTAAACTGTAATTTATCTCTCCTTCTTACTTAAATGAAGTCCCAAACAAGTTGTGATATGAGAATAAGTCGCACTCCTCCCGTCACTGATAAACAATGATGCAGCCTGTTTATTTGTTTAAATACACATACATCCCTAACATGGTGATAGCCAAGATCCTTTCTGATAAAGCAGCAGATAAATGTTTGCGTACGTGAGGCTGCGTATGGAGTGAAAAAGGATGAAGGGGGGAAATTAGCCATTGCCTTTGTTCAAACCGACTCTCCCTGGAACATTTAACTGACTGATGGTAAAGCTTCCTCTGACTCCAAACCATAAGCATGCTGAAATAAATGAGAGGGGGGGAATTAATAAGAACATACAGTGTAGTCTATCAGGAGCCGCGTGCCAAAAAAGCAGAGACAACTGAACGATTACGCTTTCTCAGTTATATGCGCGCCTTCTATCCTTGCGCCGCTGAAAAGCATGATAGAGCATACTGATGCTTATGTGAATATATCAACTGCGTCCCTGACACATTTGCCTACACTATTCCTCTTTCTGCATGTACTTAACCATTAAAGGCAACACCCTTCCCCTATAAATCTCATTATGGAGATTGGGTTTAGAGAGTCATCTTAGTTCCAACTTATCTCGCAGTTATTACGATGCAAATGTCAGGAGTAAATGTTGGCTTTCATTAATAAAACAGAGACACTTCAAATCCCTCCAAGGGCTCCTGGATATTTTTGGAATGTGCCTCCTTTGAATGAATAATTGTGAGAAATGTGCTGAATAAATTACTCAACATTATGTCTTTAATTGAAAAAATAGGAGTCTTTAAAAATTCCAGCCGCACACTTGCGCATTGCTACTTCAATGTCCGGGCGACATCTAATGTAACGTGCATGTGTACAGTTTTAATTTGACTACTAAAGTAAACGTGTGTGTCACCACGGGCTGCAGATTGAACTGTCACTGCAATTTGACACTCGCATTTCGACAAACACTTCATGTTTTTTTAAAAAATGTTCAAGTAATTGTTTTGTCAGCCATTAAACGTTTTACAGTCTGGTCATCTAAAATTAATTTATCCTGCCCTGACAGCAACACAACTGAACATGACCGGAATGTGTGAACTACTGAGAGGCCCCATTCAAAAAAGCTACTATCTGCTGGCCTCTAACACCAATCTTTTGATCTCTATTAGGCTGCAAGCCTCGAGACACGAGACATCAGACAACAGGGTTAGTGGAGGGACAAAAGAAAGCCTTTTGATCCAAAGAAGCTCAGCACTAAGATGATGTCTAGGGGAGTTGAGTCGTGGCCAGCATTTGACTTCCTATTCAGTGCAAATTGATTAGCCTCGTGACCTTAAGTGGTAGCGACAAGGCCAATGACTTACTTTCATCACAAATTGATTCTCTCATTTGTTTGCTTTATCAGATGAAAGTTAATGATAAGGAAGGCTTTCAAACTTTGCCTTTCAAGTTTCAACCTCTTTCATGTTGTTGGAAAAAAAGCCCGTGTTTGAAAAATGGATTATGATCAAGGCCTGGAATGACAGTCCTGGCCTAAATATTTCCTGACCCAATTTGCACAAACTCAACAACACTTAAATGGAACGCAGCCGCAAAGTCAGCCTCTCACTGCACATATGCAGATGAAAGTAAAGGAGAATAAAACAGGTGCACTGCATGTAATGAAGAACACACATTTGTATGGTTTCTTTCTTTTTGACTAATGCCTTAACCAGTTTTTCAGTACAAATCCAATCAGAATATTTGAAATGGTTTGCATACTCATTTGCCACAATAACCTTATACCAGTACCAGCTGGGGGACCCTGTTATTTCTTCTCTCAAGCAGTGAGATGACACGCAAACACTCACTAACAGCGCTGTCTTCTTCTTGTCACTCGTCAAGTTATTAGCCTGAAGCTTTCAGGTCGGCTGGTTGACAAGAGCTCATCCAACCAAATCGTCCATGTTACTTTGATAAAGAGAAAACCCTGCAAAGTTTTGAAGCTTTGAGACTGAAAATATCTGAACTGACATATTTTGCTGTTTGGTCTAAATTTGTTCTACACAGCTTTGAAGGCTCAAGAGACTAGAGTAGCAGCTGCGTTCAAACCAAGCTGGACGGTTTGCCATCAAATGGAAAACGATACACAACAGGAACTGTTACGGCTCAGGACACGAGGCTGATTAACAGTTTTACTCAAAATTATTGTACTGCGATCCAGAATTGAGTCTGCATTATTATATTTTTGGTAATATATACAAATATGAGCCAGAATATGTTGAGTTTGTTGTTATGACTGAAATAAAAAAACTATGTGGAAATTCTTTAATATACAACACTGGATTTTGTAAATTATTTAATTTAAGCTAAAAGAGTAAGGCTCTACATTTAATTAATCTGCAATGTGGCAGATTTAGTTAAATACAGACAAAAAGCTTCTTTTTTTCTGTAACCAATCAACCAACTTAGGCATGACTTCACCAAGATTTTCTTTAGTCAGCTACATCACTGTATATCATAGCAAGGCAATTGAAAGTGGTTGCTGGGTGGGAGACAACCTTTCTCCAATCATTGTGTGACTAAGACAACACATTGCAATCAATCCGCACTAATGAGCATAATTCATCAACGACTTGGCTCAGCTATCTGCCAGCTGGTTGTATTTCCCTACGTTAAAGCAATGTTGCTGAGCACCTATGTTATCATACAGTTAAACTGCCAGCTTACAGCAACTATGTCACTATTTGTGGAGGAATTTCTGAATCTCTGTTTTATTTAACTATGAGCTTCTGGTTGGACTCTTAATGTAAGTAGTTGGTGTGATTCTTGCCATATACAGACAGCAACAGATTTGTGTCTTTTACTTATTTATCACAGTTAATTGTCATATTATGACAAGCGGATTGCAATAATTGCCAACTTGACCCCTGAAACTGATAGCAGACTGAGTACCTTATTGCTGTGGTAGCACCATCTTAAAGAACCAAAATCACTTTGAAGATGGCAACTGACTGCAAGTGGGCAAAGTCCAGATCCCTGTCTTCAAGGCAACCATTTCAAAGACAGTTAGCAAGTTCATTACACATGGCCACAATAATTTTAATGAGCTCCAACCATCGTTTTCCTTAGTGTGTCTCTGGCATATGGTATGTCAAACCAGCAGTCTTATCAGCAGCCAAATGCTCAAGCATCCACCCACCCAGTGAACTTGTCTGTTTTAAAACCCAAGGAAACGGAATTTATTTGCGCATATAAGACAGGAAAAATCAGCTAATACCCACATTTAAGAAGCTACGCCCATCAAATATTTGGCATCTTTGCTTAAAAATTTACTTCAGTGACTAAATCGCGCTTGTTTGGTTTCTGTCAATCAGCTAATGAGTTAAACTTGAAATCTTCTCTGACTTATAGGAGCTTATGAGAGAACAGCAGAAAGAACTTTGAATGCAAAACCGAGTGTTTCGTTTTACTTTTGAGGATACGCAGCTGCTTCCAGGGAAGCTTCAGATTTGTAGAGACAAAGCACTCCTCCAAATTTCAGCGTTGTCAAAGTGACACCACTCATCCTCTTGTTCTCTGACAGCACCAGCTGGAGCTTATAAACCATAGACTACAGTTCAGTAAACCGCACACTTTGACAGTGATGGCAACTGATTCGACCCTCTCCCCTACACCCGATCTTTCAGCTGTCATCAGTTTTTAGGGCTTAAAAATATATTAATAGAAGGTTACTCTGGGTCCCTTTTGTGGTTGGAGAGTCCAGATGAAGATAAAATTCACACTAAGAAGCAAGAGCATCCCCCACACACACGCACATGCACTCCCTCCAGCCCCTCCCGGCCCCCAAGCTCTGAATCATGAATGAGGCCAGACTCCCACACTCTGCAGGAATGAGACAAGACCAGGAGGAATGGCATACAATGCTGCATCTTTAATCACCTGAGCTGTGGCTTCACTTAATCTGCAGACACCAGCTCGATCAGTGTTTTCCTTGCACGTGTGGCTCATCTCACAGCTCCGAGTGCCTCCGGTCATTCAAAATTTATTTTGTGGTGATGCTCAACTTGAGACTGGTAGTAGTAGCAAATGTGAAATTATTTCTATGTCCTGCATTCTTGGATTCACCACACACAAATCAAAGTTTAACAAGCACCTCCCAGACAAGTGCCACTAATAATGGAGTAGATAGTAGTGCGGTGAATAAGTCTTTGGCCCCTTCTTGATTTCTTTTTGCATATTTGTTACATTTAAGTGCCTCACATTATCCAGCAAGTTTTAATATTGGACAAAGATAACCCAAGTAAATACAAAATGCAGTTTTAAAATGATAATTCAATTTATTAGAGAAAAAAAAAGCTGTCCAAACCTACCTGGCTCTATGTGAAATAGTAAATGCCTCCAAAACCTTCTACCTGGTTGTGCCACCCTTGGCAGCAAGAACTGCAATAAAGCTTTTATGATAACTGGCAGTGTGTATTTCACATCACTGTGGAGGAATTTTGGCCCACTCTTCTTTGTTATAATTCAGCCACATCAGAGGGTTTTCAAGCATGAATGGCCTGTTCAAGGCCATGCCAAAGCATTTCAACTAGGTTGAAGTCCAGACTTTGACTCTGCCACTCCAAAACCTTCATTTTTTTTTTTTTTTTTTTTTTGGTTTTGTTTTTTAGTCATCCAGAGGTGGACTTGCTGGTGTACTTCGGATCATTGTCCTGCTGCATAATCCAAATAAGCTTGACCTTTAGGGCAAAAACTGATGGCCGGACATTCTCCTTCAGGATTTTCTGGTAGAGAGCAGAATTCATGGTACCATCAAGTCATCCAGATCCTGAAGCAACAAAGCAGCCAGGCCATCACACTACCACCACTATAAATGGCTGTTACTATGATGTTCTTATTATATAATGATGATGTGTTAGTTTTACACCAGGTGTAAGGGGACTCAAACCTTCTTGTCTCATTAGTCCAGAGAATATTTACCCAACAGTCTCGAGGTTATCAGGATTTTTTGTGTTCTTTTTGGTCAGCAGTGTTTGTTTTCCTTGGAATTCTCCCATGAATTCCATATTTCCAATTTTTTCTGATTATTGAGTCACGACTTTAACTGAGGCAAGTATGGCTGCAGTTCTTTAGATGTTGTTCTGGGTTCTTTTGTGACCTCCTGGATGAGTCATGTAATACTAAATTTTTGGTAGGCTGGCTACTGCTGGGAAGGCTCACTACTTTTTCTCTAGTTTTCTTCATGTGAGAGTAATGGCTAGAAATGGCTCCGTAACCTTTTCCTAGCTGACAGACGTCGGTGACTTCGTGTGTTGATGTGTCACTTTTTTTTTAGATCTTTTAACCTACTTATTAATGAAAAGATTATTTCAAAACTGCATTTAGCTTTTTCACAGGTTCCTTTTGTCAAGTATTAAATATACTTTTTCACTGCACTACATGTATTTTAGATGTTTTTTTACTTTATTTTTATAAAGGTATGTAGATATTGACTATGCTTTGTTTTCATTGTCACTATGGGTTTTGCTAAATTTTAACATGGTGCCATATCTGTATTTGTAGCCCCTTGCACAATTTAAATGTGACTGTACTTCTCACTGTATTAATTATTGTACTACGTATAAGAATTCAACACAAGTGCAATGTTGACGAAGCACAGAAGAATCTATTTGCATATGATGAGTAACAACAAAACTTTCTTTAGCTAAAGATTTTATGTATGCCCAAATATTTTTTTCCGTCTTTCCCACAAATGGCACACCGCAGGAGGCAAAGGAAGTGCCAGTGTATTCCCCAGCCAAGATTCTACCTCAAATAGTGGCACAAGACAAAGAGACTAATAGTGTTTTGATCTAAGCACACAAGCTGCAGGCGTGACATAACACATGCCAGCTTTTTCATTTCTCCAGACCGCACCAGGGGCGCTCCACTAACGCGCTCATTCCAATCTCCCCTGTGACAAGAGCAACTGAGCATGTTGAAAGGTTCTCCCTGCTTGCATACATGCTCCAAGACCAAATTTTAGCATAATGAGCCAGTGTGTGGTAATAATTTAGAACCGAGAATAGAGCCATGCATCTAAATCCATTTCAACATTTTCTAAAAACCCTTAAAAACATTGCTGCTTATACGTTAATACCTATAAACCGAATTTTCTCTTTAAAGCTTGAAACCACCAATTTAGTTAATTGTTTACTCCCGACAGAGCTTTCTCCTTTTATTTTATATATATATAATTTTTTTTCCTTTTTTTTTTTTTCTTTCTCTTTCTTTCTATCTGTCTTTCTTTCTTCTCGTTTTGTTTCGTTTTTCTCTTGTAAACTGTGTTAATTAATGCCTGTAATCATCTTTGTGAGGTAATATTGTAGAAATAAAGAATATTTAAAAAAAAAAAAAAAAAAACATTGCTGCTTACGTGGTTAAACCTATAGAAACAAATTCATTGAAAAAGTCTGAAATTAGTAAGATATATACATGGTTTTGGGAAACAGATATGTAGATAGATAATAAGTACTGATTATGTACTGTCTTTAATTTTACCTGATGTTTTTTTTAGATCTTAACGCCTTCTTGTGTTTTATAACCAGAGAGTCAAAATTTCATTGCCTCGAGCAAATGAACTCTACAAATCAACCTGCCTTGCCTTCTCTTACAAGTAATTTTAACACTCTATAAATGTTTTTAGGCACAAGCTGACAATCCCAGTGCACATGCTTTTACTAAATTACCAATTAAGGATGCCAATTAGGATAATAAAAGCCTCCCAATTAATAGTTCTTTAAATACACTAATTTAGCACTTGCTTGATCTCAGCTGTCATCATGGGAGGTAATTTTCTGCCCTTGATGGAGAAAAGGCAAACTGCTATTACTGCAAGGAAGACAGATCCTCTAAGACAGATTTTAAGTCTCCGTAAGGACCATTGTTTAAAGCATAGATAGATAGATAGATAGATAGATAGATAGATAGATAGATAGATAGATAGATAGATAGATAGATAGATAGATAGATAGATAGATAGATAGATAGATAGATAGATAGATAGATAGATATTCACAAGCCAGTGGTCACACAACACTGTAATTGGTGCTGACTTGCCGTGACTGACTTAAGTTGACCTGACTACTGCCATGATGGCAGGTTTGCATGTCCATGATAGCGGTACCAACATGAAGTGCTCCCATCTGTACTTGTGACATTCTTGCAGCAGAACCCCGCCCTGCGGCTGTTTAGAAAGGACAATACCTGCCTGCCCACAGTGGGAATAGTGAAGGACTTTCAGGATCACAATCATATCCGGACGCTTCATTAGCCAGCAGTTAGTCCGGATACGTCTTTTATTGAAGATGTGTTGATGTGCTCAACAGTGGTAGCTTCGATGAATGACCACTGCACAGCTGCAGGATGCACTACTCCAGGAATGGAGACACTTGTGCAGTCCATGTGTGACCTGCATCACATCCAGAGGAGGCCAATTCCCCTTCTAAACATTTTACACATGCATATATTATAGTGTTGGTCTAGAAAATATCTTTAAAGCACAAACTTGCACTTTTTTTTATCAGTGTGGACATATATTTCCTTTTTTAATGATAAGCAATTATGTATTTATGTCAATAAACTACAATTGAAAAAACTTGCTTATTTACTTAATTAATTTTCTGAGCTTTCTCACAGTTCATGTCTAGCTCATTTTTGTCACAACCACAGATTGACAGAATTTTGTCTTTTTACAGACTTGTCATGTTTAAAACTAGTATATAAAATGTCATTTTAATGTGCTTGTTTGCTGCTTCATTGGGGTTCATAATGCAGAAAACTTTGCTTCCAGTTCTCAGAGCAACTGCGCCTTGTCAATGTAACTTCTCGTATACATGCAAGAATTCTGCGTTATTTCACTAAACTGAATACTGATGTATTACAGTTGTCATTATTAATATTCCTATAAGAAGAAATTCAAGCAGTCAGTTCTTTTGGTTTTGTTTTTTTACTTTTTAATGCAATAGGTAAGCATATTGTCCACACGGATTAGCTTATGCACTGCTGGTGTCCCACTTACTTATTGCATAGACAACTGAATAAAAGATGAAGACTAAAGAGTTTAGCTCTGCAGGTAAAATGTCCATAGTCTGCACTTCTTTGCATGTGAACTCAGAGACAAGTATGAACAGCAGAAAAACAAAACTGAAACAGAATTTTAAAGAAACCAAGTGACTCATCCAAATAGATTTGCTTACTTGTTAAAGTAATAATAATAAAAAAAAAGGCAACCCCTACTTGAACCAATCAGAATGCACATGCGGTACTTTTGTCTTTGCCAACTCAGACTCCTCTTTCCTCATCCAGACCAGGCTCAGCGGGGTACTATGAACTTCATGTTCACCCTCCTCCTTTTTCTGTCCCGGTGACATCATCAGAAACCTGCCCAGCCATAAGCCCACTTCCCCAAGGAGATGTGTAGTAACTCTACAATTCCAGTCACTTTAATACAAATGTTTAAAAAGGAGATACTGCACTTCCAGTTCGGTGGAAACAACAAAATCAACAAAACTATACCCAAACATGCAGTTGAATGTATGCCAACATGAAACAAAAACAGTATTGTGAAGCATCCCCTGAGGCATCCCTAAGAGAGGGGCAACACTAAACACTGACAAAGGGAAGAGTTAATAATCAAAACCACCTCTAATACATTTAATAGCAAAAGCACTGTAATTTACTTAATAGCAGAATCACAAGCAAAGAAGATCCATATGAAACATATGGACGCTTGATTTCACGAGATTAACTATTTCCAGCAGAGTCGGATGCTAAAGGACTTTAGACAATCCGAACCAATCAAGCGAGGAGCGCGGTGCAATCAAAGAAAAGGAGAGATGATGAGACTGGACTGATTCCAATCCCCTGGTGATCACTGACGGCAATGTGTTCTGCCAAAAGGTTTTAAATGAACGAGGAATGATGGTCTGGATTTGTGCCTCACAGAAAAAGCTGCACGGTATAAATGATGGCCATGGCCAATTAGGAGACGCAGAATGTGATTTTATCTGATGAGAAATGGCACCAGTCAGCTGGGATTTCAAAGCTGTTAGTTTTCTAACTCATGCATGGCAATAATGGCATGGACACAATGCCGTCACTTGTGCAATTGAGCGCTGAATGTCTAATATGTGGGTGTGAATGTGTGCTCCGTACTATTGATGGGATACTTCAAAAACAAATGCATATTATAAAATGAGCAAGGCAGTTTCTTTGACATCACGTTTCGGTAAATACCTAAAATATTCAGCTTTACTCCACTTTACTGTGGTTTATTTCAGAAGTGGAAGTTGTAGACCGGTGATAACAACAACCTCGTAGCACAGGCATAAGAAATAATCAGTACTGTATCGGGAATAGTGAATACTGCAGCTTCCGTAGAATACCGAATAAAGTAAATAAATGTATTTCCTTACCGGAATACATATCCTCTGGTGTTTGCTGTCGTTCATCCCTTCTCGTATATCCATGATACACCGCGCATCTCCTCACTCCTTCACCCAAGCAGGTCCCCAGATCGAGTAGACGACTACAGTTTAGTTGGTCTCTTCAAAGTGCGGGTGTTGCTCTCTCTAAATACACCCAAACTGCTTTCTTTCTCCTTTCTTGAGGCAGACTACCCTAAATGTAAGCGCTTACTCTTTTCATCGTCGGTCCCAGTGTTTTCAGCGTCTGAGTAATTACCAGCACCTCGGTCCTCCGCTCTCCTCACTGGTACATTAATGTAGGATATCCCGATGGTCCCGCATGCACCGCGGGCAGGCGGATTTAAACCAAGCCCTTAGCGGTGGTAGTTTGCGTAGTGAACGTTTTGAGGTTGAAATAATTGTTGTTGGGTAAATTCGTTTAAGGAACACAAAGAGTTCGCGAGCAGCTTAAAACTGGTTTTTGAATGCGCGAGTCCAGCTCGTCTACACGGTGAGGACTCCAACTGCCTGCGCGCGCGGCGCCGCTGGCACACGGGACATCAGAGGTGGATGCAGGAGGGTTTGGTCTGCGTTTTTTTCCAAGCTGCAGGTCTTCGACATTTCCTCAAAATGTCATGATCACCTATCCGGGTACAGCAGAACGGATCTGTATAAAGTAACTGTAGTTTTATTGTTTCTGGCTGATAAGGCAATAAGGCACGGGAGTTACGTATGCACACATTCATTTTATTTGGGGGGATAATGAGGATTGTCTAAAAAAATGTATTTCTTAAGCACCAAAATTGCTAATTACGCAGAATTGACCTGTAAGCTATTGCCGCAAATTCGTGGGCTAATGGTTTCATTCTGATGTTTAGTTGGTACTTATTATACATAATATGGGTCATATTTTCTAAAGTGATGCCATTTATTGTACGCAAAATCTTAAAATGGCTTTGAAGCCAATTTAAAAAAAAAAAAAAGCTCAATTATGCAAATTACGTAAAAACTGATTTCATTGCTGAAAAGTTAATAGAATGAGCTAACATGCACAGTGCCACACTTTATAAGCTCACCTTAATGGAGTAAATTTCAGTATCAGTTCTGAGTATGTTTTTCCTGGTGGTACCACAAGCCAGTGTGTCTGCTATAAAGCGAGCTACAGATCTGCTCCATATACGTATCCCAGTAAGCCATAACATTTCTACTCTAAAACCTGCAAAATGTGATGACGCCATTGCTGATGAGTCAGAATACCTGAAAACACCTGCGTGCATGTGAAGAGCACGCTTTTATGAGTGTGGAAATATTAAATTATTCTAATATATAATTATTTAATGTAAGTGGAGGCACGACTTGTAACCCTTTTTTTTTTATTGACTTACAGTCTAAGGCCACAAAGAACACACAATTAATAGTTAATGAAAGAGAACTTAAACACAGAAGTAACTTATAACTGTTCTGTACAAGAGCATCAGGTACAGTGGGGCAAAAAAGTATTTAGTCAGCCACCGATTGTGGCACCGGGAGTTGAAAGTCCGTGTTGCTCGGCGACAGCCCCAAAACATCACTGCTCTCGAGAAGATCTGCATGGAGGAATGGGCCAAGATACCAGCTACTGTGTGTGCAAACCTGGTAAAGACCTATAGTAAACATTTGACCTCTGTTATTGCCAACAAAGGTTATGTTACAAAGTATTGAGTTGTATTTTTGTTATTGACCAAATACTTATTTTCCACCCTGATTTACGAATAAATTCTTTACAAATCCTACCATGTGGATTCATGGATTTTTTTTTCACATTCTGTCTCTCACAGTTGCAGTGTACCTCTGGTGCAAATTACTGACCTCTGTCATCATTTTAGGTGGGGGAACTTGCACAATCGGTGGCTGACTAAATACTTTTTTGCCCCACTGTAAGTTCATTATAGTCAGGCACTGTGTCAAAAGATGCTCTGTGTGTGTGTGTGTGTGTGTGTGTGTGTGTGTGTGTGTGTGTGTGTGTGTGTGTGTGTGTGTGTGTGTGTGTGTGTGTGTGTGTGTGTGGATTGCTTTTTATTTTCACTATGTAACTCTGAAAAGAAACTTCGTTGGAAAAGTTAAATTCTCACTTTTGCCCTCGTTGTTTCCCAGTAGCTTTCCCCAGGTAGCTGAAATAGCTTAAGGTGGAACAACCAGAGTAACTGTGTCAAACAATAAAGACCCAATTGTTGGAAGAAGCGAAGAAGATAAAAAGGGTAAGTGATAGAAAGGGACAGGAAAACAAACAAGAGTGAACATGAAATAGAATTTCACCTGATTTAAAGGCAACATTCAGCTGACATTTTTTTAAAGAAATCAAACCTTCCTATTTATTAGAATGGTAATGCTGGATGTTTTTAAACCAAAAACTCACAGGTGAAAAGTTGCTTACTGCCACTTTAAAGAATTTAGAGGTCCATTTACTATTGTTGGTGCATTTCTGTGTACAGTCTACCTCATGAAAGGGACCATCTTTCACAGTGACTTTTTTATATATACTTTAAGTGTATTCTGATGTACTTCAGGAGACATTAAGCTGTCTCCAAGATTTTTTCAGTTAATCATACATCATTACTTGTAGTATACAAAACTAGAAAGACTGCCAGCTCATAAAGTTCAGTCAGGACTTATTACAAACGCTACGCCTCTGGCTCACAAGCTGCTCATAATGTTGAGGGGGATTTAAAAGATTCTACTTCTTTTTGAGCCAATGGTAAAATGATAATTACAGACAAAATTAATGAATGCCCCACTAAGCCTTGGAAAGGCAATGGGGGAAAAAAGAATATTTGGATTAACCTACTGAATGAACATTTAGTATTCCTTAGTCATTCATGCACGCAGCTAATAATGGCACATCAAAGCTCCAAGGAACACTTAATAGTATAGCCACTCTAAACACAAATATCTGCAACTAGGCTTGAATATTTCATGAATTCTTTAATGCTCATGGCTGGAGGGAAATTTTCAAATCGTTTTACTGTGATGATTTCTCTCCAAAGAAAAACTAACTGAATTTTACCTCATGTAGTTTTACTCATTTCCCTGTGCTCTCCACTGAGAGAAATACGTTGAGAGAAATGCCACCATCTTTATGCAACGATGAACTTTTCATTGTTGTTTGGAAGGTGTCAGTTAAATACATGAATTCTGTTTGTCCCGAGGCCATAAACGAGATGCTGAAATGAGAAACTTGCCAATACTGTCAGGAGACTGAAGAGCCGGAAAAGGTAGATTATTCTCTATCTTTTCTTCCAGACAAATAAAAAGAGAAACAACGCTTAAATAAAATACTGTCTTGAATCATAAGCAATGATACTTACTAGTATGTACCGTATTGTTAATGTTGTTAGTATATTTTGCAATAACAGGAACATAGTGGTGCAGCTGTTTTGCCAATTTATGCATTGTGATGACTGGGAAGGTGTGAGGTATAGATTTGTTTCATAATTTTCACTTCCCAAATAAACCAATTAAAAAAACAACATTTAATTTATCTAAATTCTTGTATCTTGTATCTGCTTGATCTCTGAGATTTAATTTGTTTGTTTTCTTGTTTTAAAAAAAGGCAGTAAGATAAGATAACCTTTATTCGTCCGACACGTGGGAAATTTGTTTTGTCACAGCAGGAAGTGGAGAGTGCAAAAGTTATGAAGCAAAAATTAGAATACAATAAGAATAAATACAGTAAACAACTGTACAGAATAGAATAAAATAAAATGCTATGTACAGTAGAATAAAATAGAATAAAATATACAATAAAATAAAAATAGAATACAAATGCTATATACAACTGAGTAAAAATACAACGATGCCAGAAAACATTATTGCACATTAGTGTTATCGCACATTTGTGGATGTGTGTGTTTGATCAGTTAAAGTTAGTACTTTCATCATTAGCAAGTACTGCCTGTTTCACAACATACCATTTGTTACTTGAACATAAAAGCAACAAAGAGAAAAGAAATCATGTGTGTAGGCTGTAATCTAATTTATGTCTCTTGTTAAATTGCATTTTGTTCAGACTTTTTGTGCTTGTGTGAAATGTTACTGAGGTGAAAGCAGATTTGAAGTCTCTGTTAGAACAATATTACTGCAACAGATGGTGGATTGGGTGTGCAGTACTGACTTAGGGCAATCCTCCTTGCCCTTGTCTCGGCATGATGTCACTCAGTTTGAATCAAATGCAGGACAGCCAGCATCTCAAGCAGCTGCTCAGCAATGCAGACAACACACTGGAGTTTTTTTCTTAAGGCCAAAGGATGTACAGCTAAAACCAAGACATATACCTTGTGTCAAGGTACTCTCTCATACGTACCCCCAAGTTGTTGTAATGCATTACAGTGCTTGTAAGGCATTTTACTACAATGGGTAGAATATCCTACTTGATCTGTTTAGATTTTCATCTTTATTTTATGCTGGTGACAGCAGAAACCTGAAAGGCATCAAGTTTCTATAGTTATGTATGGAGTAAAAGCTACAAAGTGATAATTGGATATGATAGAAAAGGCTGTAGGCACTGGACAAGCATTTTGGTACTAGAAGCTTTCCATTTGTCAGCTGACTTCTATTAATCAATCACATTTAATCAAACTGTCTGCGCAGGCCTTTAAACCTTTGGCTATCATCTGATGTTGACTGAAGTTCATGTTTGGATGTTTAAATCTCCATCTGACTGCACTCAAACTCACCAGATAGTCCACATCTGCCTTCCAAATAACCTGGCTACACGTAAAACCATAAAAAAATGGACTGTTGTCCCTACAGGCTTAATAGTTAGCAGTTAGTGTAGTATGTGTCTGCATGTGTGTATTCATATTAATTGTATTTTAAGTTTATATTATATTTTATTGTAGTTATCCCTAGCTTTGAAAGCTTTAACCCGCAGTGATCAGGCTTTTTAATTCTTATACAAATAGCAGATGAGCCATGTCAGACATATGAATTTCCATCTGGGATCAATAATTATTTTTATTATTATTTTGATTATTCAGTGCTTTGTGACTGCATGTCTGTGAAAAGTGCTTTGTAGATCACCTGTACTTACTCACTTGCAGCAGATAGCATGCAAGAGTGCATTTGAAGCAGCAGGTTGGTTGCTAGAAAACACTGTAATGCAAAGTGCTGAAACAACCAGTTAACTACACAATTTTTACTATACAAAAAAAGTTAAAGTGTTTTTTAAACAGAAAAATTGCCCATTTCAGCTTCTTAGATACGAAAATTGGTTGCTCTGCTGCTTCTGCTGTAGACCAGCTTACAGAGGATGAATCATGAAAACTGGGAAAATGAAAACAAATGGTGAACACTCACTAGTCATTAGTTACAGGCATAAAATTCTCTTATTTATAGTTCAAGTCAAAGACACAGTGTACTCATCTTGACTTTTCAGACTTTTTAGTTTTTTTGGAGCTGACACCCATTGTTCATAAAACTGTTTATTAACAGAAGAAGCTGGATGGACACACTAGGACATATATGCGCTGATGTACAGTTTGAGAGCAAGAAAACACACATGGCTGTTCATCTGTTCTTGTAGCCTGGAGTTTGACAGGTAGCTGCCTTCAAACTGTCAGATAGTCCTATAACCGCCCACTCATTGAGGGAGCAATGCACAGCTGCAACACATTGCCGTGGAGCATATTCAGGGTAATGCTGTTGAAAGCACAGGTCCACAGATGGGATTCTGGCAGAGAAACAAGGAGCAAAAAAATATAGGCTGGTGTTGACTGTATTATTCAGCTGGGAGATGTAGGAAAAGATGGGCTTGGAAACACAGATCTATATCAGGCTTTGTTCTGAAAAAGGTGAACGCCAGGGGTCCGTAGTCACAGAGGTACAGAATGAGAGTGTCCTTCATGTGTACGCAGCAATAGCAAAAAATACACTTTATTTTAAAGTAAAAATTGATTATGGGCAAATGCAGATACTACAATCAACACGTGTTCAGGAGACAGCACAGTTGCTGTTTGGCCTCCGTCGCGTGCTGATGCTTTAAACCTAATCCAACACATTTTGAGTCTTGAGTGCTGCTTTGACTTGTTTCAAGGGGGGCGTCATTGATTTGCAACATCAAAGTGTTTACACATTTTGAGGGGAAAAGAACCACACGTGGACTACAAAAGACATTGACTGTGCACTCTTGCATTGACTTTCGAAAAAATGTCAATTGTGAGGGAAATAATATAGGTGTGTGCTGCTGTAATGAACATGAAATGTAAAAGTAGTGCTTATACATTCACTATTAAGAATGTTTCTTTATTATATTGTAAATGAGCAAAAGATGGTTGATTTTTATATTTTAGAAAGCACGCACCTGTCAAAGAGGACACGCCCCTAATAATGAAATCTTCTTTTTCAGTTTGTGGGGATTCATTTGCTTTTGGAGCCAGCATCAAGTTGCCAATCTCGTACCTGAAGTTTTTGAAACTTTTTTTTTGCCTTCATTCTTTAACCCTGGAGATTTCAGGGTTGGAATCTCCCATTCATTGCCTAGCACCACAAGTTTAAAATGACTCCAGCTTATTCAATCAACCTGAAACTTGACACTTAGCTTGCTCTGCCACATAAATAAACTCCCTTCATCCAGGTGGATTGGATAAAGGGTTATTGAGAAACATGAAGAACACACAGACACATGTACTGAGATTCCTTGACTTATAGCTGAGATGCACCTGACGTAGATCATGTGATAAGCAAACCTAAAGGAGTCACATTATTTATTAGTTTGTAATTTGCTCATAACTATTGAGTTAACACGCTGAAAGAGTACACCTGAGCTCCGTGGCAGTCTTTATGAATGCAGCCTGACTAAAATGAGCTTAGTTTGGCAACATTAGTCTTCTGACAGGCATACTTGTTATCTAATATAGTACCAAGCAAGTACTTAGAAATAAGTCAATGAATGCACTTGACTCTTATTCTGTAATTAGTCCTGTTAGTTTGAAATGGTTTAAGGGCTTTCAGATTGATTTGTGACTTGGCTCCATGGGCCAAATTGTCTGTGTGGGAGTTATCTCGTAGAAAATCAAGAGGTAGAGGCTTTCTCTCTGGCCACCAGCCTTCGGTTGCTGCACACTAATGACCATCTTGCCAAAGCATTTAACCTTGAGCCAATCTGTCTTCTCACTTAGAAAAGCTGAGTTCTTGAACCATGAAATAGAGGTAGTTGTCCCTGTGAAAGGAGGTTACAACCCAGACTACTTCAAGATTAATCAATTATTGCCATTGCAAATGTCACGAAGTGGTTGGATAGAATCATTATCAGAGTTTAGTTTTGGTTTTTTTTTTTATAGTTGTTGTTTAAGTTTTTTGTTTTTTTAAGGTTTACTTTCAAAACTGTATCCTTACATGAAGAAAACACTAGGCGGAGCTAACTGTGATTTAAAGAACTTTAAATGAAATGTCCCGAAGCTGTTGAAACACAGTTGATGCAGTGACAAATTAACAGTTTAGTTCATTTTACTTTAGTCGTAAAATAGTGGGAGCATGAGATAGCTGGAAATATGAAATGTGGCAAATCACTGATGGTAACTCAAAGTGAACCTGCATGAAGACGTTCTCTTAAAATTTTGAAGTGTGCAAATTAAACACATTGCCCTCAGTTTGCATATGGATTTACATGATACCCATCCCCTTGAGGTTTTTGTCACTCTGGTAGGTAAGTAATACAGATTTGAAGTGACAGATACCATTTCAAAGAACAAACTGACACTGACAGAATGACAACTTCAACCTTTACTGAGCATAAAAAATGTGTGAGTGATTCCCTTGAGGTGTTTTTACTGATCTGTAAGTATTTGCTATATATGTTTTTGGATATATGCCAATCTCTTGGAGCATACAAAGGGCACCCACTTCCTGGAACATTTTGTATAGGAGCAGCATGAATAATATGTTCACACACTGTATTTAGCCTGAACTTAATGAGCTTAGGTGACTTCAAATTGAATACAAAATAGATTTGTCTGCTGTTGTAGTGAATTAGCTACATGCTCTGTTTTTGATTAGATTTCTTCTTCTCATCTCTGAGCTTAAAATGGAGCTATTGGCAGGGCAAATTAAAAACTGCTGTGATAACACCTAGATTCAAGCAGAAATTATGTCAGTCAACATAATTACGTTAAATAATGCTATTTGATGAGATTCAAAGTTATATTTTATTTTTTGTTTTGTTTTGGGGGCTTTTTTGCATTACGTTACCCACATTAAGTCAGTATACTCTTCAGGAGTGCAGCTGAAGAGGATGTTTTATTTCCAACATCCTCAGAAACTCTGCCCTCACACTAAGCAAGCAGGACAAAACCCAAAACACCAGGAATTACAATATTCTGGTGATTTAGGGAGTCACATGGCTAAGCTAATTCGTATTGTCTAGTATAGCTCTGCAATGGCAGAAGTCGCAAGTGTCTCTCTTCTGTCTAATGAATAATGCACAATAAGAGTTATCCAAAACCAAGTCCTTGTTATCCCTGTTTGAGTGGATTGATTTCCTGGCTCTCACGAGCATCTGCGGAGGCTCAAAGACTGCCCTTGTGTGTGGAATAGGGGAATAGGGGAATAAAAGAACAACAGCAACAAGGCAAGCATCAAGCTTGTAGTGCTCTCGTGGATACTCTGGAGTTCATTACCTGCTGTTCAGATGAAAGCAGAGGCCACGTCATCAATGCGCTTATGGTATCTCTAATTAGAAATTCAGCTGTACAGATCTTGATCCTGGCTAAGCCCCAGTTTTGCTGTGATCATTTTCAAAACAGCTAGCTGACCCATGGCCCTGCTGTGGCTTAAGATATTTAAGTTGAAGGCTTGCAGTAAATCCTGTGTAATATTCTACTGGCACCCGGAGAGAGCTTTTAATGAGCTTTGGACAAGAGCGCTGAAACAGCAGATGAAACCAATTCTCATTTTTCCACAATCAGTTACGTTGCTCACCCAGGAGAAATCATTACATGTAACATCTATTGCAATCATAGCACCATATTAGTGAGAATAAGAGCAGCTTGTTTGTTTATTTGCGAGATATTAGAGCTACAAAACTCTATTTGGTCAGAAATGTGTTTAAAGATAATGAAATCTTATATCTTCTACTCTAGGTCAGCAATTTCTAGCAATATCATTTATTGTTGATTTAGTTCAGTACTCTGGGAACCCTGAATATTGTCCACAGTTTCAATATGTGACAGAAATGTACATAAAAAGGACAAAGTAGTGCACAATTACACCTTGTCTACGACTGCTCCTGGTCTCTGTGTCACATCGCTGTCTGAGGAATGCACTTTAATAGTCTACAGAAGCCTTGCCTCTGTGCAAAAAGGCAGACACCAATGTATTGTAACAGACAATGCTGTCAGAATTCAAGGTCTTTCTACTGTCACCGTGTGCCCTATATTTAACAATTTTAGATTAAATCAATAATAATCTTCTGCTGACCAAAAGGGACGTCACTGCTATTCAAATAAACCAATCCAATTTGATAAGAAGCCAGACTATTTGGATAAGCATTGCAAGAAAATCAGAATGAGATACCCTCTTGGAGATTGTCTATTTTCTCCTTATCCTTGATTGCTTTAAAGGACTTTTTGCTCTGGGAAGTAAGTTTAGTGAAGTTTCATCTCTACTAAAGGGACAAGTCATAAAAGAAAGGCTTGCTGAATACTGAAATAACTGAAATGTTAAAACAGAGTATAGGGTATATTCTAACCTCTCGAGTCAAATTACAGGAATCAGAAAAATGATGAGTGGCCTCCAGTAACGCCCCATATAATCCAACTCGAGAGAACATTTTTCACTGTGTTCCAAAATGTATAGAAATCAATATTTAATCAGCACCAAATATTGGACAATGCACAAAAGAGCCTGAGATGCTAAATGCAAGACAGTTACAGCGGTTTGCTGTCAATGGAATGACTAATCTTTTAGAAAGGATTAGAAATAAACATTGCGCCTGGAAATGCATCACTGTAATATTAAGTGGATTTCTGGAATACCACCATTTGCGTTTACAGTAACTCAAGATCTCCAGAGCCCCACACCCTCTGTAGTAAGCAGAACAATGGGCCTGCCAGTGAAAATCCCATAGATTCCTCGCAGTTAACAAGAAATACATTTTCCAAGTTGTACAAAGAATCACAATTGCAGACAGCCTAATACCACATCCAGACTTGGCTTGATGAAGGTGACCCCAGCATTAGACAGAACAATAAGTTTGCGTGACATAACGACTGCCGTGGGTATGATCAGGATGGTAATTCATGCCTGCTTTGTACAACGTCTTGTCTCCCTAAAATAGGTTTGGGTGTGTTTGTGTATGTGCATGTGTGTGTGTGTGTGTTCTCAGTTCACAGACTGAGGGATATGTCTTATGCTTGTTCTAATAGGCTTTGCACCAGTGAGTGCAGGGCTTACAGGTGTACTTCCTCCTAAATACACACATGCATGTGCGCACACACACACACGGTCACATTAGCTTTCATGAGTCACCTCGCTTTTCTAATTTGCATGTCACTTAGTTTTTCCCTGCCTCTAAGAGGAAAGTTGTTTTTACATTCCACAATATGCTTTATTTTGAAATACACATTCTTTTCAGGAAACAAATGGCGTGTTGTTTACGGTTTCCATGAAGTGTTACTAGTGATATGATTCCACATGAATGATTACATATGTATTAAATTTTTTTTTTTTAAAATAGCGCACAGTGCTAGCATGATGCTGCACTGGTGACCGCTTCTCTGTTTGACCTATTCAGATCTTCAAAGACACAAAAAAATAGGTAGGCGATAACTCACCTTGAGCACACAAAAGCGCGCCCACCAACCAGGCCACATGGCAATCCACCTGTCACAAATATCTCTCACGCCTCCTGGACGCAGTAACAGAGTGAGCAGGTGAACCCAGACCACAGAGCTACCAAGGCCCTGCATGGGCTTCCATTTCTGACAACACATACATCTGTTCCTGAGCATTTTTTTCCATTAAAGAGCAGGCAAAACAACATTTAATGGCACAAATAAAAATGTGCTGTTCTTACAGCGAGCAACGTCAGCATAAGCAAGATTATGCTTCCGTGAAACCACAGTGTGATCTTCATTCTTCAGATTAATAAAACAGCTGCTTTATCTTGGCAAGAAAGATGTTGTCATGGAAATGCATTGGTGAACCCTTTCAGATATTCTTCCTCTGAATAAAGGAATGTGCTGGCAACATTTCCAGGCCTGTCACCTACAGACACAGACCCAGTGAGAGACAGACAGCCGGCCACACAGTTGGCCATAGCATCATCTAGCCAAGGTTAGCAAAGGTCAAAGTCACCACATGCTTCTTAACCAGAGCCATATCAATGACGCACCTCCAAAATTCCACATTATGCATAAGTAGGCCATTGCATATTGTTCTATTGTTTCTGTCCTTGATTTTAGCAAACTTAATGTGACCATTTATGTTGCTATGTCAATGTTCAAGATGGATATGTAATTATAGGCTGTATGTCATTTGGTGGAATAATACTTTTAGTATATATCGACGTCTGCCCAAAGCCATGCCTGACTTTTCTTGGAAGATCATCATTATGAAAAAATCACAGAAGACCCAAAGCGTTAATTTTTGAAATCTGCAGGAGACTTTCTCAAAGCCCAGTACTGCTAATGAACACTTAAGCCCCCAACAGACTCTGTGACAGTGTGTCTCTGATTGCCCATGGTTTAATATTTCATGCATATTAGTCCCTTACATTTTAGAAGGTACTAATTTACATTAAGCAGCAGGCCAATACGTGTGTAACACTCAGGTTTTTTTTAAGGATTAGTTATTCATGCACTTTAAACTATAGCTGCTGCATATATAATAGAAATATGTATCACAATATCATTTGATTTAAATAGTGGAAAAGCACTTGCCTCTTATCTGGTAGTTTATTTTGTCACAAAAATGACGAGAAAAGATCTCCACTGGACAAATTTGCAGCAGATTTGTAAGGTGTACCTGAGATTTATTTATCTATTTGTTTATCTTTACAAGGTAAGTTATTAAAAATGCCACTGCACCACACTCTAACCTTTTTGTTCTGTTCATACGCGACTGTACAAATAAGCTGTGTAATTCTCAAAATATTTGTTCTTAATCATATTTTAAGCATCGTTCTTGCGTCGTTGTTAGTTGTATCTTAGGGTTTAATGTTTGCTTCAATGGCTGACTTAGATAAAGGAAGCGCTAATAGCAGTAATACTCTTAATTCTTAATTTTCATCTTTCTGGTAGTCATTTTGACCTCGGCATATTATTAAAAACTATTTTGCACTTTTAAGTAGTTTATGTTCCTTAAAAGCTTCCCAAAAAAGTCTAAAAGAAACAGAAGGGGGGTGGGGGTTCACTGGAGTGGACAATCAAAACGCAAGCGCGGGTCAGCACAAAGATCCTCCCGTAGGCTACAACATTCAGCTAAAGGTGGAGCACTCATTGAGGAACATTATGTCAGTGCCAATGATTCTGCTTGAGTTGAGAACAAGAGGGGCGAGAGTGGCTTTAGACTCAATAGAGCAGAAGAATGGCTGACAGAAATGGTGGTGGTGGTGGGTGAAAGAGGCACACTTGTGTCGTGGTGCTGTACTCTAAGTGAGGCTGTATTGAAAGGGAAGTCAGTGTGTGGTCGAGGGGAAAGGTGTGTGTTGGGCAGAACATCCCTGTTGATGACCTCATTACGTGAACATCAGCTAATGATTTAATGGTATGTAATTAAACAGATGTTGTTTGGGGATTGTGTAACACTTTAGCTCGCATCGATGAAGCTGTGGTGGTTGCTGTGGTGGCAACTGTTACTGGGATGGATTCATATTATCATTGTGGGCGTAAATGTCAGATGCATCCTGTTTTGTTTTCATTTCAGCTGGAGCCACAAAGAAGTCTTAAGATGTGCTTGAGTGCATAGCAAAGGCACAGATTTGGTGTTTATCCCAATAACCTTCCTATTTGACCCCATTCAGTCCGATCAGCTGTTAGTTAAACCAGGCATGGGGCGGAATAGCCTGAAGGCTCTGCTGTGGGATCACTAAATTGACCTTGCAAAAACATTACAGTGAACAATATTTTTTGAATTTCTGAAAATATCCGAACCAGGCATTTAAACTGAAGTCTGCAACATATGTAGACAGCAGTGTTTTTTAACATGTAACAAACATTTGCCTTTTCACATGTCCAGCAGTTGTTTTTGCTACTTGGATAGGTATTCATATTTTTTGCTCTGTTTTTAGCCATTGCTAACTCTGAAAGGACCTATCTGGATCTTTTACAAACACCCCTCCCCATCTCCACTGACACAGCAAGAAATATCTTATTGTAAATTGTCCTGAGCGAGAAGGAAAAGTAAAAGTCTCTTGGATGTCAGTGTGACTGCTACAGTTGGTCACAACATTTCAAAGAAGAAAAATTGGATAGCTGATTTGATGTTTTCAGTCCTGCAATGTGAAAAGGCAGAATAATTTGTTGCATATGATTGTGGTGTTGGAGGGCTGTTGTGTTAGCTACTCTGAAGAGGTTGCACCTGGCCACTTGAATTGGCCAGGCTTAAAGTTAGACACACAGTCAAGGAAAGTGGGATCAAACAGTGAATGATAAAAACATCCAAGAAGGATGCGGAGGTGTTTCCTTTGAGTGGATTGCGTCTATGCATGTGCACACGGCACGAGTGTTCATGAGTCTAAGAGTGTGAAATTGTATGTTACTCTTGGTGTTCTTGTTTCATGTAACCCGCGGTGCAGATGTAAATTGTTGCCACACCTCAGCAGCTGTTTTGGTGTCATTTGGTTTACTTGTCTCAAACATCTTGCCCCAACAGCTCCATTAGTTTTCAAACGCAAAGCTGTAGGACACATGTTGTTTTGCTGTTCAGCAGAGATTGACCAGCATGTCTCTTGAAAATTACTTTGCAGCAGTAGCAGCAGTGGCCACCGGTTTCCGTCTGTTCTTTTGTGCAGTTAAAACCAGTGAGGCATGGCTAATGTAGAATTTCTAATTTACATTTGTTCTCCTGCTTGCAAAAAATTGCCAGTCTTCACATCATCTAAATGAGGTGAAGCTCTGTTGTTAAGGTGAAGTGAGTTATTCCAGGATTTTAACCTTGTCTTTCACAGCAATGAGCTTAATCAAGAATAATTTAGCAGAACAATCTTATTGAGAACTGCTAATAAGGTGCTGATGTTTTGGCAGTTTTCTAAATTTGCAGCATTCAGAGATGTCTTAACATAATGCCACAATCTTCCCAGGAGTGAACTTTCCAGCAAATTGACCCTAAGGTCAGACAATGCTCAGACAAATTGCAAAAACCCTAAGAGCCACATCTCAGACTCTACAGATCTTACATTTAGCATGTCAAATGTTAAAATTCAACTCTTCCAAAAAAAATGTGGCTTTTTTTTTTGGAAGGGTTTCCAGCACATGTCAGACCAAAACCATGGCAGCGCAGCTTAAGTTTGCAAAGCTGCATATGAACAAAACCTTCTGGAACTATTTCCCGTCAGCAAACAAGACCAAAGTGGATAATGCACCGTTCCATATTTGGGCAAAACACAACACAGTATACTGGCACCAGCAACCGTTAACTGATAAAGCCCAGTGGTGGAGGAGGTGTTAATCATGGCTTGTTTTGCAGCCACAGCACCTGGGTTCCTCACAGCTATTAAGTCAAAGATGAACCTTTCTGTATACCAAAGTATTCTCGAGTCAAATGTGAGGCCATCTGTCCCATAGATGAAATTCAGCCCACATTAGATCATGCAACAGGACCCTGATCCCAAGCACAGAAGTAAATGCCGACAAAATGGCTTAAAAAGGCAAGTCAAGATGCTGCAATATGACCGAGTCAAAGTCCAGACTTCAACCTGATTGAAATGGTGTACAGGGACCTTATAGGTTAACAAATGAACTCCAAACCTCAGCGAAATGAAGCAACAAGAAGAGTGGGCCAAAATTCCTCGACAGTGATGTGAGAGCCTGATAAAGTCATACAAAAAGAATTACTTCAAGTAACTGCTGCAATAGGTGGTTCTACTGAATCATGGGGTGTATTTCGTTTTTTATGGGACTGCAGAGTCAATGGCACTACAGTAAGCTACATCAATAAACCCCAATAACAGTACAATTAAATTGGGGAAAAGATATTTTCTAGTAGCCTTTTAACCTATTCTTCAGCCTCTCATAGAAAATTTAAGATCTTTTCATGGTAAACAGTGTAAGATGCCAAGACTGAAAGCCTTTGAAATCTACATAGGTATCCAATCTGGTTCACTCCTGTGCAATCATCTGTTGCATAGGAATGACAGGAACTGTATTAAACAGAAATTTGTTACCCAATAAGGAGGTTAAAGTTTCAGTGTTATAATCTTAAACATTTTGTGGAAGAACACAAGATGGAAGAAATTTTACATTCCTTTTTTCAGTCTACCCAGAGTCAGTTAGGTTTATGGAGAGAGACACTAGTCATGTAAGCACTAACTGTTATTATGAGATGAGAGGTGATCTAGCTGTCTTGAAGGCAAATGATTATAGGCCTTCCATCACCCTGTCCTTCACACCCTTATTTTCGCTGCGCTACAAATGTCACATTACTTCCCACACTGGATTTGACAGTTGGCACTGAACATAAATAACTAATGTACAATATCTGCATATTTGGAGCCTTTGGTAGAGTCTTTATACAGTGCAGCACATGCTGCTTTTTCTTTACTTTGAATATTCTTTATGGAGAACTCTTATAAGCAAATAAAAATAGATCAATTTCTGAAATATAATTACTGCATGGAATTCAAGTGCCTATCAAGTGCAAGTAAATAACCTTAGATGATTGTTGATGTCAACTATGAAATCTATTTGGAAGGAGCAGGGCATTTTTTTTATTTGGATGAGGGCCTGATATATAAAGCTAAACTACAAATATATTCATTAAAAAGGCTGGAATGGAGCTTTTTTTGAAGTATCTTTTTCTTTTCTTTTTTTGCTTCGTGGATTACTCGGAAAGATGGTAGGAAAAAATTGTAGTGGAAAAAATTGTTTCAGGTCACAAAAAAGGAAGCACTGACAGAAAGCAAAAAGGAGCAAAGTAAAAGTCAGAAATGCACCCACAGGCGATATTACACAGACTCAGCCGTGGCAGTTCCAACAGAGCTTGGAATGGCTAAAATGTTCAAAACACAGTGGTGACACCACTTCAGCAAAAGTCATCTCCGCCTGTCAGAGTTAAGAATCTTCAAAGCCAAAGCAACTGAAGAGCCACCTGTTCTGTAATGCCTCCTATAACTGGGTGCTGATAGCAGCAAAGACTGCTTCTAACCTTATTAGTGACAGTATTGGCTCTAAAAAAAAAAAGTACCATCCAAGCTATACAGAAATGTCCTTCAGAAAGCCAAGTGCATGAACACAGCACAAAAACTACAGCGACGCCATGATAGTCATCATGTCACAGAGTCGCTAAACAACTTTGAGAACGACATTTGAGAAATGAAAATGTGTATTTTCGTTGATGAGCGAGAGAAATATCTGGCAGTGCTAATTTTCTACAACAAGCTGAACACTAGCATGAATGGATAAAAATGATGGAAGTATGCATAGCATTTATGCTTGTTTTATGTAGTATTTTAATACAATATGCGCTCTCTTCTTTCGAGCCTTATGCGCTGAGCTACAGCATATGATATGATAAACTGACAAAGAGGAGAAGCCAGTTACTGTTTGTTTCTTTCGTAAGTCGAAGATTTTTGTAAGTTGAAGCACCCATCGCGCCTTTTGAGTGAACGATAGGCTATAGGTTAATTGCTAACTGCAACAACAATACGTTGTTGTTCCAATGCACAAGGCACAAGGCATTGTGGCCATTGTAGGCTCAGCCAATCAGAGCCAGCGGATTTCATACGTGGGCATTTTGCCGTAACACGGGCAGAAATATTGCTGTTAAGTGCCTTCGTAACTTGAATTTTTTGTTAAATGGGGTATTCGTAAGTCGGGGTTCCACTGTATTTACACCCCCCCCCCCCCCCCCCCTTTTCTTTTTTAGTTTTAGAAATACAATATTGATTATATGTCTGAAATTAAATACAATGAGAACATGATAATAATAATAATAATGGATTGGATTTAATTTAACACTCAACAGTGTTTTATTTAACACTCAGAGGTGTGGACCCATATAGACACTCTCTAGTGTTAATTTAACACTGGAGATTTTGCTGTGTAGAATTATTCTCGTGTTACTCAAAAATTGGGAAAATGGTGATTCAGCTGAAGCCAAATCACATCCTGGATAAATACTAACCTAAAAAAAAGACCACAAATATTACATTTACAGAAGTCTCTTAGATCTGTCTGGTTATGACTCATATGAGTCTGACAGTACATTCCCAGTGCAGGTTTAAGGCTGGTGAAATGTCTCAGAGTTCTGACAAGCTCATAGACCCTCATGTGCAGAACCAGAGGAGTTCCCCTACAAGCCAGAACAAACAAACCTGCAACAGCCCCACCAATGGCAGGAGTGACATAATGAGGACAATGAGAGCACTTCTCTTACAAGTTCTCTTCTCTTATCTGCACCCGTGAAACATGGTTGGAGTATTGAAATCCCATCAGCTGACCTTCACTGTTTTCAAAAACAATTGAAGTGCAAATCAGACACCATTTGTGCTAAAGTGTGAGTAGTAAAGTACTGGCTTGAGCCTCTGTCTGCTTTTGAAATATGACTCCTACAAATGCTCAAAACATCTGAGGTTCAAGATTTGAGAAATTACAGGCATTGCGGTCATAGCTGCCAGTGGGTTTGCACCTGTCCCAACAGTTTAAAAGACTGGAAAAAGAACTTTTGTGGGGCTGCTGGGACTTAAAATATATGACAATTAAGGGACTAGAACTATCAGTTTTGGGGTCAGTTATTAAAAAACAAAACAACAAAGGTACAAATTACACACTCATTACTTCAAAATAAAATCATACGTTATACTATTTAACTACTCAGTGGGGAAAATAATATACTTGTTATATTACCTTGCTTTGTAACACCGACTGAAATTCACAGGTACATAATCAGCAGCAAACCTTGGGCTAGAGTGCCACTAGCTCACACAAATCCCTACACTAATGAAGAAATACTTTCTTTTAGTGTTAAAGGTTGAAATCAAAGCCAACAACACAAAGTAGAGTTGAAAACCAACCAAAGAGACTTCAACGAATCATCCCTGCAATTCTACTGTAGAAACAAGTGCAAATAGAAAAATGGAGGTTAAAATGCTATAAAAATGCATCTATTAAGGCTGTTGTCATTTTAACTTGTGGAAATGCTTCTTTTTTTGTTTGTTTAATATAAACACACCCCCTAACAATAATCAGTGGTCACTGTAGCCCTCTCTGGCTTTTTATTAGCACTATTCATGTGCAACACATCTTTCAGCTCAGTTTTTAAAACAACTTACAGTAGACTATGTGCACCTCAGCATATGCTACTTCCGGTGGGGAAATTCCTGTAGGGCGCTTTGTTTCCGGTGTGATATTCGCGTCTTGTTTACGGTTGGGTTTTCAAAAAAAAAGTCAACCAAATTGACGAATCAAGTGGCGAATTACATTTCTCAAGATGCCTTGGGCATTTACCGAATATATCTGTAGATGATGTTCATCATTTTTCCCTCGCGCCTCAGAGCAAAAGAGAGAGAGGGTTGACATTTCTCAGTATTTGTATATAGATTTCCCGCGTTTATCGCGGGTGTTATGTTCTAAAAATAACCAGTGATAGGTAAAATCTGCGAAGTAGCCAGCTTTACTTTTTAAAAATATTTTAAGGCTGTAAAACTCGTCACTAAACACTTTATACACTTTTCTCAGACAGGCATGAACAGTTTCACACTTTTCTGTCTTGTTTAAACACTCTCAAAGTTCAAACCTTCGTAAAAAAAACTCTCAGTATATTTGTTTTTCTATAAATAATAATGACAGATTTTAGAACTAATGAATTTAACTTTAAGCTTAATTGCTTAATTTAAGCTTAATGCACCTTATAATCCAGTGTGCGGTATGGTAAAAAAAAAAAAATACGGTAACTTCTACCTTCCTTTGGCATGTCCAGAAGTCCAAGTTTTTGTGCATGGTGCTACCGCAGGTGCCTTTGACGGTGTAAAACGTTTCGTTGACATTGTTGCGTTTGTTGGGGAGAAAACTTACAAACATACAGTACAGCACTTCAGAGTCACACTGCTAGTGATCGATGTAGCGATTCTGTACTGTACAGGAGAGCACGGCATGGAGGAGATCGACAATGATCTACAGCCGATCGGGATGCAGAACACAAGGCGCTTTAAAAACAAACAAACATGCAAACTTGCACTAAAAGAATCCGCAAAACAGCGAAGCTGCAAAAGATGAACCGAGTTATAGCGAGGGACCACTGTAATTGTGAAGATAAGTCACAACATACCCTTCGTAAATACTAACATATAGAGACCCTTGCCCGCAATCATTCATTTTATTTTTTTTTAACCTTTTTTTCACGGTTTGTTGACATGCTGTGTAGGTGTGTACTGATATCAACATAACGGGGAAACATCTGGCTTTGACTATTTTTCACCTGTAGTTTGAATGCTGGACATTTTCCTGCTTAAATCATAACAGCTGTCACTATACAGAGATGTGCTTCTGAATGTGGACGATGTGTCTTCTGCATGCAGTGATGCAGTTCTGCTTGTGTTGAGTGATATAAACAAACAATCGATCTACGCTCTTCAAACATCAAAATTGATCATTTGATTTTTTTATGACACAGCAATGGTGAGTGTTCCCACCCTCTGCTGTTTTTAACTCAACGTAATCTTTCCGTTTTTGTATTTTGGACATGATGTTTGAGTCCACCTTCGCAGTAGCAATTGACTGCAAAATAAAGCTACCGGAAATGTACAACCCTACATCCAGTCTTTAAACAGGAAGTTAGCGTTTTCTCGTGCACAGGGTCTAATTGAAATTTTTTTGATAACATCCTATTTCATAGTGCAATCTTCATGTGCTTTAAGTACCCGCTAATTGTTTTCACAGTATTCATTCACTGTGTCTTTAGAGATTTGCTATCTTTTCTTAGCTAGTAGCTGCCTCTCTAGCAACACGGCCTCTTCACCTGTTCCTCTTGCACTTTCTTGTTCATTGTGTCAGATGTTTAGTTACTCCTCGGCCTCCTTTAGCAAAAATGATACTTGTAATAAATGTAGTCTATTCACAGCTCTGGAGGCCAAGATCACTGAATTGGAGACTGACAAAAAGTTAGCTCTCTGTTGAGCCAACCATTCCTTT
This sequence comes from Diplotaxodon limnothrissa, assembly GCF_057381915.1. Classification (NCBI taxonomy): domain Eukaryota; kingdom Metazoa; phylum Chordata; class Actinopteri; order Cichliformes; family Cichlidae; genus Diplotaxodon; species Diplotaxodon limnothrissa. The sequence continues at coordinate 6,890,364 of NC_140615.1, read as the reverse complement.
AACATTAACCAATAATGACTTCATGAATTTCTTCACAAATAAGATTTTAACCACTAGAGAAAACATTACTCATAATGATCTCACAGGTGTAACATTATGTCGGCTACTTTCAGTACCACTGACATATCGTAAAACAGCTAGCTAATCATCTGCAGAGAAATGGCTTATTTGAAGAGTGCAGCATTCAAAACTGTTGACCATAATATTTTATTAGAGCGATTAGAACATGCTGTAGGTATTACAGCTACTGCGCTGCAGTGGTTTGAATCATATCTACCTAATAGACTCCAATACGTTCATGTAAATGGAGAGTCCTCTTCACACACTAAGGTTAATTATGGAGTTCCACGGGGTTCTGCGCTCCTTTAGGCAGCATCATCAGAAGGTATAGCATATATTTTCACTGCTATCCAGATGACACATAATTTTATCTGCCCGTGCAGTCTGCTAAAACATACTAATTAGTTAACTTGCAGAAATATCTTATAGATATAAAGACCTGGGTGACCTCTAATTTTCTGCTTCTAAATTAGATAATACTAAGGTTATTGTACTTGGTCCTAAAAATCTCAGAAATATGGTCTATAACCAGATTCTTACTCTGGATGGGATTACCTTGGCCTCCAGAAACAGGAATCTTGGAGTCATTTTTGACCAGGATATGTCCTTCAATGCACATATCAAACAAATACTTTTATTTGCGCAATGTCTCTAAAATTCTAAATATCCTGTCTCAGAGTGACATTCAAAAACTAGTTCATGCATCTATTACTTCTAGGCTGGACTACTGTAATTCATTATTATCAGGATGTCCCAAAAACTCCCTGAAAAGCCTTCATTTGATCCAAAATGCTGCAGCAAGAGTACTGACAGAGACTAGAAAAAGATATTTCTCCAATATTGGCTTCTCTTCACAGGCTCTGTGTTAAATCCAGAATCTAATTCAAAATCCCAGCAGTGCTAATATGCTGTGCAGATAGTAAGTATTGACAACCTACAGAGCAAGAGGTGACATGATAGTAGGAGCTTAGTGATTTTGTTTGTGTTGGTTGAAAGGATGTTGGTATAGTTCAAAAGTTCAGATGCTTGCCCTGTTCCCAAACCTGATGGCAAAATTCAGGCTGACAGCATCAGTTCAGAGTTGGGACTCTAATGCACCTGGCAATATTTTTAACCTTTCTCTTGAACTCGTGGGCATAGAATTTCTCCATTGCTAACAATCTAGACTTCATGTTGGCCAGGTTGTCCTGTTCTTACGTCTGCATTTTAATTTTGCTGCTGAGGTGCAATGCCATTGCATTACAAGGTGGTCAAACATTCTGTAAGTATCTTCCTAATGGTGCATCAGTAAAAGTTGCACAGTGTGATTTGTTCATTTAAACAGGGACCACTGACTCATTATCGTGCAGACGATGAAATGAGTGAGGAAAGGACCCCACTAACATGAAGTCAGGATTCTGAAGCTGCTGACTTGTGCCTCTAAAATCCAAAATAAGGGTGTGCCATCCTCTATGTAAGAGTGTGTGTGTGTGTGTGTGTGTGTGTGTGTGTGTGTGTGTGTGTGTGTGTGTGTGTGTGTGTGTGTGTGCGCGCGCGTGTGTCATTTAACTGCAGCCCTCAATAAGCACCTTGGAGGTTGTTGTCATGGCACATTGAAGTCTAGGGTTTAAGTTGTAGAATATCTGTTTTTCAAGGTTGTGACAGTGCATTTAATCATGGCATGTGAGTTGCGCATGTCTGTGCAGTCATGTGTGAACGGTGAGTACAAGATGGGGCTGAGGACCCATTCCCAAAGGGGATCCAGCATTGAGAGGCAGCGCTGAGCCAGTGGAGCTGCCCATCTTCACATCCTGGGGTCTAACAGCGAGAAAGTCCAGGATCCAACTGATCAGGGAGGACCTGAGTCCCACATGTTTAAAATTTTTTGGTGTCGCCTATCATAATTTTCTGTGTGTGTGTGTGTGTGTGTGTGGGGGGGGGGGGGGGGGTAGTAGATTAGGGTTCCTACGTTATAAGTTATGTAAATGAAAATCCACTTATTACTGACCTCTGGTGCTCATCTTCCCACACTATGTGGCTGCTGTGGTAATGTTTCAAGAATAGATGCTACTGAATAGTGGGGCTCTTAAGCCTTTTGTAAAGTTTTTCTTTAGGGTGAACTTTCCAGATTGAAATGATGGCTTAGTTTGTCATTGATGACAAAGTGGTCTAAGAGTATAAAGAACGACTGAAAAAACGATGTGATTATAATCTAATAGAGGAATATATCTGTGAAATCTTTACATATTACAGAACAGGCAACTCTTCTCATCTTCCCACACTTATTGGAAATGCTATTAACAACAATAGATTTCTTATTGCCGGAGGGTTCTTATTCTTATCTTTTTTTTCCCAGTTCGTTAAATTTAATGTAATTTTGCATAAAACAAGAAAAAAAATCATTAACTTCCTAGACTGTTTTCCAATAATTTATAAAACATCCCTGTGTAAAGTTTTGTATTTTTGATGAGATTACAGCCAGTCTGTTCACACAGCAGATATATTCACAAGACATTAAAGTACAACATATCTCATACTGATAAATCGTGCTCAATTTACAAACTGCAAGAAAAATATACTCCTGATGCATAATGTATTTGTGCTGCCTTGTATCAACAAAATGCCATGGACCTGCCTTTAAAATCCACATATTTTTTGTGTCAATCCTGTAATGTTCTGCAAAAAAAAGCCTGCAACATAGCCAAAAAGAAGATACTGTTGGATCAGGCAGTGGTGTGCACACAGAGGAAAATCAAACACTCATCTAAAGCATGGCTACTTTCTTCCGCACTTTGCTCTCAGTATGTTTATGAGCTTCTGAAGTGAGTGAAATGCACAAGGCTGTGCAGGTTAAAGCTCGACAAGGCAGGATTTCATGTGGGGTTACAGGAGGGAGGAGAGGAAGCAGCAGGGTGAAAGTTATGTTGTCAGGGAGGAGAACAATGGGAGAGGACAAGAGAGGCACAGAAGGTAAGAAGCACAACAAAAAGCATCATCTGTTTGTGAGGATGCCTTGCTGTATTGGTTTTTTCATTTCTTCAGGCAAAGCTAAGGCAGCAGAGAGTGAGCACACAACAGAGCAAGTGAACAGCCTTTCTGTGATGTTTGCACCTATAAATAACTTTTTTTTTCAATCTTGACATCTTTGTTTTTATCTCTAAATCCTCCCCACGGTGCAAAAAATCTATGAGATGTAACCTAAACATAATTTACACTGCTAATTATCATATCCTCAATATACTGAAAATGTGCCTGCCTGTGTGCGAACTCTGATTTAGTATCCAGCACATCTAACCTTTAATGCACAATTGCCATCATTAAAGTCTCCAACCAAGCCCACATGAGACCATTTGAATGGGATTAAAGTGGCGATGTCAGTTTTGGTTTCAAGGGAGGATGCCTTGACTTTGTGTGGGGCAAATTGATGTCAGGAATGGTGGGGAGGAGAGGCAGTGGGGGGGTCTCCTGATGCATTCTAAAGTGGCAGTGAGTGGACCAGCATCTATTATTTATCCCCCCACCCACCATTAAGCCTGTAATGAGCTGGTTTAATTCACTGGGCAAACAGGCTTACAGCAGTCATGTATCAATAAATGTTAATTATCCTGGCTCCTGGTCGCATCTTCGAGTGCCCCAACACTGCAGTCTTGGCCTGATTGCTCCAGCATGGAATCCAATATGTTAGATGTCAATGCGGTATCAACTGAGGAATGTGGGGTGTGTTGTTTAGACAATTACTGCTGCCCTCCCAAGTCTTGGGTTTAGCATAATGGAGCAGGCCCTGTACTGTTAGGGCAATGCTGGCTCATCTGGATTCTCTGTCAACAAAGCTATTGATCCAGCATTGGAACAGTGTCAAATCATTGTCTGTCTTACAGCACTAAATCATCATCATCATTTGCAACCCATAACAATGATCTAGGTAAAGTAAGTGGGAAGCAATGGAGATTTGATTCAAATGGATAGGAATGTTTTTTTTTTTTTATTAATCAGATGAGAAATTACAGTTAAAATTACCAACTTGCAAGTGCTGTTTTTAATGCCTGTGGATCTTAATTGGGAATACAGTCTTATACTTTAAGAGGTGTTCAGTGCTTGAACAAATGAATTCTTAAAACAGGCCTATCTAAATTCAAATTCAAATTCAAATTTTATTTGTCACGTACACAGTCATACACAGTACGATATGTAGTGAAATGCTTGGACAACTGCTCGTGACCTAAAGAAAACAAAAAAGGAAAAGGCTATGAATAAGATAGGAAATAAATATGAAAAATTAAAAAGGGTAAATTTAACTAGGAAGGAATAGAATATAAATTAAGGTTAAAAATGAAATAACTGTACAACACAAATTAGAATGAAGGGTAAATTTAACTGGGAAGAATAAGATAAAGATAAATATATAAATTAAAGTTGAAAATAAAATAACTGTACAACAAAATACACAATACACAATATAGAACTATATAAGAATGTATGAAGAAATCTAAATCTAAATAAATATATACACAATAACAGCAGCTGTACAAGTATTAACCGGAAATGAAGAATATAGTGACCAGTGTTGTGCAAAACCAAAGTCCAGAAAGTCCAGTGTGTGTGTAAGAACTGTATGTGTGGGTCAGTACTGTGTGGTGGTGTGATTGAGAGACCGTATCGCCTGCGGGAAGAAGCTCCTCCTCAGTCTCTCTGTGTTGGTCTTCAGGGAGCGGAATCGCTTTCCTGACCTCAACAGAGAGAACAGTCTGTTGTTGGGATGGCTGAGGTCCTTCACGATCTTCCTGGCCTTGGTCCAGCACCGCCTGCTGTAGATTGAGTGCAGGTCAGGGAGCTCGGAGCGGATGGTGCGCTCAGCTGACCGCACAACCCTCTGTAGAGCTCGTCTGTCCTGCATGGTTCTGTTCCCGAACCAGGTTAAGATGTTTCCCGCCAGGATGCTCTCTATGGTGCACGAGTAAAAGTTCCTGAGCACCTTGGAGGGCAGTTGGAAGTCTCTCAAGCGTCTGAGGTGGTAGAGACGCTGTCGGGCCTTTTTCACCACGGTGTTGATGTGACAGGACCATGACAGGTCCTGCGTGATGTGAACTCCGAGGTATTTGAAGCTGTCCACTCTCTCCACTGGGCACTCGCTGATGACGGGGGTCTGGTAGTTCCTCTCCTGCTTAGTGCTGAAGTCCACTATCAGCTCCTTTGTCTTACTGACGTTTAGAAGGAGGTTGTTCCTCTGGCACCAGTTCTCCAGATTCCTAATCTCCTTCAGGTAGGCCGTCTCGTTGTTATCAGAGATCAGGCCCACCACGACGGTGTCGTCAGCAAACTTGATGATGGTGGTGGAGCTGGTAGTGGCCACACAGTCATATGTGTACAAAGAGTACAGCAGGGGGCTCAGAACACACCCCTGGGGGGCTCCAGTGCTGAGAGTGGTGGAGGCTGAGACATGTCCGCCCATCCTTACTGCCTGTGGTCTGCCAGTTAGGAAGTTGGAGATCCACTGACACATAGATGAGCTGAGTCCCAGATGCTCCAGCTTGGTGGTGAGTGTGGAGGGAATTATGGTGTTAAATGCAGAGCTGTAGTCTATGAAGAGCATTTTAACATAATTCCCCCTTCTAGTGTCCAAGTGAGTGAGTGATGTGTGGAGGAGATGAGAGATGGCATCGTCTGTGGAACGATTTGGACGGTAAGCGAACTGTAGTGGGTCCAGTGTGTCTGGTAATGAAGAAATGATGAAGTCTCTGACCAGGCGTTCAAAGCACTTCATCACTACTGAGGTGAGGGCTACAGGGCAATAGTCATTGAGAGAAGCAGGGTGGGGTTTCTTCGGGACAGGAACAATGATGGACTCTTTGAAGCATGTGGGGATCACCGACTGAGATAAAGAGATGTTGAATATCTCAGTGAACACAGGAGCTAGCTGGTATGCGCAGTCTCTTAGGATGCGACCTGGGATGCCGTCTGGTCCTGCTGCTTTCCTGGTGTTCACTCTCTTGAAGGCTCTCCTTACTTCATGCTCGGAGATGACGAGCACGTTTCCGGTGCTGGCAGTATCTTCCTGTCTGCAGCCGTTAGCGCCGCTAACACTAGCATTGTTGGAGACCTTAGCTGCAGCCTCGAAGCGAGCATAGAAAGTGTTCAGCTCGTCTGCCAGAGTCACGGCCGCGTTCGTCATACCGGTTGTTGGTGCTTTATAGTCCGTTATTGTCCTTAGTCCCCGCCACAGGCTCCTAGAGTCACTCTGTTGGAGTTGTGACTCTAGTTTCCTCCCGTAGCGCTGCTTCGCCTCTTTCACCGCCCTCCGCACGTTATATGACGCGGCTTTGTACGGGTCCATGTCCCCCGTCATGAGTCCCGTGTTGTAGGCAGCGGTGCGGGATCTCAGAGCGTCGCGGATGGTTTTATCCACCCACGGCTTCTGGTTGGGAAACGTTGTGATAGTCTTTGTCTCCACGGTATCATCCGCTAGTTTCCCGATGAATCCCACAACCGCTTCCGTAAACACGTTGACGTCATCGTCGGAGCTGTTTCTGAACATGCCCCAGTCTGCGTCATCGAGTGCGTCCTGTAACGCGGCCACCGATTGATCCGTCCAGCGCGCGACCTTCCTCTGAACCGGAACTTCCTGTTTCAGCCTTTGTTTGTATTTTGGCATGAGGAAGATGGCGGCGTGATCAGATTTGCCAAACGGGGGCAAATCATTGTAACTGTAGCTTTAAGGAGTAAAGTGTCTCTGGTGAACCAGGCCAAGCCACCTGTCAGCTCATGGTTTAACCAGTGTAAGCCGACCCTCCTTTGTGACTTGTCTATAAAAAAGAGTATGGAGTGAAACCCGCTTGAACTGGAATCCCAAACAAAAATGCAGATGAAACATCATGAAATTTAACCCAACTTCAGAAAAAGATTTAAATAATAATACGAGCATTAATTTACTTTCATCCATGAAACAACAGCGCAATAACCTCATGCCAGGAAACCAAGAAATTGACGTTTAGTCAGAATTCTGACTTTTTTCTCAGAATTCTGGGGAAAAAAAAGACGTCCTCACTTCTTTTTTTTTCCCAGTGGCCCTTATCCTCTTCCATACATTCTTGATGCTGTTCAGTTGATCACTTTTTCGATGACCAGCAAAAATAATGTGATATGTCTGTGCCCACTTTGCCTCTGTGAAACAGAATCAGCAAGGGTGGCCACAGTGAGGAAAAAACTCTTTGGGATTAAGAAAGCACTTCAGAAGGAATGACATTACTAAAAGCCAAGCATATCCATTTGGACAGTACTGCTAGTTAAGCCAGCATCACAGCACTTTAATGTCTCTCTTGTCCCCCTCCACACACACGCGCACACACGCGCACACACGCGCACACACACACACACACACACACATACATAATTTTCTTAAGACACGATTTGGTTCATCTGCTTGAACTGCTTTATTACGTTTTTTTCCAGTTCAAGTACAGTTCAGTCCTCTGATCCCCTCAGCAATCCCTGGGGTACAGCCGGAGAAGGACGCATGACATGATTAATGGGCAGCAGAGGTGGCTGATGGGACATTGGGAGAGGGTATTTGTGTGGTAGGGGGATGTCAGTGGGCACGCCAATATTGAATCATTGCAAGCAATTGTAACGTTTCATTTTAAATGAAATGGATCTCTGAGTGCATTTGATGCTATCACCTGTAGAAAACAGTGACATCATGCAGATGGATTTGCTTCTATAATCATGAAATGCCTAAGTCTCAAAATAAGATGCATTGTAGGAACCAGGTATGACAAGTTGTCTCTGGTTCTTCGGCCTAGATTTGACCATTTCCAAAAAGCTGTCCTTTATTATAATGGTACAGAAATACAAAAGTGGCTGAAAAATGTATAAAGCACTTGGTTGAGGTAGGTAAAAGTTAGCAGTATGTGAAAATGAGATTCTGAGGTTAAACACTGATATCCAGACACTCTGACACTAAACCACTTTGGCCTTATTTTCTGCTGTTCCACGTTTAGTATGGGCAGAAATCTGTGCCATCAGAAACTGAATTTGAATAAGTTCAATTTGAATTTGAATTGCTCCGATTGAATCTGAATTGTAACTTGAATAAATGCTTTTGAAAACTGAATTTGAATTAGTCTAATTTGAAATTGAATTTATGGTTTGAAAATGATCATCACTAAATTGAAATTGAATTTATATTTTGAAAATGAATTGATTTGCTTTGAAACTGCATTTTATCCTTTAAAAATTCAGCTCTCGAATAATTTCAGTTTCACTTCTCACCATTCAGTTTCAGTTCTACAATTCAATTTCAGTTCCAAAATTCAGTTTTTTGGAACTTACATCCGGTTCCGGTTCAAGCGCAGATTAATAGAACTACGTTTTACTAGTGGACCGAAAGTGTTACCGACGGGAATCTACAGCGTCTTGAGCTGAATTAAGACTTCAGAAGTCATTCGTCATGTCGAATGACCAGCGGATAAACTCTCAGGTTGGTAATAAATGTATTACATGTATAAGAACAAGCGTCATGTTAACAAAAGATAGCCGTAAGGTAACTGTTATGCTTATTGTAGCTGTTAGCTAATAACGCTAATTTAGCGTAGTTTGCCCTGAATTCAGCTTTGACAACAAATATGATCGACTGTTTCTAGTAGAATTCCAAAGTTGTCATCTTGTACCCTCTCAGAGTGCCCCTCTGTATGCTTGCAGAGACCCCTACAGTAGGGAAACATGCAAAACGGTGTCCAAACCTTTGTGTTTTAGCTTTATTTATGTCTTACACAGCATCCCAACTCTTTAGCTAACTTAATAACTTTAGCTAAAGTGAATAGTTAGTCTAATTCATTAGTGCAGCATTACTGGATCATCTCTGTTTGAAGTGATATAATATGATATACAACTATCACTGTGTTTAACTACCATAATAATTCTTAGGGTACTGAGTGCATGCTTAATTAGATATATTTTTTAAACATGCTGCTCCATTACTGTTTGACAGGCTGAAGTTGTCGGGTCACCTCCTAAATCGACCATCTTTTACAGGTGTTTTGTGCCAGAAATGGAGTGTCCACTGAAGATACTGAATCTCTACGCCTTGCCATTGATCCCTATTGTGCCTTCATCTAGACAAGAGACATTAACTTAACCACTCTCATATGCTCTGTACCTACATCACATTCCCTGACAGTCGTAGCTTGGCTCATCTGAGGGTGAAATTATAAGAATGTGTTATTTTGCAAAGTGCTCTCTAGTGTTCCTAAATAAAATATGGCATTGAGGTCATTTCTTTTGAATTAATCCCTTCTTCTGAAATATAAGAACCTCTTCTGGTTTTAATGGCACTTTGGATTTCCTGACTTTCCGTTCCACTTCCAAACCCAAATAGATGCTGACAAGCTGACACAGTAACATGGAAGAGGGAAAGACGTTGGAAAGGACTACTACAAATAAACCTAATGCCTAACCATGAAAAGTGTAAAATAAGAACAACAATAATAATAATAATAAAGATAAAAGATGAAGTAACAAGTTTTTAGTTTATTCCAAATGATCATCCAGATGTCTGTGACATGTGATGACAAACACCATAATGGAAGGCCTTAGTCATCACATGCTTAAACTCATATATTTTTGCATATGCTGAACAGGCAGTCAGACATGCTGTAACTGTGGGGTAGAAAACAGCATGAACACCATACGGCAGGGGTCTCAAACTCCAGTCCTCGAGGGCATGGAAAAGTTGCATGACTCCAGTCCACCCTTGAGGACTGGAGTTTGAGACCCCTGTCATATGGAATATGACAGGTGTGGTTGAACTGCATGAAGACTCTGAAGTTTGTCTTCTCTTCTGGCAGGACAGGAATGTGGCCTTGTCCTGTGAGCCACAGTAAGGATGTACTTAGAGTAGAACTGGACTGTCACCGGCCTCAGGCTCTTCACCCTTTTCAAAGACAAAGCAGTCATTTAGATAAAATATTAGATATTGTTTACCTGTAAATGCACAAAGAGAATTTAGAAATGTAATTATTGTCAAGAGTGAACAAGCACTGATAGTGTAATCTACAGCTGTGGCCAAACGTTTAGAGAATGAGAAGTGTTGTTTGCTTATTTACAAAGTTTGCTGTTTCAGTGATAGTTGTATATCATATTATATCACTTCAAACAGAGGTGATCCAGTAATGCTGCACTAATGAATTAGACTAACTATTCACTTTAGCTAAAGTTATTAAGTCAGCTAAAGAGTTGGGATGCTGTGTAAGACATAAATAAAGCTAAAACACAAAGGTTTGGACACCGTTTTGCATGTTTCCCTACTGTAGGGGTCTCTGCAAGCATACAGAGGGGGTACTCTGAGAGGGTCCAAGATGACAACTTTGGAATTCTACTAGAAACAGTCGATCATATTTGTTGTCAAAGCTGAATTCAGGGCAAACTACGCTAAATTAGCGTTTTCAATTCAAATTCAAATTTAACTTATTCAAATTCAGTTTCTGATGGCACAGATTTCTGCCCATAGTTTAGGGCTCATTTTTTTCTAATGGCACTAAATGTAATCTGACTGTTGATGCACGACTGGTTTGAGGTTTCTCTGTTTCAGACAAAACATAACATCATTGTTGGCTTGGACCTGCCAGTTTTATAATCTTGCTGTCATTTAGCTCCATTATGACAGTAAATACAAGAGCAGAAGCAGATACTTCCAGGGTAAAAATTCGATGACCTAACTTTTCAAAGCCTGACATGAAATGAACAGGCAAAAGGCCACCATGTAAATGAGGCCATTTCCTCTAAAATGTCATGATATGGCATATTTTACCAGTGCCTCCTGAAACAAGCAAAAGCAAACAACAACAAGCAGGTATTATGGTGGAACTGGAGTTAAAGGTAATTTCAGTGTCTACATGTGAACGCTGCAGTGTTCCTCCTGACATGTCACTGTTGCTTTTGTGTGCGTGTGTGCACGCATGCCTGCTCGTGCGCGTGTGTTATATGACAGAGAGAAAGAGACAAGGGTAGACAAAATGTGCCCCTCTAGCCTTTGTAATTATGTGCCAATTTTCTCCCCGTCAGTTGCCTTTATCATCCCTCTTAGATCTCACCTAGGGGTCGGAGACTGTCACACTCTGGCACCTCCATCTCTCAATGTGTGCCGGATGAAATGTAGAAGTCCTCCCATTGACCTCTGCCTGCCAGCTCCCGCTTCCCTCTCCCCCTTATTTGTTTCCTCGTAACAGGAGACATTTAGAGATAAGAATAATTATCAATCAGCAATCTCAGCAGCTTTTTATGCAGCCACTGAAGAGGAGACAGTGGATGGGTGTTACTTTCTGACACTGACTTGAGATGCCATGATAGATAGTCGCTGTCATGGCTGCACATCTCCTGCTCTCAGAAAATGATCTGTAAGAGATTTCAACATGAGGACAAACAACATTAAACTTATTTTTTTATTAAAATTGACTAAAATGCATGCTATAGGAAGTAATTTTATATTTATATTTTAATGACTGTGAAATATGTAAAAGAAAAAAAAAATAACATTTAGGCTTCAAATCACCAAGAAACCTGACATTTTGCAAGCAGACCCTTGGGTTAAATTGATGTCAGTGGCCTTAGTGTACACTCATGTGACATGATGCTTCACCCTAGCATGGAAAGAAAACTAGTAATAACAATCCCCCATCATATGTGACATTTGGGCAAGCAAAACTATAGGATAGGAGACAAGAATAAAGAGCATATCACTGGGCTGCACACAGCCTTCCACCCTAACATGCAAGTTACGGTTGCACAAGAGAAGGTAATCCCACTTAAGCCTTAATTGTCTGGCATTCCTCATTTTTAAAATGTCACAACTCTATTGCTCAGAGAACATTTCTGTCAGCCCAAGGGGACAAGGCATAATTAGAAAATATGTTCAACTCAAGGAAAACATGATTGAGCTTAGATGCCTCTCAAGGTTTTCAGCATCACTTGTTTTCTAAGCCACGCGCGAGGAACATTGTGTTTTATACAGCAGTGAATTTCCATGTTGGAGGCGGCTCTGGTTAGTTCACTTTCTCATTTGATTCTAATATAAAATAATAAAATAACTTGCCAACGTTTTGGAACCGTGAGGCTTTCTCTCGGCTTAAAGTGAGACAAATTGTGGTTTTCTGATAATAGACATTGACATGCCAATTAGGTCGGCCCCACTGCGTGGTCAACCAAATGGACCCCAGCTGTCCCTATTAAAGCAGATTGATTCCTGCTTTAGCTGAGTAGAAACACCAATTGAGTTTAACAGTTTGTTGTTGTCGTTTTGGATTCCAAAAGCAGCAATCCATGTGAGATAATAACCACTGGTCTCATCTTTTTTTTCTTTTCAGCAGACAGTAAAATATCACATTTAATCAAACTGTATGCAATCTGCCAACTGCAGATGTCAAATTAGGCCAGTGTGTCTGCATGGTCCACCTTCTCATTTACTGAGTCTTACAACATGGTGAATAACAGATATTTTCCAGTTTTCTGCAATCTTCTAACTTTCTCATGCAAGCTGAATGATTGATTAGCCATGTTTAAGTATAGATGTGGTTATTAAAAACCTACCTCGCTGCCTTTCAGGTAGAATTGCCTGTCTTGACACTGAGACTCAGCTGGACATTTGACAGGTCGGTGTAGTTCATGCATGGGGGTGTTATTTCTCCCAGAAGTTAGAGCTGCATCCACCTACGCCATTTCAAGTCAGGGTGACAATAGACTCGATCCTGGTGGCAGAATTCTGTTTTTTAATTTCGTCTACAGAGTTTGTTGAAAGAAGGAAGTTCACAACTTTCAGCTTTAGGGACCTGGTGTCAAGATGTTTCAAAGCACTGAAAAAACAAGTTTTTAAAAAGCCTCTAAATGTCTGTAATCACAACACAGTAAATGAGTAAGTCTGTACAGTAAGCAGTAATTGTTTGCTTCTCTCTCTTTTTTTAATTCTTAATCTAGCACCTCATTGCTTTGTTTTCGAAACTGCTCAACTAATGATTATGAACCTTTTTTTTAAAAAACAGACTAGCAAAACACATTGCTTAATTGTGTTTTTGCCTTAATTGCCAAACAAAGAAGTGCTTAGCATGTGAGTAAAGATGTTTTTAAACTACGCTACAATGACCCTGAATTTTGAGGGTCTATTAAAACATGATTCCGTACCCCCGGTGTACAGCTACAGCCTGAAGAGCTCTGTTGTCTCCACATTGTGTCATCACCATCTGTTTTTACATCTGGGACCCCATTTCCCCACAGAAAAGCTGTCGAACATCATCTCATCTATATTTAGTGAGGCTAATATCAACTGGTGTTGACATTCCCTTCTCTCATTACACTGTTATCACAACCTTGCAACCTTTGAATTAATTAGCTGCTGCAAGTCAATTAGCCTCCCCAGCATATGCACCCTGCCTGTCAAAACACCCTTCAAAACCTTGAGACTCCAAGAGTTTTAAAATAACTGCTTGGGGTTGAATCTCGCTTGTTGGCAATTGTCAGCTCGGCTTGCATCAAATAAAGAGTAAAGCTAATAGCTTTTTATCTTTGATGAACCTTCACGCAAGCTCAAAAACTGTTTAATGACTTTAAATTGAATTTAGGTCAGATACCATTTTGCTCACAGTTGTTTTGCAGGCTATATTTTGGGGCATTATGCCCTCTAATTTTTTCTCTCTCTACAATATGACAGCATGCCAACCAGAGCATGAGAATGAATGCTTTATTACTCACTGGTACTTTTACTTTGCCTAAATCCAAAAGCATATCATTGCAGCATACATGTACTGCACAAATGTAATTTACTCACAAATCACATTACACATTAAATCATAAATGAATACATATAGTCTCGTGTGTAAATGTTCAATTCATGTTAAATTCATTTTAGATGATAGCTTCCAGCTGGCATTTTTGTCCGTTTAGTTTGTTATTTATATCATGTCCGTTGTTCCACTTTTATTTATAGTACACCAATATTACAATCAAGCCAAAACCTCCGAGACTGAAAACTGCAGCAAGAATGTAAGTGCCAAAAACATGTGTTTGATTGGCCACCTGAGGTTGGCTCCAAACGTGAGTCAGTTGATTTTAAGATACCCATTTTAAAAATAAATACATTTAAAGGTTGGTAGAAAAAGTAAACATCCTGAGGTTAGTTGGTAACTTAGCATCCTCCTGTCCAAATATGATCACCTTTTCTTCCACATGACCAAGATGTCACTGCCTCAAAACAGGACTTTACAGACTAATGGCTTATGCTGGGTTGTTGCATCTCTTATTAACATATGTAAATGTATTTTTTCTATATTTCACTGTGTAAACTCATTGAAGTTTGCAGACATTTGTTCCTGCCACAGCATTTCAGTCTGGTTGAGAACTAGACTTTGACTGGGCCACTGCATCACTTCAGCCATTCTGTTGTAGATTTGCTGCTCTGCTTAGGAACATTGTCTGGTTTCTAAACCGAGAAGGATAATTGTGTTAGACGGATGGATACAATACTTTGGTATACAGAGAAGGTCATCTCAATAACAGGAAAGTGCCCAGGTCCTGTGGCTGCAACAAAAGCCCAAATCATCACCCCTCCATCAACATGCTTGACAGCTGGTGTAATGTGTTTGTGCTGATATGCTGTGTTTGGTTTTCTCCAAATGTTGTGCTGTGAATTATGGTCAAACATCTCCACTTTGGTCTGATCTATCAAAGGTTACAGAAGTCTTGTGCTTTACTCAGATTCAAGTTTGCAAACTTAATCCATAGTAACATGTTTTTTTCTAAGTAAGAAGGTTTCCTCTTGGAAACCATTCCAAACCAGCCATACTTGTTCAGTCTTTTTCAGTTGTGCAGTCATGAACTTTAGCATTAAAGTTGCAAACTGTGGGCTGTAGAGTTGTTTTTTGGAGTTTCTTTGAGCACTTCATGCTCTGGCCTTGGGATGAATTTGCTGGAACGTCCACTCCTGGGAAGATTGCGGCATTGTATTATCATCAACCTGAATGCTCCAGGCCAGCAAGCTGGCACAACTTCTGCTTTTAGAGGTGATGATACTACTACCTACCCTCTCATTACTGTGTAGGCAGTAAGAGTTTTCCACAAGACTTTATCCATTCCTGGGAAAACTTTTTTTTTCACAGGAGTGTAAATTATACTCTAAGAATATTTGCTGTGCTCTGGATCTTAATGAATAATGAAACAAAACAAAAAGTAGTTGTGGTCGTGGTCGACATAGTGATGAATATAAAATGTAGCCTCACATTTTGATGTTTCCACATGGGCTCTTGTTCCTGCTGTGAGCCAAATTTTATCAGGTACTTGCTCCTGAAGTGAAACAGAGGACTCTATTGATTAACTGTGCCCTTAAAGGCACATTTAAAAATAACTTTTAAAAATGCATATTAAAAATGGTGCGCAGCAATCACCTAGTTTCTCTGTTGTTAAAAATAAATAAATAAATAATAAAATAAAAAAAGAGAAAGCTTCCATTTTGTTTTATTTATTTATTTTTGGTTTGCTTTGTTTTGTTTTTCAACTGACTAGACTGTGATTTATGCTGCTTGTATAGAATGACCTCAAAAACTCTCTTTGAAAAGGTTTTCAGTGAGTCATTTATAAATATAATGATGTCAAGGGCGTGTGTCTGCTGTGGGCACGTTTTTTGTTTGTGTTTATATATTCATATATATTCACATTAACCCCTTCTGCTGGGATTACATGCGCAGGAGCGTTCCAACATTATATAAGGAGACACTGTCCAGCCACATTATTAGGTACACCTTGCTAGTACTGTTTGCTAGTTTGCAATTTGCATCATAACTGCCTTAATTCTTCGTAGCATAGATTTAACAAGGTGCTGAAAAGATTCTTCAGAGATTTTGGTCCATATTGACACGATAGCGTCACAGTTGCTCCAAATTTGCCGCTTGCACATCCATGATGGGACTCTCCCATTCCACCATATCCCAAAGGATCCTCATTAGATTGAGCTCTTGTAACTCTGGAGGCCATTTGAGTACAGTGAACTCATTTTCATGGTCAAGAAACTCGTTTGAGATGATTTGAGTTTTGTGACATGGTGCATTATCCTGCTGGAATCAGAAAAGGGTTCATTGTGGTCATATACGGATTTACACAGTTAGCAATAACAATGCTGGTAGGCTGTGGTGTTTTATTTGAGTTACTGTTGCCTTCCTATCAGCTCGTCTGGTCAGCCATTCTCCTCTGACCTCAGACATCAAGAAGGCATTTTTACCCAGAGAACTGCCATTCACTGGTTATTTTCTTCTCTTTTTTGGGACCTTTCTCTGTAAACCCTGCAGATGGTTTTTTGAGAAACTGTGCCACATTCAAAGTCATCAAATCACCTTTGTCCCCCATTCGGAAGCTTAGATTGAATTTCAGCATGTGTAATCATGACTACATGCCATGTGACTGGTTGATTAGATGACAATCAGTTGAACAGGTGTACCTAGTAAAGTGACTAATTAAATAAGTCTGTGGTAAATAAATGGCAGAGGTGTTGGGGTGGGAATAAAACCAACCAGGGAGCTGAAACTCAAACCATGAACTCCAAATGCAGGCAAGGTTCCTCCCAGATCTTTTAGGGGCACTGAGTGGCTGCTCTGGGTTTCAGGTCATGCTTGAAATGGATTTTTCTGGCTGTTACAGTCACTGAGAATATACCTCAACTGCCAAGAGGTAGATGAGAAATAGAGTTGTTAGACCTACAACAGAAACAATTATTTATGTCCCTGTGAGTTTCGTGGCTGGATTTATGATTCTTTTACCCGTCTCTTGAAAATGCAATGCTATCTAAAACTAAGATATTATAAAAACACTCTGCACTCTGTCTGAAGTCCCAGATCAAAGTTATACACACACACTTTTTAGTGATGTAAAATTGCAAATCAAGTTTTTTAATTGTAACTTTTTCTTTTTCCTTTCATGCACCTTTACATTACATCTTGTTTTCATTACATTCTACTCTGTACTACTTCGATTTATTTTTTTCACAGAGAATTGAGTAGAACATGTTTGTTGTTCTGGATCCCTTCTACTCGGTAACGCAGTTTAACTTGCCTTTGTGCTTTTGTGTTTGAAAGATGCGGTACAAATAAACTTGCAGTGTTTTGCCTTGGCATACAGATAGTTTATCACTTAGAGTAAAGGGAAATATAGTGTGAAAAACAACAGAGGGAGTGACAGACAGTTAGAGGTATTGATGCATTTCGGCAAAAGCTACAATAAATCTTGACCTGCTGTCTACCTGTCAAAACAGTGGTGCTTTTTCTGAGAGTCGCTTCTGTAAAGATGTGAAATTCAATTTAAAGCAAACCGTTTTGTTTGAGCAAATTCAGTGTTTGTGTGGTGTATGATTTGTGGGATTTCAGAAATGATATACCGACTGGCGTAGCCTTGCATATCCAGGTTTTATTTTTCCATGCAGCTTTTTCCCAAGCACGTGCCTCGTGTTGCTTTTAATCAAAAGCATTGTCATGTAGGATTCATATTCATTCCTTTTCCATACTAGCGGATGCAATCGAAACGGCGCCTGTGTATAAACAGCAAATCTCTATCCTGGAATATAGATCAACACGGGGAAAATGCAAAAGCACATGGATGAAAAAATGGCGGGGGAAAAGAGATAGATTGAGTCATGAATTTGAATAAGTGTGGAGGGAAATGGCACAGGTTAATAACAGGGATAAATCATATCTTTCTCACGGCTTGAGGCTGTGGCTTGTCAATCCTTCTTTGTCGTTAGTCATCCTCTCTCAAAGACCTGACAGAAATACAAACGCATAAATAGAGGAGACAGAAATCTCTAGCAGCAATTCTGACCTTGCTTCTCAGAAAAATCAAATGAACAAAGTGACTTAGATTCAAAAGCAGACAGTGCAAAAGCGCGTTGCTCATATCTTTACACCAGTTTCGTCTGTTTTCAAAACTCAAGAACACACACTTTTTAATTAATTATTATGGGGATGCTCAGAATGAATGCAATGCATTCAACCCCCCCCCCCCAAAAAAAAAGAAACGTATCTATGAGACAATTCTATTCTTGTGAAAACGGTGTATGAAATACATCTTTACATATAGTATGATGTTCCAAACTTAGCCACTACCTAGGTCAATATTCAAGTCGCCTATTAATTTTTCATGACCAAGGATTCACAGGTAGCAAATTTCACAGCTCGTCATTGGAACGATTGTGTTTCGAGCAGGAGTTAGCCTGAAACACAATAGCTCCGAGGATACCCGAGCTCCTCTGGGGTAAACTGAGGTTAATAACAATAATATGCAGTGGCTTTCTTGGGTCTTGAGGTCAGACATTGTGTTCTCACAATGTTAGGTTCCGCTAAACATTCATAAGCCCAGTGAAAATTGATTGATACGGGCATATAGCCAATAGTTCTCCTGTGGCTGATGCAAAGAAAAGCTTGGCTCATCCATTAATGAAAAAGGAAAAGCATGAACAAAATGTTAAAATCCAATGTAATGATTTCAGATAGTTAGTGTTTCTTTGGTGAGGTTTAGCGCTGTTTTCGCTAAGATTTTCCCACTCCATAATTAAATGAGATGTTGATATTTTTGAAATGTCAACATTACTGCTGTAGTTAAAGGAAAAGAAGAATGAAGCCAGGTAATGGCGCATCAGTCAGCACAGGAAATGTAAGAAATTTCTATCAAAGATAACAAAGCAAGAGCGTGAATTACACGACCTGGGGAACGTGTTAAATAACATGCGCCGTTGCAAAACGTGTGCGTGTCTGTAGAATTTGCACTCGGGCTAGAAGGAAATCAGGAACGCTGATTGGTAGCGAGAAGAAGAATGGAGATGAGGCACAAAAGTAGCTGAAACTTTTAACAAGCGAGCAGTGTGATAAGATGGGACTCCAGAATGATGTTTGAGCCATTATGCCTGTGAGACAGACTTTCAGTCACACACACTGATATGCACAGTTTCCATAGCAACACACGTTTTTTTTGTGCCGAAAATATTACTTTTTTGTCCGATAAAATAAAACATAAAGGTTCAGTCAATGGGAAGGATTGCTGAATTTTAAATGTGTGAGTGTCAAAAAGGAAGTATCAGTCTAACTTTTGAACTCAGATGGATTTGCCAGATGTCTCACTTTGTGGCTCTGAGTGTTAGCTTTGTTTTCTCAACTTACAACACATCACAGTTAATGTGACATAAAAATATTCAATTATGCAGCAGGTATATATTTTCTGAAATGTTTTTGTATATGGACTATATTTTCTTCTGCACTCACAGGTTGGGACACATCCTGCACTTCTCTTGCCTCTGATTTTTGGCAGTTAAGAGGAGCTTAACAAAATTTATTTTGAGTGTTTATGAGGGAACCATGATAACTGGTTTGAGAGTAACTGGCTTAACTATTAAAACAAGTGTAAAACCAGACAGGAGTGTAAATAGTACAAAAATAAAATTAATCTACATAAAATTGACCCTTTAATGAATCAGATATCAGTTGTGTGACTTCTGTTATGTTGCCTGGTTTGTGAGTGCACACGATTTTACACACTTTCGCCCAAAAGTGTCATCTCCAACTAACAAACACACAGAGACCCGACTCTGCAGATGTTCCTCCAGAGAAGCTGCTTGTCTGTTTGTGCTGCTCAAATATAAACTGTGTGAAGGCTGACAGCGACTGGGAACATCCACGGCGCCACAGTGAAAGTATTTTATTGCCACTTTAACTTGCTGGACAGTTGGCCCTTCTGCTTTGGCTTCTTTTAGTGATCACTAGAGCTAATATTTCTACAGATACTTAATTTTTGATCATGGGGTTGCACAAAGACAGCTATCATGTTATTAGAGGAGATGGCAAAAGTACACAAGTAGAAATACTTGTGTTTAAAAAATACTCTAGTTAAAGTTGAAGTGCTGATTCAACATATTTATTCAAGTAAAAGAGGAAAAAGTATAGGCTCTGAAATTTAGCAGACACATTTAGTAAGAAAGTTGCTCTCTGAAGGGCATTTCTACCAGCTAGTTTTATCCAAAGCTAATCCAACCTGATGCTAAATTAATATAATAATAAAATAATATTAGTAAAAAACTTTTTTTCTCTTTCTTTTTACTGTGCCTCCACACTTCAACAGTACAGGCTGTGATCAGCTGACCTGCTCTTACTGCTGCTCTGAGGTTTACTGCTCTTTATTGATTTACACAGCTGAATTTAGCAAGATGTAACCCACTATTTCAATTAGTATCAAGCTCGGCTTGCCAAAAAATATATCCAGCAAAATTACATGGTCGGTGTAAATGGCTGCATTAATAATAAATGAGTCTGGAAAATAATACACAAAATTCACAAAATATTCACATAAATAAATAAAGTGTCCCGGGTACTTAAATTTAATAATCGAAATTTTAATCATATACGTAGTAGCTTAAATATGAATGTTGCAAAAACTTATTTTTACTCAATGATTATTTCTCATATAGATTATTGTTTGACGTCTTGGTCACTTGCTTGTCCAACAACACTTAAAATTATTGAAAATATTTATAAAAGAAGTTTAAAATTACTTAACAAAAAATTGACTTCCTATCCCCACTGTCATGTGTTAAAAAACATAAATTATTGAACTTCAATAATTTAGTGAAACTTAAAAGAGTGTGCTTAATATATAAAGTTTTACACTCCCTTGCTCCACCACCACTAAAGGAGTTCATTAGGCGTAAAGAAAGCTTAGAAAGGACCACTCGAGCCACAACCTGCTGAGACTTGTTTATACCTCACAGACGGACAGCATTTGGGCAGAACGTCCTCTCTATCCAGGGTGGCCACTGGTGGAACAGTCTTCCTCAATCCATTAGAGAATGCTCTACATTCAAATTGTTTAAGATACAGGTTAAAAATTGGTTATGGACAAATCAAGTGTGTGATCATGTATAAGTTGTATAGTTTTAATGTTTTACTTGGGAATAGAATGGTATGTATGTGTGAGTTTGGTGATGGAGTTCTTATTATGTATAAATTATGAACTTTTTTATGAATTAATATGTCCATTTTCTGGACAACAGATGGAAATTAGCCTTTGGCTATAATCTGGTATGTTTACATTCATGTAACTTCTTTTTTACATGTATGTTCA
Source organism: Diplotaxodon limnothrissa (assembly GCF_057381915.1). Lineage (NCBI taxonomy): Eukaryota > Metazoa > Chordata > Actinopteri > Cichliformes > Cichlidae > Diplotaxodon > Diplotaxodon limnothrissa. The sequence goes on along the minus strand of NC_140615.1, from coordinate 6,869,199 downwards.
TTAACATCCACTGTCCCAAATAAATAAATTAAATTTTATGTGTCCTGTGTGTAAAGGCCTTAAGAATTAGCCAGCTATTGTGACTAGCTATGCTAACCTGCTGCACTCAGTTTATTATGGTGCTTTAAAGCCACACTGCTGCAGAGACAAAGGAAATAAACAACCACAAATATTTTCATCACCTCCAAAAGTAGGAAGAATAAAATACACATGAGCAAAGACAACATTTTAGGCACTAACAACAGATACTCAGCACCACTGTAGTTAGCATCTGAGGGTAGTTGTTACAATAGTAATAGCCTACATAATCAACAGTGTTGGGGTCTTTACTTTAAAAAGTTGTGTATTACGTATTGCTTGTTGCCTTATTATTATAATACAAAACGTAAAACACATTGCAAAATAATTTATTACACTACTTTCATGTTACTCTGTAACACTTCATATCAATTACCACTTTAATTGTACAAACAAGTACAGATACTGCTCATCGTTGCCTTTGTTGAACATCATGCTGAGCTGGGGTTGGCATGCATTCACCTTTAACATCACTCTGGATTCTTGGTCAGGTTTGTTTTAGCATCCTGTCTGTGCAAATGCAAATAGCTGATCCTGTATTTGCAGTGTAATGCAGTTGTTTCTGTCTTGGACTTGGTTTGCACTTCACTGTCACAGCAACAAGGTAATGTTCATATATCCATGATTCAAATGTTACAGACTGCTCCTTTTTCCTCCTACCTGGCAACACACTGAACTCTGCTGAATAGAAAAAGCATGGCTGATGTTATTTTTGTTAGTTTTTTTATTTCTATATGCCCAATCCTGCAGATAAATGGATAACCTGTGTAACACAAGTAATGACATAATAACTGTATACTATATAATTACTGACATAATAACGGTAATCTGATTGCTAAATTTAGTACAATTATCTGTTACAGTACTGCATTACTGAAAAGTAATCTATTGTTGTAACATATTGTAGCATATTACACTCCACACCGCTAATCAAAACTTGCTTCCAACCACTGACCCATCACTGTCAGTCTGAGTTACTCTGCAATTAAAGGGATCATTGCAATCTGGCCCACACACCAGTGCTAGGTTCGGTTTTGAAGTAGTGTATTTGCATGCAGCGACATACTCTAATTTTGACAGCAGCTGTGAACAAACAGAGTGGCTAGTCGTTCATGCAACGTGCTGAATTCATATTGCATTTGGGCGAGACAGACCTTACAAAGCTAACTGGCAGACAGAGTAAGAAAACCTTGTATTGCCCACTAAGTCGGTGCTCCTAAAAGGACGTAACCTCATGTCAAAAACCATGAATAGCCTGATATTTAGCATGCAGACATGAGCGTGATATCCATCTAACAACTCTTAGCAAGAACACAAATCATCATATCAAAGTGGTCCCTTTCTAAAAAGCATTCAAAGACATCAACAGGTACAGTTTGAATTTTCCAGAGTGAACAAGCTATGAAGCGTGACAACGTGAGTGACAAGGATGTGATAAATTCTGTGCAGTGATGTTTGATTAAACAAATGAGAGGAATAAGACTGCAAACAGAGTGGCGGTTCTTTTCCAAGCTGCTATTTCACCTCATGAATGTCAATGAGGAGGTGGTGCGAGGTTATATATAGTCGAAGATTGAATGCTGGGTCTATCCCTCTGCCTGATAATGCCCCTCTGTTTGTCTTCATGTGTAGATGGAGAGATGTTTACGCTTACAGCTACAGAGCCCTAGCATCACGCTCAGCTCTCCCATACAGAAAGAGGCAGAAAGAGTAAAGAGAACGAAAGGAAGGCTTAGAAATAGAAGGACAACGAGCCTGAGTTATATTTGTAGAAAATGCCTGTAGCAGGCACGCAGACACAAATACACTCACATGCAGATAACTCAGTAGACAGTGTGTGGGCCATGCCCTTCCTGTGACGCCAGCTCAGTGGACACACACAGCATGCAGGAGTCATCCCTGGCTGCCATGGATAATTACCATAATGACTGTAAAGGCCCAGACCTCCAGACCACTGTAAAAATAGCCCACGAGCATATACAATACCAAAATACTAACTGATGTCTTATTGAAATAAAAATTAGACAAGTGAGGCATTGATGTGTGGCATCTCACTAATCCCGCCATCTTTTTGACATTGTGAATATTATTCATGGTCAGCAGTCAGAATTAATGATGATGAAAAAGCCTTCCATAAACTGTATATAGTACAGGCTCATATACACAAAAACTTGTATTTCTTCACAAATGCTGAGATATTACCTCAGTGCTCTCTAGGACATACCTGCAATTGCCCTGCCAACGTTTTTCAAAGGGTAAATAATCTTGAAGCTTCACAGATCATACAGAGCTGCTGAATAATGCATGCTCAAAATTACAGTTGCCGCGATAGCCGCCTCAGTTGTATCACCGCACCCTCTCTCTCTCCTATTGATCACGGCCCATAATTCCCTCTGTCTAAAAAGCGGGATGTCACAGGAAAGACTCCGATAGGATATTCTGCTTTGTCATCCTTGGGAGAAAAAAAATGAGTCCCCCTGTCGGCAGTCTCACTGCAAGTGAAAATTGCACACTCCACCAACCCAAGGATACGAGCTTTGGAAATAATGCCTGTGGAAAAGCCTGAAATAACACTCGGAATACATACGTACCTCTGCTTTGGTGATTCTCTGTGTTGAACCATCCTCATTGCTTGGTTTACTACACATTACTTGTATCTATGGTTTTCTATAACCCTCAGCAGGATGAAGTCCATAAACAAAGCCATTATTTATGACTGTGGGCAGCTCACGACCAGTTCAAGTGAACATGGAAACTCCGCAGTTTATTTAAAAAGACCAACTGATGATGATGATATAGCTTGAAAAATAGCTCAAATCCAACTAATTCCCATAAAATATAAATGATTTTCATGATGTTTGACCTTGTTTTTATTTGTTTGTGTCAAAAACGTTTCAATAACATGTATCTTGCACTTTTTTTTAAATGTACAGTAAGCTTCCTCTTGAAATGCCTGAAATTAAAAGGACTGTGTGGTAAAACATGGGGTGGCTTTTATTGTTAAGCATTCACTGCAGAAGCAGTGGGGTTTTTTGTTGTTTGTTTGGGGGAGATTAGCAGTGAAAGGTATTTGACCAAACTGAAAAGAAAAAAATTGCAACCATTTTCAGAATCTTTTTATTTATCTTTAATAAATGTTTTAATAATAATTGTAGGAAACTGCATGAAGGATTGGAACTCCTCAGCAAAATAACCAACCCCCTTCACTGTGCTCTGCTGTTGTGTGGAAATCGGCTTGCACTGCGCAGCAATTATTGATCGACTTCTTTACTAATACTGTGAGTTTGTTCGGTTGTCTTGTAAACCGATACAGTACTAGTTCTTCTGTTGTATTCTGACAAATCAACTGCTTGCAGGGATTGTTTTCTGCCTCCAGAATTGCCTTCTGTTGTAGCTACCACAAACCACCGGTACTGCTAAGGGATTATTTTAACTATGACTTTGACTGTGCTTAGACATTTCAAGTTGCTAATAAAAGAAACTTATTTATGTACTGTCATTTCTGATACAATTACCAAAAAAAATAAAGAAGTCTTTTGATTTAAGCCTTTCAACTATTACATCAGATTTTTAAAATTGCTTTTTTCTCAGTAACAATGCTGGAGATTTACAAACCTACCTACCTGTTGACAACACATGTAATACTTCGTCTTCTTCTTTTGGCCTTTAGGAGTCGCCAAAGTGGATCAGCTGCCCCCATCTCAGCCTATCTCTAGCATCTTCTTCTGCCACAACAGTCCTCTACATGTCCTCCTTCACAACATCCTCAAGTCTTTCTCTGCGATGGTCCTATTTTCCTCCTGTCTAGTAGCTCCATCTTCAGTATTCTTTGTCCAGCATGTCCAGTATCCCTCCTCTGCACATGTCCAAACCATACATCACATCAGGTCTCACTTCAATCTTGTAAACCTTCCCTTTCACTCTTGCTGCTATCCTTCAGACACAAATCGCTCTTTGCACTTGTCTTCATCCACTCCACCCTGCCTCCACCCTCTTCTTCATCTCTTTCGTACACTATCACTTCTTTCGAAGGCGTCCATTTTTTTCACTCTCCCTGTGTTTATACACCACTTTGCATTTAATCATTTGTTACTATTAATTTCTGTTTCCCTTTTAAAAGGGAGTTTGTCCGTCCCACTATTCCTTCACCAAGTTATTGCAATTTGGTGCCATATAAATAAAACTGAAGCAAATTGAATTGAGTCCACCTCCCTCCCTCTCATTCACATATATTCTGTCTTTCTACGTCTGACTTTAATTCCTGAACATACCTCCACCTCCACAAAGACTCCTGCCGGCTCTCGTCTGTTAACCTGTACCCACGTTTAATTTAGGTAACATTTTATGCCGTATGTTCTTCCAGACACAACCATTCCCATATATCCCAATACAGATATAGTACTACAGGTGCTGAATCCACTGAAAAGTTTTCCCTTTACTCTGCAGAACACAAGAGAGCACGACATCAAGTTTCTCCCTGATAGAATTGTGATTTTACGATCTGCTGTGTTGTTTTCTGATTACACTCCCCACTGTGTCATGGATGCCTTCCAAAAACTTTATATACCACTGAGCTACCTACTGTCTGGGGAGACAGAAACACATGGTCCTTCAATAAAAGATAATAGAAGTGACAATAAGATTTACCATCTTCATTCATCTTGTTCATTACCATCTTCAGGATACTGGAAAAAAGCCAAACCACAAACCCTCAAAGCCCACCAGGTATTCTGGAATAACGCTTATGTGAGGCAGCTGGTAATTCATTACATGTAATAGGATGCTACAGTGTAGTTGTGCTTCAGGGCTACTACTTATTCAGTCTTTGATAAGAGATATAAAACCTATTCCTTATAAGTTTCTCTGTGAAAGAAGCTTAAAGTAAAAACTCTGAAGAAGGGCTTCTATAACAAATACACCAGATGGACAATAAATCCAGTATAGAGGATGCTTACACAATAAAATAAAAATACTTCCATATAAATATATACTTTCATTCTCTGTGTGTGGTGCCTGAGATCAGTGTCACCATAGAAGCTCTTTTTTCTCTCAGACTGCAGTGGAAGGCGAAAATTGGTCTCTAAGGACAAAAGTAGCATTAATATACTGTAACTTTAAAAAGGTGTCGAGGTACGGTGAAGTAACTTTTTTGAATGCGTGGCCCCGTTGAGGTGTTATTAGCCACATAAATGTCAAGCAAGTGCCTTACCGTGGAGCTTTGATCCATGTCTGAACATGCTGCCTCCTTGCAGGAATCATAACAAATTAATGATTACACCACGTAGATGTGAGAGTGGGGCTCTTTACTGGGGCGAGAAGAGCTCACAGGGCAATGAGATCAATAATAGTCTATGAACAGCTCATGACCCTTCATTCCCTTTTAAGCTTCACTCCCTTGATAGGGTCTGTTGGCTTCCTATCATTACTTTGCATGCTGTTATCAATGTGGAGTCACCAAAACAGCGTGGTCATTAGATGTTTATACACATTTTACTTTTTTCCTTTGCGGGAACAAATATAGAGGAGGAAAAAAAATGACTGACTGGCTGAAAATTGCTGTCCCAACGAGCAAAGTTCCATCCAAATACAGCAAACGACATATAGAAAAGAGTGAATTTCACACTCCGCCTTCTATAGAGGCGAATTAGGCTCCATCACAGCTGAATAAGTATGATGGGAAAGCACAGTGAGAGGCTTTCTAGTAATCGTGCATGTCAGGAGAGATTTCTCTCAGGCAGAAAATATGGAGTTAAGAAGAAGAGTGAAGTGCAGATAAATGAGGTAGGCAAGGCTTGATGGATTCCAGAGGAGGATGACTGATCACTAATTGAGGAAGAGGCGCCCCTGTTGTGTCTTACTGCATGTCGCTGAGACAATGTAGGGCAAATTAGGTTTCTCTGAAGACATACAGGAGATATAAGGCGTGATGGAGTATAATGGAGGCAAATGAAATGAGGTGATTTAGACTGAAAGATGCAGAGGATGCAGCTCCTTAGGGGAGCTTGCAACCACTGGAGTGTAAAACGTTATAAGAACTTAGGCATTATGAGTGCCGACAAGTCAAACTTCTTATCATAGGCTGTAGAGATGTCAAATCCAACAGCGCAGGTAAAGTTTGACATGGAGGCCGATTTCACCAAGTTCACGCTATGTGAACATCGGAGGATGAGCCATGAATATGTCATCGAATGTGTACGCTTGTATGTGTATGGAGTGAATGTCAGAAAGTCAGGTTTATTTCTGTTGTCTCCAAAACAAATGTGGGATTCTGTCACAGTTTGAGGGGTTTTGTAATCCTCTTGTTAGCCATTTTTGGTTCCAAACACTGCTTCGGTTTCTAAAATGAACCAAACGCTGAGGGACCACTGATTGTTAAAAATGTTTTAAATTCTACCAGCTCCATTAAAATGATCAGTATCCATGAAAAAGAGGATTTATGAGGTTTAGTGGAATTAGATGTTAGCAGGAAATTAGCAACCTAGCTTCCACTTAAAGATAATATATAGTGTTTTTACTGAATAATTTCTAAAAAAAAAAAAAACCCAAAACAAAACAAAAAATACAAATCTGCTGTAACTTTGCAAGTAAACAAGGAAGAAAAAAATGAAATAGCAGCAAAATATGAAGAGCTAGGGAAGTTGGATTAGCTGACATATAATGATGTGCTACCTGGTGGCTAGCTACGTAGCTGTGATTATGCTAATGTGAACGCATTTGCACAGAGATGTTATGAGTTACCGGTCAATGACCATTGATGGTCCCTGATGGGCACAGCCAGATGCCATCACATAGCAGGAAGAAGACGCTGAAAATAAACCAAACCTCAGCCAAGAGAACATCTGAGATGATCCATCCACAACCAGAGTTAGGTGTGATGTATTACAAAGTAATCCCGTAGTGTAATCACAGCATATTTTTCAGTAATACAGTAATGTAATGTGATACTGTACTAAACTGAGTAATTACATTACATTTACAATTATGCCATTGCTTCCATTACAAAGGCTCTTCAGTTATAGAAAACTAACAAGCTCTTTTTACATCCTGCTAGCTTGTGCAACAATCAGCTGATTTCAGTTTGTGTGCCTGGAGGAGAAAAACAGTGGAGTGGCTACAGATTCTGTAATTCATTTTATTACATTACTTTTATTTTTATTGCATACAAGGATAAGAATGTGATGGTAAAGTGCCTTCTGTGCCTTCCTCTGTTGTCTGGGTATGGCTCTGTGCTCCATATCTATCCATTACTTCCTGAAGAGTCTTTTCTTGTGTGGCTTGTGTTTTCCTTTCCTCCTTTTGTTCTTTTTCCAGCCCTCATTAATGTCTGATTGAGTTCACCTGTTCCTGATTACCCTTCTCTCCCAGATGAGTATTCAGGCTGTGTACCTTCCTCTAGTCTTTTTCAGTTCACCAAAATGCCATTCTTCTGCCTAGTGTTTCCCTTTATGTTCCCACAATCTATCAGTGATTACCATAAAATATTATCAGTATCAAATACATGATCTGTAAGTATACCAGAGCATACTGACACCTGGCTTATGTCCTCCACATCAAAAAGTGTTTTGCTAAACAATAAATCTTTTTCTGGATGGTTTGCTCTAATTCCCATTCTGAAGATGCATGCTGCTGTCATTTCGAGCTCTGTTACATCCAAAACATTACAAATTATCCGCAAGAAGCAAGGTAAACAGAAGGCGCAAGTTTGTCAAAGCAATAACATCTAGTACCACTGAGCTTGTATCCTAGAAGTGTTTGAAAGGTGCCTTCAAGGGAGAATAGAAAACCCAGTAAACACATAGTACCCATCTGTGCTCATTGCACCAGTATGTGACTGTGTGTGTACGGGCATGCGGTTGAATTCTCAGTGGTAAACATAGCATGCAAAAGGATCAAGTAGTTTCATGGTGTAGTGCTGTACAGAACCATTACAGTAATCAGCCTGTGTTGAAGGGAATTGAAGGAACCGAACATGCAGCCTTTTCTGTTCGTGCTCCAGCAGGATTTGGAGTCGATTGTGTGATTATGTCTGGCCAAATGATAAGATAAGATAAGATAACTCTTTATTGTCATTGCACAGTCATACATAGTACAGTAGTACAATGAAATTGGAAAAAACTGTCCTACGTCGGCACTACATATAACACAACACGACACGATATGACACATCACAACGTAACAAACAACACAACACAGTATATTAACTTAGTATAAAAAAGAAGAATAAGTGTATGTGTATTGCACACTGTTATTATTGCACATTAATTATTATTGCACCTTGTTATAAATATAAATATTATTGTTATCGTTTTAAACATTGTTACCTCCCCCTAAAAAGTCCAGGGAGGTATCCAGTCAGGTCAGCTATTTACATTGATCAGGGCTATTGCCCTGTTGTAAAAGCTGTCCTTGAGTCTATTTGTTCGGGACCTCAGCAGCCTGAACCTCCTGCCAGACCGCAGCAGCTTAAACACCCGGTGTCCTGGGTGTGTGCAGTCCCGTAGGATGCTGCGTGCCCTCTTGAGACAGCGAGTGCTGTACAGGTCCTTCAGGGAGGGAAGAGGATGTCCAATGATTTTTTGGGCCATGTTGATGACCCTCTGGAGTGCCTTTCTGTGTGCTGTGGTGCAGCTGGAGAACCACACACCGATGCAATATGTCAGCACACTTTCAATGGAGCAGCGGTAGAAGACGGTCAGCAGCTCCTTCTTCAGGTCCATTTTTCTGAGGATTCTCAGAAAGTGGAGACGCTGTTGGGCCTTCTTTAAGACCGCAGAGGTGTTAGAGCTCCATTGGAGGTCTGTGTCTATGTGCACACCCAGAAACTTGAAACTGGAGACCCTTTCCACGCACTCCCCGTTGATGCTGACAGGCTGCAGCTCGGACTTCCTCCTTCTGAAGTCAACTACCAGTTCTTTTGTTTTGGTGGTATTGAGGTCCAGGTTGTTATCTGCACACCAATCTGACAGCCTCTGAACTTCAGCTCTGTATGCAGTCTCATCTCCCCCTGAGATGAGCCCCACCACAGTGGTATCATCTGCAAACTTGATGACTGTGTTGTCTGGGTGGGAACTAACACAGTCATGTGTGTACAGAGTGTACAGTAGGGGACTCAGTACACAGCCTTGTGGAGAGCCGGTGTTGAGGCTGAGGGCTGAGGAAAGATGAGGCCCCACTCTAACTCTCTGTACACGGTCTGAGAGGAAGTCTCTGATCCAGCGGCAGGTGGTGGAAGGAAGTCCAATTTCCAGCAGTTTATCTATTAGTCTGTCCGGGAGTATCGTATTGAAAGCAGAGCTAAAGTCAACAAAGAGCAGCCTGGCGTAACGGCCCTGCACTTCCAGGTGAGAGATGGTGGTGTGGAGCGTTGTAGCAATGGCATCTTCAGTTGATCTGTTAGCTCTGTATGCAAACTGGAGCGGGTCGAGTGTGGGTGGCAGGCAGGACATGATGTGACGTCGGACCAGTTTCTCAAAGCACTTCATTATAACAGGTGTTAGAGCAACTGGTCGGTAGTCGTTGAGGCTGCTAATGTTAGTACGCTTTGGCAGTGGGACAATTGTGGCTGACTTTAGGCACGGCGGGATGCAGGACTGGGACAGTGAAGTGTTGAAGATCTTAGTGAAGACCCCAGCCAGCTGGTCTGCACACTCTTTTAGGACCTTTGCGGTTACCCCATCTGGTCCGGTGGCCTTCCTGGGGTTCACTGCCCTCAGTGTGCGCCTCACCTCATATTCCTGCACTATGAGGCTTGGGCTGCTGCTGACTGATGTTTTTGCTGCTGCTGCCTCTGGTCCCTTCACCTCAAAGCGTGCGAAGAAGTGGTTCAGCTCCTCTGCAAGCTCCGCGTTACCCTCAGTCAACGTGGTATTGCCAGGTTTGTAGTTGGTTAAGTGCTGAACTCCCTGCCATACCTGTCGTGAGTTGTTGGTAGTGAAGTGGTCTTCGATCCTTCTCTTGTACGCTGCCTTGGCCTCTCTGATGCCTCTTTTCAACTGAGATCTGGCTGCACTGTACTGCATACCATCACTGGATCTAAAAGCGGCGTCACGTTGCTTCAGCAGGACCTGGACCTCTTTATGATGCCTTTTGCACCAGTTTTATTTGCCATTTTCATTCATTGTGATGTTTCTCAGTTTCACAGTGAATTGAGATATTAAAGAGCAGCACAACTGGGAGGGTGAAATGGAAATCACACATGTATATTGGGCATTACCCCTGGGATGTAACTTTAATACACATGTAACATGAATGGATAGGTCGAATCCACAATTGAATAGTTCTCTGTCTCTCTGTGTTAGCTTTGCAGCGGACTGGTAACTGTCCAGGGTGTACCCCACCTCTCGCCCTACATCTGCTACCCACACACAAAAAGCTCAAACTCAGCAGATTAGAAATAACTAATATGAACACAGTATCAGCTATTAATAAATAAAAACAAGATAATGTTTTTTATTCATTTGAGCATTGGGCCTTTTAGATGTTGTTTTCCTATTAGATCAGATCTTAGATGGAAGTATATGGTTCTAAATATTTTACTTAATGAAAACCTTATTTATTATTATGTGTGAATTTGTTCATATGTCTGTCCTGATTTTTGGGGCAGCACAGTGATGTGTTAATTATTTTTGTTACTTCAGGCAGAGCACAAAAGCTCATTATCGGTGTGTGTTTGAAAGGAGCAATAACAATGAATGGGGCCATTGTGCAGAAGTCGGCTTTCACTGCGTGTATGCATGCATATTTTATTTAACTTCTATGACTCTTCAGATTTGCCTATATGGAAGTATCTCACTATTTTGAAAACATGGAAAATAAATTTAGGTCTGAGCAGAAGGAACAGCCACTGTTAGCACGCTATGTACTAAGGACAAATTAAAGGAGAATGTAACATAAAGCAGTGCAGTAAGGTTTTAGGTCACCATGATATACCAGAAGAACTACAGTGTTCTTTGGCATTTACTATACAAATCTCTCTGTAAGGGATCAAATCCACTATTTCTAAAGATAATTTGGCATTTTATTCATAATAGTGCTAATAAAAGTGTTGGATTGAAAGTGTAATTGTGAAGATCATAGCATGTGATTCACATCATTTTCATATGCCTGGAACACACCACCTTCGCAAGGATAAAAATGTTTCCTCACAGAGCACCATAACAACTTGATTAGTGCTGATTAGTGACCTTTCGCTTCCTGGAAGAAAGTGGACCTAAACATGCTAGCAAATTACCGAGCTTGCAGCTCCTATCACTAAAGAAATCAAGTATTCATTTGCTATGCTGTTGGTGTACGTTACAAATCCACGCATCCACTTGTCAAGAACAGGGTGAAGCTTGACTCATATATTATATACTCCATATCGCCAAAAGTATTAATTCATCCACCCAGATGTTCCAATCACTTGCCATCAGTCGCGTTGAAATATTCCTCAATCGACTGTTAGTGTGTCCCTCAGATTAGCCTACAAACAGTGAGTAGAGATCTTCATGGAATGGGTTCCCATGGTCAAGCAGATGCATCCAAGCCTTACAACACCAAGCGCAATGCTAAGTGTCGGATGCAGTGGTCACTCAACTCTAGAGCAGTGGAGACGAGTTCTTTGTAGTGACAAATCACGCACAAAGCCAAATCCAAAAAGACATGAATGAGCGAGTTTGGTGTGGAAGAACTTGACTGGTCTACACAGAGTCCTCACCTCAACTCAATAGAAGACCTGCGGGATGTGGGAAGACTAAGTCAGGCATCCTTATCCAGCATCAGTCTCTGATCTCATAAATGCCCTTCTGGAAGAATAGTAAAAAATTCCCATGAACAAATCCCTAACCCTTGTAGAAAGCCTCCCCAAAAGAAACTGAAATTAAAACTGTTATAGCTGCAAAGGGTTCGCTGACATCCTCTTAAATCCTGTGGATTAAGAATGGGATATCACTCAAATTCGTATCTGTGCACTTTTGGAAAAATACTCTATATAAGCTATTGTCATTATGTTCAAGTAAACGTTAACAAATGTTCTTGCTGACAGTATGCTCAACATGTCACTTTAATCACTATTCATGCTGAAATACAAGCCAGCTGAGCGGTGTTTGTGGCTGAAGCTCCTGCCATCTGCGCCACAACAATGTATCCTCTTCCAAAGTCACTAAAGAGCTTTTCCCCCTTGCCACAATTTAATTCCTGCCTCAGAGCGTGATTTGATGTTAACTGTTTAATTGTACCGTGGCGTGCACCTGTGTGGCAGAACCTGCAATTATTGTTTCTTCACTCATTTATTCAGGATTTTCTTTTAATTTTCCTCCACCATCAGCAAGTTGTTTTAGCACTGTTGCTAAAGCTTGTTTTCAAGTACAATATGTGACATTACTTTAAATTAGCAAGGCGAACCTAATGCACCCACAGAAACATTTCCCCAGTTAGACACAGTATTAATGAAGTTCATCTGTAACTGTGTTTTGGGCTCAAAGAAAAGTACTTACACCTGTCTTTCGTGCATCTTTCCACAATTCAGTCTGTGCTCATTAGATTTATTGTCGCAACCAGAGACCAAATGCAAGCAGCAGACTTAAAATGTGATGGGTAGGTGGCAGTCAGGTCAGGTCGACATGGGATTGAGGAAAATTTGCACAGTCATTAGCAACACATCTGGAAAAACACATTTGCCAGACAACAGTCACTGCCTCCATCAAAATAGTTAAGAAAAATAAATGCTACAGCTCCTCCAGTGAGACGGTAATGTCCCCACGACTCATCACTTCTTTATCATAGTTATTACACCACAGGGATCTTCACTGACCCACTTACATCTCATCGTTCAAACTTTAAGCCCAATAACGTTTATTATGAGATTGCTTTTTTCTTTTTCCTTTTCTTTTTTGAGACATTTAAAGACTTCCATGTTAGTGGTCCAGTTAAATTACTTGACATGTACAACAGGATCAAAAGCCCTAATGCATCTTACGCGGCCCCGGTGTGTTATGCAAATAGAAGTGTTTTAATGAAGGCATCATGAATAATTCAGGAGTGGTGTTCCACAACAAATACACCACAGGAGCAAATTCTCAGGAAAAAAAAAAAAAGGATTGCTTTGGAAAAATAAAAAGTGAAGTATCTCTGGCTTTCGCTTCATATCCACAACTGCTCATCACTTTCTTATTAACAAATGTCAGCAAATGGAAGTAACTCATTTAACTGCTTTGTAAAGTGCAACAGATGCACTCGCTGCATCCACTCAATTTTTCACTCGCTGCCACCTGCCTTTTTGAGCATTAATTTAAAAAAAAATGAATGTAAGGGCAAAGCTTCAGACTCAATTTGTCTTTTCGCAGTGTTGCTTGTATAATACCAGAGTGTGATTACTGCCTGCAAAGCAAAGAAAAGAGGGACGCTCTCCAAGCGAACTGAATGATTATTAACAAGCTGCTGGCGTCCTAAATATAACACCAAAAACATCAACATTCAAACAAGAACAAATTTTTAAAAAAGACACGTTTGTTTTACCTGTGCTAGTTAACGGCTTGGCTTAGCTGGACAACACATGCTTCAACCATGTGACGTGGCTGTGTCACATGGTTCCAGCAGGCTATTGTGTACGGATTGTCTTTGATGCCAAGTTGTTGCCTTGACAGCCCTGAGCTAAGCAAGAAAGGTGAGAATTATTCTCCACCCACACAGCACTTAGAAGTCTCTTATCTAATACTCCAGCAGTAATCAAGATGAAATCCTTCTCTGGATCAAACTCAGGACATGTTGACCTAAAATGACCGGGGCCGCGTTCTTTAATTTCAAATTCTGCTTCGTCATGTTTCGTTGTTTTTTTTAATGTGTTTTCATTATCTAAACGACAGCCAGCGTGAGCATCATTTTCTGCATCTCCACCCACTGCCACTTCGCTGTCGCTCACAGTGATGCGGACGCACCGCAAATGAATATCTCAATGTCCACTATGACCTGTGCAGATGTCTCCGCCAAAGCGCCCCCCTGGTCAGTGACATAGCCAGGCTGACTTTGTAATCATATTACTAATGCATGTCTCATTAGTTTGTGGCTGAGTGTCTCTGCTTCCTCCTGCTCTTCTCATCCTCTCTCTCTCTCTCTCTCTCTCTCTCACACACACACACACACACACACACACACACACACACACAAAACCGCACACAACCATCTAGTCAATTGCTGGCTGGCATTTGAGAGTGTCTGGGCTTGCATCTAAAGCAGTTTACTGGGGAAATAATAGCCCTCTAAATGGATTCTCTGTATGCAGAATCATCCCATTCTATTTGAATTCTGGTGAGACAAATTAAATTTTGCCAGGTGAGTCTTGCACCATGTTGAGACGACCTGGGGAAGGCCATTACAGAAAATATTACGCTGTCATTTGTCATGAGCTGCCTATCTTAGCTACTTTTCTCCCCCTGCACTGTTGCTGAAAGATGCTTGAGTGAAAGTAATGTTGCCAAGGAACCTTCAACGCTCGCCCACCTTTCTTTACTTTTAACCATTTTCTCAAGCAAACCTCTCACAGATTGAACATGCAAACTTTTATGTGTTGCTTTAAATAGGTCCGACTGGATCTAATGCTGAGTTAACTCCTGATATTGATCCCATGGAAAAAGCTTTAAGTGCATTCCTTCAAAACAAAAAAGATCTTCCTTAAGAGCATCTTCAGAAACAACTGTCACTACTGCCCTTTCCATGAACCACACAGCGTTCTGTCATGGTCTCCGTGCCTGCCCGGTCGGCCCCACAAGGCTACAATTGCTGTTGCTGTTTTCTCCCTCTCTGCCTGGGCGGAGCTCACTGTGGGCTCCCGCCCTTGGCCCACACACACACCTGACAACACTCACCCATCATCACCGGGAGCACTATTTGAGGCTGGAACACAGATCCTCTCGTCGCTGGATGATTGTACCCCTAACGTTAGTGTTCTCACAGCTCTTGTGCTTCATATCCGTGACTTGTGATTAGTTGGTGACCTGCCTTCTCGTCTGCTTCAGATCCCCCCCCCCGGACCTGCGACCTCCCTGCTGCGGGAAAGTGTGTGAGTGTGAGAGAAGAAGACGTGAGCGAGTTACCCTGTGATTTCCCCCCCCGGAGTTTTGGATCCCTTCACTGTACATATATTGCACTGCACTGTAAATAAACCACACCTTGGAGATACCTTACCGCTCTGCGCTTGAATCCCTGTACCAGATCGTGACAGAATCATCCAGCCTCGGAAATGGATTCAGCAGACCCAGCGGTCTCGACTCCCACCCTCGCCACTTTGGCCGCGATGCTGGCACGCCACGAGCAGATGTTCATTCACCTTCGAGCAGAGCTCGCGAACCTCACACAGGCCGTGGCTCGGCTAACACCGCTACCGGCCGCTCCTCTGGTCGCCGCTCCTCCGTTGGAGGCGCCAGTTCCAGCTGTAAGTGTCGCGCCACCTGTTCACGTTGACAGATTCCTCCCTACTCCCAGGGCTTTCACGGGAGAGATTGATAAATGTGCTGGTTTTCTCACTCAGTGTGCCCTTCAGTTTCGCCAGCAACCGCAAACCTTTTCTACTGATGGTGCGAAAATCGCTTATATCGTCCAGTTACTCCAGGACCGTGCTCTAACCTGGGCTCAAGCTGCGCTTCAGGCGGAGCCGGACATCACCTTTTCTGACTTTCTTACTAAGTTTAAAGGTGTGTTTGACAGGAAAGCCACAACTGCCACCGCCGGCCAGCGCTTGCTTGCGCTTAAACAAGGTAAACGCAGCATGGCTGATTTTTCTATTGACTTTTCTACCTTGGCTGAACAGGCGAAATGGGGGGAAGAGGCCCTTAAAAGTGCATTGCTCACTAATATTAATGAGGAAATAAAGAATGAACTAATGCTCCGTGAACTGCCTTCCTCCCTGGATGCGCTTCTGGTTTTGTGTATGCGGGTGGACGATCAGGTGCGCGCACATCGGAGCGCACGCGTGCGTTCGGGGCATGCCCCGCTGGACTTTTGTGGGACCCCTACTGCAGCCCATGGGTCGTGTGACGCCGACACCGGGGATGGGGAAGAGCCCATGCAGCTTGGGCGCTCACGGCTGTCGCCCGCGGAGCGCCAGCGCCGTCTTGCCTCCGGTGAGTGCGTTTATTGCAGCCGTAAAGGCCACTCTGTCTCCTCCTGCCCAACGCTGGCAAAAGGGCGCGCTCACCAGTGATCGTGAGGGTGCTGGTGGGCGATCTGTCGAATGAAAGCCCTCTCCCCAGGCTTCTTTTGCCGGCTACTCTGCGTGTTCGGACTGTTTCTCATTCTCTCTCCGTTCTCATTGACTCTGGGGCTGAGCAGAACTTTATTGACACCTCACTCGCCGCCAAACTGAACATCGCCTTGGAGCCTCTGTCACGCCCCCTCCGCGTTCACGCACTGTCGGGCCAGCGCCTGCCTGACATCGCTCATGTTTCTGAATTCCTTTCATTATCTCTCTCTGGCAATCACGCAGAAAGGATTTGTTTTTTTTTCGTTTAAGGCTCCTCTCACTCCGCTGGTTCTGGGTCACCCCTGGCTTGTCCTCCACAACCCGCATATCGACTGGGAGAAGGGTGCCGTACTAGGTTGGAGTGTGGCCTGCCATATGAACTGCCTCCGGGCTGCGGCTTCCCCCGTTTCGCTCCCACCCACGGCCTCGCCGTCGGACGCCCCGGACCTCTCGATGGTTCCGCGGGTTTATCATGATCTGCGGGATGTTTTTTGTAAGGATCGGGCGCGGTCCCTTCCCCCGCACCGCCCGTACGATTGTGCCGTCGATCTTCTTCCTGGAGCTCCGCTGCCGTCTAGCCGCCTGTACAGCCTCTCCCGGCCTGAGAGGGATGCTATGGAGCGTTACATCTCGGAGTCGCTGGCGGCAGGGTTGATTCGCCCCTCCTCTTCCCCTGTCGCGGCTGGGGTTTTTTTCGTGGATAAGAAGGATGGTTCGCTGCGGCCGTGTATTGACTTTCGGGGCCTTAATCAGATCACTGTTAAGAACAAATACCCTTTGCCGTTGCTTTCCTCCGCCTTTGAACTGCTTCAAGGCATGACTGTCTTTACCAAGCTGGATCTGCGCAACGCTTACCACCTGGTGCGCATCAGGGAGGGGGATGAGTGGAAGACCGCGTTCAATACGCATCGGGGCCACTTTGAGTATCTCGTGATGCCGTTTGGGCTGACTAACGCCCCCGCAGTGTTTCAGGCGATGGTTAATGATGTCCTTCGTGATTTTGTTAACCGTTGTGTATTTGTGTACTTGGATGACATCTTGATCTTTTCTAAGACACTCGAGGAGCACAAGGTCCATGTCCGGCAGGTCCTGCTACGCCTTCTGGAGAACCGGCTCTTTGTGAAGGGGGAGAAGTGCGATTTCCACGTGGCGTCAGTGAGTTTTCTGGGCCACATTATCGAGAAGGGGGACTTGCGGACTGATCCGGAGAAAGTGCGGGCTGTGGTGGAATGGCCTACTCCTCCTGATCGCCGCCAAGTGCAACGTTTTTTGGGATTCGCCAACTTTTACAGACAGTTCATTCGTGATTTCAGCAGAATCGCTCTCCCTCTCACTAAACTCACCTCTCCCAAGGTTCCCTTCCAGTGGGATTCTGCCGCTCAGCGAGCCTTCGCCCTGCTCAAGGACAGGTTCACCACCGCTCCCATACTCCGGCAACCGGACCTTACACGGCACTTCGTTGTGGAAGTGGACGCGTCGGACTCCGGGGTTGGGGCAGTTCTGTCTCAACAGATGGACGGTAAGCTGCACCCGTGTGCCTTTTATTCTCGCCGTCTCTCCCCAGCAGAGTGTAACTATGACATCGGGGACCGGGAGCTTCTGGCCGTCAAGCTGGCCCTGGAGGAGTGGAGACATTGGTTGGAGGGAGCAGCACAACCATTCATCGTCTGGACGGATCACAAGAATCTGGAGTACCTGCGCTCGGCTAGACGTCTCAATTCCCGGCAAGCCAGGTGGGCACTGTTTTTCGCTCGTTTTGACTTCACTATCACCTACAGGCCAGGAACACAGAACGTAAAGCCAGACGCCCTGTCCAGGCAATTCTCCATCACTGGGGAGGACTCGGACCCTGAGCCTGTCCTCCCGGCCGCCTGCGTAATTGGAGCCATCTCCTGGGAGATCGAGGGGCTCATCCAAGAGGCGCAGGAGACCGAACCGGATCCTGGCACTGGTCCACCTGGTCGCCTCTTCGTTCCTTCAGCCGTCCGCTCTCAGGTTCTCCAGTGGGCTCACACCGCCCGCTTTTCATGCCATCCTGGGGTCCTCCGCACCTGCTCGTTCCTCCGACGTTACTTCTGGTGGCCTGCTATGACTAGGAATGCCAAGGAGTATGTAGCCGCCTGTTCGACCTGCGCCCGGAATAAGCTTTCGAACCGCCCTCCACCGGGTCTTCTGCAGCCTCTCCCTACACCAGCTCGACCATGGTCCCATGTTTCTTTGGACTTTGTCACGGGCCTGCCGCCCTCCGCTGGTAACACCGCCATACTTACCATTATCGATCGTTTCTCCAAAGCTGCACACTTCGTCGCCCTCCCGAAGCTCCCCTCGGCCTTGGAGACGGCCCGGCTCCTCACCTCCCATGTGTTCCGTCTTCACGGGATCCCCGAGGACATCGTCTCGGATAGGGGGCCGCAATTCACGTCCCGTGTTTGGAGGGAGTTCTGCTCCGCACTGGGGGCCAAGGTCAGTCTGTCTTCCGGTTTCCATCCACAGAGTAACGGGCAATCGGAGCGGGCCAACCAGGAGCTGGAAGCTGCCCTCCGCTGTGTCACTTCGCACAACCAATCGACCTGGAGTGAACAGCTTCCATGGATCGAATACGCCCACAACAGCCACACATCCTCCGCCACGGGCAAGTCTCCCTTCGAAGCGTCCCTGGGCTATCAACCACCTTTGCTCCCGGCCATCGAAGGTGAGCACTCCGTTCCTTCTGTACAGGCTCACCTCCGCGGGTGCCGTCGTGGCTGGCGGGCGACTCAGGCTGCCCTGCTCCGTACTAAGGAGCGGAACAAGACCCTCGCTGACCGTCACCGGACACCGGCCCCCGTGTACACCATCGGTCAACGAGTATGGCTGGCTACCCGTTTTGTGCCGCTACGGACTGAGTCGAAGAAGCTGTCTCCTCAGTTTATTGGCCCTTTTCCCGTTGAGGCCATTGTGAACCCTGTGTCTGTCCGCCTCAAGCTGCCGCGCAACATGCGCATTCACAATGTCTTTCATGTGTCTCAGGTCAAGCCGGTGCTCTCCAGCCCGTTGTGCCCTCCCTCCAGGGCCCCGCCGCCCCCCCGGCTCGTGGATGGTCAGCTGGTCTACAATATCACCCGCATCATGGACTCCCGGCGCCGGGGTCGGGGTTTTCAGTACCTGGTTGACTGGGAGGGCTACGGGATAGAGGAACGCTCCTGGGTGCCTCGAGCTGCTGTCCTGGATGGTGCCATGCTCCGGGACTTCCACCGCAGGCATCCAGGTAAGCCTGGTGGGTCACCGGGAGGCTCCCGTTGAGGGGGGGGTACTGTCATGGTCTCCGTGCCTGCCCGGTCGGCCCCACAAGGCTACAATTGCTGTTGCTGTTTTCTCCCTCTCTGCCTGGGCGGAGCTCACTGTGGGCTCCCGCCCTTGGCCCACACACACACCTGACAACACTCACCCATCATCACCGGGAGCACTATTTGAGGCTGGAACACAGATCCTCTCGTCGCTGGATGATTGTACCCCTAACGTTAGTGTTCTCACAGCTCTTGTGCTTCATATCCGTGACTTGTGATTAGTTGGTGACCTGCCTTCTCGTCTGCTTCAGATCCCCCCCCCGGACCTGCGACCTCCCTGCTGCGGGAAAGTGTGTGAGTGTGAGAGAAGAAGACGTGAGCGAGTTACCCTGTGATTTCCCCCCCGGAGTTTTGGATCCCTTCACTGTACATATATTGCACTGCACTGTAAATAAACCACACCTTGGAGATACCTTACCGCTCTGCGCTTGAATCCCTGTACCAGATCGTGACACGTTCAATATTGATGAGATCATTCTTTTTCACTTGGTTTTTGTAGCATAACTGCAATATGTGGCACCCCGAGAAAACGACTTGTTTTCGCACAGCATCCTGTCCTTGCAGCGTCAGTCGGTTTAAAGTTGGTACCATGCCGAGGCAAACACGCAGCATGCATGAGCATACTATCAATTTCCTCCCACCAGGCAGTTTCCAAGGCACTTGGCCTAAATATCAACTCCAGTCAAATCGACTGAAAGGGAGTGATCTGCTTCGGGCTGTGATCTATAAGTTTGTGTGTGAGTGTGCTGCACTCTCCAGTGATAACAATAGCAAAATGCTTTACAACAAGTACTGGCAGTCCTTTGAACGAGGATTTGAATGATACTAACGGCCTGACCTGTAATCGTTCCAAAACAGAGCTAACATAACTTTATTTGCAAGGGTCACTTATAGGTCCTCAAAATAGATTTAGTAAAGCCCAAAAAAAGGAAAAAAAAGCTGGCTGTGTGACACTCGGAAGAGCTTTGACTAGAATAATCTTCTGTTGTTGTTTAGAGGCTTTAACGTTTCACTGAGAAAGCAATTTTAAAACGGATGAGGGCGTAATCCCTGACAATACTGGGATTATCTCTTTAAATGACCTTTATCTTGCCATGAGCATAGAGTGCTTTTCAACTCCACTATCCCAAGTCTGGTTTGATTACAACATGAATGCCTCTTTAAAATCACAAGGCTGTGGACAGGCTATATAGCTGCATGGAACCTATGCATTCAAAAGGAAAGATAAGGGCATCAGGTGTATTTCAGAGATATGGAACAAGCCAAGTGGAACGCTGCTCCAAAATAATAATAATAGAAAAGTTTACTAAATGCTCAGATCGTGACTTACAAAAATGTGTTACTACTACCCATCTCGCTGTCTTGTGAATTTTAAACTCACATTTGAAGCTGTTGATTTTTTTTTTTAGTTACTTATTTTTTGATTTTGAAACAAACAAATATGGTAAATACAGAAGAAAGCTGTTGGCTGTTTTTTTTTTTGTTTTTTTTTGAACAGCTCAAAAATAACAGAGTGAAGCAGAGGGGTAGCTGGGCTGAGTGATTTAAAGAGGCTCCCACCAAATGACAGATTAGTCGATCATCTCCCGTCTTCGTTAGTTGGAATTTCTGCCTCATCAAAGGTGCAACATTTTCCCCTCAGAACTTGAAGGGAAGTGCAAGTATCGCTTTGGTTCAGATAATTGGAGCCTTGGGACCTGGTACAGTAATGGGAAAGAGATTGACTAAAAAGTTGACTATATTTCACAACTTGTGTTGTTTTTAAGTCTAAGGCTCTCTTTATTATCCACTGTTCTTTTCTCATGTTCTTTAGTACGTGTGCAAATGTTTGTCTTTAATATATTTGAAATAGTTGCAGTTCTATAAGTATAGGTATGTAAGTGATATGCTTTCCACAAGGATCTCCTTTAGTTTTCAAATGGTCTTTGTACCTTAAGAGGGTTCAAAGGTTAATCTTGCACCTAAAAACGAGCATCTAACCAAAGAAACCTTTAGCACTGCTGTATCCCAGTTTTCTTAGTTCTGCTTATCGAATAGGTCAAATTTCAACTTTGAGTTATATTCCTAATGAATATTTTAGCAACATGCATTATGCATGTGGCGATTTGCAGCACGTACTGCAGAGATAACGGGAAAAATATTGTGGGGATTTAGAGTGTGTTTGACCTTTCATAAAGTCGAGCTTAATTCAGCCGTGAGTGTATCATTTTTCAGTGTTGCTTTGTGAACGAAATTTCACAAAGAATGGGTTTCCATCATGTATTTCCATCCCTCGTCCAATGAGAGGACATCTCTCTTCAACTTCAACGGGATTTTTTCTAAGTTGCCAAAAATGAACTGATGCTGATGAGTCACCAAGTGGAAAAAGAAGAGAACGTACCCGACATTAAGAATTTGACAGGAAAAAAAAAAGTCTTGCTTCCCGGTAATTCTTCGAGGATGTAGAGTGATTCATCCTGTTATATCCTGGATATTTAAGGCACATAACTGAAAAAGTCCCAAAAAATTACAAATAGGTTTATGACAAATTGTTGTGAGTGCTGAGGGCTTGAGGTGAAACCTTTTTTTTTTTTCATGATTGCACTCCACTGCAAATGCAAGAAGATAACTCATCTGTCTTTCTAAAAACTAATAAATGCTGCTGAAACATTTGTCTGTTTGATATGTAAAAGCAAGAAAGCACACGTTTGATATATTGACACAAAAAGAACATCAACATTTTGATTATAAAAAAATTACAAATGATCAACTTTGACATTTGCATATTAACAACCAAACTGTACAGTAAAAGAACAGTATTGTAATCATAAGAGTGATTCTGTCTTCAATAAATATGACACCCTGCGTTGAACTATACGGCATGAATATGTAAACATGCTGCAAACACATAAGCATATCTACTGTATGTGTTAGTTTCATCTGCTGTGTAAAAAAATGTTTTGACGTTTAAATGCACACTTACTCTGTGGAAAGTGATTTATCTTATGCCTTTGTTACAGTAAAAAACAAAAAAAAATTAACAATGTAGATGTAAAACTGTGGCTGAAAGGTTAAAAACACTTCATCATTAATAAAATTATCAAACTTTAAAATCTTACATTAATCACTTTTCATACAGGATGTACAAAAACACACTTTCCCCCTTTTTTTCTTACCATTAAAGGCTGTGGGCAAAACTTCTACCCGCTTTTTTTTTTTTGCTTGAGTCAGTTCCCTTATTTGGGTGTTTGAGCTTTACTGAATGTTGGGAATCTGAATGAAAAAGTATCCTGAAAGGATCTCAAGTAGAAGTCAGTTCAGTTGGAGCTCGGCTTTTATACGTTCACAAGACTGGGTCCGTTGGGCTCGCTAACAGAGCCTCTATGCCTGTGTCCAGAGTACTCCCCAATAAATGAGCCGTCCTCATTGAACTCTCTTCCACCGTCTGCATAGTCGCCTAGGGTGTATCTGCTGACACTGTCCCCAGTTGCATCATCTCCTTTCAGGGAACACAGGCTACCGCCCTTCAGTGGCTTTTCATCGCTGTCGCTGTCATTAAGAAGAACAGAGAAGGATGGCTGAGGTCAGCGGTGCAGTGGGTAAAATAAACTCGTGGTATAGCACATCAAACAGTTTTGAGCGCAAAACATGTCGCCTTAAGAGGCCGTCTTTGACACGAGCACACTGCACACTATGTATTTCACACGAAATTAAAAGCTACACACACAAACACCAGCAAACAGAGAATAATCAGCACATATAGCCTGCCAAATACTTGCTAAGAGAAACACGGGCTCATGAAGCAAGTTCTTATGGTTTCAATACATCACTAGAGGCAGTAGGCAGGGGTGGATCCAGCGGCTGCACAGCAGGAAAGGGAGCACAAGGGAGGCAGGAACGGGTTGGTACAATCACTTCACTAATTGCTAATTGCCAGGGCTTCAGGACCGAAGGCAATTTCAAATCTATTTAGAGCCAGCAATGGAAATTGCCAGAGAGCAGTGAGAAAGAAGCCGAGAGGGAGGTGTGTGTGTGTGTTTGTGTATTGGGGTGGAGGGCGGAGTGGAGGGTAAAGGCTGAGAAAGGGAGGAGTGGAGGTGGGGCATATGCAATCCCAGACAAACAGCCTGTCATTCGTAGTATTCCCATGGGCCCACACTCCGGCTGAGGAGATTAGATGCCAATTTAAGGCTGGGCAACTGGCCAACTTGCAGGTGTCTTGCTACAAGACGTGGGGGTCACCTCAAAGCACTGAGGATATTTTTCCTCCCTGTCTTTCTTTTCAAATTCCCTAAACGATCAGTGTTTGGCAACACCTCTATCCCTCTCTCACGCGCGCGCCCGCTCTCTCTCTCTTTGTATTCATAACACAGAGCGTCTGCGTTGCTCAGGTGGCACATGCATGATAGCGCCATTTGAGGCATATTGCAGTTGACACCTGTGTCAAACAAAAGCTCAACATTTTGAGCAGGATTTTAGCACAGAGACCCGGTTCAAGCTGAGATTTTAAAATGGCTCTCCTTCGCAGGGATTTTTTAATAACAAATCTTATCTGCCCGTTTTCATGAGGCCGTTTACAATGCAAGCCACATAAGGTCCACATTTCAGCTCTTATCAAACCTTCTTTCTCTGACGACTCTAGAGTGCTGCAGATAAGTGGCTGTTATCTAAGAGCAGTGGAATGCCACCGCCGCTGCAGCCCGCCCACAGTGACTTTGAATGCCATGATAAAATGGGGCTGAGTGCTTTTGAGCCCCTCACTCAAAAGCTACAGGTGGAAAGGGGGGGAGGTAATTAAATTTGTCTTCCTGTTGACCTATGTTGACTTGGTTTTTTGGGGTTGGGTAGAGTGGGGGCAGCAAAACTTCAGGTGCAAGGTGTATTTTTCCCGATCGTGAAGCTGAAGTTGTTTGTATTCTAGTTTCAAGGTGTCTGGAGAAATAACTTCCCTGCATCTGCTGCCTTCTCCCAAATTGCACATAAAAATATGAGCAGTATGAGAACATGAGAGCTTTCACCAGGCTAGGAAGGGGAAAAAAAGAAAAAGAAACACATAAACCGGCTGAGGAAAAAATTGCATCACACGCTTGGCTAACGGCCTGCTCCAGCCATGACACCTGCTGTTCTTGCAGTGGACAGAGGGGCAAAGCAATAGAGGGCTGTCTACAAAGAGAAATCATCTGAAGCATAATTACCACTTGTCAGCTCCCCAGACACGTGGCATACCGGTGGGTGGTCTATTGCCTTTAGAGATTCAAAGGGCACTTCAGAGCCCTGAATCCAGCTCTAAAGCCAGGAAAACAACATCATAGTAAGGCTAAGGGCACTCTGGGGGACAGTAGTCAGAACAGACTCATGAAACTAACCATGAGAAGCATTCTAAACAGATAGTTGCAGCAAAGCATCTGCACTGGCTCACAAACAAACACCAGGGTTTCTCCTGCCCTGCGAGCTCCGAAATAAAGTTTGTCAGAAAGAAATTCAATATCACAGCATTCTCCGTTTTTTGCCAGTTCTTCACATGTGGAAAAAAAGAAAAAATAAAACTTGGGCACATTCTTGAGACTTTCTCTACCATTTCATCAACCTTGCAGAAAATAGTACTTTACCAAAAGGATGCCTGGAAGTCTTGCAGCACCTATGCAGAATCGTAGCCACCACTTCATTTTTTCTTTTTTTTTAAAGCATGCAGCCCTAAATGAATACATGTAACCTATATTGAGCCAATTAATGCATAATACAGTCGCAAAACTACTAGAAATGAGTCACTCAGAGGGTGTGGACACAGTTATTTCTTGCTTGCCCTCACTGTGTGAGCGTTTCTCTTTCAGAATACAAAATCTTCAGAGTACAGAATCACACAAATGTGATTTATTAAAGTTTGTGGCTAGCAGTTTACTGCACGTTGCACCATTTCTTATCTGGCAGCTGATTTGGCTGCGATAGTTGCTGCTAAGAGTGTTAATTTATTTGGAAAGTCAGAGGGAGAAGTTATGAGAATGAGCATATAAATAGGACTGGTGGATGGCCCAAAGCTGTGAGTGCTGTGCCAAAGCTTTGGCTCTGTCCTCTACCACTTCACCGTGATTATTTGGAGCTGTGCCCCAACATATTTGTGGTCGTCAGTAATACTGCTACTTTGATTCAACAGAGCAGAACTTCATGTGGAGCATCAGGAGGAGAACAGCTGTCCAGGAAAAAAAAAAGAAATTTAATTAAATTTTAAAAACGCATATGTGCCAGGTACCTTTACAACTGTTTATACTGACCCTGTAATAGAGGTGACGTGTCCACTGCATACCTTGTCTCTTGCCCTATGATGGCCAAGAAAGGCCCCAGTCTCCCATGAACTGGATAGCAGGTGAACCAGGGCTGTTAAACATAAGGCCCGGGAGCCAGAATCGGCCCACCAAAGTCTCCAATCCAGCATGTTAAAGAGCTTTAGAAAATGTGAAGGAGTGCATAGATTTAGCACTTTTAAGTATATTTTTTACAGTTTTAAGTTTTACAGTGTTTCCTGACAAAGACTGCTCCCTTACACCAAACACTAACAGATAAACACTGAAATAACAGGGACGTTCTTGTTTTCCTACTATTACAGTAAAATGAATTTTTACTCGTTTTTATAATGAATTTTCTGTGAATTAATGAAAACTTTATATTTTATAATTTTTATAATTACAGGCCAGCTGTGGAAATGGAGTAACATAGTTTTCTGTAAATTTACACATTTATCATAAGTGGGTCCCATATGTGGCGCACGTTGTAAATTGAGTTTGACAGCACTGGGTTAAAAATAAATAAATGGATGGATAGTGTCAAAAATGTCTCTAGATGCTCAGACCTGGAGCAGGTTAGAATATGTCCTTGTAATTTTAACTGTAATCTTACAGAAAGTGATTGTTCCCACAGCTGGCTGAGAGTAAGATTCCTTGATTTGACTTAATAAATAGCTGCAGCTTCACACGGCATGCACGAAAAAACAAAAAACAAAACAGGGATGCCTACTCTGGATAAACACTCCGACTGAGCGATTGGATTTACCAAGAGAACAGCTGCCACAGCCTCTGAGACCCCACAGGCGTTTCCCCTTGCTCCAGAACGAACAGCTTTCTCAGGAAACACATGGATGGCATTTTTTCTTAGTCAATTTCTTGCTCTATCATCAGGTCCGCTCATTTTTGACCTGCTAATTTACACGTCTCTTGCTAATTTGTTTTCATTACTGAAACGAACCGACTGCATCTGTTCATTTAGTAGATTTCCTGCAACACTTTTCACTCCCATTGGCACTTTTTATCACAATTGCGACATCAAGCAAATCTGCGCCACAAAGTAACTGTGGTCCGTAATACAAAAACAGGGTCATGGACACTGGACAATCCATTCTTTCCTGTTTAACAGAATTACAGTCTTGGCAAGAAGCACAGGAACGCAATTGGCAGCAACCACACAATTGTGAGTAATCATGTTCTGAATAATACGATGACGAGAAGAATCAAAGCAGGCAGAAGAGGCTATTTTAGGTGCTTTCTGCACAAACAAACACACCATTCTCACACAGTTGCCGCAATGCTGTCAAGCAAAATAGGATTCGCTCGATTCCCCAAAATTATCACCGTAGCAGCTAAACAATGCAAACAATGGAAATTCAACAGCTATTATAAAGTACAACAGCTGCCTGCCTCGGGCTCAAAGGCCTGGTTTTTCACCGTATATTTTCCATCAGCAATTATCGTGTATCCAGAATCTGTGCGTGTGCAGTAGGAGCTTCCTCTTTTTTAAAACTACTTAAAATTATTTAAGTAAATCTGCATCTATTAAGTTCCCAAGTAAGCTGAGGCACTACAGACAGGAACTAGTTATGTTTCAATAACCTTTATTATCCCTAAAGTCATCTTTCCATGTTAAAGTTTGCTAAACTATTTTATATATACATATGAGCAAGCACTTGGCAACAGTGGGAAGGAAGAACTCCCTTTAAACAGGAAGAACTATTAGTGGGTCTAAGACTTAAAGCTAAACTGAAATTAAAACTTCCTTTTGTAAAAACAAGAAGCATGAAAGAGAACAAGACTTGCAAACTAAACGAGCTTCCTGTTTCTAAGTGGAATCCAGTCTTAACAGTATGGCGTGTCTTTCACTATGCGGCCGACTGCAAATGTCTAACTTTTTACGCAACACAACTGTATTTGAAAGGAGAACTTTGTCAGTAACACAGGCTCATGTCAGTAGTGTGAGACTGCAGTGAAATCACAGTTTAATTGTTGTCTAGATTTACCAAAAAAAAAACAGTTTAAATAGCTGGTATCAGAGCTGTTGTCTGAAAAAGATCTTTTAAAGACTGATCATATCTATAAATCTTTTCTCTGTTGGATTTTGAAGCCGTGCAAATGCCAAGTAAACAAATGCATTTCGAGGTTTGTTGATGCCTCCAGCCTGCCCCAGCTGCAGTCAAGGGTGTTTGTTAACTTTTTACCTGAGAATTTTCATAAGGGAGGGCAAAAACTATGGACATTAGAAGTCTATGGAATAATTGTAATATTTAGACCTTTTGACTAAAATTTGCAGCATTTATCTCAAAGAAATATATGCAGTAAGTTGCGTTACATAGAATGACAGCAAGTTAAAAAAAAAAAACACCAATAAAACACTCAAACGCACACACAAAAGGAGGCAAGCAGTGCACAAATATCCCCCCCCCCCCAAAATATTAATGTCTATATAAAAGCATACACAGACTAGCACACAAATGGCCTACTGATGCCTAAAGCAACTACGTGACTTAAGCACTTTGCAGAACAGACACATGCACGTCATCAGGAGTAAAAGAACATAATTCCAACTAAAAGGGAACAAAGCTTGTGCTGTGTGTTAACCACTACTTTTAACTACACCGTGTGATTACCTAGCCCATTAAATGACGAGAGCACTGGCTTCTAGGTTCATCCTGGTAAAGCTCATGAATGCGTGGTTTGCTTTTAGGTTGGGAGGGAAAGACATCACAGTGATACATGACAAAAAAATTATTTTTCAGCCAGAAAACATTTAACATATGCACAACATATTAATTACAGCATAGTGATTTTTGAGATAATAAAAAATAGATATTTCTCATCAATCTTTGGTACTGCAGCGTGCAGAAAAGGGGTATAGCTCACCTGTAGTCACAGAAGGTGTCATCATTCATTTTCTGTGACTCCGTGTCAGAGTGGGGCTCTTCCTTTTCTTTCACTGCAGAGAGGGCAAGACAGGCACTTCAGCACCATTGTTAGTGCAGCACTTTCACACAAAGATGCAATCACATTTTACTCGTGTGTGCATCCATAAGTCTCCAGATTCAGATTTATTTTAGAAGATCTTGTCTTTACCATCCTACAAAGGGAAAATAACTCAAACAGCAGTATTTCTGGAAACTGCAGAAATGTCAAAACTGGACATATCCATATCTGAGCTTAAAAGATCCACTTAGCGATACGCAATCTCAACACTGTAAGATTAGAAATTGAGAAGTCACGACCAAAAGCATCTGAGAACAGCTAAATCTGTGTAAACATTACATTAAGTCTTTACATGGAAACCCTCTCTTCTGCGTGTCTAGCACAAAGTGCTAGATGTCAGCTCTTTGTGCAAACAACACTTTGAAAAGACCAGTTGCGTTTGAGAAAGCTAAAAGAGGGGTTCCTTGAAAAGAACTGGATGGGCAAAAGGGGGGAATCCAAAGGAGCTGATGAAAAATTCAGTACTTTTTGTCTACAGCTACAGCAGGCAAAGAAGTGGAGTAGGCAGAAGATGGGGAAGCATAAAGGTTCAGAGGAAAGAAACAGAGTGAACAGACACTTTGCAGGCAGGCCCATTGTGAGACTGAATTTGACTCTGATACATGGCAGCACAATAGTGAGATGGAAGAGCTCGGAAGGTCTCCTCAGGTGAGCAGTGGAGAGGAGTGCAACAAAGGCAGCTGATTCCCGCTTGTCTGTCTTGACAAGTATGAAATCAGCGGTACTAAGACAACTAACACGGCCGCACCAATTGTTTGCAGCTTGTAGCTGCTGTGCAAAGGTGACCCACATGCATAAACAGGTTTGAGCTCAGGGTTGAGGCCCAAGTTATAAAAAAAGCATCATCCTGATAAATTGGTAGTAGTTTTAGGATTTCAATTTTAGCTCAAAATGACTTAGGGGACTCAACCCTGGCTAAGGACTAACTGACCTTTTTCCATGGCGAGATTTTCTTGTCGCTGTGGCGATGGCGTACCTGCATACTTGCCACCTTTGTTTTTCCGCAGAAAGCAGGCAATGACCACAACAAGGGTGAGCAGTGCCACAGCGCACATGGTCCCAATCATCCAGCCGTGGGTTGAAAAGCTGCTCTGCTGACTTGCAGCACCTGAAAACAAGTGAAAGAGAGCTCAAGAACCAGCTTTACACACCGACTCTATTAGGTGGGCCCAACCACTCGAGCACTCTTAAACAACTTGATCTTTGATTGAAAAAAAAAAATGTGATGAGCTCAGGTTTGATGTCACACTGACTCTTTACTCAGATGTTAGACAGGAAGAAGACAAAAGCAAATGTGCATGGATTCATAAGAAAGAAATGAATAAATTCACACGTTCAGCACAGTCAGTCAGTCACTCAGTCAGTTTGATAATGATATGCTGGTGTTGTTATCACTAAAATCTACTGACGCTGACAGTCTTTGCTTCTCTCACCTTTGGTGCGTGTCTCGATAACGTCTTCGAAAATACTAGCGTTATCGAGCAGCCTCTTAGCCATGAGGCGCACAGTGTACACCGTCCCCGGTTCGAGCCCGTCAATTATGTGGAAACTTTGAGAAGCGTTTACAGCCTCTGAAATCCGCCAGTTCCCATCACCTACACAGCCAAGCACAGGAAGTGCACAAGCAGCAAGTCTGTATTAGCAGAAGAGGATGTGCTGTTGGCGACTAATAAATGGTTCTCCAGTATTATGGTTACACTAAATATAACTTAAACACATCTGAATCCATTTTTAAAGGGAAGGGATTGAAGCAACCAAGGAGGCTTACGCTATATTTTTTAGGTGTTAATATAAAACATCCCTAGGTGTACCTGAACATGATACAACCTTAAATTCCTATCAATTTTTAGCAAGGCGGGGACAGGAAAAGTAGCTTACGGTTATTCATATAAGCCACATAAAGCTGCAAGCTCCGCTGCTCTTCTCTGGCAGTCCAGCTGATTTTGGCAAAGGTGTCACTCACGTAAGAGCTTATGTTCAACAGGGCTGGAACTGATAAAGAAAGAAGAAATAGGGGGAAGTAAATAAGGAGGAAAGGAAAACACAGACAGGCAGAGAGAAAAGGAGAGAGAAGGCAGGAAAAGAGGATTAGCAGAGGCAAATAGGATCCCCTGCAGCTTGAGAACAATCCGTCTAGCAGAAACCCTTCAAAAAGACAGTTCAAAAGGCATTTCCCGGCCCCAGACTTAATTGAGTGGAGTTGGATTTGGGCTCATAAAGGGTAGATATATAGATCGTGGGCGGGAGTGACATCTAGTTTTCCCTCTACGTTAAATAAAGATGGCATTTCATGGCGCACCCCCCACCACCACGAGTAGATATTAGAGCAGATTGAAACAACTCCATGCCTCGAATACTGTTGTTACTTGAAAGTTCAAGTACATCAAGACGAGCTCACAGGCTTAATATTGGCTGCGCATGTGTGAGTGTGAGCTATATACCTAAAGGAGGATGAGTAGAATTGCCTGAGATAGAGCTGGGAACAGAGAGAGAGCAGTTGTAGCCTGGAATGAAAGAGAAACCTCAGATGTTAGATTCCTTCTACAAAAGCTGTCAAGTCTAATATATTGTGCAACAAGCGAGACTACATAAAGGCGGAATTTGTTAGAGCGACTGGGAAAACTGCATTAATCGCAGTAACTGCACAAGCACAGCACAACTTATACCGCGGTAGACACCCTGTAACTGCAGCACAACAATAAATCTGACTTACAGGGTGTCTACTGCAGCACAACAATAAATCTGACTTGCAAATTTAAACCACAACTGTCACTTTCCGGCAAATGATTTGCACAAAGAAATGTCTTTCTGTCTCTCCCGAAGTGGTATACAGGACTCACCCAAATTATATTTGTACAACTATAAAGGACATGTTTTTGCTGAGGCTATGGAAAGCTACTTGCTACACCAACACGCCTACAACCTCGTCTGTCTCTACCACCACTTCTATGTTGGCTAGCTACACCAGCTGCAGGCGGTGATACATACTGCTCTGAGCAGGGGCCACAGCTGGAGTCTGGGACAAATCTTCAGAGGGATAAAAAGAAATCGAAGAAGCAGAAGATTACATGTTTATGAAAATCCCGCTTTAAGGTTTATAGACCAGGCACACAAACACATGCTGACACATTTGCAGGGCCACCGGAGAACAAAAGTGCATTCTCACAAACATATACAAGCTCTGTGTGTGTAGCTGCATCAAGTGCTGTTTGGATTTGAAGTCTGGTTGACATCTGCACCACTAGAGGGCACTGTGCAACCAAAAGATGACACCTATGTTTTTTTTCTGACAGTTACCTACGGAAAATTACTAATAACCTTATTCTAGTGATGATACGTGCATATATAGCAAATAAAAACAAGAAAACACAAATATTTTTCGTTTTTTAAAAATGACTGAATTCCTGTTTTTTGTCTAAATTTGATCTGGTTTCTCTAATTCGTCATTTTAAACAAAGAGCTTGCACATACAAACATAAAAAATTATTTTGGTAATAACCAGTGTTATAATTTAGTCCCTTATATTGAGGGCTGGTCTTCATACGATGAAGCTAAACATGTGCTACAGAGGTGTTTCCATGGAGAACAGAGAAGAGGATAACATCTGGAGAGGTGAAAAGCACCAGCAACAATACCAGCAAAGTATATAATTATAGCTAGCAATATAGTTATTGGTTAATTGAGGTTATTTAACAATTTTGACATTTTTCACCCTTTTATGTCTGAAATGCTGCATTGTTTATTTCAGAGCTGTTTCTTTAAATATATGGAATACACAGATGCAGATGCTCAGCCTCAATTAAAATGACCTGTCTTTATTTATAGCCAGCTAAACTCTTCATGTGTTTAGTGAAGCAATTAAGTATTAAATGTAGGATATAACCTCAAACTAAGCTACAAAGAAAACGAAGCTGCGCCTTGTGTTTGTGGGGTAATTCAAACTCCTCATCATCAGCCGTCAGGTAATGAGTGATGTGTCGGCATGTATGATGGGATAGTCGACAGCCGCACATCACCTCAGCAGGAGAATAACAGTGATTGCTGAATGGCATCGAAAGGGTTTATCCC
This sequence comes from Diplotaxodon limnothrissa, assembly GCF_057381915.1. Classification (NCBI taxonomy): domain Eukaryota; kingdom Metazoa; phylum Chordata; class Actinopteri; order Cichliformes; family Cichlidae; genus Diplotaxodon; species Diplotaxodon limnothrissa. The sequence goes on along the minus strand of NC_140615.1, from coordinate 6,836,254 downwards.
GATTCAGCTTGAGCCCAAAAATTTAAAAAGGAGGGAAATGAAGATGAGTAATGTGTACAGGGTAAAGGTAAGGCATTTGTTAACAATGTAGATTCGCTTGTGAGGTGGAAAGGGGAGCTAGTGTTTGAGCCGCCTTGCTAAAAAAATGTCAGCAAGCAGACATGTTGTGGATGATAAAGGCTGTGTTCACAGTTACACGCGGTTCCTTTTAAACTGCAACATAAACACTGCTCTGCCTGTGGTTTTACTACTTGCACTTCAAAACAGATGCTCGTTTATTGCATTTTAATATGCTATTTTGTTTTCATCTTGTGTTGCCGTCCGCACATTTGCAAGAACGCTGGTTACATTTTCATTCCAAGTAATGGTTTCATTTAGTTTGTGTTCATCTGGACCACAGCCCAGTTTATTTACTTATTGTTTTATTGTTTTCTCATGTTGAAGAATTTCGTTTCTTAAATTTAAAAGAATAACAATAATTTTTCTGATTAAAATGCAGCACCTGGAGCCTCACAGTTTACCTTTTATTATCATTTTCTCGGTCAACCGGAGATCGTTGAATTTAGATTTACCAATCTAGCCGCACCCCCCCCACACACACACACACACATCTTGCATTGGGCCCACCAAACAGCTAGAACCAGCCCTGCATGTTTACATTATTCATAGTTATATGAATTTAAACAAGGTTTGAATTTCTAACTGGGGAGGAAAAAAGGTATCTTTACCTGTGGCACACATATTACCTCATTTGTGAATGCGGTGAATTCCTGAATGTATTATCTCTCACATCATTTGGTGCGAATTAAGTGTGCCGCTACCTGAGCTTACATTAAAATATCCAGGATCCAAAAACAGAGCGCAGCATGCAAGCAAAAGTTTAAATAACAAGAAAATCTGCAGACTGAACACTGGATAGCCGGGGGGGGGGTGTACATAGATATCCGAGGTATAAGTTCAGACTGTGAGTGTTTTTCGAAAGAAACTCAAAGTAAATAAATAGATGCGTTCGAGCCATTAGCAAATTTGTTGCCGATAACAACTTAGGTGTTCAAGTGCTGTGTCGGGGAGCAATAATTTAATCTCCAGAGAAACTGGTTATTTTTGTGTGACTTTTGAGGCATGTGCTCCTCTGTGCTTTTTGTCAAGTTTGCAGCCTGCTTTATCTTTGCTCCTTTGTTATCTCCTGAGACCTGATGGAGAAAAATAGATATTTCTCCTACTGTGTGCCACGCTGTTCTCTGTGGCTGTTAGCTTTGTTTTTTTCTCCCGTTTTTTTTCCTGCTCGTGTTTCTCATGTTTCAACACATTCTTTTACCCTTTTTTCCCCCCTTTTTTTGGCTTGCCCTCCAGAAACTCACTGGCATTGCAAACTTTTCAAGCACAGACATGTGGACGCGTGCACGGGTCTGCGTAATTGTTGTAGTTCAGACATGTCACTCTGTGATTTGTCCAGAATATTTTCAAGGCAGGCAGCTGTTTATCCTAGCTAAATGGTGAGAGGCATTAAAAGCTTATTCAGTCAAAAAGGTGAACTATAAAAGGACTACTTCAGCGCCTGACCTCACTAGCTCCCGTGCATTCATCTTTCTTTTTTGCCCTGCTGTCACTCCATCACTCCCCGTTAACGTCTCTAAATTCACTCTGCCCCTGCTCTGTGCTGTTGGTCTCCATAAATCTCCTCCACTGCATTGTGACTAACGTGCCCCGAGGACAGCTCTCTCAAACAGAGCTATTTTATCTCCGCATCGAGCCTCTACTCAACCATATTTACAAACAATGCATCTAATGGCTCTCGGGCCGGACATCCACCTACAAGATGCAGTGCTTCTCAAAGGAAGCATAAAAGCTCAGGAAGACTGAATAACTTTTATCAAAATATGCAGAGCCAGCAAATGGATGCTAAGCACTAGAAGGAGGAGCTCGTGGAGAGGATTTTATTCAAGATATAAATTAAAGCCACCACCATCTGTGTAGTTATTTGTGAATTAGTGAGCATTTTTTGTCAAATATAAGCTTTATTATGCTCTCATGTGACTGATTTGCTTCTACCTGACATCAAGGCTAAGCAAGTGATCTGCTCCAAGTCTACAACTTCTGGCTCCTCTGATAAATTCATTTGGTATAACATGAGTCAAGTTAGCCCTTAATTCTAAGACTTTTGTGAGGGTGCAGGCATTTCTTAGTTAGCAAAGTGGCACCAGCTTAATTCCTGCTTTCACTTACAGTCTCTTTAATCACATTATTGTAATTTCTCACATCGCTTTATTTAAAAGAGTCTTTAAAGCATAAAATATTTGCACACGTCCGCCGCCAGACTTCAAAACAAAGTCAAAAAGAGGAACCACAGCGCTCCGGTTTTAAATGAGCTGCACTCAATATGCTCAGCGTATCCTTTCAAAATTTCCAAATCGTCGTTTTGCTTTTAAACTCTAACTGGCTCAAGACTAAACCGCAGACTCGGAGGTTCACTCGGATCCTCTGCTCGCAGGTTTGTTGAATATTCACAGCCGCTGTCACACGAAAACTGGAGATGTACCTTTTTATATGCAAACTGCGGAAAGCATTTACAAGGACATTAGGGAGGCAATTTCACCGAGCTTTTTAAGGCAGCAGCTTGACACTTAATTTGCCCGTTTCGGTTACAGTAGCTCCCTCATCTTATATATATAATTTACAGTCTGAGGGGGCTTGTGAAGATACTTCTATTTTGCATTTGCTTCGCGTTCAATATAGCTTTTCTCATTAAAAAATGATAAGAGCTTATAAATTTGGGTAAAAAGTTTAATCTTCAAAACATGTACATAAATTCTAGAATTCTGTAATATACTCAATGCTCTGCCCAGCTTTTGCTTTAATGGGATTGTGCACTTGAGCTGGAATGGACAAGCTGGTGCAAAGCCTGATAACCTGGTATGATTCGATGCTCCATGGCTTTTGAGCTTCTTTTAGTATTCAAGTAGTTCTACAAAGCTTTGAGTTGTGTTGGGCTCATTATCCTTCAGTGGTATGAAGCCTTCTCCACAAAGATGCAAACCACAGAGTACAGCATGTCATGCTGGAGTGCTACGTCATCTGGAGTTGATGCAATGCAGGTGCGGGTTTGATAAACTGCTTTTTCATCCTCTCTTCTCTTCGTACATACACATTTCTGATTGAAGTGGGATTCATTAGCAAATAGGATTTGTTTCCAGTCATCCTCTGTGCAGTGCTGGCACATCTTAGCCCACCCCAAGTATTTGGCTTCGTTTCCCCTCCTGAGAATTGGTTTAGAGACGCATTAATGATCCACTAAGACCACAACAAGACAGATGTTTTTGATAGGACTTTTCTGATAGGGGTCTCGCTTTCTTTAGTTAGCAAATGTATTAATTCTCATTTTCTCAGTGAACAAAGCGTCGTGTATTGATCCTCTGATGGTGTGGTCTCTTTTGGTCTGCCTGATTGTGTTTTGGATACATCTGAGTTCAAGCAGTGTTTTAGCCCCTTTAGAAACATTTGCTCTGAATAACAATCTGACTTCTAACACTTTTAGTTAGTTACAATGTCATGTTTCCCCCTATCAAAATACCAATTAGTCCTTGAGCCACAGACATATTTGTACATTTCTGCCCTAGACAAGCACATCAAACCCACCTTAGTATCTTGAAGGACATTCTCAACTGAAGGATTTGTACAACAGAGCTAAAAATGTTGTAAAATTGCCCTTTCGTTTTATTGCTGACCTTGAAATTGTTACACCTTGTGTTTTTTAATGATTTAAATGTAGTTGTTCTCAGCTTTGCATGAAAATATCACAAATTTCTGATGTGATTTCAAAGTGGATTTTACTACAAATATTACTATATTCTGCTGAACTAAACAAAAACTGGTGCTAGATTGTTAAACAGTGTCTGACAAACACTCCTATTGGAGAGGTTAAGCTGTGATGAGTGAGGCTCTAGAGAGGAAGTAATATTTCAACACACAGGTTTTTTCCAATCTCATCTTTCTTAGATGGTTTCTAAGTTCAGTTAAGTCCAATATCACTATCAGGACAATATCTTCTTTTAAAACACAGCTTGTATGCACAAAAATGACAGTATGACCTCTTCAAAGTCTGATCTGTACTCACTTGAATTATACAAAGTAGTTTTGGCCTTAATAATGATGTTTCTCCCTTGTATGAATGAATACATCACAGCAGTGCTGTGTTTTATCTGTGGGATTTTCATATATTAATCCAATAAACAGGCACACTACCACCCAAGTTAAATGCATTTCATTAGCTCACCTGGCTCTGGAAAATCAGTTCGGCTCTCTTCGGCCTGTGGAGGCCCACAACCTGCTCGAGTGCACGCTCTGAGGTCGAAGCGGTAAAGGCTGTCCCCCTTTAATCCCTGAAGTGTCCAATGGTTGGTGTCAGCCCCGGTAATGTTGATCTCTTTGGAATCAATCACCTCGAGTGCAGTCTCATTAACTGTAGACGAAGAAGAAAGATGGTCAGGTCGGTTCACGTGCTGAGAGCGAGCCTACGATGTATCGATGCAGAAAAAGTCATCGCAGCTGGGTCGTGTGGGAGGTTAGCGTAACACGGCTATAATGAGGGTCAGCGGTCGAGGGAAGGAAGAGATGAAGAGATTTTATGCTGTCTCATGAAGGAAGTGAATATAGCAGATACATGTTGTGACAGGTAAGCTGAGGAGGAATACATTATGAGGAAAGAAGAGAGAAGATGAAAGAGGGAAATAAAGAGCTCAAGAGGAGGGGGGGGGGTGTAAACAAGTGGCAGGGCACGGATGAAAAGAGGAGGTGGAGAAGATGAGAAAAGAGAAAAGCAATAGGAAGTGGTAACCGAGCAGAGACTATGAAGGGATTTTTTTTAACTCTGCGTAAAAGGAAGAAAAAATTACAAAAACAAGTGATGGGAAGGAAGACAATGAGGGGGAAGAATGCATAAGGAAGCAGTAGAAGGAAACCAGAAGAGCTACAATCACAAGTAGCACAACATATCACCAAATATGCATTATAGATCAAAGTACAGTATGTGTGCACTGCTGCACAGCAAAATCTCCAGTGTTAAATTAACACTGGGGAGTGTCTATATGGGTCCACACCTCTGAGTGTTAAATACAACACTGTTGAGTGTTAAATCAACACTTTTGACAGTGTTATATGTTTAAAAGTAACCTAGTCAGTTTTGAAGATTAACAAAGACTAACACTGAGCAGTGCTGGTTTTCTAACTGGAATATTTCTAACATTTTGAGTTATTTTCCAGTGTTAGAAAACCAGCACTGCTCAGTGTTAGTCTTTGTTAATCTTCAAAACTGACTAGGTTACTTTTAAACATATAACACTGTCAAAAGTGTTGATTTAACACTCAACAGTGTTGTATTTAACACTCAGAGGTGTGGACCCATATAGACACTCTCCAGTGTTAATTTAACACTGGAGATTTTGCTGTGTGAAAGCAACACTTCTTTTGAAACCTCCCTCAGTGATGCCATTACTGTGCCAATACCGAACCACAGGTGAGAGCTGATGTGCCAAGCCCATTGTGCCACTTTGCAAAAACAATGTTTGGGGTTTTTTTTGGGGGGGGGGGGGGGGGGGGGGTTGCAGCGGCAGTAGAGAGCACAGGATATTTTACGTTGCCGACAACAGATCACACAGTGCTGTCAGGAAACCAAAGGATACTGCACATACAGCGCAACATATATTGTTTATTCATAGGAACCAAATTTTCATTTAAGTGATATGGTGAATCAGTTCAACTAAAAAAAAACAAAAAAAAACACACCCACAGATTGCAGTGTGTGGGAATAACTGTGTAAAGTCTTACATCTGATATGGGAAAAAAAAAGGCAGAAATAGAGGGACAGAGTGTATTGAAGAGCTGGCCAGACTCTGTGGGTGCTGTTGGAGGCGGCACAGGGCTGTCTCTGCCTTCACATTTTACACAAAAGACTTCAGAAATGTCAGCCAACGAGAGTATAGGCTTTGAAAACAGAGAGTGTAATGAAAGCCCCTCACTCACTTGTCCATTCTTACTGTACTACAGCATAAAGGTGCTTTTTCTTTTTCTTTTGCAAAAAGAAAAGCTTCTGAGTGATAAATGCAAAAAAAAAAAAATACAAATAAAATAGCACAAGAGGCACATAGAGCACTGGTTTAAATGCTTCTTTTGGGAGGAAACATGCAGGAGGATATGAGATAAGAAACACAGAGGAAAGTGTCAAGCCACGGGCTAAAGTATCTTGAAACAATTAGGCCGTTGCAGACTGGAGGAGGGTTCAGTGTCACACAGTGCCACCTACTGTCTGGGACGACGCCACACGAGATTAGAAGGGAAAAGGTGATGTGCAGATGATAGTGTATGCAACAATGTTTTTTAAATCGAAATTAAACCTCCATATGTGTAAATCGAAGCTGTAGTATCACATATCCACCCCCTCTACACCTCCTTCTCTCTTTAATAATCTTTTCCTCTCTTGCGTCCCCTTTACCGACGCTGCTGTTGAACGACTGTTTACACTTCGCCCACTGTAACACTACAGACAAAGCCCTGAGTTACAGCAGAGACAACTCTGTTATGATGGAAAACCTCATGTAGGTTCAAAGGTCTACAAAGTGTGGTGTGTTTACATACTGAGGTGGTACTGCAGGAGGTAACTGGTGAGGATGCCATTTGACTTTGGCGGCTGTGCCCATTCCAGCCTAACTGAATCTCTCTGGATGATGGAGGAAGTAAGGACGGTAACTTGCTCTGGAACTACACAAACAACAACAGTGGTAAGATAAGCACACATTTTTTTAAAAACTGGGATGAAAAACACACTGATCTAAAACCGATCTTGTCACAAGGATGCAATTCATTTTAAAGCTGAATTCATAGTTTGTACAGTTTTCAGCACGTGTGCATAAACGCCTGAAGCATGGGTTGTTTAGCGTGTGTGATCACAGTATCACCTCACCTCCCTCTGGTGTATTAAAGGTCACCGGATCACTCTTGGGTCCATTGCCCTTCTTGTTGAAAACATAAACAGTGAGTTTGTATTCAGAAAAAGGTTCGAGTCCTGGCACAATGACATGACTTCTGTTTCCAGAAAAGGACATGGAGTGACTCAAATCTAAAATCTTGTCGGGATTCAGGAGACTTCTTCTCCTCACCCAGTGAACCTGTGAGAGGGTGGAATATAAAACAACAAGAAGGACAGTAAGATAATGAAAGAGCTCCTTTACACACACATCTTTTTGTCACTCTTTTACTTTGCCACTGTGCATCCTTCAAACTTTCAACACAAGTACAGCATTAAAACTCATTAAATGATAAATTTGGGTATAATTTTTTAAAAAATGTTTAAAAATTATATCCAACCAAAAGTAAAACTCTCAAAATGTGCTGTCACGATGAGAGTACATGCAGAGATCTCATTTTAGAGTTTGTCCTCCAAATGACAAAAATCATTTCACCAGAAAAAGCGCGCTATTCAGAAAGCAGACATTGGAGGATTTTCAAATACCGAGAAAAACACGCTGCTGTTTGAAGTTCCTTTGCTGGAATTGAAAATGCAGAGATGTTTGAGAAGCTGACAACTTACATTATAACCACCCAGGCGACCTCGCACCGTGGCAGGCGGAACTGGGGTCCAGCTAACCCTCAGAACAGTGGTGTTGATCACCTCCACAGCAATGTCCCGTGGTGCCGCAGTAGGAACTAAAGACGGTGGGAGGAAGTTGAGAAACACAGAAAGTCTGTGAACAGCAGACCTTTATTCCGACTTTTTTCCCAACATATTGAAAATAAAATGTTTGTAGTTGCAGAAAGTTACAAAATACATCAACCTTGTTAGATTAATACAGTGTTTTAAGCTGAGGAATGGTGTTCTGTTGCTTGATGAATTGATGAGTCAAAACATTGGTGCTGGTATAAAAAGCCAAGAAAGTGCACAGAAAATATGCTGAGCTACATGCAAAATGAAGCAAATTAGCTACTGAAAGCAGGGGGAAAATCCACACCAGACACAAAATGGCACTGTAAATATTTTCTACTCTACGCGTTACTGTAACGACAGGAGCACGGCAGACACTGGAAAGTGAAGCAGCCCTCGTGCCTCAGTAGGCCTACAGCGCAAAGCGTGTCGTGATCTATCAAATCCCCAACAGCTTCTGAGACAGAAGTGGAAATTTGACATCCCTCTCCTCTACAAAGGTTATCTGCCACCTGCTAGCAGTGGTGTTTTTTTGTTTTTCCTTTTACAAAAGGAAGGAAAAGTCACTACTGCACCACCTGCACAGGGTTAAAACCTTGGGTAAGTGGAGGGGGGTAGAAAAAGAAAAGAACTTAACCTGACACATTTTCCCGCAGACAATGCCAAAAGACAACTGAGAACACGGTAAAGAATCATAACACGAGAAGTTCAGAGTTAAAAGAAAACCAACAGACAAATATGCCAGTTCAGCTTTGGGGTATGTTGTAATGAAGTCAGTTGCAGGTAATTATATCGTACGCTGAAATATATTAATACATACTACTCACCATCTTCCCCAGAGTAACCTGTAACAGGCTTAGGCTCTGGCCCCCAGCCGTAGCTGTTTCTGCTCAGGATTTTAATCTCGTAGGGGACAAAGGTGGGCGTGTTGTTCACGAGAAACACAGATCTGTTGACCATGTGCTCCGTGAAGCTATCTTCCACCCCGAGTTGGCGGTACTTCACTTTGTACTCAAAGCCTGGGCCGTTGCGCTCAACAGGTGACAGCGGCTACAATATGACAGTGCAGAGAAATTGTTACAATCCTATAACAACTTCTAGTGAAAATTCTTACAGATAACAAGTCTTTTAAATTTAAATGAATAAACAATTCTCATACCTCCCAACTGATTTCCATTTGATGAGGATGATGGCCTTGAATTTTGATGTTTTCTGGGTTCCTATCGGGTGCTTTGGAGACATGTGTGCATTTGTATAAATCATTTTTTGCAGAATAAAAAAGATGCCATTTTTAATACTAAAACTTGCATGCTTTGACATGTTACACATAACCAGAGAGACATTTTTAATAAATAGGAGCTGGTCTCACCAGCAGGGGGTGTTTTGTGTCGTTCAGTCGGCTCACTCGGGGGTCCGGGTCCAATGGCATTAACAGCATACACTCTGAACTGGTAGTTAAGGTTCCCGTATAGTTTTAGCTCAGCTGTTGCTTGGTTACCGGTGACTCTCTGTAGCTCCTTCCACCTTCCAGGCTCCCAGCGGTTCTCTTCATACTCCACTACAAATTCTGTGCTCACAAAGAGAGAGGACACACGCAGTTGTGACAATGACACTGATTATTAAAAGCATATATTAGGCTTTTATACTTTTGCTTAGATTATATCATATAGAGAGGTTATCTACACCGCCGATCAGTATCTATGAGTGCTGATTTACCCCTTCCTTGATAAATGAATAATTCAACATTATCAATCAATATGAGATTACCAATACCACTCATGCATTTCTAATTATGAACCTGGAGGCAGGGACCATTAGTGTAGTACAATGTGAGTAAGAAAAAAAGTACCAGGGAGAAAAGGATTTCTGGTGGTATTATGAATTCTCAGATAGACGATTCATATTAACCCCTTTTATCACCCTTTCTGTGCCACGAAACTTCTAGGATTAAGGGTTGTGCTACCTTCTCTAATTTGAATTTATTAAATTAAGAACTGACAGTGGTATTAACGCTAGGGCCAGAGCTGAAGGGGATAGTGAGAAGGCGCTTTACCACGCTGTCATTAACAGCGATCAGAAAGACAAATTGGCACATCACAGAAAGAGCTAAAAGCCTCCTGTCCATTGTATATTTTTGCGCTTCTGATTTTGTTATCTTCCTAAAGACTAATTATGTTCATTACTTTACAGTTTTCTTTCAATCCTATATTTTTGGTTATGATGTTCATTAGCATGCACTTAAATAAACTCTGTATAGATATGTAGTATATAGTTTTTTTTTACTGCTAATGTTTTGTGTGTCTTTTGAAAGCGCCCCCATGAGCCTGTGGGTGACTTTGTAAATAATCTGGGGGGTTTTTGTTTTGTTAAAAAAAAGGCGTTATGTTGTTCCTGATCAACAGGTGGTGATTATGTGCCAAAAAACCTAGAAATGATACAAAAAAAGAAAGAAAGGAAGAATGAAACTAGTAAAAATGGCTATAATGAAAGATTCTTCTAAGAAAAAATGCTGTCATCCTTGTTAAATATTAACACTTATTGATGAGTATCACGGGATTGAAAATGCTTTTTGTTCTAAAAGATTTATCTGATTTCAGTCACAAAAAACAGCCATTTTTTCCCATCACAGCTAAGAATATTAATAACACAACACTGATGAACCCATACAAATTCTTACCACCAAAAATAATTTCACCCTCCCTTTTGAAGCCTAAATGAGAGACAAGCTCCCCTGCTGGGATTCTCAGCGCTTTGCAGCTTTCTTCACTTGTTTAAGTGATCACAGCATCAACTAAATCTCTTTTTCACACGGGAAGCATGAAAACGCTCAGTGATTTGCAGTAAATCACTTGAAAGTTGCATCGAAAAAACAATTTCAGTTTTTAATAATAACCTGCAGACTTTTTTCCAACTGTGAAGCAGCTTTAGTCCGCATACTCGGGCTCTGGTCAGTGCATGCACGTACAGCACAGGTGTGCCTGAATGCTAATTTCAGTTGCTCCCTTGTCACAAGGGGTTGCAACATCGAATCGCCCTGGATGTTTTGATTTGGCAGAGCTCTACACTGGAGGTGTTCCTGACGCAATACCAAAGGGTTTTGTGTCTTCAGCTAGAATCAAACAAGTGACCTTTCTCTTACCAAGCAAAAGTGCAAACTACTACACTATGGAGGCACTACAGCTGTGTGCATGCATTTTATATGCTTTGTTTACTGATTATGCATTATACGATTCTTTTTCCCAGTGGCGAGGCTAAAGAACTGCAGAACTAGACAATGATATTGGACTCTCATCTGATGGTTGGGGTTGTGTTCTAACATTGCAGGGTCTTTACTTTAGAGCATGAAGTGCCTTGAGGTGACTCTTATTGTGAATTGGTGCTATGTAAATGAATAGTATTGAACTGAATTGAATACTCTGTTCAGTTAGGGTGTGTCTTACATGTAAAAGTAACTAATAAATGAAAAGTATTCAGTCACGTTCCATTTTTTTGTTATCCTATCTTTATTAACAAGTATTTACAACAATACACAAAAACCTTCTTCCAGGCTTTCTGCTTTTTGCCCATTAACTTTTACCTGTTACGGTGCTGTTATGATCGCTTCCAGGTATCCAAGACAAAACAACATTCCTTGGACTGTCAAGTTCGGACAGGTCTAACTTTATCGGAGCATCAGGAACATCTGCCGTGCAGAACAAAAGAGCCGTCAACCGTCAACGTGATAACTAAAACATCTAGAGAATCTCAAATGTGTTAATGAACAAACACCAGAATATTTATTTAACTGTTTGAAGCCAAATCATTTCCAAAAATGTGCGATAAATATTTAACCATACATAATTCATCTTACCCCGTACAGTGAGTACTGCAGTGGCAGAGTCCTCATCTAGGCTTGTTCTAGCAGTGCATGTATATGTTCCCTGATCACTCAGGTTTACATTCATGATCTCCAGCATGGCACCTTTCACAGAGTATCTGAACATAAGTGAAGATTTGTCAGAGTAAGTAATTTCAATCCACCTCTCAAGCAGAGGCCCCTCCACCAAAGCTGCATAATAAAAGAGAATTTAAAGCCATGCATAATTTAGTCATGCTAGCCTTTTATTATCCAGTAAGTGCACTGGTTGATGCTACAGCCTAACTTTCTAATGTCTGTAACTAAAACCGTAGCATGTTAAACGATAAATAGAGATGAGCAGACAATATGTCAGCAAAATGCATCCTCCGATCAAGATACACATAAAAGTTTATATTGATGAATTTATTATTCTACTCAGTAAGAGCATCAGCATAAAAGCACCATCAAAGCAAAACCAGTTACCTGGAATTTTTCTCAGAGGAAAGTGGGATCTCCTTGTTTTCCTTTCTCCACACCAGCTCAAACGTGTCCTGCAGACTTGCATCATATTCAGTCTTGCACATCAATTTGGCCAACTTCCCACTGTCAACCTGCGTGTTCTGAGGTGGACCTACAATTTTTGTAGCGTCTAAAGATAACACAAAAACCAGGGGGGAAAAACACAAGTGAAATAATCCTCACAAGCCCAGCTTGATTTAAATAGCAATGTGAGTCTCTGAAATTGAGCCAAATCATTGATTTCATAAATGACTGTTTATGGCTGGAACTTCCTTCAACATACATTCAACATATATATATGAGAGAGACTGCCTAGCTTTATTAAACTACTTAAAGCACAGAATATTCAAAAGAAATACATTCCTTCTTTTCTTCTTTTTACCTTTGTGCGCAGCGACTACGAATATCCCTGCCTACAAAAAGCAGTAATTATGTTGCTGAGATACCTTTCACATCCAGCACAGCAGTGACAGCCGACGAGCCCTCCATGTTACTCGCAACGCAGATGTATTTCCCGCTGTCACCTTTTTCCGCGTTAATGATTTTCAATGATTGTCCGCTCTCAAAAGCAAGGAAACCTTCCCCCTCGATGGCTTTTTCATCTTTGGTCCTAGGAGAGAAAGTTTTCAACTTTACTTGGCGCTTCCACACAACTTATCCAACACCTCAAATGCAAATCAAAAGGTGCCGATTTGCTGCAAGTTCAGAGTTTGAAAGCGTCTGGTGTTTTCACTTTTGCAACTTTAAAGAATGTCATATATTATTCCGTGTTTTATTTTTAAGGGCTTGAAAAATAGGAGGCAACTAGATCCTATCATGTGACCTATTGAGGTCACCTGAGACAAGGTGTGAGTGGGGGTTGAAGTATTCAAAGGACTGCGTTGTAGGTGGCTGATGTAGGTCAACGATGGTCATTCACAGCAGACAAAGATGGCCTCCTTTACTCCTTTTTCAAACCATCTTGATGCAAAAATGAGAACTTTGCCATCCTCAAAATATTTTTTGTCCTTTAGGTGTAAATGTACAGGTGAGTCTCATCCTGTGGAGGTGGCTCTTCTATGTTGTTTGTGGAGTGGCTGTTTGATTTCTCCAGTGTAGAGCTCCAAGCACTCCTTTATCCTTGGGATGAAGAAGTTTTTCAAGCTCCCAAGACCACCACTAAACTTTAACAGATGGGCTACACAGTTTACTTAATTAAAGCAACACACAGGGTTGCTGATTAGAAATGAAGCGCAGGTTTTCTACAATGACAAGTTCTATCTTAATATTTGGCATTTGTGGCATCGTCTGTGTCTTGCCTCGGACTGTCTGTTTCTCTTTTGAGCAGCAGTGATAGTAAATGGGATTCATGTTGCCCAATTTCAAGGAACAGAAGATGATTATCTCATTAACCAGACATAAGTGTCAACATCACAGCGTGTCATACAGACACCTGAAGCAGTGTGGGAGTGATAGCATGACTCACTGCTGTGATAGTGCTCTCGGGTTCATTCTTTAGACTGCTTCTCTTTACATTCTTCCACATTAATATGTAAAAGTGGCTATTTCTTATATTTTAAAAGGCAGGCAAGTGTAAATTACTAATGACGCTTTTAACTTGCTTGCTTGTCTTACTTGTTAAGACAAACCCAGCTCTACTTACCAAGAGATGCTGGATGGTGGAGAGCTGAAAACACTGCAGTTCATGGTGATTTCCTTTCCTACTACTGCAGCATACTCCTGGTTGTTCTCTGTCAGTATAAGCGGAGCCATATCTAAAAGCAAGAGGAAGGAGCTGACTCAAATGCCAAAGAAAATACAGATAATCACAGGCTCTGGTAACACTGCACAATTCTACTGATCCAAGAACATGATCTTTCTCAGTCCTGTGCCCTAATCCATAGATACACACCAGTTAGTTATGTCAAGTCCCCACAGCTGGATCAAACACGACTGTAGAGATAAAACTATTTGCCTGTTAAACAATACTTTAATGGACACAAACTAAACGGACGTGATCTTCATCATCAGTAAATTTAGTTCCATCTTTCGAATGACTTTTCTAATTTTCACATATTCGTGATTGATAATTGATCATGAAAGTAATTTGCACATATAAGATCACCGCATTTTGGTCATTTGAGGCAGCTAAGATAATAGCTAAAAGGAACAAAATGCTGTTGGTGTCCTGCGGTCTTGAAACCAGATGTGAAGATAGAGACACAAGGCAGGTCCACTCTAACACATATGCTGTTTTATCATTGTTTTTGATGTTGTATCAGACCAAAACTTACAAAGATCATTCAGTGAGTCCGGGAACTAGCAACTGAAAATTGTAGAAAACTAGATCAGATCCCTAAACCCTAACCAAGGAAGGTAAAAAAAAAAGGCAGATTAGCTTGGGTAAAAGACCGAAACACGTGTGAAGTTGAGGCACACAACGATGTGTTTCGCTGGTAAAGTTTCTGGGCTGCCTTTCCTCATAACAGCCATCCCTCAAGATTTTCTGCATTTGAAGCAAAGCATTATCAGGGATTCTAACACGTAGTCCTTTTACTGAATAAGTATAATAAGTATTAGAATAATCTTAATTTATTTTATGTATTTATTTGGCTGAAATCTACAAATTCCTCCTAAAGTGTTGCTAAATTTTTCACACTGGTCCTTTAATGTCTCCTGGTGACTCATGCCTTAGAAGTAATATTAACAACTAACATTAACCAAGTGTTAAAATGTAGTAAATTAGTTACTCAACCTTAAAAACTGGATAATCTAAGAAAGGAGTTTTTATTCAAGGCTGTCCAACCTAAGCAATTCTTGCTGCTAAGACTGGCACAGACCAGTAGTTGCTTTTTCCTCCAGGTATCTTTGAAGAACTTTTTAAAATGATCATTTGAAAACTACATTTGTATTTACTGGGGTTATCTTTGTGTAATATTAAAATGTGCTTAATGATCTAAATCATTTAAGCATAACAAATACTCAAATAACTAAGAAATCAGTTACACTGCAGTTAGTCAATACGCTGAACCCTGAAATTGCTCCTGATGATCAGGCTACGCTTGCATTAGAGCTCCTTGCCACCACTGTGTGAATGAGAGGAAAGAAAGAAAAGAGGTGCTTTGGATAAAGGCTCCATTATCATTTCTAAAGAATACTACAGCAAATGGAAGTCCACTCAGACTTCAGCTGAAAGAAAACTCTACATTCACCCTAATAGGCAAATAATGATTAGATGTGGATCTTAGATGTACAATGATAAGATACTGGAGAAAATCTCAGGGCTATGAAGCAGTGGGTGTAAGTGTTTCTTCTTATGAATCATACCAGGAAAACAATCTCTATCAGCAAAAATAATGAGACTGGCTAAAGAAAACTGGCTTCCAGTACAGTTCCTTATAGCATATTATTATAAGATGTTATATTATGAGCTACTTTTTAGGTAAAGCACTACAACACAGAACTTACTCATGATCACGATGTTAACGTTGGCTAGAATATTTCCGTGTCTGTTGGAGGCTTCACACTGGTAGACGCCACTGTCCTCTGCTTTGGCATTGAAAAGTATCACAGTGTCATCAAACACTTGCATCCTGTTATCTGGGTCATCTGACAGCAACACAGACATAAATAAATTACCAATTTTATCATCATAAAAGCAACTCAATATATCAACATGTTCTTTTCAGGATAGCACCAGCATCAGTGTTGGATAATTCTGTAAAAAATCTAGATGTTTTGAATACAACTTAAATATATAAGAGTCAGATAGCAGCTTCTCTTTAATATAACCTTTTAAAAACCCACGTAATTATGTGTATATTGCCACATTGCCACAACACATTTCCTTTTGAGAAATTTAATAATATTCAAAACAAATGATTCCTACTCAGACACTGTACAAGAGAAGGCACCAACTACTTTTAATTAGCGCATGCTTCAGCATACCTTGCCTTTCAACTTCTGAAGGAGAAAAATAAAATCTGTTATCTCATCATTTCAAACACTAAGCAGACTGTTGCCTGTCACATTACTCCAGCTTGACGTCAGGGATAGCTGCTCATTGCACTGCCCTCCTGCCCGGAGGCGCAATATGAATTAAACCACATCAACAATTATTCTCACTCACCTGTGAACATTACTCCATTCCTCCTCCACGTTATTGCTGGTTGTGGTTTTCCACTGACGGAGCACTTGATGTGCACATCAGACCCAATCACAGTGAGCTGGCTCTGAGGAGGCTCTGTCAGCCACTTTGGTGGCTCTGGGAGATGTTAAGAGGAGTCATGATGATTTCAGATAAAACAAACAGCCATCCATCAAAGAGCTTTCTCTTTGATGCAAATAAGCAAATGTGCCCACAAATAGAAGCGTAATTAGCTCCTGATGTTGACTAACCTTCCACTATTACATCAAAGTAGTGGACAGCCTTCCCAGCAGAGTTCTCAGCTGTGCACATGTACTTCCCCTCATCACTCTCTTCCACTGCTGATAAGCTCAACAGCTTGTTGTAGTTGTTAAATTTTACCCGAGGACTCATGACTTCTCCCATTTTTATCCACTTCACAGATGGTGTAGGGCTAGATTGTGAGACAATAGCGTGTTAACACCATAATGAACAAAACGGTTATTTATATATGGTGACAACATGACTGCAGAAGCGATGATACAGAATGTGCACTTACAATCCCTCGGGTATACATTCGAGCTGTAGATCCTCTCCCTTCAACAACACCTTCTCAGTCTGAACACCAGAGGGCAGCAAAAGGCTGGGTATTCTCGCTGGGGGGGCCACAGCTGCATCGAAAGCAGACAATATAATTTCTTGCTCTGATGTATAATTTTATCCACTTATTTTCTAAACTGCACACACGCTTTATTGTCAATTTCTAGTGGCTGTTCAGATAATATGAAAGAAAGCTTTGATGTGTGGTTATCACTCACGAGTGTGGCTGCTCTCTGAAGAGTCATTGGCAGGTTTTACATAATAAAATACAGGAGCAATTTTACTGGAAGTAAGAGTGTTGGCTTGTTTTCACCAACAAAAGTTACACAATCAGCAATATCAGTCATCAGTCTGAGTCATAACAAAAACTTCCTTCAGCATTAACATGACAAGGCAAGCCCCGCTTCATTACAAGATCAAAAGTTGCTTTGAAGAAGTCGTAGTGATTTGGTCATCTTCGATTGTGTGATAAGATGAGATGTACCACACGTAACATTTTTGCAGGTCTGATATTGACAAAATGCTAAACAAGTGAGCTACAGTGCAGTTTCCAAGCCAGAGAGATTTTGTCATAAACCTACAGCGTTTGACCACGACAGCCATGGCGTTTTTCTGGACAATTGTGCGTATCCTGTTGAAGGCAGCAAAGCAACCGTAATCCTGGCGACTGTCATTCTTTAAGGCATTAGAGAAGTACAGGTTGCCATCAGTTCCCATGGAAACCCTCTCATTCTGCTCAATGTGCTGGAGATCTGGAAAACAACATAGTTGTATAAATAATGTGAAATCACTGTTGCAACAATTGTAACTCTTCATAGCATGTGCCTAGGAAATTCATGTTGGCTGATAAGAAGGCGCCAATTGGACAGAAACTTTTAAAGGGTGCATCAGAGGGACTTTTTTTAGATGATAACACGTCAAATCAGCCATGCCTGAAAATTAACTGCAGTGTGGCCTAATATCTTATATGGAAGTTATTCTCTAAAGAGTGTTCTTGCAAAGACCTGGTGAACTCATAAGTGCACTGCAACAGAATATAAGGTATATATAGCCAGTATTTCAATAATGGATCGGTGACACGCACAACTGTGGACGCAAAGCAGACACAGAGATGTCACCAGATGGACAACATCTGTTTAGTTTTTTAAGCTTAATGGCAGCCTTTCGATTCCACATTGCATCTTGTATCAAGAAACTAATAAAAAAAAACCAGATTGAAACATAATATAAAACAACAGCTCTGCACAAGTGTTTTCATTCATTCTGCCCTATGGCTTTGGATCTATCCTTCTGAGCAGCTGAAAGCCTCTTAACTTTTTCTTCCTGACATCAGTCAGGTTTGTTGGAGGAGGTTGAGGATCTTCAGTGAAGTACTTCAGACACAACTGAGGTGACCTTATACACAGTGAATCACTTTCTCTGGCGGTGGTGGAGGGAAAAGAACCCCGATGTGCAATAAACACTTGGACCTCAAGTGTGTACCTTTACCTGAACTGTCTTTACTGTCACTGCTAACTTTGCTGATAGCCGGAGGATACAATGTGTCACCAGCCACATTCATCTGTGGGGATTTTCTGGTGCAGTCAGATAGAGATTCACACTATCTAAAACTACCCCAGCTTTGAGCGCTCCACAGTGCAAGTCCAATAACAAACTCAGGAACAGCGAAGGCATGGCTTAAACTAAGTACTTTTTGTTACGTCAAACACCTTCCGAACTACTAGATGCAACATGTCAATCATAGACAGTAATAGACTGCAGTAGTCATTTGACCACACTGACAATTATGCTGTAATTGACCGGATATGTGGAAAATTAGGAAGCCAGGAATCTTTATATTATGTGGTTGGCACATTTATGCCCCAAGTGTGCAAAGCAGATCAAAGCATGTGGTTAAGCTCTTCCTGAGACACTACTCCTTTTTCCTGAATTTCTGGGTGCCTATTTGAACAATTTCAATAGCACTCATTAGAACATATGACCAACTTTACTAAAAAGTGGGGCTTTATCATGTAAAAATACAATAGTTAGTGTGCCTTTTTCCTTTTTCATCTACAAACCATTGAGGAAAAATTAAAACACTAGCTTGAGTGTTGCTGTGATCTTTTAAGCAGTGCTTTTAAAGCATTTCCTGGAAAAATGTTCATCGATAGACTATCATTAGGCAGGTCAGCCTACTGATGAAGCACTGCTGCAATAATAATCCAGTTCAGTATGAGAGAAATTGTAGATTTAGACATCTAGTTTATGCACTCAGCTGGCGCCCCAATGTTGAGGAGCTACCATTATGACTGAATGCCTCAATATCACAATCCTGCCTAGACGCAGTGATACTGTAGTGTTGTGGACCTTTGGTTGGTCTTGCATAGCCAGCTCCACCCGGTGAAGGAGAGCTATGACTGGACTGAAGGACAGCTGAACAGTCACCCCTCTCCAATCTTACACTCCTGTTTGTGGAGACCCTGGTGATCAATACAGCTCCAAGTTCCTGTGGAGAAGCTGGGGCTGTATTTATTACTGCATTAAATACAGCATCTGGTTCGCCACAAACATGAGTGCGAGCCTGGAGTGGGGTAATAATCGTTCAGCTGTCCCCCAGTCACTTTTAGAAAAACTGCTTTGAAGCAGTAATAAGAGTTGTTTTTTCTTTTTAACAAATTAATAAACTGGAATACGCAATATATAAATCACAAAAATGATAAACCGCCTCATGGCTTACCAACAGTCATCCAGTAGATAAGACGTGGGGCCACACCTTCTGGTGGGTTGCATTTCAGGGTGATTGGTTCTCCCTCACTAACAACAATGGGACTGAGGGTTTCCTTTGGAAACTTAGGGATACCTAGTTGAAAAGCAAATGTTCAACAACATGAAAAACAAAACAGTGATGACATTGAAATGCAAAATTCTGGGTTTTGATCTTTTTTATCTAAAGATTACTTACTGAAAGCTTTAATCTCGATCTCATTTGTCATAGCAGTTCCCAACTTGTTCGATGCGTAGCATCTGTATTTTCCCTCGAACTTGGACATGTCCTCACTGTGAAGCACAAGTAAGCCCTTTGTCTGGTTTGCTCTGAATGTTTGGAAGTTTGGGGGGACAAATGCTTGGCCATCCTTTTCCCATCTGTACCTGTTAGAGCAAAATACGATTCACATCCATGCAACTGATCAAGGCTTCAATGTTTGGCTTGTTTGTTTTTTTCAACTCATGTCACTTGACAACACTTACTCTGGTGGTGGATTGCCCCGGGCTTTACACTTGACAGTAATGGCCATGTCAAAATGAAGTACAATTATGGGACCTGATGTATACGTTATTATGGTCGGAGGCTGTTCCACTATGAAATAAAGCCACATACAAAAATCGTTACTGAACGGTGACAGGTAACACTAAAGTTGTTGAAGTAAATAAGATATAATACACACAAGTGTATGCCAGCCATACTGCACAAATAAAGCCTTGAACGGTCAAACACAATGATAATAATAATAATAATAATAATAATAATAAACACAAACTTACTCTTACTCAGTTTATGTCAATTAGCCTTAAAAAGCCTTAAAAATGAGTGTTGATTCTGTGGATCTTACGGTATTCACATGAAGCAGAGCACAGGCATTCCATGTGAATTTAACTGTGTTAAATGACTCTTCATATTTCAGCACAGCACAAGTAAGAACTAGTAAGCACTTGTGTCATGACACTCATACCTTCTAGAGGGATATTAAGGCCTGAGGCCATGGTGGTCAAGGCCAAAAGCAGACGAAGCGACAGGCTCCCTGCCAAAGTCATCACCCTCCACTGGAGACAACAGAGATCAGGAGAATGTGTTGGTCAACTGCTGTCACTTGTAATTTGGAAGGCAAAGAGGACCTGTAAGAGTCAGAAAACAGAAGTCCTACGCTCAGTAATTCAACCATAAAAGCCCTACAAAGAGTTTTCAATGACCTTCTTCTAATCGCTGACTCTGGGCGCTTAGTTCTATTGGATTTGACTTCAGCCTTTGACACGGTTGACCATGATATCCTTTTGGCAAGGTTGGAACAAGTAGTAGGCCTTAAAGGAAATGTTCTATCATGGTTTAAATCATATTTCTTTGAGAGGTCGTTCTCTGTCATGATGAGAAAATATTCCTCTTCTTCTGCCCTTTTTCGCTGTGGTGTGCCCCAGGGCTCGGCATTGGGTCCTGTGTTGTTTTCTCTGTACATGCTGCCCTTGGGCTCCATTTTTGAAAAACATAATGTCTCTTTTCACTGCTAAGCTGATGATATTCAAATCTACCTCCACCTGACTGGGGATGTTTCATCTTCACTACATCCTCTGTTTGATTGTCTGAGGGATGTCAAAGACTGGTTATCGCGTAACTTTCTTACTTTAAATGATAGAAATATGCCTCTGGGACAACTGACTGGCACACTCGGGCCTGTTGCTAACCACCTCACTGATGCTGCTAGGAATCGTGGAGTTTTCATGGATAGTTCCTTCAAACTAGATAAACAGGTTTCTACTGTGGTAAAAACCAGCTTTCACCAACTACGCCTAATTTCTAAGGCTAAACCTTATATACCACGCAAAGATCTGGAGAAACTCATTCATGCTTTCATCACTTCAAGACTGGATTATTGTAATTCTCTCTACGTGGGCCTACAATCTTCTCTTCTTCAGCGATTGCAGCTGGTCCAAAATGCTGCAGCACGTCTCTTGACCGGCACTAGAAAGTATGATCCTATCACCCCTGTTCTGGACAACGTACATTGGCTCCCTATTAAATATCGAATTGATTTTTAAAATGTTATTGTTTACTTATAAAATCCTAAACAATATGGCACCTGTCTACCTAGCTTATCTCCTCTGTCTGTATAGCCCTCAGAGAGCACTAAGATCGGGCCAACTGCTCTTAGTGCAACCTGGTCTTGGCTGAAGACCAGAGGAGACCGTGCCTTTGCCGTTGCCACACCCAGGTTATGGAATACTCTTAAACTCTTCATATTCGCGCATCAGATTCCATTCAGTCTTTTAAATCACATCTAAAAACTATTTGTTTAACCTGGCATTCAAGGCTAATTAGGGTAATTTACATCTGGCTTTGCATTTAGATTATGTAATTATTTTATATTTTATTTATATCTGTAATTTCTATTTTATATTGTGATTTTTATCTGTATCATGATTTTACTGGAAAGCACTTTGGTGTACTTCGGTCTTTAAAATGTGCTATATAAATAAATTTTGATTGATTGATAAAGCACAGACAGGCTCATTTCTGAAAGTCATCAAAGGTGTTGTTGAAAACACATAATGCAATAATAATCCCAGTTAAAAATATATTAAATGTTCTTCCTTAGTTTGTTATTTTAAATATGCTGAATGATTTCTGAACAGGCTCCATGATAAATATCAATGGATTACAAAACAAAGCAAACTTAATATTCTGAAAACGGTCAGTTTAAAGAAGCTGTGACTGCTTGATGCAAGATATCCTATTGAAGACAACAGCCATTTCATGTCCTTCATTGTTGTGAAGTTGTGGCAGAGCACTTGTTTTGTGATTACCCTTTGAACTGTAAAGCCTGGCTGGTGGCATCGCATGACATGCTTACAGTAAACCCGACTGGCACAAAAGCTAAGCTGCTGTCTGCAACGATCGCTAGATCCAAGATGGCACTTTATAAATTGGTCTAAGCCCGTCACTGTTTCACGGCTTAGCTCTCACAGTGTTGAGACTGTGGCAGCAGCACCGGCAATGCCAAATGGGTTCACCCTCCAGTTAATCCTGCTATCAGTAGAATGAAGTCGGTGAGCTCCAGCAGTCATACAGTACGCTGCTTAACAATGGCTGAGCGCTACTCTGGGTTCTTCTAAGGACACATGGCTGCATGTGCTGCTCCCACTTAGTGAGCAAGGTTAATGTGGTGATTGTTATAGACTCGATTTAGGATTAAGCCACTCGAATTTAGAACCAATTAAACAAATTAAGAGAGATTGCTGCAAAGTATTGTTTGCAATAAGGTCTTATTGTGATTATCTTTCCTGAGTTGGAACAGTTACAGAGCTTGTTAGATGTTTGTTCCAGTGGAGTGAACAAACATTTTCATGCTGCAGTGAAGCTGGAAGCCACGCTTATTCTAGTCTGGTACAACAGTAGTGTGTATTTCAAGCCCAGAGGAAAACACACACTCGCACACCGGCACACACAGATAAAGTTTTTCCACTGGAGACCACCCAGAGTACCACTGCACTGGCATTAAAAACAACTTTAGTGACAGTGTTGAGATTTATGTGACAGGAAGAAAACTCCATCAGCCAAACAGACTCTGCAAAGTCGTCTTCAGGCAAGAGGCCCGCAAGTCCTCAAGTGACACAGGAGGGGGGGAAAAGGAAGCTCGAGCTTTTGAAAAGATTTTCAGTTATCCTAACAACACGACAACAGATTTTAGGCCAATTTCATTCATGTGGTACAAATGCACTGTTGGTTGCTTTGTTGGTCAGGCAAATTACTCAACTCTGCACACACGTCGAGATCTGCAAACCTGCCACTTCACTGAGAACTCAAACAAAGCTGACATAGTCCATTTCAAAAATCCTTGGAGCATAAATGGGGTGGAGTCACTATGTAAACACATAACAAAGGATTTGTTTTCGGAGCTGAGAGATGCATTACCTGACACATGACAGCTCATAGCCACAAATCCACAGGGATTGTGTAACCCAGGCTAATACCTGGCCAGAAGAGAGTGTGTCTTCTACATGACTAATCCTTGTCAGCCCACACTGTATACAATGATCTCCTCTACTTCCTTAAAAGCAAACTTAGTACAGCCTTTCCTCGGACAGACCAGAAGCTCTGCAGACTGTGCATGTGCAGCTGCAGAGTACAGGCTGCAAACTTACAGACAACTGATTTTATGTCATTCCACTCAAATACAGAGGGAGTAAGCACAGAAACCAACCATTTCCCAAGGACTACAAATTAGCCTGTTCATGAAGTAACCAATACTTACAGTTTTTTGAGTCATTTGACATCTTATGTCCACCTCTAGCAGAGGCTCAAGGCAGCAGCCCTACAAGTCCGCATAAAAAGTACAGGACCTCCAGGGGATCATTCCAACAACTCTCTCTGAATCAACATCTCTGACATGTCCTTTCCTCCTCCACCTCACGTTGCTCCCCTCCTGGTACACAGACACGCCTCCCTGCCCGCCCCTCTACTCAAGCAGCTCAAGGAGCGACAGGAGACTCACTGAAGTGACATATGTCGCCAAAGCCTCTCACTTGGCAAAGAAGCTCTCTAAGCCTGTGACAATAACTGGGACAAAGGGTGCACTGCGGGGCTACTCAGTAAGCATTAAAGAATGGGTGGAGAGGAAGCGCAGGCATGTCTGTCCCCCTCTCCAGCTCACTCTCTCTCACCCTTTTTCCTTGATCTTTCCATCCTGCCCTCTACAAACTATGCACGCCCATTTACACCGTCTCAATGATTTTAATGCAGTGTGTCTTAGCTCCATTGAAAAGAGAACGGAGTCATCTTCTCTCAGAAGGCCAGATCTTTTGTGGAAGTGTACTTTCATTCCCATGCAGTGCTCCAGGGTATTGATAGACGGAGGCATGGAAAAACACTGATAAAAGGCATGACTTGGCTTTACCTTCCTGTATTTTCTCAAGGTAGTTTCTTATCTGGAGATATGTTACGAAGGTTGCATTTCTCATTCAGCTATTCAAACAAATATTTCTCGTATGTAGAGCCTCTGATGTTATCTAACTGTAGTTCCCTCATCAGGTCTTGTTTATATTCCAAGTAAAAAAAAAAAAAAAAAGCAGGGATTTGCAATATGGGCAAGACATATTAAATTGGTCTTGAGTTTGTTCCAGATTTGTTTTACAATACTCTACCTTAGACATCATTTTTTTTTATTCTAATGGAGACATAATGACTGAACTAAGAGGGTGAAGAATTCTCATGGTGCCTTGTAGGGTCATCCAAGCAGGAAAAAGAGCTGACATTTACTCTCTAGTATATTAAAGTCTGAAGACTGCTAGTGTAAGCTCCTTGCTTGGCTTACACAATATTCTCTCACTTTTAGGACATCTATAACCCCAATTAAAAAGTAAAAATAAGCAATTAAAGAAAAAAAAGAAAAGCATTTGCACTAAAATTAGAAGTCTAAATATCTTAACAATCTGTCTACAATTACAATTACAAAAGCTGCACTTTTTAGTTTTACTGTTCAGCTTTTTTACTTTTAAATCAAAGCGTTTTATTCACTTGACTACAGTTTAACCTAAAGTCGCTTTTAGCACTGAAGGGCTGGACATAATTATGCACTTCATTTAAGAGAGCTGTCATCGCTTTAAATGAACCTATTCCATGTTTAGAAGAGCACAGTTCCTGTAAACACATAAAAACTTAAAAGGCCAAGCCTCTTACAGACTTCCGAATTCAGTCATCGTTTGACATGCTATTAGGCTGAATGGGCATTCAGATTAACGTGAATAAAAAGACAATCGCTGTAGCACGACCACTTATCTGATCTAAGTAAATACATCCAGTATAGAGTTACCTCGTTAAAGGTGGCTGCAGCAGGCACGAATTACAGCCCGATGAAAAGGAGAGAGGAGAGACTGTGTACGTTTGTGAGTGTGTGTGCGTGTGTGTCTGTGTGTGTCTCTCAGCATGTGTGTGTCCATGAAATAAGGCAGGTTGCCCGCCGATTGCTTAAAAATTCTCCTGAGAATTTTATGTTTTGTGGCATTGACCTAATATATTGTCCACTGTGTTTTAGTCTTTCGGCTATTTGCTAACTAAACCCCATCAAATTCTTGTGATTGGGACAGTCACCCGCACCTTCCCAACTCTAAGTCTAACAGCCTTGCTCTTTCTTAAACTAGACAGGACCAAATATTTGCTATTAAACTGTGTTAACTGACAAAAAGAAAAGAAATGATATACTCCAGATTCACAATATCATTATTCTAATTATAGCCCACTCCATAAATGACTCAGCTTAGCAAAGCTCCTACACAAATAAATAAAGAGCGTTCCAGGAGAATGGACAAAAAAAGTGTTTTCAGAGTCTCTGCTCATGACCAGCTTCACTGTGTTTGTTAAATCCACGCATAGCTTTTAAAACAAACGACAGAAACACGTCATTTGCAAATTCCACCCTTTCATGTTTTAAGGAGACTTTCGGTTCCCTGCAGCGTAGCCCTCCCCAGTACCTTTGTCATAATGCATGTCCTCTCTAACCTTCTTGGTACTTTCTGATAATTACAAGGCTTCTTTCTACAGACTTCATGGTAATTGCAAAATATCTACCAAACAAACTTGCCTTCAAAAAAGCTTGACATACAATAATGGAGCAGGGCGCGTAGTACGAGATGACTAGGTTAAAACAACAATACATGTCTGTGACGTGCATACAATGAGTATCATCGAAGAGAGGCACACCTATGCTTTATGTCGCAACGGCAGCTAAGATTGTAACTCATTCTTTCACATTCTTAGATGTTGAGTTACAATTTCAGTGTGTCAGGTGACAAAAGCGCACAGGAAAGCATGACTAGTTTTGCTGTCAGCATTGAAATGGCAGCTATCGGGTTTCTGACAAACATCTGCTGGCAAACAACTTCTTCAGAAAACAATATAATCATGAAGAATATTTGTTTGTAAATCAGAACTACTATGTTACAGAGTACCTTTGATTTCATAGTAAATAATAGTTATTTGGTTAGATTAACTATTATAAGTAATCCAAGCTGCCGTTCTATTCAGATTGTTTAGAGTTTGATCTACAAAATTGGAGAAAAAAAACTAACACCCAGACAAAATAAGTGTAAGCAATGTTTTGTGGAAGTGGAAGTGATATTTCAACTGTCCACAATTATGACAAACCCTGAGATCTCTTCAGATAATGACTGGTTTCTTTCTATGATTTCTTTACCTACTCAGTCTCGCTGATGGGTAAGTATCGGTAGGCCACTCATTCCGGCTGTAATAGTACTAAAAAACAAAAAAATGTATTCAAAAATACAGAGCCATCTTAAAAACTACCTGTACTCACCAGTAAACTGGTACAGTTCCAGCTCAAAGTGGCTGTAATACAATATTAGCATTAGTGATATGTAATGTGGCCTTAACTGACCTGTTTCCCCTGTCAACAGCAACAACGTGCCTGCTCCTACCTCCACATTCAAAGCGTTGATCTGTAGTAACTTGTTGGTTTCATCGTTTCACTTTAAGTCCTTCAAGCAATTAAACATGCCGGTAATCATCTATGCCCGGAATTCACACAAACAGCTCCCTGACATACATCAAACATTTCCACATCAAACCTGTGCTGCCGGTGTTATGTAAAGAGGCCGGAGCTCTCCGCTTTACACTCTATACAGGCATAACAGGTTTAAAACCACAGATGTGCAGCAGCTCACATTCGAAACTAGAAAAAGCTACAAAAAAAACATTGTAATGCATACAAAGGCACGTGGCAAGTTACACATAAAAATGCTCCTTGTGCTATTAATCACTCTCCTGTAAACACACTTGTCTTTGTGCTCGTTTCCTGAAATTCATCTCCTCCGCAGATTTGTTATGAAATTTCAAACACCACACAGATTTTCAGTCATTAACACATGCTCATTCAGTTTAGCACCACAACAGAGGTTTCCTTGCGTCACTGCCTAATGTGAATGTAACTTGCAAAGCACATGTGCTTTGCGCAGGCCTGATGAGTGTGTGTTGCTCATGAAAGTGCTGCCAAGCTCACTCAGTTGTGCTTTAAGTGCTTCCCGCTGTGGAACACAGTGATTTGTGGAGTGACATGTGAAGAGCTGCCTCAATAAACAAGAGCTAGCCTGGCACGCAAATGGCACGCATTCCACGCACGCTATAAGGATTATAAATTCCTAATGCTCAACCCACAGTCTTTAAATTTCACTATGCGCAGGATAGTTCATTTGCAGATCTTTCATCTCAATAGAAATGATGTGTTTTCTTTAAAAAACTGCTAGATAAACTGAATTTCCATTCATAGAAAAAGTCAAAGTCCTCTGAGTGAGACAGCCTATAAAAGAACATGAATCACTATTGAAATATGTCCCTTGCAGTTGTAGGGTGACAAAGGGTGGCATTCAGAAGCTTAATCAGTTTCCATAGCTAGCAGCAAAGAGACAGACAGTTTGGAGACAAGCTGTCACACTCAACTTCCTCCCTTCAGACAGTCAGGCCACAAGAAGACCTCATCAAACCTGCCTTCATCTCAAAACATTGTTCATCACCGTTGCAGAGAGGCAGATAAAGGAGCAGTGTTGTGCTCTGTTGTCTGAACTAAGCCGGTAATTAGTTTATGGGATCATCTCGAAGGCCTAAAGTGGTATTTAGCTGGGTTAGTAAAGTCTTGTAAGAGTTTTTGCTTCAAAACAGTCATCTGTGCAGCAGCTGTCCTTCGTTAGTTTGCTTAACCCTCCTGTTATGTTGCGGGTCAGATTGACCCAGAACAGAAGAGATGTCACACGTCATCTGCATCACTACAGAAAACAAAAAAAATAAAAATTATAAAAGAAAATTGTAAAATAATCAATGCCAGTGTTTCTGACACTTTTGGATGAGTAAATTTGCCCCGGGTCAAATTAACCCAGGACCATAAATGGTGTTCCAGGAAACCAACATAACAGGAGGGTTAACAAACTTGCAAAAGTTGTCAGTTAAAGCACAATGTTTACATTCTGACCAACTTTTGACATTATATGTTTCTATATTACAACAGAATTACTATTATTGAAGACATTAGAAGGAAATCATTTAATATGCCCCTATTGGCTTCTGTTTGTAATGTACTAAAAATGATCAACTCAGTTTTAGGTGTCAGTGTGGCTTTTTTTAGCTATTGGGAGAACACATAATTCACATTGGCAGCAAATTTCATTTCATTCAAAGCAATGTTTCCAGAATCAGAATCAGAATCAGAATCAGAATGGGTTTATTGCCAGATGTTGAGGTTTACAACATTAGGAATTTGCTGCGGTGCTTCAGTGCAAACAATAAGAATTAAAGTGCTATGTAGAAAGAAAGATATGTGCATGAGATATACATGAGATATATACATGAGAATAAGAATTAAGAGTGCTACGTAGAAAGATATATACATGAGTGCAGGTGGTGATCAGTGCCAGACATGAAATGATGCAGTGACACAGCGTAGGGTCATGTGTTAGTGGCGGGGACAGTCATGTGGTTATTGTTCATGTGACCAACAGCAGAGGGGAAGAAACTGTTCTTGTGGCGAGAGGTTCTGGTGCGAATGGACCGGAGCCTCCTGCCTGAGGGGAGCAGGTCAAACAGACTGTGTCCAGGGTGAGAAGGGTCAGCTGAGATCCGGGCTGCACGCCGCAGTGTCCTGGAGGTGTACAGGTCCTGCAGAGATGGGAGTCTGCAGCCAATCACCTTCTCAGCAGAGCGCACAACACGCTGCAGTCTCTGTTTGTCCCTGATAGTGGCTCCAGCGTACCACACGGTGATGGAGGAGGTGAGGATGGACTCGATGATTGCAGTGTAGAATTGCATCATCGTCCGTGTTGGCAGGTTGAATTTCTTCAGCTGCCTCAGGAAGTACATCCTCTGCTGGGCTTTCTTGATGACGGAGGTGATGGTGGGCTCCCACTTCAGGTCCTGGGTGATGGTGGTACCCAGGAAGCGGAATGAGTCCACAGAGGTGATGGGGGTGTCAGTCAGGATGATGGGGGGGAGTGGGGCTGTGTGCTTCCTGAAGTCCACAATAATCTCCACTGTCTTCTGGGCATTCAGCACCAGGTTGTTGTGGCTGCACCAGGACACCAGACGTTCAACCTCCCTCCTGTAGGCAGACTCATCCCCGTCAGAGATGAGCCCAATGACGGTGGTGTCATCTGCGAACTTGATTAGCTTGACAGACTGGTGGGTGGAGGTGCAGCAGTTGGTGTACAGGGAGAAGAGCAGAGGAGAAAGAACACAGCCCTGAGGGGAGCCGGTGCTGATGGTCCGGGAGTCCGAGACATTCTTTCCCAGCCTCACGTGCTGCTTCCTGTCCGTCAGGAAGTCAGTGATCCACCGGCAGATGGGATCAGGCACATTCATCTGGGAAAGCTTGCCTCGGAGATGGTCTGGAAGGATGGTGTTGAAGGCAGAGCTGAAGTCCACAAACAGGATCCTGGCGTAGGTTCCTGGGGAGTCCAGATGCTGCAGGATGAAGTGTAGGGCCATGTTGATGGCGTCGTCTACAGACCTGTTGGCTCTATATGCAAACTGCAGGGGGTCCAGGAGGGGGGCCGTGAGGGTCTTGAGATGGGAGAGAACTAGGCGCTCAAAAGACTTCATGACCACAGATGTCAGAGCCACGGGTCTGTAGTCATTTAGTCCAGTGATCCTAGGTTTCTTGGGGACAGGGATTATGGTAGAGGACTTGAAGCAGGCAGGCACATGACATGCCTGCAGTGAGGAGTTGAAGATGCCAGAAAACACTGGGGCCAGCTCGTTTCCAGTGACCCATAAACACATTGCTGCCACTGTTTGTGAAAGAAAGTAACAAATAAGAATGTGGTTTTCAGTCATAATTAATTCTTTTTGAAATGCCAGAGAATATGTGTATTCAATCTGTAGTTTTGTCATAGTGCATCAAGTATTTTGTGATGGATCCATATGGATCCACTGTTTGTAAGTGTAAAAAGAAATCAGTTCCACAGACAAAGTAATAAATCCTCACAGAAGAATGAAACTTGCCTCATCTTGTAGGATGAACACATAATTGCGGACACTCTCACTCTACTCAACATCACCTCTCACCTCGCCTTTTAAAGACTCAAAACACAGTTTCTGGCTGTTAAAACAGCAATCTTTGTATCATTTTAAAAAACATAAATTATTCTATCTCGCTTCAAACAAATTCAGCCCGCAGCCTCCTCAGTTAAGAAAAGCATTCACAGACACAGTTCAGGTCACTTTCATATGTGTGTGAGAATAAGAAATGACATGAGTAACCAGCACAGAACGTGGATTATATCTATAACAGCCAAAAAATAAACAAATACCACAAGCAAAGGTAATTTATTATGTATCAACTAATTTAAAAAAGAATTCACTCGTGAGAAACTCATCAGAAATAAATTAGTTGTCTGCCTATTGTTGATGAGCTGGAAATAAATGAGTTTCAAAGCATCTGCTGCAACATGTCAAGAGAATAAGGCTCATGAGTCACTTCGAAGTTTTCCCTCAAACCTATACCGCAGAAATCTGCGGATCCCAGTAACTCAGTTAGATAACTACAAAGCTATTTAGAAACCAACCGAAAAAGATGTTATCGTCGTCTACTTCACGTGGTGATCACTTTCAGTCAAATGCAATCTGATTTTGAAAATCGAGGTTTGTACTTGTCCAAGTAAAATGCTGGGTAAAATGTAAATAATGTCCATTTGGTGACTGTTGAGGGCATTTCAGTACACTCAATGCTCTGTCATGTTTAGGAAACCAGTTTGAGGTAATCTGAGCTTTGCAACATGGTCAGCTATCCTGCTGGAAGCAGCCATCATTGGACTGATACACTGTGATCATAAAGGGTTGGTTATGGACTACAACAACTCAGGTAGACTGTGGCGTTTAAATGATGCTCATTTAGTACTAAGGGGTCTAAAGTGAGCCAAGACTTTCCCCCACACCACTGCACAACCAGCATCAGCTTGAACCATTAATACAAGGCAGGATGGATCCATGATTTCATGTTGTTTATGTCAAACTCTGACCCTACCATCAAAATGCAGAAGTCCATTAATTTTGGGTGAGCCTGCGTGATTTGCAGCTTCAGTTCTTAGCTTAGGGCACACAGTGTGGTCTTCTGCTGTCATAGTCCATTTGTGTTTGGAGATGCTCTTCTGCATAGCTTGGCTGTTATTTGAGTTACTGTTCCCTCAAAGCCATCTTTTCACCAAGCGAACTTTTCTCTTTTGGGCCCTTCTCTGTAAACTCTAGGATAATTAATTATATGGGGAAATCACCTTAGTTGTAATGTAGCTCAGGAGGTAGAGCAGGTCACCTACTGATCAGATGGTTAGTGGTTCGATCTCTGGCTCAAGTTGCATGAGTGCAGCCATCGGAGTGTTTGTGAATGGTAGTTAGTAAGCACTTAAAAAGCATAGAAGACAGTGCTTGTGTGAATGGGTGAATGTGGCATGTTGCATAGCGTGCTTTGAGTACTCCGGAAGAGTAGAAAAGCACTACATGTGAATATAAAGTTACTTAAATTACCTTTGTTCCCCTTTCTGATGCTCAGTTTGAGCTACAGCAGATTATCTTGACGATGTCTACATGGCTTAATGCATAAAGTTGCTGTCATATGATTGAGTGATTCGATATTTGTGTTAATGAACAGGTGTACCTAATAATGTGTCCGGTTAGTGTATATCATCGATTAAATGATGGTCTTCTCTGCAGCTTGGTGAGTGCAGCACAGCAGCACATGCAGTTATCTGCTGAGGTATGAAGATCATCACCAAATGTTGGCTGTCACTTGCATACAGCGATTCCCTGGAAAATGTTACGTATCTCAACTATGACATATAGAAATTCTTGGCACTGTCCACATCGTTGACAGCGTAAAAGGCAACTGGGGAATTTCAAGAATTGTTTGAGAAAAGGCGACAATTAGTTCTTCAGAATTTCAATCTGGTTTTTCCCCTGATTTCTTCCATATATGCCATGGCTCAGAGCCAGGTGCACTTGAGAAGATCGTTTGCCTTGGTAGGTTTAAGTTACTGTTGGGACAACTACCATAAGAGCTGTACCTTGCATCTCTCTGTCTGAGCAAAAGCATCACTGCTGTCTAACACAGGCTCATGACAGGGGTACCCCTGTGAAAGTGTCAGGGCCTTGCTTCATTAGCATTTTTGGAACACCATGAATGAAAGTGTTTGTTCTGGTTTGTGCGTCCAATTGAAAGGGTCCATTAAAGAGTGTTTTAGGGGCTCTTCTGTGTTAGGTCGGAAGTTTGGGAGCTGGTGTGTAGAGGAAAGCGCCAGAAGATGGACGAAAAAGAACAGACAGACACGACGCTACCTTTACCCTCCACCCACATTAGTTTATATGAAGACAACACACTGCTTTGCGTCTTTCAGTCACGAACAGGTGCACCGCGTAACATGTGACAACAGCAATCAGAATAGTAAATGTTTCAACAAAGACTCAACAAGCTGGCAAGCTGTGATTAAAACCAGGGCGGCTCGTCCCACATTCAGAGCCAAGTATCAAGTGAAGTCTCATAACTGCACCTCAGAGATTGCAACATCCCCCCAAGCGACTCTGCTAGCTTGCAATTAGCAAATACCTCCACTTCTCACACAAGGTTACTACTAGGACTGAGGAAGCACTCTGGTAGCTTAGCAGTGAAAAATGAGACTTCAAGGTAGCACAAAATATTGCCATGAAGAAAGAAGTCTGACAGTTTTAATAGTTTTTTTAAGTAGTTACAAGTACACATTTTAAAACACATGTTACTGCTACAATTACAGTTAGATGGAGCCCATGGACAGTAGTCATATGGTTACTAGTGCTGTTTATTCAGTTTTGGCAATAGCTCATGATGAAAAAGTCAAACAGTGAATAACTGTGGAGGATACACAATCACCATTTTCATACAATTAAACAGGTCTAAAAGAAATTTATTGCTATAACTGTCATTTTTTTAAGTAGCAAATGTGAGCCACAGTCTTTTTGCACTGGAGTTTTAGGGGATTTCTCCACCATAAATAAATAAATTATGTCCCCCAAAAGAAAAATTTTATCTGAATAGAAATATTAGCCATCTTATCTTCATGGGAAAGTAGCATCTCTGGCAAGAAGGAAAATAGCAGTTGATTTTTCAGAGCCGCTGCATGACCTGATGGTGATGCATATGCATATTAATACCTGCTGGAAAGGTAGCGCTGGGTACTACCAGTTTAGTGCCAGATTGCTGTGAGCAAGGTTTCGACCCTGACAAAGAAACAAAGAATGAAAGTTAGAGAGTACGAGAGAGACAAAAACAGAAAGAAAGCGGGGGGGGGCTGTGTTGTTGAGTTTTGTGGAGGTGATATCTATGGCACAGGAGAGAGAAATCCATGGGAATTCTGCTCATTAGCATTTGAATTGAATTCCAGCAGGCAGAAAAGACAGACACTGAGTTCAGGACTGTTGTTAGTGAAATTATTGCACTGAATGTTATGGTCAAAGCTAATCTTTGCAACAAATGGAGAGCTTAATATTTCAGAAACCTGGGAAAGATAACAATTATTGTAAACAAGTATTATTATTGCATACTGTGGTATTACTGTTGTAATGTGCACAGAGCAGTTAAACTCTGAAAGGCATCACTGCTTTTGAATATTAAAGAAGCCCCTGAGTTTAATTTTAATATATGGTAATAACATTAATTAGCAATAATGACATTAGGCGTTTACTGCAATCAACTGAACAGTTAGTTGGGACAAACAGTCACTGGCCTCTGTTACTGGTTATCCTCACTAGCTCTTTCAGTGCAAACATTGACTATTTTCATCATCTAAAAATGCTTTAATTACCTTTAATTACCTTACCTTAGATTTGAAAATGTTGAAATGGTTGTAGATTTGTAGATTTCCCACTTTAAATAAAATGGGCCCCATGCTGACCAGCTACAACTATGTGATTATAATCAAATGATAATTATTTTAACACATAAATAAGAAATAGTAATCAAATGATATAGAGTTACTACTAATTGGAGGGAAACCTGATAAAACAGTGGCTTTTATTTACACACAATCTTTAATATAGAGCATTGTAAATATTCCTTTCACAAAAGTCTATCCTTTTTGTGAACATCAAGGAATACTGCCAACTAAATGAGTCATGTGAGCAGAGAAGAATGAAGTCTAAAAGAATTGTTTTCAGCCTTCTTGTTGTGTAGTGTGAACTTGTCCTGGCTCATGTAAATCAGTCTCAAAGCAGGGCAACATGTAAGAACACAGAAGGTATGTGTCATAGGCAAATTTTCTACATTTTCACATTTGTGACCCAAGTGCAATCTCAGACTTTGTTTTGGTTTTGTGATATGCCCTAACTTTGCTGAAGTCTATCTAAAGGTGCACATCTCTCTCCAGGTTCCAGGAAAACAACAAAACTCCAATGATATATTTTGCTAGAGAGGATGTTTACTTCATAGCCGGGAACACGCTGTCCCAGTCAACAGGGCGATGTGCTGAAGATGGCGCATCTTATTTCTGTCCCTTCTGTCTAAAAGTATGTTTTTGTCCTGGAAAAGGGGTTTAACAGTGAGGGCAGTGTTCAAAAGCGAGAGTCCAACAGAATGCTGTGAAGAGCATTTCAAGTGCCAACACACCATGCTCCCCACTCACTGGAAGGAATTCATCCTATTGTCAACTGAACTTGTCGAAAAACTCTTGAAGGTGCGGCATGGGGGGTTAAAGTAGGCTGAGCACAGCCTTCGTGACCGCTCTCAAAGCCAGATCATCCCAACCTTCTCGTGTAGAAGTATCAGTTGCTCCAATTTAGACGGGGTCCAAAGTTATCTGTGCCCCCTGCGTGAGGCGTTGATTTCACCCAACATTTGTCGGCTGGAGCAGTCATGACCTTTGCTCCTGGTAGTTAGGAACTGCCAGAGCTGAAAGGCAGAAAGCCAAACAACCATGGTAACAGAAATACTGGTATCTATGTCGGGAAGATTTACTGGGAATTTGTAAGGGATTTCCAGAGAATAAAAGCTTTATCCCATGATGAGTGAAAGTTTGATGCCTGCAAAAGCTGTCACCAATTGTTTAAATAGATGGCAAGATAGACAATCTGAAGACACAATCAGTTTCTCACGCTGCAGTGCCCCCGCTATTTTAAACCACTGTGTTGATGCGCAGTGACTCCCTGTGTCAGTGCCTGCTGTAAATATTTTACAAGCATTCCAAAGGTGGACTGACTGTCCTTGGAGCAAAGCAATAAATTCCCCCACCAAATACGCACAGAGCTGTAGTGCATCTTCAGTGGTCATCTTCTAATTAACACGGAACAACGAAGCAGAACTAAATTATCGACCAAGTTTAAAGGCAACGTCTTGGAGCAAAAAGAGCCACCTTTGTCGAACTTTAAAAACCTCTTTCAGAGGTTTTCTTTCATTTTCTTTGGTCGATTTGTTTTGTATCAAAGGCTGTGCACAGATCGCGTATGGCGCCGTGGTACTCGATAGTGAATCAAATGCAAGAAAAATATACAAATACAGTTTGCACAAAGCATTAGTTAAACCTGCCAAGATCAATCAAGACACTATTCTCACAGCTGTTATCTTCATTCTCTACTCTAAAGAACAAGTTCAGAAGCACACAGACACACACATGCTCCTCTTAATTTATTCATATGTGTGGTATTCTCAGATTACCAGTTAATCCACACAAACGTGTTCTCTGAGTCTACTAATATGCAAAAGATGTGATCGCTGTGCTTCTCTAGGATAGTAATCATCCCTGTTTCGTTCACATTCCTTTTTGCTGCAGTATCCTGCTGCCTTTGCCGTCTACTTTAAAACACTAACTTTAATTTGTTCCCCTCAAACAGATGAATTGTTTGAAGCCTTCTGTGAATTATCTGTAACTTAACTTATGCAGCAAAGAATTTATTAGTTTACAATTTACTGTGGCTGCATAGCTGTGCACACAAAACCATTTAACATCTTCTGCCCATTAAGTCACAAAGACCATTATGATAAACAGCTAATCGCAGATCTGAAAATTTTATTTGACTTTGTTCTTTCACTTTCTCACAATGGCAATCTCCAACCGCCTCATCAGCAGCTTCAAAACAGAAATCAATTTCTGTTGAAAACAAGAAACGCGCACATTAAACTGCCTGAAATGTCTCTGGAAGCGACAGAAAAGCAAAGCCATTAGTAATCAGGTCTGTTTTACCATTAAATTTGATTATTGGGTTATGTTATAGTCATTCAAGCAGTGGCCTCATGTTGATACCATAATTTTGTTGACTATAAGTGACTGGCATGGAGTTTTACTCTTCCCCATGCATCACTGATTAAGTGGCTGAGAAATTCACCCCCTGCCTGGTAAGGCTCTTACATTAAACTATCTGCTTCTAATGGATAACCATGAGCTGCTCAAATGCTGACGGCAGCTAAATATACTCTGTTCTGTCACAACACATTTGGCAAGATATTAAATCCACGCGATCTATAAAGCAACAGCTGACTGTTGGAAACATATGCCATGTACAACAGGATATTAGAGTGTAACATTAAGTCAATAAAATGTGTATGTTACAGAGTTATGGAGGTGTCTCTGTCAAGTTTCAGCCTCTGAATAGAAGGACATGATGTGTTGTAACATGCCTAGCATGTTACAACACATGCTGAAATGCCGGTACCGGGGTGACAATGTATTGTACAACCTGTGAAGTGAAAAGCAGGAGCAGGAGCAGGAGGTGCTTTCCTGGCACTCCGTTTCATTTATGGTGTCTCATTGGTGCCACTGTGGAGCTCCCGTGTTTGCTTTTGAAAGTTTTGATTTTTATTTCACAGTGTCAAAGTGTTATGACATTTCCTGCATGAATCCACCATCAGTTTGCATTCAGTCACTTGCTTCACAATAAGTGCACTCAGAAAAACCACTCACCATCTGACATTTCAAATTTACCATCCTTTCTGTGCCTGTAATAAACCAGAAAATGCCGGTGAGTCATGAATGTGGAAGGTTCAATTCATGTTGTTCTGGAAGCATTTATTTAAAACAACCTGGATGATAAAAAAAAAAAAACTAAACTGGGAAGAGCCAAAATAACCGAGTGTTTCTGTGCACTGTTTGAGCCAACAATAGAAAATTGAACTGACTAGTTTGATCAGCGTATTGTTTGCAGTCGTTTCTTCACCAAAATTCTATCCTGAACTGAGGATCTTTGACTTTGATTGCATAAAAAACATCAAATGCAAGCTTCAGTTTGGATTCAGGGAAACTGCAGTGGGTGTTTGAAATTTTTTATGTTTCTAAATGTGAGAAAATCGAATGTCTGGTTTTGTTTGACCAGTAAATATTTTTTCAGTATAAACTGCTTACCCTACTGTTGAAGGTTAAAAATCTGCAGCTGGACTTGAGGATGTAGAGCACCGGAGGCTGAATTCTGTCATTAGTCATAAGGTAACCAGTCATGGGTGATTTCTACATCTTGGAAAATGTTGTCCTATCTGCGGTGGTCATCAAAATTATGATTTGTCCTTTAAAGATGGTCTTCATTAAAAAAGAGAGATATATAGTAGTTGCTACTGTACACATAAATATGTCTCCTTATGATTGATTGCAGGCCACCCATCAGACAGACCAAACAACATTGTTGTCACATTCGTGTGTGCGTGTGCGCGTGTGCGTGTGTCTCACATATCCAAACAAAAACAGTAAAGACATCTGCAAAGAGCATCTGTATGCACATATTCACAGTGTGTGTTTCCATCGGCTGAGACTACAGGACCCTTGACACGCGAGAAAAATCTGAAAAAGCTGACAACAATCGCAACACAGGATGTTTTTTTAAAATTAAAAGCTGACCCTGTTCTCGTGCCACAGCCTGTTCTACTGTAAATTACTTTATTGAAAGCTTTGTACAAACATCACCACAGGGAGTGAGGACCGCAGAATTCCCCAATTACCACATTTCAGTCATGTTGGGTCACGCAAAGAAAGAGATGCGACCCATTTCACCATGACAAAGCTGCAGAGTCCTGAATAGGCCAGCTTCACAGGACTAAGCCTGGCTAATGCTCTGGGCGACTCACCCACTAACCCACCACTGCTCCTCACCCTCTCAGAGGCGTAGTAACCGAGTAACAGAGAGTGAAACGCACTATTAGTGCTGGGCCATACTATAAATTTTAGTACGGATCTGATTGCAATATTTTTAACATATAAAGGCAGCTTATTTAGGGGGTGCCATGATTTATGAGATGAATCAACATCAATTTGCGCATTTTAAACATTTAATGACCACTAAATGGCTTAATTTCCACAATAAATAGATAAATGATACAACCCAACACACCTTTCACTATTTCATGTATTCTGAACCTTTTTTTTTCTTCTTCTACGTTTTTTTTGTGGGGAGAGATGGAATTTAAATGTATCTGTCTCTAAAGCACTTTAGGTGTGACAGGTGACACTAAAAGGCTTGTGCATGTATATAGCAAGGGATAGAAACAAAATACGGATCAGATACCAGTACCAGTGCTGGATCTTTTGCCCCCTTTATTGGCTATGAACCGTTTGCACGTAAAGCTTCCTCCATTTGGAAGAGATGTAAGGAAAGTGAGCAGGTGACTTTAACATTAAAGTAAGAAGGTAAGAGTCTAATGAGAACCTTTGCAGGGATTTGTGGCTCTCTATCTTCACTACATGATTTGGCACTTGAGCTCCGGTATCATGCTGAGGTAAAAGTGCAGGTTTTTAAAAGTCTGCCTCTGTATATAAACACTGATAAATAGCCCATCCACTCTTCTCGCATTATATCCCTCTATTACAAAGCTGAACGCCTCTTTCTTCCGCAAGTCAGACTAAAATAACATAAGGCAGTCACATTTTTTGTTCTACTACTCACCCCTACGAAGAAGAGCAGCTGGAGTGATGAATCAATCTATCAGGGATTTGCCCTCAGCTTTCACGGTAGGCGCTTCTGTTATTTAACATTTTAAGTGGATGACAACTTTTTAGTCCACGCTATGATTAAGCGCTGACGGTATGACAAACATCTCCCTCTGGAAGACTTTACGTCAAGTTAGCTGCATGCGCACTTTTTTCCTCCACCTCATCCTCCGCTTGTGAGAAACTTTTTTTTTTTGAACGACAGCCAAGAAGTGCGGAGTCAACAACTGCAACAAGTCTCCACAAGGTCTTTCTTCT
Organism: Diplotaxodon limnothrissa; assembly: GCF_057381915.1. NCBI lineage: Eukaryota > Metazoa > Chordata > Actinopteri > Cichliformes > Cichlidae > Diplotaxodon > Diplotaxodon limnothrissa. The sequence continues at coordinate 6,796,570 of NC_140615.1, read as the reverse complement.
ATTTTGGAAGCTTCAGAGGTCAAAGGACAAGCAGTGAGTCTGTGCGTGTGTGTGTGTGTGTGTGTGTGTGTGTGTGTGTGTGTGTGTGTGTGTGTGTGTGTGTGTGTGTGTGTGTGTGTGCGTGTGTGGACTGCTGTCTGTCATATATCGGCACCTGGGCTTGGAGTTAAATATGCGCGTATAGAAAACCTTGGGAAATATTTTTGTCCGCATGTGCGTGCGCGCGAGTCTGTGGCATGTCAATCAATCGAGGCAAAAAGCCCAAGCCCACAGGTTCGTCACTCCCACGCATACTGTACCTGCACACACACGGGGCGCCCATTTCTAATATTCAAAACAGTTGAGCCTCTTTATTGATGAATTCAAAGCACAATTACTGCTCATTCATGCACGTAATTGCCCTTTCCCGATATATAAAGAGGGTGAATGGCTGCTGAGTGGACCTTACTTTCCCCATCGACGCATATCAACCATTTTACCTGCTTGAATTTGAAGTCGATACCGCTAGAGAATACAGTTGCCCAGTCCTGCTCTTTTTATGCCCACAGAGAGGATGTAGGTTAAAAAGTTTGTACAGTATGTAAAACTGAGTCCACACCCACGTGCAACTGATATCAGCGTAATAAGTGAATAATACGGGTTACAAATGCAAATAAAGATGGGCTGTGTGTGTCAACTGTCTGCAACCATACACTTGACAGACACTGTCGCCTGAAGTTATTTTTCATGAGCATGAACAAGAATGTGAAGTGCAGATAGACACTGAAAAACAAAAACATGCTGTTTACCCACTGCAAACTTGAAGCAGTAGTTTTGAGTTAAGTCCAAATGAAATGTATGAAAACAATGTTTGTTTGTTTGTTTGTTTTTTAAGTCATATAATAAAACCATTAAGGAAAATGTGCCTGGTATAAACTGAATGTCAAGTAAATTTCATCTGACCAGGATCCATTAGAGGCAACATTTTAGACTGTACCTATGTGACAAAATGACATATAAAATTTACATGCAATTAAATTAGTCAAATTCAGCATTTTGGACAGATTTATTTATTTATTTATTTATTGAGTGTGTGGAATATTCTTTGACATAAACACAAGTGGACAAAGGCTATTATAAGTACTAAACTGCAGACTGTGTTTAGATGTTTTTGTTTGTTTAATTTAAAGTTTCCTCAAATTATTAAACTTTTGGATTCTGAGCATTTTAATCTATCAGTTACTTTGATTTAGGCAAATTCTAGCATAAAACATGATTATTGTGACGACGCTGGGCTAAGTCATTTGAGTCCTGTTGCATAACAATAAATGAAATAATTTCAAAGTGTGCTAAAAGGACATTTTATTTTAGTTCTTTACACTTTAACACAAAAAACTGATCAAAGCAGTGTATACATGTAGTTCAAGCTGTGCATCGGAATAGCTTAGAAAGGAGATTTAAGTGGCATTGCTTGTACCAGAGTTGGTCTGAGTATCTCTACGGTTTACAGAGAATGGTCCAAAAAACAGAAAACATCCAGTAGGCTGCAGTTCCCTGAGAGAAAATGTGTTGTTGATCCCAGAGGTCAGAGGAGAATGGCCAGACTGCTTCAATCTGATAGGCAATATTAACTCAAATAACCACTTGTTACAACCGAGGTATGATGAAGAGCCTCTCTGAACTTAAAGGGCATCAAACCTTGAAGCAGATAAGCTACAGCATCTACACAAACTGTCATAAACAGTATGAAAGCATGGATCCATCCTGTCTTGTATAAGTGTTTCAGTGGTGTGGGGGATATTTTCTTGGTACACTTTGGACTTTTCAGTACCAACTGAGCATAATTTTAATGCCACAGCCTACCTGAGTTTTGCTGCTGATCGCGTCCATCTTTTTATAACCACAGTGTACCCATCTTCTGATGGCTGCTTCCAGCAGGATGTCACAAAGTGCAGATCGTATCAAACCTGTTTCTTGAACATGACTGAGTTCACTGTACTCAAACGGTCTCCACAGATTTGAGTCCAACAGAACACTGGGGATGTGGTGAAACAGGAGATTCACATCACTGATGTGCAAGCCCACAAATCTGCTTCAACTGTGTGATGCCATGGACCCAAATCTCTGAGGAATGTTTCCAGCAGCTTGCTGAATCTATGACACAAAGAATTACGGCAGTTCTTAAGGCAAAACCAGGTCCCTGTTGGTACTAGCAAGGTGCACATGGTGAGTGTATGTTGCATTATACAACACATGGCATAGTATATGCTTATGTCAAGGCTGGGCTGGTGTGAAGGTATCAAAAGCTGACTGTCACATCACACAGTTCATGTCATCTTTTTTTTTTTAGTTTTGAGGAAGCAAAGACTTTCTTGGATATTTGTATAAAAGATGAGCACCCAGTGCCAGATTTAATAATCTGATTGATTTGTTGATTGCCAAGCATGTTGCGTGACCGTGCACACAGAAGGTTTTGAAGACACCTGGAACATTTAACCAAACCTAAACAGACAATAAATCAGTTTGTTCATTGTGCTCATTTTGCCATGCACATGCTAAAAAAACCCCACTATACAATAAAAGTGTTACTATATGCAATCTGCATAGTGTTGATGCATCATTATTGCCTCTCTCACATCTGTTAACTCTTACTCAGAATCAGGTTTAAGAAGTTTCATATTTGCAGGTACCTCACTGTGTCCTTGTGACAAAACCAAAGTTTACACTTCTAATGGAAACACGAATAAGCATGTTATAATTTTAAAACATTGATCTCAATCTAGTGCCCTTCATGAAGTAAAAATAGAGAATAAAAAAGACAAAACAGCACCCCGATCAATAAGAAGAGAAGAAAATGGAGCTCTTCACTTTCAAGTTTGTGCCACTCTCTGTTCCCATAAGGACTAAGCTCAACCGTAGAGCTATAGAGAAGTAGCTTACATTCCAATTACCACTCAAACCAGCAGTGAACACTGAGTCCTGAACCTTGACATCAGCCCCAATTGAGAGAGGCACCAGAACATCACACATTTTCACCCATTATGGGGCCATTGTGCTGCACTGACCTGCAATCTTGACCTCGAGTTGTGTTTCTCTCCATCTCAAAACACTTCACTGCAAATAAACGAGGGCTGTTGATACCTCTCCACATCTGAGTCCGTATAGACCCAAGTACTAATAATAACATTATTTCCAATGTATATTAAAAAAAAACAAAAAAAACAACGCTTCACCCAAGTTGAATGCTGATTATTCAAAGTGATAAATCTGATCATTTTGCATTCTTTTAAAGGATGTTCACAATGGTAGTTCACACTGTACTCTGTCTTAAGGTTTTGACTTACAGTGGAAACACACGGAATATATTCGACAGATAAAGGAGTGTAGAAAATGTAGTTGCCATGGAAATCTACTTATATTTGATTGGCGGCCTTTCCTGCGGTGTAACAATGCCCCCTAGTGATATCTTAGATGGCTCTGCACACCAGGGAAGCAGAGGCACAATCCGAAGTCGTCTTATTCAGTAAGTTCGGAAAGCTTTGAAATCGTTTAACCAGACCTCTTTGTGCATGCGTGTTTCTGTGTGTCTGTGTGCGGGATACAAGCATTACTCCTTGATGCCATCTGCGGCGACGGGCAGGGAGACGCAAACTGGTTAATTAAGCTGAAATCTGAATGATATCTAAATGAGATTTAACGCTCTTTCACAGGCTCGCTGCACCTCACTGGGTGGACTTTATGTTAGTAGAAAACCATGTTTTCCAGAAGCTGCAAAAGCCCTTCCGTTCCCGCTGTTTTAGCCTTTGATAGCTGGGAAATTCTGGGTTTCGTTCTGTTTCCACTGGTCTGCTATGGAAATATTTTATGTATTAACACCAGAGGGAGCTCCTGAGTTCTTTTTTCTTTGCCACACTGCTCTGTGTGTAGTCACAGCACAGACATCCAGGTGTTAAAGCAGCTCTCCAAACTACTCTTCTTATCATTAATTACTAATAAGGAAGATATTTTGCTGCTCATCCATCTATTTAAAGAGGTGAACTCAAAGATAAGGAATTTAGAGATATATAAAATATATACAATGTTATCAAAAAGCAAAAAATAAACAAATAATAAAATAAAAAAAAGATGTTGGTGCAGTAAAATCACAGACACTACAGCTGCAAACACACTGGCTAGTCCTTTGGGCAGGCTGTCATACAGACTGGGAATAATAACAGTGTTTCAGTGGTTATTCAAACCAAAGCGGTATTGTTGCATACATTATAAACTCTTCAGGTTATTAATTTCTTTGTGTTGCAGATCACGCTGACCTGCAGATGTCAGGGATTTTTCTGATATACTATAATGCAGAAGCCGAGGGGTTCCAACGTGTCAGGTGACTGAGAAAAGAGAGCCACAGTGGAAGACAAAGGTGTCGGAAAAAAGAGAGATGTGTCTCATACCTACAAAGAATGCCTGCGCTGTGTGGGTATTTTAATGACTGCTCCTTTTGTATACTACACTGTGAGCATCATGCACAGAAAAAAAGAAAGAAATTGAGATAACAACCATGCAGTGGGAGCTACATGGAGACGGACCAGGAATAAATGTTGACTGATAAGTGCAGTCAGAGGCAGCTGCCTTCATTTATTGACTCAATACCCAGGAGTGTGAATGTGTGCGAGAGTGCTGTAATATCAGTGTTGCTGTGCAATACGAGAACTTACATCATCACCACTTAACAATATTACAGGCAGTTCATAAGATTATTGGTCCCCAGGGGAAAAATTAAATTTGATACGTTTATCAATATGAACTAATACAACAGAACGGCATTTATACGTTGTTTTCATATATATTTATAACTAGCGTGTTGTCAGTGCACCAGAGTTTAATCCTAATACTCGTTCAGCACAGACCTTACACTTATTATCCAGCATGTTAGCGTCATCGTACCCTTTATGTTAATTAAGACGCTTGAATAATTCATGGGTTTGACACCAAGATGTCAAGCTAGACAAAAGCATCAGGAAACAGATGTGTTCACCCTTAACCGGCTAATGGCTGTCCATAAAAATTGGAGAGCCAAGCAGAAATGCCATTCACAGTGGCTGTAATGATCAAACTTTGCAAGTTTTTTTTAACCTATTTCTGGCTCATTTGTCTCCAATGTGCAACTTAACACTTGAGAATTGCATCGTAGTCACTTGTTACCAGCTGTTTGAGGTTAATTGTAACTCCTCATTTTCTCGAGCATGCTGAAGAGACTGTTTCGAGCGCCACATGTTGTGTGTCGATGTTGGTGTTTAATTGCGACCAAAGTACATCTCTGAAAAATTTGGTTTTATGCTCAAGCTGTTAATGCTCCCAGCTTCTTAAATGTGCTAAATGCAGGGGATCATCGTGTCGCTGGGAAGTACCGAGTGAAAACACGCGCTGAGAAGAGACTATTGAAAATCCATGAAGCTGCCTGCTGCATGGATCTTTACATATCTGAATCTCAGTCACCCGGGGTAGATCTTTTCATTGAACACTTGAGAGCAATGTGTGAAGGCAAACAGCGGGAGCGTATGGGTGTGTGTTAGGTGAACACTCGTGATGTGTGTTTCTGTGTCGGAGATCTCTCCAAAGAGGAAATGGATGGTATAGATACCTCGCTTGGGTGACATTCCCACTGTTTGCTCCATTATATAGCGGGGTTCACATACATATAAGCCCGTAATGCTCTCAAAATGAAAGCAAACACAACTCCAAACTGCCTTGTTTTCTCATGAAGGAGGCAAACATTTCATTTAAGGAGGCACGCTACGGGACCAAGGCAGCACATGCTCGGTTAAGCAAGTTGGATGAAGCTGGAGACAAAAATCTTGTAACATTACATTGCCTGCAAATAGGTCTTGCTTCATTTTCATAGCACTGAGCCTTCTTCTCTGTGGATCCAAAAATAAACAATTTGCTTGTAAGTTTTATGTAAGTACAAAACAATAAATATTAATGCATCAATTTGCTCTTTTCATTGACCTCGTTGCATGAGCGAAGTAAATATTGACTCTCTACATAAATGTAAACATGCACACAACCAAAGAACGTGTAATTGTGCGCAATTTTTTTTTCTTTGTGAGAGGAAACCTGACAGCATCATGTGAGGAAGCCTTACTTTACTGATTGCAGATATCAGGCAGCACAAAGTGAACACTGAAAACATCATCTTCATAGGTATTAACACATACACGCATGCGAACACACCCATATAAGATGAGTCAATGGAAAGCTGGTGAAATGAGAGCTAAAATATTTATAGGTCATGAATATTCAGCTGAGACTGCTTGCGTATAATGCCTTCACAACAGAATACATTTTAAAATATTTATGGCTGCCTAAATAAATGGGACTGCCGTACAACCTAAGCGCTGAGGATGTATACATGAGTATATACATGCGGTTTATGAGACTTGTCAATCGCTATGGATACAAAGAGTTTCATTGTCTTAAAAAAATTTGTTAGATCTGTATATCCCATTCTTAATGTCACATAAAGTCGGAAAGTAGAACAGACTGCCTCTCTGAAAATTCCTAACACGTGGCGAGTTGTCCCATTTAACAATTTTCTCTTCTCACCCGTTACCACACTTAACACCTCCCTTCTTGTCCCCTCCCCTCTCTCAACTGAAACGAAACCATTAAGGCAATTTTGACACGGCTATCACTTCATGTGTTGCCATTGGCAGAGTTTATATCTAAATCAGCTGCACTGGAAATGCCTGTTCAGACTAGCATGAGGACGTGGGCAGTGATGTCTCCTGCCACCTGCTCTTTTCCCAGTGTTGCTGCACAGCAGTGAGAGGCTACAGGCGTTAAGTCTAACTCCGTCTGCACCACGAGTTTAGGATTTAGGGACCTCTTACCAGGATCGTAAAGATACCAAGAGATGACGATAATGATGTCAGCGCAGTTTAATCTTGTCAAAACTTCAAGGTTGGCGTAGAGATAGAGATACTGACTATCAATAAACTACTGTAAGATACTGTGCTGGCTTCATCTCTGGCACTGGGAAAGGAGTGTAGGCTATTAACTGTGCAAGCTATCAACTGCAAGGTGTCAGTTGTTACAGACCACAAACACTGCGAAAGGGCCCTTGAGTAAGGCACTAAACCCCAAATTACTGCAGGGGTAATGTACTGCTTAAGAGACTTTTCGGCGTCTTTGTGCCTCTTTAAGCTGCCTTATGCTGATTGAAAACTTACTATAAAAACTGAGATTATCAGAACACTGTTACACTACACCAGGCAACACTCTTGCTTGGTTGGTATTCAGCTTAAAAATGACTCACTTGTGTGAAGCTGGCTTTTTTTTTGTTTTGTTTTGTTTTAGCAGTTGTCACTGCTAAAATTTCTGGGGCATCATTCGAGCCGTGAAATTATATAATACACCAAATGGAACGTCACAATAAACATATTGAACGCTATAGTAAGGTGCACCAGCAGTCACAAGTACACCCTCAGCAACAACCGACTGAAAACACTTAACAGGACAGTTGCTTAATGACACTACAAACCGTATCCTCTGAATGACCATTGAGCTGAAACAACACCTCCCATGGTCTCTGGCACATCTAATCATTATGAATTTTCCCAAATTTGTCTTTACTCTGCCTTTGGTGTGTAAAAGGAAAATAAATGTCATCTAGAGCTGCAACTAAACAGCAGTGGTATCGATATTGAATATAGTTATACTTCATACACTTACCTTGACATCTTTAACGAGGCAGTGTTATGTACAATAGTAGCAATTTATGGTACAAAACAGTATCTCTTCTAAGTGGTGCAAAATGTCTGTCTATGTGATTATCCCTTTTCTATAAGCCGTATTTCTTCTTGCTGTTTACCATAAGATATTAAATTTATTTCTGCTGCCTTGTAATAAATGAATTGCCTTCATATGCATTTCCATAGATAAACAGATGCATTGCCTTTTTTTCTCGGTACACCCCGTGTCAGACCTCACAAGCTGGTTTCTAATTGCAGGTGTCTTCTGTAGGCAAGTGAATTTCTTATTGAATAAAAGGCGGATTTATCTCAAAGTGGATCTTTCCCTTCTTCATCCTCCACAGCCGTGGAACTGCTGTATGCAATAAAAGGTATGCTGGCCAATTAGTCTTCTGTGTAAGGCTCTTGAAAGGAGCCTAGCTAGCTAATGAACTAAAGCTACCAGAAATGCTAAAAAAAAGAAAGAAAAAAAATCTTGTGTTAGTTGATAGCAGAGAGAGAAAGAGCGAGCCCTCCCTCCCACAAAGTGGCTGTGTGATATACGTTTAAGTGATGTGAAGAAAACACCCAAGTTGCTTTAGATTGACTGCTGTAAAGGCGAGAGATGTTTTTTGTGTCTGGATGTATTACCACACAGAACAAATGGATGAAAAAAAAAGAAAACAGGAGAGGATTTATGTTTTTTGTGAAAAATGATTACATAAAAAAGGTGAAGATGATATAGGTTTACATATTTGCAGCAATAGCTGTTAAATTTTTCATGAAATAATAAAGTATGCTATAGTGTTGCCTCCACTCCCGACAAATGACAAATTGTCAAATTAAATTCCATTTACGAGTGACAAATTGCCTTCCTTTCTACCTCTATGTGTGTGTGTGTGTGTGTGTGTCCCATTCATGCAAGAGCCTTTACTTCCCAATCTTTGAATGCATGCATTTTCCCCCTCACTGCCTTAAGAGATTCTGTCAGGTGTGCAGTCAGGATTTGAGCAATGTTCTATGATCAAGAAACATCATAATTAACATCTTAAATCCCATTTCAAGTGTGTGCGTGCATGCGCCGGTGTGTGTGTGTGCATTTGAGATTTCCTGCTCTACTTTGTGGGAAATTGCTGTGTTTCGCTGTCTGTTAACCAACCTGCAGAGTGAGCAAATTAAGCAGTGATGTTTTTCCTCCGCAAAAACTGGGTTAAACATGGGGGTCGCTGCATTGTGCGATAAGCGCACATCTTGCAACCGTTTGCTCTTTTCTTTATGCTCTCGCGCAAAATTAGACAAGACAGGAGTTATAAGAGAGAATTTACTGAGTCTCCTGAATGGTTGAGAAATAAGACCTAATGACTTTTTGCAGCTTAACATACGCATTCAAGGCACAATCCTCATTGCCATCATACGCACACACACACACGCACGTATACAGACAGAGAAGAAAGTAATACCTTTAGGGGTTTGCTATTAAGATGGTTAATCCACGAGCCTCCAGAGGAGCAGGATAAAATATTCCTCAAGGAAGCTTTTCACAACAAGCTCCTAGGATCAAGTGCATGAATAAATTACAGGCCTAATTAAAGGAAATGTCAAATGGCTGCTGTATGGAACATTATTAACGATGTTCTGGACATGTTAAAGAAACCTGGGCCTGGAATGAGGATGATCAATGTAAGTTTAATGGGGTTCCTATTAGACTGAGGGTTCTACGAGACTTAAATAATATAGTTAGACTTCACTGAAGTTCAGCGAAGATATTGACCCATGTGTTTGTGTTTTGGAGGAAGATTGGTAACGTCCAAAAGGGTAACCTGATTACAGTAGTATAAGGAAGAGGGCGTTCAGTGTTTTTGTCTGAGAGAAAGACACAGACAGATAGAAAAGAAGAGACTGACAGAGGCAGGGAAGTTGTTTATCTGTAAGAGCGGGAGAATGTGACTAGAAAGAGAAGCCGAGAGAGCTGGAACTGGAAGAGAAAGCAGTTTTCCTGCAGTCTTTGTCATGGGAAATGCATCCTTTCACAATGAACCAAAGCTGTCAGCGGATGCTTATCAAGAACACTCAAACATCAGCCTTCTGCAACTCAGTACCTACAACAGGCCTTTTCAGTCGGTGAAACAAACTTGAATCATAGTCTAATAAGTTTTCTTTCTGCAGCTCGAAATTTCTTTCAGACGACTTTAGAATCAGTGCAGTTTAAACTTTCATTTTATCCATAGATTTGGATAAAGCAAAGAGAAAAAATAATGAGTGGAAAAAGTAAAACCTACTAAGGAGCAGTGAGCAATAAATCCTGTTTTAGAGGTTGGCCAGTTTTAAAACTAGTAGCAAAGGCTGCTGGGAGTTAACCAGTGCCTGAGTGCAATTATATGTTAAAACCTACAGACTGTTTAAATCAGCAGAGCTGCAATTGAATTTTGTATTCTCTACCACGAACTATGAATTATCTCTGTTTTTCTGTGTTCTGTTATATTAAATTTATATATGCAGGTCAGAGTTTAACTCTCTGTGGGTCGGCACTTGTGAGAGTTGGTCAGTGAGAGCACAGGTTTTTCCTGGTGCTAGAATTCAGTGAGAAAGACAATAAACCGCTAAGTCACAATGACAGTATTAAGTAAATTAAGTAAAATAAACATGAGTAAATTTTTTTTGTCCCATGTGACCATAATGTCTTTTATTCGTGGGTGAAAGGATCGGTTGAGTTTTTCCTCCTGTGTGTCTGAGGAATAGACTATATTTAAAGGATAGACATAGCCTTGGGCGCTGTTGAAAGATAAATAAATAAGTCAATGCAGTCCATGAACAAGTGCCAGCAGGGGATGACTCCTATGATTGCAAAATCAAGTGTGATCGTATAGAGGTCTATGAGGCCATTTATTCTACTTTTTAGTTGATTTTAATGCCTCATTTAACATCTTACTAAGAAGCTTATAGTCTGAGTTGATACGTTCAAGTACTCTTCAATACAGCATGATGTTCATCCTGGAAATTATGTTCATATTTACAGTATGAACAGGGTTGGTTTTCTTTGGTAGGGTGACCATATTTTGATTTCCAGAAAAGAGGACACTTGCCCCAGTCATGAAGAACTTTAATAATACTGTTTGCTTAAAGAAAATTTTAACATATTTAAACGCTGCCTTCTCTGTGCGGTTAACGAATGGTGAAATACAAAATGTCATAAAGGCTTTTACAAGTTAACAAGTGCAAAAAATAACTTATAACCCTCTGGAATTAAATAATGATACAGAAATAATGCCTCATCTGTATTAAAAAAATTACCAGTACTGGGATGGTACGAGGGAAATTTCTTTTGTAGTTCATCTGAAAAGATGTACTTGCGCTTTGGCATCTTTTAAACATCATCAGGCGCGTTGCTTCATGCTGTCTGTCCCATCTGTGAGCACAGAACCACTCACAAAGCAGCAACTACGGGATAACGCCTTCGACGCTTATTCCCTTCCGATGCTGACGGTGGATCAAGGAGACCAGCGCACAGGCTGCAGGCCCGGATGTATTGTCTAAATCGGCTGTCTCTCACCCTTTACCCACCCCTGTTGCTTGTCAATTCAATTCAATTCAATTTTATTTATATAGCGCCAAATCACAACAAAAGTCGCCTCAAGGCGCTTCATAGATACAGAGAAAAACCCAACAATCATATGACCTCCTATGAGCAAGCACTTTGGCGACAGTGGGAAGGAAAAACTCCCTTTTAACAGGAAGAAACCTCCGGCAGAACCAGGCTCAGGGAGGGGCGGCCATCTGCTGCGACCGGTTGGGGTGAGAGAAGGAAGACAGGATAAAGACATGCTGTGGAAGAGAGACAGAGGTTAATAACAGATACGATTCAATGCAGAGAGGTCTATTAATACATAGTGAGTGAGAAAGGTGACTGGAAAGGAAAAACTCAATGCATCATGGGAATCCCCCGGCAGCCTACATCTATTGCAGCATAACAAAGGGAGGATTCAGGGTCACCTGGTCCAGCCCTAACTATATGCTTTAGAAAAAAGGAAAGTTTTAAGCCTAATCTTAAAAGTAGAGATAGTGTCTGTCTCCCGAATCCAAACTGGAAGCTGGTTCCACAGAAGAGGGGCCTGAAAACTGAAGGCTCTCCCTCCCATTCTACTTTTAAATACTCTAGGAACAACAAGTAGGCCTGCAGAGCGAGAGCGGAGCGCTCTAATAGGGTGATATGGTACTACAAGGTCATTAAGATAAGATGGGGCCTGATTATTTAAGACCTTGTATGTGAGGAGCAGGATTTTGAATTCAATTCTGGATTTAACAGGAAGCCAATGAAGGGAAGCCAAAACAGGAGAAATATGCTCTCTCTTTCTAGTCCCTGTCAGGACTCTTGCTGCAGCATTTTGGATCAGCTGAAGGCTTTTCAGTGAGTTTTTTGGACATCCTGATAATAATGAATTACAGTAGTCCAGCCTGGAAGTAATAAATGCATGAACTAGTTTTTCAGCGTCACTCTGAGACAGGATATTTCTAATTTTAGAGATGTTGCGCAAATGGAAGAAAGCAGTCTTACATATTTGTTTAATATGTGCGTTGAAGGACATGTCCTGGTCAAAAATGACTCCAAGGTTCCTCACCGCGTTACTGGAGGCCAAGGTAATGCCATCCAGAGTAAGAATCTGATTAGATACCATATTTCTAAGATTTTCAGGGCCGAGTACAATAACCTCAGTTTTATCTGAATTAAGAAGCAGAAAGTTAGCGGCCATCCAGGTCTTTATGTCTTTAAGACATTCCTGCAGTTTAACTAATTGGTGTGTGTTATCTGGCTTCATGGACAGATAGAGCTGGGTGTCATCTGCATAGCAGTGAAAATGTATGCTATGTCTTCTAATGATACTGCCTAAGGGAAGCATGTATAATGTAAACAGAATTGGTCCTAGCACTGAACCCTGTGGAACTCCATAATTAACCTCAGTGTGTGAAGAGGACTCTCCATTTACATGCACGAATTGGAGTCTATTAGATAGATATGATACAAACCACTGCAGCGCAGTACTTGTAATACCTACAGCATGTTCTAATCGCTCTAATAGGATATTATGATCAACAGTATCGAACGCTGCACTGAGGTCTAGCAGGACAAGCACAGAGATGAGTCCACTGTCAGAGGCCATAAGAAGATCATTTGTAACCTTCACTAAAGCTGTTTCTGTGCTGTGCTGAGCTCTGAAACCTGACTGAAACTCTTCAAATAAACCATTCCTCTGCAGATGATCTGTTAGCTGTTTGACAACTACTCTTTCAAGGATTTTTGATATGAAAGGAAGGTTGGAGATTGGCCTATAATTAGCTAAGACTGCTGGGTCTAGAGATGGCTTTTTGAGTAAAGGTTTAACTACAGCCAGCTTGAAGGCCTGTGGTACATAGCCGATTATTAGAGATAGGTTGATCATATTTAAGATCGAAGAATTAATTAATGGCAGGACTTCTTTGAGCAGTTTTGTAGGAATGGGGTCTAAAAGACACGTTGATGGTTTGGAGGAAGTAATTATTGAAGTTAACTCAGAAAGATCAATTGGAGAAAAAGAGTAACTTAATATCAATGGTACTAAGAGTAACTGTAGATAATATTACATCTGTGGGATGATTATTGGTAATTTTTTCTCTAATGATAACAATTTTATTTGTGAAGAAGTTCATGAAGTCATTACTAGTTAACGTTAAAGGGATGGTTGGCTCAAAAGAGCTCTGACTTTTTGTCAGCCTGGCTACAGTGCTGAAGAGAAACCTAGGGTTGTTCTTATTTTCTTCAATCAGTGATGAATAGTAAGATGTTCTGGCTTTGCGGAGGGCTTTCTTATAAAGCAGCAAACTATTTCTCCAGGCTAAATGATGATCCTCTAGATTTGTGACACGCCATTTCCTCTCCAGATTACGAGTCATCTGCTTTAGGGTACGTGTTTCAGAATTATACCACGGAGTCAGGTACTTCTGATTTGAGGCCTTAGTTTTCACAGGAGCTACAGTATCCAGAGTCGTACGTAGTGAGGAGGTGAAATTATTAACAAGATAATCGACCTCTGTTGGGGTAGCGTTCAGATAGCTGCTTTGCTCTGTGTTGGTACAGGGCATTGGAGATGATAACAGTGGGTGGATTATATTCTTAAACTTAGTTACAGTGCTTTCAGAAAGACATCTACTTTGATAAAGTCTACTCTTCACCGCTGTGTAATCAATTATTGTAAAAGTAAATGTTATCAGGAAATGATCAGACAGGAGAGGGTTTTCAGGAAACACTGTTAAATGTTCAGGTTCGATGCCATATGTTAAAACAAGATCTAGAGTGTGATTAAAGTGGTGGGTGGGTTCTTTTACATTTTGAGAGAAACCAATTGAGTCTAATAACATGTGTTTCTTTGGTGTATTAAGAGTTTTTTCATGTGCTATGTGCAGAGGTGTTTTTTTTCTCCTTATCTTTCCTCATGTGGTGCATTTTCCATTGTTATACCTCTCTGACCTGTCTTCCCCATGTGATGTTTTGTGTAATGTATGTATGGTCGGAGGGTAAGATGGCGCCGCCATTGCGTGCAATAGATCGGCAGCCTTATGAAATTTCCCCTTGTGGGACTAATAAAGGTATATCAAATCAAATCAAATAACGTCACACATATAGGTCCTCTTTAGGCCTATAGGAAAACCCAGACATTTCCATCAATCTTGAAAATCCCCCTGGACACACGGACAGAATGTTTTTAGACATACTTTGAAACACATTTAGTTGTCGACCTTCTCCTCCGGAGAAAAGAGGACGGTTAGTCACCCTATCTTTGCGTCATACTCAGCATGTCTCTTCCTCCAAACACAGTGGTTCAAGTTGATGCCAAAGAGCATTTTTTTGTTTCATCTGACACTGAGCACTGTCTCTGAGGCCTTCTCTGAATCATTTAGATGTTCACTGGGAAACCTAAAAGAGATCTGTACGTGTGCCATCTTGAGCAGGGGGACTTTGTGGATGTTGTACGATTACTGCCCACTACAGCATAGTGTGCTACCAGTGCTGTTGTTAGTGACTTTGGTAGTTTTGAACAAATCCACAACCTTTCTCATGATCATCATCATTACCCCATTGGGCAAGATGCTGTATAGAGCTCCAGACCGAAGGTCAAGGTCAATTTATGTTTCTTCCACCAACAGTTAGCAGGTTCTCACCAAGCTTCTTGCTGCTAATCTTTTAGCCCATTCCACCATTGTGCAAGTCTACAGTCTTGTCCCTGACGTCCTTTGACAGCTCTTAGGTGGTGAATATTAAAATGGAAATTGATTACATGGAGAGGTGTGTAGTTTAGTCAATATCTATAATTGATTGATTGATTGATTGGAATCTCTGTGCCACATGGGCACACAGCCAATCTGCCAGAGCCAGAATTCTGGCTGGGTTGCAGTGAACCAAAAGCTTATTTCATTCAATGAGATGCAAATCAATTTATAACTTTTGTCGTGTGTTTTTTCTCTATTTTTGGTTGATATTATGTCTCTCTGCATTAAAATAAAACTACCATAAATAGAGAGTTCATTTCTTGAGCAAACTTTAAAAAGTCAGCAGGGGATCAAATAATTACTTTGGCCAACTTTGCAGCTTTTAGTTTATGGAGTCTGTCTTCCATCCAGATCTTCAGAGTGTAGTGGAAGTTGCATGTCTGAGGGTGTGGAAGATTCGCTGTCTCTATATTTTATCTATGCTGTCCATACTGTATCTCCACAAAAGCTCAGGTGAACTATCATATTGTTTTTAATAGCTTTTAACCACGGGTTAGGGCTCCATTACATTTCCATGACAACCAGGTGCTTTTTCTGTACCGTGATTGGTACTGTGGGAAAAAGAGAGGTTCAGTTGTACCCACACCACTCCAATCTCATCCCATCAGAAACTAGTTTGAGGGATGTCACTCGGCCTCCATGCATGCCCCAACTGCACACAAAGGAGAAGCCACATCGACATATTTTGGAGTAATTTGAACACCCCACTCTGCCATGTTTTCAGCCACTTACAGCTCATTACATTGGTTTTCTGGTACATGTATACTTGAGTCCTAATGGCTCTCACCAACCCCACATATTATGACAGGTAGCCACTCCTATCTCAAAAGCTTGCACAAGTCCACCCACCTTTATGCCGCCTGTTTAGCGTAAAATGGAGGCTTGTTGAAATAAACAAGTAAATGATAAAGAAAGTTAAAAACAAGGCAGAGCAGAACTAATTTTCTTTTTCTTCTTTAACACTTTGTGACCCCTGGTGGTAGAAAATCTGTTCTTCCTTAAAGAAAATAAATATCAAGAACAAAGAAAAACAAATAAGTCATAAATAGAAGTAATAAATAGCATAAGTTCGGTCCTATTAGGGTCTTTGAACATTTGAAGTTTGCTGAAAATAGGACAAGTAAAGTCAATTATTAGGCAGGCTAATAGCACAAATTTGCTTGAAAGACATTTAATTCACTGTCTTCTCCCTGCAGACCTTGATTTGGAAGTGAAATCGCTCCTCCTCAGAGAAAGAAAGGAAACAGACCCGAGGAAAGGCAACTGACGAGTAATTCCTATTAGACAAACACGCAATGTTACAGAGCAAAAGAGCAAAATTGCAGATTATCCCCTGATGTTTGACAAAGTAATTATTCTCTTTAACAGAGGGTCTCTGGGGTATTATATACTGTTTCTATATTTAGATGCATTAAGCTTTTCTTTTTATATTAACCTATAAAAATCAAATGACAGAGAGAGCACAGGTGGAACTAATAACATTACCAAGTGCTATTGCAATAAATCACTCCAACATGATGCAAAGTAACTACACAAATAAAATCAACCATTTTTTTTATAACTGCACCTGTGCGCTACCTATTACAACATGTCAAAATATCTGTTCTGAGACAAAGGTGGACATATATTTTCACTACTGGTGTGAGAACAAAAATTCTGTTTTGGACATTGTTAAGCGAATAGTTCGGCACGGTTTTCAAAAACTCTTTCAGAAAAGATGTGAATACTGGATGAATGAGTAGAGAGAGCCAGCAGCTTTTAAGCTCGTTTAACACAAAAACAGAAGTGACATGTTTAAAGCTCAGTAATTAACACTTTGTCGTCTCCTTTGTTTAATCTGCACAAAAACGGCAGTGTAAAAAAACACAAGTTGCTGCTCCTGCCTCGTTTCAATCTCATTGTGGTTTAGGAGGTTTGGTGCACTGCGTTACCTTGAACCAGAGGCTCTCTGCCTCCTCACTGTAGCTTCATTGTTAATGGATAGATATGTTTCGGCATGAGCCCCCGCATCCTCAGGACCTTCTATCGCTGTGCCATTGAGAGCATCCTCACTGGATGCATCACCACCTGGTATGGCAACAGCACCGCCTACAACTGCAAAGCTCTCCAGCGAGTAGTGCGGTGCTCTGAACGGATAATTGGAGGTGAGCTTCCCTCCCTCCAAGGCATCTACAGGAAGCGGTGCCTGAGGAAAGCGGGGAGGATCATCAAGGACTCCAGTCACCCCAGCCATAAACTGTTCAGACTGCTTCCATCAGGAAGGAGGTTCTGCAGCATCCGGTCCCGTACCAGCAGACTGAGAGACAGCTTTTTCCATCAGGCCATCAGACTGCTGAACACGTCATAGACACCTCAGCTTCACTACTGGAACTTCAACATTATGCACTCCACACTGTATATAAATGCCACTTGTTTTGCACATATTCAACTCTGTATATTTTATATATTTTATTATTATTATTATTATTATTTTATTTTATTTTTTTACTATTTAATTTGTAAAAATGTGTATACACACACACACACACACACACACGTAGGAAAATATTTAGTATACACATCCAGAAATGCATACACTATTATATATTGTACATATATTTATTAGTTTCAGGTTGGCCATTCTTGTATTTTGCTCGTTTGTGTTGTTGTGTTTGCACATCTCTGTTGCTTGTGGGGCTCGCACACAAGAATTTCACTCGCATGTGCTGTGCCAGTGTGCCTGCACATGTGATGTGACAATAAAAAGTGATTTGATTTGATTTGATTTGTTTCAGAACCTTCTTATCTATCTATCTATCTATCTATCTATCTATCTATCTATCTATCTATCTATCTATCTATCTATCTATCTATCTATCTATCTATCTATCTATCATTTTTGGCTTTTTGTATTTGTACACTTTTACACATTTTTTCCTTATTTATTTGTCTAATATGTCTCTAATTCACTCTTTCTTGCAGACCCCTGTGCTTCTGTAACATGTGAATTTCTCCCATTGGAATTAATAACGTCTGTTTTGTGTCTTTATCTATCATTCTCAAATTAAAGTTTTCCTATGCAGCGGTATAAATTAAAGAAGTCTGGCCCAAAATAAAATAAACTTCCTGATACTTGTACAAAGCTACTTGTCATTTTAACTGTTTATCCAAGTTTTGTGTTTGTTTTCTGATTAATGTTTTCTGTCATTTCTAAACACTACACAAACAGGCACTGTGGGAGAATTAGCTTAATTTAAACTAATGTCTGTAGGCTGCACGTGTGCCAGGAGGACTGTACCAAATGAAGACGCAGGGGGGCGCAGTTCCCCGCCAGGTGCGCCTTCTTCCCTGCCTCCCTCCCCGCACCACCTTCCCATCCCATCGCTGCACGTTCTGGCTGCTTTATCGACCTTCTCCCCGCCGTGCAGCCCACTCCTCCTTCCTTCGCGGGGAGAGCGGGACTCTGACGCGCACAATAAATCATCCTCGCGAGGTTCCTTTTTCAAGCCCCATTTCATACTTACTCGCACTGGAGCGCAGACACGGGCGAGAGTCAAGCCTCGTAACTGTGGATGTAGCAAATGTGATTCAGCACAGCAAACAACGTGGGTGTTGTGCGTGCGAGCGCGCGCGCGCGCGTGTGTGCTTTTTCTTTTTTTCTTTTCTTTTCTTTTTTTGGTGGGGAGTGGAGGAAACGGAGGAGGAGGTGGGTGAGAGGGGCGATATGAAACGCGTGTGTTTATGTCTCCTTCGTTACCCGTTATCTGTGACTGACCACCGGCTCAGTTTCACCTGTACGAACGACCTTGCAATTGCGACCGAAATTCTTCTAACGAGGTTTCCATGGAGGAGCAGTTTGTCGTTTTATCCGTGAGGGCTGAATTTGGTTCCTATTGGTGTCAAGATATTTCGGGATAACAGGTAAGACTGTGTAATTTATATAAATAGCGACGGGCATGCTGTTGCCACCACGTCGGCCTGTTTTTATGCTGTTCCCGACAGCACCGTCCGCTCCTAATGCCTTTTATTTGAGAATAATTGTTTGTTTTAGACTCGAGCAACGTGACGTGACCTCCCAACTGCGGCCAATTCCTGCACACTGAGCAGGCTGATTTTTTTTTTTTTTTTTTTTTAAAGAGGCAATCTAGAAAGAGGAGACTTCTTTTTCTTTTCTTTTTTTTTATTAAGGAGTTGGCTCCAACATGCCTGCCTTTCTTTGTCAAAGTGATGTAAGGGGTGCAGTTAGTCACAGCCTGGCATTTCAGCCCCCTAACTGCTCCTGTGGTACTTACCTGGTGTGGTGCCACACTGCAGCTCACCCCGTGAAATAGAGCTAACCTACAGGCCAAAGACCAGTACATTTTTTAAGGGCTGAATGGGGCTTGGGTGGACTTGCATGCACTAAAACATAGAAGAAAGAAAAGTAAGAAACGTGTAATTACGGTTCTTTTGGCTGTATTTTAAGTAAAAAAAAACAAACAGAAAAACTTCAGAAGTAGCAGTAATTATGGGCTTTATCCTTTATGCGATCCACTGAGTGCAAAGGTGCACACACACACACACACACACACACACACACACACACACACACACACACACACACACACACACACACACACACACACAGTTTCTACCTTGCAGCGTTCACAAGGTAATTGCATACTTTAATGCCACAATGTCAGCTGAACAATCTGTGATGAATGCAGCTCAGGCCTTCAAACTAAGTACACTCCTACTCTTTCCAGCTGGGCTGTTTGTTCAGTCAGCATGTTACTTGGATGCAGGCAGAGTGTGATGTAGGTGGTAGATATGTGTTTATACATTTATTCTTTTTTTAAGTGTCAGTTAAGCCAGTGGTGTATTGGTTCCAGAAAGTACCCTTCTTGATTGAGACCGATCCCCCCCAAAGCTTTCTCACCACCTTCTGTCACCATCCTGTTAGCACCATTATTGCAAGCAGTGTGAATGTGTGCTTATGTGTGTGTGTGTGTGTGTGTGTGTGTCTGTGTGAGTGGGTGGGTGGGTCAGCTTGCATCTGTGTGTGGACAGCTCTATACAGCATGTGTTACGCTGGTGTAATTCTCTAATCCTCCAATTTGCATTTTTAAACGATTTATTGGATGTGTAGGGGGAAAAAAGGAACACATGTAACTCAGAGCCATCCCTGTAAAACCCCGCTGCAAATGCAAATCATGCAGCATGCGAAGTTGACTGTACTGTAATACCCTCCATACCTTTTACACACACCAATTTTCAGTCTTGAGATGCCAGCACTTTACACTGTGGGCCTATTACTGAGGTAAGGCATGCAGGAGTCTTCTAGAGAGGAGGCATACCAATCCAATTTAGCAGACTTTGGGAAGGGGGGGGGGGAGAAAACATGAAAGGTAGGAAATAAAATCTTGGCTGAGACCCCAACGTGTCTGATTTGACATGCAGGCAGCTAACAAACAATTAGACCCTCCATAAGTAGCACTCTGAACCAGACTCGCCTTGGGATTAGACCACAAATGAGCCGCACGTCACAGCTTATGTCTTCTAAATGGAAAGTGAGGGTATGTGTGTGTGTGTGTGTGTGTGTGTGTGTGTGTGTGTGTGTGTGTGTGTAAGCTGGCTGGCTGTTACATGTGTTTCGTACATGGTGAGAAAGCAACTTTAGTGTGTAGGTGTGTGTGGGCTGTGTGACATTTAGCAGATTGATGTTATTATCTGCCCCTGCCCTTAATACGGCCGCAACACCTCTTGAAGAAACTTGTATTTTCAGACCCGACTTATTCATATACGCTTCCCTTTTATGCGTGCGCAGAGTAATGTACACAAATCTTCCCATACGCTGCGCACTCGTAATGTGTGTGTGTATGAGACCGTTCCCTTATTTGCTGTGTTATTGCCTGCTCTTCATTGTGTGCATGTTTGACATTTTGTAATTGCATCATTACGCGCTCAGTCCCCTCCTGCAAGAAGCGCGCGCATCGCAATTTGCAACACATGCTACAAGCAGTCAGACTCTTGCCCTTGATTACGGACCTGGGTGGAATGGCTTCCTCATCAGGCTGTCTTGATTCACCCCAGCATGTGGGAAGACACATGCTGCTGTGGGTGAATCTAATTGATTGGATGGCACCCAATTCCCAGGTCCAAGTCTCCTCAGGCAGCCAGAGAGTGAATCTGTCCAAGTGAAGGATGAGCCTAGGCGTTGGTTGCTCCCCTAATAGATTGGCATGGACTTCCTCCCATATGCCTCTGGTATCACCCTCAGACATCTCCGGGTTCAAGTTGGCCACACTACAGGGCGCAAAGTGACATTGCCTGGATCATTGCTGATTAGAGATGTGAGGGCTATCCGGCACCAAACTGTTCCTCCAGTTTTACAGTGATTATGTTTCCGCTGACAGAAAAATTCTGACACTTCCCCTGTCTTAGCTTGATAGGTGATTAAAAGATGTTACGCTGTCAGTGGTGGAGTTTTTGGTATTTTACAAGGAGATTCTCGTTTCAACAGGTCAAGCTCCTCTCTCTCTCGGAGAACACAAGTGCCATTTCAAAGCTTATTGGATGAAAGTCTCATTTATCCCTGGCCAAATATGACGTTGCCATGGAAACAGCTTCTACTGTTATCAATCATCGACTGTTTGACAGGTAAACTACCTTTTTTTTTTTTTTTACGAGTGATGGATTTTTGGGGGGGTTTCTGGTGCGTGCGCACGTGTGTGTGTGTGTGTGTGTGTGTGTGTGTGTGTGTGTGTGTGTGTGTGTGTGTGTGTGTGTGTGTGTGTGTGTGCGTGTGTGTCTTCACGTTTGGACATTTACAGCTGTGGAATGAGACAAAAATAGTGTCAGAGAGGATGATGGCTCAGGTTTATAGGAGCACTCTGCAGTATTGGCTTCCACTCACAATCCAGACACAATACTCTCAATCTTCGTCATCACTTTCACCTGATGATGAGGCGTTTTACTTTTCTTTTCCTTTTTCACTTAGACAAAAACACTTAAGTAACATAAAAAGAGAGTAAAGATTTCCCCTTCTGCTGGGAATGATTTTCTTTGAATAATAATCATGTAATGTTTGTATTTACCAAGCATAGACAAAAAGTTTGCTAGTAAATGATTAAAAAAGTTTTCTTGTGAATTTGTTAAACTAGAGGTGTGTATTTTATTTTTTTTTAATGCTGGAGCAGTGACACTTTTAAAATGACAGAAATGGCTTCCTGGTACCGGGGAACGCTGTGAGAAGTTCATTTTTTAAAAATCTATTTGTTTGCAAGAACACTTTGCAACACCCGCAAAGATATGAGACTCGCTTCCCTGTTTTAAAAGCCTCTTTATGACACTTTTCCATCTAAGAAAAATCAGGTAATAATGGAGTCCCGACTCCATTACAGTGATTTCTATTCTGTCTTCATGCTCACGCTGGAACTGTGTCTCTGTCAGATTGCCTGGACAGTGGATCATTCCATGGTCCGAGATGGAGAATGGAGCCGGGTGATTTGTTCATTCCCATTGACTCCATAGAAGAGGAAGCTACTCTGACTTGTGACGCAAAGGGAACACCATCTCCTCAGTACAGGTAGGAGCACATTCACGTTTAGGTTTTTATTCTTCAGGTTTTCAAAAATGTTAGTTTGGGGTTATTAAAATGGGTGAAAGACTGATTTAGAAATCATTATTTGCAAGATTTCGTTGGGTTTAACGTAGCAGTCATTTATAAGAAGTCGAGCTCAGCAGAATCCCAGCAGCTCAGCTGATCTCAACGTTCGCCAACATCAGCTGACAGCCTTGCCGATGCTCTTCCATACATTTAACTGGCAAATCTCACTTAGGACACACTATTAAAGCTGCTTTAGCCAGCCCACGTTTGCCTCATTCCCCAATGTTTGCACCTGCAAGGCGCTTTGCAACCCACCTGCACCCCATCACTTCGTCTTGTGCTGTACCTGACTTATTAAATGTCCCATCTATAGTCACTGATGCATGACTCTGTGTTGGGTCCCGCTTGTGCTCATTTCCAGATTAGTACATTCATTCACTCATGGGAGTGAGATGCCAGAACACAGCTTTCAAATATAAACTGATGGAAATAAAGATCCAGCGTCCTAACTGAACTGCAGTTCAGTTAGCACATTATCAACGCCGTATTGCTCTTTTGTTTAAAATAACACAGGCGGACTCGTTCTCCACCTCATAAGCAGTTACTTGCACTTTCTCCACTCTTTCGCGTTCATCACCGACGGTATTTTCTCAACTGTCAACGTCAAAAGAGGAGCTTGTTTAAAGTAAATGATTAGTTGAGCAAACATAAAAGCTGCATTGAGACATGATCGCAATCTAAATGGAAAAAGAAGATGAGGGAAAGGAAGAAGTGATGTACTCATCTGGATATTCTCAGTGACTTTTTACCCCAGAAAAGAAAAGTAATACAGATGCAGACACCTTTTTATACTCCTGGCTGCTCCCAGCTTGCCATTCTTGCAAAGCCAATTTAGATTATAGTTTTCATGTGGAAAAGCAAGCCGCTTTCCTTTCTATTAATTTTCTTCAAATTAGACTGAAATGCACATAGACACTCTGTGCAGCAGTGTCATTATGGCTTTACTAATTCATATTGACTAACACACCACCAATCTGCCTCTTGTCTTACCAGATAGTATCTTAGTGACACATGTGTAGCATCTTAATGATCGTCTCCTCTTATAAAACACAATGAGGCCGATGCAGGTTGCTAGACACCGGTTGGCACCAACAGACATTGATTACAAGTGTCTTTGGCGTTCGACGTTGGAATTACTGCAGCACAGCCGGCGCAGATGAAATGAATGACAGTGGTGTGGAGTATGTACATTCATTATTTCAGGCTCTTCACATTCCCCATCTAAGACCAGGTATTTCCATGTACTGATTAAAGGTGAGATGAGCATGTTTAACGGGGTGTCTTGTAGGGCTGGGCCATATTATACCGTTCACGGTAATACCGGTATAATGTTAGGCAACGATAGGAAAATGAAATATCGCGATAGAATGGGAGTAAAACGCGCGTGCGCAGTGCCTTTGTTTTCATACGCACATGGCCGATTGTTGAGTGAAACAGATGAACCAGAATTGGTTTGTAAAAATGGTGCAACTTCCGTGATGTGGAACTGGTTTGGTGTTTGTCCGTCAGATACACAACAAAGCACATTTTTTGCAGAACATGCAAGCGGCCGTTGTTATCCGGTTGTTCAGTGATGACGCGACGAATCCTACTTCCGGGTCTAAAGTAGTCTGCGTTTAATATGGCTTTTGTGTTGTTAACATGTTTAATGTTATGTATTTTCTTCTATTTGATCTCAAAAAGCTCCTAAAACAGTCAGTGATCACTGTTGACCTCCCTCGGCTTTTATTACCGCTAATCATTTATTTAAGCTCAGTTTTTAAAACCTTAGGATGTAACTACAGCCCAGCCCATGCAGCAGTATATGAATGACTAACCTCGTATTGTGGATGGATTATCTCAGTTGTTCTCCTGGCTGAAGTTTGGTCCTTTTACAGCATCCTGCCATGCGATTACATTTGTTCCTGACCACCGAGAACACTCACGTTAACTTTTATCGAGTGGAAAAAAAGTTAGCTTGTTTATATTATGCTAACATAGCTGTGTCGCTAGCGGTCACGTAGCACATCATTATATACCAGCTAGCCCAAGTTCGGTAACCCTACAAACGTCACTGCTGTTTAGTTTTCTGTCTTCATTTATGTTGGAAGTGATAAGAAAGCTGTACGTTTTAATTTGTTTCCAAAACCCCGCAGTCAGGGACATGCTATATTGTATTTAGATAGAAGCTAGCGAGCTAACATCCTGCTAACTTCTAACTCCGTTAAATGTCATAAATTCCGTTTTCATGGATGCCTGGATGTTAAACTCAGTTGTTACACCTGGTAGAGCAGAACACTGATCATTTTATTAAAGATGAAAGACTTTAGACAGTTTTTCAACTCTCAGTAATGCCATAGTGATCGTTTGATATATGGACCCGCAGCGGAGTTTAGACCCAGACACTGCTAGTGACGTCAGACTGAACAACCGGATTGTCATATTTGTCGGACTAAGATGCTCTTAAATCTGGGAGTAATCTGGGTCCTAAACTCCGTATGCTTCAGGTCAAACAACACTGCAGCATCACTTAGAGTTAAAAACTGTCTAAATTCTTTCATCTTTAATAAAACGATCAGCATTGCTGCTTTACCAGGTGTAACTATAAAGTTTAACTTCCAGGCATCCATGAAAACAAAAGTTATTACATTTAACGGAGTTAGAAGTTAGCAGGAAGCTAGCGGAAGTTAGCTCGCTAGTTTCGCTAGTTACCTAAGCATGATATAGCATGTTCTGACTGAGAGATTTCTGAAAAAATTCAAACGTACATCTCTGCTATCACTTCCAACATAAATGAAGACAGGAAACTAAACAGCAGTGACGTTTGTAGGGTTACTGAAGTTGGGCTAGCTGGTATATAATGATGTGCTACGTGATCGCTAGCGACACAGCTATGTTAGCATAACATAAACAGTGAAGCTGGAGGACGAACACTAACACTTTTCCACTTATAAAAGTTAACGTGAAGGTTCTTCATGGTTAGAGACAAATGCAATCGCATGGCAGGATGCTGTAAACGGACCAAACTTCAGTCAGGAGAACAACTGAGATAATCCATCCACAATACGAGGTTAGTCATTAATATACTGCAACAACATGGGAATAGAGCAGCTGCCAGAGAATTCAACATTAATGAAACAATGGTACAGAAGTGGAGGAAGCAAGAAGAATGAGTTTAATAAAGTTTGATTTATCTGACTGCTTTGTTTCGCTTAATGTGCCTTATAATCCTGTACACCTTATGGTCCGAAAAATACGTACTGCACACTGTCATGCGCCGTGGTGCGCGGGCACGAAAGGATCCAGGCGCAGACTCCGAGCTAACAAAAAGACACTTTATTAAAACAACGAAAGGCGACCCGGGGAAAGTAGAGAGCAAAACAGAAACTAAAAATCCGGGGAAACAATGACACGAGGAAGCCGGGATCGGGACGGCGGGGGGCTGCAATAGAAAGGGGAGATGATTACTAGGGAGCCAGGAAGCGGGGAGAACATATCAGGACTGAGTTAGAGTAGGGGCTTACGATAGAACGGAACCGTGGGAGCTCGGGAGGGAAGTGTGGCAGTCCGTGGGGGCAGGAAGTCCGTGGAATGGCGAGTGGGCCAGGTGAGCGCCGCGAGATCCAGTTGAGCCGGAGGACAGGCAGGTAGCAGACGCCGAGTAGAAATCTGGACAGAAGTAGGCAGGTTAAACAAAGTTCCAAGCAGAAGAGAATGCACACTTTTCGTGGAAGTCTGGTTACCACTGTGGGGATGACTACGGACTGGCGTGGAGCATCCGTAAGTGGATCTCCGTGTAATCACCGGGATGGAGAGCAGGTGTGCTAGTGATGGCCCAGCCCGGGGGTGTGGCTACCCGAGCATCACGCATTCCACAGACCATGACAGTGCCCCCCCCTCAAGGGTCGCCCCCAGGCGACCGACCGGACTGCGGCCTGCGGAGAGAAGCGCGGAAATCAGCGATGAGGGACGGGTCCAGAATGAAGGAACGCGGAACCCAGAGGCGGTCCTCGGGACCGTACCCCACCCAGTCCACCAGGAACTGCCACCCACGCCCACGCCGGCGCTCAGCCACGATGCGCCGGACCGCATAGGCCGGGTGACCGGCGACAAGCCGGGCGGGAGGAGGGGGCTCGGACGGAGGGCACAATGGGCTGCGGCGGACGGGTTTGACCTGGGAAACGTGGAACGTGGGATGTATGCGCCAGGAAGTAGGGAGCTTGAGCCGAACTGCTGCCGGGTTAACAACCGCATCAACTTCATACGGGCCAATGAAGCGGGGGGCCAGCTTCCGGGAGGACACACGCAGCGGAATGTTTTTGGCGGCCAGCCAGACCTTCTGCCCCGGCTGATAGTCGGGGGCGGGGGTGCGACGGCGGTTGGCATGGCGTGTGTGCTGTTCCTTCGTCCGCAGGAGAGCTTGGCGGGCCCTGAGCCAGACCCGCTGGCAGCGCCGGAGATGGTGCCGAGCGGAGGGGACTGCGAGACCGAGTTCGTCTTCAGGGAAAAGAGGAGGCTGATAACCGAGGGATGCCTCGAACGGGGACAAACCTGTGGCAGACGAGGTAAGTGAGTTATGTGCATATTCAACCCAGGGCAGAAAGGTGACCCAGGAAGTGGGGTTTTGGGACGCCATGCACCGTAGCGCAGCCTCTAGCTCCTGGTTAAGCCGCTCGGTCTGGCCGTTAGATTGCGGATGGAAACCCGAGCTTAAACTAACTCTCGCGCCCAAAATGGAACAAAAGGTCCTCCACACTTGTGAAGTGAACTGTGGGCCTCGGTCTGAGACGATGTCAAGGGGAATACCATGGAGCTGGAACACGTTTTCAATTAGGGCTAGGGCTGTGTCAGGGGCGGAGGGTAGTTTCGGTAGCGGGACGAAGTGGGCGGCTTTAGAGAACCGGTCGATGATGGTGAGGATGACGCTCTTTCCCGAGGAACAAGGAAGACCGGTAATGAAATCTAATGAGATATGAGACCAAGGCCGGTGAGGCGTGCTGAGCGGATGGAGCAGGCCCGCTGGGTGCTTAGTGGACAATTTGTTGCGGGCGCAGACAGTGCAGGCAGCCACGTACTCCCTCGCATCTTGTCGTAAAGTCTTCCACCAGAAATGCCGTTTGAGAAGACCAATGGTTCTGCTCACGCCAGGGTGACACGAAAAACGTGCAGTGTGGACCCAATGGATTACCGCTCCGCGGGCAGCAGCGGGGACAAAACGCCGTCCGGGGGGTCCGGTACCCGGGTCAGGGTCTCCCGGGAGGGCCTGGCGGATAACCTCCTCAACATCCCAGGAGAGGGCGCCCACCACACAGGTTGGGGGGAGAATGGTGGTTGGTGACGATGTCTCCGTGTCTGGGGAGTACTGGCGGGAGAGCGCATCTGGCTTGGCATTCCGTGAACCTGGGCGATACGAGAGAGTGAAGTTAAAGCGTGTAAAAAACAGGGACCAGCGGGCTTGGCGAGAGTTTAACCTTTTAGCAGTCCTAAGATAAATTAGATTCTTATGGTCCGTCCATATGAGAAAAGGCTGCTCGGCTCCCTCCAGCCAGTGGCGCCACTCCTCCAAGGCGAGTTTTATGGCCAAGAGCTCCTTATCGCCTACGTCATAATTTCTTTCAGTAGGGGTGAGCCGGCGAGAGAAGTAGGCGCACGGCTGGAGCTTACCTTGAGGTCCAGACCGCTGAGAGAGAACAGCCCCGACTCCGGTGTCGGACGCGTCCACCTCAATGATGAATTGTTTGGTGGTGTCGGGGTGGAGCAGAATGGGCGCCGTAGTGAACAATGCCTTCAATTTGGTGAACGCTGTGTGGGCCTCCAGGGGCCAGGTGAAAGGTACCTTAGGAGAAGTGAGGCGAGTGAGAGGCGCGGCGACGTGGCTGTAGTTTCGAATGAAACGTCGGTAGAAGTTCGCGAACCCGAGAAAGCATTGGAGCTTCTTCCACGAATCCGGGACTGGCCACTCCAGAACCGCCTTGATCTTAGCTGGGTCCGTCTTCACCTGTCCTCCTGCTAAGACATAGCCCAAAAAGGAAACCGATGAGGCGTGAAACTCGCATTTTTCTGCTTTGACAAACAGTCTGTTTTCCAGTAACCGTTGCAGGACGCTCCGGACGTGAACGTGATGCTCCTCCATGGTCCTGGAAAAAACGAGGATGTCATCCAAGTATACAAAAACAAACACGTTCAGGAAGTCTCGGAGCACATCATTCACTAGCGTCTGAAAAACCGCAGGGGCGTTAGTTAAGCCGAATGGCATAACCAAATACTCGAAGTGGCCCAGTGGCGTGTTAAAAGCGGTTTTCCACTCGTCCCCCTCCCTTATTCAGACCAGATGGTATGCGTTTCGCAGGTCCAGTTTTGTGAAAACGGTGGCTTCCTGGAGAGAGCCAAAAACAGAGTTAATCAACGGAAGAGGGTACTTGTTCTTTACGGTGATGTCATTTAAGCCCCGGTAGTCAATGCACGGCCGCAGCGAACCGTCCTTTTTCCCCACGAAGAAGAAGCCCGCAGCGACTGGGGAAGAAGAGGGTCGAATGATACCGGCCGCGAGTGATTCTCGGATGTAGTTTTCCATAGACTCCCTCTCGGGGCGAGACAGGTTGTACAACCGGCCGGAGGGCAGCGGGGCACCAGGTAGCAGGTCGATGGCGCAGTCATAGGGGCGGTGTGGTGGCAGAGAGCAAGCCTTGTCTTTGTTAAACACTTCCTGTAAGTCGTGGTATTCGGGTGGGATGGAGGAGAGGTCAGGTGCTTGTGTAACAGGTGGGGTCGGGTTAGTGGGTGGAGCGAGAACTGCTGATCTCAGGCAATTCGCAAGGCAGAACAAACTCCAACTGGCGATCTTGCTTCCTGCCCAATCGATGTGGGGATTATGTCTTTGCAGCCACGGGTAGCCTAACACGAGCGGGGTGTCGGGAGACGGGAAGGTAAAGAACGAAAGCGATTCGTTGTGGTTCCCGGAAGTGACTAATGTCACGGGCGCGGTCTGATGAGTGATGTAAGCAAACACTTGTTTATTCAGCGCTGACGCAGGGAGGGGAGGTTCCAACAGAGTGAGTGGAATTTCCAGCTCTTTAGCCAGTCTTTCATCCATGAGATTCTGCTCCGCCCCAGAATCCACTAATGCGCTGCATGTGACAGTCTTTTTATTGGTTATTATGGCAACGGACACAATCAATCGGGGTCTAATAGTATTCAATGTGCAGCCCACCCGTATCCCCGAACCTACCGGTGAGCTGGTCCGTTTGGGCGAACCGGGCAGCTGGCGATGCGGTGTCCCGGCTTCCCACAGTATAAGCAGTCCCCGGCCCGAAAACGGCGTTCCCTCTCCTCCGGCGAGAGCCGAGAGCGCCCGATCTGCATCGGCTCCGGCGGAGGAGGAGACTGTGAGCGAGCGCACGCCGCTGGAGAGCTAAAAGGGGACAGGGGCAGTGACACGCGAAAGTCTGGGTGCAACACGGGTTTCGGTGGCTTGGACCGCCGTTCGGCCTCCCTCTCCCGTAGACGCTTATCGATCCTACGGGCGAGTGACACCAAATCCTCGAACGTTTTAGCCGCCTCGTGAAACGCGAGCTGATCCTTCATCTGATCGTTCAGGGAGCGTAAAAAAATACGCCCTTCCCCTCAGTAGTCCCACGAAGTGGGAAATCTTGGCCGCGTCAGTGGGGAAGGCGAGTGGCGAGCGACTGAAGAAAAGAGTACACTGAAAAAGGAACCCCCCACACTGGTCCAATTCGCCGTGGAAGGGTTCCGGCGGCGGAGACGTCACACAGCGGTACGCCGAGTCGGGCTGTTTAGCGCACATCTCTCTCCCTGTTTCTCGCTCAGCTCCTGATACTGATCCTGAAGCGAAGAAAGTAACTGATCGTGTCGGCCGAGCATGGCACCCTGCTTATTAATAGCTGAATGTATCGGGTCTGCTGGATCCATCTTGGCCAGTCCGTACTGTCATGCGCCGTGGTGCGCGGGCACGAAAGGATCCAGGCGCAGACTCCGAGCTAACAAAAAGACACTTTATTAAAACAATGAAAGGCGACCCGGGGAAAGTAGAGAGCAAAACAGAAACTAAAAATCCGGGGAAACAATGACACGAGGAAGCCGGGATCGGGACGGCGGGGGGCTGCAATAGAAAGGGGAGATGATTACTAGGGAGCCAGGAAGCGGGGAGAACATATCAGGACTGAGTTAGAGTAGGGGCTTACGATAGAACGGAACCGTGGGAGCTCGGGAGGGAAGTGTGGCAGTCCGTGGGGGCAGGAAGTCCGTGGAATGGCGAGTGGGCCAGGTGAGCGCCGCGAGATCCAGTTGAGCCGGAGGACAGGCAGGTAGCAGACGCCGAGTAGAAATCTGGACAGAAGTAGGCAGGTTAAACAAAGTTCCAAGCAGAAGAGAATGCACACTTTTCGTGGAAGTCTGGTTACCACTGTGGGGATGACTACGGACTGGCGTGGAGCATCCGTAAGTGGATCTCCGTGTAATCACCGGGATGGAGAGCAGGTGTGCTAGTGATGGCCCAGCCCGGGGGTGTGGCTACCCGAGCATCACGCATTCCACAGACCATGACACACACTGCAGTTTAATGTTGCAAAGCACCTCTTTTTAACTTCAGTGGATATTATACATGGTTATGCTCAGGATATGTCAGCCCATTTCTACTGGAAATGCCTTTTGGTTAAACTTTCAGCAAGGAATTTGCATTTGCACTGTTACATTTTTATAAAGCTTTAATGTACATAAAAACCAGCTTCTTAAGTGAAAATAAATGGAAGGTTGTCTTTTTGCGCTAGTAATGTTGTGGAGTTGTATTTTGTCTCGCATCAATTATATCGTCGGTTATATCGTTATTGCAAATTTTCAAATATATATCGTGATAAATATTTTTGGCCATATCGCCCTGCTCTAGTGTCTTGTCACGCTGGCTGTGCTAGGCTCTGTATGCCCTCAGCACCTCTCTGGCTCCTCTCTTGAAGTGTAAATGGGCTCACACTGCTCTCTCCCATCCCCCTTCTTCTCTTTTCCCCCTTTTCCCTTTCCTCTGCCACTCCTGTCACTCACAGAGATATGAGACTTTCATACTATGCGCACAGCACTGATTTAAAAACTCGTGGGAGAAAATCAGATCTTCTATAGAAAAGCATCGTTGCTGCTGCAGGCTATAAAAGTTACACTGTGTGAGTGTCTTAAACGTAAACAGAAGGTGACTTGTCTACCCTTTACTTGACCTGAGGTTTGAAGTCTGTGGCTCTAGACCGGTAGATCATCCAGAATACTCGGATTTCTCTGTGGTCAGACAACATGTGTTCACAAAATGAGTTTCAAGCGGAGTAATTCAGTTTTCCAGTTGCCATTCAATCACCTGCCCTATGTTCGTGGCACCACTGAACAGCAGAGGCACTTCAGAGCAGGTCAAAAAGAGGTGAAAACGGTGGCTAAGGGATTAAGAGCTGAATGCAAGAGTGGACATGGACACCTACACAAACATGCAGGCATGTACTAGTCATTCCAGCCCTTTAGGTGTTCATCGTAAGCCACAAGAGTAATAGGGTTAACCTCATTGCATACAGTGACCAAGCTGCATGTGTATTGATCGGCCACAACATTAAAACCACCTGCCTGATCTTGTGTAGGTCTGCCTCGTGGCGTCAAAGCAACACGGTCCCCTCAGAGCATGGACGTGGGATTTCTGGGGAAGTCCTGGCATCAGGACATTTGTAGTCGAGTCTTTCTTCACCTTTCCGTCTCCAGCGACTTCATCATCTTGTTTATGTCTGTCTTTTCGCACAAATGTTTCTGTTATGCTTCCCTTTCTTGGCAAAGGAGATATTTTGCTTTATTTTTCAAAGTTATTTGATGTTTCTGAAACCAGTGGGCAGTTTTGCCTGCCACTTCAAGTTTCTGCCCTTTTTATTGCTTTGTTTCTGCAGCACAGACGGTTCATGAAGAGTCATATTTCATTAGTTTAAAAAACAAAGGTGTTATCGAGCGCTTGCTTTTTTTTTGCTCAAGTTGGTGGGAAAGCTGTCAATCAGGCTGTGGTGTCAAATAAACAACCACTCTCTCCTTTCCAGGATGTCCACATACACATATACTATAGATGTGAGAGCAAATTGATCTGCCAGTCTGCATTCTGTGTAAGCAATCTATGTGCAGCGCTGTGGAAAGATTTCAGGCAGAGAGGCATTGGTTAAGTCACAAACTCCTTGTGCAGCATGATAAACGTGCACTGATCAGCCATTAAAACCTCCTCTATTGTTTAGATGCATCAAAACAGCACTGACCTTTTTGGGCATGGATTCAGGACCTCTGAGTCTAGCTCATTGGTAGCAGATCCTCGAGGTCCGCTGGGTTAAGAGCTCTTATTGGATTGGGCATCCCACAGATGCTTGAACAGATTGGGATATGAGCCCTCAACTTTTCGAAATATTACCTGACGGAGGTGCATGTGAGAATGCAAATGTCCCACGCAGTGGGTTCTGGTTTGCACAGATTGTGAGAACAGCACAGATAATACCCTGGTGAATGCACAGCTAGCGAGCCCTATGTGCTGCTTTGTGGACGCTCTGCACAGGAAGATCTCTACTGTAAACCAAACTGAATATTTCCAGCATCGAGAACATGGCTGGCACGAGCGATCTCCATGTGTACTGCATGTGAGAGAAGACGGCATCTTCCCAAGTACTGCCAACTTTTTCCAGAGTTAATGTGTGAAAACGATTTTTGTAATACTCCCAAAATGTTCCCACCACCTTTTTTTTTAAATGCAGTGGAGCGCATTGCTCTACTGAGGCTGGAGGAAGCCACTGCAATTGTCATGAGTCTGCAACCATGTAAAGCATTAAAGTAAAATCCACATGAATTCAGTGGTGCATTTTAATGACCAGTGTTATTCCAATGTTGATATTGTTGCACCTGATCGCTAATTATTCTTTAAGAATGTTTTCTTTTTCTTCTCTCTTTTACTGGGAAGCGAAACATATATGCTTTTGAAAAGTCATCCATTGTGTTTCCCACATGTCTGTTGCCACTTGTTGCCACTTAAGTAAAGCAAGAAAGGAAGTGTTTTGCTAAGTGAAAGAAAGGGTTATGTTTTTTTCTTAAACACAAACAATGGAACATTCTTGAAAAGTGCTCTGTCCTTGAACCCATCAATGCTCAGCTTTTGAATAGCATTTAAAAGGAGATAGAGTTTTTGCGGTGGCGGGGAATGAAAATGAATAATGAGACTTGCTTGAATCAATGAATTAACCTTAAGTTTTTAAGAGTTCTTTTAGGTGCTTCATTTATTTGATAGCACCGTCGTAACCTGCTTCACAGAGCTTCTTCTTTTTTAAATTCTTCCTCCTGCTAAGTGTTGGAAAGATATAATAAAGGGTGAAAAGGAGTTTAAAAGGCCTCCTTTGATACATTGAGCCATTGTTACCTCTTGCCAGGTGGTAATGTTTAGTCCTGATGGGGAGTCAAAGGTGGAATAATATCACATTATGTAAATCTAATGTGACAGAGACGAGGTGATTATGGTTAGACTGATGATCATTGTCCAGAATGGCTTCTAAAACCTTTGTCCTCCGCTCCCCTTAAATAGCGAAGGACAGCTTTGTGTATGATACCCCTAGATTAAACTTTAATGATCCCTGTGGGGAAAATGGGATAACTGCAGCAGCAAGTAGTAGCAGAGCTAAATAAAGAAAAATGGAAAAAATACAACACCGTAAAGAAATTTGCACTTCAAGGTTTATACAGACACAAAGGACATCTGTTAGGTGAGTAAATTAATGATATATAGACATGGCAGCATGATTACGGTACTGTTAGACTGCAGGTACAAAAAAATATGATTCGCTCAAGCAGCATACAGTCTCGAAAAACAAAGTACACTCTCTTTTAATCCTAAGGTGGT
Organism: Diplotaxodon limnothrissa; assembly: GCF_057381915.1. Classification (NCBI taxonomy): domain Eukaryota; kingdom Metazoa; phylum Chordata; class Actinopteri; order Cichliformes; family Cichlidae; genus Diplotaxodon; species Diplotaxodon limnothrissa. The sequence continues at coordinate 6,762,066 of NC_140615.1, read as the reverse complement.
AAATTTCAGCAGATAATAAACTCATCGGGTCCTTATCAGCTTCGAAAGTTACTTAAATACAACCTCAGATGTAGAACAATATATGATATATTGTTTATTTATTTTAACAAAAATAAGCTAAAATGCAGAAACATTTTGGTTTCTGCAAAATGTTTCTGCATTTTGGTAATAACTATAACCACAATAACATGAATGAATAGTTTTTTGCGTGACTTTATCAGTCTCTCACATTGTTGTGGAGGAATTTTGATTCACTCTTCTTTACAGCATTGATTCAGTTCATCAAAGTTTGTAGACTGTTGTTTATGCACAGCTCTCTTAAGGTCCCACCACAGGGTTTCAGTCAGCTTGAAGTCTGGAAGAGTTCATTGTCGACTCACTGACAGCTGGTTTGAGGTGTTTGTGCTGATATTCGGCGTTTGGTTTTCTCCAAATGTGGCACAGTGCAATGTGGCCAAACAACGGTCTTGCCTGTCCACAGGACATTGTTTCAGAAGTCTTCTGGTTTCTGCAGATGCAGCTTTGCAAACTTTAGCTGAGCAGCCGTGTTATTTTTAGAGAGAAGAGGGTTTTCTCCTGGCAGCTCTTCCAACCAAGCCATACTTGCCTTTTTCTAATTGAGTTGTCATGAACTTTAAATTTTAATGCTAACTCAGATGTTGCTTTGAGGTTTTTGCAGGTCACCTGTCTGACCTTGGGTGAATTTGCTGGCATTCCCACTCCTGGGAAGACTAGCAGCTGTCTTGAGTTTTTTCCACTTGTGAATAATCATTCTTACTGTAGAATGATGGACTTAAAATTGTGGGGGAATGTCCTTTAGACCCTTCCTAGTTTAATGGTCAGCAGCTTCTCCCAGATCACTGCTGATGTCTTTCCTCCTTGGCATTTTGCTAACACACACCTGAACTTTACAGACCAACAGACTGCCAAAAATCTTTCTTTTATAGAGGTGCTTACACTTGCTGATCATCACTTAATCAAGTGGACTGGATTAGCAGCACTTGGCTGTTTCTCATCCTCTTAATTCCTGGGGAATCAGTAAGGGTGTACTTAGTTTTTTCATGCTTCTGCATTTTGCTGGGGTGGGGATTTGTTTGTTTTTTTCAATATATAATGGCATGGCATAATATGTCGTCATCTGTTTGTCTGAGCCTGTAGTAACCTTGTATCAACTTTGAATCAATTAATTTTCATTGTGTCCTGATGCACGAGCCTTAGAATTTAAAGAGGGTGTACTTTCTTTTCAAATGACTGCAAGCATAGTTTATCAAGTTGATGCACAGAACTGTCCATAATTTGCTGGCAGTCACACATGTATCAACTCCATTGTCCTTAACCCTGAACACAACACAGTTGTGTTTGCAGATTTGTTTGTTTTTAAGGAAGTTTAATCACAGCCGAAAAGAATCGTTGGCCAAAGTCCTAACCACAAGAGTTCATTTCAACTAGCAACCTTTTAAAATCCTCGGCACCATCGCAAATCACACCACATAAAGTGTATTATTCTTATTCCAAGTGAGTTACCACAGTGAATTGTGTTTTCCACTCACCTCCTGTCAGACCACCTTGGTTGGAAGGAAGAAGGGGACTGCGTGTTTTGCCAGGGACTGATGGTGTCTTTGCCCTCACAGATGGTCACTGAATGGGACTCTCATAAATCTGGGTCTGGATCGTCGGCGGCGTCTGTCTGGGGGCAACCTCATTATAAGCAGCCTGGACCGATACCAGGATGTAGGGATGTACCAGTGTATGGCCTACAACACAGTAGGAGCTATCCTCAGCAGAAGAGCAAGTCTTCAGTTTGCCTGTAAGTTACAGTCAGAGTTTTAACTACAAAAAACCAAGGGTGTGTAAATGCTCTTAACTACAAATAATGCAGACGTACACTAAAATGGAAGCGCTTTATTTGCAGTATTTATCAGCACGCAGCAAGTTCAGTGGGGAGCCGCATTAAATGTTAACGTAACATGGGAAGAATCTGAGTGCGATGACGCTTCCTTACTTATGGTCATGCAGACTAAGAGTTGCTATTTCACTTTGTGTTGTTTGCTTCAATCAGAAGTCATTCCAGTTTCGTTGGATGCACTCTGGGGTAAAGTAGTCTACCAAATTGCACAAGTAGTGTTTGAAGAATAACTTAATAAGGACTGGAGCCAGAAAAAAAAAAAAAAAGAACAGAACACAGCATACCTGCACTTTTATGAAAAAGGAAGAACAAAGCAAATGAATATAAGCTGCAGTGCAAACTATACTACAATGCATTGCTACAAAAATAATAATTTAGGCAGTAAAAAAAATGTACTTTCACATCACGTTCCTGCTGGTGAAGCAGGTAAACAACTCAAATGAATAACCAAATGAATACTTATTACTTCTATACTATTCATTAAGGCTTCCTTTCATGCAGATCGCAACAAAGCGCCTTTTCACACCTTCACTCGGTGGTGGTATCTTGCCGTGCAGATGTTTTGGGTCTTTTTTGACAAGCTTTTAAGATATGGGATGGTCAGAAAAAATGGAATAATGACATTTTAATAACTTAACAACAATGACTTGAGAATAATGACCGGATAATGGATAATCTAACCTCTCTGAAAAAAGTTTGAGTCATTTTATTAACCTTCAAAGGAGTCTCCAATGAAAAACTATAGTTCTTTTTCTTTTTCAGATTCTCTTAGCAATATTTGGATGTAACACGAAAGAATAATAACAAGAAAAAAATATTACTAGGTACATATACCTTAAGGTGTAGCTCAATAAAAAAAGTTTTCAGTCGTTTCAACTTTTTTCTTATAGTGTTATGAGCTCTTGCAGCATATCTCGTCATATTAATGTCTTGGTCCCCCTCAGGCAGTTTTGGGCAGCTATTTTGAAACCACTATAAAATGAATAGAGAGAGATCCAAAAGTTCATTCTTACAATGGACAAACTCTACCTTGTAAAGCACTGATTTAAGAAAAAACTGTAAAGGTTGAAGTATGAAGTTTATAAAGCCTCAAATTGTAATTCTGCTTGGCACATGCAAAGTTGCACAGCCTTACAGACTTCATCACGACTCAATTCAGAATGCAGATGTAGCGAATGGCTCTCGCTCCTCCCACCAGAGCCTTGAACATATGCCAGGCTAATTTACACGATTCATACAGAGGCTATGAACCGTCATGAACCTCTTCTGTGCACGAGCCGCAGTTCAGCAACACGATTGGCTCGTGTGTTTACCTGTTCGGCCATCTCTGCTGCTGCGGGATAGATTTCTATTTGAGATTCTGTGCTAAGTCAAGTCTTGTGATTTCAGCGCTTACACAAACATGTACATAAATTAAGTTAGTGGCGGGTTTTCACATCCAAGTTCCTTTTTTTCACAAAATGGCATATCGCTCATATCTCATTCAGGCCCTGGGTTCAGCAGTCTGTCTAAACTCTTCTGTTTCAGAGCCTCACTTGTCTCAGTTGCTTTTGTTCTCCCTCAGGCCTTGCAGAAGTGCAATTTTCATTACAGCTTTCTTATGGGTTTGTGTCAGTGTCTTGCAGAAAGCTTTTACTCAGCCTCTTTTCCACTCCCCTGATATGTGACATCCTACAGTAAGCTTCCTTTTCATTTTTTCCCCCCCTGTCAGACTTAGATCATTTCAAAGTTCACACCAGAAGCGCAGTGTCCGTCCGAGAGGGACAAGGAGTGGTGTTGCTTTGTGGATCGCCCACTTCCTCAGGAGGTAAACTCTGCTGTTGTTTTGAGTCCTGCTGAAGTGTGATTAAAACATAATCTTGCTGCCACTGATTAGCCCCTTTTCTAATCACAGTTAATTCTCTTAATCACATTTAATATCAGAGAGCATCCAGGATCGTCTCATGCGCTTCCTTGTTTGCCTTCCAGACCTTACTTATGCATGGATCTTCAATGAGTACCCGTACTTCGTTCAGCAAGACAATCGGCGCTTCGTCTCCCAGCAGACGGGAAACCTTTACATTGCCAAGGTGGAGCCCTCTGATGTGGGCAACTACACGTGTGTAGTGATGAACAGCATCACAAAGGGCAAGGTTCAGAGCTCCCCCACGTCTCTGATCCTCAGGACAGATGGTAAGACACAGCTTGTGCCTTTGACGTGACAAGTATTGCCTTTCAGCCTCGCATTATGGGCCTTTCATTTTAAGGTGGCTTTAATCATTACCCCAGCGAGAGTGCTCTTTATCTCGTTGTACCTCACTGAAGTTGAGTCACAGAGGGCTAATGCCTGTAAGTAAAAAGTTGCTCCTCAATGTAGGCCAGCAAACAAAGCACCCAAATCTCTTCTTTGCTGACTTAGCTTCTCTTATAATTCGCAGTCCCTTTAAAAGCTTTCTCTTTGCTTTCACATGAATTCTCGGGCCTGTTCTCAGCGGCGTGTTGTTCTGTTCTCTGTTATGCTTTCATAGAACGAGTGAATAAAGATTGCCTTGGGAATGAATTAAACATAAGTCATACGTCAGTGGACCATTACATTGAGTGTTCTGGTGGTTCAGCCAGTTTCTACTCAGTGTACTGTACATGTAACTGCATAAATTTAAATCCCCTTGCATCACTTTCTGGTCGCGATCTTGAGTGCCTTTCCTGAATGCTGATATTAACAATGAAACACAACAGAGGTTAGGAACTGCCTACTCAAGCTTTGAAATAGCAGATTAAAAAAAAATCTCTAGATGAAAAATAATGCTCGGTGTATTTAAATTATTCCTCGCTGGGTTTTGGCTACACTCTGGTGACTGTACTCTTAAGCGATGCACGATTTTGAGTTTAGTTTACCCATGAGAGAGCGTTTGCTCATGTGCATTTCATTTTTTCCTCTGTTAGCTTTCCAGTGCTATTGTTTGGTCCATAATGCCAGCCGTAATGCTTGTAACTCATGCATAATGGAATACTGAGCAAGTTCTTGTGCTTGGTCCTCATAGGAGTGATGGGTGAATACGAGCCGAAAATAGAAGTTAATTTCCCAGACAATGTACCCGCCGCGAAAGGATCAACAGTTACGCTGGAATGTTTCGCCCTTGGGAAGTAAGCTGGATTTCCTCAAGCATGTTTTTAATCTTTCACTGTCTTTTCTTTCCATACAAGGAACATCTGGATTTCTAAGCAATTATGGTTCTTAGAGCGTGGCATCAAGCCACGATTGGTCTGAAAGCAACTTGTCGTTGGAATGGGTTAAGTCCAGACCAGGGATGTCAAACTCATTTTATATCCTGGGGGCACATACAGCCCACAGGAAATCTGTCAACATGACTCTTTGGGCTTAAATTGTAAGAAATAGTTGTGTAAAATTATCATAAATTATAAAACAAAGGTTTTGTCAAGAGAATGTCTTTTTTTTCTACTCACCCATTGTAAATAAAGACATTTCTGTAGTAGATAAGATCATTTAATTGTTTATCTGTTACTTCATTACTTGTTTTAGTATGAATGACAGTGGGGGAGGTCTTCATCAGTGGGAAAAGCTGTAAAATGTATAAAAATAAAGTTAAAGGTCCCCAAAAGTTATTTTCCAAAACCACTCAGTGGGCCAGATTGGAGTCTTTGCTGAGCCAATCTGTTTTGACACCCGTGGTCTTGACCATTTATCAGCAAAACGAAAAAAATAAGTACTGCAGTCCATCTGACGCTTTATTGCTACAGATTGTTACAGACACCTGCACCTGATTCCCCGCTGAGCTCTTCCTTCGCATGTGTCTCACAGCCCCGTCCCAGAAATCACCTGGAGGAGGGCCAACGGCGTTCCCTTCCCCAGCAAAGTCAAAATGAAGTACTCGAACGCCGTGCTGGAGATTCCCAGCTTTCAGCAGGACGACACGGGCGGTTACGAGTGCGTGGCCGAGAACAAGATGGGGAAGAACACAGTCACCGGTCGGCTGGCTTTTTATGGTACTGCGACTTTTGTTTGAGTTTTGAGACGACGCCACAGACAATTGAGTTAGACAAAATGGGTAAACAATCAATATCTCTGCTTCTTTCAGCAACGTCGACAATTGTCACGTCGTTAGACTTTGTAAATGGCAACAATTGTAATGTGATCGTTTAAAAGCTATAAGTAATTTTATAATAGCAAGAGCTCATTGTTATACACGCTACTTTAATGCACACACAAATCTCTGCCTTCTTCCTGCATTTTAAGCGTTTCACTGCAGCTATTACATTTTGGGTTCTTGGCTTGCTTCAGCCGCTGTGTTTTCCTGTGAATCTGTGAAAGAGGGAAAAATGACACTTGTGAAATTGGAAGTGACAGTATGTACAGTGCCACCGGAGTGAGCTGTGCTTATTATGAGCATTGCACTCATGAAACCCATGAAATTTCCTGAAAGCTGTAAATATATGAGAGACTTAGGGGGGGTTGTGTGCTGGATGGGAAACAAGCAGGACCTGACATTTATTATACGCAGAATTAAGGTGACAGTTTGGGGGGGTGAGTGCTGGTATCGGGTGCTGTTCGCCGGTCATGAGAGCTTCTTCCTTTGTGGTTCGGGGTTTTAATGTTAATCTTTGGGTTGCCTTGGGCTGCTGACACATTTAAGAGATGTAACTGATAGACTGAATTCAATTTTCTCTCCTCTAGCCTCTTAAAGGAAAACCCATTGACGACCCCCCCCCCCCCCCTTAATTTGGGCTGCCAATCTGCACACGCTTTCCTTTGAACTTATTTAGATGCAGCTTATTTAATACGATAATGCTCCTTCCTCGAAATCTGCCCTCTGGTTCTTGTCAGATAATTCACTCGAGGATAATTCTGTGTCCTCAGCAAAGCCTCAGTGGGTCCAGACAATGAAAGACACGGCTCTAGCCATTGAGGAGAGACTTTACTGGGAGTGTCGAGCCAACGGCAGGCCCAAACCCTCCTACACGTGGCTGAAGAACGGCCAACAGCTCCTCTCAGAGGTAAATTACCGGCTGTCGTCTGCCACCTACAAGTGTTTCATTTTAAAGACTTAATCTTCAGCTTCAGCTCTTCCTTTCATTTCCGAGAGCCTGGCATAAAACACACTGCTGTTTTCCCGAGTGTAATTCAGAGTGCGATGAGAGGAGAGGGTAAACATCTTACTAAGGTGTGCCAGTGATGAGACATGGATGTAACTGTCTCGTATTCTGCTTTACCTTGGCAGATTACAGAGTCTTAGAAAGTGGATGTGTACGGCTCCCGAGAGATTGCTCTATTTTATCTGAATGGAGTCAGTGCTTGTTTTTCATTATTCATGGTGCATGTTTAAGCTCCTTCATATTGAGGGACAATGGGTTTAATCTTCTGTGAAATATACTGTATATAGCACTACACCTAACTCTAGACCACCAGAGAAATACATGTGGTCTTGCATATTTTGAGATTTTTAAATTTGGCTGACCTCGATATGCCTCTGACACTTAATTTCTTACCTCTTACATGCATTATACTGTAGCAATAACCATCCTGATATCGTTCAAAACTAATGTTTAAATATCCTTATTTTATTTGAGGTTTATTGTTTTTACTGTTGTACGATTCAGAATATGATTTTCACCATGAAAGTTGCATTTTTATCTAATTTGTTTCATATTTATAGTACAGAATATAGCTAATGATTAAAAAAAACACTAGTAGGTGCTGTACTGTATATGGTTAATACTGAGAAAATAAATTAAAAAGTGCAGATATAATACAAAAAGCTCAAATATTGCATAGACTGGACCAAAAGTGCACAGGATAGGGAAAAAAAATGAATGTTCCATACTTAGAAAACAAAATTGTGCTTTGTGCTCATAGCGATAAATTATTTTGCAACAGCATCCTGATTTGATCCGCGTCCATTGACAGCACCTCTAAACAAATCCAGCACTTGCCAGAGCGCACCGCAGAAAGCAAAAGCAACCTGTAAGTGTAAGGAGAATAATTGCTTTCTTTCAACCTTTTCTTCACAGGACAGGATCCATGTGGAGGACGGAGTCCTGTCAGTGTCTGCGCTGACCCTGTCTGACGCTGGCATGTACCAGTGTGTGGCCGAGAATAAACACGGTGTCATATATCTTGCTGCTGAACTAATGGTTTTAGGTAGGATGGCATTTATCTCTCTTCTAAATCCTCAAATCTTTGTTGCCAAAAGGATCTTAAAGGTCATCTTTCTGTCATTCTTAAAGGTTGTCTGGATTAGCAGATAATGGGGTCAATGTGGATGTTTTTGTGGGGTCAGACACATTTAGATATATATATATTTTTCCCCCTTTACTTTGATGTGGGGATGAAGATGGTGTAATAGATGCCAAACTCATAGCTGAATAGTAAACACGAACTCTTACTGCAAAACCAATTAAAAGTTATAACAATATTTTCTGCTTCTTCTTTTATTAATACATAAAACTGGCTAAAAAACACCGTTACAGCGTCGATTTTTATGCCGGTTTGATTCGTCAGTTTTAAAAAACGATGTGTTTCAATTACTGTAAGATTTGAAAACTGGTGCTTGAAATGCTCAGTGAGATTTGCTGCAGTCTTGCACTAACGCCAGTTTGCTGTTTCCCACCAGCTTCTCCTCCAGACTTCACAGGGAACCTCCTCAGAGCTTTGCTCAAAGCCAAGACAGGAACTACAGTGACTTTAGAATGTAAACCCCAGGCCTATCCCATCGCTAGCATTTTATGGAAGAAAGGCAACCTGCCAATCCACACAAATGACAGGTAGTAACAGGGTTAACGTTATTCTGAAAAAGTCAATGTACACAGTTTTATAGGCTTGTTTTTTCCGTATATAAGCCAGTTATCTATCCCAGCTACACTCCTCTTTAGCCATCTTTGGTCTAATCAATATTTACCACACACACACACATGCTGCCTAACTGGAAGATGTCCATTATGTAGAATGCTGAAAAATCCAGAAGTCGGTGTTTATCTGATGGTAAAATGAGTCTTTGTTCTTGGCAGTCGGATTGTAAACTGCTCTCACTGTTTGTGTACTCCTATAGGATCACACTGTCCCCAGATGGAACGCTGAGGCTTGCCAACGTGAGCAAGTCTGATGCAGGCAGCTATACGTGCTTTGCTAGGAATAGATTTGGCATGTCAAGTACAACTGGAAGGCTCCTTGTTACCGGTAAGCTCTCCTGTTAAATAGCAGATTGTTTGTGCGCTCCACTTAGTAAGCAGAATTTTATGCACACTATGGATTAACACACGAGAGCTAGCGTACTGCAAGGACCCGAGTCAATAACTTGTAGTTAAATTTAAAAAAAGTAATAAATAAACTTTGAGGTTTTGTGCTGAGGTGTGTGTCTATACTTTGTAAGGTCTCTAGTCTTGCGATTAAGTAGACTAAATATTTCAGATAATCATTTGATTGTTTTGTTTTTATTTGAAGGGATGTAATAAAAACAAAAAAACTTTACGCGTGCATTATTGAGTCGTTTTGTCCGGACGCATTTTGCAGCGGCTGCAGTAATGCGCTTGGAAGGCGTTTGACGAAACACTCGATCATTGTTTTCCTCAAAGCAGTTGAGGCAACCAATTTAGTGCAATAAATGAAAGTGCCCTGAGTGGAAGCGGTGAGCACATTAGTGAGGTGGTGTTACAGATGCTGTTATTGTTGAGCGTGTTGTTGTTTTTTTCATTGGAGTTGAATGTTCTGTGAGTTTGTTATTGGTTTTTATTAATGTGCTGAATGATATTGTCTGCCGCTGTAACTGCCAAGGCCAGTTATTTTTTTTTAAATTACCGGAGTATTTTTTCACAGCCGTAAAGCATTCGGAGGCACAGAGCCATGACCCACACATTGATTATTAGTAGCTTGAGAACTGAGGGGACGCTTTTTTTATCCCTTGACAGCTTCTCCAAGGTAAGATATGAGAGTACAAATCCACTTGCTTTGTGTTGTATCTTCTTGATTTGATTCCTGCCGTTCATTATCTTGACTTTTTGAAGCACAGGAGGCCAAATGATTGCTATAGCAGACTTTAAAGCAGCGCTCTTCATTTTTTATTTTTTTTCGTTGTTGTACCGGTTGTGCAGAGCAGCTCATTACATGAAGTTTTATCTGATCCATGGTGTATTGTAATTGCTATCAGGATTTCTGAAGATTATGTGAGCCGTTTTAGTGGTGGCAAGGCTGCATGTTATCACACATTATTTGACTGAGTTTTTCATGAGACCTTCCTTTATATACACAGACTGCTCTGCCTGTGACTCACTGTATTGCGGAGCATGATTTTTGTGTCTCGGGAAGTGTTGTGTCACTACTCTGCTCCTATTTCCTGAAAATCAACAAAAGGGCTGCTCATCTGCTGGAAGTGAAAAGTCTCATGTCTCACATAAGATTGCCACCCTCCCCTTTAGAAATGGCTGGCTCTCACGTTTTTATTTTTCCTGGGTAGATCCAACCAGAATCATCCAGGGGCCAGTGGACACAGAGATCATTGTGGGCGAGAGCATTGTGTTACCCTGCCAGGTCACCAGCGATCCCGTCCTTGATGTTTCTTTCTCCTGGGCCTTCAATGGACAGCTCATCGCCAAGGGAGACGGTCACTTTGAATTTGTGGGTGGGGTGAGTGACCCACAGCCGTAGTTTTTTTGTTTTTGTTTTTTCTTATGTGCGAATGGGCACTTGGCACCTCTCCCCATCTTGCTTCACTTCATCCCTGCCATTAGTTTAAAGGGACAGCTTGTGGTTTGACACCCTGGTATTTCTTGGAGAGATAGAGCATGGCAAGTTTTGCTGCACTTGCTGTTATACCATCCTTTTTCTTTTGCTATTTTAAATTTCTCTCTGGTGGCAAAGAAGGCTGGGGAAAAGTCTTTGGCATGAAGCGTTATTAGATCATTTAAGACCTCTTAACTTCTAATTGTATTCTTGTGAATGGAAACATGGCAGCCGTCGTGTCAAAATACACTTCCTACATAGAAATCATCATGTAGGTAATGCGCTAGTTGCTCAGCCATTGTGACAGGTTGTCTTCTATTTGAGCACACTTCTCTTACTCTTGCTCAGTCTTCTGAAGTCATCTATTTTTTAATACGTTGGCTGGTCTCTTCAAATTCTGCTTTGACATGGCCTGCTGCACAGCCTCTTCATAACGGGAAGGAATACGTATTATTAGAGGTGCCTTGTAAAGGAATCAAAGCATGGCAGAGACCCAAACGACAAAACACTTTGAGAACATCCTCGCACCCTTTGAGATTAACCATTCTTCTTGGGTGTGTGTGTGTATGCGTTTGACTGACAATGTTCTTATCTGAAAAGAGACTCCTTCCCCAGAAATGCTCAAATGTCCCCAGTCCAAAGAGATTATCAACTTAACTTTGCTGCTTCAGGGAATTTAATTTCCATAATTAAACCACATTGGCTGTGCTGCCACGTTTTCCTGCCAAAGCCAAGAGAACGATTTCACCACTAATTTACCATTTTCTGCTTACGGGTGTCCTCTTAGATGAGAGCCTTTTCTTTTCTTTTTTTTGTTTTCTTCTCCAAATGAGCAAAAGCTGCCTGCTGTACTCAGTAGTAAAAGCTTATTTATGTAGTTGCTTGCAACAGGTCTTGAAGGTCACAGCACTGACCTCTGCAAAAGGCGGGTAAAGCAGTCGAGACCTTGTCAGACACAAAAACTCAATTTACTCTCTGTTGTTTTTGTGAATTTTGGCCTTTTTCTTTTCCATTCGAGCTCATGTTGAACAGCTGTTTGTGACCTGATACTGTATATACACAGAATTTCTCCCAGAAACACTGTGCAGCCACTTTTCCTCAGCAATTTCCAAGCTAAGTACTGTAACTAAAGGATATGCAAACGGTTTTTAGAGCTGCTATTTACTGTGTCTTTATATATGCTTTGCTACCTTTTTTAATAAGCTGTCACGAGGTCCATTATCTTTCATGCTACATAAAGCTCTCTTTCCTCCTTCGATAGAGAACAGCAGGAGATCTTATGATCAGGAACATTCAGCTTTACCATGCTGGCAAATACATCTGTGTGGTGGACACGGACGTGGAGAGTCTATCAGCCGTGGCTGTATTGATTGTGAAAGGTAAGAAAAGCTCGTCTCTGCTCTGCAGTTACCAATTAAAATAGGGCTTACAGCCAGGGATGTTTAATGGGTAAAAAAAAAAGGGAGAGAGAGAAATTAAAAAAAGTAGACTCAACGTAAAGTGGATGATGGATGCAGCCTCAGTAAAAAGAAGTCAGTAGTCTTTAAGTGTTACTGAGCAGAGCAGTGTTAAAGAGATTTCAGAGAGATTACATCGCTATGCTTTGCTGAGAATTAAAATAAAAAATCTTTTGAGGCGTGCAGTTTTCGATAGGGTTTTTAAACTCAAATAGGTTTGTTTTAGATTGAGATTGCAGTGCAACCAAAGTGTCCATATTCTCATCAGAATCACCCTGGATATCATCAGAGTGTTTATTTCTACTACAAGGCGCTTCATTACATCAAACAGAGGAAGGCGCTTTCCTTTTCTCTGGCGCTCAGAGATGTTTTTGGAAGAAAACTTCACAAAACTGTGTGAAATTCTAAGAGTACGAGCCATACATTTTTTAGGATGTGTTCCTTTTTCTCTCTCTCCCTGTCTTTTAATGACCAGTTTTCAATATTGTTGCAGTGTACTTGACAGCAGAATGCTTACATGCCTGTCTGCGCTCACTCATGCAGTATGTATAGCTCCTGAGAGACATTATTGTCGAGAGCTACATTTGGCAGAACAAAATAACTTTTGTTATTTATTTCAGGGAGGGGTGTGTTTGTGTTGCTCGTGGAATTGGAGGAGGGATGTTTCGGGGTGGAATCAATACACCAAATAGCCCAGCAAATTGACACCACCCAAATATGCTAAATGTCAGATGAGGTGAGGGATGATTTTAGTGTCAGGATTTGAAAAGGTTGAATCCATAGCTTTATCTTGCAAGGATAACAAGTTGCTATTTAACTTGAGGCGCAGAAGCTCTTCTTAATAAGCATTTCTTTACGAATGACTGCGGACAAAGAAAAATAGGAAGTAATGCTGTTTATCCAGCTGGAGCAATATCAAGTCCAGGGAAATGGATTGGCCTCCTGACTGGAGACAGGAGACAGGAGTGTGACTCAAGATTGTGCATTATTTACACTTCCTGCTCGTGGCGGCTGTCACAGATGTCTCAAAGTTTGGATCGAATAGCTTCAAATTCTGGGTGGAAAACACCACATAAACCATTCAGCAAGCAAACGTTGACATCCCAAAATACAAAATATTAACGCAACACGTGGAGTAGAAACCAACAGATAAGAGCCGGTTTTCAAATGCACCTTTTACATGGGTGAAAGCAGCAATGCAGTGATGATAAAATAGTCAATTTAAGAAAAATATCAAAACTAACAAATAAAAAACAGTTGCTTGACAGAAAAATGGATTAATGACAGTTTTACTATCAAAGCACCAACGTGTAAACAGCGGTTTGCATATAAAGTAGATGTATTTGAAGTCATTTTCATGGTAACATGGGGCATTAAATTCATTTTCATTTTCCAAAAACGGTGTATTTCATACAGGTAAGACTCACCAGATATCTCATGGCACAATCAAATATTATTATTGCAGTATGAGCATTGCAATAACATATATTGTGAGTTATCAACATCTTTTTGAACTGCAAATGATGTCCTCAAAGTTAAACTTTGTCAATATCTGTTTTTCCAAGAAGATAAAGTTATCACGCTGCAATTTTGATTTTGTTTTTGTTTGTTTTTTTAAGGCAAAATTAGATCAAGCATACCAATCAAAGTACAACATTCAACTCTTTGACAGAGACTCATTCAGACTGATGGCAACATGTTACCAATAAGACAGCAATTAATTGCAAACCTTCGACATTCTTTCTGAGAGTGATTGCAGTCACTCCAAATCAGACTACAACTGTTTGTCATGGTCCTGGGTCTTTTGACCCAGCGTTTTAAGTTTGAGTTTATTTTGTTCATTAGATTATCTAAGTTCATTGGGTTATTAGACTCCTTGTGTTTTCTTCCCCTGTATTTAAGCGTCCCCTCACCCTTCGTGTTTCATGCTGCGTGTCTTATGTTATCAAGTTTGTATTATCATGCCTAAGTGTTTCTAGTTCTTATTATTTCCCCCTCCGTTTCCAACCATGTTAAATCTCCCCTGCTCTTCATGCTTTTCATGTCTGTGTCTTACGTTGTCAAGTTCTGGTTGTCGTGTCTAAGTCTGCATGTTTCCTGTTTTATTTTGAAAAGGGGTCTTGTGTTCTGTGCTCATGCGGTTAGTTTTACTCTTGCCTGTGCATCATTATGTTTATCCTAGTCAGCTGTTTCCTCATGTGTCTCCACTTCCCCTAATCACCTCCTGTGTATTTAAGTCCTCTGTTTTCAGTGTGTGATTGTCAGGTCGTCTGTTGTCCACGCCATGTTTCCGATGCCATGCCATGCTTCCAAGTTTCTTGTCTAGGTTTTTCTTATTGTTTGTTTAGATTCCCCAGTTTAGGTTTGTGTTAATTTTGCTTCAGTTTGCCTTGCCCTTTGTTTGTACCTTTTCTACCAGCCATATTAAACGGCTCGCCTTTTGTTAACATTTCAAGTTCTGTTCCCTGTTCCTTGGAGTCTGCGTTTTGGGTCCTTTTCTCAATTCATACAGTCTGCCCTCGCCAGATTGTGACACTGTTTGCAGAAAGGTTACCTCCTATCAGGCAACCTGTGCAATCACTTTGCAATCAAAATGTGTAGTGAGTGTGCAACATTGCTCTGTGCAACCATTTAGTCACCGGAAGCTGAAATCAGTCCCAGAATGTGAAGAAAATTCAAAACAAACAGCTGGCGGCTGCTTTTGTTAATTTTTAGATGTAAGCATGACTAACATTAACTCAAGATTTTAGTGCATGAAATTAGCCCTTTTGTATATAGTATTCACAGAATATTCAGATTTATGTAATAAAATATTGATATTTAGTGTCCCTGTATCGATAGAGTATCATAATACATGTCTATGCTAGTACTTGAGATTTTTTCTAGTCTTTGTTTTTTGGGGGGAAATATAGGATAACATGCCTTTCTGGATGTCCTGCAGTTTAGGTGTTTGTCTTCAAACTGTTGTAGCTTGTAGCTACGTGTTATTAAATGAAAAGAGGTCATTTGGAAGGAAAGGAAATGTAGCTCACAGGTGTAAGTATTTACAGTTTGATCAAATCTAATAAGAACTTTAGAGCGGAGGCTCAGATGAAAGTAGAAGATAGTGACAGGACTAAACCCTGATGATGGTGGAGCAGAGTAATCAGATGAGTTCAGTTAAGATACCCTGGACAACTTGTGGAAATGGAAGAAGCATTTGTGATAGACAGGCTGCTGACAGGCAGAGTGAGAACAGTGTCTCCGGGCTAATTGGGCAAAAGTAGTGAGTTGAAATTGAGAAAGAGCTGAGTTTGACAGCGTGGGAAAATGAAAGTGACAAAAAAATAGTAGTAATAGTCCAAATCAGTAAGGAGGAGCAGAGGCTCCCTTATTGAACTTATAAAAAAGATTATTTCGCATTACATTTGAAATGTAGCACAGTTCTTTTTTTTTTTTAATCATTCAAAGAGGCAATTAAAGAATAAGAACCTCATTATTTAAATAAAATTCACAACTAAATGCACTGTCTGCCACCTCTCATCTTCCCAGAGAAATTGTCCTAGTCTGTCCCTGATTTTAATTGAACTAATTTGTCTAAAGACACTGTCCCATGTTGTGAGCAATATTTAAAGCAAAGACTGAATCTGCTGTTTGGTTTAGTTTTTATGTTTTTTTAAAGAGTTTTTTCTTCCAATTTAAATTCACTCCCCTTTCTTTTGCGAAGGGTGCCGAAATGTTAGAGATAAATAGCTCAAAACCTTGACAAATAAGATCAAACCATTCTGCGTGGCTGTATAATTTAAGAGGAAGGTGAGGAAACATGAAAGCACAGCTAGCTTCCCCCAGTGGCTGCATTTGCATGTTCTTAAAAAAAAAAAGAAAAATCTATTTTAATGTTAAGACAAACAACAGCAAGACGTCTCCTTTCACCGGGATTCTGCAGCAGCACGTTTACGATCGTGGTAACAGTGATTGTTGGCGTTACTGGCATCAAACATATTGTTACAATCATGTATATTAGTCAGCTCGATAATTTTGCAGGGTGTTATTTACAATGGGGTTTCGCTCCTTTCCTCTCACAGCGCTGAAGGTCAATGATAATCGCTCCTGACACAAAGACTCTTGAGTGATCATCTGGGTTCTTGTTTTTCACAATGGGTGTGGAAAAAAACCCGTTTTAGATGCCTCACAAACACTCCACTGGGTGGTGATGGTGGCTCTGGAGAAGGTCACAATATAAGGATAATATCACAGTCATTAGCATTCGAACCACTTGGGGAACACTTGTGCTTGTTTGACAGCTGCACCACCACCATCATCATCATTATCCCGAGAGATAGTTTTTAGGGAAATACAACTCATGACAGTCAATGTAACACTTCAGAACGATGTGTTTTCACACTGGTATTTCGACCCGCTTATGATATGCTCTTGTTTAGTTCTGGCACGTGTTGCAGCACATTTTGAGAATTTGGGAAATATTTGGTTGAGATCGGAATAATATCGCCAGTGTCAGTAAATACAGCCGGTTATTAATTTTCCCTGTCTGTCCATATTAATAACAGATTATTTGAACACCCTCGAGACACTGACAGGAGCCTCTTGCCTCAGCCAATGAAATGTAATTAAGAGGATAAGGAATTGATCTTTGATTGTGTGTCCTATTAATATGTATTAATGAGGCCAGTGTATTAAAGTTGCTTTTTTTCATCAATAGCCACTAATGAGTTTTACAGAGATCAATATCTCTAAAGCCACGGTTTTAAGGCCAAATGTATGAGGGCAAAACGTCCAAGGCTTCAGTAAACAAAAGGATGTCGCTCAGCAGTTACTTGCTCAGCTTAATCCAATATATCCTTGCATGCATACATAGACATATACATACATGCTGCAGGAGATATGAAAACAAAAGGATTTGTGCTTCCAGACAATTGATTGTTTACTAAAATAATCATGCTACACTTTAATAATTAGTATATTTTGCTTCAGATTAGAAACCACTTCAGAGCTGGTGGGGAGTGCGAGAAGAGCAAGGGGCGTTATTATTCTGCGGTCTATCTCACAGCTCTCTAGTGGTCTATTATTTCTGATGAGCTGACACCTTCATTAGAATAGGAACCCGCAGATGAAACTAAAGTAAAACATCACACCGCTTAATTGGTGGGATAATAAAAATAAATGATAAAACTCTGTTTCCTTGGGGCTGTGAGGCCCCTTTTTCATCTTTTACCTTTTAATTTGACTCCCTGCATCCACTTAGGTCTGCTGTTTCATCGATCAATTACCGGGAGGATTACGGGGAAAGGGAAGGATTACAAGTTGGGTGAATATTGGAGAATAAATCTTGAATTAACTTTTAATACTTTGTGAAGGGCATTACATCTTCTCAGCTGAAAGCTTTTTTCAGAATGTTCTCTCGCTGATGTTGATTGAAAGATATGAAGGCTATATAGCGATATCATTTTGGCCGACGCATGTGTGTGTGTGCTTTTCCTTTATATGCCACTAAATGTCATGTTTTCCTTGCAAAACGTGCGAGTATACTATTCTGTAGCGTCGTCTGTGCCTCTGCATGTGCGAATACCTCACAATATCTGTTCTTGTGATTGAGCCAGGCCCTCCCAGCCCTCCAGACTCAGTGACGGTGGAGGAGGTGACAGACAGTACAGCCCAGCTGGCGTGGAGCCCCGGCAGAGACAACGGCAGCCCCATCACCAATTACCTCATTCAAACCCGAACTCCCTTCACTGTGGGCTGGCAGAGGGTTAACACAGGTGACGCAGTACTTGACGATAAATTTTCATCTTATAGCACATGAGATATTATTCAGATAATTCACAGATGTCCACAGGGAAATGCTGTTATTTCTCTTCCCCAGTTGGCAGGTGGGTCAGTGTATGGGGTCAGCTAGAAAAAAGGGTAGAGATTCATGTTCTTACTCAAGACAGTGAAAGGTCCTTCTTGCTGCTGTACTGTGCAAAAGTGTTGAGCGATCACTGATTCTTTCATATGTTGTTGAGAAAATTGGAAACATAAAATATAAGTGTCATATTTCGGCTGTGTGCAGGCAGGAGAAGGACCCAAACGCAAAACTCACCACACAGGAATTAAACCCAAAAAGCTGCTTTATTGCAGAATGGCACAAAAACTATAACAAAACTAAACAGGGACATGGATGACAAAAATACAGCCATGAGGAAGACTACAACACTGACAAAGACACAGGGCTTAAATATACTGAGGGATAACGAGGGAATGAGACACAGAAGGAGAGCACAGCTGGGAGTAATCAGGCTGGACGAGACGAGGGAAGCAAAACTAGAAACACTGACATGAGACACGGACCTTCAAAGTAAAACAGGAAACACACTGACTGAACTCTAGACATGTAAACTTAACAGCAACTGGGGAGACAGAACATAGGAACCTGAAACATGGTACAGAAAGGCACAGTAGACACAACATGGAACACAGGGAAGCCATATTACAAAACCTAAGAAATAAACTATGATAACCATAACTGAAACCTGGGGAAATAACAAACACAGTACAACAAAGGACTCAAAACATAAACCATAATATAAAAACACAAGAACTCAAAAAGCTGGGTCAGAACAACCCAGAACCGTGACAATAAAACAGTTTGTACAACTCTAATGAGCTTAAAAGTTGATATCTGGTATGATCGCCTCTCATAGGCAAACCTTCTTGTCATTTCTTTAAGTAGTCTCCAGGAATAGCTCTTCCGGCTTCTTGAAGGACATTCAAAGCTCTTCTTTGCATGTTAGATACCTTTAGATGATCCCACACTTGCTTCACTGTTGGGGTTCTGAGGAGACCAGTCCATAAATGATATTGTTTCATTGTGTGTTTTTCAATCCAGGTATGATTTTTCCTGCAATGGCAACTGCAAAAAGCCAATCAGCTTTCCAAGTGGTATTACATGGTGACTCAAAATTTTACTTTTCTCTGTTCATAATTCAATTAATTTTTGACAAGATCGCCAACCCCACTGGCTAAAATAAAGCCCCAAACCGTGACAGAGCCTCTGCTGTGTTTTGCAGATGGCTATAGACACTCACTGTTGACCTCCTTCTTACCCATCGATGACAATTTGAACCTAAAATGTCAAATTTGGACCTGCAGAGTCTCAATAATACCTGTAGGGACGCCTCCAGATTTTTTTCATAGGAGTGGCCATATGGGAGCCATTAAAAATATTGGGGTGGCACACCAAAAACAAAATTTCCAGTTTTATTATGCTGTTGTCAAATATAGAGAAAGGAAGAATTATATACCTGGTTAGTTTCCTGCTGTTAAAGTTGATATCACTGAAAATAGGTACATAAGAAACCCATATAAGATTTTGAAGTCCATAATAATCTGTTTTAACTGATTGATTGATTTACTGACTAGAAGTCCCAACCACTGCTTTAATGATTCTCAACAGAGCTGAGCAGATGCAGATTAAGATTCACACTCCAAGAATGGAGTTAAGTTTAGGAGCAAACTTGTTCAGGAAAGACAAATAAGTATTAGATCACGTAAGAGTGTGAACTGTTGTTGATGTACCAGTGATCTGTGCAGGGATTGGCACCAGCTTTGCTGCAACCTGATATCATCATCATCATCATAGTTTATTTATATAGCACTTTAAAAACACACAAGGCTGACCAAAGTGCTGAACAGTAGAAATATAAGAGATACAATAAGAATAATATCTCAATGAATCAAATACCTGCAAATATTATTTTAAACAATTACTATTATACTATTACTATCACACAGTCACTTAGGTCACTAGTTCTTTCTCTAGAAATAAGACTTTCAAACACCACACAGAGACCTTCATGTGTTTGAAAACCAACTATTTACTGGTACAAAACAAAATCATCTGGACTAATCAGATGGATCAGCTGAGGGCAGGATGCATCTCTCAGGTCTATCAGCTGGTGGATTTTTTTTCCTATTTCTTAAGGGCATGATTTTCAGATACTGTTCGTCTGCTGTAGATAGTTTCTTAGGCCTGTCACTTCTTCTGTCTTCCACCTGTCCTTTTAAGGACACTGCACACCACGTTGAGATATGTCAAGTTTTCAGCTAATAGCACTTTGGGAATCACCTTGTTGCTGCAAAAAATATGATTTGATGCCTGTCAAACTGTTATCTTTGGCATTTTTTGGAGATTCAACTAAAGAAATGAGAACAACTTATGTGTTCTTATGACAGTTTGTTGGTAACAAACTATCTAACGATAAAAAATTTCCAATTTGTCTGTAGAACACTGGTTCATCCCCTGATTTAGGTGGCTTTTTATGCTAGTGATAAGTGTCTTAACAAACAAAAAAAACATATATATGGTCAGGTGCAAGGTCTGAACTAAAAAAGAGTGAAAAATCTGTCAGTGTCCAGTGGAGAACTTTGAAATCCTGGGGAACTGTTGTTCAAGGCCACTTTAAAAATGACAAGAAAATCTGGCTACTTAGGAAATATATAAAGAGATGAGGCTTGTTTTGGTGGCTCCATATTTTTTTTCATTATTACTTTTTCATTTTAGCCACTTCGATGACCTTCTGTGTACTCATGCTAAGTCAACACCAGCGTCCTTTTCATCTTTTCAAGTCAAGTCTGTTTTTGTCACAGCTTGGTCCTGAAGCATCTACACAAGCCTAATTTCTACTCCCATCCACAGCCATGAATGGATGAAAACATCATTTGCATATAAAATTGCCATTTCCACCAGAAGTTATTGGACATAGCAAAGAAACAAAACAGCAAACAAGCAATTTCACTGAATGTGAAACTGAGACACTCATCTGAGAAGTGGAGAAAAGGGAATGTGTTTTATTTGGTACCCTCAGCTTTGGAAATACAAACAGAATCAAACCCACTGAATGGGAAAAAAGAACTGAAGCTATCAACTCTGCTAGGGTAAAAGGACCCTAGCAGAAAATAAACAAAGAAAGAAAAGGACCAGAGGCAAGAGGAGTTTGGAGAAAGACAGACAGTCATTACGCACAGCTGCAGCTTTTTCCTAAGGTTTTCAAAATGTAACACTCAAAAAATGTTCTTCACCCTCAGTAGACATGAAGCAATAATTTTGATTAAAATGCAACTGAGATGCACAAAACGAAAGGTTTATTCATTCAAGTAATTAATCATTAAGGTATAAACTCAATGCATTGCAATCAAGTAAATTTCATTAATCCATTAAATGAAACATTTTACATTGTACTTATGTGGGAAAACTTAAACATAGGTGCACATGCTGTCATTTTTTATTCGTCTCTTATAAATGTGAGTTTATATGAAAAAGGCAAATACCAGGCTTTTTCTGCATTCTTAATGATCTGGGTCCAGGTGTCTAGAAAAGGTTGAATGCATATACTGCAGTTGTTTTTATTAGTTTACTTAAAAAGGGTAAGGCTTATAATAATAAACAGTATAAATAATAACAGTTATAATAACAATAAATCAGCTGGGGTGAGCATAAAGGCAGATTTTTACCAGTCATGGCAGATGGCCGGCCCTTCCTGCGCCTGGGTCGGCTGGAGGTTTCTTCCTGTTAAAAGGCAGTTCTTCCTTCCCACTGTCAACTAGTGCTTGCTCATAGGGGATCGTCGCATGTGTGAGGCTTTTTTTGAGACAATTGAGTTTAACTTAAAAGTATATTGTACAGATTTTATATAGAAAAGTTTGACCTAAATGAGAAAGTAGGAGTTGCTTCACGGTAAAATTCCTGTAATCAAATTTTTACCAATCCTGCAACTGTTTGTAACAAAAAAGGGGCATGATGAATTGACAAAGTCAAATGCTGATCACAGAACTTTCTGAGCACTACAGAGCTTGTTCTGGTTTTCTGGACTGCACCTGTTTTGCTTCCCTGTTATTGGTTTTATCCAATCTCATTATGGCTAAAACAGTCCTGTAATTTAAGTAAAAACGGTGTAAAGGCTGCATTTCACAAAAAAACAACTGCTTGGTTAATTCGGTGGGGGGAAAAAAATCACATCTAAAAAGCTTAGATGTTTCCCTCCGGAATTAGCTGAGAGCAAAGCAAAGCTGAAAGGAGAGAAAACACTGGAGATCAACACAACTGAGAAATCACTTATGATATCTAACATTGGCCTGTATGTGCTGGAGGTGTACATTGGCAGCTGTTTGCTGAGAAGCTGCGTCAGGCTGGCGACCTGTCCAGAATGTACCCCGCCTCTCGCCCTAGCGTAGCTCAGATAGGCTCCAGACCCCTGACAAGGATAAGACGAAGAGAATGAATGGATAGATGGACATTTGAGAACACCACAACGAGTCAGCTTTTTCACTGTAGCTGTTTGTGCTGTACCGAAGTAGCGAACAAATGTCATTGCACGTTTCAAGCCAATGGCTGTAGGTTTTTTATTGGCATTTCATTGGATCCCTCAGTGTTACTATCAAGGAAGACGCCGCTGTGCACAGCAGGGCTGACAGTTAAACCATTTACTGTCCTTTGTCCGAAATCCGCTATCCTCCAGCCACCTTCTACAGTCATGACTCAAAACCAGCTTGCATTCAACACTTTATTGACCAGGCTACGCTGCTTAAACAGTGTATGTGTGCATAATTGTTCTCTTGCTTTAGTTGTAGCTGTTCACTTGTATACATGTAGGCTCTTGCAAAGACCTTCCGTCTGCAATGTTTTCTTTTATTCTTAGTCCCGGAGATAATCGATGGGAACACACTGACAGCCACCGTGGTGGACCTCAATGCCTGGGTTGAATATGACTTTCGGGTACTGGCAAAAAACAGCGTTGGTGTCGGAGAACCCAGCCCAGTGTCCGTGAAGACCAGGACAGAGGATGCAGGTACTGCGTATTGATTTCCCTTTTTGTGCTATAACTTGCCTTTATGCGGCTTTATATATATGTGTTTTTATACTGAAATGTGATCATGGTCTGTGTTTTGTAGTTCCAGATGCAGTGCCAGGTGATGTGGGTGGAGGTGGTGGAAGCAGATATGAACTGGTTATCACGTGGGAGGTAAATCATCAGTCTTATGCTCTAGTCTGTTATTCAAAGTGCCCGGAGTCAGTGTCGTTGTCATCTTAAACGAGGTTCTAAATATTCCTCGCTAAACCAAAGCACCTGCTCTGTTTTGCTTGTGGGTGTCATAAATTTGGGGTCAATGGGAGTCTGTCGTTGCTGTAATTTCTCAAATTGCTTGCATGTAAGGCAGCAGCAGCGTATACAACAGAGAAGTAAATCTGACAGATATTCTCATTTGTGAGTCTCAGATCTGTGATGAATTACTGTTCAGACTAATCTACAATGCTCAAATATAGCAGTAAGGAGTCGAATGGAAGAATAACAGTGCTGGCATTGTACAAGTCATTACTTTCTGTGTTATCTCGGTAATGAGCGCAGGTTTTTAAAATGGCATTTTTACTGCTCCTTTTATTTCATCAGGTGGGTTGCAAAAGCAATTTGTGGGTCATGCACTTTTTTTGACATTATGAGAGACGGTGGTGACTGCGTGAGCCCGGCGGTGGTGTGAACGTGAGTGGTTTGTATATGTTTTAATATCACTATAGTTTTGTGTTTCACTCTCAGCCTGTTCCCGAAGAACTACAGAATGGTGAGAGCTTTGGTTACATCATCGCTTTCCGCGCCTTCGGAGAAGCTAGCTGGACTCACGTGGCCACCTCCGCCCCTGGCGCGTCGCGCTACGTGTACCGCAACGACAGCATCGCGCCCTTCTCTCCGTTTCACGTTAAGGTTGGCACTTACAACAGCAAAGGACAGGGTCCCTTCAGCCCCGTGGTCACCATCTACTCTGCGGAGACAGGTAAAAGGGTGGACGTGAGTGGAATCTGAGCAAAGCCCCCAAAGTAGATTTTTTTGTTTTTTTATCGGATTGGATTAAAACTGCTCGGTAGATAAAAACACACGCAGAAAAATAAATCTGCAGAAATATCTTTATATGGACGAGGTACAAAATCATGGGAACACATTTATGTACGAACCAGCAGATTGCCTTCAAATATCACCGCTGTATTAAAATGCTGCGCCACAGTAAAAACTGGTTGGCATTTAGATCTGTGCTACCTCTCAGTATGCTGAAGGGTGTGGGGTGGGGGTGGGGGGGGGGTGTCTCTGTGTGTAGTGTAGTGTTAGTCAATTTACCAGCAGCACCTGTGTGTGATGATTCATCTGAGTAGAGATCAAAAGAATGCGCACAGTTATAAATGTAAAAATTGAAGAGATTTGTTCTGCTCGTTTCTGTGCTTTTGGAAGACGGCGGCACAGCTCAGTCTCCCGTTGTCTGTTTTCAGAGCCAAGTGAGAAGCCAGCGGGAGTTAGGGCCAGAAGTGTCTCAGCCTCTGAGATTGAGGTGAATTGGCAGGCTCTCTCCTTCATCCCTGAAAGGGTTCTGGGCTATGAGGTACATTTTACTCTTTTAAATGGAAATAGAAATCACACACACATTCTCACAAGCAACACGATTCAAATGCTCACCATCAACCCTGTTGTACCTCAAAACCATCACTTCCAAACTCTGCGTCGCCATGGAAATGGCTGTTTCACTTGGCCGACTGTTATTGCCAAAATTATACAGCTCTTTGTGGCAACACAACAGGAAAACATGTCAGAGCGTTTTCAAGAGAACAAAAGAAAATTGCCTGGCCACATGCCTTTTCATGTTGCTGTCATTCATGGGATATCATGATAGCAATATCGGGCCTTGTGTCACGGCACTGGGAAATGCTACACTGGAAATGCATGGAGCACAGCACAGCAGCAACACGGGTCTAGATGTGATGTGTTTTTACTTTCCTCTGAGTAAAACATTAAACTGTTACACTTCAAACCAGGAACTGCTGATTTCATCCCTTCTTACCTTTAAAAACTAGGACACCCTGATTGCCTCGTCCACATACCTCTGATGGAATAATCAGGATGATCAAAGGGCTTTAATGAAAGATGTTGTTATTCTTTTGCTCAATAAAGTCAAAGTTGTTTCCATAACTCCATCTGCGAAAGTAGATTTCTTTTTTTACTCTTTTTTTTTTGTTTGTTGCTGTTTATATCTGAGCTGCTTCTATGATATTAGACACTGAATAATGATGACGGAAAAGTGAATGACTGCTTAAAAAGGATTTCATTTGGGATCATTTATTTCCAGGCTAATGGTTTGGATAATAACAAAAATCTCTTACGTTTATTTTAAATACATTTTGCTGGCACTCGATCTGTAGCATAACTGTTTAAAAGCCATTTTTAATCAGGCAGCTTTCCATTAAAGAAAAAAATATTGCCACATTACAAAGCCATGAGGTATTGTTAAAACAATTAGATAGTCAAGCAACAATCAAAAGAATTGATTGGCAATTTAATATCAATGAATAGTTTCAGTCATTAAGTACAGAGGCTTTATAGTTCCCTGCTCCACACTTGGGAGTATTTGCTGCTTTTCTCTTTTTGGTGTTTGTTGGAAAAACACTTTTACACTGAATATTTTTATTATTTTTTGGCAATTAATATATGTTAATTAATCAGCGAGGAGACTAATCATTCATCTATGTTCGAATGTATGTACATTTTAAACCATTTCTAGGAGCTGTAAGGATTTGTAATGTGAGATATCAAATATCCAGCTGGAAAGGTAAAAGAAAACCGTGATCTTTCTTCAGAGAATACAATCAAAGCCTTTTATTTAAAATTCCACAGTTCTTTCAAGACATCAAATGTAGCGTATTTGCAAGCATCCTTTTATGCCACATGGGCTAGAAAGCACATAAAGAATAGATGTACACATTTTGCTCCAATCCAAAGCCTTCTATCCCGAATGACGTGCTCTCTTTCTGAAAATAGGTGGCTTACTGGGAAGATGACACTAAACCAGAGACCATGGGGAAAGTTAGAGTGCCTTGGAACCAAACCTCGGCCACAGTGAGTGGCTTGGCAGGAAATACACAGTATTTCCTAACAGTCAGCGCCTTCAATACAGCAGGCACTAGCCCATTCCTCCCTGCAATCAATGTCACCACAAAAAAGCCACGTAAGTTGCGGCACACAATACTGCTGCTCAAGGGTTTGATTTTTGTGACTACACTGCTTAGAATTCAGAGGTGGAAACAGTTAGTGGTTTAATTGAAGTCTATTCTTAGCTTTTCCAATAATGCTGGGGAAATCTAGCATGTGTTGAAACGTGTCTGCATCCAAGTCCAGTAATGCAGTGCAGCGTTACAAAAACAGAATGCATGTAAAGGATAACTATGCAAATATAATAGGCTAAATCTGAGAGATTGTATTGTTGTGAAAAAATATGGTCTTTTTCACAGGAACACATGCCAAAAAAGTTAGATCAAAAAAATATAAAAGGAAAGTCCCAGAGAGGATGTAAAGATAGGGAGGGTTTTATCACTCTGTGTAAAATTGTAAAGCCTTTGGGGATTTTATCATCGACAGGACAAAATATTAAAAGATTAAGAGAACCCAGAGAAATCTTGGTGTGCAGGGGAAGAGGGCTGAAAACCAGTTTGGATAGCACCATGCTCTGCAGGCCCTCGGGTATCACTGCATTCAAAATAGACATGGTTCTTCACTGCATGCAAAAAATGCATGTCCACGTACATAGCGTGAGTAGCTTGTACTTCTCTATGAGCACTTAAATTCATCATGTAAATATTCCAGATTTAGCCACATAGACTAATTTTAATATGTGGTGCCTCCCAGGTTGATGGCATATTTTATCACATAGCAAATAATCGAGGCGCAGAGCTGTCGAGCAGTTGATTTCTATTTAATGCAAAAAATATAAAAAATATATCTTTCTTAGGACTGCCGCCTCCCTTTATTCCCAAATGCTTGCAAAGTCTTCTTAAAAGGAGATGAAGTAGCAAACGTTTCCCTGTTGCGAACCTTTAAAAACACATTAAGTTCATAATGATCGCATATTATTCAAAAACATTAAGTCATCTCATTTACCACATTTGACATAGTAGTTTCAATTTAAAGCGGAGTATGAAGATTTGTTGAGCAGTGGTTAGAGACGTGCTGGAACACAGACTAGCAACAGTTCATGTAACAAACACAGAGTCTTCATCTCAATGCCGACAATTTCAAGTCAGCAGCAGGAGGCAGATTAGCGTGCTTAACCCGAATAAAGCTGTTTTATACACCATTAGTTTGCTTTGTACAAGAGCTGAAGCAGGTCTGATTTAATGCCCTGTGAGCAAAAGTTGCCTCCAAAAACCCCCCGAAGGAATAGCCAACATGGTTTTGTTAGCCTTTAGCTTAGTCATCAGCCTGACCCGCTTATATCTTTTCTGCTTCCAAGCACACTGCTTCCACTTGACTCTGTGTAACCAGACCTTGATCTGTCAGTCCCCTGACGAGGGCCTTGTGTCCTCAGTAGTCACAATCTGCAGGGCTTTGCCTTTATTATCCTTGGCAACTTGCATTTCCCAGGAGGTGTTACCCTCTCACTGAATTTACTAACTGCCAAAATGGGCAATGTAGTCGGGGAGTGGGGATTAAACAGATGCCACCTGCCATTTAACAGATCAGTGTAGCATCAAAATGATTTTGAAGCTGCAAAGCAAATCACCTTAAAGTGAACGGGTTCCATTCTGCTTTTATCCACACTTTATTTGTACTTCCAAACTGGGCAAAGATTAGTGTCATATAATAATAGTATTTAATTCAATCTTTTTAAAGTTGTGTTATCCTTTAAGTGAAATAAAATCTTTCTTGTTCAATCTCACCAAGTTGGGGTGCTGTGTAAAATGCAAATAAAAGCAGAATGCAATGGTTAGCTAATTCCAATAAACTCATATTTAGTACAAAGCAGAACATAGAAGTCATTTCAAAAGTTTAAACTGAAAAAATATTAGCTCATTTTGAAGCAGAAATAAGTCTCAAAAAAGTTGTAACAGGGCCATGTTTACTACTGTGTAGCATCCAGTCTTCTTTTAACAGCAGTCCATAAATTTTTTGGGAGCTGAGGAGAGAAGCTGCTGGACTGATGTTGTCCTATTCTTGTCTGATATAAGATTCGTGGTGCTCAACACTTCTGGGTCTTGTTTGTCGCATATTTCATTTCCGGTTGTACTAGATGGGCACTAAACACAGCTCCATACCATCACTGATCATGCTTCTCCTTTTTAATCTGGGGACGTAGTGTCCGTGTTTTGCAGAAAGATTTTCGGGTTTCAATTTGTCTCACCACAGAACAGTTTTCCAGGGAAGATGCTTCTGGATCGTGTTCACATACAGCTTCTTTGCACGATAAAGCTTTAACCTGCACAGCAAACTGTGCTCACAGACAATTTCTGGAAGTGTTCCTGAGCCCATGCTGTGATTTCCATGACTAAATCATGCCTGATTTTAGTGCAGCGTTGCCTGAGGGCACGAAGATCACGTGCATGCAGCGTTGATTTTTGTCCTTATCCTTTGCGCACAGAGATTTCTTCAGATTCCCCGAATCTTTCATGACATCATGTACTGCAGATGATGAGATTTTCAAAGTCCTAACAATTTGACAAACATCATTCTGAAATTGTTCCACAATTTGCAGACACACTTTTTTCCCAGATCAATGAACCTCTGTCCATCTTTACTTTAGAGGAGCTCTGCCTCTTTAAAATGCTCCTTTTATACCCGGTCATGTCACTGACCTGTTGCTCATAAACCTGTTTAGTAGTTTCTTTTTAATATCACTTACTTTCCCAACTTTGATGTGATGTGTTGTTGCCATCAAATTCAAAATGAGCTATTATATTTTATGAAATATTAAAATGTCTCAGTTTAATTATCTGTTATGTTTTCCTTGTTTTATTGTGAATACACTATTGGTTTTTATTTATATTTTACACAGTGTCCCAAATTTTTGAAATTGGGATTATACACCAATGTGACACTAATGTTTCTGCAGTGATATAAAATTGTTAATAATTTTTATATCACGCAGCACCTTCCCAGCCGCCAATGAATGTGGGATGGAACCTAATGGGCTCTCAGCTGTCTGTTTACTGGGAACCTGTGGTGGCAATGGAATCAGAATCAGAAGTTTTGGGCTATCAAGTGAGTTTTACTTTCTCAGTTGCTTTCACGGGAACTTGGTACTAGGGCTGGGCCATATTATACCGTTCACGGTAATACCGGTATAATGTTAGGCAACGATAGGAAAATGAAATATCGGGATAGAATATGAGTAAAACGCGCATGCGCAGTGCCTTTGTTTTCATACGCACATGGCCGATTGTTGAGTGAAACAGATGAACCAGAATTGGTTTGTAAAAATGGTGCAACTTCAGTGATGTGGAACTGGTTTGGTGTTTGTCCGTCAGATACACAACAAAGCACATTTTTTTGCAGAACATGCAAGCGGCCGTCGTTATTGTCGTATTTGTCGGACTAAGATGCTCTTAAATCTGGGAGTAATCTGGGTCCTAAACTCCGTATGCTTCAGGTCAAACAACACTGCAGCATCACTTAGAGTTAAAAACTGTCTAAATTCTTTCATCTTTTATAAAACAATCAGCATTGCTGCTTTACCAGGTGTAACTATAAAGTTTAACTTCCAGGCATCCATGAAAACAAAAGTTATTACATTTAACGGAGTTAGAAGTTAGCAGGAAGCTAGCGGAAGTTAGCTCGCTAGTTTCGCTAGTTACCTAAGCATGATATAGCATGTTCTGACTGAGAGATTTCTGAAAAAATTCAAACGTACAGCTCTGCTATCACTTCCAACATAAATGAAGACAGGAAACTAAACAGCAGTGACGTTTGTAGGGTTACTGAAGTTGGGCTAGCTGGTATATAATGATGTGCTACGTGATCGCTAGCGACACAGCTATGTTAGCATAACATAAACAGTGAAGCTGGAGGATGAACACTAAGGTTCCTCATGGTTAGAGACAAATGCAATCGCATGGCAGGATGCTGTAAACGGACCAAACTTCAGTCAGGAGAACAACTGAGATAATCCATCCACAATACGAGGTTAGTCATTAATATACTGCAACAACATGGGAATAGAGCAGCTGCCAGAGAATTCAACATCAATGAATCAATGGTACAGAAGTGGAGGAAGCAAGAAGAATGAGTTTAATAAAGTTTGATTTATCTAACTGCTTTGTTTAGCTCAATGTGCCTTATGGTCCAAAAAATACGTACTGCACACTACAGTTTAATGTTGCAAAGCACCTCTTTTTAACTTCAGTGGATATTATATATGGTTATGCTCAGGATATGTCAGCCCATTTCTACTGGAAATGCCTTTTGGTTAAACTTTCAGCAAGGAATTTGCATTTGCACTGTTACATTTTTATAAAGCTTTAATGTACATAAAAACCAGCTTCTTGTTTAAGTGAAAATTAATGGAAGGTTGTCTTTTTGCGCTAGTAATGTTGTGGAGTATTTTGTCTCGCATCAATTATATCGTCAGTTATATCGTTATCGCAAATTTTCAAATGTATATCGTGATAAATATTTTTGGCCATATCGCCCTGCTCTACTTGGTACACTAGGTAACCACGAAGCTTATGTATTTGAAGTTGTTATGGTGTTAGAAAACATATTTGCAACCTTGTTTGTGTTCCCCTTTCAGCTGTCATACCATAGGCAGCGACACAAAGAGGTAATCACACTCACAACGGTCAATGCAACAGCAGAGCTGACCCTCCCTGAGGACGATGAGGAGTACATCATCTTTGTGCAGACACTGAGTGAAGGAGGATTAGGGCCGGCATCAGATCCCATACGAATCCACCAGCTAAGTAAGCTCGGTGTTCATGTTTTGTGAAGTTGCAGTGGTTAAATGGTCAAAAACGGAAGGCTGGAAGAATAATTTGAGTTTTCCTCGTGCCCTTCCCTTTAAAATATGCTGCTCTCATACTCCAGAGGAACATAGACAAATGCCAAAATTTGACATATGAATTCACTG
The DNA here is from genome assembly GCF_057381915.1 of Diplotaxodon limnothrissa. Classification (NCBI taxonomy): domain Eukaryota; kingdom Metazoa; phylum Chordata; class Actinopteri; order Cichliformes; family Cichlidae; genus Diplotaxodon; species Diplotaxodon limnothrissa. The sequence goes on along the minus strand of NC_140615.1, from coordinate 6,731,087 downwards.
GGACCTTTTTCTTTCTTTTTTGCCCATTTTTGTAAATAAAGTCACTTAACACTGTAAATCTGACAGGGACATTTTGTCCTCCCCTGACCCACCCTTAGTCAAGGCCCCATCCCACCTCCCCTGCGCTCTTCTGCGCTTATAGTTTGCTGAAATATGCAACACAATCCATCTCTGTCACAGACTCGCTTTGGCTAGATGCTATTGGTGTCCTGTGGGACTCCAGCGGGGGCTATTCCCCTGCCCTAAATGCTACTTTGCATTGTTGAACTTTTGTGTCGTATCCCTGAAAACAGAAAGAGGTAGAATTCAACATGGGTTTTTTTGTTAAATGGGCTCATCATTCCCGGAGGAGCAGGAAACGCGCTGTCTGGCAGAGTCATTTTTATCAAGTATATTATGTAGTGAGAAAGCAGCGATTGAAGCAAACTGCATCAGTGTTCTGGGTCCTTTACACTCACTTCCTCTAATACATTTTTTACCCATGCACTTAAAAGCCAGCACACAAATGAGTTTGCACCACATTTTAAGTAACGCCATGAAACGTCAGCATGCATATTTTATGTTTTGACAACCTAAGCGTGTTATTCTCAGCAGCTGACAGAGCAGAGAATTGAAACTTTGGGTTAGAAATGTGTGTTTCAGACGGATGTCAGCCACGGTGCTTTTACCTTGTTTTTCTTGTTTCCCAGGTATGAGCGCCCGTGGCTCCAGAGCCTGGAGTGTGGAGATCTCCCCCCTCTCCCTGTTCCTCACCATCGCAATATCCTCATTCAGGTCATCGTTGTGACACAAACAGACTCTGCTCTGTTTTTCAGCATTCACTATTGGCTCTTGTTTTGTTTTGTTTTCTTTAATTTGTGAAAGTGGTCAAGGTTTTTTCTTTTCTTGCATTTTTTTAAGGTACCGCATATTTTTCTCCCAGTGTTATTTTGCAAGTATGCAGCAGCACAAGAGAAGAGTGTGCTGTCAGACACTTAATTAACAGTAAACGCTTGCTTTTTTTTTCTTACATAAGTCTGTTTTGACATTTTTGCTGGTTGGGAACAATGCTCCATTTCTACTCTTTTTTGACTCTAGAATGATACAGATGCCTTACTTCCATTCATGTGCCAAAGTAGTTGCAGCCTTCTCGTTGTTATTGCTAAGATAGCTACATGCTTTCCTCAACATTTTATTCCTCACTTTTCTTATCACGAAGGTCTCAGTGAACCTTGCAGAAAGCCCTGCAGAGAAGTTTATGATTGTTTGTTTGTTTCCTTGTATTTCTGAGTTTTCAGTTCTCCTCTCCAAAATCAGAAAGTAGAGACATGTTCATTCACCTGTGCCCGTGCCTTGGAGATTCTTGTATCGGCGTCACTTATAGACACTGGTTAGTGGTACTTAGCGTTTCAGAACATACTGCAGCCATCTCCATCTTTACGTGATCCTTTAAAAGTCGGTTGTGTCCCAGATGAAACTCATAAAACACCTCATAGTGCCGTTGTCCTCCATTTACCTTTTATCTTTTGATTGTGCGGAGCTGAATGTACCATGAAAGCTCCTAAAAATTTTAATGCCTCACGCTAGTTATAGTTATAGCCTGCCGAATGATGGATTTGACTTTGCTCTGCGTTCACAAATTTTACATTTGCTTGTATACAGTAGTACCGGCAGAGGTGTGTAACTGCCAATGTAATTCCGTTTTTTTGCAGCACCAGTGCTTCAGCGAACTTAAACAGCAGTCATTGAAGTCATTTATCAAAGGAAAATGACAAATGTTCACCGGCTTCAGCTTCTCAGATGTGAGACTTTGTTGTTTAAGATGTAAAACACAGCAAGGTGTACCTTTTATTATATTTCCCTCCACAGTATTCAACTTTGAATGGGATTGCAATGATCTGCCAACAAACCACTATATGAAATCAAAATTAGAGGGTGATCTAGTTACTTTTGTATCGATTTTCTAATCTCACTTTCCTGTTTTCACATAAATTTTTGAAATATGCAGTATTTCCTTTATCTCGCTAGGCTAAAGGTTTTGCCTGGACCCTGTACTACAAAGTGAGTTCAGCATACTCCGGGTATTTCTCCAGTATCAGAATTCAGCTACCCTTACGCTTGGTAAGCTGGTCATCAACTTGATAAGTCAACCCAGGGTTTGACCGGCACGTTCTCGCAAAATGATCTGCACATTTGACCAATCACAGAGAAAAGAAGATAAAACTATGCAATGGGATAAAATGAAGAGGTTAACAATGAAACAGTCTGAAACCAACACAGCTGCTGCAGCGTGAGGAAAAGCGCTGTACAGTCGTTTAGTATTAAACGCGCTGTATGAAAGCGTGAGCGTTTAGCCTGTTTGAAGCCAGGAGTGAAAAAATGCCCACTGTTTAACTTCACTGAATTATCGATATCACAGCTCTATCGTTAAAACACAGGAGAATCTGATGGATTATAATCGAATATTCCCTTTAATTAATGTTTAAAAGACAGTTTTAGGTTTTATTCTTTCTGCTGCAGGGCTGGTGGTGTTTAACGGTCTGAGAGTTAAGAATAAATATAAAAAATAGTCAAGTAGCTCCTCTGTTTTAGGATTTTAGGATTACATATTAATGCTTTCAGAACAATAAAATTGTTGTTCAATTTATTCCTGATGCTGATCAGGGAAATTCAAAGATTTCCCTTTAGACCCTCCTGCTATCCACAGATGTGAGGGATGTTTCAGGAATCATGATGCTGTTTTTGGAGAATTGATCAATCAGTAGGAGGTGACTTCATACCTGTTGGTTGCTAAAATGGAACAAAAGCTTCTTTAGCTTCACAGCATGAGTTACTGTGACGATAAAAAGCGAACCACCTTCATAGTAAAGAAAACTCAGGGTTAACCTGAAGTTACCTGGATAGAAATCCCCTGCTTTGTAGTACAGGCCGCTGGTTACTGACCTTTGATAGCACGGAGCAAAGCAAAATGTCATTGAGTCTAATGTCACATTCAAATTGATATTTCCACGGTTGGTTAAAAGAGAAGACTGATACCACTCTCATGTTAGCACATTGACAATGGGACCAGTGCGTAAGCATAGCTTAGCAAACCGTCAGCTTGACTTTGTCCAGTATTCACAGCCAGCACCTCTAAAGCTTACTTATTTGTTTACTTCATCAGATGGGGCACGTCAGGTAGTCGAAACAAACAAATTTCTCTATCTGACTAAACTGACAATATCAACAATCTCTTCACACCCACTTCACACTGATTTGCCAGCCGTGTGGAGGTGAGAAAGTAAGCTGGGTTTGAACTTCTCTGTCGCATTTTTTATTTGTTAAACACCTGGTTTTTACTCTGAAACATTACCAGTACTTTCAGTTAAAGACTCAAAGTCTCTCTTGGACAATTATTGCATTTTACACCTCACTGCGGTGTCAAAGACAAATTCTTATGCTTCCGACATGGTTGAATTTGCTCTTTCCTAACAGAGCCTGGCACTGGTTCTGTTGTGAATGCACGCACAAGGGTGGTATAGCATCTCTATGATAGAGTTATATAGGTAAGGCAATACAGTTTAAAGAAATGACACAAATAATCTGAACTAAGGAGTCTCTTTGCTTGTTTGGAAGATTTCAGCTGTATTTCTCTCCTCATGTCGACTGAAAGCTCCATAGGTGAAGCTTATTTTGTCAAACCAGTTTAATGCTGATGAGCTAATTTAAAATAAAGCAGCTGCCTGGTTACCAGACACGAAGACACACCTAGTGGCCAATCACAATCCAGAACTCTCATGTCTTTAATGTATGGCATGAAAAAGAAAATCCAATATGTTTGAGCTTTGAAACAAACAAAATGAGCAATCTTTGGATGTTGCCTCGAGCTCTGAGTAAGAGGGATATACATTGTTCACAGTTTTCTGAGTGATTAATGGGAAATACAACTGACTGATTAATCAATAGCGAAAATAATCATCAGTTGCAGCCCCAGTCTACATCCATCTGGGACCACACAGCCAGTGCCAGTCAGCGTATATTCACAGCCATTGCCGTCGGGACGAGAGGTTTAAAGCGCTGCCAATTGTGCCAGTCTGATAATTGAAATCTAGCCACCAGCTTAGACATTATTTGGCTAAATGTGTGGTCAGCTGTGTTTTTAATACTCTGTGAATTTGTCCTTTGTTGTCAGTCGTATTGGTTGTTTGTTTTTTTTTATGTGGTCCGTGTTGTCATTGTTTATTTATGTATTTCAGCGAAACCCCGCAGCTCAGGTATTCAGACCTGCTTCACTTCATCTTTCAATAGCTCTGAGATGGCAGAAGCGGATAGATCTGAAATGTGTCAGCGCAGGACACAGGGGTCTATTTAACAGTCTGACTTGATGAACGGAAAGCCTGATGTGTGCCAAGATTTAGCAGACATTAAAACATCTTAATAAATTAGAGCAGCCCTGCGGGGTTTCTGTAGGGAAAGGGCATAGGAGTAATGGTACTAATGACACTCACAGAAGGCGAATATATCAGGATTTAGGGAAGACTAAATCAGGACAATCTCATCAAGATGACACGATGAAAGGTGCGTGCGTAAATGTGTACGAGCATGATTGTGCACGGTTATTACCTTAGTCTGCCACATCATGGACAAGTGCTTTCAGACAACCATTTATCTATTTGGAGGGAGGAGGGGGGTTAAACTCATTTCTTGTGCTATGGTTCAAAGCTTTGTGCGACTGAAGCATTGCGGACATTGAACGAGAGCAAAACAAGGTCAATGTGGGAGGTAGAGATTTTTAAAAAGTGAGTTTGACTCAGGGAGGAGTTGAAATGTCTGTCCACTTAACGCAGATTCCTGGAGCGAAGGACTAAGTAAGATTTAAAAACCAGAAAGGGACCCAAATCCAAGGTCACATCAGGTGCATGTGGCAGGTAAAGCTCACATTAAATGTAAAGGTTTACTTCCCCGATGAGTGTTGAAGCTGTCTTTGAATCGTGTTTCGTTGTTTTTGTGGCTCTACGTGTGGTTAATCTGTATACATTCTTTCATCGCAGAATGACATTGTTAGACTAACAGATGTTTACACAGGAAATGCATTATTCTGGCTAATTTATTGATTATATGAACTGGAAAAAAAAGAACTTGTGTCTTTGGGTACATAGAAGCATTGCCAACCTCTGTTTTGTAACGTATCAGTACTGTGGAGATGTTTTGAGTTTGACTTTGATCTTCTTCTTCTTTTTTTTAATGTTTGATATGGTTACTGATTGGGTTTTTTCCCCCTAAAGATTCTGCACAAAGGTCAAGTGTTGTTTTTAAGAGAACAATTGAGAGCCAGAGATTTCTAAATCAAAAGTTGGTGCGCTGAGATCTCCCTTGCCTTCATAAATGATGCTGTACATAGTGTATGTATTTCGTTTGGCTTTTTTAGCAACGTCCCCGCCCTCCCCCAACCGGGAAACCAAACAGTGCTGCTTCCAATTGTAATTCTCAGTCAAACCCTGAATCTGAAAAATACATGAGCAGAGAGTAACATTTCCTAGCAGCTGCTATCACACATAGTCTTTTGGTGCAGTGACACAAACATCTACCTGTTACAAGGTAGCCGGCCAGTGCACGGTGGATAATACGAGTGGTATTATTCACGAGTACTTTTTGTCTTTTTATACCAATACAGCTTTACGGTTTTCAGAAAAGGCTAATTTGATCCTAAAATAAGTGCGAGTAGTTTCATTGGATTTCTAAGTGCGGACAGACTTTACGATTACAGCTCTGGGTTACAACGCTTGGCCTTTCTGTCGTGACTCCTCAAAATGTTCATGTCGAGGTGATCTCCGTGAGATCGTGGCAGCAGCGTTTTCACATTGAAAAGTCATCAGCTGATCTTGATATGCTGAAGCTGTGCATGTATGATATCGTTTGGTGCATTTGTGTTTTCTAAATGAGGGAGTTAATAAAAACAATTCATTGAGGGTTCCTGTCTTGGATTTTTTTTTCTGAATTATATGTGTGCTGCTGTCATTTACAGCATCAGCAGTTTTAGTGTGTTTTACTGCAGGAAGACTTTGAGTGGTGCCTTGGGGCACCGTCAAAGCTATAAAATGCATAATATTATGAAAAAGCGTATAAATGGAAGTAAATGTCAGCGGTAATGTCCTTTTCGGTGGCTAAAGAACACATCTAAAGGGTTTTTTTGTTGGTTTTTTTGCTGCATATACTAATTGTATTCTTACACTGTGTAATAACGACTGCCCTCACAGATATGAAATGCTTTGAATACTAACGTCACGCTGTATCAAAAAAATACACAGTCTACAGCACACATCAAGCAGATGGCTTTTTTACTGTAGCCTTCACAAAGAGTACTGCCGAATTTTTTCTGGATTATTAGAGCATATATTTGCTGAACTTCAGATACCTTCCACTAAAACAACAGAATGACAGGGAAAGCTGCTGTGAAATATTGATTGAGCCCAGTGTTGCAGAGATGCTTTTAAGATAATAAGAGGGAGAGGACCCTGTGAAGAGATCAATATGAAGGGGAAGTGAAGAAAAGATAGGTTTCTCCCTACATACCACAGATCATCCGTAATGAGCTAGTGTGTCAATACTTTGGCCGGGGCTCCTCGCATACCACTGGCCACTAAAGAGCATCAGGCCACTGTAACTTGTCTGCAATTAGTGGAATTTTACACCAGACTAAGGGGAATGTATTTATGTCCGATTAGTATACTCATGGTGGTCACCTTAGCTCGAAAACTGCAAAGTGCTTCGCATTCAAATATCCCTTAGAGAGATATTGGCTGAGACATGATTGGTGTATATTGCCTCCCAATGCAGCAGATGCTGTGGCACGGTTGCTACGGATTGCAAGTGTCAATACTGCCCCCTAATGGTCCCACCATCCCAGTGCATCTGTCCAGTGTGAGGCAGTAAACTGGACATGAGGCAGTGCCTGCAGTATGACTGCACCGAACAGGTACACTGAGAACCAGAGACGGAACAGGCAGTCATATTCTGATTCATACCCAATGTTGAGTCGGTTCACAGTTTTAGAGGTAGAGGTTAACCTAGAAAATCAGTAGAATAATCCTTTAATTGTCCCACAAGGGGAAATTTGGGTGTAACAGCACCAAGAAAGACACATATACAAACAAACAGTACACAAGACACAGAACAGAAACACACAATTTTTACATATTTTACATATATGTACATAATTTTTACATATTTAAAGTATTATTGAAATAGAATTGAAGAATTAAAGTGAAGGTTATATCACAACACCAGTGTCTTCAAGGGGCTTCATATTGTAAGGTAAAGAGTCTACAATAACAGACGACCCCCTATGTTAAAGCACTTGGTGATGGTGGGAAGGAAAAACTCCCTTTCAACAGAAAGAAGCCAGCAGCAAAACCAGGCTCAGGGAGAGGCAATCATGGGGGTGATGGGAGGAAGACAGTTCAGTTTAATTTAATTCATACAGTGCCAAATCACAATAACAGTCTCTTTAAGGCTCTTTATATTGTAAGATGATGACCCTACAATAATAGAGCGAAAATCCCCAAAACAGACAATCCTTTGTGAGCAAGCACTTGGCAACGGTGGGGAGGAAAAACCACCTTATAACAAGACGAAACCTCTGGCAGAATCAGGCTCGGGTAGGGGCAGGCATCTGCCACGATTTGTTTGGGGTGATGGGAGGAAGTCAGGAGAAAAGACACACTGTGGAGGAGAGCCAGACATTATTAATAGCTGTGGTGTATAAACACAGAGTGTGAAAATAGATGAATGAAAAAGAAACGCTTCCCAGTGCATCGTGGGAAGCCCTCAGCAGTCTAAGCCTAGTGCAGCATAATTAAAGTAAAAATATGTGTGATCGTTTGCTGCGGCTGATGGTCTGTGATACGATCCGCCTGGTAGTGGCCCTTCCACCCCACACCGTTAGGTGGTGCTGTTTGTCCCTCGGCATTCCCAGTGGCCCAGAAGAATCATCGAAGAAACGAGTTGTTTCCTGCGTTACACATGTACATAGCACCAAATTAAATGATGGCTTCTTCAAAGAAGAAAGGTTTAAAGAGCAGTGGCCCTAAGGACAGTAATTTGGACACCAACGACGAGGACAAAACCGAATTGTGCCCCGGTTTCAGAGACGTGGACGCTTTTGTTAAAGTAAGTAAACAAATCCGGAGTTCATGCTAGCAGGCAAGAAAGCAACGTGGATGCCTGATAGCTGGTTGAAAACATCCACAGCAAGCTGTTGAGACGAGGTGACTTTTATACAGGTGATTGTAAAGGTAAAGGTCGACGTTACGAGTCTGGAGTGTCTTTGCTAAATCGTTAGAAATGTGGAAGTCTGTAGTTAACAGTTATTATCATGCAGTGTTGCAAGTAACGGACGAAAAGTGATAGAAATCCAGTCCTAAAGTATCTCCTGGGACCAACCACATACTCTATTAAAGTCTTTGGTTAAATAGCCTCTGTTTATATAAAGTCAGCAGAGCCAGCAATGACAAAGTAAGAGCATTTTAAATTATTCAATAAGCACTATATCCATGCTGCTTTTCCCTGTGGATAAACCTTATTGTTCCCTCAATATGATGTAATAACAGTAACTAATAGGGAACAGCAGTGTTTCCGTGCCCTTTATTTTTAATTATAATCAATTTCAATATATTGAAAATGGCTTTAAACAGTAACTAACAGCTCAATCTTTTTCTCTACAGCATGGGTTTGGTGCTGTATTATCAGCCACCAAAGCATCTGCCGGCCTGCCTCAAGCTGGGGATGAATATGATTTCTATCGGAGCTTCCCAGGATTCCAGGAGTTCTGTGAAAGTCAAGGAGATAAGCTCCTGCACTGGTGAGAATATAGTGTGTTGTTGCATTATTTTATTTTTTAAATTCACAGATTCAACAATGCATTCAGTGAGTTGATCAGAATCACAATACTTTATGGATCCCTGGGGGAAATTATGTTGATTACAGTGCTCCAGTACAAACAGTAACAAAAACAGACAATACAAGAAGTAAGACATAGCACAATATATTCATATGTATATATTGTGTAGTCCTGACAAACTGTTGTTGAGGTTTGAGGCAACACTACAGTTTTGCAGCAGCAGCACACTCCACTTATAATGAAAACTGAGCTTAATGATAATCAGACCACATGAATCTCTTAAACCATATCTGTATACCAAACATATATTAACTCATTTTAAAAAGTAATTTCCATCTATACTCACTTGCCTGTAAATGTATATTACATTTCCATCATTATTTTTAAAGTGTATTTTGCAAAAGTCTCAAGCCACCCGTCATTTCATGTCAGTGCAGAAATTTACTGAAATATGCAAATGTAGATACAAATACAGTATAGAAGACAGAGACAGTTGGTACATTTCTAATGAGTTTGAAAGTCAACATTTGGTATGATCGTTTTTATCCTTCAACACAGCCTGAAATCTGTTAGGTAAGCTCTGTTATCATTTCTTTAAGTAGTCTTCGGAAATGGTTCTCCAGGCTTCTTGGAAAACATTCAGGGCTCGTCTTTGGCTGCCCTCTGTTTCATGACAGAGGATCCACCATGTTTTTCAGGTGGCTGTAGACACTCAAGGTGTAAGACCTGTTGCCACTGATTTTCAATCCAGTTCTTGTGTAATTTGTCATATCTCACCCTTACCTCCCTGTTTTCCTTAACAATGGCTTCCTGACAACCACCCTTCCACTGAGACAGTTTCTGATTACTTTAATACTCTTTACCTGTTGTACATAGTTTTTAATGCCTACCACTATTTCCTTGGGCCTCCATTTTTCCACTTTCATTTTTTTTTAAACAACATACTCCACACCATGCCAGGGTATGCCAAATTTTCAGCTAATAGCTCAGTGGGAATCACATTGTTGGCGCAAAAATGCTATTTTTATGTCAGACATTTCGTTTCACGGGCATAAACTAGCGTTTTTCATAGATTCATCTAAAGAAATGAGACCAAAAGGATGTTTTTTAAGCAGGCTTCTAGTAGCAAAATGCCTAAAGATACAGTTGGCTGTTTGCCAAGCTATGTGTAGGCACAGCACTGGTTCATCGTTTCAGTTGGGTTTCAGCTTGCATGATTCATAGGTCAGTGTTAAGTGGCTTAAAAAATATTTCTCTGAACATGATCAGATACAAGTACTGGATTAAAAATCAGTAAAAAAAGCAACCAGTGTCCAAAAGCCTTTGAAATACTTCGAGAAAGCCTGGAGAGCTGTTGCTCAAGAGAAAAGCACTTTAAAAAAAATAGCAAGAAGATCTGGCATCTTGGAAACGAAATACAAAAAAATGAACTCAAGACTTTTGCTCATACTCTACATGTACGTGTGATGCTTCTAGCAAACAAGATCGGTGATCGTTTGCTTCGGCTGATGGTGGGTTATAAACGTAACTGAAAGTAACACACCAGTATTAAGTTGTTATGTGTTGGGTTTGATATGTGTTTGGGATTAGTAGGATCTGTAGTATTTTACTGACTGATAGTTATTGCTTAGTCGCTCGCACTAATTAGAAATCTGCTGACATCTCAGTGTAAAAGAATGCACGAGGGCAGCTGTAGACACGATAACTGGCGCCTGATATCGGTCACGGCCACCTCAGTTCCTGCAAAACAAGCAACTCTCCCCACCTGTTTTAACCAATCAGACAGATGCACATTCTCAGATAAGACTTTGTGTAATGCCTAGATATCTCCTCTTTTTTTGGGAAATTGGCTGCTGCTAACTGCTTGCAGACTGTTTTCTGAACAGAACAGATCCATAATCATCCAGTGCTTTAATAAATACACCAAAAGATGAAGTGTATCGACTGGTGATTCCTAAAAGTGGATAAACAATTGTGCGACATATGGCACTGGGACTTCTTACACAAGTAGAGCGAAAACACAGTGATAATTATAAATAATGTGGCATAACAAAAGATCTATCAGCCTTAGTAAGCGATCAGACCCATCCAGGATGCATACGTGGCTGGCTGCCTTGTTATTAGAAACTCGTAATTGCTGGACTTCTAGATTAAAACACAAGGTAGCAGTTTTCAAACTAAACAGGGGTCAGCAAAGGTTTCCAGACGTCTCCCACGAGGCTTTAGTGCAGACGTACCCTTTGACACGCATGCAGATGAGTTGTTTTATTGAATAACTAACCTGTCACTAGCTGTGCATCAGTAATCAAAATGTAATCTTTTCACTGTGCCTCTGTGTTAGTATGAGTCAGATAATGCAGCACCATGGATGCAGATCTCACATGAGAGACCGGAACAAGCTGACAGGGCTGGAGGAGAGGTTCGACTTGGTCGTGGACTCAAATGACGTTATCCTCGAAAGAGTGGTATGACCCGCAGCTTTGGTGTCGAATGAGTTTCTACACGAAAAAGTCTTTGCAAAGTAACCCTGAGCTCTCATGTCTGATTTCCAGGGGATTCTTCTTGATGAAGCTGATGGGGTGAACAGGAGCCAGCAGCCTGTCATGCCTGCAGGGTTCCAGCCTCCAAAAGTTGTCGTTTCCAGCTGGAATCGCAAGGTTGGCTAATTAACCTCTCCGCTATTACACTGCAGATGCGAGTGTCTGCTCTGGGCCGAATTCAAGAAGAAACAATATGTGCCAGACCTGGCAGCCGTTTCTTAAATCTCACGCACACACAAAAAAAAGTTTTTTGAAAGTAGTACGTTTGTTCTACACTTTTTCTAAACAATGCTTTTATGGATCAGGGTTCCAGTCCTAGCAGTCGTTCCGAGACATTTCGACTGCTCCATGCCAAGAACATCACACGACCTCAGCTGAAATTCAAGGAAAAAGTTGACAACAGCAACACGCCTTTTATACCCAAGATCTTCATCAAGCCAAATGCAGTAAAGCCACTTCCATCTTGTAAGACATGCTTTTTACTCTCATATTCTTCCTCATCCTATTGTTTTCTCGTGTTAGCTTTTGATTGCAATATAAACGCGTTGACGCAGGGATGTCAAACTCATTTTATACCACTGAAGCTCTAATTTCTGTCAGTGAAAAGAAGTCTAACTATAAATGTAATGTCTTGATGCATGCTCCTAAAGGAAAAAAAAGTCTAATTTTCCAAAGCTGTCCTGTGGGTGAGCTGATTCTCACCCCCAGGCCTTATGTTTGACACTCCTGCTTTAGCGTGTCAAACTTATTACCTTTCCTGTTCTCCATCCATAGATTTTACCAACAAACAAATGCGTAAAGAGAGGCCTGAGGACCTTGATGTCCCAGCTGCCCTGGCTGACTTCATCCACCAGCAAAGAACTCAGGAACATGTTGATGACATGTAAGCATTCTACCTTGTTTAATATACACATCATATCTTGTTCCATTTTTTATTTTTATTGTGCAACTATACTTGGGATTTTGATCCATGCAGGTTTGCACACCCATACCAATATGAACTGGACCATCTTACAATACCAGAAAATCTTCTGTCTAAGCCAGAACCTCAGGTAATACACTCATGTGTAATGTGTGATTCCTGTAATATGATGCTGTCACTGTTGGTTAGGCCTCTGTCTAATCTGTGGTTTCTTTTCAGATGCACAAACCAGTAGCTGAGACAAAGTTGTCATTTGTTGATACACTGGAGGATTTGGTAGCTCTAAATGAAAAGCTGTGCAAATTGTCTGAATTTGCAGTGGACCTGGAGGTACAGAGCTCATATTCATAGTGTTGTAATGTAATGTAATGTAAAAATTTTGCATCACAAATTCATTTATTTGGACATTTTCAGACAAATTTCACTGCTCACTTTCTTCTTTGTTCTTCATCGCAGCATCATTCCTACAGAAGTTTCCTCGGCCTCACCTGTCTGATGCAGATCTCCACCAGAGAGGAGGACTTCATCATCGACACCTTGGAGCTCCGCAGCGAGATGTACATCCTGAATGAGGCATTCACTGACCCCTCCATTGTCAAGGTAATGGAGACACTCCCCAATCATTTTCCCTCTGTATCCTGCTCTGCTCTATCAACAGCAGATGAGATTACATGTCTGGTTAGATTTGGTTTGAGGTGGGCAGGTGCACAGTCGGCAGCTGTTTTTAAAATTTTAATCTCAGTTCTGAATTCGTTATAGTGCAGTGGACAGGCATGACCTGTTGTTCTGGTACATGATCAGTGCAGCAGATAACTGGGGGAAAAATCTGTCTAAAGTGTGAAAATGTACTTTTTTTTGTGCTGCATACTCTGTGTTATGTCGTTCCAGCGGTCCAATGACAATTGCAGCACCAGCGTGTCATGCAGGTCAAGGGTTGCCTTTTACAGCTTTGGTAGCACTATGATGCATACAGTTAGGTTCAGCCAGTTAACATCCTTCTGGTGCCAATTTATTCCTGTGCAACTCAGTGAATTTCATGCATTCTGTTCATGAAGACTCTCTTACCCTTTGCTCAGCTCTTGTTATCAGTTTCTTTGTCTTTAAGTGTTTTTTCTTTTTAAACAGGCCCACACAAAGAGGCAGAAAAATAATGTACTGTCACACCAGCAGGCACCTTATGATCACCAGTTTGTTTGTAAAGCACCTTGAGGTGACTGCTGTAGGGACTCGGCGCTATATAAATAAAATTGAATTGACCTGATATGACTTTTGATTGGTTAAAAGTGCATGATTTGACACTAAGGTCATTCAAAAAGCCAAGTCCAGTTTACTGTATCTTGGGAAGAAATCATTTACCCTGTTGGGATTTATAAATAGCTTATGAGCTCTATCAATAAAGTAATCATAAATGGGTTTACATACCAGTTTTTGGTGTTTGTACCTACATGTGAATGATTTCCCTGTAATGTGAAATACATATTTAAAGAGAAGCAGTCTGGTGGTCTAACTACTTGTCTTTCTGTTTTTTAAAGCCATTACTTTCCCACATCTCAGAACTGAAAATGCACTTAAAATAGCCCCAAGGGAGTATATCTTCCTTGGGGCTATATCTCATCATCTCCTTTTTGATATTACATGGAGGCCTTTTGGGAAAAAAAGAATCTTCACCAGTGTAATGATTATAAGTTTGTAAAGTTAAAACCCCCCTGAGCCGGAATTTGTTTGAGGTGTCCTTATTATCTTCAAACACATCCGATAAAGTTGGCAAGCGTCCCGCGGTGTGTGTGTGTGGGAGCAGACATGACTCACTCACTGTAGGACACCTGTGAAAAACGTGTGGTGCGTAGGCTTTAAACCACTGAAAGATTTGCGAAAATGATCCAAATGTTACATAGCATGTCTCCACTTTTTTTCAAAAGAAAATATATAGATATAAAATGAGTCTTAATTGTTTTTCTTTATTAAATAAGCTGGTTCTGCACCGGTGAGGTTTCAACACTTCATGTTTTTTGTTCGTAGGTTTTTCACGGTGCAGATTCTGACATTGAATGGCTCCAGAGGGACTTTGGCTTGTATGTTGTCAACCTTTTTGACACACATCAGGCAAGCCGGGCTCTCAACCTGGCCAGGCATTCCCTCGACCACTTGCTAAAACACTTCTGCAACGTGGACTCTGACAAACGTTACCAGCTGGCTGACTGGAGGGTTCGGTATGGTGACTCCTGGTTATTGAATGCATAGTTTTATACTTTTCACTTAGCTTCAAGCGTTGTATGGTTGTTTTGGGGGAATTAAATATAGTCCACATTTGTCCACATAGCCCCTTGCCAGATGAGATGGTGCAGTATGCCCGGACAGACACCCACTACCTTCTTTATATCTACGACTGCGTGAGGGTACAGCTTCTCGACTTCAACCACGGACAGCCTGGTTTGCTGCAGAGTGTCTGGAACAAGAGCAGCAGCATTTCCCTCAAGGTGTGCACTTCATACACCATGAAGATTAAAGTGACACTTCCTTAATAGTCTTGTTCAATTCTAATAGTTCCATTGGAGTCTTTAATGCTTCCATAATTTTTACATTTCCACACCATGACCTCTCAAGATTTTCTGACTTTTGATTTTTCGCCATGTGCCCCCCCTCTCTTCCCAAACAGAAATATGTGAAGCCTATCTACACAGAAGAGTCATATTTGGAGCTGCAGAGGAAGCAGAAAAAGTCTTTTAACACCCAGCAGCTCACTGCCTTCAGACTGCTGTTTGCCTGGAGGGACAAACTGGCCAGGCAGGAAGATGAAAGCACCGGGTAGGCTGCCTGGAAATGGATGGACTTCTTGTTCTGGAAATTTGCTGGAGCTTTTTTTTCCCTCTCTCTAGCTTATCCTTCCTGTCCAGCTACATATTACAGTCCAAATGATTTAGGGTTTGGAAGTCGTAACATGTTTTAATCCAGTGTTACCTGTGTGTTTAGATACGTCCTGCCCACTCACATGATGATCAAAATATCTGAGGAGTTGCCAAGGTAAGTTGACTATATTTCTCTTCTCTTTCCTCTTTTTTTTTTCTCCTTTTTCTTTTTTCCGGTTCTTGTTGTTTTCACTGTGGAGTAGATGAATTTAATGTTTTTATTCATAACCTCCAGCTCAGTATTTTGTCTTTACCTACTCAGGGAGCCTCAGGGCATCATTGCCTGCTGTAACCCCGTGCCCCCACTGGTGAGGCAGTACAACAATGAGCTCCATTTGTTAGTGCAGCAGGCCAGGGAAATGCCCCTCCTTAAGGTGAGGAAAGATGAGTGGCAGCAGGGGGGGATGTTTTGGGGGTTTTTTCTCCCCTCTTGGTATTATAAGTTCAATGTTTGAGATGTCACTGATGATTTGAGGGACCAGGATCAGTCAAATATTGCAATATCTTTTGCATTTCACACAGGCTGAGATTGCTGCGCAGAAGAAGAAAGGACTCACGCCCATTAAAAAGGTTTGCTTAAATTCCAGTTGATTTTGGAGGTTGAATGACTGCAGGGGAAATGAATGTGGTTTTATATCATTTTCCAGCCTGAGGTCCCGTTGTTTGGTCCCCATGATACATCCAGGGTTTCCGAGAGCGACCCCCCTCAAATTTCTGCTGATGGTAAGCTTCATGCTCGTGTGTGCTTTGCATCGCTCAAACGATAGCAGATTTCAGCCCATTAGGCTTTGTATTGATGCATCCATTAATTTATTTTTTCAGATCTGCCAGTTAAGCAGGGGATGCTGTTCTCAGAGGATGAGGACGTAGATGTACAGAAAGAAAGCGGTCTCGTGGCATCAGCTAAAATCACACTGTTTGAGGTGGAGATTAACATTTAGTTTATTCAGAGTGAGATGATTTGTGTGTAACTGTGGTGCGAAATGTGAGATCTCTGCTCTTTGTTAAAGGAGGTGGAAATAAAGGATGACCAGGAGTCAAGCTCAGCGGCTCAGATGAAAGCCAGACGTATTATTGAGTCCTTTGAAAACCCCTTTAGAATGGTAAGAGGCAGGCAGTGATTTACCCTCAGTGCTGGTTGTGTGCCACCGAACTTGAGGTTCAGTATTCATTTGTCTTCCTTTTGGGATTTCAGTATTTACCCTCCACTGATGTGCACGTCAACAAAAATGCCAAGTTTGACCCGTCTTCAAAAATATTCGAGGTAATCAAAGAGCTCTATTCACCGATCCATATCCTGTTTTTTTTGTTTTTTTTTTAGTTTTTTTAGTTTTTTAGTTTTTCTTTTTTTCTTCTTCGTCTTTTTTTTCTGTTTAGTTTCTTTTTTTTCTTCTTCATCTTTTTTTTAATTTTTTTTTTTTTTTTTTTAAACCTCGTCCCTGTTTGAACATTCACAGCTACAAACTTCTCACCTTGACAGATCAGTAAAAGGTGGAAACTACAGAGTGTTGAACAGCAACAGACTGAATTAGAGGCCAAGAAGAAAGCCAAGCAGGAAGCCAAAGAAATGGCAAAAAAGCAGACGGGTAACAGGGTTAATTTACTCTAAATTGATCATTTTCTTTCACCCATAATTCATGTTCCTCATTGTTTTTAATGTTGACTTCCATAGAGGAAAGGACAAAGGCTAAACAGAGTTATCAGGAGTCTCTCAAGAACGTCGCCACAGTTCGCCAGCAAGTAGCAGTGAGTCACTCACTTTCTGTTCCTGCCATTTTCTCTTTTCAACTTTAGATGGGCTTCGGTGTCCCTGTGGCGTGAGAGTTATACTCACTCAAGAACATGTTAAAGCCTCTACATTAATGGCCAGTTTAACCCTCTGCTCTGCCCCCCATTTTCTGATGATGCCTTTGGTTTTTCTGCACATAAATAAAGTGACTCATAAGCGAGTAAAGCACTTTTACCAGTCTGCAGCACTGGCATTGAAGTGGCCTTTTAATATTTATGTCTGTCACATGATGTGTCTGGGGAAACAGAATCCGCAGCGGGGGACTAGAGCATTAAGAGACTCATCCTTTACTTATCACGTGATATTTATTTATTTTTTCTCCCCTGGAGAGCGACAATAGCTCCTTTCTGCCCAAAAGCCCATCTACTGGGATTACTGCTTTACACCCACCTGGTTACTCATGCACAGTCTTTCCACCATAGTGCTTCCTTCTTCTTTTTTAAATACTCTGTCCCCTCTACCTTTCACCATCTGAGGCTTTGCCATCATTTGTTTGAGTGAACACTAATGGCGTGCACCAGACTAATCCTCTGTGTGATGACTGTTTCAGTGAAAACTTGGTTTTAAGGCACTCCCTGCTGAATTGGCACCCTCATATAAGCACGTTGGCACCATCTGGTGGCGTGCATCGTAGTCGGAGATGTTGGCAGCAACGCTTGAAAGTAACAGTCGTCAACTTGCCAACTTCAGCAGAACATTGGCAGTTTCGGCTAACTGTCAGTTTCAGCTGGCACTTGGGCAATGAAGTTTTCTTGTCTAATTACTAATTATTTGAAAGAAAGCTCAGTGATTTTTGGAAGCTCCTGCTGCTCTGATATAAATAATATTACAAAAGGGTTGTGCAGTGATTTGGTTGTTCACCAACAGTGGCATGAGAAAAATACAACTTGCTAGTGAGCAAAATGAAATGAGCTGAATAGACTAATTTGCTTGGGAAATAAAATATGCAAATTAACAGTTTAGCTTAAGGAAGCACTGCTGTGGCATTTTCAATGTAAACAGAAATGTGTGTTTTAGGTTATAAGGTAATTATTCACAATAATGTTTTCACTTTGTAAGCTTTAAATCCAGGTGTCCTGCTTCTTTGGAGTGAAAACAACGTATAATCTTCGTTGTAACATTATGTAATTCTCCAATCTTGATACAGCTGACTCGTAACAAGCAAACTGTCAGAAGACAGATTCTATGTAGGCTTGTATACACCATAAATATATACATTCACCAGGTACTACATTATGTACACCTTCCTAGCCCCCTTTTGCCTTCAGAACTGCCTCAACTCTTTTGTTATCCACCTTTTATTCAACAAGGTGCTGGAAATATTCCTCTTAGATTTTGGTGGCACAGCATAAATGCAGCTCAGCAGAGCGTTTAGAGCATGTTGCACTGTGAAGCTCGTGTTCCACCACATCCCAAAAGGATGTCATGTTGAACATCTGAGCTTTGTGACGTGCTGTGTTGTCCTGCTGTAAGCAGAAGAGAGTACAGTACGGTGATAAAGAGGTGGAGATAGTCAGCAGCAGTACTCAGGCTGTGGCATTTCAACCATGCTCAGCTGGTACTCCTCGTTTTCTTTCAGCTCCTCCCTTTAGTGGTTGTCACAGAGGATCTTCTGCACAGCCTTATCCCTAGCACCGTATCACCTTATCCCTAGCATCTTCCTCTTTCACACAAAGAAGTGTACTCCATAGTGCCAATCCATGGTGGCAAATGGGGAGGGTTGTGTCAGGAAGCATCCAGAATAAAATCTTGGCCAAATTAAATATGCGGATCATCAAGACAAGTGTGCCAAGAAAATGTTCCTCACACCATTCCTCCATCAGAAGCCTGAAATGTTCATACAAAGGATGTGTGCTTTCATGTTGCTTACACCAAATTCTGACCCTACCATCTTAATGTCGAGGCAGAAATGAAGACCAGGCAGTCTTATTCTAATCTCCTGTTGTCCAGTTTTGGTGAGCCTCAGTGAATTGTAGCCAGTTTGCTGGTCTTCTGCTACTGAAGACCATCTGCCTAAAGATTCAACATACTGTGCTTTCAGAGATGCTCTTCTTTTGGTTGTAGCAAGTGGGGGGGGTTTTTTTGTTTCTTTGGACTTTCTGTCAGCTCAAAGCAGTCTGGTCATTGGATATTTTTGCATAATTTGACCGTTCTCTGTGAAATGTTTAAACAGCAAAACATTGAACTAAAAATCATCAGATATAGAATAAGGGGTCACATGCATTCAAGACTGGGGATAAACTCTAACTAGTTTGACAGTGTCTACATTTACAGAGGTGCTCATTAAAGTGATCATTCTTTGTATTTTACTGAATGCAGTGTTACTGACCTATTTAATTAGGAATCCTCAAACGCCGGCGGAAAGAAAAGAGAGCGAGTCGACAGTGAGGTTGGAGACTTGACTCCCAAACCAAGCAAGAAGTTAATGAAATCTGCAGAGAAACCCCAGAAGACAGAAGTAACTCCTCAAGACAGCTTCAAGCCCTTTGACTACAGTCAGTCAGACCTCAAAGTCTTTGCTGGTACGCATATCATTTTTTTATTACACTGGGTGAAACCACGGCTTATTTTTCATTCATTTGCAGTTGTTTTAAAATCTAAAAAAAAACCCATTTAAATTCTGTGCACTCTCTTTTCTTCTACAGGTAACACATCAAAGGATAACACACAGTTTGATCCAAACCGGCAAGCCCACGATTTTAAGAGAAAAGTATGGCTCTGTTAAAATAATTTATTAACCGAACCACATGCAAATATATTCATGTTTAATAATGAATTGCTACATTTTGTGTAACAGAAAACTCCTAAGGGACAGAAAAACAACACTGGTGCTGGCAACCGAAGTATGTCGTACCTGCCTGGAAAATCGGATCGGTAAATATATTCAGCGTACAGAGGTTTTTCTGGCCTTGCTAATTCAAACTCACAGAATATTAACCACTCTGTCCTTTTCTTCCCCCTTACAGAGGATTCCGGCATAACTGGCCCAAAAGATAGGCTGTCTTTGATGCCATTTTCTGTCTCCATTTTAAAACCTTTTCACCCTGCAGAAACAGTGTTTGTCTTTTTTTGTCCTTATTGTGCAGCCAAGTAAAATCCAGGATTTCAGAATTTAATGAATTTTGAATCAAAAAGTGTCTTTTTCTATCTGCGCACACTTCCTAATTAAAGATTGTTTTAGAAGTAAACCCTGCCTTATTTTTTTATTTGTGCAACAGTATTATGTAGAATTATCACTACCAACTCAGATATTAAAATAATAGTTAATAAATAGTTAATAAAATTGGTCATTATCCTTCTTAGCTTGTGTGGACTATGCTGCATGTGTTCTTTGAAGCACTAGTGTCAGCATCAATCTAGAGCTTTACTTCAAAAGTTCCCAAGCTTAGCTTCTTTATTAGATTTGATTTTACAAGTGTACAGTCTGCTGCAGTGATGCGGACGCTGCACCAGTCCATCATGGTGAAGAGGGAGCTGAGTGTAAAAGCAAAGCTCTCAATTTACCGGTCGATCTACGTCCCTACCCTCACCTATGGCCACGAGCTGTGGGTAGTGACCGAAAGAACGAGATCGCGGATACAAGCGGCAGAAATGAGCTTCCTCCGAAGGGTGGCTGGCCTCTCTCTTAGAGATAGGGTGAGAAGTTCGGCCATCCGGGAGGGGCTCAGAGTAGAGCCGCTGCTGCTCCACATCAAAAGGAGCCAGCTGAGGTGGTTCGGGCATCTGACAAGGATGCCTCCTGGGCGCCTCCTGGGTGAGGTGTTCCGGGCATGTCCCACCGGGAGGAGGCCCTGGGGCAGTCCCAGGACACGCTGGAGAGATTATATCTCTCGGCTGGCCTGGGAACACCTTGGTGTTCCCCCGGATAAGCTGGAGGAGGTGGCTGGGGAGAGGGAGGTCTGGGCCTCTCTGCTTAGGCTGCTGCCCCCGCGACCCGGCCTCGGATAAAGCGGAAGAAGATGGATGGATGGATGGATGGAAGTGTGCAGTCATTTGTTAAGAATGAACTAAAAATGGTGGACACTAGTGTGCGAAAGTCTAGAGTCACACTTCATTTCTTCCTATTTTGCTTCCAAGTAGCCAAACTTTCTTGGTTTGTTTGTTTGATTTTTTTTTAAGTTTTTATGTTCAATAGTTCCCCAAGGTCTCTGAAGAGGGCAGCACAGTGATTAGTACTGTTGCACCACAGCAAGAAAGCCTTGAGTTCAGCTAATTTCACTCAGCTGAAGCCTTTCTGTGTGGAGTTTGCATGTTCACCCTGTGTTTTGGGGGTCCTCTCCAGGTATTCTGGCTTCCTCTGGCAGTCCAAAGACATGCAGGTTGTGGAGTCCACATGGTTGTTTGTCTCTCTCTGTTAGCCCTGCTGCATCAGGCTGGCGACCTGTCCAGGGTATACCCTCCTCTTGCCCTATCGTAGCCCCGCTGCGACGCTGATAAGGTTAAGTGAATGGATCGTTCAATCTCTGAATGACTTTCTACGTTTTTCATTGGCTGTCATTGTCCATTTACAGTTCAGTCTTTGTACCTGACGGTTAAAGGAATATGTTTTATTTCTGGCTGTAAATCCACTTAACACTGGCCTATGACACATTCAAGCTTTAAAAAGTCACCCGTATATACATAACAGACAACTGACAAGAAACCTGACAAGTGAAACATGAAAGAAATTTCAGGCCTAAAAAAAAGAACTGTCTACAGCAGATGATGAGTATCTGAATGGCAGGTCCTTAAGAAATAGGAAAACAATCCAGTAAAGACCTGAAACGGGACCTGAGATGCATCTGGACCTTCAGCTGATCCCTCTTCTCTTCACTGAACCCTCATCGAGAATGGTCTCAGTAGAAAGGTGACTGTCAAGAAGACGTCCTTAAGGGAAACCGTGAAAAAAGGCTGAGTTATGTCAAATTATGCAAGAACTGGCCTGAAATGATCAGTTGACAGGTTTTATGGAGTGATGAATAAATATTTGAGCTTTTTGGTCCATATTGTCATCAGTATGTACAGAGGAGGTCAGGAGTGGGGTACAACAATGAATGTCTGCAGCCATCTGTTTAACAGATGGGCGATCATGGTTTCAAGCAGCATTTTGAGCCTGTGGTTTTGGGATCTTTTTAAAATGGATAAATGTGCAAAAATAGCATCAGATTTTGATCCACCAAGCAATACTACCTGGAAAGAATGTGATTGGCTTGGTTTTTCAGCATAATAGTGATCACAAACACTCAATGCAGCAGAACCATACATGGATAGACAGTAGAGCTGCCACAAATGATTATTTTGATAGTCGACTAGTCGCTGATTATTTTTGCGATTAGTCGACTAATCAGATCATGCATCCATTGGATGTAAAACATACAGCTTATTGCACCAGCATGCATCTGCTCTTATATAACTATCATTAGCTTACAGCTTTAAGTGTTTAAGGTATGTGCTAACTAAAAATAAAGACAAGATGAGAGTTTATTAAATTTTAATGACACTTGCAGATTGTTTCGATGGAGTTTAATCTGCTTGACGTTTATTCAGCTGTGTAAAAACTCTAACTTTAATCTCAGCCAAACCGATTTAATCAGGAACCAATAAAATACTAAAAAAAGCCAAACAATAACATTTTTAAGTTATCTAAGTGACTTATATATAATGTTTAACCTGAGTAGCGAAAGACGGCGGTGGGTTTGAAAATGACTTGCTGGGAGTCCGGTGTTCTCACCGGCTCTAGTGAGCCTTGCCCCCGGCTAGCTATCGAGCTAGCTGGTGGGTAACAGACGTCTCCGAAAACGTCGGAGCGCTTTTGAATATATGTGATGTCTTGATAAACTGAGCCGATATTTGAGGTTTACACAGCTACATTCTCGCCTGAAAATATGTTAATCGTTTATTTTGTGACCCAGAAAGAATAATAAGAGTAATATTAAAACTAACTAGCTGCCGCCATTGTTGATAACTGAGCTGGGCCGCGCTATGAATTCTGGGACACAGCTTCTTCTTCTTCAGGGTTTAACGGCAGCTGGCATCCTTGTACATGCAGTGCTGCCATCTTCTGTTTCAGTCCGTTATTACACTCTTAAATCCTACTACTTATTCCTGCGTCTTTTGGGATCTTACAAAGCCTCAAACGACGCGTCGACTATTAAATTAGTCGTCGACGATTTTAATAGTCAAAGTAATCGTGACTAGTCGACTAATCGTGGCAGCCCTAATAGACAGTGAAACACTATTAGTCATGGATTGGCCTCCACGGAGCCCAGGCCCTAACGTCATTGAAGCAGTGTGGATCATCTTGACAAAGAATGCAACAAAAGCAGCCAACATCCAAAGAAGAGCTTTGAATGTCCTTCAAGAAGCCTGGAGAACAATTCCTGAAGACTACTTAAACAAATTACAAGACAGCTGCCTAAGATCAGGCTGTAAAAAAGGCTGTATATTGTTTGTTTGACATGTCTTCATGTGAAGCACTTTGTAACAGCGTTTTGGTCTTAAAAAGTGCTATATAAATAAATTTTACTTACTTACTTACTTACTAAAAGAATAAAGGTGGTCATAACAAATATTGACTTTCAAGATTGTTAGAATTGCCCAGACTCTGTTTATGCCTTGTATTCTGTATTTCCATGGAGGTTTGCATTTATTTCAATAAACTGTTCCACGACTCCTCAACATATAAATTTGACTTCATTAAAGTTGTTTTACAAGTTTTACAAAATGTAAATATTGCAGTAAACAGTCCCATTACTGTTGCGTGGCACGGAAAATTTGGGTTTATAACATGAATTAAGGTCAGCACACTTAACTTGTTTGCTGACTTAGTGCTTATTTTAACCTCTGGAAATAACAAACATTAGGGCCAACACTATGTAGAGAAACACTGGGAAAAGAATATAATATCTACATCCATCTAATATATCTAATCAACCAATAACATGCCATGTAGACAAAGTCAAAAGAACCTGCTGAAGCTCAGACTGAGCATCAGGAAGAAAGATGATATGTAACTCTGAACATGGCGTGGTTGTTGGAGTCAGATGGGTTGTTCTGAGTTTCAAAAATTGGTGAGTGGTGAGTTAGAGGTGGTGTAATGGTGTGAAGGATATTTTATTGGCAGACTTTGGGCCCTTAGTAGAAGCTGTCCACCCCACAGTATAGCCATCTTCTCATGTCTTCTTCCAGCAGGATAACACACTATGTTCCAAAGCTCGAACTACTTTCTTGAACATGACACTTAGTTCATTGTACTCAAATCACAGGATCTCAGTCCAAGAAAGGACCTGTGGGATGATGTGGAATGGAAGATTAATCTCAGAGTAATATTTCCAAGCATGGTTGAATCTGCGCTGCAAAGAAAGCAGCTCTGAAAGCAAAAGAGGATCCAGCTTCATAGTACCAAGGTGTGCCTAATGAAATGGCCAGTGAGCCTTTACAGATTCTGTGCTTGTCACAAAAAACTTAGTTACAAATGATTGCGAGAAGATGTCAAATTTGACGCAAGGGGGCCTTTCATTAATGTCTGACTGACGGTCCCAAGCTTTACATTGAGAGTCAAGTAAAAATTCACCACATGGCCCAAACGGAAAAAATAAATAATAAAATAACTGCTGTTTTTCATTTTCAGCACAATGAATCTTATGTTTCACTAACAGCAGGCTTTGATACGACATCTAGTACTATGTCTTGTCCTATTAGCTGTGTTTTAGTTGGCCTGCACCATTAAAAATGCTTTATTGGTAACAGACTGCAAGCAATATGTTTGCGCTGCACCTTTGGATCACATGGACTTAAGGTTACAAACTTTAATATGATTGTGATCTTAGCTTTCATTTTTCGTTGCTTGCCCCTTCAAGTTTGAATTGTTTGCTCCCCTTTAGCATATTTTACTTTCTGTTGACAATGACAGGTTCTTGTTTAAACAGATACAAACATACTTTCACAGGAAACTAAATAAAGCGCCTCTGCCTGTGTGAATTTCAGGTTTGTGTTTGAGGATTAGAGTATGAGGATTAGATTTCCATTTTTCTGCCAGCAGCCATTGAGGTGCCTTTTTTTTATTTAGCTTTGAACTTTTTTGTAAATTTTCTTGGCTTACCTAGACAAGTTTGAATTGTGTGCTCAGCTAACTTTTGCCTTTGGGTATAACACTCTGTCGTGAAGATACTGAGCCTAATGTAAACAGAGTGCACTGTTGCCTTGTGCAGTATAACAGCTGAGATCTGTCCTCACAGTCCATTTAGAGTGGCCGTTCTGATGTCAAACTGGAATATTGACATCAGATATTGACATTTCAGTCTGAGACAATCGTTTTACTGTTTTAAACTCAAATGCTTTTGAAATTAATCCAAGTAAGTAACTACCATCATTTCGGGTTAGATTGGGGTTAGGATTAGGGTTTGGGTTGGTCTGAGACTTACTAAGAAAAATACCTCCAAACTGACCAGTTTTTGTTCAGTCACAGCAAATTAAATAAATAAATAAATAAAAATACAAATTCTGCGTCAGACACAAGTTTCCATAGTCAGCCGGTCATATGCAGGTATGTTGATATATAAATAAACATGATGTAAATTTACTGTTTAAGCTTTGGTGCTCTTGTGCAGTATGTCTTCTGTACTAAAGTCTAAGTTTGAAAGAAAAAAAACAATAAAAGGAAATAAATATTTCTTGTATGTCTTTGCATGACAGTGAACCATACTCTAAAAGGTGGGCGTTGCTACAACGAGGCTACAAATTCTAAAACATAGATTTTAACACAGGCATCTTCAACCCAGCAGGACAGAAGATCTAAACTTAACACAAAAAGTAACAAAATTCATGTTTGGTCAATTATTACTCTATTGTAAAGATGCTTCTTTACAATAAATCTTATACCATTGGAAACCAGGTTTTTATTTTTCCTTAAACGGTGCCACCTTTGTAAGGAAAATTTCATTTGTGGGTTGCGCCTATGAAAAAATTCCATATTTTCTCTGTGAATGTCAAACACCTTGTTTCGTCTGTGCCGAATTGGATGATTACAGTCGAAACAGTCGAAACAAGACACACTGACAATTTAACAATTTATTGATTGAACAAACAGGGGCCTCTGTTGCATGTGGAAGAACCATAAACAGCTGCAATGGCTTGCCACCTCCTCCTCATGCTGGTTACCAACTTGGTCAGCACCCCTTTCCTTCAACCACTATTTGTCACAAGACAGCCAATGTGGTTGTGTTGGCTGTTAAGCCTTCAATGTCTTGTTTATATAACTAAGTTCATGTAACTGCCAAAGTTTAGAGGCAGTTTCCCAAGAGAGTGAACAGTGTTTAGAGTTGTTTGTTATTGTTGTTTTATTCTTATTTTATGCAGTCATTTGTGTGAAGTTAGCTCTGTCACAATTAGAATATGAGTGAATTGAATCTTGGCTAAGACAAGTTTTTTCTCTGTAATGTTTGACTGACACAATCTGAAAGTTAGATGGAAAAAAGCTTCAGAGCACAGTTATTACTTTACAGTGTTTCGTTTTACAGGCAGAAATGAACCAAACGCAGACCTTTGACCACTTTTGCATTTGCGCAAAAGGTTTTGGGTGGAGTACTACTTTTTTTTCACGCACGCTCATTCAAAGGAGTTTTAGAATGTATCTTCACTGTTAAATGTTCTTATTAATCTTATTTTAATAAACAACACTGTCATACACAAAACTAGGGTGGCACTAGGGGTGTAAGCATAGCTGGACTGGCCATCGGGCATACCGGGCATTTGCCCGGTGGGCCGCTGGCGATTTTTTGTTTTTATGGGCCGATGGATTTTTTTTTATTTTTTTTTAGGAAGGGTATATATAATGAAAGGTGTTGGATTGGCCAATTGGTCATGATCGACTCTGGGCTGGACCAATTACAGCCGAGGAGGCCGGATGCGCCCTCCCCCCTGTTTAGCAATCACGTGATTTTCGCGCATTGCATGCCGGGAACTCGTGGCAAAACAATCCAAGTACCGCATCAAATGCAAGCGTTTGCAGCACCGCAAAACGTTCATTCTCCGGTTCCAATACCTTCTTGTTTTTTCTTTGCCGCACAAAAAAGGAATGTACAGAACAAAAGGAGAACAATGCCGGTCCGTACAAAGACAGACTCGACGAAAAGACAAAGAAAAGATACGAGGAAAAATCAAAGGAGTGAAAGGGTCAGACCCTTACGAGCACACAGAGGGACAAAAGACGTTAGCGTGCTGCCCAACTTTCACCACGCTCATATTTATAATTATACGGTTCTTGGAGTGAGTGCATACACTCATGAAGTTTAGTAACTTCAGGTCACTGCAACAAGCCCAGGTACAGTTTACCGACGGATGGGTGTACAGGACCTTGAAATGCACCGTGTAGAACGAAAGACCATAGAGCTGGGCGATATGAGATTTTTTCATATCACGATATGTTTTTTTCATTTCAGGCGATAACGATATCTATCACGATATAAGCCAAATAACTATATTTGTAAGATTTAAATGTGCCGTTGCTCACAAGTAAAATGTGAAATAATCAGCAGCTTGTTTTTATTTAAATATTTATTTCCCATAATAAGTTCAACAGGGTAGATGTACTTAAGGAACATGAGACTTTTTCAGATAAATAAAGGCAAATATTGCAAACTACACAAAAGGCAGCCGCTAAAGCGTTTAAGTTTCAAAATAGAACAAACAAAACAGACTAAATTGTCAATTCCACTTAGAAACAAAATATTAATTCTAAAAATAAATCTTAGTTTGTTTTACAGAAGAACAGACAAAACTGACTAACTTTTGTCAATATCAAATAAACTGAGAACTAAAAGGAAATTCTCAATCTCTCCTTGTTGTATAGCTTAGCTTTTCAAACAGTTTTAACAGTTACTTTAGTCTGACAAAAGCCGAATGACGAATTAGCGCTTCCAGTCAGAGACTGAGGCTACGTCCACACGTACACGGATATTTTTGAAAACGGAGATTTTCCGTTTTCGTTTTTAAAAATAATCCCGTCCACACATAAAGGCAGAAATGAAGGAAAACGCTGCTATGAACATGCCAAAGCAGCAGGTGGAGCTAGATTCCTAACCGTGCAGAAATGTTGGCCAATCAGAAGTCTAGAAGCCTCGGTGGGAAAAAGTAAACAAAGCTGGGGCATAGAAGCAGAACCGAGTCGTATGTGTGGAGGGACAGTAACTGTGTGTATATGTAAGCATTTAAACACTGCAGAGAGTAGAATTAACAGTAACAGTATTGTAGAAATTCATTTCACCGAAACAATAACGTGGCGCACAGTGTGACGCATGCACCAGTTTATTGTATTTCCAGACTTGCTTTCGGCACAATTTACAGTGCACGCTACTCTGTTTTTTGTCAGACTTGAAATAGCCGAAATACCTTCACACTACGGAACTTCTATGGCTCTTCCGTTCGACAATCTCTCCGGCGTTGGAACCATCATCTGTTTTCTCTTCGGTCACGCTCGGTTGATTTTTCTAGTCGGCACACTCATTTCCTCCATTACCCGCTGGCTGCTTCCCAAACAAACACACGTGCGGCTTGGCACTTGTGCTGTACGTAACAAGTCACGCGACGTGACGCTGCGGCTGTGATTGGTTCGGCTCTGCGCTACTTAATTTGGATTGGCTGACCTTTTTTTTTTTTTTTTTTTTTTTTGAGGACAAGAGCGGCGAGGTCTATCGCGATAGCTTAATTTCTCTATCGAGTAAAAGTTATATCGCGATACATATCGTTATCGTTCTATCGCCCAGCTCTAAAAGACCATCGTACGAACAAAGGTAAGTTTACCAGTCTCACAAATTGTCGTCATAAATACACATTCGTTAACCGTTTATTAATAGGACCTTTGAGCTCAACGGTAATTAATTAGTAGTGGAAATAATTTC
Organism: Diplotaxodon limnothrissa; assembly: GCF_057381915.1. Classification (NCBI taxonomy): domain Eukaryota; kingdom Metazoa; phylum Chordata; class Actinopteri; order Cichliformes; family Cichlidae; genus Diplotaxodon; species Diplotaxodon limnothrissa. The sequence goes on along the minus strand of NC_140615.1, from coordinate 6,702,197 downwards.
TGGTAGCATTACAGAAATGTAGCAGTGACAATAATATTGTATGCTGTAATCGCACTGGACAATTAGTGATACAAAACAACAGTTTTATCCTGTGAATAAAAGTATATGTTTTTGTCAATGTACCATAATAACAGAAGCGAAACGCAATATTGTGTCAGGACAATTTACTATTTATGCACAATAAATAAAGGAGCATAGTGCGACCATTTCTGTTCAGCGCCAGACTTGTAACCTATATCACCAATTATGTTAAGAAAAAGGACGTATTAACTACTACAAAACTCTGATCTTTGTGGGAATGCTTGGAGCAGACTAACATGTGAGCTGGAGTGTTCTGGGACGTTATATTTGGTATATCCAGACCATCCGTCGGCTCTTACTTCGGAAACATGGCTTAAAAAATTTCTCTTCAACTACGTAATCCGATAAAAAAAAAAACGATCTCTTTACCCGTCGGCTTTCCATGGCTGTCATGCGACCAGCTATTGCAGTTAATAATACAACAGCTTCTTGGCATTTTTTGGGTTTCTTTTTATCGCTAGTACCTCTTGCCACAAGTTCCCAGAATCCTTTGCGGTTTTACCCCTGAATGACGTCACATTTTCAATCTTTATCCTGGTGGGCCGGGCTCTAGTCAAAATGCCCGGGCCGATTTTTTGTCCCAGTCCAGCCCTGGGTGTAAGAGATCATTTTAGGGTGGCACATGCCACCCCATGCCACCCTTCAAGATCCGCCCCTGGAAGAACATAACAACTGACTGTTAAATTTCCTTGAAACTATCAAACAGGCATACACTTGTCTCCCGCACCCTGGTGTCCAAACTCACGGGTGTGTTCACACGCCAACTTGGTTGCGCTTCACGTGGGCTGCTCAGCTCGTGGGCCGTGCGGCCGCTGTGAAGTCAAACAAACTATACGAGAGAACCTGCCACGCAATTGGTTAGCGTCGTGAAGACCCAGCTACGTCAGCGCCCTCCCATTCGCTTTAAGAAGAGGGCGTCAAGTCTCGCGGTTAGGCAATGTGTTTGTCGTCACTCTTCACTGCCACGCTTCCAAATACGGTAGGCAGCTGTCATGGACCACATTAAAGATGGATGGTTTACAGAGTCTTGTACGCTATGGCCAGGGCAAGCAATGAGTCTCCAAGTAGAGGAGGTCCTCTACCACAAGAAATCCAAATTTCAAGATGTTATGGTTTTCAAGAGGTGAGAACAGTGAGGCTAACTTCACTTAGCTAACGCTGCTAGCTGTTAGCTGTGCTCGCACTGAATGAGCAACCTAGAGCATGATTTTTTTTCCCCAGATGGTTGAAAGATACGACGTTTTTTAAGCTTGGCTCGTGATTTGCATGTCATTGAAACTTTAGTGTAAACTTTAAGGGTAACGCTAGATTCATTTAAGTCGCGGTACATGTATTTGTTTAATGGTACTAAGCATGTGGTTACACATCTGAATCCTACGGAAGCTCTTATGTAAAAGTGATCCTGTTGCCTCATGCTGTGCTGTAATGCTACTTTCCAGCAAAACCTACGGAAATGTGCTGGTGCTGGATGGAGTGATCCAGTGCACAGAGAGGGACGAGTTTGCCTATCAGGAAATGATTGCAAACCTTCCCCTGTGTAGCCATCCTTGTCCTAAGAAGGTATTTCTCGTAAATGTGAAACAACAGTACATTCGGGATATTTCCAGCTGTGACGGTTATATTTGCATTTTCACAGGTGCTCATCATTGGTGGCGGAGACGGGGGTGTGCTAAGGGAAGTGGTGAAGCATCCGCTGGTGGAATCAGCGGTTCTTTGTGAGATAGATGAGGTAGGAGCAACAACTCTGTTAATTTATGATGTAGGGATTGTCCTCTCTGCTGCCTTTGATGACATTTTTATGTTGTCTTCTCTTTAGGATGTGATTAATGTGTCAAAGAAGTTCCTGCCAGGGATGGCCAAAGGGTTTTTCAGTCCCAAGCTCACCCTCCACATTGGTGATGGCTTTGAATTCATGAAGCAGAATCAGGACGCCTTTGACATAATAATAACAGATTCATCAGACCCAGTGGGTAGGTGCTGCTTAAAGTCCCACAATCCTTGTGTGTCCAAAGAACTAATCAAACAACACAAATACGGGACACGCTTTAACGAGGCAGTCTCAATTAGAATCTCTTTAATTGTTATTTCAGGACCTGCTGAGAGCTTGTTCAAGGAGTCTTACTACCAGCTGATGAAGGCAGCATTGAGAAGTGGCGGAATTATTTGTTCCCAGGGTAAGTTTATATTTCACTGGACTTGTGCATTAAAAGCTGGCTAATAAGTAACATTTTGAGTCTGCTGAAGATGTTAGTGAATGGATTATTTTCTGTTGAGTTGTTCCCTTCAGATTGAGTAATGCCAAAAGATGGGAAAGTAACACTTTTTTTTTTTTTTTTTCTCCTCCCCTCTCCCCGCCTCTTGCTTTTGTAACTGACAGGCGAGTGTCAGTGGCTCCATTTGGAGCTGATAAAGGAGATGCAGACCTTCTGCAAAACCCTATTCCCTGTGGTGGACTACGCCTACAGCACCATTCCAACTTATCCCAGTGGCCAAATTGGATTCATGCTCTGCAGTAAAAATCCTGTAGGTGTTAAACTGTCATTCTCAGTTTGTCATCCACCACACTTCCCCAAGTGTTCTTGGATTGCCTAAAAAAAAAAAAAGAAAATGCAGAAATGTTCCATAGCATAACAGTTTCTCCCTGATCATCCTTGTGCCTTGTTTGTTTTTTTTAGGAAACAAATTTCAGGGAACCAGTGAAAGCACTGTCAAAAGAAGAGAAGGAAAGTATGAGCCTTAAATATTACAACCCTGAAATTCACAAAGCGTCGTTCGTTCTCCCAGAGTTTGCAAGAAAGGTAAGTTGGTTTCAAATTTTAATAGTCTGTCCCACACTTGGGGGTGCAATCCACACAATGCCGAGGGGTATTTTCTGCATTTCACCTGGTGTCTTGTCTGACAGGTGCTCAGAGAAGCATGACCAGCAGCAAAGGGCCATGTGCATCCTTCAGCCAACCCTTAGAACATGGATAAACAACCTTTTTCGATGGCTTCTTGAACTCTACGTAGTTAAACGTCATCCCAAGATTTTCAGTTCAGAGAAAATATTGCTTTTTGAGCCGGTCTTGCACACTCTTGTGTTGTCTTTCAGTTCTTCATGTAATTGTCTTATCTGCATTTTGTGAAGCAAACCTAACCTCATTCTGAAATGTTGTTTTTGTTTTTAATTCTGTTTTCTGTAAAACAATAAATTACACATAGCACAACATGTGTAATTGTTACATGGAGTATAGGAACCGCTCTACCATTTACAGGTCAAGTGAATAATACTTTGGCAGGTGGCTTCAATTTTATTGTGTCTGATTGGTGTATGTAATCCTCTACTGCACATTTATTTTGTGACCTTTTATTATTTTGATATCTTGTCACAATCATGGTTCAGAATACTGTCCACTACACAGAAACCCTATAGTGCCTGAAACTGGTTGCGCATAACCTACCAGTCTTATGGTCTCCTACTCAGAAGCTAAATGGAAAAAGATCCCTTTAAACAAAACAAAAAAGCACCTAATTGGTTTAGTTAAGGCTCAGCTTTGAGCGTCAGTTATCGAATACTGTAAAGAGATCACATTACATGCAAACTTAGAAATGTTACCAGAGCTGTCCAGTCCACGAATAGTCTTAACATGTGAATTCATTATGCAGTTATAGCATGCAGTATTGGGTCTTGATTACTGGGTGTACTGTTTGTACTGTGTAAGAGTCTGACTGCAGGATGTGAGATCGTTTCTTTAAATGGAAATGTAATAGTTCAGTGATTTGAGCTAATGTAAGACATGATTTACTGTTAGCTATGGCTACCTTGACTCTTTACTGGGACATGGTGTTATACCTGAATGAATGAATTTGTCTTTTTTATAAGAATCATGAACTGTAATAAACTGGTAACGCAAAATTAATGGATCAATGGCTGGGTTATGTTTTGTTTTTCGAGGTCTGCATTTTCCAACCACGCTTTCAAGCTGCTGTTTGCTGCAAATGGTGAGCAGGTTCTGTGGGAGCAGTGTAGTGTTGAGACACGTGCAGCTTTGGTATTCAGGCACCAGGTGGCATCCTTGAATCTTTTATGTTTTAGGCCAGTCTCCGCGTTGGAATTATACTGCTGAAATTCTTTGAATTAGAGTAAAAAGCAGTCGGACCCTCTGAGCTGTTTAGTGTTTCATGATGGGAAGTGTCACTGTGGAACTTACCATTCAGTTGCGTCAACTCAAACTGCTGTGCAAAAGCTCAGTCTTCACCAATATTTTTTTCATTTTTTATTATAATGGGACCAACCTGCAGTTCACTGCTATGTTGTCACGCTGCTTTTACACAGCTGTGCCCATAGCTGGATGATAAAGATCATTTGTGCTTGTGAGTGTTAATACTGTAATATAGGAAATGAAGCACATCTCTATGGGCTTGTGTTCGTACCAATGAAGCGACAGCCATGAATTTTTAATTTGACTGGGTTTTAATCTCCATACCACAGGAACAAAACTTGGGAATACAATAGACTGACATTAAAATTTATTTCTTCTACAGCTAAATTGGTGGCTTGTTTCCACGTGTACAGATTCACCTGTTTGTTTGATAACAAAAGCATTAAACCCTTATATGATCTGTGAGTCACTTAATTCTCAGCCATCTATTTCAGTTACTTGTTGAGGTGGTGACTCAACAACACGTAATAATGAAAATGGAGATTTTAATGCACATTAATGCAATCTTGGAGCACCTATAGTAGTCGCTGGGGGTTCCTTAAGTGTTTGAAGTCTCTTGCAGTGTCATCTGCAGATCCCTTTAAGCTGATGTTGCTGTATATTCCTCAAACACACTGAACTGCCAATACAACAATTTTTAACAGTCAGCTAATCTTTGGATTTGCTTTGGGCCACCTTCAGATCTGCAGAAATCAACCCAGAGACTGTTGTGGAAGCATGAGAAATCCATTTGAACATATCAAACGAGGCATACGGGAATACGAGCGCCGCATGTTCCCTGCCAGTAGCAAAACAGTGAATCCTGTAAACTCAACTTAATTGTGCTTTTTCATGAAACGTCTCACAGGTTGACAGCAGATTCTCACACACTTTGAAACAAGGTCATCTCAGACAAGAAAGTATAATTAACTTCAGTGAGACATTTACCTCGTACACATTTTAAATATATATAGTATTAAATGTTTTTTTTTTTTTTTTGTTAAGCCATAAAATACAGTTTATGGTGTTATTTGGTAAATAAGTTTATGTTATGTCACTATATTAGACCTATAAAATATTACTTTTTATGTAAGCAAACTTGATTAGTAGTTAAACCTGTGTAAAGAGTTGAGGAATTAATTTTTACTTATAATGTATGTTAATGGTATTGTGTAGAAAACCTCAGTGGCAGTTTTAGAATCCATTTGTCGTGCAGTGCGTCTGGTATCCATTGTGAAGCAAAGGACATTAATTCGTTTTCGATTCAGAGACGCCACATGCATCAAATCACGGGGCCCATGTTAATGCAAAGATAACCACAAGATCCTTATGGATCAGCACTAAACTACTGAACACTGCTGCTTCCTTTTTAACAGCTATGCTAACTCCACGAGATTGGTGATGTGCATTTCCTGAAGAGATTTCGGCGAGTCAGTGCGAGTGTCAGACCGTTCAATTGCAATCTGCAGGTGTCAAAGAGGCATATAGAAGCAATATGACAGGAATAGGATTTTGCCCGGGGTAGGGTGCCAAACAGCGGCCTGTGTTGGGAGTGGAAGATAAGCTGGCTCATGGTCAATTTGTATCTCTTTTAGATCTACTTTGACTCCTGCTACAGGGAAATGTGGCCGCTTTATTTAAGTGCTAAAAATGGTTCAGGCATATCCGTTGGTATCACACTTTAGATGAGCTGTGGAATTGTCCGTCCACCTGTCTGACAGGTATTCTCTGAGATTGTCTATCGTAACTGCGAACGCATTAGTTGATGTCAAAACCTGGTAACGGGCAATTGACGTCGTCGTGCGCTGCAGATGTTTCCTCCCGATGAATCACATGTACGCAAGCCATCTCACAATTTGTCAAAAAGGTTAACTTTTAAACGGTTCCATTTGTTGTGTCCTGACCTCTTCATCTCTCCTCCTCTTTCATGCTCTCCTACACACCCCCAACGACATCCACACACGCGCACACACCCTCCACCCTCCGTCATACACCCACCACCCTCTACGTCAGTGGCAAACACGAAGGGGGTAGAGGCGTATAAAAGAGTGAGGGGCTTTAGAGGTAGAGCTGAAGAAACATCAAATCTTCTGAGCAGCTGCCACCAACTGCACTCCACTTTTTTCTCTCCCATCGTTCTTCTCTGGATCTCCGGCTAGTCTGAGCTGCTCAGACTCTCCTGCTCAGACACACACACACAGACACACACAGCCACACTGTCTTTGTGAGCCTCCTGCTCCTGTGACTGTAGCTCTGGTCGGTCACCTGCACTCCTGTCACAGCATGCAGCTCCTGGTGGTGTTAGCAGCTCTCATGGGGGTTGTGTTCAGCGTTAGAGCAGCTGCCGTGCTTCCTGTGGAGGATAGGAGCCCCATCCATGTGAACAGGGTGAGGAGATTGTTCGTATTGCTCATATTAGTTTGATGTTTGTTTGTTTTTTACTTTGAGGTGTAATTATTAATAAATGTATCCAGTTACTACATGGGAAATAGTTTGAATGATTCGAATTTTGAAAACAAAAATGTAACTTACAATAAAACAAAATCTGTGGTTATGTAAATAAATAGTAAGATATTTAAAAATGGCTTTTTTAAATTGAATTAAAACTGCTTTTAACTGACATGATTAATATTGTCAGTATATATAATTTAAAATGGGGAAAGTATTAATGATCTGTGAGCATCACAGACAAGTGTTTTAAAGTCACACTTCCATGATTTTTCCTCCGTGATAATATTATCTCTACTTTCTGATTCCTGGTTAGGAGCTGAGCAAAGAACGCAAGGAGCTGATCCTAAAGCTGGTGTCTGGCTTGTTGGATGGAGCTCTGGACACGAACATGCTGCCGGGAGAAGCGACACCTGTGGAGCTTGAGGAGCCGCTGGAGTCTCGTCTGGAGGAGAGAGCTGTGTATAACAGGCTATCGCTTCCCCAGCGTGACCGCAAAGCTCCCTGTAAAAACTTCTTCTGGAAAACTTTCACCTCCTGCTAACAGTGCCCAAAAAAACCCCCACTCGGCTCCGCCTGCCTCCGGTACTCCTTCTGTTCCAGCTCTACATAAACTGTGGTAGACCTCAGCTGTACATATCATCTACACCTGTCACACATGCAACATCGATGGACTTCACTGAGACAGTGTGTCTGTTTGAATATTAATTATTTATGTATCTATTTATGTATACAATGTATGTAACAGTTTCTTTCAGGGTCAACAATAAAGCATGGATATAATATTTAAAATGGTGATAACAGTTAATTACTTTTTGTTTTTTGAAGGTCAAATTTTCCTTCTCCTGCTTCTGTAAAACAAATGCAAAGGCAGATTTCTTAAAAGTGTTGTAGCTGTATTTTTCTTTGCGACTAAAATAATCGAAATATTTCACGGCTTTCCTGTGTGCGAATATTTTTCTTTCTAAGAAACATTAAGGCGCAGCTGTGCCCTGTGGATACGGAACTTCTTTTTCAAAAGCACATCAAACATTATTTTCTTTTAAGTCTTTCTACTTTACCGGCATACACACAATAATAACCAGGGGCAGCAATACTGCTACAAAGACCGGATTTTCTATAACTATGAAGCATTAAAAAAGGAATAAACTGCCCCCTTTTATTTTTAAATTAATAGCCTTTTACTCATCTATAAATAAAACTATACCGTAAGTGAATTAAGTCAAAGTAGCTTGAGTATTAGTCCTTATTAATTCCTCACCACAGGTTGAGGGAGACGCTTCAGTGACTTATCACAGATCGTTAAACATGTCAGCATAATAGGAAAGTATATAAATCAGAAGCTCCTCCCGTGTTCACACAATCATGATACTCTGTTTCAGAATATTATGAGCAAAGTGGGGGGAAAAGGAGAACGGCTGTCAAAGCACATCAACAAAAAACAATAAATGAAGGAAATAAATGAAAAGAGCGTAAAGTCAATATAAGCAAGAAAAATCATGTTGCACTGATGACAGTCTGACCTCAGCGTTTAATAGAAAAAGCCCAGAAAAGGCTTTGGTTGCATGTTAAGATAATGAAGCGAGACCTCCATCAACCTGCTAATACTCTCTCTGATTCTGACTCCCAGTCAGCTGCACGCCTGCCCAGTTCTCAATCAGTCCTGCTACAACTGCTCCACACCCTCCAGCCCTTCAGGCACGCTCAACCACCGTAAAATGAGTTTTTCTTAACCACTTATTTAGGGAAAAAGTGAAGTTGGTGCTGGCCGCAATCAAATATCGACTTCCAACTCGGGCCCACGGCCCCTATTAGCGAACTGATGGATTTCCTGTGATAAATGGCATGCAGGTGAAATGTCCTGCTGTTCGCGCCTGTTCAAGCGAACCGTTTATTTTCACACGTGAATAAATGAACAATCATAAAAACGGAGCAACAAAAACAAACAGTTTAAGAGAGCACTGCTGAATAATGCAACAATCACAGGAGAACCTTTTGATGATTATTACGTTCCGTTCAAGGGTTTTAAAATTAACTGCCCTGGCTTTTCCTTTAAGTTTTGCCAACTTGTTAAACTCTGATGCTGATCACATCGAGCTGTCTGTTACATAAATGATAAACTGTAAGCATGAGGAATACTTTAGTTGCTGTGGTTCTGTATTCAAATTTGAGACTTGGCTGGTAGAAAATGGCACATTAGCAGCACAAAGTACATATGAAGGATCAAAACAACATTTACCCAACTAACCCACGGAGAATGGGCCGTTTGAACTTCTCTGCCAGCAGTAATTATTGCTCAATGCTTAGCAGAGTTTTACACTCACTAACATAAATGAGAGACTTAAATGAAAAACGGCAATTCCTAAATTTCATTACTCCACCGTCCACAGAAATCCTGAACACTCAGAGGAAAGGCAAAGCTCCGGTGCTGTCTCAACTGGGTTAGTGTCTCCTCGTCATCCTGCACAGAAAGAATAGCACCAAATGACTCATAATCATGGTTGTTTTACTGCGAAGTTAACATTCACACTTCTGATGAAACATTAAAGGCCATTGTGAGGATATTTTTTCCTCCATTTATTGCATGCGTTTAAGACTACGCGAGAGGAAAGACTCGTCGGTCTATCCTAGGTTTTAACTGAACAAGACAATATAAAATCCGCTGAAAAGGACCACGTGACAGTGAGTTATCGCTCCTTGAAATTTGCTCCGTCGCTCCTTTTAACGATGCTGAATAGGCAAAGGCTCCTGGGAGCTGTCTTGATTACAGGTCATCACCTGGCATCTTGCATTCTTGTATTTGAAAAAGGAAAGGGGAAAAAAATATATGCAGGTTTACAGTCTGTAAGAAAACTAGACTCTGTTTTTCAATAGAATAGAATCGGTTTGAAGAATGAAGGAAAAATGTCAAACATAAAAACATTTCTGCTCCTTCAAATATATCAGATGCCAATCATTATCTAGGGTTGGATTTATGGACACAGTACAATTTGATGTCAGTAAAGGCGCTGTCCGCTCCTGACTTTATGCCCGTGGGCTCAAATGAGCATGCAGAGGAGCAACTTCAAAGCTGATGCCTGCAAGTAACACATTTTATTGGCTTTCCTTTTGATCTGAAGAGGGAGTGAAAGGAGTGCTCGGGCCAAACTGTGTAATTCAAATTTAAATGTGACTCCATGCGCCACTCTTTAAAAATAACAAAGCTTTAGGTATTGTTGGTACACCTCACAGGAGCATCAAAGTGAACCCACTATCGACACATACAGAGTCCTTGTTGACCTTATGTGATATTATAATATATATATAGAGAGAGCTAAATATACACAGCTCCAAATACATATTAACAATAAGCTATGAAAACAACTGGGGCATTTAGTGAAGAAACACATCATTGCTTCATTAGAGACAAAATCCTAATTTGAATGTTTGTGTTGAGCTTCATTGTGAAAGGTTGTAGAATCACCCCCATCAAAATAATCATTCGGCTTTTGGCAGATTTCAGCACCTTGTTTGGGATTTATGGTCTACACATTTACTACATGGTTTCACCATCGCTCTTTCCTGCAGCTGCGGGAGACAGCTCCTGTGCTTTCAGCCCATTAATCTGTGTTTTTGGACTAAAGATTTGCTAATTCAAATCACTTCAGCTGAAATTCATGTAGTCACTGATAATCCAATGGTTATTCAGGTTTTCTGAAGTTTTTCTTTGGGTATTGGCTGCGTTTTTCAGGAGAATAAGCTGAAGTGTGCCAAATTACCCACAAACTGGACTGAAAATCTACGGCAACAGGTCTTATTGGGTGATCAATCCAAATTTAACATTTCTGTATTAAGTTGCTATATTTGTTTGGATGTGGTATATGTTGATATATTTACATCTCTTGAATGATTATTCACATTTTGAAGCACTTTGTAACTGTGTTCTTTAAAAAGGGCTAAACATACACAGTTTTTCCAAAGGGTGAAGTGCTCCACTGTTCTGCTGCAAAGCGGACTGGTGGTTGAAACAACTCCCATCAGTTTTGTGGGAATTTTGTTTTTCTCCTGAAGCAGTTCTTAAACTGAACACATTAAAGGCTATGAGGTCATCCATAAGGCTGACCAAAGCTGTTAAATGCCAGGGTTTTCTGAGAGTGTGCTAGAAACTGTGCTGCTACAACTTCCATACACATCCCACACATTCACAGGGAAGAAGACACATCTGAATCCATGGATATAGTTTTCTCAAGATTATAAACTCTGTGAAATGATTCTATTTATTGTCACCACTGAATCAACTGTGGTCCAAAAACATTCAGAAACCCTCGAGAAATATGATTATTTTTATTTTAATCTGTTCCTGTATGTGATGTGTGTGGACTATTATTACAGGAGTGCTGATCCAACTTTTAAATAAATGTCTGGAACTAACATGAACTAACATGTCCCTTTTAAATATTCCCAGGAAGTCACCCTGAGATGTAACCTTATTATAACCATTTGCAGCACAAATACGAGGCAGGAAACTGAAACTGTTATTTTTTCCTGGTTAAATAAAGGTAAATAAATAAATATGTTCCAGTAATGTTGGAGTCCAGGCTCTGGGGAGGCCAATCCATAATGTATTCCATTGCTTGTTTATATGATCACGGACATGATCATATGCACGCAGCACTGACATGCTGAAGTTGTTGCTAATCAGAAGCTTTCCAGATGGTACTGCATGGCGGCTCAAAACACGACGGTGTGCGTAATTCCATCACTTCTAACAAGATCCCCAACACCACTGACAATGCAGCTAATAGCTCGTTGGGAATCACCTTGTTGATGTGAAATTGCGATCTTATGTAAAATTGTGTTATTTTTGGTGTTTTTATGGATTCAACTAAAAGAATTGGAACAAATGGTGTGTTTTTGTTACAGGTTGCAACTAACATAGTGCCCAAAGATACCATTTAAATTAGGTTATTTGCTAAATTGTCTTAGACGTAACACTGGTTCCTGTTTGGTTAGGTCCTTTTTTATGCTTTGATGATTCGTAGGTCAAAGTGTTCATTTGTTAAGTGGCAACTGAGAAAACATTCCCCTGAAAGTGATCAGCTGGAAGAAAAAAATGAATGAAAATGCATCCAGTGTCCAAAAAACAACTGTGAAACACCTCCAGAAAGCCTGAAAAACTATGATAAAAAAATTGCAGTATTCTATAAATGTACTAATTTATCTATTTTATTTCACAAACAGATTAGCTTACCTTTATCTACCAGCTGACCTTGTAAACTTTGTTGGCCAAGCTGAAGCTATGTGATCACCCTGTTTGTTTCTGTTTTTCACAGATGTGTCAGAACCGATTTGAATCCTGCTCTTGTGGAAATTTAGAAACGGTTAACGTCAAAGACCTACCTAACAGGGCCTCCCATCAGTCAGAAGACAGGCCAAATTAACACCCAGCACTTGGCTGAATGCTTCTGAGAAAAGGTGTGAACAGGCGAGCTTGTGTGGCAGTTTCCCTGCTGAAAGGAAGTCTGGGTCCTCTCCTGTGCACAACAAATGCTGACCACAATACCTCGTGATCTTAAGAAAGCTGAAGGAAAATCATTTGAAAAGATTTTGGAATGAGCAGGCCAAATTAAATAGAGAATAAAACAATATAACTACTATTTTCATGGGTACATGTTTTGCTTTAAATACGAGGATGGAAGCTCTTTGCAGTCCATAGACGAGCACTTGTACTTTATCAACCCAGCAGCTCTGGACTCAATGCCTGTAGCAGGCTTATTCATCCCTGTCAGCCAGACTCAATTTGTTTAGTTGTGACAGTTTAGATTTAGGTTGTGAACAGTGAAGCAGTGAACAAAGGCAGTATGGTTGAGTAGCTGAGGCTTTCTGAAGTCAAATAAATATATAAAGATATTGTTGTTCCAGGGACATGACATGCCCAGGAATAATGGACCTGTCTCTCTGTGTATGCAGCAGGTTTGCTTCTGTTGAGAGATCATTAGTGCTTTTTGTTTTTTTCTTTTTTTTTCAAGGGGGCTGTTCTCATTTCAAAGGAAAGTTCTGTGATTTCCTGTCTTCATCTTAGTGACCAGTCGCTGCTTCCTTTTTTTTAAAAAGTGCAGATTTCTAAGAGGTAAAAAATCAACTGACGACCAGATCTTTCAAATGAACTGCACTTTTTAAATGCGTCATTAAAACTTCCATCATCAGGAATATGGAGTCTTTGACTGCTGAATGACACCCAAAAAGCATTTTGCCACACACAATCAAGCATCTCTAGTGTATTTCTACCAAAGAGTTCCCCTGTTTAGGAGCACCAATGGGAATGAAGAGATTGTTTTCCCCAGCAGGGCTTAATGATGCCTGATGGCGTATTCAGCTGCCCGGTGCCAGCACTAAAAGCTGATCATTATAGGGCCCTCTGCTCTTTCAGTGCTAAAGCCATGGCTCAGAAAATGAGCTGTCACTAGCTTAAAGAAGGGATGCGGCACGCTGGTGGTCACTATAGTGACCCTGTTTATTCTGGATGCCACTACACTGGGCAGCTGGGCAGGTCTGTGGCATGAAAGTAAAACACACTCTCAAAGCTTTTAGTTGACACTGATATTTAGATGCAGTAAATTCAAACCCTTTTACAAGGTAGAATGAAAAGTGTGGAGTGGTGTTATTACAGGATTTGATACGTGATTCGCAACATTAACTAGGCTGGTTTAGTGTGTTGCAGTGCTAGTTTAAAACTAACCACTCCAGCCATGGGTCCATTCACCCGAACAGGTTACAGAAAACTCAAAACAGAGTTTAATATGTTGCCAATCCTGTGTGATGTCAAATATTATTATTCTTTATTTTGGTATCTGTTTATTTAACGAATATACAGGCACCACATCTGGAAACTGAGCATTTTCCCCTCTGAAAATCTTGTGCAGCATTTTCAAACACCAGCCACGCACACTAGCTCATGGTAGACATAATGCTGCATATGTGTGTGCCATATCATATGCACTTTAGGACATCCTTCAATTTTATGGACTTCTAATTTTAGCTAAGAGGGCTATAACCACTGTGATGGCAAATTAGCCTAAAATTGCTCAGCAGGTCTTTTTGCTGATTTTGCAGGTGATGGTAATTTTACACTTGCTAGACCTGCAAATCTAATACGGTTACTTTCTATCTGTATTGGATCAGAACACTAAGCTGTTTGTGTGATGTTAGACTTGAACTATTTTACAGGGTAGGTGGTCTTACAGTTGCTTCGGATAGTTTTTAGACTAATTTGCTTTATTTTATTATACATGTCATTTTAATGAAAATAACTTCCCGTCACTTTGTTGTTGTTTTTTTTCAAACCCCAAAATGAATCATTTACAAAAGTGTTTAGACTCTTTTACTGTAGCACTGCAAATGGAGGAGATGTATCCTGTCTGCGTCACCACTCCTTAGGAGACGAGTCTAGATGTGGCTCTTATTGCAGCCCACCTTTAGCAAGCAGGTATAATTGGAAAGAGTTTCAAATGGCCCACTGTGTAAATGAGATTTCACAGTTTACACCCATGTAAAGCTATAAACTAAGTCGTGATGTCCAGAGAATTCACTATGTCCTCATAGATGGGAGAACCTGCTTAAAGGGCAACCATCTCAGGAGCACAGTTTCTGTACCAAACAGCTCGACAGAAGACGCCAAATTACATTTTCGAAAAAGGCATTTAAAGACCCAGGGAAAACACGAGGGAGAAGCTGGAGAAGACTTTGTGATCTGATGATTCAGAAGCTTAATTGTTTGGGCTGACCTTCAACCACTATAGCTAAAAGCACCACCCGTTACTTATCACGTGGCTAATACATGCAAACGACGTAGCAACATCATACTACGGTAGTTCTCAGGTGCTTTTTAGAATAAATCTTCCCTGAGAACTTCCTTCAGTGGCTTAATGTTTGCATTTATGCCGCCACAGGTGAGAAGAAACAAAGTAAAACTACTTCATTATTGTACTTAGTAGAATTTTCAGGTATCTGTACTTTACTTGAGTATTTATTTTTCTGACAACTCTTTACTTTTACTCCCTACATTTTTAAACAACTACCTGTACTTTCGACTTCTTACATTTTAAAAACTGGCTCTGACTTTTGGTTTAACAGATTTCACTCACAGATGGAGAAAGATCAGAAAGACAGGACGGGAGAAGAAGAAGAGGGGTTGTATTTAAAGGTGATAACTTTTTAGTGGTGTTTAATAAACTGGAAATTTAAAGCTTACATGTAAGTCCTCATGCGTTTAACCTCCCACGACCCTTCTCTTCTGCCTGCTCCTGCGACTCCGTCAGTTCCTGGGGCTCGGACCTAGCTGTCCCCTGTACCCATTCCAATTCCCTGGGTAAGGGTGGGTAGGGCCCAGCCAGTCCCTGCTCCTGTTCCTGCTCCCAGAGCGGATCAGACTAAGCTTCTCCCTGCACCTGTACCAGTTCCTCAGGTGGAGATAACTGTTGTCCACCCCTGGCCTGCCAGAGGTCTCTGCCCTGCCTAGCCCTGCTCCGTCTGGTCTAGCATATGAGGGTCCTGCTCCACCAGAATTCGAGCCAGAGAAACCAGCACCCATAGACTCAAGGACCAGTTGATGGCTTGTCAACACTGACGTCAGCCTCAGAGAGGCCTCCTTCTCTCAGTGTGACAGTGTCCCCTTGTCCCTGTGCTTTGGTTCCCCTCTTGTGTCTTTCCCAGTTTAGGTTTTCATTAGTTCCCGTTTATGCTTTGGACTTTTGTCTTTGTTTTGTACCTGTTCCATCAGCTCAATGAAAGTTTTTCTTCCTCTTAAAACCTCTGTCTGCCTCCGTGTCTGCATTTGGGTCCTCATCACAAATACTATGACTGTAAACCTCAGAGCAGCAGGAGCCCAGATTAGCTGATCACGACCTGTCCTCAAAGACAATCTCCTGGAGCTCTCAATAAAAGTTATTGTGCTGTTGTGATTCTTTTCCCCACACTGAGCTGCTACAACCGATTTTAGGGTTCCATCACCAGCTGAACACACTTTAACCCCTGGCTGTACTAATTTTCTGTTTAAAGACAAAGTCACGCTTTCCAGTGTATTTAAGAGAAAATGGAGCTTTTTTAAATGTTCCTTTCATTTTGTCTGCTCATGTTCTACATAACTGATTCGAGCGTTGAGTACATTTCAGAGCCTGTAATTTTTTTTATTTTCACTTGAGCTAAGAAGTTGAATCAGTACTTCAACTTTTACTGGACTATTTTAACACTAGTATTTGTACTTCTGCTAAATGTTCTTTTTCCACCTCTGGACATCCAACTAAATGTCTTAATAAGATGTAATAACCGGGAACAAGATGGAGTATATGGTGATCATAGCTGTATATTTTGTTGTGAGGATAACAGAAAAGTCATTAAGTCCACTGACTGCGGCTAGATCAAAGGGGGAGGAGAGGCTTGTAATTCAATATGTAGTGCTCTCCACCTGCTGCTGTATTACTGACCCAGCCCGTATGTTCGCCTCCGTCGGCACATATCTTCACACCAGCAGCAGATGTGGTCTTCCTTTCCTCTAATCTCATTTTAGTTTCTTAATTTTCACTCTGCATTGCAGAGCTAACTTTTGCTTACTCAGCAAAACATAACATGGATTCATTTTTAGCATGTATGAGCAGATCAAACAATGTGTCTGAGACTACCTGCACTGCATCTGACAAGGATGCCTCCTGGGCACCTCCTGGGTAAGGCATGTCCCCCTGTGAGGAGACCCAGGATTATATCTCACGGCTGGCCTGGGAACGCCTTGGTGTTCCCCCGGACAAGCTGGAGGAGGTGGCTGGGAAGAGGGAGGTCTGGGCTTCTGTGCTTAGGCTGCTGCCTCCGCGACCCGGCCCCAGATAAGCAGAAGAAGATGGATGGATGGATGGCATTCATCAAAAAGAGATAAATGGGCCAAATATTCAGGAGCCAGCTACACATTATGTGATTCGGGTGTTCACTTTTAGCAAACTTTTTGCCCCAATTTTAAACTGTTGAATTTTTCTTAAGTTAAGCAGCACAGCAGTGGTTAAGTCTGAGCTGTGAAGCGGATGAATTGCGATGTGGAGGTGGAGTCGTAATTGAGTGACATTGCAAACTTGTAAGGATTAATTGTTTTGTGCTTCATTGACCAACTGAATGATTCTTTACACTCACAACTAATCTAATCATTTTATACGCTCGTCATTTTATGTTCTTTTTCCTACATCTAATATATATTGCTGTCTATGTGCAACAAGGTCGCAAATAACAAAATTTCCAATCCTTCAGGTTCAAGACCATTTTCCACTCAGGTTGTGGTGGATAGTAATAAATTGCATGATGAAGAATGTAAAACAAAGATGCTTCCAGAAAGAAAAACATACTCTTGAGTAATATACCCAGTAATATACACAATGGATTAGTCTCTCGCTATACCTTATAACAGCTGAGTGCCATTGTATCACCATTAGAATGGGCATGATCTGTCATATTGAAATAGTGGGAGTTTCCATCACAGTTCATTAGTTTGCCTTTTATCCTGAGTGTCATGACCAGGAGCCAATCACGCTGATAGTGTCATTAAGACTAGGACTTCAGGGAGGGAAGAAAGATGATGAGATGATATCAGCTGCCCTGTTTAAGCACAGCATTGTGTACAATATAGGTCTCTAATCACAATAACAACAGAGCCGTGATTAGCTACTAGAAGCATCCTTGTTTGGCTCAGTGTTTGCACCTGTAATAGATGCGTTGCCACAGCAGCAGATGAGGTTCTCAAGTAATACTGATATTTTCTCCCAGGGTGTAGTGCCGCTTTTGACTATTTTCAGGACAATTGGGCCCTTGTGGGATGGCAATACACCTGATTGCAGTCGCTCTAACAACATGAAATTCCCCTATGTGTCAAACAGACTGGTTATGATGCAAAGAAAGAAAAGAAAAAAAGGGGGCGACGCAAGAGCCTAAATGTCACCACAGCATTAAGGGAGACAGTGATAGCTTTTGGTTATTGATGGCTGGTGAAGTTGTCGCTGCTGCTGCAAAAGAGTCATGCCATTACTCTTATTGGAAATCTATGTTTGATGCTTCGGTTGATAATAATTTTTCCCAAGCTTAACAGACCTGAAAATGTTTAATCAATTACACAAGAAATAACCCCCAAATCATGTATCTGTTAAAGTAATGTGAGTCGTAGCTTGTCAGCACTATTATATCACGCAGTATATATTTTGAATATGCTTATGATGACTCTATTTATTTTACTGCGCATCGCTTAGAGGCTTAATAAAAACAAAAGTGTTATGAGTTTCCTGATTTCTTAAAGTTATATTTGGAAGGCAATTATTTTTTTTCTTTTAAGTTAAAATTCAGTAGTTTAATTCAGTCGATCTATAAGGTGAAAAAAAAGTCTTTTTGTAACATAACGAAGGGCAAACCGGTGGCAGTGAGGAACCATAATTAAGGAAAGGATTCAGTGGCACCTGCATGCCATTTCTCATCATTGCTTTCGCGCACCAATGTCACTGACTGCTCTCCTGCCTTGTGGCAGTCCACTGAATTGCTAAAGCTGGAGCCTGTTTGAATTAGCAAGGAAATGACCATATTTGTTATCTGTGGGAAAGAGCCACACCGGGCTAAATTGAAAGAGTAATGGGCCTGACGTCAGGAATGAAATCCTGCACAAAAGGCTCAGCATCAATTCATCAGGAGACATTCTTGGTGATTAGCATCTGGGGATGCAAGAAACCAAGATGAACAATAAATTACACACTGAAGACGTGGGCTTAGCGTTTGAGACACTTAGCAGTAAATCCAGCGAGGCACACACATCTCTTATTTACATTTTAAGGATCTTTGAAAATATGTGCTTTCTGTGTTTATATTTATATTCTGAGATGGTGCACATATTGTCCAGACACAACTTTTTTATACTTTTTAAATGAAAAACCTTTAAAATATGCACTGTTAACTAATATATGAACCATATCAATAATGAGTAAAATCTTAGAGCCATAATCATCAACAGTGTCATGCAAGTTTGTTCCCTAAATCTTCCTAGATGTGTTCATCAACCAGGATGAAACTTACTGTATAAAGTTCTTAGGGTAGCAGGATTATCAACATCTAGATAGCTTTTGGGAATTATTTGTAAAACATAACTTGGATAATTAAATCATTCTAAACAGTTTAAAACATACCATTTGTGGTGCCTGTCTGCACTCTATATGGACAACTTCACCTTTCTGCACTCCTGGCTGAAAAATTGTAAAAGTTATTATTAATATTGTACAATTATTAATACAAGAGTTATATAACTACCTATTATATTACCAAAGGTTATTTATTATCAACTGAAATTGACTAGTGGCGGAGGATTTTTTTTTTTAAACATTCCTTTAGGAAAAGAAACAATGAACCACTATAAAAAATAAAAAAAAACACCTCAGTAAACATAAAACTGTAAATATAAAAATAGAAATAATTATTCTGCAGAAAAATGTTCCCAATCCATGTTAGATGAATTAACATTACTGCTGCATATGTTTAAGATTAAGCTCATTCACTTGAATGTAAATTTACTTTAAAGTATTTACAGAATACATTATATTCTATTTAATGTCCAGCATCATATTCTATAAATCATACCGTATGTTTATAGTGGGTGTCCTGTAAAAACTACTTCTCTATCAAAAAAATCTGTTGTCCATCTGCTCAGAAACACAGGCCTACATCTTGATTTTTTAAAATTTATATTAAAATACATTATATAATTACATTAAGGAGAAATATGAATCAGTGCTGGCTGAACCTGCACCTGCTTAACTTGCCTGTTTTATTGGACCAGACATGGTCAGAGCTGCCCATCATCCTCAGAGCTTTCCTTGCCAATTTACTTAAGCAATCATTAATAACTTTTTCAAAGTCCAACTTCCCTACATCACACATGTTGGCTTCGCTTGTTAGCAAGAGGAAAGTTATGTGTTACGATGCTAAATCACTGACGCTGTTTTACTTGCTAATGCTAGCTGCTACTAGCTAGTAACTGATCTCAGAGCAGCAAAAACAGACCAATTTACAGTGACAGACCAGAGTTTTATCCAGAAAATGTGCAAACCACCAGTAAAGGCTGCTGGCCTCACAGACATGACTACACTTTTCTAAGAAATTGAAATAAGCACCGCTTTCGGTGACAATAGTCGACTGCAGCGACAAGATGGCAATAGTGTAAGGGATGGGTGCACATCGCAATTGACAGCGATGTCCTTACAGAAAACTATGGGCTCAAATTGTGGTCATAAATATTTTGTACTTGTAAATCAAATGTGTATTTGTGTACTGAGGTTTGTAACCTTGTAAACCAAAATATCTGAAAGTTTTATCTACAGATGAGAATTTGTGTAAATTTGTGATTGACATGACATTGACCAATCAGCTGAAAGGAAGATAAATCAGGTCAAAATTTGGACTTGAAAGTTGAAATCCACAAGCAGCCAGGGAGCATGAGCGCAGACATTTACACGTAGTTTTTTGATTTGTATCTGTAACCAGATCTTAACAAAAAATTTTTTTAACTCGGATAAATATTTTTTACAAACACAAATCTTTTTTAAACACACACAAATTTTCATCTGTAGATACACAAACATAAAACTTTCAGATATTTTGGTTTACAAGGTTACAAAACTCAGTAGACAAATGCACATTTGATTCACAAGTAGAAAATATTTATGACCACAATTTGGGCCCATAGAAAAACACTGATATATATGTGAGTGTGTTATGACTGATTATATATATATATATATAATATATATTTATTTATTTATTTAGGACAGTGCATGTTAATGAACATAAATGTAAAAAAAAAATTACATGAATGTAAACGTACCAGATTATAGCCAAGGGCTAATTTCCATCCGTTGTCCTTAAGCATAAAAATAGACATAATAATTCATAAAAATTCATCATTCATTCATAATAAAAACTCCATCACCAAACTTACACATACACACCATTCTGTTCCCAAATAAAACATTAAAACTATACAACTTATACATGATCACATATATATATATATATATATATATATATATATATATATATATATATATATAAAAACACCCAGCACGCCCCTGCGGGCGGTTTATCCTTCAAGCTCGGGTCCTCTACCAGAGGCCTGGGAGCTTGAGGGTCCTGCGCAGTATCTTAGCTGTTCCCAGGACTGCGCTCTTCTGGACAGAGATCTCCGATGTTGTTCCTGGGATCTGCTGGAGCCACTCGCCTAGCTTGGGAGTCACCGCACCTAGTGCTCCGATTACCACGGGGACCACCGTTACCTTCACCCTCCACATCCTCTCGAGCTCTTCTCTGAGCCCTTGGTATTTCTCCAGCTTCTCGTGTTCCTTCTTCCTGATATTGCTGTCATTCGGAACCGCTACATCGATCACTACGGCCATCTTCTTCTGTTTGTCTACCACCACTATGTCCGGTTGGTTAGCCACCACCATTTTGTCCGTCTGTATCTGGAAGTCCCACAGGATCTTAGCTCGGTCATTCTCCACCACCCTTGGGGGCATCTCCCATTTTGACCTCGGGACTTCCAGGTTATACTCGGCACAGATGTTCCTGTACACTATGCCGGCCACTTGGTTATGGCGTTCCATGTATGCCTTGCCTGCTAGCATCTTGCACCCTGCTGTTATGTGCTGGATTGTCTCTGGGGCATCTTTACACAGCCTGCACCTGGGGTCTTGCCTGGTGTGATAGACCCCAGCCTCTATGGATCTTGTGCTCAGAGCTTGTTCTTGTGCTGCCATGATTAGTGCCTCTGTGCTGTCTTTCAGTCCAGCTTTGTCCAGCCACTGGTAGGATTTCTGGATATCAGCCACCTCCTCTATCTGCCGGTGGTACATACCGTGCAGGGGCCTGTCCTTCCATGATGGTTCCTCGTCTCCCTCCTCTTTCTTGGGTTTCTGCTGCCTGAGGTATTCACTGAGCACTCGGTCAGTTGGGGCCATCTTCCTAATGTATTCTTGGATGTTCATTGTCTCATCCTGGACTGTGGTGCTGACACTCACCAGTCCCCGGCCCCCTTCCTTCCGCTTAGCGTACAGCCTCGGGGTGCTGGATTTGGGGTGAAACCCTCCATGCATGGTAAGGAGCTTTCTTGTCTTTATGTCAGTGGCTTCTATCTCCTCCTTTGGCCAGCCTATTACCCCAGCAGGGTACCTGATCACGGGCAGGGCGTACGTGTATATATATATATATATATATATATATATATATATATATATATATATATATACATATATATATATATATATATATATATATATATATATATATATATATATATATATATATATATATATATATATATATATGTATCTTGATCTAATGCAGCATACCATCCATCCATCCATCTTCATCCGCTTTATCCGGGCCGGGTCGCGGGGGCAGCAGCCTAAGCAAAGAGGCCCAGACCTCCCTCTCCCCAGCCACCTCCTCCAGCTTATCCGGGGGAATACCAAGGCGTTCCCAGGCCAGCCGAGAGATATAATCTCTCCAGCGTGTCCTGGGTCTGCCCCGGGGCCTCCTCCCGGTGGGACATGCCTGGAACACCTCACCCAGGAGGCGCCCAGGGGGCATCCTTGTCAGATGCCCAAACCACCTCAGCTGGCTCCTTTCGATGTGGAGCAGCAGCTGCTCTACTCTGAGCCCCTCCCGGATGGCCGAACTTCTCACCCTATCTCTAAGGGAGAGGCCAGCCACCCTTCGGAGGAAGCTCATTTCTGCCGCTTGTATCCGCGATCTCGTTCTTTCGGTCACTACCCACAGCTCGTGGCCATAGGTGAGGGTAGGGACGTAGATCGACCGGTAAATTGAGAGCTTCGCTTTTACACTCAGCTCCCTCTTCACCACGACGGACCGGTGCAGCGTCCGCATTACTGCAGCTGCAGCCCCAATCCGTCTGTCGATCTCCGGCTCCCTTCTCCCATCACTCGCGAACAAGACCCCGAGATACTTGAACTCCTCCACTTGGGGCAGGAACTCATCCCCGACCCGGAGTGGGCACTCCACCCTTTTTCGGCTGAGAACCATGGCCTCAGATTTGGAGGTGCTGATCCTCATTCCCGCTGCTTCACACTCGGCTGCGAACCGTTCCAGTGCGAGCTGGAGGCCTTCACCCGATGAAGCCAACAGAACCACATCATCTGCAAAAATCAGAGATGAGATTCTGAGGCCACCAAAGCGAAAGCCTTCCGCCACTTGGCTGCGCCTAGAAATCCTGTCCATAAAAATTATGAACAGAACCGGAGACAAAGGGCAGCCCTGGCGGAGCCCATCACCCACCGGGAACGAGTCCGACTTATTGCCGGCAATGCGAACCAAGCTCTTGCAACGGTTGTATAGGGATCGAATGGCCCGTAGCAATGGGCCAGACACCCCATACTCCCGCAACACCTCCCACAAGACACCCCGAGGGACACGGTCAAATGCCTTCTCCAAGTCCACAAAACACATGTAGACTGGTTGGGCAAACTCCCATGCACCCTCAAGTATCCTGGAGAGGATAAAGAGCTGGTCCAGTGTTCCGCGACCAGGACGAAAACCGCATTGTTCCTCCCGTATCCGAGGTTCGACTAACGGACGAACTCTCCTTTCCAGCACCCTGGCATAGACTTTCCCAGGGAGGCTGAGGAGTGTGATCCCCCTGTAGTTGGAACACACCCTCCGGTCCCCCTTCTTAAAGATGGGGACCACCACCCCGGTCTGCCAGTCCACAGGTACTGCCCCTGATCTCCACGCAACATTGCAGAGGCGTGTCAACCAGGACAGCCCTACAACGTCCAGAGCCTTCAGGAACTCGGGGCGGACCTCATCAACACCAGGGGCTCTGCCACCAAGGAGCTGTTTAACTGCCTCAGTGACCTCGCCCCCGGAAATTGGCGGGTCATTCCCCTCATCCCCAGACTCTGCTTCCTCCTCGGAAGACGTGTCAGTGGGATTAAGGAGGTCCTCGAAGTATTCCTTCCACCGCCTGACAATTTTCTCAGTCGACGTCAGCAGCGCTCCGCCAGCACTATACACAGTGCAGGTAGAGCACCGCTTTCCCCTCCTGAGACGTCTGACGGTTTGCCAGAATCTCTTCGAGGCAGTCCGAAAGTCTTTTTCCATGGCCTCTCCGAACTCCTCCCACACCCGAGTTTTTGCTTCAGCCACTGCCCGAGCCGCATTCCGCTTGGCCTGTCGATACCTGTCGGCTGCCTCCGGAGTCCCACAGGCTAACCAAGCCCGATAGGACTCCTTCTTCAGCCTGGTGGCTCCCTTCACCTCTGGTGTCCACCATTTGGTTCGGGGATTACCACCACAGCAGGCACCAACCACCTTGCGGCCGCAGCTCAATGCAGCAGCTTCGGCAATGGAGACGCCACATAATGCAGCATACATTATGTGAAATTCTTTTGTAAATACATTTTGCTAAACAATGTTTAGTGCAGTGGCACTTTGGGGTTGTTATGTATATCTGTAAAAGTATAAGTGTATAAGTCTATAAGTATCTGTACACTGTGTAAGTGTTCACCAAACAGTGACACTGTAATCGATTACTTTGACTTAAACAATTACAATGTAGCTTGCAGTGAAGAAGAACAATAAATGTGTTTTTGTTATTCATTTGTTTAGTGTTCATGAACAGCCGTTTTTGCCACCTTACCATGTACAGTGAAGGTCAAAAGAATAATATGATAACTTCGAATTAATGTCTGTGTTTTCATACATGAGCGAAGCTAACAAGTGCAGCAGTCCTGACAAAAACCACCCACAGGACAAGATTTTGCTAGCATGACTAATGACTTTCATTGACCTAATTTTATTCACCCTATAAAAGAGTCAGACTTGTATCTTGTGATACAAAGAAACTCTAAGCCAAATTTTATATTTTTAAAACATTTACATTTTTGTGACAGCATTAAAATTGTATTGCTTTACCATCATTTAGTTTGACTCATCAGTCTCATCTTTCAGCTTATTTGTTGCTGAACATTGGTGAAGTATTTGCTCCCTGCAGTTATTTGTGTGTTCACACTTTTGTATTTGTTCCATTTCCTCTTAAACCACCCCACGGAGAAAACTGAAGTGAGTCCTTAACAAGAAATCACCGTGTGCTGGTTTTCCCTCTAAAGTCTGTGATCGTGTTTAGCCTCGGAGTATGTGGCAGGGACTAAACACGATCACAGACTTTAGAGGGAAAACCAGCACACCGCAGACCACGGCCTCTCTGTGTGAGGATCTAAACGTATTCTACGCTAGATTCGACACAGCGAACACCATGAGACCGGACAGTGTGCGCACCGCGGATGACGTCAGTGCGCACACTGTGTCTGAGGAGGATGTGCGGAAGTGCTTCAGGAAGGTGAACGCACGCAAAGCTACTGGTCCGGACGGGATTCCCGGCCGCGTCCTCAGGTCATGCGCGGCTCAGCTGGCTGGAGTGTTCACGCACATCTTCAACCTTTCCCTCTCTCTGTCTGTAGTCCCAGCCTGCTTCAAAATGGCCACCATCGTCCCTGTACCCAAATCCTCCACCATCTCCTCATTGAACGACTGGCGACCTGTAGCCCTGACCCCCATCGTAAGCAAATGCTTCGAGAAGCTGGTCAGGGACTTCATCTGCTCTGCACTACCCGACTCACTGGACCCTCTACAGTTTGCATACCGCCACAACAGGTCCACTGATGATGCCATAGCCCTGACACTACACACTGCCCTGTCACACCTGGAGAAGAGAGACACGTATGTGAGGATGCTGTTTGTAGATTACAGCTCAGCATTCAATACCATCGTTCCCTCGAAGCTGGACAGGAAACTGCAGGATCTAGGACTGAGCAGCTCCCTCTGCAGCTGGATCCTTAGCTTCCTGTCTGACAGACGCCAGGTGGTCAGACTGGGCAGCATCACCTCATCCCCCATCACACTGAACACTGGTGCTCCACAGGGGTGTGTACTGAGCCCTCTCCTGTACTCACTCTACACCTACGACTGCACAGCCACTAACAGCTCCAACATCATTGTGAAGTTTGCGGACGACACTACAGTGGTGGGTCTTATCACCAACGGTGATGAGACGGCTTACAGGGAGGAGGTCAGCGCCCTGACCCACTGGTGTCAAGACAACCATCTCACCCTCAACGTCGCAAAGACAAAGGAGTTGATAGTGGACTTCCGGAGGTGCAGAGAAGTACACACCCCCATCACCATCAACGGCGCTGCTGTGGAGAGAGTGAGCAGCTTCCGATTCCTTGGC
The DNA here is from genome assembly GCF_057381915.1 of Diplotaxodon limnothrissa. Classification (NCBI taxonomy): domain Eukaryota; kingdom Metazoa; phylum Chordata; class Actinopteri; order Cichliformes; family Cichlidae; genus Diplotaxodon; species Diplotaxodon limnothrissa. Next base: position 6,676,202 of record NC_140615.1, on the reverse strand, counting down.
GTACATCTGGCTGAGGATCTTACGTGGTCAGTACACACAAACAAAACAGTGAAGAAGGCGCAGCAGCGCCTCTTCTTTCTCAGGAGACTGAAAAGATTCGGCATGAGCCCCCGCATCCTCAGGACCTTCTATCGCTGTGCCATTGAGAGCATCCTCACTGGATGCATCACCACCTGGTATGGCAACAGCACCGCCTACAACTGCAAAGCTCTCCAGCGAGTAGTGCGGTGCTCTGAACGGATAATTGGAGGTGAGCTTCCCTCCCTCCAAGACATCTACAGGAAGCGGTGCCTGAGGAAAGCGGGGAGGATCATCAAGGACTCCAGTCACCCCAGCCATAAACTGTTCAGACTGCTTCCATCAGGAAGGAGGTTCTGCAGCATCCGGTCCCGTACCAGCAGACTGAGAGACAGCTTTTTCCATCAGGCCATCAGACTGCTGAACACGTCATAGACACCTCAGCTTCACTACTGGAACTTCAACATTATGCACTCCACACTGTATATAAATGCCACTTGTTTTGCACATATTCAACTCTGTATATTTTATATATTTTATTATTATTATTATTATTATTTTATTTTATTTTTTTACTATTTAATTTGTAAAATGTGTATACACACACACACACACACACACACACACACACACACACACACACACGTAGGAAAATATTTAGTATACACATCCAGAAATGCATACACTATTATATATTGTACATATATTTATTAGTTTCAGGTTGGCCATTCTTGTATTTTGCTCGTTTGTGTTGTTGTGTTTGCACATCTCTGTTGCTTGTGGGGCTCGCACACAAGAATTTCACTCGCATGTGCTGTGCCAGTGTGCCTGCACATGTGATGTGACAATAAAAAGTGATTTGATTTGATTTGAAGACATTTCCAGGTGTTTTTTCTTTTTCCTTTTTTTTTAAATCCCATTTACTGTTCGCCCACACACAATGAAACATGAACAACAGCAACGTTAATGGAAACATTAAACTGAACCTGCTGCTCTTCTGCTCCCCTCAGAACAAAGACAAATGTTAATGTGCTCTATGCTGACGACAAGTCCATCAATTCTATTTCTTTAGCTCCTGAATATCTGGCCTCGAGGATTCAAGAGGAGTGTGACAACAGAGTGAAATTCTGGAAATGTGAGGTGGGGAATGATATCTGAAACCTTCCTCTCTGTTCTACAAATTGAAGTGCCTGCAACATTTTACATCGCTGCGCTGTAAGACGGACAAATGAGTGAATGAGTATCTGACACCGATAGACGTCATGGCCTATCCTTTTTTTTTTTGTCTTTAAATCATCTGTTATTTGCTACAGTTGTGGAAGCTTAAACTTTCTATGTAACTACAGCGGACGAGCAAATTACAGTGGATTAACTCTACATTGTTCCTTCGTGCTCAAATCAACTGACACATCCCCACTTATTCAAGTCCTTAATTACAGTTTACAGCCGGTGGGTGGTTGGGACTGCTCTGATTGCAGCCGGTGGAAAGGAAAAAGAGGATCAGAGTGTGTATGAAGATGGCACAAGGGTGTCGTAGTGAGGGTAAATACACTCACCAAGTATGCTAGCATGTCTAGTAGTATAATTTGTTCACACAAGATGTTCGTAGAGCTACTATAGCTTGGGAAAACTGTGTTAGCAGCATGTTGAGATCACTGAAGTGCCAGCAGAGAGGGGTGTAAATATTTGGTGTAAAGTATTTTCTCCTTTTCCTCTTTCCACCATCTGGTATTAGCACTGAGCTCTCTCTAAAGCTCCATAACTGCCACATGTTGACTCTCCAGTCACTGTCTCTTGGTCATTTCAACTGACTTTCTATAAGGATGCACTTCATTACTGCATGGCACAGCAAGCAGGTGGAACAGTGCTGTGAGGACGGTGTCTGTCTTGCGCGCATGGCCAGTCAAGATTTGATCATGCTGAAATCAAAACAGCCTCAGCTTGTGTCGCTGCACGTTTTGAGTGCATGCTCAGCTTTGTGTGTGAGTAAATTATCTACGGTACATGCACAAACGCAACACTGACCTGAGTCTCGCCGATGTGCGTTTTTCATGACGCACGTGTACAGTACTTGCCCCAGTAATAATATGTATCCTGAAGCCTTTATAATATTTGTATAATGAGTGCATTAAGGATGGGAATCAGAGTTGCACAATTAAAGCTACATGTAAGCTCTTTGGGCAAACCATAAATCCTTGTTTTAAAACAATAAATAATAAATAGAACCGCAAATAAACAAACTGCACTATTGGCTGATAATATTTTTATTTAGTCATTATTATTTTTTTATTTGTAAATAAAATGCAGATGTATTGGCAGTAGCATTTATAACAGCAAAGAAAGCAAAGAAGAGAAGGGAGAAATATCCCTCAACCACAAAATGAGTATTGATGTGTAGTTTGCTGACCACAGGGGTCAACAACAACAACCAGCATGAGCCAAGCAAACAAATAGAAATGTTATGAAAATTACACTTTAACCTTTAATGTGATGATCCTTTTTTAATCTATGTATAATTACTGCCTCCAGTCCACTGCCAATCAGAACAAAAGGAAACTTTTTTCACACCTAAAGGCCGGACCCTTAGGATGTTAATAGTATGGTGAGGTTAATTTTTCATATTTCAGAAAAGGCAGCAGATAACCGCCCAAGACTCCCGAAAAAAATCTGTGTTAGTCCCGTCAATAAAACAAACAAGCAGTACATTATGAGGGATTAGCTGTCTTGCAACTTTTAATTATTGCTATGGCATTTCAGTGCCCGTTGTTGCAGTGTCAATTAAAATGTGGACTCACTCTCAGCAAAGGCGTAACTTAAAAAAATCCTTTCCACATTAAGTGACTGACTTACCGATTTACATTGTCTTTTTGTTTTCTTTATTTTTGTAACACATTGTTGTATATTTTTGGACAATGTCAGCTTTTGGTTTGGGACATGTTCAACAGGTATGCCAGTAATCAATGTGTTTAGTGAAACTGAACTCAGGTTTCCAAAAAATGTGGTTAAACAGTTTTCATTTCATTCACAATTTAACAAAAGGGGCAATTACTTTTCATAGGACCAGGTAGGTTTGGATAACTTTTCTCCCTTAATCTATGACATCTTCATTTAAAACTGCATCTACTCTGGTTATCTTTGTCTAATATAAAAATCTGTTTGATGATCTGAAACATGTAAGTGTGACAAATATGCAAAACATTAGGAAATCAGGAAGTGGGCAAACACTTATTCACACCACTATACATGTAACCCCGTTACTGAAATCTATTTAGCCAGGAAAAGGGAAAGACAAAACTGTGATTGACCTGACAGAGACAAAGAGACATTTAGTCCTGTGCTAACACTAATGGTAGCCCATTGGTCAGTCCTATTTGGACTTTGTATTTCCCCAAGCTTTTCTGACCAGACTGTGTGTGCAACCATTTCAACTCTGTTACATATTTTACCAGTAGAAAACAGATTAATTTCAAAGTTTACCTGATTTATTTATCCTGGAATTTCACAGCCATCAGAATCCACATGTACCATCTTTTTCAGCGAAAACACTTATGCTAGCACTGATTTGCACCCCTGTTAAATATATATAAAACAAACACAGAGTGGAGGTCAAAGCTATTAGCTAGCGAGCGCCAATATAGAGCTGCATCCATAAACTATATGGGTGCAATGCAAAGCCTTGGAGACTGCTAAATAATGCCAAGTAGTAAAATACCAGAACTTCATTCACTAAAATTGAGGCACTAGCATTCTGGTGTTATTTGCCAGTGGAAGGCCACTAAGGCCCAGTATCAGATAAATAATGATATTTGAAACTGTATATCAGGCTAAACTACTCCATTAAACCAGTGGAAGTAAGGTGAGCACAATAAGTTAAACGTATAAATACAGAAAGGGTTTTGAACTCAAATTATTCAGTTTATGTGGCACATTTAAGTTTTTGGTGTTTTTGGCTTCATGCTGTTAGCACCCATCATATGTAAATAAATGCTAATAGAGCATGCTCATATGAAAAGAGCAGGTGAAACATATAAAATGTAAAGGGCAGGTTTGGTTTAAAAGGGCAGTGACCTCTTAAAGTAAAATACTCTATAATCTAACAAAACTAAAAGCTGATCAAAACTTAAAAACACTTGGCATTGCCTTCAACAGCATATATCTATTTATGTATGCTGTATCTATTTAAGAAGCCATACCAAAGATTAAAACTAGGTAGAACACTTTTAAGCCAACAGTGAAACATTCACAGGGGCTGACGAAATAAGAACACTATCAGGTTGTTTATAGTGTTATGATAGATGATGCGGCTCCTTGGAGAGTAACCCGAGTGAAAATAGCCCAGGATTTTTCTCTATTTTCACCTCCAATATCCTAGTGGGTTCACTGGAAATAAAAGCTCAGAAGCTTGAAATTAATAATTAAATTAAATTGTACTCTCAGAGACAAAAAAAGAACAAGACCCCAGGTCAGGATGAATCAGCGAGCATAGCTACTAATTGTTTATTTTCATAATGAAGTTAGTCAGAGGGTGTCATTGCTGTTGATGCATCACACTGGATTCTAAAAGCCTGAGTGGCAGCAGGATGATTTCCAGCAGGAGAACATCTGGCATGAGCACACACTCCACTGTTGCCCAGCATTATGGCTTGCAATTAGGAAAACAACAAGGTAATGGTTGAAAAAGAGTACTATCAAAAAGGTGCGAAGGGAACTTAACTTTGATGTTTCATGTGGATAATTATTGTAATTCACTTTGAGTACTAGCCATTAGAGCTTTAATGTTAGGGAAAATGTGGGTTTGGTTATTATAAGCAGTTTATTGTACAACTGTTGCTGGGTGAAAGGCCTCAGTCCCTTCTGAATAACATCAATATACATATTCCATCAAAACAGCATGGATACGCTGCTATTCCCTCATTATAATAGCTTTTACAATGAAGTCTGACCCAAAGCATTTGGCGAAGTGCTGAAAAAAACTGATGCAATCTGGTTTCATCCGCCGGGAAACTGCTGTTGATGTACCACTGAATGTTTTCATCCCTGATGAAGTAATTAGGTGCAAACAAAAGGGCCAGCCTGGTAAATGTTGTGGGTATAGTGTATTTATTTTTCTGTGGCTTTTATTTAACAACCTCGCAGCTTAGCCATTATAAGAGCAGCGTCTAAAATAATTAGTTGTCTAAGTCTGGTCAGCATCACTGTCTAAACATTTGTGTGTAGTACAAGGGATATTTGATTGAGAGTGATACAACACTTCGGCACAGTATATATTCAGTTAATTCAATTTTATGTATATAGTTTCAAATTAAAACGACAGTTGCTTCACTTAATATCGAGCAAGCACTTGGCAACAGTGGAAATGAAAAACTCCCCTTTAAAAGGAAGAAACCTCTGGCAGAACCAGGCTCAAGGAGGGAGCCATCTGTCACAAGTAGTTGGGGGTGAATGAAAAAGAAAAGAGAAGAGGGAATCAGGAGAGAGAAGTAAAGAAGAATCACTCATTGCAATAAGGGAAGCCCCCAGTAGCCTTGCCTAGAACAGCCTGATAATAATGTCAAGCCTAGAAGTAATAAATGCATTAACTATTTTAAGTTAGAGGTCATTATGTCTTTAAGACATCCATGCAATTTAACTAATTGGTGTGTATCATGTGGCTTCATTTAGAAATAAAGCTTGGTATCAAATGTATGCTGTGCCTTCTAATAACCTAGCCTAAGGGAAGCATGTATAATGTAAATAGAACTGGTCCCAGTACAGAACCCTGTGGAACTCCGTAATTATTCTTAATGTGTAAAGACAAGCTGGAGTCTATTAGAGAGATATTATTCACTGCAGTGCAGTACTTTTAATACATAGGACATGTTCTAATCTTTGTAGTAAAATATTGTGGCCAATGGTATAGAATGTCTCATAGAAATGAATCTGCTGTCATACATCCGTTTGATTTATTCCAAACTGAAGAAGGTGGAGAATGAAAACAAAGTGATCATGTGTCTCGCTCACTTTGTTTACCTAAATGTCAACCAGGCAGGACAGCTGAGTTCATTTACCCCCAGATTAGTGAAAGCAAACCATTTCTACACAGGCACTGTCCGGGGAATGAGAACCCAACATGACCGGGTGAGTGCTAGTTTTTCATTTTTACAAAGCAATCCTTGTAACTGTTGCCATCACACCTAATTTTTCCCAGTGGCCTCTATGTTGTTGTTCTTTTTTCTCTACTCCATGTCTCGCTGAGTGTGGAAATGACAGGGTTATACGGCAGCTTCACCTCTCCCAACTTCCCCCAGCCTTACCCTGACAACCAGCACGTAGTGTGGAACATCACTGTCCCAGATGGCCACAGGGTCAAACTCTACTTTACCCACTTCAGCATGGAACTCTCAGACCAGTGTGAATATGACTACATCCAGGTACATGTAGGAGGAAGTCAGCATCCCATTATGTGCACTGACTTGGCATCAGTAGCTTGCTCACTAAAAGGCCTCTGACCTTGTCAAACCAGGTTTTGGCAGAGGGGAATGAAACCTTGCGGTTCTGCGGAGAGGAAGGGAAGAACCATGAAAGCACCCCGAGGAATACAATCATCCTGTCAGCCCGAAACCTCATGTCAGTGGTCTTTAGGAGTGACTACTCTAACGAGGGACGATTCACCGGCTTCCAAGCATTTTACACCTCAGAAGGTGATGCAAAATAGTGACATTTGTTGCCAGAAGGGAGACACATTTTTCTCAGCTGTAATTACACAGAACAAAGAGTAGTGAGGTTTCTACTGAAATGCAGTCTTCACAGGTATATGCAGCAATTTTTTAATTAATTCACATTAATAAAGTCAGACAGCAAACTACAAATACAATGTAATATTTAGAAAACAGCAGGAATAATGCCCCACATGAAGAAATTATTTTAGAAGGCTCTTAATTTTATATATAATGTAACTGTTATTTATTTATGGTGCTTTCATTACAGGCCCTCCTCTTTATCTTCTCTTGGGATTTAAATGACTCTGAAGTTAACAAAAAAATGTGTTTTCCCACAGTTAAACTGTTATTTTAATTGGTTGCAGTGGCACACCCGAGAGACTTATGCAGAGCCTATGAAAAAACTGTTTTTGTGATCATTGTTTAGTTTCAGCTAATTGGGAGTCAGATTTAGCATGAACCAGATTCATTTAGTTTCTGTGTAAGTTTTAACAGTAAATCAATGGTTTTCAAACTTTTACCCTTATGCCCCAGTCCGGAAGCCAAAAAGACCCCTCACTGATCACATCCCCACTTCTTCTTCTTCTTCTTCTTTTTAAAAAAAAATCAGACATCCACAATCAGAACCATCAGAAGAGCATCAGAGTGTGTTAACTTATCTTCAGTCCAGTTTTCTCTTGGCTTCCACACTCCACTCCACATGTTTTGGCTCTATACTCCACCAATGGGACTCCACAGTTGGAGAACCACTGCAGTAAATGCACCTGAGTTAGAAAAGTGTCTTTTATTTCTATCTCTAACAAGTTTTGAAGGCCATGATGGCATATGCACTTCAGCGCGATGTAAATCAAGGAAATAATCATCAGATTGCTTGGTAGGCTAAAGGTTTTAGCAGATTTATACGCAATCTCAGGTGTGTTCATGGATGGGGGAGGGGATGCATATTTATTGATTTACTCTGTCACAGACATCAATGAGTGCCTGTCCAAGGTAGAAGGGGAGAGAGTGTGTGATCATTTTTGCCACAATTACATCGGTGGCTATTACTGCACGTGCAGACAAGGATACCTTCTCCATGACAACAGAAGATCCTGCACAGGTAAGAACGATACAGAGCGAGGCTCAAGAGGCATGTTTATCTGAGCTCAATCACTGTGGGTCAAAAGCTATTTAGCAGGGTGCAACGTTAAGAACTTGGTATACATTGTCTGACTATATTGATTTGTAATTAGGGCATTTCTGGAGCTAAACACGCTACTGCTCAGATCTTCTCAAATCTGAAACAGCAAACACTATTTACAGTGAAGAAAAGCAGGCGTCTGACCTCTTTGAGACATTAGCAACAACGCATTCAATTTGCCTGCATTCACTGACGATGTAAACACATGAAATGGCCTAATCTTTCAGTTGGCACAGCAGCACACCCCAGAGTGTCTTTGGGTTTTTTTAAGGCCATTAAAATACGAATAGTTCCTTATCAGACTTTTGAAGACGAGCATAGAAATGGGATCAGACTGCTGTGTTGTAAACTTGTATTTAAGTCTAATTGTTCTCATTTGTCATTCAAAATGCTCTCATTATTCCCTACTACGGCAGGAAAAAAAACATGTCCCCCCCCCCAAAAAAAAAACAATTTGGTGATATTTCACACAGGGCACACACTTGCCGGTGCTCCGTACTGGATTTCATTTTGTCATAGCTGGCCTGTGCTCACTTATTTCAGACTGAAAAAGCATACTGATGCACAAAGTAGTTGATCTCTGCCAGCTGGTGTAAGGCGAGGTTAATTACTGTCGATTCCTGAGGGAAAAGCGACTTCAAAATGGCATTAAAAATTGATACCTGTGTGCAGCACTAATAATGTACTGACACAAGGTAATTAATCACAATTACGAGCTGATGTGCCTTAAATTATTATTCTTTGCCAGAGGAAAAAGGGTGACAAAACAAATCATGCGATGAATAGGCAAAAATGATTATCTGCCTACAGATTGTACTAATTATATGAATTACAGCAACTCTGCCTCTTTGCAATCCTCATTTGTTTTTGTCTGAGGCAACATCTGCACATTTGCTGGGACAAAAAGGCAAAACCTAAATGAATCTCATCATTTATGATGGCAGGAAATGTTTCAATTGATGTGAAACAATTATTTTGTTCTAATCAAAAACTCTTTAAAGCCAGCACTTCAGAACCCAGCAGCTGTCGGTACAGCTTTACAAAATGGTTAAATCAGTGCCTCAAAATGATCACTTTTAGTGCACGAGTCTCCTTCGCAGTGCCGTGCCAGAGCCAGGTGCTGACGTCTCCTTCGGGGGTTCTGAGTAGTCCGGGTTATCCGAACCCCTACCCACCTATGAGCCGGTGCAACCACACCATCCGTCTGCCAGAGGGCTCCAGAATAATCCTGAACTTCCTGGAACCCTTTGACATAGAAGGACATCCAGAAGCCCCCTGTCCATATGATATGTTGAAGGTCAGTTGTGCGACTCCAAAGTCTGAACACACACAAGCTAATGAATGAGCAATGTATTCCTCCTCATGCTCGTGGAGGTGGTTTTGCCACTGACTTGTCCTGCTTGGGTGATATACTGTATAGCTATTGCGGTTTCATGCATATTTAGCCAGACATCAGTTAGGACTCAATCATGCTTGCTTATTTATTTGGTTTTTTTTTTAATTCTATCTAATGTCCCGACATGAAAGATTTCAACAGCTGGAAAAGAGTATGGGCCCTTCTGTGGCCCAACGCCACCAGATCGGATTCACACGGGAAGTTATGACGTGCACGTTGAGTTCAGGTCCGACTCTAGTGGAAAAAACAAGGGATGGAAGATCAAGTACACCAGTACCGAGGCAGAGACCCTTTCTTTGACTTCAGACTGATGGCGCTACAGTTCACGGACTCTGTTTCTAATTGTCCTTATTTTGTGTAAGATCTTGCTATTCTTTGTTACATAGACAATAAAAAGAGATTAAAATAAAACTGTTGTATTATTTAGATCCTCTTTGCTCATTACAATAAATACTGTGTCCAACTTTTAACCTAACAGTGTGCAGTCAGACGAGCATTTTCATTAACTTGGGTTTCCTCAAATTGCTGTGGGTGATTTCAGTCATCCTCTAATCTAGCCAAGGAATTGAAGAAATAAGAAAATCATTTAAGAGGGTCTAGATGTCAGTAAGTCTGGTCCAATAAGCGCCGTATGCTAGTCATTTAACCTTCATACATTATGCAGCTTGTTCTTAAACAATCCCGGCTACGCTCCTCTATCAAAACAATCATTATAGGGTTATTTAGTACAAAGAAATGACTTATCCACACAACATTTCCTCCAGCCGCGTGCCCCTCAGATGGTTCAAAAGTGCATGTCTGAAGGTGTCAGTGAGTGACAGAAAAATACTTGTGCTGATTTATTTTTATTGTTTCTTCTGCTCCAGTGTTTTGATTTCCTTCCTCCTTCTCCCGCAGAATTAGGTCAGCGCAATTTTTCAGTGAACGTGTGACTTTCTTAAACCACAGTTTGTTAGCTTTGATTGAGCTGTTTTTCCCAGGCACATATTTTGTAGTTTGTAGGCAACAACCCCGAGCATGATGTGTAGCTACTGACCCACAGATCACCTCGTCATTTTCAACCCAACAGAAATACGAGGTCCTGTGTGGACATGTGCGCTGTAAACTGTCAGCCCACGAGGGATTAAGGCTTGTTTACAGCATGAAATACCAGACAGCCCTCGGGGCTCCTGTGTGCTTACCGAGCAAACCTGCAGTTCTTACCTGAGCGCCGTTAAGTCATAATCTAATGCGCATGGAAGGTGTAAGACATGACGGAGCAATTGACCGCTCCTGTGCTCTCGCGCGCTCACTCCTAACTGTCCAGCCTAGTTGGAGCTAATTCCACAGGAATTACGCACACCATGAAACCCATTAACCAGCTGTTGAAAAATATCCAGCCGCAGCACGCTGCCAGTAGGCTGTCAGGCTTATAGCTAATATGCCCATCACTATTACACTAGTGCACGAACTCAGTTAAGTTGCTATAGAGAGAAATATAAAGTCTCAATATCAGAGACTGCTGCTTTTTTGTCATTGGTAATAATGTTCCTGACCACGCATACTCCTTCACCTTCACTAATAGGTGTTTAGAGTCTTCAAATTCAATATCACTAAGGAGATCCCTTGGTTTTAAGGCCAAACGCTACTGCTGTGTCACTTTACAGTGCAAAGCCTTTGAGGAAATCTCAAAAGTACTGAACTTTTTCCTTTTTTTTTTCCATTTGGATTGTATTGGATTCTAAATGCTTTCAATATCTGTCACAATAATGTGGGACAACAGCACTATGGAAAGTCTGAAGGCACATTTAATGAAAAAAATAAAATATAAATCCCTCCTCCACCATGTAACATGTATAAACATGCACCACCATGTACAATTTCCTTTAGCTACTTGTGGAAAATTAATATGAAACAGCCTCCTACAACCTGCAGTTTTTCTTGCTGATGAGCTGAGGCACAACTTTTTATTTTTTTGGGCATACATGGACACAATACCGAGTAATTATAAGCTGCTTACAAATGCTGCACTTAAAGGGCATCTAATATGAAAGTACAAGCTGGCAGTGACATTGTAATTTCCCCACAACACGAAAAAGAAGAGGTCTTTCTGTAAATTCAGATCCTTCATTTGTGCTCATTGTTCAGGACACAGATGACAGGCATGAGAAAAGATACATCCCCATGAGTCACATGGACACTGCACACGCTGTCCACACCCTCTTACATCACACTGCCAGCAGACTCGTGCATAATAAGCTACAATGTCTCACACACACAGGGGTCATATGAATGAACATGTATCTAACTTTTTATTATTAAAGCAATGAACGTGTCTGTGTAACCAATTCAAACATATCTGGCCAATTTTGGCCCCCCCTTTGTATTTATTCCCGTTTCTGCACTTACCATTATTTATGAGGTATTTCTTCTCCTCTTTCAGATTCCATAAAACATCACAGTGAAATTTCGCATTAGGATGCACAGTTTTGACAAATATTTCAAGATTTTTCAGCACACTCATTAAAAAATTCCTTGACTTTTAATGCAGTTTCCAAAAATAGCTAAAAAAAAAATATGACTTAAAAATGCATTAACAAGGCAATATCAGGATGACCTGGATACCAGATTTTCACTTTAAAACAGCAGAAGCTAAATTATGTGTTTAGCTTACTCTAACTAATTAAAAGTAACTTTTTACCTGCGTAAACTGAAGATCTAAAATCTCAAATGCGGTGCATCCCATCAATCATAGCAATAGTTAAGGGGCAGCAGAAGGCAAAATTTTAAAAAAAGAAAAAAGTGTAATGATGACTATAAATGTAACAGGCAGCCTTAAAACAACAGTTCTTCATTTTTGGAGAAAAGAAAACACTTTCTTTCTTTCTTTTTAAACTTTCTCACTGTGATAAAGCAAATAAATGTGAGTTAGATGAGAAGACCCATTTTATTTAAATACACAACAGTGAACCTTGGACTTTGGCCTAGAGGCGCAGCAACTTTTCTGTCAACTAGCGAGGTTGCCAGAAGTAAGAGAATCTCCCCAAATACTGAGTTATAGCTTTAAGTTTAGATTTGTTTATCTGTAGTTATTCTCACAGCATGAAACACAAAATAAGAAACCAGCTAAAAAAAAAATAGACCCAAGTGGTTAATGTCTTTGATAAACATGACTTGTGTAAATCATCCAGCTTCCTCTTGAGGCAAAAGCATTCAAGTGGTTTTGAAATCTTACAAAGTGTCAACACTTGGGATTCATGTATTCCAGCAGTTTTGTTATTATCAGTAACGCAGGGCAAAAATCCTACTCTGCTGGCCCCGAGGCTGGTAGTGTGAATTCTTATCAGTCTGTGCTCAGGTAGAGTCTCGGCCTAGTTGCCGCCTTGGGCTTGCTTTTCGACGCCCTCCTTCTTCCTCTTCTCGCTGGACTGCTGGCTGCCGCGCAGCTGTGTGTTGCTCCTGATGGATTGCACTGCCTGAATCTGCCGGAGACGTGCGGTCAGCTCAGCTTCGCAGGCCTGCAGCAGCGTGGACGTCCTCGCTCTGTCCCAGCCCAGCACCTGCTCCATAGCTTCCATCCCTCTGGCCACTACCATCTAAAGACACACAGACGGGAGCTCCATATAGTGGATATGGGAACATATGAGGCGATACACTGGCTTGCCCTACTAACATAAGTTTATGAATGCAAATGGAGATGGCTGACAAAGTCTTGTGCTTACACTGTACCTAAAGTAAATGGGATTATATCAGAACTGATGACGCAGGGGTGTGTTTTAAGTGTGTCAGGATGGGCAGTTTCACATGCTTGCTTTGATCATTTTGCAGCAGACTCACTGGGGTGTGTTACGACAAAAGCCTTACAGCAGAAGGAGTGACGTGGGAATATGATGACGTAGGATCATTGAAGGGAGTTGCCCCACATTGCTGCGATATGTAAATGCACCTCATTTGCTGGTGCCTGTCTAAATTTGCAGTTTGAACTTCTTGGTAGTTCTCAGAAAGAGTGGATTCTCTGCGACATTTACAATACAACAGATGTAAAAGTACACATTTGGGGTGTTTTTATTTGCTGATGTTTTGAGGCAGACTTAATCAGAGTTGTGTGAATAGGCTACCTGCAGATCCTCAGTGGAAAGCCTGGTCTCTGGCGATGTTTTGCCTTTCAGGACCATCAAAGTCCTGGACATAAATCCAGAAGCAGAATCCACCTCCATTCCATCTGGCACATCCACATCCCCGGCACCTGAGATATTGAAACAGGTTTCGATACATTTCAAAACATTTTAAACATAGTAAATGATTATTTCAGGTGGGGTTATTAAACAACAACAACAGGTCCACCTAGTGACCAAAAGATAGAAGTGCAGCTCTTCCCTCATGAGAAATTAAGAGAATGAACCGATAACAAATTCAGAAAGAAAAATAATACATGTTAACTAATAACATCTGCAGTTGTTTGAACCTCCTTCACTTAGAAATAAAAATACATATTTTAAGATAGAAGGGCAGCAAAATAAATAAACTGTGTTTGAATGTGTGTTAATGTTAGATTGAAACAGGCATCGAAATAAAAAAGCTGCTTGTATGAATGGGTGAATGAGGCATGTTGTATAAAGCGCTTTGAGTGCTTAGGTTGAGTACAAAAGTGCTACATAAGAACCAGTCCATTTATGTCTCTTGTTCTTAAATATAGAGAAAGTTTATGTATGATTTTCACATTTATTGTTTTCTCAAATTTTCTGATTTGACCACCCCTCCTCGCTGGCTAAAGTTATGTCAGTGATGTCCCCGACTCTCATCTAAAGAACTACATCTGGGGCCATTACCTATCTTGAGGGCTTCATAGTCACGGGACTATATTGATTATTTTGCTGGGTGTATTCATGCATATTGATCACATCTATTGATTACATGTTTGTTACGCAGAGGGAACTGTATAAGCACCCTTTTCAAATTAATGGTTTTTTGTTTGTTAAGCCACATAACACTGACCTATGAATCATTCAGTCATAAAAAGGTACCTCACTCAAGGGATGAATCTTGAGTTACACGTGTTGTGTCTACACATAACAGACATCTTAGATGAGCATCAATTTTAAATTGTATCTTTGGACACTTTGTTACCACAGCCTGTCTCAAAAACACTGCATTTCCGTTTATGCTTGCACATTTCAATAAATTGCTGTTCCTTTTTCCATGTTCATAGTGAAATATGAAGAATTGACTTTGACCACCTTTGCTCTTCAACACAACCTGAGCTCTGTTAGGCAGGGATCACTGTCATGCTGAAAAATGAATACAATCAGATCAAGGATTGATTGTGGACTTTAAGAGGACCAGGAAAACCTTGTCCCCTGTTTCAATCCAGGGGGTCAATGTGGACATTGTGGAGGACTATAAATACCTCGAGTATACATGGACAATAAACTGAACAAAACATTGTTGCACTCTACAGGAAGGGCCAGAGTCATCTCTATTTTCTGAGGCGGCTGAGGTCTTTCAACATCTGTTGGATAATGGTCAGGATTTTCTATGAGTCTGTTATGGCCAGTGCCATCCTCTATGCTATTGCTATTGGGGCAGCAGGTTGAGGGTCACAGATGCTAACAGACTCAATAAAGTGATCCGCAAGGCCATTAATGTTGTGGGGATGGAGCTGGACTCCCTTAGGGTGGTGTCTGAGAGGAGGATGTTGTCTAAGATAAGGACAATGCTGGATAATAATTCCCACCCACTCCCTGACTAGCCACAGAAGCATGTTCAGTGAGAAACTGAGATTACCAAAAAGCACCACTGAACGACACAGGAAATCATTCCTGCCCATGGCCATCTCCCATCTCCCTCAACTCCTCCGCCTAATACACTGTAAACACTGCAATAGTTACACACAACAGTTAAATGTCAATCATATATACTTCACCTGTGTAATATTCTTGATATTTGTAATTGAATGATTTGTATTTGTTAGTACTATTTCTTAAGTTTGTAAACTTTGTAACATATTGTATTATTTAATTAGTTTAGTCCGTTACTGTTACTGTCTTCGAGCAACTGTAACCCACATAATTTTTAAAGTACTCTGATTCTGATTCTTTCCAGACAGTATTACATGGTGGATCAAAAACTAACTTTTGTGTGTTCATAATTCTATCATTTTTGACACGATCCCCAACACCACGGGCTAAAATGCAGCACCAAACCACGACAGAGCCTCCAGTGTGTTTTATAGACACTCGGTTTTGGACCCCTCTCCTGATGCCCTCTGTGGACACTGATGACAATATGAACCAAAAATCTCAAATTCAGATTCACTCCATAGGATCTGCTGCCTGTTGATTTTCAGTCCAGTTCTTGAATAATTTGGAATATCTCACCCATTTCTCCCCTTTCCCTTCCATAAGAATGGCTTCTTGACTGCCACCCTTCCACTGAGACCATGTCTGATGAGGCTTCTGTGAACAGTAGATGGAACAACTGATGCACCACAGAAGCATCTCTTACACCCTGTGTCAGCTCTCTGATTTGTTCTTCTATTTCTTCATGACATGACTTACATAGACTGTTCATCTGCTGTAGATACTTTGCCACTTTTTTTGTCCGCCAACTGTCCAGTTTACTCAAATGTTTTAAGGACATACTGCACACCATGCTAAGAAAAGCCAAAGCTTTGGCAAGTTTTTGGCAGTCACCATGTTGGCACATTTTTACCTTTGGCATTTTCATTGATTCAACTAAAAAAAATTGAAACAAATGATGTGTTTTTGCCTCACACTGCTAGTAACAAAGCGCCCAAAGATTCAATTTAACATTGGTACTTTGCTATGGTGTCTGTTATGTGTAGACAAAACGCTGGTTCATCCCTCGAGTTAGGCACCTTTTAAAGCTTGTCTCATAGGTCAGCTTTAAGTGGCTTAACAAACCTCTCAGAGGAAAACCTTCCCTAAAAAAGGTCAGGTACAAGGACTGAAAATGAGTAAAAACAAAAGCAGCCAATGCACAAAGAAAAATGTCAAAAAAGCTTCAGAAAAGCTGAAGCTCAAGGCTTCAGCGTTGGAAAAACTGTTGCTCAAGGCAACCTAGAAGAATTATAAAAAAGTCAGGCTCATTGGAAGCAAAATATAAAGAAATAAAAGGTGGCTCCAGACTTTTGCACAGTACTGCAGTTCACGGAGTTTCTGTATCCCAGTTTGAATAATGACACAGAAACAGCTTTCTATGCAAGACTTAACTTGTTACAGAGTTTATATTGTGTATCCGTGTCACACTACAATAATCAGGAAATCTGATTTTCATATCTTTATCTCAACAAACTATTTCCACACGGTAAACATGGCAACCACCTCAAAATGACACAGCCGTACCTCCCTGAGAAGGCGGACTTGTTTCTTCCTGTTGTCTGTTCTCCAGCTCCACAGTTTTCAGGTAAAGCTGGAGCAATTCCTTGGATTGCCGCTCCTGCTCTCTTCGATCCAAAACCCTCTGCAGCGTCTCCTGGAGCTCTTGGGCCTTTTTCTCTTGGAAGCCCAAAGCAGAGGCTAGTTCAGGGCATGGGGCATCCACTAAGGTCTGAAAAAGCAAAGCAAAACAATAAAATACAATTTGCGGCTCCTATTTTTAGATTGATTAACACACTTATCGCTTTCTTATACTTGACATATAATGTTGGTACCTGTAGGTCCGCCTCAGACATGAGAATAATGGTAGTCAGGTCCTGCTTCAGCTGCTGAGCCAGTTCATACCAAGGTGCTACAGTACTGGAGCTGTCCACAGTATCAGTCTCCAGCATCACAGAATCCCTAGCCATCCAAGCTGTGCCACCATCAACTAAAAAGTAAATATCAAATCAACACAAGGTGGTGCATTCCCGGGATATTAATGATTGATGATAAAAAGGATGCAGAAAAATGTCAGATAAAAGTAAACCTGCTTACTCCTGCAAGGTGGAGACCACCTCTCTTTGTCATTCAATAGCATGAATTTTGTGTTTGAGGGTAAACACAAAAAGTAAGCCTGATCTTCTACTACTGTCCCATCATTCTCTAGGACCACTGTGACTGAGTCACTGGAGTTGAACCCAAGACACTGTCGACCTGTTAAAAGAACAGAGAAACTACAAATATTATAGAGTGTCCCAGATTATTTTTATACTTCAAAGTGTTTAGCCATATGGTTGTATCCATCCAGCCGATTCAATATCCCAGCTGACTGTTGTGGAAAGAGGTGGCCGCAAGTCCAGTTTAGCATAACAAATTAACCTCACATGCGTGTCTGTGGACTGTGGGGGGGAACCAGCAAATCCAACACAGATCCTTCTCTCTGTGAGGCGACAGTGCCGCCCATATTTCAGAGGAAAACAATCAGTATTAGTGTATCCCATAAGCCAAATATTCAAAGCAGTAATACCTCAGACACCACCTGTTCATCAGGTGATTCAGCATACTTCCACATGTCAAACAAGTCAGTCCATTTAAAGAGTCACCAGCCCTTTCATCAAAGCTGCTCCTATTTGCAATACAAAACATGTCTTACTTCCACTCGCTTTTAAAATTGTACAGCTATAAATCAGCACCTCTAGTTTAATAGTGCCCCAGCTCAATATTTCATATACAAGTATTTATTTATGTATATTGAATAGGAATAAAGGCAATTTATAACTTTAAGCTAGCTTTAAAACCAAGAGGGGGGTTTTCAGATAGCATCCTAGTTTTGTCACTGGCAGTTACAGGAGACTTTATCAGAATCAGAAATACACTTCTATTATCTTCATGTAGGTGGCTTCAAAATCAAGGACCCAGCCTGACCTCCTCCAAACTCTGCTGACACATAACAATCAAAGACGTAGAAACACTTTTATTAAAAACCTTTTTTTTTTTATTAAAAAGAGAAAAATGGAGAAAAAAAAAGTCTGGGGGTAACGCCTGGTGACTAGCCTTCTAGGAATGAGCAGGAAGAGCAATGACTTTTCATGTTTAGCTTCTGCAAGTTTAAACACGATGGATAAAAATGGTGATGCTGCTTCTGCTGCCACACACGACTAGATAAGTAAGCTTGTCGACAGCAATAGCAATAATCACCTCAGTTGTAATGTTAGTGCCTCCCAACACTCTCACAAATCACTGAACATATGAAGTTCTTTCACTTTCGCAATATGAGACCCCGCTTTTAGCGCTCAGCACCAGTGCAAACTAAACATTTAAATACTGCACCCACAACGTTTGACTGCGTGAGACGGTACTTCACGTAACTGTCACACACCCGTTCAACATTAATGAATACATCGCTTTTATTAAAAAGAAACTCTAGCATGATAAAGTTCAGGAATGTAAAGTCATGACAACTTACCTTTTTTCTTAAGCTCATCTATGGAAAGAGCTACTAGCCCATGCGTTTGTTGTCGTGTGAAATTGCACACCTTACACGGTTTATCCGTCATTGTAGTCTGCGTTTAGAGAAGCAGATTTTGTGCTTTCTTATACCTTAATACTGACAGTTATCGTCAGCAGCTATCAACTGCTACCACTATCCCCGAATACGGAACTGCCGCCGTGCCGCTATGGCATCTGGGATATGTAGTTTAGCACATACATAGAAAGAACTGCCTTTGTGTTTACAGTTTGAATATAACGCTATAACCTCTATAGCGGTAATTTGAGTGTATTTTAAAAACATCTTTTATTAACTATTTTCAAGCTCTAGACATAAGAAATATGAGAATAATAACATGTCCTTCCGAGTAGCTCCTGTTAAAAAGCTCAAAGGTGGACTACCGCAAATGACCGCTAGATGGCGACCAAAGAAAGTCTGGCCTGACAGTGGAGTTCAGTTCTTTCTTTTTTGTTTTTCTTTCTTAAAGACATTTGGTTGGTTAATTGCGTGGTGAGAATAAATAGCTAGGGAGTAGGTGGAAGAGAGCCTGGAGAGGTGGAGGTATGGTCTGGAGAGAAGGGGAATGAAAGTCAGTAGAATCAAAGAATGCGTATTTGTGTAACAGTGAAACCAGGAGTACAGATACTGAAAAGTGGGTGGGTTTAAATAGTTTAAATACCTAGGTTCAGCCATCCAAAGCAGACAGTACAGGCTCAGTGGAGCGGGTGGAGATGATTATCAGGGGTGATTTGTGACAGATGGATAGCAACAGTGGTGAAAGTAATGGTTTATAAGATGGTACTGAGACCTGTATGGTTTGGAGACTGTGGCACTGACACACACACACACACACACACACACACACACACACACACACACACACACACACACACACACAAAGGAGGCTGAGCTGAAGGTAGCAAAATGTTGATGAAGATGAAGATGTTAAAATTTTCATTACGATTGACCAGAAATTAAAAATCAGAAACTAGAAGTTAGAAATGAGTAGATCATAGGGACAGCTCAAGTTGAGCAGTTTGAAGACAAAGTTAGAGAGGCAAGGCTGAGATGGTTTGGACATGCGCAGAGGAGGAGAAGTAGATATACTGGACAAAGGATGCTGAATATGGAGCTGCCAGGCAAGAGGAAAAGAAAAGAATCAGAGAGGAGGTTCTTGGATGTAGTGACAGAGGACATGCAGAGGGTTGTGTGACAGAAGTGATGCTAAGGATGGGATGAAATGGAGGCAGATGATCCGCTGTGGCAACCCCTAAAGAGAGTAGTTGAGAGAGAAAAGAAGACTGCTTTATATGGTTCAAAAATGCACCACTTACATCACCTGAAACAATCATTTTAATACTGTAAGTCTAGCATTTAGGGGTCTAACCTTTAGGGGGTTGCTGTAGCAAATGACTTTATAGTTTTATTTATTTATTTTTATTATTTATGAACTACTGTAAATAAATAGTATCTTCTTGCTGTGAATTCATTAAGTATTATGGTTTCTGAAGGGGCCCTGGGCAAAGACATATTAAGCTATTATCTGGTGGCTGAATGCAAATCCGTTTCAACAAGTAGGGACTTACCACACCTCGTGACTAAGCTGTTGGCTTTGTTGTATAGATTTTTTTCTTGTTCTTTAGGCACAAGGGTGTGTTCAGCTGAGGAAACGATGAAGCTGACATTAAGTCTAAAAGTAGAACAGGCTCTAATATGACAAAAACAAAACAAACAGACAAATAAAAACAATTTACAAAAGAGAAGTTTTCTTGGCAATGAAAGAAAGACAGTCATCAACATTGACCATGGAGAGGTCTCAGTATAAGATCTACTGAAGGTGTGTGAGCATGAGAATGTGCTATGGGGAAGCTAAAACCTAACTTGGTGTGCTTTTAAATTGTAGCGTTTTAATAACAGACAGTAAGAATAGTGAGTGATACTTTGGAGTTAGACTTATCCTGCAGTGTCCCTTACTCACCTGCAGGAGGCAGTAGTGCATCCTAAAACATGTTGCGTGGTAGAAATATACCAGAATAAGAAGAGTGGCAGAAGGAACAGAAGAAGAAGATGGCATCCAACGACCAAGCTGAGGCAATAACACAGGTCTCTATATGCATTAAAAGCGGTTTCTTTTTAATGTCCATTTGCGGTAGTGAACTGTTTTAGATATTTCGGGGCCTTAGATGTCTTAACGTTGGCATCACGTGCCTGGAAATGCTCATCAAGTTAGAGATTAGCATGCCTGCTAGTTAGCATGCTAGCTAGGTTTCGAGGCAAAAGTTGTCACTGAGACATGAGTGTGTTTACAAGTGGGCAGGAAGGGGCGTCATTTAGAGTTGCCATATTGTGTCGAAAATAATATGGCATAGTTACTATATTTGCCATTGTCATCAAACGGTACAGCTGTACAATTGCATCTGAGCGTGTAGCCTCGTCTTACTGTGTGCAGATAACTGTAGGTGCAACTCAAAGGTCAGTGTAGGCAAATAAACCTGATGGTCTCTGTTGGGTTGCAGTCACAGTGTTATCTTTGAACTCACCAGCCCCCCAAAACAAATGTCATCGAACGTTTTTATTCATGTATGTCACCAGTGACACCTTTACTTTTTGCATATACGTTTATATATGCTGTAGAGAAATGCAAAATATTTTTATGTACATATGTGAGAGATGCTTAGTTACACCTTAAACACCTTAAATACATTTTTATTGTTTTTAAAATTCTCTAAACAGTAACTGTAGCTCAGGAGGTAGAGAGGGTCATCTACTAATTGTAGGCATACAGACTGTTGCTCAATTGTGCTTGCCCAAGTATCCTTAAGCAATTTCCTAACCCAAGTTGCTTTCTAATGTGTTCATCAGAATGTGTGTGAATGTTCCATAGAAAGTGCTAAGGCCTAGAAAAAAAAAGTGTTTGTATGAATGGGCAAATGAAGTGCTTTGAGTGCTCACATAGAAAATGGTAAATGGCCTGTATTTGTATAGCGCTTTACTTAGTCCCTAAGGACCCCAAAGTGCTTTACACTACATTCAGTCATCCAGCCATTCACAAACACATTCACACACTGGTGATGGCAAGCTACAAAAGCACTAAATAAGAACCAGTCCATTTATGTCATTAATGTTTTCTTACCCAATCTTGTGGAAATGAAAAATAGCCTTTTTTAAATTTATTTATTTTCCTGCCGATAGAACAAAATCTGTCCACATTCTACCACAAGCACTGCTCCATAAACATCACAGTGAAATGGATACCCTTCAGTTTCCACAATCAATTTATTTGTGTTGTGAATTTTCCCTTGTTCACAATTTCTACAGTTTCCCATCTGTTACTGTACATAGGGAAATGTTTATGGAGTACAGCATGAAGCTAAACTCTTCACCATGATGAGAACAGGTTAAAAAAACTTCTGAGTTATGACAGTAGTTAACTTTTGACAAAAGCTAACAAGAAGTTAGGTAGGTAGGTAGTTTGATGCTTGCAGCTGTTTCTAGAACTCTTTCTTCTCTGTTTATTACATACCTGCAGAATCATACAGCAGCACAATTCATCCAAAAGCTTTTCAAATGCACGAGAGTTGCTCACATTTATGTACCTGACACCACAGAAGTAACTTCAGTCACAGTAAATTATCCCCAAAATTCAGGCAGTTTTGATCAGGATCTAGCAGCAGATAACACTGTGTTCTGTACTTCACACAGGCTCTGACAGGGTTCAGTCTCTAGCTAATGGGGATCCTAATAAACTGAGCAATTTTTAAGTGTAAGAGTTGCCTGATCAGTTTGCAGAAATGTGCCAAGCGTGAAAGAGTGCTCAAGCACTTTGTATAAATGTTGTTGATATGCCTGAATGAAGCCTTGAGGCCTAGTATTGTAAAAGTGTCCCATACCTGAATAACCGAATACTGTCACTTCAACAGATAAAGCCAGCAATGTTACATACCCTGTGCTTGTAAAGGGCGACCATAGTTACCAAGCTTCAAAGCGACATTACTTCTGTTTTCCACTAGATGGCACTCTAATACAAATGTTTGTTTATGTTCTCAGCCTGGCCTTCTGCCTGGAAAAGAGGGAGCACGTAGCCCCAGAGAAGAACTGGTAAGAATTTATTCCTTAATCTCAATTACATGAATTATTGGTAAGGAAACATTGACTGTAACCACAAAAACATTAAATGAAGCTAATGTAAGTGAGAGCTGGAAAGAAATAGCATCTTGGATCAAACGATGCAAATATTAAATTACATTTCCTGTAAAGAAAACAAAAAGCAATGAATAAGGTATCATAATGGCTGGAAATAATATTTCAGATATTCTCACATGGCACACGCTGTGATTCTTAATACTAGTGCTCAGAAGTGTGGATTTTTCAAAAACTCAAGTATTCGTGGGATTTTGAAAGAATGAAAATCTTCTAATTTCTTGGCTTGATCTGGTGATGCATAGTTGAGGAAGATTATGATGGTTTTTCTCTCCCCCCCCACCTTAAGATCTGATAATTTAAAGACTTTTATTTGGCTGTATTACACATTCCCCAGGGAGATCCAGTATTAAAGGCTTCCAATTAGCAGACAGTCACTTTATACATCACAATGATGTCCCCAAGCTGTAATGAGAGTATACTTTATGTTCTTGGTCTTTAGAGAGGAAAATGGTCTATTTTAACAGCAGCAATGGGTTCCACAGTTTCTTTAATCATGCATAGCATAAAACTTTGACTGCACATCTTTGTTGTTCTTTGTTTATCCTTTTAGTCTGTGTCAGAAATGGGTCGAGAAAGTTGCTCATTTGGAGTTTCTTCACCATGTAGACTCCTATGCAAACACAAAGGGCACTTGAAGGTGTTGTTCCCTCAAAAGGGTGTTATAAGGTGGTGTTTAACAAGAATAAATGTCAGTTTTTCTCTTCAGTAATGTGCAGAGTGTTTATAAGGCATGCTTGGCCCAAGCGATGACTATAACCAGGAATGTTTGGTAATTGCTAAGTGGGATGGAATCCATCCCAGGTACACTCACTGTCCTTGTATAGGCACAGCATGCAGGTTATAGACGTGCTGTATTGTTCAGCCTACATGTCTCAATGTCATTCACCACCATTCACTCTTCATCTTCCCCCCATCATCCCTTCATGCCAAGGCTAATTTAATCCTGGGGTTATTGATAGTGGGAGCATTCTCCCAGGCTTTCTTTCAATTTACTTCAATTTCATCATCCCAGTGCGCTTCAAGACTGTCTCCTCAAAAAAGGGAAGAAATTCTTGTTATGAGGAATTTGAGACCGGTTGACAAGTCCCACCACCACCCTCACTTCCAACCCCTTTTCTCCTTTCTCTTTTTGATGAGCTGCTCTTTCCCAGTTAAGTGGATTATTACAGTAGGGATAATTCTTGTCACATGGCATTATTTGGATGAGGTGAATAATTGAAATTTGTGTCTGAAAGGATTTTATCTGGATGAGAGGAAAGGGAGTGCTGGCAGGGTTGGAAGGGCAGGAAAGAAGAAAAAGCAGTCTCTCTCTCTCTCACTCACACACACTCACACACACACACACACACACATTTGCATAACATCTATGTGCACATGTGCATGTCAGACTGGGGACACCAGTCATGTTAACAGGTTCTGACTCACCTCGCCCAGATCAGCCGGCCCTGGCACACTGCACGGCATGGACCCTCCTCAGTGGCAGGAGGGTCCAGCTCAGGGGTCGGTGCCACAGCCTCTGCCACTATACCAGGCCAGACAGGGATATCTGGACCTGCAGGTTAGAGCGAGAAGAAGGGGTGGGAGAGCCCGCGTGAGTGTGTGTTTCATGGTTGACTGGTATACCAGTCGCTGCCAGCCGCTGCTATTGCCTCTGGCACTGCTGTTTGCTCACTCTTACCCCGACTACCTCCATCTCAAATCCCCACCCCCTCCCACTCATCCCTGCCATGACCATTACCCCAGCCAGTCTATTACTAGTCTTTCCCCAGTCTCTGTGCTCTCTCTCCCTGTAGTGACACCCTGCGCTTACCACACATGACGATGCTATTAATGAGCAAAGATTCCACTGACCAAATGAAAATACAGGAAGGAATTGGCAAATATATTGACTTAATATAGATATTTTGACAGGTTAACCAGATCTATTGGAATAAAATTAAAAGTCACTTCACCAAAATAAGCTGCATTATAGTTTTTATGCATTTATATTTTAAAATGTTTACATTTCTTTTCTCCTGTTAGAAACTATATGATATGAAAGAACAGTTAGGATGAATTTGGCTTTGTACTTGTGTACTTTAAAGGTACATTTCTTTTTTTAAGTTTTTAATTATTGTCCTGAATAATAAAGTTAAAGTTGTATATTTCTTATTAGAACTCCTGCTCCTTAATTTCCTTTGAGCCGATTAACTCGGAACTCTTTGGAAATACTCTCACTACCTCGGATCACAAACTAAAGGGTCATGTGTCATCGCTAAATGCAATTCTTACAGATTTAGGTTACCGTTTACCCCGTTCTTTACTCTTTGCACTGAAAAAAAAATCCAACCTCAGTTTAAGAAGTGCATATTTGTTTGTGGGTATGAAAGCGTGTGGTTTTTTGTTTGCAGTAGGTGCTTCTGTACCCTTTGCACATGTAGACACAGATAGTGTGAACTGGGCGTGTTTTATGTGTTTAGGTTTGGGGATTTTAGTACAGCAGAGGGAGGGGGAAAAGAACGGTAAGAAGAACATCCCCGGTCTCACAGCAACTTCAAAAGCTCTCCTTCCCCAGGATATTAAGCGACTGTGATGAAAAATTTAGCAAGCGTTAAATAAGCCGCTTTGAAGTGATCTGTTTTGGCTCAGCAGTCTCCAAATTTCCGTAGCCCCTCTGCAATAGCCATCTCGCTACAGAGAGGGAATAAAAGGAACAGTGTGTTAAGTGCAGAAGTTGTGGGGGACCTGGCTGGCTGGCAGAGGACCTGCCAACAGTAATTGGTGTGGCCAAAGACATGAAGGAACCACTGCTGTCGCTGTCCCCTTTTGTTGTTCTCTGGATCGTTCTCTCCTCATTTCACCTCTCCCTTCCCTGATGGGTCTTTTGCTGAGTCCCGTGAGTTGCAGGCAGACAGATGTTGCTCATATGTTTGAGGGTTTTTTTTCCTCGCATGTGCGTGGGTGTAGCACAAATGTAACACAGTGGTGATACCAGGAAGTCAGAGGTTACTCTCGGGTCTTGACTCAGTTATTTTTTGCCCTCAATGACTTTTCCCATGGAACATGTGTTTAAAGGAGATGTCTCCTTTTAATATCAGTTTACCCTAAATATGCATGTATGTGAGTGAGTGTAGAAATCTTTTGAAGATTTCTACAAATTAACCTAAAACTGTACATACAGTAGATTTTTTTTTTTTTTTTTACACTTCAGCCACCATAAAGCAAAGAATAACAAGAAGAGAATCTCTAATTTGACAATCATATTTCAATTCATTTCACATCCATCACTCTTAAAGCTATTATTTAAATTTTTTTTCCACAACTCCAGGTTTCAACATGCTCCAAATTAATTATTGGGGCAGAATAAGAAATGGGAGCCAGTAATGAGCCTGCTATAGTAACTCCATTCTGTCAAGGAACTAGGCTACCATTTAGTTAGTCAAGGGATCCTTCTTTGAGATTTTCCTTTTTTCCTCTTTGCTCATTACTTTAATTGTAATTGTAATCCTTTATTGGAGCTGTCTGCAATAAAGGAGAGTTATGGTCCGAGTGGGGGCGCGAGCCATAGAGATATTTCATGATTATTGGGGAAGACGGTCACTAGGTGGCAGCCACTAGTTCGGCCTTGGTGTAATTACTGAGTGGGAAGTGATGGCAAGATATTCTGTGGGTGTGTGTGCGTGGATTTGTGTGGATTTGTGCGCCAAAGGTGGGGGAAAAGAGATTTCTTAAAAAAGTAGTGCACTCCTTGAAAGAGAAAGGTCCGATCAACCCGATCAACTGCTATCTCATAGTCAATAGTCTCTGTATCCTGTCATGCTTACTGTAAACATGCGACACACTCTGCAAAAAGCACAGATCAAAGAGGTGTCGAAAGCGCCTGCCTTCGTGTTTTTGTGGTGATTCTAAATAAGTTCGTTTAAGATGTAATCTGCAAGCTGTATTCACACTGCAAGGTAGTGCAAGGTGATGTAATATAATGCGTAGTGGGGGTGGGGATTAAGTGGTACGGCACTGTGTCTGTGTCTGTCTCTGTGCCCGCACTTTTACAAAAGGAACATCTGCACGGCACAGTCGAGTTTAGTGGTCGCGGGGAAGTTTTCCCTTTGAAAAGCATCAAGGCTCAATTCTCTGTTTCACAGCGCTCATTGTGCATCATGCGCTGTTTGTTTCAGTGGTTAATGACACAGGAAGGGCCCTCCATTTTATTGTTGCTGTGTTGCACTTTTTCCCCCTCCTCGCCCAACCCGGCAGCCAGCCTCCTTAGAGGACTCTGTATGAATTCTCACTGTCATGTCCAAGGACGAGTGGCGCAGGGTCAGCTAATTGCTTTTATGATTATGATTTCACGTCAGATTTATCGTGCATGCTCGGAGCACATCTTCCAGGTCCTGCCGACGTTGCTGGCTTGGATGGGGGGAAAATGAGTTTACAGCTTCTGGCTGTGACTTCTTGTTTAAGTGCAGGTCACACTTTTTGACTCATTAGAGTTGAACGCAGGGGGTGAATCACGGTGGCTTTTCCTGTAAAAGCCTCTGTTTTCTATGTCAGTAAATGTACTTGTTTTTCTCATATCTGGCCACAAAAGAGCATTTTCTTACTTGGCCTTCAACATGTGCTGAAGTTTGGAGGTCATGAGCGAGGAATGACACAGACAAAGATTTTGGTTTTTCTGTTGTTTGAACTTTTTATGAGCCATAAATCCCTCATCTTCGTTTCTGTTTGCAAATGAAATCATTACGCTTATTCCCCTGCAGAATGCCAGAATTATCAGTTGACTCCTTTTTGATGTTGGTGATGGTTCCACCCACCTCTTTGAAAGGGATGAGCACAGATGAGTCCAACCCATTTTATAAATTATTTTTATTTTGTGGCTTCTGCCTTGTGTGCTGAGCCGGACTAGATCCCAATTGCCAGCCCCAGACAATAGCGTTTTCAGTCTTTTGACGAAAGCGACGCAAGGCCTTCAATTCACTCTAAAGTTCCCAGTAAATGAAGAAGCAGCTGTTGCCACTGTATGTCAAAAATAAGCACCTTTTTTTTTGTAGATGGAGTTTAATGTCATAACCGTGGCTCTTGATTTGTTGCTGTAATTTGACCTCGCTCTGACCTTCCTGGCTGGGCCGCAGTGTGACTAGTGACAGATGCAGCCTGGGAATATGGTTTGGATAGTTTTCCAATGCGCAGAGGAATGTTGAAGTTAGTTTTACGCAAAGTTCATTTTGGAGACATATGTAAAGTCTGTGATTAAGCTGAATTCAATAAACTTTAATGAATACTTAGAACTTTATTTGTAGGGTTTTTTGTCTCTGCGAGTATATTAATGTAAACAGCATGGTAACAGAGCTGTAATTTCCTATTCTCCCACAATTTAGTGAACTGTCACAATATGTTTACTTAAGAAATGACAGAAATACGACACCAGTTTAATTACAGCGTAGTCATTTTGCCTCAATCTACTTGGGACAGTGGTCTTATTGAGCTGAGCTTCCTTTATACTCTCTATTCTGCTTTGTAATTACTTCGGCTTGATTTATCATCTTTTCTTTGTGTTTATGGTTGTAAACTGCTCGAGTGAGTAACTTGGTCTGAGAGTGGCTTGTCTCCTTGCAGCGAGGCTGGAAATCTCCTGATGAATCTGAGATGTCTCTGCTGTCAAGACTGCTCACATCGCTCTCAGCCTCCAATGTCACTTTCAAGGCATAATTACACAAGTTGTGTTGATTAGTATGAGAAGCAATTACAGTGGCTTTCCGCTGCAAATGGAGAATGTGATGGCTCATGATTGACACGAAGCATCCTGGCTTTAATAAGTAAATGACTATGGTAATTCAGGTACTGAGACCCTTTGATTTGTCAGCATCTTTCTCATTTTTGTGATGTCCTCGGATTTTAATGAACATGAATTTGATTGAATCCTCCTTCATTTCCCATGTCCCTGCACCTGTCTGTCTCTCCTATCAGTCCACTAAATGCTCTCAGATGGGAGTCGTATGCTTTCGGAGCCATCCTAAACAGTCCTGCTGCCGATGCTGAATTATCTTTCTTAATAAATTCAGAGCGTTTAAAAAAAAAAGAAATGGATATCCTGCAATTTTGGCACACTATTAAAAATGCCTTTTAGCATATCGTGCTTTCACAAGTGTAGAAATCAGAGGAAAAATTATTTGTAATTGACACTTTGGGGAACATTTTTTTTTCTCTTTTTATCTTGCTTCCCAGTAAGTTATTAGCTGTTAATTTGTCGGCAAGCTCCCCTACAGCGCTAGATATTTGTTCAAATGCTGGGATCCCCTCAGTGCATTTGTAACTACACTTCTGAAAATGCTGCCCTGTCTAATTATGTAATATAATACTGCCTTTTAGGCAAGTTTCTTTTAATTGAATAATATTAGTGCTAACTAAGGATAAGCTATTGGAACGGCAATATTTAAAAGATCTGTTTCTACCCTGTATGAAATGCACAGTAGTGCAGTGTAGTACCACGGCAATACAGCAGTCTGTGTGTTTTAGGTATTTGAATAAGAGCCAAACATTTATGCTAAAATTTCATTGGCCTAACCCTCAGTCTCATATTTCTTTCTTTGTAAACCACGGTTGGCCTAATCAAGTAATTCCCTGTTTGTCTTAGTAACCCCCTATAGAGTCATACATGCATACATATAATAAAATAATTTGCTCTTGCACTCCCTATCCCAGCTGTAATTTATATGGATTGAATGAGTGCTGCATTGTGGAAAAGCACGAGTGGACCAAATGCTCGTTTGTCACCTCTAATAAATGTTAGAATGTAAATTATGAACTTATGCTTCAGATGTAAATGCACTTTATTCCAGTCCTTAATGTAAACAGACCACTCCAATACATTAAGGGGTATGGGGGAGGGCAGAGGGATATTAGATTTGGAGTTTTTGACTGTTTTCACAATCAATAATAAGCACAAAAGAGGCTCGATGGGGAACATTATAACATATCTGAAGTCGCCTTCATAAATTATTGCATGAAAGCAGGCTTGTACACCAAAAATGTAAATACATTAATGTTATTAATAATGTAGTGACTAATAGTTCTATCAAGACTGTAATAGCAGTTTAATGGAATATGACAGCAAGAATGTATTACACTTCTTACATTTAGATGGGACCTCACATGACATTTATCAGAGATTTCTGTAACAATTTTTTTGATTATTTTGTTAAGTTAATTGCTTCTTTTTTCCCCCCCGAACGTCTTCTCTGGGAGAGGGGGCAAAAAAACTGGTAATGGATATTAATTAATATGTGTCAGTTTTCAGGGTTTGATTAAAAATAATGAAAGCAAAATGCTAATGGGATTTCAGAGTTTCTCTGTGTGTGGCGCCCTGAGATTGTGGCTTTATCTGAGAAATCTGGGAAAAAAAAGATAGTATGCTACTCTGTAGGC
Organism: Diplotaxodon limnothrissa; assembly: GCF_057381915.1. Taxonomy (NCBI): domain Eukaryota; kingdom Metazoa; phylum Chordata; class Actinopteri; order Cichliformes; family Cichlidae; genus Diplotaxodon; species Diplotaxodon limnothrissa. The sequence goes on along the minus strand of NC_140615.1, from coordinate 6,645,958 downwards.
TAAAATGAAAGTGACAGAATATAGAAACTAAGATAAAATGGAGCACTTGAACGAAAATATTACGCTCCAATTAGACTTTAGAGGTGTGGCTAAGAAGTGTAATGCCAGTAAAAACTGTAATGTTTCTGGTTGGAAAATGAAACTGGATCCTTGCACCTGCAGTTAAAGAGATTAAACAGATTTTTTTTCTTTTAATAAAAGGGCCAAGTGAATAAATCTGACAAGTTGCTGTGTGTTGGTAAGTTGTTTTTTTTTTTCTAAAACATTTTCTTGCCTCAAAGTCACCAAATATGATTTTATTATTTTCTTAATTTCTAGAATAGTCAAGGAGCTTGTGTGTGTTTTCATGTTATTTTATTTTAGGCCTCCCTTGTTAACCTTTAAAATTAAGCACTTCATCAGGCACTGGTAATAGGTAGACTCCTTCGCCTTCATCCAGAGTCTTCTTGTTTCTGTCTGTATTTAAAGGTAGAGAGCAACTGGAAACCAGGAGTCAAACAGACATTGACACAGTAGTTAAAATAAATAAATAAATAGCCAATGGCACAACTGACAATTACCCAACACCTGGAGTGGCTCCCCTCCCCAGCATGTGCTTCAAGACTGTCAACTTCTTGTTAATGCAGTGATTAACAGGAAGATCGCATTTGTTTTCCTGTGCAGCTCTCCTGGCAGCAGCACTTTGCTTTCTCTTTGATTAAAATAGTAGATGGATGGATGCATTGTAGCTCCGTCATGAATTTCGAAAGAAAGGGTGACAAGGAGACGTTAGAAATGGAATAAATAGAGGCGAGGCTGAGGCCTTTCCGTCCTTTCCAGATTGTGTTTACTGTGGACTGTGGGATTTTAAGCGAGGTATTGGCGGCATGCAATCCTGTGGAAAGAGTCAGCCAACTCTGACAGTCGCCCAGCGGCCTTCGGTTGTCTCCAAATTTCACTCACTCACAGATTTTTTTTATTTATTTATTTTTTCCGCCTGTCTCTCCTTGTAGATTTTCTCCATTCTTTTAATGGCACTGCTACCTGTCTGTTCCCCCTCACATCTGTACGTGCTGCGTCATGGTTCCAAAAGTGTGTGGAAAGTGGTTTTGGGTATCATGGGGATGAAAAAAGGGGAAGTGAAGGGGCTTCGTCAAACAGCCTGTACTTTTAAAATACTGAGAGTGGCATTGTCGTGCGTTTTCTGTGTCAAGGTCGACAGAAAATGTCAGAACAGGTGTGCGTCTGCTGCTGAGCTGCTTGCCAACTCAGCCCCTTTTGCTGTAACACGCCACCTCGTGTGACATTATAGTGGTTCACTGTGGGTTGTCTCCTCTCTCTCTTTCTTTTGGAGGCGCATGGTAAAACATGTATTTTCTCCTGTCACCGCGTGACTCGATGTTCAGCTAAGATGGGTGTCGACGCCTAAACTTTGACCACTGCCTCGGGTTGTCACGTAGTCATAAAGTGTTAAGATGTTGATTTGAGATCAAAAGGAGGAACATAAATCGTATAAATTTATGTGCTGTATGAGAGTCTCTTAAGTTTAGATCACCAGGCAGCCATGTTGCAAAACCTGAAAATTCTGTGTGCACTTCTCAAAAGAGAAGGATAACGTTTAGGCGGGGCATGTATAAACCAGATGTTACACATTTTATCGCTTTATCACGGTGACTTTTTATAACTCGCTCATCGTCTATCGTTATCTGGTTTACAAAGGTTAAACTAAATTGCTTTTTTTTTAATGAGCTGTCTTTTTTTCCCCTCAGAGTTAAAAAAGAAATACAAGTGGTACTTCTTCTTCTTCTCTTCTCTGGCCCTGGTGATTGCTGCTTTTTGTTTGTTTGTTTGTTTGTTTTGTTCTGTTTTTTGCTGTCAGCACCCCACTCTTTATGGTTTTCCTACTCTCGAGGTTAGACTCTTAGCGGTGGTTGGATGCCTCTGGAAAAAAAGAGAATTAGCCAACACATTTCTTTGTCACTTAGTGTGATCAGGAGCAGACTCTTGCCGCTGCTCTCTTTCTCCAAAACCAAACGAAGGCCTGCTGGCTTAAGTTTCCTCCCTGGTTCGATGTTTATTTCAGCCTGACTTGTCTGCTACGGTAGATGTGTGGCCCATTGTCTTGGCAAGTGTGTCTAAATGTTTCTGACAGGTCTCAGTGAAAGACAGGCCGCAAGGGTAAACTGCCAACCCCACCCCTCGTATGCCACTTCTGCCAGCCCTGGCCAGTAGATGGCGATGTTCATCTTTCCTGGCTCTGTGCCTTCCTTGGCGCGTCTCCCTTTACACCATCCTTCCCCTCTCCTCTCTGTGGAACTCACTGAGGAAAGAGGGGTCTAACCCTGTATGCAGGGTCATGCCACCAATTCCTGGTCCCCTTTGAAGACCATGAAATTGCTGATCCAAGACACATGATTAGTGCATTCAGCCTATTGACTGGAAAAGGGTTGACACACAATTACAATGTCACTGGAATGTCACAATCTGTCTAGTTGTCTTTCTGAGCATAGGCTCATCCAGTGGCACAGTGTACCCAAGAAGGAATAATTTGATCAATAAAAGGATACCTCTCTCTCTCTGTTGTCACTGGTCTCTCTATTTTAGTTTTATTAGTCAATTTGGCAGGCGAGCAGGACTGCACACAAAACTGATGCCAACTCGCTGCATCTTCGCCGCAGCTCTCGGCTTTATTTGCCTATTGTAGTGCTTCAGTTGTATGCATTGCAGGATGCGTGTGTATGAGTTTGTGTCCATGGGTGGGTGCTTCCTCAGTGAGCAGAGCAGTTTTGGATGAACAGAGGAGGATAGGCTTGTCACTGTAAGTTGCTTGTGACGGAAGCAGCTCTTCTCCTGACACCACAACACAACTTCTGTGGTGTGTCGCTTGGACACAAGCTTCACGTTGTTTGCTGCTGGTGCCGCTTGCATTTTGCCTCAATCAACTAATTGAATGTGAAAGGCCGGCAGGCCCTGATGATGTGAAGGACAACACACAGAGCAGTGGCAGGTTTAAGAAAAGACCCTGTGCTTCTTTATGTTACCGTAGCAAATTGCGTCTCTCATTTCTCTTTACTGAAGAACTGAACTTATATATATGCCATATAAATATGGCATAATATAAATGTTTAGCCATTTTGTGTTAACCTCAGTGTAGATTTTGTTATGAAATTTGCTATTTTAAAACGTTCCATAAAAACACTACAGAGTGTTTGTGTTTTTATAACAGCCAAACCACTTTCTATTGCTTCCCATTCATCTAAGTTTTCATTGTAAACTCTACTGTTTATTGTTGTTAAACCATACATGAAACTCTTGCTGCTTTTGTTTATTTTGTTTGTTTATCTTTTTGATTTTTCAAAAACATTTTAATGATACATTTTAAATCGGCAAGAAATGATCAGAAAGTTTCTGACAGTTTAGTGTCTTTTATTCTATTTCAAACGTTTTTCTCGTATATTTGACCGGAGTCATTTCTAAACAGAACATTTTTCATACTCGACGCATTTACAGACCACATTATGACCACATTTTCTTTTTGCTACGCTGTGCGTAGATAAAGTTGCGTTGTGAGCATTTTCATGTTTTGAAAACGGTCACTGAAAAGCACACTGAGCTGCTTGTCACACAATGTCATCACTGACTGCGTAAGAAAGAAAAAAGAAAAAGCTTCGAATTACAGGAAAGAGCCACTGCATTAAAGAACAAAGGAGATCGATGGCAGTACATTAAATTTTATGCGAATGAAAAAAAAAATCAACTAATTAAAATTGATTACTCCTGCTTTGTAAATGTGTTTCTGAATTAAATTATTGTATGAAAACATTTTGACCAATCGAGGAGCTGAGGAAGTATCCATTACTGGATTGCAGCTGAGAAGGGGCTGGAATGTTTTGTGGTAGCTAAGTAGTTTGTTGTGCTTCGCTGCGACTCGCTTCTTGCACCCCCACTGCTAAAGTGCCATGGGTTAATCTCTGATGACCCTCATCTCTGAGAGCAGCTTCAAACTCATGGTTTGGGCCTTTTACCTGAATTAAAAGGAATGTATAGGGCTAGGCAGTATTTTTGCCCAAAGTAAGTGAAAGTGAGGTGTCACTCACAGAGTCGCACGTCTTTAGTCATCAGGGCTCTCGGGGCGCTCGGAGCCCCACTGGGGATGTCCTTATCTAAACAGTCATCTGTCTCACTAGTTTAGCAAAGGCAACCCCAGGCAGCACGACTGACAGTTGCACATTAAGAAATGTCAGATTCGGCTTTATAGCGTATCTGTCAGGCTAGTTTTGAATTGGCCGAGTGCCACCTGTTTGTCTTCATGTTTAGATCTCGCAAGAATAAACAAAGCGCATGACTTTGTTGTTGCTTCATGTTCCGTTAAAACACGTGGCAGCTTCAGCTACTTTCTTATTCTGCTCGTTCTGCAGAATGAGGATATTTTTTTTTACCCTGTACAACCGGCTCTTGAAAGAAGTTCAATTATTTTGCAAGTCAGTAAAAAAAGAAGCCAATAAAACATTTTTTCTCTCTTTTTTTTGGGGGGGGGGGGACGACGACAATTCTGAACTTAAAGTTTAAAGGAAGCGAAACATTTCCAGCAAATTAAACACAGTTTTGAAAGTTTTACACTTTTCTAAAAATTGCTTGTATTTCGAAAATAACAATGCAGCTTCCTCCCCCCCCCCCCCCCCCCCTTCTTTCTCTTTGACAAGCGTAGCGTTATTCACAATATCATATTAAGTGCGTTTTTACCTTTTTGTCAGTGGCCTTGTCGAATACAGTCTACTACGGCCCTCGGTTTTTCTCACCACTAAACCACTCAACTTTTCCATGTTTGTGATGTCAGAACTTTGATAGGGAAATGCTGCTGAATGGAAAGTTTGTTCTCTATATGCAGTGGTCTTGAAAAAAAAAAGAAAAAAAAAAAGTTCAATTTCCGTCCACCAACCCCCCCTTTTACAAAAATTGCATAATATGCTTTTGATGTCATGATCGTAGCCTTGCCCATGGCTCTGACACTGATACAGCGCATGTTATTTTTAAACCTTTGCATCGCAAATGTCAATGAAGTTTTCCATGACCCTTTTTCATCTGCTGAAATGTTGACTCTGACCTTTAAATTTCAAAAGTTAGGATAATTCAATAAAGATTGACCACATTTCAGAGTGTAACACACAAAACGCCAACCCGGCAACGTGTGAACAGATGCAAAGTAGTTTAGAAATGCCCACGTTTAACCAGTAACCCTTTATCAGATTTTGCTTATGCTGAAGACAAGTTTCGGTAATTGCTTCTCATTTCATTTTGTAACGTTCTAACTTCTTTGAAAAAGCACTGCACATGAAGGGACAAGCAACAATGAGTGAGAAATGAAGGGTTCTTTTTGTACAGTCATTGTTAGAAAGATTCGTCTCCAGCAGGGCCCTTGAAGCTCCTGGAGTGTCTGAACAACTGTGGATGTTAGCTAAATGGCCAGCTCTGCATCTCACTTCCTGATGTCTCTCAGGGTCAGTAATTCCCTATAGCTGTTCCCAAGTGGCCTTGCTTTCTCCACTAAAGGTCACATTAAGGCAAGAAGGTTGTCACAATTAGAAGGGCATTTAAAGCTGCTCTTTTAAAAAGATTAAAAAGCACTGTTGGCCACATCAAGCAGTCAGGCAACTAAAGGAAATACAATAATTGCATTAAAAGTTAATTCCTTTCTGGCAGGGCTCGAATATCAGAAAGGTATTGGGTTAAGTCATTTAAGACAGCTGCCCCTGATAGCAGATCATCCATGAAAGCACCAAATTAATATAGAGCTTCATTTTTCGCCGTCTCTCACTTTCTCCTGCTTTTGGTCCTCCAAACGTGTGTTTGGGGGGGAAATTTGAGACTAGCTTAACACAATTTTTGTTCATGTCTATCAGTCTGTTATTATATCAGGGGCACTTCTCCACAAATGTACAGGCCAGGGCAATTTGGAATGAATTGATTCACACTGAGCCCGAATTCTATACTTGCTAATGATTTCCTTTTAGACCCTCAATTGCACCCCCACCCAGCTTCTAGTTCCATCAAGTCCTGCAAATCTTTTCAATGTTGCAGACAAATTGTGTACATATTTTTGCAGAACAGATAAGGAGCAAAGAGTTGCTCAGTACATGCCAGTCATTTCCTGTTCAAAAATATAAAAAGTTGATGTTGCACTCTCTTTTTTTTTTTTTCGTCTTTTTCTTTTCTTTTTTTTTTTTGAATTGTTTGAAGTGTTTTAGATAAGAATATGTGATACCACGAGACTGTGGATGGAAAATCTTGAGTTTTGGTTTTTTTTAAACTCTGGTATGGTATCTTTTATCAAAGTGTTCTTGTTTATTCCAAGAATGTTTGCAACCCTAAAACTGCATTTTTACCGTATTGCACAGTAATTACTCGATAAGTAGTGGTTTGCGTTGGCCTAAATAATTCAGACTGAAAACACAAATCTTTTCTCTCTTCTCAGATTTCTTTTTAATTTCTCGTGCTTAAAATTCTGGTTACTTTAAAACTGAAACTAGCTACAAATACAGAAACCAGCCCAAATGATCAATTGTAAGATATACCACAAACTGGTGTCTGATGATCGAAAGTCTGAATTTCCCAGATGCTCACACCTGCTCTTGAATTCCTGTAAAATATCCATAGGTGGGTCTTACGGTATATTATGGTTAAGTGCCGTTACTAGTTGGGGCAAAAATATACAACTGGTTACATGGATTCCCTCAGGCGTCTATCCATGCAGTTCGAACATAATTGGATTGCAGCCTCATTTCTCACAATTCAAGGTATTGCAGTTGTAATTTTCAGACAAGTGCAGTGCAAATTCTTGTCCAATTCAAACTCGATAACATTTCTGTAATCTTGTCCGTTCATCAAGTTCACTCTCTTTAAGTGTGTTGGTTAATGTTATCTCTTTCTGTGATTGAGTTTTCACCTCTTTTTCGGCTTTACCTGACACTTTATTGGTTATCTGGTTTGCAAAGATTATCGCTCTTAACATGGAGCACTCTGGTGCATTAGGAGTCGAACCTTTACAAGAGGTATTACAAAGAAGCCTAATTGTTCTTCGCACCAAAAATCATTTACCAGTTTCCTGCAAGGAAGGAAATTCACCTAATTTCAGTTTTAGTTATTTATGCTGTCTACTCAAATGCGCCTTGTACTGTTATCCATCTTACCCCCGCCCTCCTAAAAGCCCCAGTTGTGTGCTACCCAACACTATAACTGGGGTGATCCATAAGTCAATAACAAGACTGAAATCTGTGCAATGTGGTTATAATTGATTGAGATGTCTGGATGGAACTTGTGCAAAGCATCTATGTCATCTGCTAAGAAGTGCATTTTTCCTCTCCCTGAAGATCTACCACAACAGTTTTAACCAAATGGACATTTGCCTCATTAGTTTGCCGCTGAGCTAGCTGCGGTCCTTACTAAGATGTCACACTTACGCCTGTTAACGCTGATACAATTTTCTTGTCAATATTGTGCTACTGAAATTTTAAGCGAATGTAAACAAGGACTGCTCATTCAGCATATTCTTTCCCTGTTAGGTCATTACCTCTCAGCGGGCCTCCTGTATATAACTCTGTTATTTACCGTAATAAATATTGGAGTATTAGATTTTAGTGTGTTTATTATCTCTAGTTTCCGCCATTACCACATGCTGTGACTTGTGGTAATGGCTCACTGACTTGGACAGTGAGCGCCTTGCAAGCACTAGAGTGATTTTTGTCTTTTTTATCAAAGGGATATTTTCTCTGTGTTTTGACTGTATCTTTTGGCCCAGAACATCAGTTACGGGGTCACCATGCAAATGGTTTAATCTGGTTGTCACAATGAAGGTTCCGGGTGACTGGCTTTAATAAAGCTCTCAGCATATATAGAGATCCAGGAAATTCCGCACCTCTTGCGTAACCCTTGTGTACATCAAGGTCACCGTGTTGTCCCAGTGAAAATGTAGATTAGTGTGTACATCAGTTGTGGCAGCGATCTCATGAAGTCAAAATGGTGCATTTTAATGAAAGGTTCACTGGGTTGTATAAAGAAGAAATGTTATTATTATTCAGATGTTCATTTTAGGTTTGTTTGTAATCCGCGTTTGCTAAGTTTCTTAAAGATGCCTGCGCTATAATTCTCTACTGTACTGTGTGCTTGTGACAGAAATCTCACTTTTTAAACAGCTTCACTGCCACTCCTACCACTTGGACAAGTTTAAACTGCAATTCTTTTGGATTGAAACAGGTTCTTAGCATATGCAATGCATTACCCAAAATGAATTACCACTGGCAGGGCGCTCAATCACTTTGTATCTTTCAACACTAAGAGAAAAGAAGAGTAATCAAAACCTTTCAACCTATTAGAGGGATGACTTTTACAATTGAATCACGGGGACCACAGGTGCGATAATAAGTCATCGAAACCTCCTCTCTAGTGTGTTTCCCCTTTCTCTGTGTTCTTACATATTTATCTATTTTAGGAGGCGCCACTTCATGGCGCCCACTTCAAATTTATGTTTTAATGCCATTTGAGGAAGATTTTTTTTCCCCTCCCTCCAATTCTTGGAAATGCATACTGGGGTGGAAAATTAAGGTGCATCTCGAAGGAAAACATAATAGAATCGATGAACGCAATGCACTTAAAACTACTGGTGTTCTGATGCTATTTAACGTTCTAGTGCATTAACGTTTCAAGTCATTACAACATTCAGGCTGGGTGATTTGATCATGGCAGGTTTTTAACTGGAAGAATTACAGAAGTTTTCAGCCTAGGATTCTCAAGTTATTAGATACAAATGATCACCTCTGCATTAAGTATAGATTTTCTTCCACTCCGCACTTAAGAATGGAAGTTTGTCTTTAAGAGGGTAATAGCAAATTAAGCTCCATACTCCATTTGTCCAGCACTCTTGATGGGCTAATTTTATAACTGCTGATTTGGTCATTCCCCACATTTAGCTGGAAAGTGGTCAGGTGGTCTTTTTCCTCACTGCTGGGTGTGGGGGGAGCGTAAAAGCAACTATCAAATGGAATCCATTTAAGGTTTTTCTTTTTTTCCTGTGGGGTTGGACTGATAATGAACCTTTTTCTTAAAGGTCTAGACTGTTGTTTGTGCTGTGAAAAGCATCAGTTTGCTGCAAAGCTTATCTTCTTCCTCTCATGTTATATCATTACGAGGGATTAAATCACATTTGTCTCTCCCCAGATTACCACTGCTGTACAATTTCTACAGAACCCAAAAGTACATCAGAGTCCCTTGGCCCTCAGAAAAACCTTCTTGAAGAAAAAAGGTGAGAGACTTCTCATTTGCTTGATTTATGCTGAAAGCTGAAAGCTGTGAACAGTATACATAATTTGGGGGAAAATGGCTGTGGTATTACAATCCACAAAATGCGGTTGGCAAAGATACATATGCTATTTTTTGTAAGATCATTCTGTTGGGGTCAAAGGTTGTGGCCATGGATCTTTGCCTTCAGGGGGGCCTAATAGGGGTCGATTTAGCTTCAGAGAGCATGATTCAGGCTCTGTGAATAAATGACACACCAGTCTGGATGCTCCTTTGGGTTCAGGAAAATTAATATTGACAAACTCCCTCTGCATTTTCAATGGAATTATCAATATTGCCTTCCAGCATTTTAACCCTTTTACTTAATTTAACAGTTATCGTAAATTTGAGGCACGGCACGAGGAGGTTTTCTAAGCAGGGGAGGTTGGAATGTTTGCTGGCTCTTCACTTTCTTTGCAATTCATTGAGATATTTCTAACACAGTAGAATATTGTTTGTGCAATAAAAGTTGCAAAAAGCTTTACTCTGAACTCATTTAAGTCAGTTCAATATAATGCAGCAGTAGAGCTGCAGTGTTATGCCATGTATTTATAACAGTCAGCCTATGGCTGAGCTGTAATAGTATGTACAGTGTGTGTGTGTCTTTTACCTTGGATAAACACTTTGTGGGGAGTGTTTTTATTTAAATTTGCAGTGAGACAGTTCAGTGTGTGGGGACTGTACTTGTACAGCGCTTAGGGACTTTGCATTCAGCCAAACAGTGAAAAGTGAGCCTAAAAGCTCTGTGACTAGGAAAGGTAACCCAAAACCAAATCCATGGTTGCCGGCTGCTACTACACTCATCTCATATGGCTCTCTTGATATCATTTGAAATGTATTTTTTTTGTCTTTTTCTTTCATTATTAACAACTAAGGCATGTTATCAGTCTGCTGTTGGTTAATTGAAATGTAACAAGGCCTCATTATTGTCAAAGGATGCCATGCTGCACCTTATTTTCTTCTTACTTTCAGCCTTGATGCAAACTCCACGGAGCTCCACTATCCAAATCGGTTTGCTCTTACTGCACTTTAAGTCCATGAAATATGTATGATGCTTTAATGCAGATTTATTTTGGAAAATCGGTTCCGCTGTAGATCTAAACAAGAACTCTGGATTTGCATAAGGACATCGATCTTACACAGAGAGAGATGGGAGATATGGGCAATGAAACACTAAGCACAAAGTATGTTTGCACTCTGCAGTATTCTTAGGATAACTCTTGACTTGTACAGTCATACAGCAGTAAACCTGGAAGTTGTTTAAATCCAATACTCAAGCTTTAAGATTTCTCCTGTTTCAGGAAAAAAGCTCTACTGTTACTATCGTGCTTTATTAAATCAGTTGCTTTGTGTTTTTGTGATTTTATTTAAGTACAGTAATTTTTTTTGTCTTAGAAATCGATGTTGATCATATTACAGGAAATTATATCAGGAAAAGGCTTTTTTTAAGCTGCGCATCAAACCCAGATATTGCACCGCAATGCCGCTTAGTAAGGAACTAATCTTAGCTGACTGCTAAAAATAAAAGTAAAGTGTACTTTAAGTGATGAATCACCTGTCAGACCTTTTTCATCAGTATACCACATTTCCTGATTGAAATATTTCTTTGTGGGAATTTAAACAAAATAACTTTATCGTGCCGGTGTTTGTGTTAATTCATAAATTATTGTATGAATTGCACTTCTGGGTTACATTCATAGTAACAAAATAAAATGAAGTATCAGTACAAAATATCTTTTAGCCTTTGTTCATCTTCTCAGAAGCATCGACATCAATACTGACAAGAATTTGATTTTGAATCTTTCCATTTTCCTCCCATAAAACTCGTTGGTAAACTGAATCAGATTAGTAATCTTGTTCATTGGTGACTGCTTGCTGAGCCACAATAAGCTTTTATACAGGCGGCAGCAGGCCAGTGCTCAGACTTTTGCATGCTCCTGTACCCAGCATGTATTGTCCTTTCAACCTTTTGACAAAGAAACTCAATCATCATCCTCCTTCTCCCACAGTCACCACAGCAAATGTGTCAGTCTTAATTTCTAATACAGTTTAATGTCATATTTATGTAAATACTTCTGGATTTTACTCTATATTAACAGCCAGAAATGTCAAAGCACACATAAAATGAAACAATACCATCTCCTGGTAGAGTGGAATTTAAATTGGTTTCCTCTTGCTGCCAGTACTTACGCTGGACAGCTGATGAAGGGGAAAATAGGGCCCACTTTGATTGCATGTTGCAGAATCTTTACACAATAATCTCAGTCGTGCATATTATTTCCCAGCGCATTTGTGCCCTAATCTGCACTGAAGGATGCCTCTCTGGTTACATGTCTGTTTTTTCCAAAGAGAGCCTAATAGTGTGGTTTATTTCAATATTCATTGAAAAATATAATTTTCTGTTTTCCTTCAACTGTCAATTTCAGGGTATGAATTGGCAATTATGCAGTCCAATATTTCAAGCTGCCCTTCTAGAGTCCTTGAAGTTGAATAAGCTGGCTGAAATATTGAAACTTTGTCACTTTGATGTAATATAAATCAAGATTTAAACCCAGAGATGCTTTTTTTCCCTGTCTTTTACAGAGGAGTGAGGAAATGAATTGCATTTTAAACTGTCATACCGCAATCTTGAAGCAATTTTGCCTTAGTCGTTGACTGCCAAGATCAAGTAAATTTTATTGTGTTTGAGTGAAATATAATGCGCTAGACTCTCATCTAGTGAATTGTGCCATCTATGTCTTCTTCAATTAACAGATGCAGCAACTAAAGAGCATTGGGCCTCCACTTTGGCACCACCATTTAACCCAGACAATTAGCAGTTACACACATAATTACCAAAAAAAATCAAATTCTCAGGACAAAGTCAACAACATTTTCCAGTTCTCAGTGTGTCACTTTGACCGTGGGACCTAAGGTGACATCACCCAGCCGCTCCTAGTTTGACAAACCGAAGGTAATTTGTTTTGGAAAGTAAACACAGGGAGTGTACATACTTGCTGCAGTACAGGTAATTTCAGCATGTGAAACGGGTACAGGGCATTCGGAGTTGGTGAGATATAAATGATGGCGTGACTGTTTTTATTTATTTATTTATTTTTTAATAACGTCTCAGTTGTTATTAAGTTGAATAAATAACCCTAAGAGATTTCACCCTGAGAAGTGGGCCACTGATGGAGGGTCAGGGGAAATCTCTTAGGGTTGGCTTTTGGTCTATTACCATACCTGCTATGGAGGTAAGAGTAAGGTTCATCATCCCAGATATTAATAGGATGCTGTTTGTAAGTGGGGTTATGTGACTCACCTCTCGGACAAAAATGACAATGACCAAGGCCTGCATGGAAGGTAAAGGGATTGATGTGGTTATAAATTACTCCACGGCGCCACCTAGCCTAGGCCTTGCCCACTTTGTCATCACTACAAGGCGATAAAGCAGGGAAATGAGAGCAGAGTCCCCTTTTTTAATACATAAATGAATACTCTATGAGAATGGTCATTATTTAGGGGCAATGTTCAAGCTGTTGAACAGAACCAAATGACATGTAGAATCTCCCTCGGCAGTATAGCTTGGGAAACAGTTTGAACCTCTCCTTAATAACCCATTGACCTCCATCTATTTATGACCCCTGGCTTGCATTTTTTTTCCCATAATATTCAAAATGTAAGTAATTTTCACTCAAGGGCAACTTCATAGTTCAGGCCTTGGAGGACAGCGAAAAAGGCATTCACCTTTTACCACACAAAATATTTTAGTAAGCAATTCTTATAATTGGCTGTCCAGGCTAGGTCTTGACCCATAAAGTCCAGAAGTGCCAGAATTGGAGAAATAGATTTAATGCTAGCGCCCTGCTGCCTCTTTGCCCTTAAAAAATACCCAGAGAATATGAGCCAGTGAAAATAGAGCTGTAAATAACCTGACGAGCAATGGGTTTTCCTTTAAATAAATACCGATCAGGTTTATGTTGAAAGACAATAGAAAACGTAGCCCAGATATGCAGTTTACAGTATTTATAGCTGTAATATCGAGGTGCCAGCACCGTAATTTCATGCCCCAATGAGAATGGCAAGGTCAAAGCAAATGCTTTGGCAGAGCATCTGCTAATACGGTGACTCATAAACAGGCACTGCGTGTATCAGGTGCACCAAATAATACAGTATAATGAAATACAGAATAGCTTTCCATTATTGTTGTTTTTTATGGTGTCGTCATTAGGTGTAATTTATGTCTTAAAAAATTCATCTCCCCACAGGTCGATCTGAAATGGGGGTCCAGGGGTCATTCCACAGGTTTTGGAACCCATAATAAATTTCACAATCCCTTTTTTGTCTTTTCCTTTTATATGTAAAACTCACTTTCACCTTGTTCCTTTTTCTTTGGGATCTGAGGGCTCTTTTGTTTGCTGTTGTCTTCCCCCACGGCAATAAACAGATCAGAGCCTCAAACACAACTTAGCAAGCTGTAATTTCACAGGAAATCAGCTTTTGGAATTTCCAGGTATTTTATTTTGATGTTGGGTAAAAAACAAAAACCTTTCATTTGCTGCGTAAACAACATCAAAGATGTGAAGAGCTATTAACATGTACATATATTGGTCTCAACAGCAGCCTAAATGTAGTTTTTTGTTTCCTTTTTAAAGACCTTAAATTTCAAGGTGAAGGGAAATTTCCTTTTTTTTTTGTCTCTTTTCTTTTGTTTTAATATATCTTGTCTTATTTGGTGAAACTGAGATCATCGCATGTCTCACTCAATAGTCTGTCACCATGTAGTCTGCTGCGGTCAGATGAAACAGGAGTCCAGGGACACATTATTGCTTATTTGACAGTGCAGTCTGACTGCACAAACTCAGCGCATGGCGCTCACCACTTCCTGGCACTCAGGACCTGCTCTGCTACAGGCTGGCCAATATTTGCCTTCAATTATTCAACAATTTTCATGGCCATTCCTTTGAGCATTTAAATAGGTGACTGGAGGGACCTCTCTTGGCATAAGCTTTCTGCTAGATTATCACAGGATTTGTTATTCTTTTGGCCTGCGGGTACATGCTCAAGTGTGAATTCAGATTTGCTTCACAGTTAAACACTTAAACAGGTATTCAAATGGGAGGACTTGTTTCTCTTTTCCTTTTTGTTTGTTTTAAATCACATCTTGTCCACCTTCAGAACTGAAACTTTCTGCTTTACATTTGACTTCTCATAAAACTTTCAATCCACATGGAGGTTATTGTATGCTGTCTCGTATAGGCCACTCTGGAGGTCAGTAGAAGAACTGTTATATCTCTGTGCAGATACTGTTCTGTTAATGAAAACGTGAAGCAGTCACTTGAAATACTGCATACGAACACTTTCCGTTCTCTCAATATCTCTGAAAAGATGGAGGAAGCATTAGGCAGCGCGTGTGAGAAACTAAATCCTGAGGGAATAGTTTAAGTAAAAGACTCTTTTACAAATCTGATTATCTATCATTAAGTAAGTGAAATTACAGAAGGAAGTAATGGCTAAAATCTTGGAGAAGTATAAAATATTCTAATGTAAATTGTGTTGCGTCTTCATTATAAGGTGCTTTTCTCCATCGAAGAACTACAATATGTTCCAGTTTTGGTTTTTTGTCTTCAGCTTTCTCTTACTTGTTCTGCTATAAATGTGTTTTTTTTTTTGTTTTTTCCCCAGCATGTTTCATCAAAAGTTATAATTATTTTCTTTGTTTAGAGTAAGATGCTCATTAAAAGATGAGACCCACAGCAATGGCAGCATATGGTGGCTGAAATAAAATCCTTTCTTGCCACAAAAGGAGATGTTCATATTAGATTTTTTTTCCTCCTCCCCTCTGATTCTCCATCGGGGAGCCCTTTGCAATTTAATCATCACTAAAATCATTAAAAAGATCTGAAGATTAAATTATATTGGCATTTGCAAAATTATGTAACACATTTACATTACAATGAAGAAATTAAAATAATGCATTTTCACTGTCTGGGGTGTATGAAATCTCCACATGGGAAATATAACTGGAGAAGTGGACAGACTCTTATTTTCTTTGCCTTTGGTGGCAGTTAATAGGCTAGCAGAGTTTCAGATTTCACTGTGTGAACCTTTCCGCACTCTCTTCCTTTGATGGATGTCCCTGAATCAAAAACTCTCGCTGGAATTTCCGAATTATGAAATGAAAATACATTTTTGAGAAAGAGTCTTTGTGAAATTGAATGAGATTTGACATACTTTCTCTAAATTCTACTTGAAAGATTTGTGGGGGGCTTGGGAAGTATTTAAGCATACATTATGATAGCCAAAGAGCCATTTGGTTTTTCCCATTAAGGGAACATTTTTGCGAATGCCTTATAAGTGTGTGTCTTCATTACAGGCCTGACAGATGAAGAGGTAGAGTTGGCCATCCAGCGTTCTGGCTCCACAGAAGCACTGCCTCTGGTCCCTGCAGGGCCCGCACATCCACTCCATGCAGCTCAGCTCCCTCCTGCACCGCTCAGTGAGTACATATATCATTTTCTCAACTTTTTTAGCACCTGCAAATGCATGCATGCCCTACAGAAATAGTTTGAGACTTAAAGATTTGAGACTGAACAGAGATCCTTGTGCTTTGCAGATGTGTTGTTAGAGAGCTTCCCTCTTGCTTTTGTTAACCCTGTTTAGTTTAAATTATCTGTAGCTCCTCATATACCTCGCTCTTTACAAGTATTACGGTTATACGTAGCATACGACATATATTTCCTGCACTGTGGATTTAGACACAGGAAATATGAGCACAAGCTTATGAAGTCTCTTGCCATTCTGTTTCAAGGGGTTCCTCCTGGCGAGACCCCACACCACAACCTGTATCTTTATTACCTCAGGAGGTTATGAGTGCTGTCCACTGATTTACCAATGCAGAATGAAGTCCGCGTAATGCTTAACCCATATGACAATGATTCCAGATGTATTCCACCCTCATTTATTACCACACTGTCCTTGACTCCCCCAGCATCTCATGTTTTGTAATGAATGTGATGTTGATGGGATGGCCATGTAGTTAGGAAGACTCGCAGCTCTCTGTCCATAGTGGAGGGTTTTATATCAAAACGGCTATAAGGGAACTGCATAATGAGGTGAGAGCGCGGAGTCTTGTATGGGGGGTCATGCCGAAAAGAGGGGGCTACCTCCCTGTGATGTCCTTCTTATGGGGACGGTGCACAGGGACCCGCATCCATCTCTGTCGAAGTAATGGATACTCTGATCTCTATTTCCACACGGTAGAAGGACAGGAAGGCCTCCACTGAACCCAATAAATTTGAGAGGAGATTGGAAAAACGGGGGATGGAGACCACAGTTCCACAGCTTAAGTGACCAAATAAAAAAAAAAAAAAGGACAAGTAGAAGTGGTATAGAAAAAAGGAGAGATGGGGAAAGAATGAAAGGTCCTAAAAGAGGAGAAAAGAGAAAGTGAAGACCCCTGGTGATGCAGTGAGGCTTGTTCAGGGTCAAACACCTATCCCAAGGACTTCCAGGCCTTTCAGATGCGCCGTATTCTGGGATAGGTGACAAGTCTATCTCAGCTATGTTGACGAAGACCTAAATTTATGTGGTTACCATATGGATGTTGGAGATTGATTCAAAATTTTCGATAGGAAAGGTTACAGGATCATTGCAGTGTGCTGCAAAAGCAATGAAATGTGCCCTTGAGATGGAGAATAAAGTAGCATTCACCTTGGAAATATACCATGTAGTCCTGTATGACAGCGGGTCTCTCATTTTATTTGCATGTAAAAATCACACAAGTGCTAAGGCACAAAATCAATCTGGTTTACTTACTTCAAGCCAGTAAACATGTACCACATAACCCATTAGGTGAAATCAGACCTGTAATAGAATATCAATGGTGTGCTTCAGTGGCCTAGCCTCTAATAATTTCCTATTCATTTTGGCCCCACCAGAGTAAATAAAGAAAAACTCATATATTTCCTCAAGACTTGTTTGTTGTTTAGTGACATTTTCAGTTGAATGCTTCTCCTCTTAAGAGGGGAATTTCCACTTTGACAGACAGTTGGCCTACCCAGATGACAGCTTGCACAATGACACACTTTCACATTATCTGTCATTCAGCAAGACAGCGACTTCTAAAAGCACAAATACACTCTCTCTTACCTTTCTGTTTAGTTTTGAAGGTTTATATATAAACACTGTATCTGCCCCTGTCACCCCCACCTGAAAGGCTACCATTGGAAGACAATGGTAGCCTTTAATAGAAAAGCACAATAAAGAGTGCATGTTTATTTCTGTAGGCTTAACCCTTATGGTTCAGATGTTCTGCTTAAACAGGGTTCATTATTATGTCATACACACAAGAGAGGTGAGTACAGTCCTGTTCAATATCAATTAAATGTCAACTGTTTTACCAAAACCAAAATATTTTGCAAAATACAAAGCTTTAAGCAAAAATGAAATGCAACAAAAGTGAACACACTTGTGATTACCAATACACAACTTGCGTAATCTTTGATTACTGAACAAAAAGTGTTTTTCATTTGACCTAATTGTGTTAGCATGGTCATAAAATGACCTGTGAATGCCACGTCTTTCTTAGTTTTGCACTTCTGGGCTGTTTCTCCTGTATATGCGTGTCTTCATGAGGGCGCTACATGGAAAAGAACTGGAAAATGGGATTCTGAGAAAAGGATACTGGAAGGTCAATGACCCTTTTAAAATCAGTGGCACTACAGTCTCAGCTGTAATCAGGAGCTATAGAATAAGCTGTAGTACCACTAATCAGAGCTGCTGTGGCTGTCCCGCTAAAACAACGCCAAGGACAATGTGTTATTTGCAATGACAGGCAAGTGCTCTAGACTTACCACAGGGGTTGTTAATGGAAAGAAGTGCTAGTTGAGTTATATTAAATGTTTAATCGTGCAAAGGTCAGTCAGCATTCTTAAAAGAAATTATGCAATACCTTTAATGCTGCATTTCAAGTTTTAGTGCAGCTCGAGTTACACAAAGAGTCTTGTCTTGTATCCCGACTTCCTCCCCTCACTCCCAGCCAGTCACGGCGGGTGGCTGCCACTCCCTGAGTCTGGCTTTGCCCGAGGTTTCTTCCTGCTAAAAGGGAGTTTTTCTTTCCCACTGTCACCAAGAGTGCTTGCTCATAGGGGGTCGTTTGGGGTTTTCTCTGTATTATTATTATTATTATTATTATTATTATTATTATTATTATTATAGGATCTTTACCTTACAACAGTATAAAGCACCTTGAGGACACTGTTGCTGTGATTTGGGGCTATATAAATAAGTTGAACTAGCACTCTCATGCAAAGTAGTGCATATGCATATTAATGTCAAAAGCTTAATGTTTAATCTTTCTTCTATGTCCAGGTCCAACGGGCTGCAGGTGGAGGGACTATGGTGCCCTTGCCATCATTATGGGGGGTATCACATTCTGTTTTTATCAGCTTTACAAGGCAAGTTACACAACCTCATTTTGTCTGTTTCATCACTGATTTATTTGTTTTAATGTGACCAATTGTTGTGCTGTTAATATGCCACATCCTGACATCTGTCTGCACTGCCTCTCCCTTATATCACATTAAAATTGGTTAGCGTTAGTTTATGATGAACTACGGTGCTAGAATAGAAGACGCCTCTGCACTATGTAACAGCACTTTGGTCTTGTTATTAAAGCTACCCTGCTTTACGTCAAAGCATGATGTCATCTGAGCACATTTTCTCCTCCCCTCAAATAGATATTTTTTTGCTTTAAAAACATCTGCTGACACCACACACAACTACTTTTTTCATTTATTTTTTTGACATTCTACAGTCTAAAAGTATTCACCGTTCTTTTTATTTTATTTTATTTTTTATCAGGCTTAGCAGCCCTTGAACAAGAGCTCAGGAGGCCCCTTGTCCCTGCTGACATTAATCCCATAGTAGTTGTTAGTAGTAGTCTGAGTGGCATGTGGAAGCCATTACTCTTGTTTTAAAGGAGGACAGGAGCTTTAGCAGTAGCTCTTGGACTAGGTGACAGCCCATTCTCCTTTGTGTATGGAGGAGAGAGAAGGGGAGCAGGTATCATGTATGTACATATTGCCCTGCTGACCATGTCAGATGCACTTGCTTTCCTTTAGTGCTGTTATGTCCTATTATTTCCTTTTTCATTACAGAGCTTTTCATAAAGCTGCACATGCACATTCACAGACTGTACCAGTCCACTGTTTCCCACATGCTGCAGTGTTGGCCAGCCACCGATCACCTGGGAGGTGGGATTCCCTGGTGGGACGGCACAGGTTGCTGTCATGTCACTAGTGTAGCGCCAGTCGCACCATATGTCCAGGCTTGTGCCCATACTTTATTTATGTTATGGTGCACCTTGTAAACACCACACTCTCAGCAACCCACTTATTAATTACCTCGTGTTGACACCCATTTAATCTTTTTCTCTAAAAAGTGTTTATTACTTGCACTGGTGTGGCTGCCTGCCACCTGAGCTGGAGAGAAAACCCGGCAGAGAGCTGGAAACTGGCAGTTACTCAGCCTTAAGAGCAAATAAACAAACACAGATATACAGATAATTTTAAGGCAGTTCAGTGGTTCCCTAAATGTATGTGCGGACATTAGCTTTATATGAAACATACATGAAAAGGACTGAGCGAGATGCTCACAAACTGCTCGTCTGGGTAACCCTCTCACTGGGCAGCAAACATCCTCATTTGGCTGTCAGATATACATATCATTTGGTAGAGTTTTGTTTATTTAGTGGCAGAGATGATAAACAGAGTGACATTGTTTTTGGTTTTGGAAGACTATTTTCAGTGTTCACCACCATGTTTTTCCCTGTAGGCTGGTCTCTTGCTTTTACTGTCCTTTTCACAGTTTCATTCTTTTTATAATGTTGAAAATATGCTTTTGGGCTTGCAGCTTTTTGCTTAGAAAAGCAGCAGGTTTTTGACTTTTCTGCTCTATATTTAAAATGACTAATCTGTTATCACAGTTGTTGATTTTCTTACCCACTAATGGTTTCAATACGAACGTGTGTACACACCTATTTTATCATCCGCTCTAGAAATCTTTTCACCTAATCATGCACTTTAGACAGTGACGCACAAGTCCAATAAAACAATGCCATTGACCCTGGACTGCCACGTCTAGGTGGCCCTGTCTTTTCCTCATCTTTCTCCCCCTATCCACTAGAGAGAAGTGTAATATTGTGCCATGCTTTTAATTGCAGAAATACATCCTTCCCCTCATTATGGGAAGCCGAGAGGACAAGGAGCATCTGCAGAGGATGGAAAGCAACATTGCGGCAATGAGTGGCACGCTGACACAGACAGGTGAAGATTAATATCTTCATCACTTTCTCCCTCCTTAACATTTTCCCTCATTTATCTGTCGCCAAAATCGGGGGCCCTGCGCGTTTTTAACAAATGACGCCGCTGTCATTTCGCTTTAATTTGAAATTGCTTGTTTACTGTCAGGCTCGGGCTCAATTAATTACGTTTCGCTGAAAAGCTCTTAACCTCGGAATATTAATGAGGAGTTGGGAAATGACAACTTTTCTTCCACCCCACCCATCCCGTCTCACTCCCCCCTTCCATCCATCTCTCCCCCACCCTTCCGCCCTGCACCAACCTCACCCCCATCCAAACCTCCATCGCCACCATCATCATCATCCACCCTCTTCCCCATAGGTGGGCATAAAGTTCATTTTAATTTTGTGCGCGCGTGTATGTGTCTGTTTGTGTTTGTGTGCATGATGTGCACGAGTCGCAGTGGCACTGTGTGGCGTCTGGGCTCAGCGCTGGGCCTGGTGTGATTAAGTGCATGGTGACAGGTGCGGCTCCCATGTTGGACAGGTGAGGAATCTCAACCTGGCTGTCAGACGTGGAGGGAGAGAAAGAAGCGGGGAGAGAGATGCTTTCCGTGCTCTTCGTCAGTATAATTAAAAATCCAGGGAGGCGTAAATGAGAGAGGCACTCTGAGAAACTTTGGTCTCGTTAGCAGTAGTGTTAAACTAGAGTGTGTTTTTCACCGCAAAGCTACCAATCCCCATTTCAGACAGGTGGCTCTGGCACACCGTATTGTTTGTTTTGTGTTAATGATAATAATTAAAAGGCATTTTATTTCCAAGGTGCCTTTTCAGATTCTTTAAATTAAACCAAATGTTCCGGAGTTCTAAAACATGCAAGGTTATAGGGTATTAAATGAAACATTAATGCCACTTCTTAAAAGAAAGTCGCACTGTTTAGGTAAGCTTTGTCTCAAATGTTATTTGGTAGGCCTTAATGAATTTTTTAAAATTCATATTTCATTTGTAAAACAGGTGTAAACCTTATATTATTAATCTATTAGTAAATTGTTTACGTCTCTCACTTGTTTTTCAGGCTCTATAGTGAGAGACCTGTGTTTATGTAGATTTTTTTTTTTTAGCCTGAGAGACAAAGAGGGGCTGAACTTGATTATAAATACGATCTGATTATTTTAAATACAGACATCCTTTGTTTGATTTTCCCATCATCTCCAAATGAAAACAAATCGAGAATCTGAGTTTATGGCTTCTGTCACGGACCAACGTAGTGCAGATGAAAATATGGCTGTTATCATTTTATCCAGTCACACCCATGCTATTGTTTTCTGGCTGGCAAAGGTAGGTGGAGGGCTGCAATTGTGTAGGATCGCGTGCAAGGTGTGCCGCCCTGAATCTGATTAACAAATATATGTTCTTTTATGGTCATTTTCTCCCAACTATGCAAACACATTTCCTCTGGCTACTTCACTGCCCATTCTTGCTCTACTTATCACTGATTGGAGATTTGCCAACTTGCAAACCCTGTTTTGTTTGCTACCAAAGACAGGATTTCTCAGTAGAAGTTTTTTTTTTTCCCCCTCTCCCAGTGTGAAGGTGAGACTCTAAAGGGAGAGAAAAAAAACACAGGTCTTTTCTTCAGTCAATAGAGGGAACTAATTTGCTATGACTGCAGTAGCCACACTGCTATTGTAGTTAATGACTGTTGTAGTTAACAGTTGGGGAGAGGGGTTGCAATTACACTGAGAGTTTTCTCCCCCTGCTTTCTCTTTGTCTTCCTCTCCCTCTCGCTCCTCTCTGCACTGAGTAATAGCGACCGACTGCCTCGCCGCTGCCAATTGCTCGAACCCCCTTTTGTTAAAGTTCATGTGTTTCTCTAGTGCCAGGCGCAATGAGGTGATGTATCCTTTTGAATGGGGACTACATTAGTCTCTCTCGCCAGCCTCAGCTCAAGAGTAAGGGCCTTGACTCCCATTATGATTTGCCTACAACTTCACACAAACAATTACTGAATGGATCTTGGAACTACTTCAGCGCGCCCAGGCTGTAATGGAATTGTGCGGCTGTTTGGGCACTCTTTGTTGGTGGGAGCCATATTGGTGACCAGCTGGCCATTAAAGACAGAGACAGGCCTGGACATATGTAGTGTACATTATATTGAGGTATTTACTGAATAATTTACTGAATGCACAATGTGCATCCCTCTCACAGCAGCTGCAAGCACCACACATCATCTTGCCTCTGATTCTCTCTAACACAAATGCATGCACACACGCACACATCGCAGCTACAGCCTCCTTCTGATTCATGCCTGGCCAAAGTCATTGACTTTATTAATATTCCTGGCTTCATATCTGTGATAACTGGGAATACGAGTCTAAGCCGTACAAAAGAGTCAACTTTCTGGAGAGACATTAAAAAGAGTTTAGCTGCGGACGGCTGAAAATGCAGTGGCGTTGGTAATTCGGGAGGCGCAGCATTACAGGCTGGCAGAGTGACCCACACATCTGGATAAGCTGTTTTGTGGTAAGGTGGAATCGCAGACTAATAGGGCAGCTCTCGGTTTAAAGTGCACACCCCGTCATAGTAACACCTTTTTAAGCACGGGTTGCCATACCATTTAATTTTATTGCCGTCTTTAGAAAGGTTGGTCGCACTCTGGATTACAAAACTCACTGAAAAACTGAAACTGTTTGCACAAAAGTCTCCAGCCCCAACCGGCAGTCCTGCTCGAACTCGTATTCTGTAGAAAGCTTGAAAAGATCAAACGTTTAAGCACCCCACCTATATTGATACAACTCCACCCATTTAAACACAGGTGTCACTGCAAGATATTAGTGTCTTTGAAAGATCAAATATTTTGTCTGTGCTGGTTTTTCAAAAGAAGCCCAGCTCCAAAGCTAGGCGCTCTGTCTTTTGTCCTGGCCTGGGTTAATGTGAGAGCAGGGGTTCTTTACATCCCGTCCAGCCGGCTGCAGCACAGGCTTTTAACCATTGGCCTGACAACCTCAGCAGTGGACCGCCACAATATCTGTTGATGTTAATCCTATTAGGCTTGATTTAACACTTTACACGCCCATGATTTATATGAATGTTTATTGGTTTTCTGTAATATAATCAGCTCGGGGAAACTTAATGCATTGTTTGGTAATACACGCGTGACTGGAAGCAGGGGCAACAAACTGTGCCTGGTGTTATTTGAAATCATACACCTTCCTCCAACACCAACACTTGAACTAATTCAATCTTCAAAGTCAATGGAAAAAGAACAATATTTATTAGGATTAGGGGGGACATTTTGTCTGGCAGCCTCCTCCCAAATGAGAGCCTTGTTTTTTTCCTTTGTTGATCGTTTGAGGATTTAAAGATGCATTAGAAGGCAGTGTCTGGGTGGATAATGGAAGGTTAGAGACTGTTATTTGATTTAAGTTCAGACACTAGAGATTAATACCTCCATCCTATGTGCCCCCTCCTTCCCACTATCTACCCCCGACGCCTCGGACCAAAAAGCTGCGACTAAAGTTACCCGGTATTAGCTTTGATTACAATTCTCAGAGGGCCGCTTTGATCAGTGACTCGAGTCTCATCGGTTCTGTCATTGTGGAAAGAAAACAGTTGTTTTGTATCAATTAAATAACTTCATCATAAAACATAAAGCTGCGCGTCTTTTTTTTTCTTTCTTTCTTTTTTAAAAGACTAACTTGACTCACTTTGTCATCTCTTACTCTGCTTGTTCTTCACAGTCAGCCAGCTGCAGCAGACCCTGCTCTCTATCCAGGAGGTGCTGGTCCAGCAGCAGCAGAAAATCCAGGACCTCTCCCAGGAACTAGCTGCATCACAGGTGGGTAGCAGTTTATCAGGAACTCTGTATCCTTCACTTGACAGCCCCAGCAATTTGTTAGAAGACCACCAATACTGAGGTAGAAATCTGGCGTTGTACCTGATAGCGTCGTGTTCCTCTTTTGCCAGTTTTACCGGTCAGCTTTTAGAACACGTACTACATAAAGCTGTGGCCAGTTTAGAATTAAACTAAGTTAAATCTTAATCTGTCCATTCATTAAAGCATGAAAGTTTTTATTCATTACATGTTTATTGTGGACTAACATCGGTGTAATGAAACAACTTTGCGGTGCTGACAGTAAGCGAGGCCACGCTGCAGTTTGGACACCTTTTTAAAGGTCCGTTATTTTGTGATTGATGTTTTTGAGGAAAGCTAGACGGGCAGTAACTTTGGAATTGCAGAAGAGCTCGGTAAACGTGAGGTTGCAGCTCAAAATCTCCAGATTGATGAGGAGAGGGAGGAGGTTTTCTCGAGGCCTCTGTGTACTAAAATCTTTGAGTCATAACTACCCAAGACAGACAGCCTTATTATACTGTATATCATCAGAACACAAGCTACAAAAAAATAAGGTGCAGCTCATCATGGGACCATAATCTTTAACCATATCGTTCCTCTTTGCCTTGATTTTTATAGTCGCTGTCCATAATCTCCTCAGAATTGTAAGTGTTTAGGAGAATCGGATTGAGTGATTGTTCTAAAACTTATGTGCAGGGATGAAATGTTGCTTGCTTTTTATAACGGCGCTCATAAATTGCTTTATGATCTCTGGGCTCTAAAAATTGCCTTGGAAGAGACAATCTTAGACAATGTTTTATGTCCACAGCTTGTTAAGCACATGGGTGTGTAACTGAAGCATCTGGATATGGCAGGAAAACATATGTGGACACATCTGCTTCGGCACAAACAAGGAGGAAAAATATGGATAACTTCCCTGGACGGGGTTCATCAAAAACTGAAGACTCAGAGCTCTTTTTTTGTTCTTTCAGGATCTGAGCTGCACATTGTCTCTGTGTAGCGTAGAACGAACACATTGATGGACTAAATCAGCATGTATGATGGGACCTGTGATCTGATTTGATCCCACGCTGAGCTGAAACAGAACTATCTAAGATAGCGTACAGGAGGCCCCGTTTAAACAATGAGTTTCTTCCGGCACAAAGCAGTGTTATTTATTTTATTTATCTCTAAATCACAGATTGGATTAAAAAGTGTCCCCTTCATTTGCTATGAGTGCCTTGTTGGACAGCAGTAGTGTATAAAAAGTATATTTCCCATCAAAACACCCATTAAACAAATCATAAACTCTGCTTTATAGTTATAGTGTTGATCTTAAATTTTCCCTGCGAGTCGGCACGAGGCCCCTCTGTTGTCTCAGGCCGCGGGGGGAAATTGGAAAATTGTTTTCAGGTCCGGCATTTTTGATGAGAAACACATGTTGGAGCTGGGGAGCTACTTATCATTCACCGTTTGTGGCTTTCAGGGTTTGCTTCACCACACTGCTCAAAGCGCGCCACGCTTAGCAATTATACCTCTCAACGCGGAAATGTGCCTTTAACCCAAAACACATGGAGACTTCTGTTTCCTCAGCTGCTAAGTAAACATTTCTCGTAGTCTGAAACCGCTCAATTGCGGAGCGCGTCTACTGTCCCTAAACTGGGGACCTCATTATGGAAGTGAGTTTAAATACTCTCGCACACACACACACACACAACACGGGCTGATTCTGCACATTTCCAGGCTTGAAAGCCTGGGACAGTTTCCCTCTTTTTCACTTTTCTCTCCGTTAAAATGATCCTGTAAAGACATGCTGTTCTATTCTACTTCTGCTGTTAAGCATAGATTTGCCTCAGGATGATTCATCCCTGATGTTAAACAGCCAAGTCTATTTCTGCTCTATTATCATTACAAATCTGCCTGTTAACTGTGTTTGCCCTGCTGTCTCAACTCACTGATGGCTCTCTTTATTAGTGGATACTACATAGAAGATTAGAAACCGTCTCTTTGGCTTGCGTAAGACGAACTGCCAGTAGGAAAGTGCATAAATAGAGTGAAATCAATTGCACTGTACCAGTGTTTCCACTCAAAAACACTCCTCTGGGGAGTTCCTTTTGAAGCTAATTCCATCATAAATATACATGTGTTACAAGAAAACACACTGTCTGCCGGCGGAATAACTGTGAATTAATTTGCCTTCAGACACTCTTAAACAAGGCTTGTTAAAGATCTTATCTTGTTGCTAATGGTCCACAGGCATTTATCTTCATTTAGCCAGATGCGCTGCCATCCTTGGGTGCTGCTAGATTTGGTCTTTTTTTTTTTCTTTGCTTGTAATATATATTTTTCTTTTTCCCCCCTCTTTTTCCTGAAGCACTTAGTTAACCAGCAGACCCCATCACACGCACGCATCCACCCGAGACACATTAGTTACACGGCTTTTAAACCAGTTAGAGGAAATCTTTACTTTGAGCAGTATTTACACAGTAAAAGAAACCGCATCCATCCAGCACAGAGGCGGTTGATAATTTAATAGGTGGCACCTCCCTGCTAGATTGACTTTGCGTTATTTGGGTTTTGGTTGCTGGGTTTATTTGTTTTTTGGTTGTTTGTTTTTATGCATAATGCTCTTTGCGATTTAAAGAGCCAAGTGGAGAATTATGTTCTCCAGTCCTTAGGCCACACAGAGCCCTGCACCTGTACACCAGGAAGTGCAGTAAAAGTCAAACATGAGGGGGGAGGGGATGCACAGGCATAGCCCTGAAGATTTGTTTTAGCATACAAAGCAAAACTCTAGAAATGGAGCTCTGAATACAAGGCTATGGTAGTAGTTTAGCAAATCATGTATTTGTGTTGATGAAGTGAACTGAAAAAAAATTAAAAATATGAATTATTTACCTAGAGGTATCCAATCCATGTCCCCATACTAGGAACCAAAATCTAATTTTGGATGCATCTCTTTATAGTGACAGAGGAGTCAGTATCCGAATCTCAAAATATATATGTAAATATGGTATATAAGTGTATACAGTTCAAAACAAAACACAAGGACGCATGCATTTGCATAAGAAAAGCATTTCAACAAAAGCAACATATATCAAAGTACATTTAAAAATGAATAACATAGGCAAAAAAACCCACGGCTGCCGTGGTGTATAATAGCGCACAGGTCGGATTCTGCACTGTAATGGCTGGAAAGAGCTGGAAGTGTCTCTTAAAAGATGCTTTTGTAATCAAAGCTGCTGAGAAATTGCAGCGGTTAAATATTTTGATCAGCAGTTTGTTAAAACATCACAACTGACACAGTCGTGCGGTCTATTGGACATGTGTCAGCACTTCAGGTGGGGCTTTTAAAGCGAGGCGTACTTCAATTCTCTGCAGTCACTGATACCCCCACCACTCAGCCTCCATCCAAACACCCAGTGCACTTAACACACGATTCTTACACAATGTGTGTGTGTATATATATATATACTGACATAATGTATCTCAGAGCTGAAATCCAGCCCTGGCCCAACATTTAATTAGGTTTCTTCAGACTTAATAAGACATATGTCAGAGTTAGTGTTGTGTGACAAGCCTTGATGTGAGATATTATATGGCGCTGCTCTGTAGATAATGCATATTATGTATGTAGCTGGTGGTTAACAAGTCTGCTCTAAAGCCTTCTTTTCTAATGTTATGTGACATAAGTATATAGAAATCATTACAATTCACTTATTCGGAGTAATCGGCCCTTTTTCTTCAGTTGATTCTGCGCCTTGGAAATCTTTTAGCTCAGCCTACACAGCAATTAATTTTTTTCCCATCATAAAATGAGAGAGAAGCAGAATTCAGCCTTATTATACGGGTGCCTTGGGGAGGCGAGGGATTAAGATGGTTCTAATGAGGTGACGGCTGTAATAAGAGTGTCTTCAGCAGGCCTCCAATGCACCACCTCTAAAACACGACTCCTTATCAGCAGCAAGGTTTAGGAGCGATAAGAGCCGCCGCCCCCCCCCCCCCCCCCAAAAAAAAAACCCTCTTTCCCACTCGCCTCCTTTTCTGTCACCCTTCACTTCTCCTCCTCTGCCTCCTTCCATCCACTGTAAATGAGTCTGATCCTTTCAGATGTGATTCAATTAATTTCTCTTAGATTTAATTACAAGCGAAAGAGTCCAAGTTATCCCTCTCCCCTCGATAGGGGGTCCACGCTTCCTAACAAGCTTCCTCTGGTGAGTCAGGAGAGTCTTAATTACAGTTTTTACTTTTCTTTTATCCCACTTTTTCCCTTGTCTGCTCCTTCTACTCCCTCTGGTCTTGCCAGTTTATCCTCACGCATGTTTGTATTTTGTGTGCAGGACTAGACTAAGAATGGTTAGCAGTTATCTACTTAACACCTTGCAAAACATTTTCATGGTTAGATAATCGAGTCTCGCCGCAGGCTACGTACATCTGTGTGCAGTTCTTCCAAAGAATGACATTTCCTTTTCAGGTAGCTTTATTTGAATAGTTTTGAAGGGCAGTGTAAAAATTTATGGACTTCTGTGTAACAAATGTCTTTTGTTTTGTTTTCCCGCTCCTGCCTTGTAAATCATTATTTGACGCCTTCTGAAGACTCACTTTTTTTCCTTTTTTCTTTTTTTTAACATGCATAACCCACTGAAAACATCGGTTTCAGGTGCAAGCAGGCAGGGCCTGCAGGTTCTTCCTCATTTCCATGTTTGTTGTTCAGTTAGTAGTTTTATCATTCCAGGCCTTTATCAAAACTCCCTATTTTACAGCTGTCTCAGTCAAAGTCCAGCTTGTTCCTTAAAAAAAATTGCTGCAGAGACAGATTTTCAGCAGCAATTTGCCATTCAAATACTTTTCCATTATACCCTTTAACATTTCATGCTGCACCAATGCCCGTGTATGGCTACACACGCCTTTGATAAAAGACAAAAAGGACAAAACAAACTGCTAAGCTTTGGTCTGCCTCCATGAATGTGGCTATTGTTCAAGATAGTCATTATCCAAAACACAACACACTGGCCTAATCTTTTCTAGATAGTATGGAAAATTATGTAAAAACAGCATGATTCACACTCACTGGACTTTCTGACGCCATAAAGGTGGATACAGTGAGATTGTTTGTCCTTTTTTGTCATCGCCGGCAGTAGGCAGTTGTGAGGTTGTTATGGTGACGGATGACCTGACTACACACAAACATGTGGCTTTTAGCATTTGCATCTACCATGTTTGTTTACCAGCCGGCCTTTTTTTTTTTTTTTTTTTTTTTTTAAAGAACCTTTTTTATTAACTCATATCGTTGAAATCAATCATAGAGGAGCTGTTGAAAGTCCTACAGAAAGCTCAATTGTGCTGAAACCCTGAACAGTGCTCGTGTGTGTGTTTTTGACAGTTGTGCGTGTTTCACTTGTATTTTTCCTACAGGCCTCGTCCTCAACGAGCCGCATCCTGGACAGCCAAACAGTAGGAGAGCTGAAGGCTGAGATCATCTCTTTGAAGGGCTTACTGCTCAGCAGGTAACAAAGTTATCCCGACCCCTGTCACATGAAACAGGCCGTGTGTGTGTGTGTGTGTGTGTGTGTGTGTGTGTGTGTGTGTGTGTGTGTGTGTGTGTGTGTGTGTGTGCATTGAAAGGCTTAGGACTTGGTGTTTTTTTTGCACATTTGAGTTCCTTAATGCAGTCCATTTGAACTGTGTGACAGTGTAAAACTGGGACAAAGCACCATCAGCATGATATGCAATTTGATTCATAAAACAACTCATTTGTTAGCATGTGGTAGCTCTTATTCAGATGTGATTTTTGACAGCACTAGGGGTGGGTTTTGATGATCGATTTATCGATTAAAATCGATTCTGGCTCAGATAACGTGATATCGATTCATTAAAATCCTGAATCGATTTTTTAATATAAATTTATTTTTCCCTAAATGCCAGAATCTCAGGTGAAACCTCACAAAATTTCAACAACCACCAAACAGCTAAAACAGTGAATAAGAGCAGGAACACGGATTCTGCACATAAATGTAAACACAAAGCTCGGACCCACCGACGGATCAGAATCAGTGAGATGTCGCCTTTCTCACGGTTGGGGCTGAAAGCCGACAGCTCGCTGATTCTGATGTTTCGGCGGGTCCGCGCTTTGTGTTTACGCCCTTTTTGCGCTGATTCTAAAGCTGTTAGTTTGATCTCTCTCCAAACAATATTGACCGAACCAGCAGCAAAAGAAGATCCAAACTACGCTTCACATAAACATCGTCATGGATTCCCTCTGACTTTTGCTGTTTTGCTTCCAACATGATAAAATCACACGTCATGCACAGCTCTCTCTCTCTTGCTCTCTCTGTACTTCAAGAACAGTTTCCTGTCTAAAAATCTGTTTTCTGTATTATTCGCTTGCTTGTTACGCTCAAATCTACCGTTATTTGCAGCGCTGTCGGCCGCTGTTTTTTTTCCCTTTTACTTACTTCCAAAAAGAAAACCTAATTTCTGCTGTTCAATGGGCTACTGAACAAATTGAAACTTTTTAAAATTATGCAAAATGCAAAACGCCGTGTCTCTACTAAAACCGCTGTAACTTCAGAGGTAATGTTCATATGTTGATTAATGGTTTTCTTTCGTTTTTGATGTACTGCAGAGTATTTTTATAAAATCCCAGGCCAGGAAAATCACCTTCATGTTTTTCTGTGTTTTATCTTCAGCTACTTTGACACAAAGGCTTCTGCTGTGATGCTCACACCTTTTATAAAGTCTTGCGAGTGTCAGCTTCCTTTTTATAGATACAAAAAAATGTAAATGTACTGATCTTAATTAGAATATTTCTGACTGTCTGAGGCAAAATTTCCCAGATACAAATCGAATTGAATCGAATCGTTTCGGGACCTTGTGAATCGGAATCGAATCGATTCTAGAAATCAGTGACGATACCCAGCCCTAGATGTCACGTCTTTTACACCACACATTAAATCAAATTTAAACTGCCTATCCAACACCTTAAGTTTACACCTGCACCTGGTTATTTCATTTCATTGAAACTTGTTTTGGTTTGTGTAGAGTTAATAGAAGCTACTGACACATTATAATATATATTTTTAAATGTGTATTTCTAATGCAACACCTAGCAGCAATTGTATCATATTTGCAGATGTTGTACATTAACTTTGAGCGTGACAGTTATTTGGTGACTATTAAACATACCTTGACAAATTTACATTCAGTGAACAGTGATCTGTTGTCATCACATCACTAAAGCCTGTTTGCTGAGTAAGGCTGTGAGATACGGTTGTTAATGTTAGTGGACCGAAACTCAAAGTCCATATTTTGTCCCTGGAGGTCTGAGTTTACACTCTCAGAAAGCGTGCAACTATAAAGCTCTTTTGCAATCATTGCACACTCATCAAAAGCTCTTACCAAAACTAAAATTTTAACACCTTTTTAATTTTAAAACCTGCCTGGTGTAAATTTAGCTGATATCTACTACAAGTTTGTCACGTTGAGCAGCAGTTGACTGCTCCCAAACGCTGCTGCACATTTGGGATACATGCAAGATCTGTGTTTCTATGCCAGAACAACACGCCAGGCGTGCTCCCCCAGACACTTCATGACCTTGTATTAGACCCCTGACAGACTGACCCTAGGGGATGATTTCACAGTTCAGTGACAGAAAAACTGGAGAGCCTGCTTCAAGGTGGCGTTCTAACCTGATGGGCTTGTGCAGTATTTTTTTTGTTTGTTTTCTTTAAGACAAAAAATTGGAACTCACACCTTTGTTCTAAACTACTTTAGATTACCTGAAGGTTTGTGTACTAATACATAAGAAAACAAGAGAACACACGATAATCACATCAGTCTTTATTATAACATTTCGTGACTTGGGTGGGCCAGTTAACATACATCAGGCATCAACTGGTGTTAGTAACAAAGGTGACCATTAATATACTCCAGTTGATCTGCTGCAGCTTCATAAAAAAAATCATATTCATTTTTTACAAAGTAAATAAGATTGTAAAAACTGAGAAAATCTCCTAATCCAGATGGAACCCGACTTTTTAGGCCAACATTTATACTGATACAGAGTAAAACCATTCTGATAATATCGATACGATGGCTCATATTGCTTTTTTGTGAAAAGAGTTGATGATTATAATGCTTTAGCAAGGTCATTTGAAAACTAGTCGGCTACCAGTACTGAGAGGATGTTGCTTCACTCTGCAGCGCAGTCTTGTCAGCTGTGATGTCACTCTGCTGCATTCAGCACTGACAGCATTATAAACAATAGACTTGGAGCTACTCTGTTGGACAGACTGTGCAATGCTATAAACTTTGAAAATTACTTAACTGCAAAGTCTAGATGTACCTATAGTGTGATGGTTAATAATAAAAAAATGTGCAAGGCCTTTTCTGTGAGCGTGGTGATAGACGTCCCCTCTTTCTTTTCAGCTTTGTTCCGCAATCTAGTCAGCCGCAGCCCAGCTCAGTCAGGCCCATTAGCATGCATGATTATGTATTAGTGTCTATAATGAAGCCTGAAGTAAGAGTGTACATCAGAAAACCTGCGAGGACGAAAATTGCCTCAGTACTGTGTAGTTGAGCTTGTTTTCTTCCCCTCATACATTCTAATCAGTAATAATCCCTTTGTCATTTGCTTTCTTGACTTCATCCTGACTGTCACAATGAGTTTTCTGGCAAAGGATTGAATTACAAAATAAAGGCTCCGTATCACCATCTGTCTCCAAACTTGTTCCTTTCCTGTTCAAATGATCCAAAACGTCTCCAAACTGTTTTTTTAAGCACCAAGAAGTGCTGAAACCCATTCAACATTGTCTTTTTGATCTTAAAAGCTGCAGTGGGTGTAATTAAAAAATCTTAGAGCATCTTTACCAGGTGTGATGAACATCTGGCTGTTTCGGGGGGAAGAGAAAAAAACATTTTCTCTGTTGTAATTATGAGAATTACATAGGGTGGTTAGTGTGCGGCTGCATGCTAAAATGCAAAAAAGTGTTGCGACGTGAGCTTGGTTGGAAAGTTATACATGGTTTTGTGGTCATATTATGTCCAAATATGGTTGTTTACATCGTGGGAAAGCTCTTTTCACGTCTTTTGATCACAGCGAGGTTTGTGATGAAGTTGCAATCAGGCCTAATTCTGTTCAACACTGTTGTCTGTCACCCTTTACAGGAAACAGTTCCCCTCCACTCCCTCTGTTCCTAAGATCCCCTCATGGCAGATCCCCCTGAAGCCACCTGCAGCATCTAGCACACCGTCCATTAACCACACCAACAGCAGCAGTGACATCTCCCCTCTCAGCAACGAGTCCACCACCTCCTCCCCCGTCAAAAATGGACTCCACAGCCCCCAGGATGCACTGGGAGGGCCCGATGGAGCCCATGGTATCAATGGAGATATTTGCACCGTGGGCCTGGGCACAGCGCTGCCCCTCGACCAGGTTCGCATGGAGGTGCAGGGAGAGGAGGAGAGGAAAGATGAAGATGAAGATGATGTCAGCCATGTAGAAGAAGAAGAAGAAGAAGAGGAGGAGGAGGGTGGTCTAAGCATGCAGACAGAGGACCGGCGAGGTGGGGACGGACAGATTAATGAACAGGTAGACAAACTGAGGCGGCCCGAAGGTGCCAGCAACGAGAGCGAAGTCGATTAGACCAACATAAGAGTACAAAAACACTTCAGAAGACCACCTCTCATCCCTGCTGATAGCTTTGTTTCTCGCTGCTCTCACATACAGGTTTTTCTTGCTTTCTTTCTTTTTTTTGTGAGTTTCCACTTGCTTTTGTCACATCATAACGTTGAGCAGAAGGAGGAGTAGGAGTGCAAGTATAAGAAGAGCCAGACCTGTGTGATGACACACAGGTTACCACATTTTACTTTTCTTCAAACTAAATGACTGTATCCCGAGCCAAGCACTATGTTGTGATGTTTCTTTGAAAGGACAAGTGACAAGCAGCAGTCAAATCAGAATGACTTTTATCAGCCTTTGTGCAGTACTAACCATGTGTGACTTACTGCCTTTAATTTCCATGATTTGATCAGATAATCCTCAGCTTTGCCTCGGTGTCCTTGTGATTGTACTAAGACTCAGACCAAAGAGGCAGCGCCGCACACAATATGTCTGCTGTACAGCGCATCTGCGGGTCAGGAATCATAAGGTGGTGCTTGAGTCTCGGTGTTACCGTGAGGTTCCAGTGGAGCATTAGCAGAGTTTGTCTCACTGTTGATGGGAATAGGAGAGGACAAGCTCTTCCAGGGCCGGAGCTTTTAGCCTCTTTTATGTGTCCTTTCGCATTGGTGTCAGTCTGTCAATAATTTACAAGGCCAGCAGGGTGGCATTTGGGTGAAATAAAACCCCTGAAATTCGAGATTAGAATGTGATGACGGGCTTTGTTCCATGCCGGTGTCAGAGTGCTCATATGCTCAAAGGAGGGGAAGATAAATGTTTTTTTTCTCTCTCCCTCTCTCTCTCCCCCCACTTTCGTTTTTCACTGTGGGCTGAATTGTGCATCTTTGCGAGCCGTGTTTGCGGGAGAAAAACCGAAGGCTGTCTGCTGAGCTGTATCTGTGTCTCCAGCAGGGCCGCTGATTTGGTTTGTGAAGTATGTTAATAATCAAATGATCAACAAATAACAGATGTATTAGTTCATGCAGCTTGAAATGTCAAGGAGGCTAAAAGCGGAAATCTAATACAGAAAGCCCAGTTGCATTGTATTATTTTCTGTGACAAACCCTCCGGTCCAAATTATGTAGGGCCTCCTACAGTGAGTAATCTTTACAGAAAACGGCACCAATATTTTGTAATTAAGCTGCAGTAAGACAACGAGCGCTGCCACAGATGGAAGTTGCAGAACTCGTATCACTTTTTCTTTCTCAGTGTGGAGGTGGATGGGGGAAGTAAAAGAAAATTGCCCCATGATTGAAAAGGAAAGTAATAAATGAATACTTGACTTATTGAATTACTCACTCCGTCTCTAGCTAACAAGAAGAGTCCATGAGTGAGAAGAAGGGATATCAGCTTGTGCCATTTCCACTTCCAACACATGGCCTCCATTGGGACACAGAAAAGGTGGAGGGGACACTGCACATTTCTGAGATCCTGTCCTGGCCTGCAGATTGTATGTTTAGTGATTTGAATTGACATTAAGCTTAACCTTAACAGGAAACATTGCAGTTAAGGTTGTTTTGTTTTGTTTCCTTTTGTGTGTACGTGTACTCAGTATGCCTCAGAACCACTGTAGTTTCAGTGACGGGTCCTTTCCCTGTAACTTACTGAATAAACACTGTCTTCACTGCAGTTCTAACTGTAATAAATTTGATTTATCTCAACAAGAATCTCCTATATTTATTTTAAAACCATCAGTGCACGCAGAACACACTTCGCTGCACTTTAGTATTAAAAAGCAACTGTACAATTATAGATTATACTTATTGCAAAATTGTTATCAAGCTCAAGTTACACAGAACTTGCCCTTTAGGTCTTCGATTTTTGCTGCTTTTAATAGTCTGGGAGATTAAATGGATTAATATGTTCAGTTGCAGATCAGGTAGCAATTATTTTTGTATGTTTTTCTTATATCCATGATTTTTTTTCTGTTTGATTTGAAATATTTTGAGACTTTTAGCCACACCAGAATCTCTGTATATCAGTTTTTTAGACTTTCTTTTTTTTCTTTTGGGGTGTGGTTTCCTTTCATAACCAGCTGTAATCTGTTTGTAACTCCAGCACCAGTCAAGCATGTATACTGTAAGTACATATTCCTCTACTCTAGTTAATTTTCAGAAAGCATGACATAGCAGGGACTTTTTTTTTCAGCTTTCTCTCCAGAAATGAGTGGACGCGGCTATACATTAAATAGGTGAAGGTTTGTTTATTTCTACAGATGAGTCATTAGTGCCTTTCCTATGGTTTTCAGTATTGTGTGCCCTGGTTTATTACTCAGTTTTCAATTCAGTGAATATGACACTTTTATTTTGCTATCATTTTTTAGTCAAAAACTTTATTTACTTACTTACCAAACACACAGCCAATAAATATAAAAAGCAGAAAATCCTTTAACTTATTATACACATTGTAAAAACAAACAGCAAAGCACTCCAACCACCTATATTGATACTTGCCCAATCTCGTTGACATCAAACGGTGCAGAAAAGTTCAGAGCCCAGTTCAGAGGGGTCGATTGAGTTCACCACCACTACTGGCCAAAACCAGCCCTCCATTGTGGGTGGTATGGCATGTCCCCCCACCTGGAGGTCAAGGGTTTCAGAATCCCCTTTCTAACAATATAAACTAATATTGCAACCAGTTTGGCAATATATTGATAACAGTAAATTTTGATTATTCTTAATGGTCTGGGTGTTCTACAAAAAGTCTAATTTCCTTTTCTGAGACTAGGCTGTATGTGAAAGATGGAAAAACCCACTGTGATGATGCTCATTGTTTTTTAAAGCCCCCCTTTTTTTGTTTTTGTTTTTTATTATTGCCACCACCATCATGGGTTTTTGTAATCAGAGGTTATAAAAAGAGCACAAACACGACAAAGAAGTCTGCAGCAGTGAAAGTCCATCCACGTGTCAGTCAAAGTGGCCACGCCTGTAACTTTAAAACTTGTTATGAAAAATGACCCCATGTACAGTTGTCATGATGGAGGAAATTTGCTGTAGAGAAAATATTTTTGGATCTGGATGCAAGCAGTTTTATTTCCGCTGTTAAGTTGGGCATTTTAACACATGGCTTGACTCACTTTTGGAGCCAGACTCAAGGAACTGCAGATTTTGGCCCTTTTTTTCAGTCCTGGAGGTTGCTGCATGATGACCGCAGAGTTTGTTACCACACAGTAAGTCTTGAGAGGATTTCAAGATCAGAGCAAAAACGGGCCACAAAATGCCAGGGATGACCTGAGGTACCACCGGAGGAGGCGAGTTCTGTTATCTAAAACCATAAAGGTTTATTTTAGCAGATCTGCGCGCTCAGCTTTACGCTGTCAGATTAAACCAAGAGGTTTTCCATATGTTGTTATTCCTTGTCAAAACCTGGTGCCTACATTACCTACACTGCAAATCATCAGCAGACACCATAGCTGGCATTAAGAGTGTGTAAGTAGTGGCTAATGTAGACTTGACTTGCTGTGCTATCATCACATTTCATGCTGCTTCCTCTGGAGCTTCAAAGATTTTATAAAACCTTTCCTTCCTTTCTTGCACATTTGCAGAAGTACTCCTTTACAGACTTTCGTGGAGTTCCCCTTTAATTGAAGGCAATCCGATATTTATCACTTTCACAGCAGAAAAGTATTGGACTCACTGCTTCTACTTGGCGCCATATTTCAAACGGATGAAGCCGGACTGGATTTTACAGCATTTGTTTTATTTTTTTTTAGCTGTGTATGAATGTCAGTTGTTGAGTTGTTGTGTTTCCTAAAGTCATTTTAGCTTATTGTCATATCTATCTGTAGTAAACTTTTAGGCAATCTTTGGAAACAATTCAGTGAACCTTCATTTCCTTTAAATGTACAGCTCAGGCTGCTGATGAATATGTGGCCTTCTAAGCGCTGACATCACAGATCAAATCACTGCCACAGTTTATTTTCTCAATGTGTAGTTTTCTGTGGATGGGCTCAAAAAAAAGCATTTTTCCACCTACACAAGGCATTCTTATTGCCATACGTTATCGAGTGTATGAATTTAATTTATCATAGTCTAAATGATCAATAGCATTTCACATATTGATGAGGTGTATAAACTTCTCTGAGGCTTGATACCACATCCCTTTGTAATCCATTAACCTCTCCCTGGAGTTCAGGCCAACCTTAGATTTATAGGGACCTACAGTAATAAATCCGCTTGTACATCATTTTGTGTCTTGGGGATTTTACAGTGCATTCCAGGCAAGAAAGCGCCATCTATCCTACCCTCATATTCTCATCTGCATTTTAACAGCTTCAACAACATCCGAAACAATTTGCATTCCCTTTCAGAAACCTTGTGACTGTTTAAATGTATTCCCTGGTTAGGGATAGCATATTAGCCACTAACCAGAGCCTCTCGGTGTGGTAGAGCTGTGAAGGATTGGTTGTCCAAAGCAACACCTTGGTTTTGACACCATTTGGCTCCCCGGTTGGGAGCCTTAACCTCATCAATCTTGCTGCTAAACGGAGAGCACTCAATAGGATAGTGTATCGACGTGCTCTGAACTCCATTGTTCACTGGAACTGAGCACTCAGCAGGTTAGAGGGCTGAGTGTCTCCTTGGATCAATGCAAGGGCTGTTAGCCCATTGCAGCAGCAGAGGGCTACCGTGGCTCTGTCAGCATCGCACACACACACGTGCGCACATCATCTCCACTCATTTAAAACTCTTTGACAACCTGAGTGTTGATCCTGGCTCAGTTTTTGTTTTTGCATCACAGTGATTTGGGGTAATTTACATCCTAGCAACACAGATCCAGTTCTTCAAGCATCAAGCTCCACCCAGTTTCCAAACATCTTCCTCCAACGGGAAGCATTCTGTGATTTGCATAGGAAAGGTCACGGACAATTCCCGAAGAGGATGAAAACCTGACAGTTCCTCTTCCCTGTCAGATAGCGTGGACGCTGTATGTATCTGGGAGCAATCTACAGCAGTACGTGATGCGTTATCAGACCTTTGAAAACAAAACTGGTTGACTTATCACTTATCACCTGGAAATGTCCATTTTCTCCACGGAAATCCATGTTTCTCTCCTAATTATTTCAAGATGTTTTCATCAAAGTTCATCAAATTGATCTGTCTGATTGGTCTAGTGCTTTGACCCAGACTGAAGTCCAAATTTGGAATGGGCTCAGACTGGACTTTCAGGCTCTATACCAATTTGTAAGGAGAACATTATTTAGATATCTTCATATATACACACAAAATATAAATGGAGTATATTAGACTTGTATTTTCTACCTATCAGAAGGTTGGTGGTTTGATCCCTGGCTCCTTTGATCTGCATGTTGAAGCACTGTTGATCATGCAAATGAACCCTGATGATTTTTTTTTAACTGTTTGCCATCCGTAAGTCAAATACTTGGGTTAGTTATGTATCTCTAAAACTTGGACTTCATAACTTGAAATTTCAAGTGACAGTAGGTATCTCTACATTTAAAATTTCAAATTATATCAGAATGAAGTGTCAGATTCAAGCTTCTATAAACATTAGATAATATTCTATAATAGGGATTGGTCTTAAAACCTGTTCAGTGGATTAACATAAGATGTGGTACGTACGTTCATGTTCCCCCTCATTACAAACTGGACTTCAATGATGTTCGGACTTTTCCTGTAAGGCGGCATTGGTTTAAAAAAGTCTACTTGCGTAGTAGTTGCTGTTTCAACAAATACATGTGGCAACTTTTCCAGATTCCCATCATCATCATGCATTATGTTTATTGCCTGTTCATGAGGGATCACATGCTACTGTGCTAAACTAAAAAGGAAACATGATAAAACTTTACCAGTGTGAGCATGTTAGCATTCACCTCAAAGCTCTGGAGTAAGTTCAGATTCTCTGAGCTGCTGGGCTGTACTGTTTGTATTTTATAATATACATTTGCTTATAGGTTAGTGGTTTTTCTATGAATGATACAATTCCTCAAACGTGCTTCAGCAATAAATGTGAGGAAGCATAGGTCACCTCCAAAAGCTTTCTGTGGCTGCCCCTCTAAAAGCAGCCTACCAGCTCTGAGCGGCCGCTGAACACTGGCTCCTTCCTGGTGAAAATGAGAACATTTGACAAGCCAAGGTCACCAGGGGGCTTTGCCTGTATAAGGCTTCAAACGCAGAGCCCAGCGAACACCGCAAAGTCATAAAGCACTTTGTCATCACTCGCTATATAAACTCTCAACAATCAAGTGGGATCACATTCCCTGCCTCCCACCCTCCCACTTTGTGTGGCCCGTGTCACTTGATTTTCTCCTGGCGCTGTTTCAAATCCAAATGGAGTACGTGGATACTGGAGGGCTGTCATGTATAAGGCTGTGGGGCCTCTTTTGAACCTGAAGGAAAGCTTTAGTCACTTCACTGACAGGTAAAGGAAGGTGCTGGTAAGGAGCAATGAGGGAAAACAGCAGCAAGCTGTTAAAAGAACAGGGAGGTGGGTACTGGCTGGCAGTATTTATGAATGGTCCAATAATGAGCCATCGGGAGCGTGGTGGCCATGAGAACATGAGGGGAGACAAGAGGTAGAAAAAACAAATGCCCTTGTCCTGCACTCGTAGAGAGATTGGATTATCCAAGGGAAGGCCTGTCAGCCGGCTGAGGGACCGCGGCTGGAGGCGGCGCAGGGGCAACAGGTGCGACGCTTGCTAGCGTTTGTGCAAATTAGACTAATCACAGGGCCTGACTGTGGAACACCTGAAGCATGCTAGTGACCAGGCAGGGGAAAGAGGGGGGAGATGTGGAACGAAAAAGAAAATGAAGGGGGAGAGTTCAGCACTGGCTTTTTTGCAATCACAATGGGCCTTGCGTTCTGTTAGACAGCTATTTAACTTTATACAGAATTTCTCTAAGCATTTAAACACTGACTGTGGTTAATCTGTAAAGCTGCAGCGAAAGACCACAGAGTGCTTGCAACAGAGGGACGAAGCCACCGTGACCTTGCTTATTGGTGCGTAAAGTTTTGAAACCCTCTAGTTAGTGTTTTTTTTTTTTTTAAAAATGTGTTTATGACCATGTTTAGACAAAAAACAGGGCGATATCAGTTAAACCTAACGCCGCACATGATCCAGTCTATTAAATCTGACAACAACAAAAAAAAATGCAAATAGAAAGAACAGTGAAACCTTTTAGTAAAATACTAAACGAGTCAAAACAGCACCAAACTGCTACTTAAAGCAGCCCTGGACTCCAAGAATGCATAACTTTAAGCCTTGAAAGAGCTCAAAGTGGTGAGTTTGAGTGATGAATGCTCATTAGCTTTACCAGCTTTCATTGATGGGAAAATGAGCTTATAGCGTATTTCACATATTTTTCACAAGCAGCAGCCTTCAAGGCTGAAATTTTAAACCAATAAGGAAATGCCAAAAACTGCAGTTCCTTGAATGGCTACTTGAAGCTAACTCCAAAAAGTGAGTCCATCCCCATAAAATCCCATGATGGAATTCCCATCTTCAGCTATAAAATTAACAGGTTTACAACCTGGTAAAAAAAAAAAATATGGCTTTGCTCTCTCTAAGTAATTTCAGTACGAGGGGAATTTTTGCTTTTTGCAACTCGCCTGGATTTTCTACCATTTAAAGACTTTTGTAAAGATACATAGCCACTGTGATTGTGCTGACACAGGCCGCTGGCGGTAGCAATCTGCTGCTTTCAGACATTTTAAATGCAACTTTTTTTTGACAAATTATGTGATTTGTTAGGTGGGTAAGTGTAAGAACAGCCTGTTGAAGAACATTCAAGTATTTTAATTAAGACTTGTTCATGTCTATTAAAGTTCTGCAGTCAGGTGACTACTAACCACTTGGTGCTAACTTGTCTGCCATATTCACAGAGGTCTTAAAACTGCTCCAAGACTACCTTGCAACCACCAGTTATGAGGAAAAAATGTTTATACTTTGACTGGTTAGAAGAAACCTCCCCACCACTGCTTTAGACACTAGAAGGGAACATGCCTACATGGTCCCGAACTCTAGTAGTTTGCACCGGTCACCTGTAGTTGTGACCATGGAAATTTGTTAGCAATCAAAGCAATAACAAGGAGGTTTTTGGTGCAACTTATTTAAGCTCGCAACAGGCAACAACCTCCAGGAATTATTTTTTACCAACCAGTCGGGGAATATGCGTTTTGGAAAACTGCAATCGAAATTGGGCGAAATATGCGAAACCATGTAGGCCATTTTTGCATCTTCATCATGCTAAACATAATATGCTTATGCTAATTAGCAACATAATGCTAATTAACATGCAAAGTAGGCTACAGCTAAGGTGAGCCTGCACCAAAGAGTGCAACTTGTCTGGGACACATATCTTTGCAATAGGGGACTTAACTGGATGCCAGCTGGTTGTCTTCTAGTTGTAAAGGCAAGGTTGCTTTCAACAACTAGCCGTCTTAATGGAAGGATGGAAATCTGTGAGGCTCTGGCTGAATTAAAAAGTGAAATTGTGGGTATGTACATGAAACAAGTTGGATTTATCACAGTTAATCATCATATTATGATTGCATGTAGCTGTCCACTTGACCCCATCACCGTTTTATTGCCGTCTTAACCCACAAAGATGGAAACTGACTGTGAATGGCGAGTGGTAAGCAACACGATCACAAATGCATTGCACTTGGTCGCAACAATTGTAGTGTGCAGCGGTGGCCAACCACACAAAGAAAATCTGGCTAATGTAACTACTCCACCGAATTACCACAGAAGTTGCCGGGAATTTACTGCGTCTTGCATATGAGTAAACACAACCTATAAAGAAAAGAAAAGAGGGTAGCTGAAGCTTTTCAGTCAGGTTAGATAACACACAACAACAGGACTGAATGAATCATCAGTTTTGTCCCTTTTGTCACACAGTTTTTTTCTGTTTACTGTAAATACTTTAAAATAGACTTTATTTTTCTACTCTCTTGAAGGCTATTAAAAGCAGAACTTTTCAAAAGTCTACACATTCATAAGATCATGTCCTATACCTTTCAAGCTGTATGCGCTGAATCACTTCCAGAGTTTTCCAGAGCCCTAAGCGTTCACCCACCAGACACGTGTGAGTAGTAATGAGTAAATGGGGTCTGCGAAAAAGGGGGAAGGCCGTACATTCATCGACCTTGTCCTCCAAAATTGGCATGGATTGTCACAGCGAAATACAATCCACATTTCCATGCCCTTAGACGGGAGGAGAGCAAGTAAAAAAAATAATCCCAAAATCCCTCAGTGGACACCCAATGTCTTGTTTTGGAGGGTCTGCGGTACTCCGAATTCTTCTGGTAACAGAAACCCAAAGTGAATGATGGACATTT
Source organism: Diplotaxodon limnothrissa (assembly GCF_057381915.1). Lineage (NCBI taxonomy): Eukaryota > Metazoa > Chordata > Actinopteri > Cichliformes > Cichlidae > Diplotaxodon > Diplotaxodon limnothrissa. The sequence goes on along the minus strand of NC_140615.1, from coordinate 6,602,578 downwards.
TCTATTATTAGCATCAGCAGAATCTTCCCAACCTTTGCTTCTTCCATGCTGCAAATATCACGTTGCTGATGTATTCCATATTAAATTACTGAGTTTTAACTGAGCTGTGCTGAGCAGTGTCTGTTATCAACAACCATAATGTGGAAGATTAGCACACACATGATGCCCACCTGTTGCCCAGCTCTGTTTTATGAAGGTCGCAGCTGTGATACTGAAACCGGTCTTTTTAAAGGCTCTCATGATGTTCATACGGGGCTGCTGATATTCAAGAGTCATTCAACAGAAATAAAGCTGATTGTGACACGTTAATTTTAAATCCCCCCCAACACTTGTGCTACAGTGTCACCGGCCAGACACGGCATGAAACTCTCAAACTCGAACCCACTGAAACCCACCGAGTCTTGTTTAAATCTTTAAAAACAGATTCCACCACACGCAACAGTTGTCACATATCTGCTCAACCGAGCTATTTCAAGTTTAGCGTGACCCCGCAACCAGCCAGTGTGGACCACATGAGAGAAGTGACCTTAATGGTACATTTCCCCTGTTTTCATAGCAAATAGGCTTAAAAAAAAGCCCCAAAAGAAGGTCACGGAACTTAAGATGCAGTCAGGTAGTCAAAATAGGGCAAACAAAACTAATGTTCAGTCCTGTGTCTTAGAGGGATATTATACATTAACTAAGCCTAACTACACTAACACATCTTTTGGCAATCATTCACCATCTGCGGCCTACTGCCAGCATGCTGCAAGTCTTTCAGTTTTGGTCTTATGTTTATGCTGAATGAGGGAAATGTTGAGCGCAGCGGTGTTGTTGCTTCTTCCTTGCAGTTAAAACAAAAGAAGAAAAAGAAAAGCGATGACTGCTTTTTAAAAGACTGTCCGTTTATTCGGCATTGTGAAGGATTTAGACCAAAAGTTATTGCCATTGTCTGTAATTCATGCACGGAGGCCGCTGGATTTTCTCATCATAGTTTTATTTCAACCTTTCTGCTCTCCTTTAAGTCGGAGATTACTACAGCAGTTCAACCAGTTCTCACGCACAAACACATTTTCTGTTTTGGTTCCACATCTCTGACCAAAACTTCATCTTTTTTTGTTGGGGTTTTTTTTTTCCAGCTTGACCTACAACTGCTCATTTTCGAAAGTGAGAAACGAGCGACGCTTCCTGCATCGTGCGACCACATGACTTTGTCCGTTTTCTTCACATCGTTTCAGACTGCGCGGCTCGCAGCGAGAGCAATTATTAAGGCGAAAACGATGCAGGTGCACATGCACGCCCAATAACTTCTAACGCTCTTGTATGTACAAACAGACAAACCACTTTAAGCCGCTTTCATCATCATTTTCTTTCTGCTGAAATTACCGCTGAAAGGCTTTCACATTATTAACATAAAAATGAGTCACACTGTGCCGGTGCCAGAGTCAAACGGTTTTACAGCTCTGTCGAACGCTGTCTGTTCTGTGTTCCAGCCGTCATCGCTGAGCAGAAACACCATGTTGGACCATTCCAGCTTATTGTCAGCCAATATGCCAGGCTTTTTCCCTGAAAGAAAATGATCCCGTCCCCCTCGGACTCACGTCAAATTAACTAAATTTACACCTTAGCACTTAAGAACTTCTCCATTTGCCAAGAAAGCAGCAGCAGCAGGCCTCGGTTGCCAGTTAGCAGCGCTTCGCTGTGGCAAATGAAGTGGAATGAGAATTGCTCTAGCTTCTGAGAGAGAGAGAGAGCGCCGGTCCATTTGACTTTTGTTTTTTTTTGCTGTGAGCTCTCTCCTTTTGGATCAGAATTATAGAGTGATGAAAGGCTCCCACTCAACTCCGGAGACCTCTGGTCCAATTCTGAAGCGAACTACTTGAAGGGTAATGGCCGCGTGGCGGTGAGCCAGCCCGGATCAACCGTTTTACGCGCTTGTTTCTGGTCGCTGTCTGCTACTAGTTGTTTGCTCTGCTGGCAAAGTTGTGTTTAACTCTGCGGATGACTAATCTGTGGCGATGGGCAAACTCGAGGCAAAGTAAAACAAATAGAACACAATGTTTGGTATTTCTTAGTAAACATTTATGTAACAGGGCTGACAGGAGGCTCGTTTTTCACAAGCTGTTTAAAGGGCCTCAACGCTAATCTTTCCACTGGATTCTGTTTGTGTTTGTAAGATGACAACTGCATGTTTACCAAATAACATGTCCCATGTAACGTTACACCATCACTCCACCCTCCACAACCCCCCCCCAACTCCCTTTGTGAAAATGTGTTCACTTCAAACAGAGCTCACAGAAATATGGGAAGTGCTTTTGTTCCCAGCTAAGCGCTGTGACCACGTTTAATTCTGACCATGACGGTCACATCTGAACTTACAATCGAAGACATGAGTGCTTCAGCTATTTAAAAATAAATAAATAATTTTCAGCATGTAAAATGCATCAGTGGTGGAAGCACCTGGCTCTGACTCATCAAAACGCATAAACGCAAACATTTTTGGAGAAACTTCATTTAAAGGCTAACAAAAGCTCGGCTAATCTGCAACATTTATCTATCGCCAATGAAGTTTCCATCTACTTTGTTTTTTTCTACTCAAAAGCTCTTAGACAAAACACTGAATCCCTGCCTGTGACACGCCCTCAATAAGAGAAACTAAAAGGAATGAAGCTTTTCAGAGAAAGAAAGAGAAAAAAGAAGAAGAAAAATTATCTGCTTCATGACCATGAAGATCGAATCAGCAGTTTCCAGGCAGTTTGTTCCACTTTCTGTGTGAACTGGTCAAACTTGAATCCAGTTTTTCTGGTGTTTGATGTTAATAACATACCACCATTTGTTTGTTTTTACTAACTGAATGTTCCATCAAAACTGTGAGAAAAGAATAGTTTGTTATCTGTAGGTCCTCGCACACACAAAAAGTGTTTAAAGATGACGTTTTTCTAGATACTCCGCCCTCAGAAGAATGTGAGATCTGTTTATGGAAAGAAAAAGTGGAAAAAAATGTTACCAGACCAGAAACAAAAACACATAGGTGTTATGCAAGAGGAGCAATAATTCAGATCTGCTGAGCATATAGGGAAGTACATAAGAGCTCTGTGCAGGAGAGGATCTTTAAAAGTTAATTATATATTTGTTAGTGCATGAAATCATGGAGTAGGGGGATGAAGTCAACGCTTGTTGCTATGTTGAAGAGCTTAAAAACATCCTAGTTCTCTTTGTGTAGTTGGCTGTAAATGTGGAAAATATAAAACGGATGGAAATCGCTTGATTTTTGCAGATCTTTGTAGAACAGCTTTGGTGTTTGATGTTTGAAACTATCTCATGTTACAAGTCAGACTTTCCTATGAATGCCTTTAATAGTGATTCTTCTGTACTCATGGAAACTTCACTCTTGGCTACAGTTCTGTTCTTGAAGTCTTACTCTTAAAGGGACAGATCAGCAGAAAATCACAAAATCAAAGCTACGTGTTTTGCTCCAGCTTGTTTGTCCATCTAGATCAGGGGTCGGCAACCCTGGGCACGCGCGCCACAGTTGGCACGCGAAGGGTTAACTGATGGCACGACCATAGCTGGACTGGCCATCGCTGGTGATTTTTTTGTTTTTATGGACCGATGATTTTTTTTTTTTTTAGTAACCGTATAAACAATGAAAGGTGGTGAATTGGCCAGATGCTGGCAGATGTGTAAAAATAACTCAGTTGTTTGGTGGCGGATATGGCGGAGCTGCCTCAAGAGGCCAGGTGGATGAGGGGAAGGGGAGGCAGGAGGAGAGACCCGAGGTGGCCGCCGGTTCGAGTGTCAGGTGAACTGAACTTCAGGTAAGAAGTTATGACCTGCAGTCTATCTGGGTCAGATATAAACCAAGTTTAGGTGGAGTTTATTTTCGTTGTGCTGAGTTTTTACAGTCAGTTACAATAACTCGTACTGCGTGCTAGCTAGCATGACAGAGTTTCTATACAGCTGGGTGGGTGCTATGATGTTACTGATAGTGAACTTTATTTTATTCACAAGGTTGGTAAAGTAAGTAAAGTTGCCAACCATGCCATAAAAAACGGAATCGTCCCGTATTCAGAGAAAATATTGCGCGTTTTGTGTTGAGCTGAAAAGGAATGCGATTTGTCCCGTACTTCAGCTAGAATGGAAAAAGACACAAAGCTAGATTTATTCTGCGTCTTTACACTGCAGCTGCCTCTTCTTCTCTCATTCAGTCATGAAACTGATCATTGATCAGCTGATCGGCTTTTTTCTTGTTTGTTTATCGCCAACTTTGCGCCAGAAAGAGGAAACCGCCGGATGTCGTGCTAAACAACAGCAGCACGTTTAAGCTTGATCAGCTGTTTTTAGAATGCATTTAATATTACTTTCTAGTATCAGCTGATGTTTGCTGGAGCCACAGCCGTAAAAGCTGCTGGTCATGATATTGGTTTGGATATGTGGTGAGAGGGAAACATGAAGATGAAACCAGGAGATGTCCTTACTGAATCATCAGAGCTGAACAGGTGATGGAGAAACAGGTTTACCTTTTAGGTGACATGAATGAGTTGAAGGGAAGTTATCAACTGTTTCTGAGAGACAAATAACACCAGGATCCTTTTTTACATAGCTGACAGCTGGTAACTGTGCAGGGGCGGATCTAGCAAAGTGTTGCCAGGGGGCCAGGCAGGGTATTAACAGGGAGAGGGGGGCACAAAGAAATACTTTCTTATTCTCATTTAAAATGTCTCGCTTTTATTAAATAATTATCTGAATCTTACAACCAAAGTTTTTATCTGATGTACAACATATAGAAATCATACATATACCAACAAGACTGTACATCACTGTCACAACGGCATTTGTTTTCATTCAAAGGCTTTATGGCTTTTCCTATAATACCTGGTGGGCCGGTCTCTAGTCAAAATGCCCGGGCCGGTTTTTTGTCCCAGTCCAGCCCTGGGCACGACACGCAGTGAACTAATCTGAGAGGGTGCATTAAAAAATAAATGGCCGGGCCAGCGGTGCACATCACAAATTAGCTCGCATAGACACATTAGTTGTGCCGCTTCTTAATGACGGCGTCTTAGCTAACAACCCCAACTATCAGATTCAACTTGTAATTGGCTAAAAATCACTTAGCCTACTGGTGAGAGGGACATTGCTAGCTGTCAGTTTTTTCAAGCGATGTTGAAATGTCCACATTCCAACACTTCAAATGCTTCAGGAGCTCTCCGCTCAGCGCAGCAACTGTTGATATACAGCATTATTAAATTTATTGCTAATGCAATTATATGGCACATTGACTTCTGAGGAAATTTTAGATGGCACTCGTCATCAAAAAGGTTGCCTACCCCTGATATAGATCGTTTTGATGGAGATATCAGCTGTAAAAATGTTTGTTTTCTTTTGAACATAATGGCGCAGATGGATGGTAAGTGCCAAAAATACATATGAAAATAGCAGCAACAACAGCAACAACAGCAGAAGACCACACCAAGTGCTACTCATGTTAGCTAGTAAAGGAAACTAAGGCTACAATTGCACGGGCTCACCAAAATTAGACAACAGAAGATCAGAAAAATGTGAGTCTTGACTTTGTGCTGTAACAGAATTTGGCATAAACAACATGAAAGCATGGATCCACCCAGCCTTGTATCTGTGTTTCAGGCTGGTGGTGCGGGTGTGAAGATGTTGAGGATATTTTCATGGCACGCTTTTAGGGGTTAGCATTGTTTAAACACAACACCTACCTGAGTGTTGCTCCTGTCCATCCTTTTGTGACCATCTACATCTGCGAACCCATCTTCTGAGGGCTGCTTCCAGCAGAAAGTATCATTTCACAAACCTCTATTAATCTCAGATGGTTTTTTTAAGCAAGACAATGAGTTCGCTGTACTCAAACAGGTCTCAATCCAGTGGAGCACCTTCGGGATGTGGTGGAACGGGAAGTTGGCACCATGCATGCACAATGTGCTGCTATCATGTCGATATAAACCAATGTTTCCAGCTGTTTTATTTTCTGACTCTATGCCACAAGACACTGAAGGGATAAGGGGTTTGAAAATACAAGAGGAGCTGCCGTCAGCTGATGACAACACATTTAATGTTTTTCTTCTTGCACATTATTCTTGAAGCTGAATGACAGACTTGAGATTTCTGCATTGATCTAACTTTTGATGGCAATAATATCATAGACCCAACATTCAAGAGCAACAGCAGCATATCTAAACAGAGCCACATAAGGCAAAGCCACATGTTTCTAAGGCCATGCATCCAATAAGGTCCTGTTAATGGTAAATTGGATGAGTGTGTGTCCAATTCTCCATTTCCTCAGAGGTGTCTCAGCAGCAACAGCTGCTACCAATGGCAAAGCAGTGTTTTTCACACAGCCCCCTTTTCTGCAATGTGACTTGGGTCTTTCCAAAATAAGCTCATACACATGCAAAAATAGATAAATGAACATCTATTGCAAAGGGCAGCGGATTTAAAGAGAGGTCTAACCGGGGCACAGCGCTGAAAGAGATGACGGAAACATCTCATCCCAAAACATAAACTATAAATGGGCCAATGAAGTAGTAAAATGAGAGGAGCAGACATGTCATACATACACGACCTGTGGGTCCTATCAACAGGAAGCTGCTCTTATGACACAATGTGACTCAAGACGGGTCATTCATTTTATGCAAAATGTTTCTCTATTTGTGGCCAGAGCTCAATTTTGCAGCTTCAGGATTTGCTTATAATAACTTTTCTTGCTACATTTAAGGCAGACGTCAACTGGTGTAGCTGAAAGTATGTCACAGTCTAAATCCGTCTGCTGTTAAGCTCTCATGAAAGACTTGCTCCAGTGTGCCTTGTATGGTGTATAATTTTGTGTATTTCTTTGCAGGTTTTTAAAGGTGTTTCAGCAACAACACGCTCACGGGAGGCAGAAAATCTTAGCATACTGCTTCATATGCACTTGTTTTTTTTTTCCAGGTGTCAACTCATAGCTCCTCCCCGCTGATCCTGTGTCACATAAGTGGTGATAGACTGGATCTATGACTGGTAGATCAATATTGTTGCCTGATATGTGTCTCAGCCAAGTCACAGGAAGAATTTACAACTATACTGACATGATGACCATATATTTCAGACCTGAGTATTGTGTAGTCTGGCTCTGAAGAAAAAAAGATGGTGCCACTGGACTTCAAACTGCACAAATATGTGAGAACAAACCGTGCTACTTCCATCTACATATAAAGACCATGATACTCTACTGCAGTTTCTCTCTACCTATGTTGCATTGACATCATCTGTCACGTGATATAAAAGACTACACTGACAGTTATGCTTCTCAGTGTAATTACACTGCCAAAAAGTTTGTATTAAATATGCCACTTGAGTGACTATCGCTGAGTCAGTTCTCCTCTTTTGCACTTTGGGTGTTCTCAAGGTCCTGTGTGCCAGTTCTGAGTAGATGTACTCTTCCAGGATCGTAATCTCCCAAGGTCCATTGTCTGAATTCTGTTAACCAGCTGAATGTAACAAAATTCGCTACCTGGAATTGTTGAGTTACTCTCTAAGATATTGTTAGGTCAAATTTGACCCCATGGTTTCCCTAGAAAACCAATGGGGTCGGCTCTGACCCCATTGGTTCTCCAGGGTTAAATTAAAACCACCTTAGTGTGGTTGCTCATGTAATTTTTTTCTTTTGTGTTGTAAATCAACTCAGGTGAAGAAAAGATTTTGTAAGTACTCATTACCACGTGAAGTTGTTTTCAGTGGTTCAACCAGATTGGTTTTAAAGAATGAGTGAAGACGTATTTGTTACTTCACTATTACTATTACGTTCAAACAACAAGCTCCCATGGCAAATCAACTTTTTTTTGTTTTCTCGCTTAACGTCACAAGGAAATTTTTAAACCGCAGAAGCAAGTACATGGCTAAGTAAGCTAATCTACAGAAAACCCCAACAACATGTTCCTGTTTTTTTAAAAGACCAAGATGAAAGGTTTTACTTGTTGAGGATGCCCAGAAGCACTAGCATCAGCAAGCTAGGTAGCGGGCATGCTAACTAGCAAGTGACCACGAATAAAATGGTCATCAAAACTACTTCACCTGTTTTTCTTTTTCCAACTGCACACAGTGGAAACAAATACACAGCTACCTATTTATACTATTGATTGTGTGTCAACAAAATGGATGTAGTCACCATCCATCCATGACGTCAGCCGCTGGTTAGCTGGTCTTGACTCAAAGCCTCGAGCTGAGATAAGCGAGGGCTGGATTTGACTACTCTAAACCATACCCTATAGAGCTCAACAGTGATCCCCCGCTTTTTTTATGGGCTGTGGTTCTCAAAATGATTCATTTCCACTCTTGACGTTATGAAAAAATCCTTCGATTAAGAGTTTTTAGCTTTGAACCAAGCTAACCAGGATTGAAATGAATCATGGTCATACAAAAGACTTAAATGGGATTTTTTTAATACACACACACGCGCGCACACACACACACACATATATATATATTCCATAATACACCCCAAATTCACGATTCAAGATAATCACAGATTGAATTAGTTAATATTTATATCAATCTTTTTCATTACCGTGTTTTCTGGTATAACAATAGGTTTAAATATCTTTTGTAGTATGTAGTGTGTTTAGTGAAGTTTAGCCGTGTTATTGCTTTCTGACTACAATCACTGCTTGGTTGGTTTCAATTTCTGATTGTGGGTAGAGTAGTTCTTCTCCACAACATTGTAAGTACAATGTGAAAAACGTGGCTAGTAACTTGTGGTTTCTACAGGAGCAGAATTTATGTTCTGTTTTGGTCTCCACCAGTTTCTTGGTGTTCAGAAGTAAATGATGCCACGAAATGCCAGAAATGATCCTGGAGTCACAACCAAAATAGGACAGTTAGAGTCAAAAAAATCGAAGCAAATAAAGGCTAAAATGGAAAGAAGTTGAACTCCAGAGTTTAGTCAGCAATAATAAGTTAATCGTTAGGACTGTCTAGTTGATCCATGTTATCCTTTGTTAAAATTAAAATCCTGATAATGATGGCTTAATTCTTCTTTATTTTTCCACTCCAATAAATCAACATTTGCCAGTTTCCAGTAACTCATATGTGGCCTTACAGTAACAGGAAGCAACAAAGGTGGAGACAGGCAGAGCAGACCAGGAGCACTGTTTGTTTCAGTGACATGTGCCTGGAGGCAGTTTTGGCAAAGGGATGTGGACTTAACTGAAATGTACTGTGGATACCTCTCACTGTACCGACGTCTGAGGTCGTAACACATGTCGCTGTGGATGCTCTTTCATGTCAGCAGTCGTCTATGGGCTCAAAATGTGGTCATAAATATTTTGTACTTGTAAAAAAGATTTGTATGTGTAAAAAAGATTTGTATGTGTAAAAAGATTTTGTGTGTGCGTAAAAAAGATTTGTGTGTGTAAAAAAGATTTGTATGTGTAAAAAGAATTTGTGTGTGCGTAAAAAAGATTTGTATGTGTAAAAAAGATTTGTGTGTGCGTAAAAAAGATTTGTGTGTGGACTTAGAAAAAAAACCCCTGCAAGTTACAAGTACGGATTTTTGACCCTATTTTTCTTCCCTTCATCTGATTGGTCAATGTCATGTCAATCACAAATGTAACAATCCAATCAGAGAACAGATAGGTTTGGCTGTCGAGGGGAGCTTTTTTTGAACTGCAGGTCTTTGAAGGGAGTAAATGCCCTTTTACATGCCAACCCAGCGTTTTCCTTCATCACCACGAAGGAAAACAGTCTGTGGTCGTCCGAGTTTGGTGATTTTTGTGTCACAGGTCTACGTGTTTAATACAGGGACTTCCACAGCCTTTTCAACAGCGCTGCGGACCGCGGGGTGGGGGTGGGCAGTGTTTTGGAAATGACAGTCTTCATTACAAAGCTTTCTTCGTTATGAATTAGCATACATGTTTTTATTGAACATTTGAAGAACTAGCAAAAAAAACAAACTCTTCTAGAGGACATAAAGTCAGAGATAGAAAAGACAAGGAGCAGGTGCATCTAGTACAGGTAGAGCTGCTGCAAAAACCCACAGAGCCCAGCAGCCAGCGTAACAAATTCTGGATCCTTTGCTTTTAGTTACCAGTTAGCATTAGCAGCGTATCCTGCATCCGATGTGAAAGGACTTTTATGCTGCGCACTGTGACTCACAGCAATGGTCCTGGGTCAGCCCTGACTTTGTGTTAAACTAATTCTAAAGTAATAATGTTATTTCTAACCACTGATATACCACAACTTTATCCTTTCAACAGCTACTGAAAGTTAGGGGACCTAGCTGCTATCGGATATTTATATAGCGATCCTCCAGCTTCAAACGGTATCACCCTTCAAGGACCTGCAGTTCAAAACAGCGCCCCTCCGACAGCCAAACCCATCTGTTCTCTGATTGGATTGTTACATTTGTGATTGACATGACATTGACCAATCAGATGAAGGGAAGAAAAATAGGGTCAAAAATCCGTACTTGTAACTTGCAGGGTTTTTTTTCTAAGTCCACACACAAATCTTTTTTAGACATACAAATCTTTTTTACGCACACACAAATCTTTTTTATGCACACACAAATCTTTTTTACACATACAAATCTTTTTTTACGCACACACAAATTCTTTTTACACATACAAATCTTTTTTACGCACACACAAATCTTTTTTACACATACAAATCTTTTTTACAAGTACAAAATATTTATGACCACATTTTGAGCCCATAGTCGTCGCACAAAGTGCATACAGTGCAAACACTCAAAACAACCAATCTTGTGTGCCTTCGCTGGCCTTACTGATCTAAAGTTTTCTGTGGATTTCACACCTTTACTTTACCTCAGTGCAGTACGCTCAAAGTGAGAACACACACGATTATGCACATCAACACCTTTTTTTTCAGCTGCACCTAAAAAAGTACGAATCTATATCTCACACTATAAGTTCCTGCTCTTTTGACGTTTTAGGCTAATTTTGTAAATCCACTTGAACATGCACAATATTTACTCTTCACTACAGCGCACGTGTTCATGTGACCACACTTTCCGTTAAGCTTTAATTGTGGCTACATGCCTTTTTTTTGCATGCACTAAATGAGTTTCAGCCATGTGACTGGCGGATTAGCTATTTGTTTTAATGAGCTACAGGTGTCCCTAATGAAGTGGCAGGAATGTGTATATACAGTAGGTTGTGTTATCTGTTAGTTGCCCTAATCAGCTGGCATTTCTCTGAAGTGCATGGATGTTCTCAAATGTTAACTTAGTTTGTGAATTTCCTGGGACTGATATTTAACATGCTGCACATTTTTTCTTGCTTTCTGAGCCTTCTGTGTGGTTACAGTGGCTGACCATTATTATTATTATACTTTATTCTCATTATGCATGTTCACCCACTTTGGTTTCATGGCTAGCTGCTAGCTAGTCTTTTTCTCTCCCAGCTCTCCCTCGTTGTCTATTGCTGCAGGATTGGGGAACAGGCAGGCAGTAAGTCCAGGACAGACAAATCTCCATAAATCCTTCCACAGTGGCTACCCTCTTCAGACTACACTGTACAATATCTGTCTTCATCTTACGAGTGCACAGGCCCAGCCACCTGCTTTTCCTCTGCTCAACCCCCCTCCCACCCCCCATGCTTTGTGAACTTAATAAAAGCTGCCATTAAGCAGCGCTTCATCTGTTTGGGCCCTAATCTGCCTTATAGGCATCATGTGACCACATATGCAGTGCACACCTGTCGTGTATGTTCCCAGCCTCAACTGTTGCCTCTCCACGCTGCTCACACACACACACATACACTCACTCAACCTGTTCCTGACATATCAACCAAATGCTTGTCAGTGTTGCCTGGCACAATAACACACACACACAAACACACAGTTGAGGCTTATAAAACATAAAACTCGAGGTTGTTTTGTGTGAAAGCAGAAGGTATGAATCTGCTCAAAGATGTGTCATACACATGTTTTAAAATTCAAAAACACACTGACACCGGAAACAGGCCTAAAGTTATTCAGTATGGTTTTTTTTATTTCACTGAGTGAAAAGCTCAATGTTTGCATAAGACATGCAAAAACATAAATATAGAACAATGAAGATGAACAGCACTGTATCCAAGTGGAAATAAGCAACACGACGAGAATGAATAGTAGCGCTGAGGGCAACAAATTGAAGTAGAGACTTTTTAAAAAATTGCTTCATTGTCTACTTTTCATATAAAACGTCTCATAAATCGAGCCAAATTGAACGCTAACGGGAGATGGCTTTTAGTCCAAAAGTGCAATATATTTTACAAAGTCTAAATTGTTGCTCTGTTTATCCACTACTCTGCAGTAAGAAGGCTGCTTTCATATTACATTTTTCCAGCAGTGGAAATACATCTCTGTTTACCCCCCCCACACACACACATTTTTTATACCATCCTTTTTACTCTGTTAATTAAAACAGTAAAACGATCTGTCATTTCAGCAGCAGCCTATGCAGGATTTGGAGGTCGTTTCCGTCTGGTTTTTGTGTAATATAATTTTCATGTTTATTCTTTTTTTCTTTTTTTTTCCACTGGTAGATTATATACAGGATACCAGCTGGCAGACAGATGGTGATGCCTTTACCCGTGCTTTTTTTTCTCTTTTTTTATTAAAAAAAAAAAAAACATCACAAGGAAGAGAAGGAGTAAGGACAGGAACAGCTGTAGACGAGGGGACAGAGTCAGCACACTGGCCACTGGGTGACATGAAATATTGGGAGGAGACACCAGCACATGGCTTAAAGAGAGAAAAAAAAAAGTAATAATAATAAATGTGCCCTGTTACCAGTGAGCAAGACACAGAGAGCCATCTTGTTAGCAGTAGCAGACCTCTAAATCTCAGTAATGGTCCTTGCTCTGATCCTGTTCTCACACCAGAATGTGAAGAATGAACAACCCCGACAACAAATATTGTTGATTCCTCTACCTGCATGAATGCAGATGGTTTTTTTTGTCTTTTTATGTGTGTGTTTGTGTGTTTTCATTTATTTTGGTGAAAAAAAAGTTGAGTTTATAGAGGAACAAGCAGGAAAATGAGGTTATGGATTGAACTGCAGGTTTGAGTAGGTGGGACAGAACAGCCACGGCTTATGAGTCTCTCTCAGCAGGACACACACACACACACACACACACACACACACACACACACACTTCAGTAGTATCACTGACACAGAGGGGAAAAAAGGAGTGCTGCTTTTGCCCTGCTGTTGTCCAGCAGCAGCAGCAGTTTTCCCCCTACATGTGACTAAAAACGACCTCAGGCTGAATCATTACCGATCATGCGTCATAATAATTACAGCGTCTTTATTTTCTTACTTTTTTTTTCTTTTTTAACAAAATTTCACATCCACACACACACCTGCACACACACTAAACTGAATTCAAGTACACAACATCTCCCAGCCCCTGCAGTTATCTCAGCAAATGAAGAGAAAACAAAACAAACGTAGTAAATGCCTCTGCTCTGCAACAGTCCCGGGAGACAGTTCAGTCTGCGCCCACAGCAAAGTAAATACAAACCAAGATTTTCAGTTAATGAGAGGGATTGGGGGGGTGGGGGTGGGTGTGTTTGTGTGTGTGTGTGAGGGGGGGGGTAGAGATCATGCACAGAAAAATGACAATGAATCAAATGAATCAATAAATAAGAGAGAAACATCCATGAATGAATTCAAATCAGTGTATTTTTAGTTTGAGAGAAAAGAAATAAAATATACGGCATGTAACGGCATCCCGCCGCCGCTATAATATGAACAACTTCTAATTAAGAGAGGTCACGCACACAAGCAAACTATGATGAGGCTATTTGAATTTTTAACTTTTTATTATTCATTTCTCCTTTTTTACCGTTTTCTTTTTAAAGGAAGCTGTTCATCAAAGAGCATTTTGTTCATATATAGTCATTTTTTACAGAGGAAAATACTGTACAACCTTATTTTTTCTTCTTCTTCTTCTTCTTCTTCTCAAAACAATATCTGGAGGAATATCATCTACACACATTATTTATCCCTATATTGTGATCATTTATATCCAATGCTAAGCTCAGGAGATAATTCATGATCAGTGTGTCCACTCCTCAGTCGTACATGTTCGCTCAATAAAAACCAGAGGGTGGTTTAGACAGGTTTATAATTTAGTACTACAGTAAGTGAGCATTGCTATGAACTCCTTAAGAATTAATTGAAATCACAGTCCGTATTAGTGTTTCATACAGGAGCGCCGTTTTCCCGACGCACCGCGTTTCCTTCCTTTTTTTTTTTATGTTGTCGTTGTTTTTCTTCCTTTTTTTAAAATCGCTGTACTGTCCAATCACAGAAGAAGCAAAAAATAAAAACCAATCTTTAAATAAACCACAGAACAACAGTTCTTTGTCACACTAACATCTATTTGTGCATCAAAGCAAAAAAAAAAAAGAAAAAAAAAGTGAACTAAAACAACATCTTTAAAGCAAATTCCCTGTTAAAAGATATATATCATTATTTTTTTCCTTTTTTTTCATTCCCCAGATGGTAAAAATGAACCTAAAAAGTGCAATAACACTCTAAAAATTTCTCATTTGGAAGGTCACATAAATATTAAATAAAAACCATTACAACAGGAGCTCAACCACAGCCATAGTGAATGGAAAACAAAAATGCCGTTTTTTTTTTTCGTCTTTTTTTTGTGAGACATTTTCGGTCTGTACAGTTTCAACATAAAACACACTCCCTGACACTTCCTCTATATCCCACCCCCACCCCTACCCCAACCCCTCCTGCTGCTGCATCTGAGTGACTCATCGTTTCCTCTGGTCAGTCTTGAAGCCCCCACCCGCCCCTCCAACAACCAAACATCCCCCGCGTGACTTGCCGGGCGTTAATCAAGACCTCTCCGGCTTACAGATCGATATGCATCTGACTATAACAACACAACAAAAAGGACAATTTTTTTTAATGCAAAGATGCAAATGGTAACAAAAATATTTTTTTTAAATATACTTATGACTTATCTAAGTATATCTTATCATCATGGTCAGCTAATAGAAAAGTGCACTACCCACGCACAAACTTGATTCCTCCACATTGGGGCTAAAAATTACAAAGGGTTAAGCTTGGAGTCGGTGCTAGTTGAAAACACTTCTAGCAGAATGTCAGAGAGAACTGTCGAGGTTGGCGGCTTGAAAGGACGCCTGACTGCAGCTGAGACCGACCGAACAGCTACTGGTCGAGTCCACGTATCATTGAGAACAAAGGAGAAAAAACAATACCAAAGAGATGGGAACAAGCAAAATGTAACCCCTTTCTCTCAGTGTCTAATAATAATAATAATAATAATAATAATAATTAATAATAAAATAATACAGAAAAAAGATCAAACGTTTGAAACACATCCTTTTCCCTTAGTGATTCATGTCCCTTTTTCTATGTATCCACGGCTCTGCAGTTCATGTCGCCTGTGCCAGCAATTTCCTTTGTATATTATCTTTCACACACACGCGCACGCACGCACACACACACACTTACATATATAGTTATATAGAGAGATTTGTTTTTGTTTTTCTAACGTGTTTTTCTTTTCTTTTTTGTCCACACACAAAAAAAGTGAAAAAATGAAAATAAATTAAAGTCAAACATGCACGCACACAAAAAGACTGATGTGTAGTAAAATGCTTTACATTGCTGTCCCATGTGTGAAACAGGGCCCTAACTCTGTGTGTCTCCATTCGTAATCTTTTTTTTCCTTTAATGCATAATTGAATTAATAATGTTGGTCATCTTGTAAACATCATAATAAATCGTTTCGGGCCATCATTCTCGCCACGCTCTCGTTGTTTTTTGTCGTCGTCCGAAGTCTCTCGACATCATAAATGAGGCCACTTTCATTTTTCGTTTAATCATAGTACACAGAATTTTTCTGCAGTTCTTAAACTCAGTTTGTTTGTTTTTTGTGTGTTTTTTTTGTTTTTGTTTTTTATGGGTCAGCATCTTCTTGCTTTTCCAGTTGGGAAGCATCAGTGTGGTTAACGGAAGCATCGAAACTCTGGCCATTGTCTTTTTCGCCGTCAGGCTCCGCCATTGAATCATCGTTTGAGTCAGTGTTGAGATCATCCTCTGCCTCCTCTTCCTCCTCATCCTCCTCCTCCTCTTCTTCGTCATCTTCCTCCGCCTGCACCTCCTCCTCTGGTGACATGTCATCTTCGGCCTCCCCGGATGTTCCCGTGGTGTCGTCCTGAGCTGCCGGCAGGCCCAGCTGGGTTGAGAGGTTGTGGGCTGATCGCGCTGCGTCGTGGTGGATCTTCTTGCTGAGGTCCAGGGAATCGCTGAGGCCCAGACCGGCGGCGTTCTTCAGGAAAAACAGTGAGCTGCTGGTGTCTGTGCCCAGGTTGAGGGAGCTGTCTAAGTTGATGGAGGATGGCAGGTATGAGTGGTTATAGTCAGAAGCAATGCCGCCTGTCTGGTAGATCATGGAGGGAGTACTGGTGATGATGTTGTGGGACAAACCGTGGAGGCCACCGGGTGAGGAAGTAGACAGACCCATGGAGGATGGAGGGACTGCCGCCACATTTCCTCCCAGGTGGTGCGCCGCTTCCTGCTTCGGCGACACAGACGGAATCTCGCCTCGCTCCTGTTTCTCGTGCTTTCTCTTGTGGGAATCCATCTGGGACATGCCAACCACTGTGTGCTTACACTCGGGGAAGGTGCAGTGGAAGTGTGAGCACTTGAGCTTATACTTGCAGTCAGGAACCTCGCAGTCCACGCTGGAGCTGAACTGGCAGAAGCCAGCAGCGCTGATCACGTCTTGCTTGCCGTGGTGCTTGCGGTGGGCCGTCACCTTGGTGCTATCGGTGCAGCGGAAGCCACAGCGCAGACAGTGGAAGTGGGTGCTGTTGCCTGAAAACTGGCAGTCAGGAAAGTTGCAGCTGAGCGAAGACTTGAAGCGCTTGAAGTCGTCCAGGACCAGGTTGTCTACGCGGTCGTGGTGCTGGGCGTGCTTGTACATGTGGGTGCGGCCGCAGAACTTGTAGCCACAGTTCTCACGAGTGCAGTGGTAGTGGGTGACCTTTAGAGAAAACTGGCAGCTGGAGTCCTTGCAGTTCTCGTAGAGGTCGTAGCGCCGGAATCCGTCCAGCATCATCCCCTCGTCCAGCATCTTACGTGACGATGCGGTCTTTCGGCGCTTGCCAAACGGGGACATGTCCTCGATGATCCAGAAACGCTTCTTTGCACCAGCGGCCGTGGGAATGGAGATGGTGTTGCCTAAAAACAAGAGATAAGGGCATTAACAAAAATAATCCTGAAAAAAATAATAAAGTCCACAGACTTACAAACAAGTGACTGTCCTGGTTAAAACCCTAATGTCGGACCCCGCTCAGCCAGAAGTTGTTCACAGCTGAGTAAGCACAGCTAGCCACTATTTTTTTAATCCCTAATTTCCAGAATGATTAAAGAAGGAGGAGGAGGGGGGATGATAGATTGACTGTAAGACATGACACTTTTACAGGGTGTCTCGGGCCTCCAAAGAAAGGCGGAGCTGGGAGTTTTAACCAACCCTCTTATCTCCATGTTTGTTTTATGAGGGGCACCCACCTTTTTGCAACACCCTGGGGTCACTGCTAATGATGTGCTCCCTGTTCTGCAAGACAGGAAGCAGTGGGCCTCGATAAAACTTGGGGCAAGATTAAATAAGAGCTTGCTGATGCAGCCTTGTTAATGGAAGCTAAACAGAGCCCAGGGTTCACAGAACAGGTGCCAAATTTACTGCTGTCTCTCGCTAAATCCTAGTGATACTAAAAGGGAAATTACGCACAAAGGTGCAAGTCAAGTGATTGCAGACTTTTTTTTTCAATTTACTGTACCCACACAGTAAGCATGCAAGTTTCAGCATTTCAACACAAATGTTCTCTGTTTTGCATGCTTTCTTTTTTTTCAGTCTTTTCATAACAACAGTGCAGAGTGAGAAAGGCTGGATCACACAGTTAAATGCTGCACAGGACTCAGTAATTGAGAATGACAGCTGCAGTGTTGGTTTGCGCCGGGGATAAGTACCTGCAGCATCCTGCACTATAGGGACGTCATTTTTAACCGGAGACGGAGTGGCAATGATGGGGCTGAAAGCTGGTGTGTTGGTTGGCATGACAACACTCCGAGTGGCTCCCAGAGAGGCGCTGAGCAGAGAGTATGACAGACAGGATGGAGAGAGGAGGTATGGGAGTGAGGGGAGAGGGGGTCGGAGGAGAGCAGGAGAGAGGGATGGGGCCTGGGACTGCAGGCCAGGCTGAAGAGCGGAAGGAGGAGGAGGAAGAGGAGGTGGCGGTGGTCGTGGTGGAGGAGGAGGAGAGAAGGAAGGAGGTGCATTCTGGGTAGCGCTAGTGTCAGCAGGGGTGGTAGGAGCAGAAGTGGTGGTGGGGCAGCCTTGTCCTGGAGAGACAGGTTGACCAGAGAGGGTGAAGGACAGGCAAGAGGGAGAAAACACACACAGACGGGAACAAAGACAAACACGGGGTCCAAATCGCGCGCACACACACACACACACACACACACACGCACACACAGAGGGATGGGAGGCAAAAAGGGAAAGATAAGAGAATGATACAAAATGAGGCCCATTCAAGACAAAGTAACCCAGCCAAAACAACAACGATGAGAGTAGTGGATATTTCTGGCAACACATGGAGAAATGTGAAAATCAGAGACAGGCTAAGATTTAGGAAAAAATATAGAGGAGAACCCGTTTATTCAATAAGTTTGAGGAAAAAGAGGCTGTTTCTCATTTCCTTTCTCCCAAAACTCCAACCACTAAAAGTGCTAAAGTAGACATAAAGCCACAGGGATGATCTCTGGCCAGAGGAAAATGTAATAAGCTACATACAGTGCAATATCTCAAACCACTGATGTACAAAATGGAGGTTTTATGAGGATGACCGGGCAAACTGGAAACTGTCTCGTCCGCAGCTCCCAACATAAGAATATAGCATAGTCATCAACCACATATATTAAAACTAATGTGTCTATTGATTGCAAGTCAGAGTTGTGATTGGAGGATGCATGAGATGACGAGTTGCTGGCTTTCTGGGTGACGTGTGGGCTGAGATGTTCAACGAGTAGAAAACCTTTGTGGACAACACCTGTGGACTAAACTGTGCTAAAGGCCGTACATGCTGACATGTCAGAGTCTGAGTCACGTGGGCTTACCTGCCGGAGAGCTGTCGTTGCCCACAGGTGTGCTGGTGCAGCTTCGGTCCTGGTTGGAGGATTCGGAGGAGAGACCCAAGGGGCTGCCTCCTGCACCCATGTAGTCCATGTAGTCATCATTCTCATCCGTGATGTTGGAGAAGTTGGAGCTGATGCCAGGCTGGATCGTTATGGACCCGTGCACCATACCCGATGCCTGCTGCTGCATCTCATCCGCCCTGCGGCCGAGTGACATCATCTAGAGAACAAAACAAAATAAAATAAAAAGCTTAAAAAAATTATCACACAAAGACTTACGAAACAAACATCTTGGGTTATAAAGAGTCATGAGCGCAGGTGTTGGCGCTTGGCATCCAACCAAGCATTTCAAGATGTCAGAAGTATTTTTTGAAAGAACGAACTTCATACTTTTGTCATTATATGAAGGACAAAACAAAAAAACAGCCTAAACAGAACTAGAAAATCCACATTTATATCCACAAAGGCTCCATCCCGCACCTACTGCAGAGGTTAACTGAGGAAACTGCGTGTAAAAGAAACTTCATCAAAAGAATGCCATGAGTGATTTGTTATTGACTGGTATGACAGGATATGAGCGGTACTCTCTTTTTTACAGAACATCACGTCTTTGTTAGTCTTTCCTTGAATATGACTCAGAAAAAAGGAAACTGAATGTTAAAAAAGAAATAGATATACAACGAAAAAACCCCGACAAAACCGACCAAACCAGGTACACAAGTTACAAAGACGGCGTAACCACCAGTACGCTAACAGCTGTTGTTATTCGCGACCTTAAAAAGAACGAAAGACAGACAAAATCGAAACGAGAAAGGACTTCCGCTGCTTAACATTTGTTTAAACCTTCTTTAACTATTATTATCCCTATTTTTCTCTTCATTTTATGATATTGGGAGATTTTAAGAGCAGTCCTTAATGGATCGGGAGCTTTTTTTTCATCTTCTTTCAGCAAAAACCACAAACAATGGTGTGTTTCTGAGAACATAAAATTTAGATGAAAAACACAGACACACAGACAGACAAATGCTTTATCAATCCCATGAGGGAAATTAGCAGAATAATAAAAGCAGAACTGCAGATCAGCAGAACAACAAAGTGAATATGGGAGGAAAAAAAGATTTGTGCTGTATATCTCTGAATGTTTAGTGAAAAAAGAAAGACCGATATAATAATATGCCCAGTTGGTAGTGCAATGCTGTGTTTAGGTAAGCGCGGTGAGCTGATATGCAGTGTTATTAAAAAAAAATAGAAATGAGTTTCCCAAATGCTGAACAATATCTAGCCCTTCCTCTTTTTTACAGTGTAAATGAGCAAAAACAACAATATATAGTATAGTTGTAGTAGAGTAGTTAAGGGAACGTCTATTCACTATTTAATCTCCCAGGAAAAGGGTGTGTGCTTTGTTAAAATATGTTTGAGTAAACTATTCAACACAGGCTTCAGACCGTTGAGATGTTTAGCCTGTATTTTTATGACACCGCTTTTCAAAATGTATCACATGTCGCCGTTGGCGTGCTTGTACCTGGGATGGGACTCTATCAAAGTTCTTCCCCAGCATCCGCCTCATGTGCTTGCGTGCGTGTGAGGTCATCTGGTGTTTGAGGAGGAAGGAGAACTGGCAACCCTCGCGGATGCAGTGGAAGTGGCTGTTGACTTGGTTATACTTACAACCTGCAGGATAAAAAAAGAATAAAGTAAGAGCTTAATTTATCTTTGGCTCCCAGTGCGGCGTCCAAAAAAAGGCTCCCCGCGCCACACGCAATATTATAAGTGTGACGGCGTCGCGATACATCAAACACCAAGTGAAATATTTTTAGGGTTTTTTTAATTTCATGATATAGCTGTGACAAAAGAGGGATCGGGTTTCAAAGTGTTTCGGAGTGTACACGTAGGAGGAATATTAGATCACTCGGGTGTCATACTGAGCAAGTCAAGGCTTCTGTGCACTAAACCTGTGGAGCTCTTTTATTACACTGACATGCTTTATTCAATTAGGAATTTACATAAATAAATTCTCATTTTCTGTGGGCCAATAATGCACACACCCCTGCAAACCAAAGTAAATATACAATTATTCCCATATTAAATTCATTTTTCAAAGTATCTCCATTGTCATTTTTCCCCCTTTTGTTCTCCGCTGTGGTGTCGTCTGTTCTATATTCTTCTGCTCTTTTCCAGTGTTTTAACCGGTCTAGCTCTAATTGCTTTATGATTTCAAATTAAATGAATGTGCCGTTTTGTGCCTGTTAATCAAATACCATTATATAAAAGCAGGCAGAAATAATTGAAAGAGTAACATGCTGGGCAGGTGCTAGCATGTCAGTAACCATGGCACCCACTTTAAGAGAAAAAAAAACATGTCTGTGTCATCAAATAGCTTTTGCACACACAACGCTTTAAACACGCAAAGTTGAGCAAATAACAGTAACCCCCCGTGACACGGGAGGGCCTTTTGTGAGACAGAAACCAGGTAACATCAGCATCGGTGCTCAGTTTAATGTTGCTGCCATGGATACTGGCAACCCATCAATTCTTTATAACTGGAGAGCTAGCAGTGGTAATCCTTTCTGTTTTTTTTCCCCTCCAGCCCAAACAATACACTTGGCAGATCAGGCTGGGGACAAAAAACAGCTGTTTAGGGCCTGGTTTTGTTTGCTTTGTTTCTGTGCTCTGAAAAGCTTGTGTAACCGCCTGAAAAAAACAGATCACTTTTAATTCATTTCTGTGTGATGGCAGCGGTGGCTGTGAGGCGCAGCTTCACAACACAAACAGGCTAAACCAGACAAGCCAGATAATTAACAAACACAAACCTAATTGCTCATTTCTGACAGGGGCAAAAGAAAGAAGAAAACAACCTGGATGTGATTGCCCTCTTTGACATTATTGCTCATATAGCACGGGCAAGGCTACATCTGGGACTCGAGGTGCCATTGTGAATATGCAAACTGCGCCAACAAAAACCTACGAGGCAGACTTGTTTCATGCTTCTTAAACCTCTCGCAATGCATGACACTGTGTTTGCCAACACTGGTCTCTCTCCCTTTGTAAACACGGGGAATATCCTCTTGCAACAGACAACACAAATTAGGCTACATCTTTCTCAACGTAACACCTTTAATCCTCAGATCTCTCCTGGCAAAGTATTTTTTAAAAGCCGCTCAAGTTGACACAGCTTGATGCGAGGCAAAGACAGAGACAGCGGGACACAAAACTTTTACAGGATCAGAAGTTTTTTTCTTTTCCAGTGTTTTTTCCTTACCCAGCCTCCCGCACTCCTCCCTCTTGGTGAAATATTTGAAGCCATTAGCGGCGCGACGCTCTGCCTTCTCATGCTTCTTGATGTGCCACGGCAGCTTGGTGGTGATGTTAGTGACGAAGAAGCAGCCAGGCCGCAGACAGTGATAGTGGCCCCTCATTCTGAACTCGCAGTGCTGCAGTGGAGACACATAATTTCCAATTTCATGACTCAAATGTCGTGAATGTTTGAAAGCCAGAGGAGCTGATTAATTTTTATTCGATCCTTCTTTGTGTGCAAAGTTTAAGCGAAGACTACACACAGTTCCTTCCCAAAAAAGAAGAAGAAAAAAAACATAATCAACACCTCGCAGTCTTTTCCTCTCCGGTTGTTTGGTACAATTACTTTGCATTTCCAGGCATCCCACAAACACCCCTCCGCTCTAACATGTCTGTACACCACCATCTGTTTGCAAGGCCCAGATCCCAAAGGACCGGGCCAAATAAGATCTTCTCAGTTCAGGAGATGGAGATGCAGACTAAAGGGGGGGGGGGGAGGAGAAGGGAGGGGGGGCTTTTTGTGAGAGGGGTGATTTTCAACACATTAATGAATTCATTTAAACGGTTTTCCAAATACGGGCTCATGAGAGCAGGCAGGGGCTGCCATTTAGGTTTCATTTGCGAAGCATTCCCCTGATTTTTGCCCTATTCCAGACAGCCTTGTTTACTGTGCAAGTGACAATGATTTATTGGGTAATATCAGCTAAATTGGCCTTTTCTGAGAGGAGAATGCGGCAGTCAAAATGACATCATTGACATATAAACAGGCATTACTGGGGTGAGTCGACTGTCTTTCTCAGCAGAGATGGAAGACGGCGAGCAGTGGTTGTGAAAGCCTTGAGTCAAATAACCTCAAATACTGGTCTAATAGATAGCATACTTCATGCTTAGAAACCTCGGGGAGATGACAGTAGGTGATTCAGCTCCTGGCTGAGTTATCAAGCCACACTCACCTGGTTGGGACAGAGACACTGAAGAGAGTAGTAGGAAAACTGGTCGCGGACGTTGACCAGGTTGTTGTTCGGGTTGATGTGGTCCAAGCAATGGGATTCTGCCTTTCCAGAGGTCTTGCACACATACTTGCAATTTCCAAACAAGCAGTGGAAGTGGAACTTATTGGAGTATTTACAGTCAGTAGCCAAACATGGATCACTGCATGGGGAGGAAAAAAACAGAGAAGATATCGTTTAATCAACTTGTGGAAAGTAAGAAGAAAAGCAGGGCGCTGTGTACGAAACCCAGAGGTTTCCACATACTTTTCTTGGAACTGCAGGAAACCAGGTTTGACTTGTGGCTTAGCATTCTCCAGAGAGGTGGTGGCTAGAGGGGAACTGGATGGCAGGTTGGGCATTGATGCTGGCATCTGAGGGATGCTGCCCGTCAGCTGCTTCCAGGCCAGCAGGGAGGGGGGAGGAGAGCTGTATCTGCCAGAGGAGGAGAGGTGTGCAACATCCATGGAGGGGTTGTTGGCCATAGAGACGGGGGCAACGGGCTGCAGCTGGGCGCCCTCACCGGAGTCCTTGCCCTCACCGAACGAAGGCTCCGACTTCACTTTCAAGGTGGCTCGGAGGTGGAAGCTGAAAAACAAGATGGAAGCTCTTTTTTATACCGATCGATAAAAACCAAAAACTAAAATGCAGAGAGCGAGGGTAGCGTGACACTCACTTAGCATGTTTTATAGCCCCATCCACAGTGCTGAAGAGGGCACCACAGTCCTCTACCAAGCAGTGAAAGTGAACTTTGTGAAGGAAGTCGCACTGAGCTTCACAGAAGTCATCCGTGTCAAACCTTAACAGAGACAGATAAGAAAGACTGTAAATTTACTGCTGCTTAAGGAAAACGCAACCTATGAGGACAAATGTCTGCGGTCCGTCATACTGTAACCAGCGCACTGTCATTTCCAATTCCTGCAAGAACGTGTTCTCTATTTTTTTTTTTTTTTTTGGAGGGGGGGTTTCCACTGATACAGTATGTGAGGAATAGTATTTACAGGAAAGACCTTCCAAGGACGTGCGCTACTTTTTAACACTCTGACTGTTTTCTCACTCTCATAATGAATCCAGTGTCTCTACGCGCTTCCTGTGTATGTGTGTTGTTGTTGTTGTTGTTTTTTATACCTGCGGAGGTACGTCCTCCAGATCTCGTTGGCTTTTTCTGCCAGGGGCCTCTTCAACACTTTGCTGAGATACTGTCCTGCCTCCGAGGTGTCACCACCCTCACCTGCCTCTAGCTCTGTCTTCAGGTTCATTGCATTGAAGAGGGCAGGGTTCACCTGTGACATCTACAAAAAAAAAACAGCACAAAAACCACCAGGCGCTGGGTTAGCTGGGCACTTTCGTATGTTAGTGAGAGTATGAGAATGAATTCTCTTTCTCTCTCTTACACACACACATACACACACACGCATGCATGGTTTGACGAAGCTAAAAAGGGCAGCCAGATTTACAAACATCCGGGCTTTTGCTTGAGTGCAGGCCAAGCGTGTTTGCCAAGCATCCTCTGGGAGCTACTGTTAACCCTTTTATGTAATGTGGTGGCTTGCAGCAAACCAACAAAAAGCTGACACGACAACAGCTGAGTTGCTAGACAGCAGCTCGTCTCCGCCGTTTGGGCGCAACGACTGCAAATGTGAAGGTAAGGTGTCCTCGAGAGAGGTTAAAACCACGACGTGCACTTAGGTGCACGGAGGCGGCGAAGCTTGCAGGGGGGTAAGGAGTGGAGGAAGTCATGATCAGTTGGAGAGAGTAAATAAATGGTGGCTGATCTGCCATGACATCATCAACATGATGGAAACCACCTGGCATATTTGTACGAGTCAGATAAGATATATGACTAAGACAATGTCCATTTTAATCTTCACAAAAAAACCATACAGATTTAAATTTCCATACGCTAACATTTAGACTTGTTAAAAAATGAGGGCAGCGCCTTCCTGCTTTTCTTTTTTTTTTCCCTGTGCTGACTTTTTAATCAAATAATTTATAAACCCTATGAATAAATGTAGAGTGAGGCAGGGGGAAGAAAACGTATAAAGGAGGAGGAAAAATTGGACGGCGAGTTCAAAACAGCTCATCAAAAAACAAACATCTCTATATATCTGGCATGGCACCCAGCTACTGCTTCATTGTATTAATTTGTGAGAGGTGCAGCGAAAATTACACTCTATGAAAAATGGCTGGAAAATTTAAATGATACAAACTCATCTTATTAGCCGTGAAACATTAAAAAACAAACAGGCCCCTTCGTGTCCCGCTAATTTGTCTTGGGATGAAAGGCGTTTGATGGATGAATCTTACCTTATTCATAAGCGAGGATAAAAGAGATGTATTCCCTGGTACAGGGTGTCCGTTTGATTCATTACTGGAACAAGGAAAATGAACAATGTTTATTCAAGATTTGCATGAGAACAGTAAATATTACTATTTATCACACAAGGTGTGCCTGTATAATGAAGAAGAAAAATGCTGTCTTCTTAAGAAATAAGATCTGGTGTGGGTTGGAGGGAAGATTGGAGTTGAAGGTTTATGTAAACATCCCTCTCTCTCACTCACACGCAAAATAAATAAATGGAGAAATATGTGGAGGATTTTCTAATTGTATGCACATTTATATAAATTAAATATTTTGTATATAACCAGAGCTGCCAAACTAGTAGACATCATCTATCATTCAGAGAAGCTGGATGTTCTTTTTTGTGGGGGTTATTTTGCCAATAATAAGGCTGAATTGGTTAAAGAAACACTAATTAACCATCCTTCACTTTGAATTAACCATCAGTTTACCATCTGTACCTCTGGTCTTTCTTGCTCAGGTCCAGGCTGTGCTCCTGTGTGGAGTCTTGGGAAGCCCCGGAGTTGGCGTCCACTGGCTCCTGCTTCACTTGAACCAGATTGAACTGGCTGGCTGATGCCGGCTGCCCATTCCCTGAGGATCAAGTCAGAGATGCAGATGAGAGAAGAGACAACAAAGTTATTGTTGGTCAGCATTATTACTCTATGACAAGATCCAATCTGACTCCTGTCCTGGCCCGAAAAGAATACTCCGAGTGATAATTATTGCGAAATTATGTCAGGCCGTCAAGCCTTTTAAATGGTGATTGAGAGGCGGGAGATATGGGGGAAAAAGACTCCTTTTTCTGCAGCACTTGTCACAACTCATTTGCCAGGCTGCCTCTTAACTGGTCATTAAGTGAGATGCTAATGCTGAGGGAAAGTGGCAGTCTCAGATTGGCCACCCCCTCCCTTCCCACCTTCCCAGGCTCCTTGTTGGCCTGACAACGGGCGGCAGCCAGTGCCACTGAGCGTACCCACAAGGAACACGGGTGCTATGTCGGTCAGATTGGAGCTGACAGCCAATCAGATTGGTTCAAATAGCGTGACCCCTCGATCACATTCGCCTCCAAATAGGTATTCAGTGAATGCTGTGAGTGAGGACAGGAGCGCTGAATTGAAATAAATAAACACCAGGGGATGACCTGAGGTAAAAACGCTGACAGGAAGGTGAATTCTGGCCCCCCCTTTCCCAATCCCGCGGGATTGAAATATTAATTTATCCCGGGGCTATACAGGGAAAGCAGAGCTTTTGGTTGACAATAAGTGGTCGTTTATTTTAAAATATATATGTGAGCGGGAGGGGGTAGGAGCCCCAGCGTAGCCTCTGAGACACTAAAACTGGAGTGCACCAGCAGCCACGACTGGTTTGGTGAGAAATCTGTTGTTTAAAAATTAGGGCTGGTGTTGAGGGATTGTGACAGGCAAGGTCATGGGCAACCAAGTGTGTGCCCTTGGCCCTGAGCCTGATGGGGATCCTCTCCTTTTACTTGCTACAGAGAAAACAAGACCAGCCAACGTAAGAGGGGAAACCAACCAGAGTTCCCTCCCCGCCCACACCACCACCTCCCTCCGCTACAAGATGACCCAGAGACATATCAGGCAGAATACAAGTGGAAAAGCCAGTCTTGGGCCTTGTCAGCTGAAAGCTGGGAGATGGGGAAGTGTCAGTGTCAGTTCAGTTTGACAATGGCTGAGGTTGGAGGGGCTGGGGGTGGGGCATGGGTGGGGCTAAAGGAAAACAGTAGTCAAACAATTTTGCGGCTGGTTTGAGGTCACTGAATGCTTACCAAGTCTCTGTCCAGCTTTCCTTCCCTGCCCCCCCCCCCCCCCAACTTGATAAGAGTATACCCAAAATTAACTAGCCAGACAAATCCTGCCTTGTCATTGACAATTAAATCATCTCTCAGACAAAATGAGAGCACATTATATCAAGAGCAGCCACTCACTGCATGATCCACACATGATCGCCACGCTGAGTAAAGTATATTTTTAATACAATCAGAAGATAAGCTGACTGCTCAAGGTAGATCACAGTACAAAACAATCTCACTGCAAAGCACATCGTGATTGTTTTAAATTTATTTATTTTTTTGCATGCACTTTGCGAGCAGAGAGAGAACAAATGAGTTTGACTCAAAGCAGCTTCTTTCTGGAAATTATCCAGGAATAATGTACCACCATGTAATTACTCCGGATAAGATACAGAGCTTGTGAAAGATCATTTGTACTGTGTGTCTAATTAGTAAACCCTTCAGATGCTTGAATCTCTGGGAAAAACACTCAGGGGTAAATTAGAGCGGAACATTAATGAAAAAAAAAAGAAAAAAGAAAAGAAAAGCTGAGAAAATACTGAAGGCAGAAACAGGAAAAATGCACAATTCACCGCAAAAGAGGCGAAGTTTCACAACCCGAAGAAAAAATAAACACTGAGAAAAATAGCCACAAACACAGTGACTTTTCTCACACCTTTTTGACAGAGAAGCACAAACCACTTCCTCCTCATTTTAGCCCCAAATGTCCTGTTCACACATTTTATGAAGCAAATATGAGAAACAAAACCACACAGCAAACCCCCCATCCTGTGTCTGCGCTAAAACTTTTATGAAAATGTGCGCGATTAAAATAGGAGAGCTTATTTAAAATAACTTGTTTTTCAGTAAAGAGATCTACGCTGTAACTAAGTGAGCCATCGAGAGGGGTGGTGATGGCACCATCTGTGGAGGCCCAGACTACCTGCTGGAAGCCCAGAGGTGGAGCTCAGTCTGACAGCCCGGGCTCAGCTCGGCTCCTCGGAGCAGCTGCCCCAGCTCTCTCCCAGGGCCTGTCCTGCTCCAGGAGTACCACCAGGAATTGTAATCCTTCCCAGTCCCAACATCCGGAGCAGTCCCATTTACAATCCGTACCCCACCTGCTCAGGCTGAGCGCAGGAGGATGCACTGCAACTGAATGCGAGACCATGCGCTTGCAGTGCATTATCAATTGAAGACTTTAACTTCATTTTCATTCAGAGGCTTTGTTTAGAGCAATGTGATAAACATGGACAAGCCAATTACCTCTGAAATGTATGGGTGACATGTTTTTGTGGAAACAGAAGGTTTCCAGAAATTCAAAAAGTGTGCGTCGTTGCCGATGACTGCATCTGTGACTGAGTTCTTGCATCGGTGAAAAAAAAAGAAAAAAGAAAAGCCTGTTTCTTAGCTCTGCTGCATTGAGTCATTTCTGCCTGAGTGATTTCTGTTTTTTCTTTTTATCAGTTTTCATAGAGGATACGAAAAAAAAATTATTTTTTTTTGTTCTCGCAATTTCTGAACTTAATTTCATTCCACCTCCATTTGCTTGGAACGGGCGCAGACAGAGATAAGAGACCAATGATGAGGAAACATGTTCAACACAACCCCCAGGAGCCCCCACTCTGAACATCATAAGAGACTTTTACAGGCTCTACTCTCCCCTGTCAGCGCATTTATCTCCAAATGGATTGTGGGTATCTAACAAACGATCAACACAATAACAAGCTGAGAGCAGAGGACCATGCCTCCGGAATGTCCCTTTAAGCTTGAAAGCAGAGGGTTTTCTGCCCTTCTCACCGCTCTAGGCTAGTTAGAGAGATGACCTCTGAGTGCTCTCTCTTTGCTCTGTCCACAAAGAGCGAAAAAGCATGCAGCTTATCATAAACATGTGGATTTGGATGTAGCTCTAAAGTTTTCTTTTGAATTTTTTATATTCACATTATGTTATCCATCATTAATATATGAGATAAACTTGGCTGTTCACTCACTGACCTGTGTCTGGTCTGCCGGATGGCTTGAGTGCAGCAGCCGCCAGTCTGGCCATCATGGGTGAAATCAGACCCTTGCTTGCAGAGATCTTCTCCATAATGGAGGAGGTGGCAAAGGAGGTTGGGGTAGATGGCATGGCTCCATCCGCCCCGACTGTGGAGCAGCCCTGGGTGAGTGAGTCGGTGGGCATGGAGTGGGCCCCTGAAGACACAGCGGATATCAGGCCAGCAGCTTGAGGAGGTGGCTGGAGAGGCAGCCTGGACATAAGGGGGAAGAACGGGTTGGAGGTGGCCAAGGTGCTGTTGGAAAGAGCAAGGGCCACCGGTATGTTGCTGGGCAAGGTCTGAGACAGCAGGGTGGACATACGCTGGCCCGCACTGGGCAGCGAGGGGGTCAGCTTGAGGGCGTGGCCCGATGTGGATGAGGAGGAGACAGCAGTGATGGGCGTGCTCAAGAGGTGTGGTACAGTAGTGGACTGCTGGGTCGTGGGTGAGGCACTCAGGCTGGAGTTCTTGCTGCTAATGGCCGAGAAGTCCATTAGGTCGTCGTTGCTGGATTCCTCGGGCTCATCCTTTGGTGCCAGGAAGGTGGAAGAGAGGCCCATGACACCAGAAGAGCGAATGTGTCTACGTTCGTGCTTGCGCTTGTGGGAGGTCATCTGGCTGGTGGAGGTAAAGGTGAAGCCGCAGCCGGAGCGGATACAATGGAAGTGGTTGGTGGCTTTGCTGTAGACACAGCCCTCGTACTTGCATTCCTCATACTTATAGAACTTCTTGAAGCCATCTTTGGCATAAGCATCGTCCTTGATGTGGTAGCTCTTGTGCTTCTCAATGTCACACTTGTTCTTGAAGGTGAAGGTGCAGCCCGGGCGCCTGAAAAGCAAACGGGATAATGTGATCAGGTGTGGATTCATGGAGGGGATCCACATGATTGAAATACTTTACAGTGAAGTGGAATAATAAGTGGTGCGGTTCAGTGACACATCACCATCTCCAACCTGGTGGAGGTTTAAATTCTTGGGAGGTGATGATGAAATAATAAAAGTTTTTTTTTTTTTTATTCAAAGTGCTCTAATGATTTTTGTCACATGCAAGTCACAATGCTATAAAATTTAAGTTGATCCATTTTAATTTATGAATCTTTTTTTGTTTTAAACAATATTTGCCAAAAGTCGGTTTTAATACAGTAAAAAAAAAATCTCGAGGAGAAACCACATTAGGTCAATCCACCTGCAGTGGAAGTGTGTCGTCTTCTGCCCGTAGAACTGACATCCGACCGTGCCACAGTCCTCAGTCGCGCGAAACCTCTGGAAGCCATCGTTGATCAGCTGGGCGTTCTTTTTATGGAAGTTTTCATGGGTCATGACATCGGAGGTGCTGGTGTACACCTTGCTGCAGCCCACCTGCAAAAGCAGAGTCAGAGCATGGTAATCGAAAACAAGATCTGGGCCCAAAGCATGCATGAGTTTCAGTTTGCAAGAATGGTTTGTAAAATGCTATAAAAGATCAGATATACTGTACTAGATGTAGAGGAGGGATCTCATTGTGGTTAAGAAAATGCTAGTGGCCTAGAAATGGGTAGAAGAAGGATGTTTTCTCACATTCAAGATTTAATTTGTGGCAACACCAGAGCATTACAAGTTTCATCTCAAACCTGTGAATTGGAAACAATCTTGCTATCGTGACAATTGGAAAGTAAAAAAAAAAAGGAGGTGACTGAAAGAGACAGTGGCCGCAGAAGGCTGCTGAAAGTACAGTACCTTCCTGGCAAAGCAGCCTTTTAGAAAATGAAATTCATATTTGGAGAGTAACGGTGAGTCGCCACAAACTTACTGTAACTCTGAGAACAGATTTCAGTAGTGGAGGGGGTAGACGGGAGTAAGATGACTGTCTTAAGTCTTTAGTTTAAAATGCTCTGGTACACATGAGCCCTCAGAGCCAACAAAGGGGGGGAAAAAACAGGTAATGTTTGAATTAAAAGCAGCAATTGTATATCATCTGTGGCACTTTTCACCCGCGCAAACCGGGCAACTTCTCCATATTGAGTCAAACAATGAAAAAAATTCCTCTCGGTTCTTTTCCCCCTTAAATCAAGAGAGCCGATGCCAACATCTGCAGGTTCTCAGGGACTGTTAAAACAAGGGCTGAAATGTCCTAATAACAATTACGCTGTTACAGGGGTTTAAAAAAGAATATATCTCAAGCCATCCTGCGCTGCACCGCTGCCCTGCTGGTGAGAAGCTCTCGGCACAATGACATTGAAAATAAGCAGATGTAGAAAAAAATTAAACAAATCCAGAGGGGGAATAATCTTCAACTGGCTGCTTGGTACTAAAAGATGAAAAATGTATAGTTTATATAAACACCTAACTGAATTTTAGCCATGCCAATTAAGGAGTGAGAGAGTAAAAAGATGGGGAAAGCACAAGCAGCCTCACTCATATTCACCCTTTTTTTTTTTGTTTTCTTTTATTTAGCCGAGGACACGTTTTGCAAACTGCTCTACGAAGACACTCTGGTATAAATGGAAAAAGTGAGTTTCCACTTCACAAATATGTAGGTAAGCCGAGTGACTCTGAAACACCCTGAAGTCATGCTTATTTCAAGTGGCCTGATTTTCCAAAGTTGGCCGTAATTTATACAGAGTTGCTCATTTTTGCCTGACTTAACCTGTTTTAAACAAAATGATGTCACTGCTCCTAAAAGGCTGTTTAAAGGCACTGGACAAAACCAGTGCTTTTAAACGGTGCCTTTTACACTCTTTTATGGACAGCATGTGGTGTCTCTGCAATATAATTTGAATTACGAATTGTAAATTTACCTGCATTTATCTATATTTGGTGCTCTTTAACAGAGTGAGCAGTGGTTGTTTTGCTCCATATGTAATGCTTAAACATGTGGAACCATAATTGCATATTTGTTTCCGTGTTTGTGCATGTGCTTTCGTGGGTTCATTTTGTGGGTATGTGTGTAGGTGGAAGAGGAGACGCGAGTCTGTGTAGTGTACCTGCATGCAGTGGTAATGGGTGCTTTTTCCATTGAGGTGGCAGCCATGGTAGTAGACGCTGCAGTCGTCCAGAGGGCTGAAGCGCATGAAGCCATGCTGCAAGGAGTTGTCCCTCTTCTTGTGCATGTTGTAGTGCCTGATTACATCCTGCTTACTGGTAAACCTCTGCAAAAAGGGGAGGGGGGTGGGGGTGTACGGCAACAGGTTGGTGTTTATTTAAACCAGTCACAGAATCAGCAACAAGTCACTTTATCTCTGTAGAAGCAGCAGCTGCAACATGCAGGAGCCAATTGGCAGTTGGGGAGGGATGTGCGCACGGCAATATAGAGGGACAGGACGTCTTTAAACATGATGCATTCTGTGGTTATTAATTTACTTTGCATATCTCAAAGTTGCGCTCTATCCAAATGCAGCGCTTAAAGGCCCCGGGACTCTCTGAATGCAGATGCTTCCACATGGAACATAAAGTATGTTCCACATACACTCTTTGTTTCTGGTTTTTTTTTTCCTTCCTTCCAACACTTTTTTTTTTTTTTTTTAGAAATTAAGACGAATCAATTGACATGCAAGATAACAGTTCTGATGTTTTTGTGTCTGGAAAAATTCTGTTCCATGCAGATGGTTTCTCAGACGTGCACAGGGGAAAACAGAAGACAATAAAAACAAACAAACAAACAAGTGAACCAAAAAACAGTTTCCCTTTCAATTCGCTGAGATATGATTCCCTTTTTAATTAAAGCATTAACACTCACTTTTGGTGCAGGTTTCGCCTGTAAATATAAATGAATATGCAAAGACACCCGCCTTGTAAAATTATTAAATAAATAATTTTTTTCTTATAAAGAAAAAATCCCTCCCATACTCAGGAGTCTGGAAGGGGGTAAAACAGAAAAGTCACTCCACGGAGACCTGCAGCAACCAAATCTGCTGTAATTGGGTTTAAGCTGATGTTACAGAAACTGTAACAGGAGAAGCTTAAATCAATGAGACAGTTCTGTCTTCTATCCATATTTATCTCCAGTTGAGGGAAAAACATCAGAAAGAACGACTCTAAAGAGCAACTAATTGCTGTACAAAGTAGGGTAATTGCTTTGTGTCATGTGTTCCACTTGCACACAAGTAAAAAGCCGAGATCTCACAGCCATTCATTCCCCTGTTGTTGGTGTTTTCCCGCTGCAGATTTCTGACACACCTAAATTACATTTTTTCCGTAATCTGGCTGATGATTGTCTCAGATTTTCTCTTTTTGCTAATTTTTATTTTTTATTTTTTTTACAGATCTCAGGCCTGCACTTTTCTGTTATCTAACGATGACAGGTTGAACTGTGGTCATGGTACATTCGATCCATCAAGCCGTCCAAAATAGGCCATGGACAGAGCTGACTGGGAAAAAGATCTCATTTTCAGTTGAGTGGTGATGAAGGTTGGGAGCCACTTGCAACATTTATTTTAGGATTCCCACTAGTGTGGCAAGATGCACACTCTCTCCCATGTACAAGCCCATGAAAGGAGAATGTTAAGACTCAGCCAATCGCCCAGAGGCTGGCAGTGGGATAATATTCCAGGAGTGTGTGTCATGTAACATTTCATGAGTTATCGCTTTGAAAGGGGGCTGCTCATCACTGCCTGCCTGTTTTTTTCAGTATTGACATCCTGGGAACTGGCTTCCAAAGCATATCTGTGTTTCCATGCGACGCAGTAGCAACAGAGAAATGTGGACCTGACCGTGGAAATTGCCATGATAACCTGAACTAACACTCTAAATAATGACATGAAATGATTTTCCTTTGTATTCCTCCAAGAATGTGTCTCATCAGACTGTGAAGTGGGATTCAAGCAGAAAATGAAAGCTTAGATCTGTAATGCTTTTCACCACATAAACAATATTTATCAAGCTGTAATCTCTCTTGATCGGGAGCAGACTGTAGATTACATCTGAAGATGGCTTAATTCAGAAACTTGTTAAGAAAGGAAGGAAAATACACACGGCTCTAGCTGCGCGTGGATTTTTTTCTACATCTTTTGACAAATCTACCCGTATTTGTCTAACTCTTCTGGGCCATATGCTACAGCAAACACGAGGCCTGTATCGTGATCTGCTTTGTGTTGTTTTCTTTCTCCTTCCTGTGCCATACATGACACCTCATGGGACCAGGGCAAGATTAATACCGTGAAAGTGGATTAAAGCCAGGCCCCTTACGGTGGCAGTGTCTTCAGAAAAGGAAAAACAAAGAACAAATAGATTTTTAAAAAAGGGGCCATATTTAAGGATACTTACAATTAACCTTTGTAATAAAAGGTCAACTGTGCCCAAAGATGCCTGAAAACTGGATAGATACAAATACCCATAGGCTGTTTGGTAAACTGGAGACCAGCATCTAAGAGTGCTATGATAGTCAGTGCAGTTTACCATCACTAGTTGGTTTCAACCAGTGATGGTGGCCCCGTGAACAAAATGACCTTTTCTAAGCTGTGAATAGCTGTGAATGCTTGAGCAATGTTTAATGTGTATAAGAGATTAGGTACTCACGCTCACCTGGTAGTTACAGTCAGGGTCCATACAGTGATAATGCTCTCTGTACTGGTAGGCACAGTGCACGTGTCCACAGTGTTGACTTCCAGAGAACCTGAAACCAAATTATAGGACACATTTTAAGAGCCACACGAAGCAGTGACAACAAAACCTGGGGACACATCAGGAGGAAAAAGCTGAAGTTTCCAAAGAGGTCGGTTTAATTCAAAAAAAAGAAAAAGAAAAAGAAAGAAAGATCGGCAGCGAATCAAGAATAATTAATGAAGAAATTATTATAAAACACCTGAAACAGAACCAAATAACACAGGCGGTGAAGCTTTCAAAGGCTCATGTCGCAATTTCACCTTCAAGGTAACGCAGCTCAAACCTTCAAACTGACTTCTGCTTGCAACAATTTACCCGTCTGTCACACCAATTTCAGCCAAATTATCTCCATTTATTTCTAAAGCAGCCGTAAGAGACCCTTATTACACCGAAAGCCTTTTCCTTCACAGACATACACACAGCCGCTCAATCACCAAGAGCCCCATGACTACTTTATTTCTCATTGCTGTGAGAAAGCTTGTCAAATCAATGCACAGTTCTTTCAGGTTAACCACACTCTTGCGCTGCAAGATAAAGGGTCAGGTACCCTGAGGAGCAGGAAAGGCTCTGTCTACTTTGCCCTCTTCAAAACCCTTTCGCTTTCTTTTATCTGGAGTGCAGAAACCAGATATTAGTCTGGTTCTACATTGAAAAAAAAGAGAAAGAAAAGGCAGCTACTTGCCACAGTACAGCCACTTTTACGGTGGTGATTATAAGCCTGACGATGATGACTGTTAAAATCCTCCAATTACCAGTGAAAACACACAAATAAACATTTGCGCTGCCTCTGCCAAGAACTCCATCTGTTAGTGCAGAGGAGAGGGGGAAAAGGAGGCTAAGTAATATTTTTTCCATCTCTCTCTCTGTTTTTTCCTTGTTAGGATTATCCCAGAGCTGCATTTACAGATCACTTTGCTGAGTTCATTAAGTTAATTGAATGGCATATCCACTACTGTTTTTAAGTTGGCAGCGCGTGCGTGCGTGTGAGGCTGGAAAACAGTGACGGAGAAAGACAGCGGCTTTTGGAAAGGTCTGATGGCTCTTTTAAAAGAGTTCAAAGCAGAACCAGAAGACAAACTAGGCAACATATGGCCAAACTATAAATGTTTTTCTATACTATATCTTTCACACACACGCACATGCACGCTCACACCGATGAACACACAAAGCCCCCCCTCATCCCCCTGAGACTATGGCCCACCCCTCTGCTCAGTGCCCAGCTGTATCACTTTGCCTCTGGACAATTCCCACTTGCCGCGTCAGGGGGCCTAATGGGCCTCTGCTATTCAGCAGCAGATTAAATATTAATATCGCCACGATACAGAGATTGCAGCGCATCTCCAGTTACAATAGAGATACACAGATCAAAGTGCCGAGGCAATGGTTGGTGCATGAAAGCATTTAAAGAGTGAAAACTGCAACTAAACACTACCACGAAAGCTCTTTAAATCATCAAACTGTAGCGTGGTGGAGAGATGAACTTTTTTTTTCACCCCCCCCTCCTCTCTTTCGCGACACACGTGGATACAAACGCATTTACAAAGCTGCTTTTTAGTGTTACTGTGCACTCATTAGCCTTGGCTCTAAAGAGGACACTCCCCTGCTTCTACCTCCCCTCTCGGTACTACATTTGCCCTTTTTATGAGCCCTCCTTTTCCATTTTTTTTTTCTTTCCTCCCTCCTCTTCTTTGCGTTCCCTTTTTTTTTTCTCAACCCCAACACGGAAATTGAAACTGTATCTGGGCTTATCTGCAACCTCCCCGTGCATCAACTGCCGAGATGTTTAGACAAATTTTATGCATTATGCAGCGCAAATATCAAAACAGTTCTTGGCAGTGCCAGCAGAAGCCTCATTAAAAATTCCTTAATTAAATCTTCTTGCAAAATGTAATCAGTCCAAGGAAGGGGTTTTGTGTGTGTGTGTGCATGTGTGCGCGCAGAAGAGGATGTGTGTATGTGCGTGTCTGTCAGTGCCAAGGCTTTGATTTGTGCCCTTCATGTTATGGCTTGGAGAAGTAATCATTAACGCCAAAGCCACTTTGGCTTTTCAAATGCTGTTTTTCTTTCTTTTTAAACGGAATAAACAAACAAGCGATAATCACCTTTCTAGTGTCGGCTCAAGATGAATCCAGATTGGGAGGACATTGTTCCGTGTCCACTGAAACATAAGATACCCACCCTCCCGCCCGCTTCCCCTGATGCTTTTGTCTCTCTTGGTGTGAATGACTGAGTTTTTAGATCAGTCGCTTCCTCGCGTTTTCAACAATAAACTGCAGAACCTCGAGAAGAACGCGGCCTCATCTCATATCCTCTCAACGTCAGTCGCAGCTAATAATACAAAGTTGCACGAGGATTATGTTCTTCTTAATGTTTTAGTGCTTTACACACTGTGAGCATTTATTCAGCCAGTTCCAGTAAGCTATCATCAAGCCATTTCTCTTTCATTACCCCCTCATCCTTCAGATTCCACTCAGCACATAAATTTGAGTCTTTTCTTAATTAATTTACTGCACACAGACATTCTCATACCACTGAATAAAATGCACCATAGGTGGATAATAAAAAAAAGCGTTGCCTCTGTTTTCAGTGCGTTTTTTTTTTCATTGGTGCAGCACATTGAGGGATTTGCATACCTGGCAATATATTTCTGGTAGAGGTTGATGTCGTCGCTGGCGGGTTTATCTGGTGGCAGACCATTCCTAATGCAAGAGCAAACACAAAGGAGACAGGATTAATGGTGAGGTTGGGCTGCCTGTTGTTAATAAAAACAAACTGACACAATATTTACTTACAAGCCGCTCCCAAACTTTGGACTATCAATATACATTTTCCTGTGGCATAACAGCGTTTTCGTGCGAAGTATGAATCAAGGATGGAAGCACACACACTTTGATGCATGGTCTTCCGACCAATGAAAGGCAAAATGCAGGAGCAAAAGGACATTAATCTTTTATGGGGGTATTTTGGTGAGTGCTCATATGCAAAACGGGATAATGGGCACGTGGAGAAAAAGCTCTGAAAACGCATTTTCGGATACTCTCTAGGGGCTCGGGCTCTAATGTTGATGTCAAGTCGTCTCCGATCAGCCTGGACACAAACAAATATGTAAGGCAACACCGAGGATTTAACTGCGCAGGATCACGTTCGCTGAGTCGGTTTCGAGTCAAATGAATTAATTTTAAAGCGGGAAATCAAGGAACGGTCCTTTTTTGTCACCTGTGTTGGTTTTGATTCCCTTTATGAAGCTGGCAGCAGTAATGCCTGTATAATAACACTCATAACACAGTATTGGTCCTGTTTGCTCCCTCGCAGCAAGTGGCATTTAGCTCCATGTGAGCAGCTCCACACAGGGATGACCTGAGGTTAATCTGGCCCAGAGGGGAAGATACACTGCCAGACATTTTCCCTAGTACCCCATCGCCTCCCTGTATACAAGCACCAGACTGGGTCAGTTAGCCACGACTGCAGCTTCACTGAGCCCTAACCTGACAAAGGCCAAAACCTGAGGGAGGGGTGCCTGAGGGCTCTTGAACAGTGTCTTTGATAGGTCTTGACTAACTAGAGACAAGGTCAAAACCAATCAAACAGACTCTGGGAGCTGTTTCCTACTGGTAGAGCACACGACTGTAGGTTAGCTCCCCAAACCCCTCGTTTGGTTCCTTTAAAGTGCACTCGTCAGGCAGTGTTGAGTCGGCCCCTGTGACTCGCTGGGAGGTTAGTCATGGCTCCAAAGTAATTAAAGGGAGAGTTGTTACACCCTAGCCAAACGAAGGAAGTCAGTCACTTTGCGATGACTGTGCTAAATCAGTCTCCACGGAGTGCTACAGCGAGTAAACAGTTCATGCGCCTTCGCAACTCATCATGTCGTGGATCTATTGGGCGCTATGCGCCATTTCACACTACATTCCCGTTGGCTGCTGTGAAGGTAGCAATTACCTTTGCGTGAGGCTAACTGACTCACAGTAGCAGTTAAGTGTATGTGAGCCTCACATTAGCTCCAAAGGGGTTCCACTGAGAGAGACTCAGAGTGTACAAGGCAGACAAGGCGGTATCCACCAGCAAACTTAAAATGATAAATTCAGCGGCAGGCTATGTAAGTTTTTAGCAGATTTCAGCAGAGTTATGGATTGTTTTGGTGCAAAATAACACATGCAATATGTCAAACAATATTTTAGTCACATTTAACAAATTCCCAGGGAATTGGGAGACTGTAAATCAGATGCAAGT
Organism: Diplotaxodon limnothrissa; assembly: GCF_057381915.1. Classification (NCBI taxonomy): domain Eukaryota; kingdom Metazoa; phylum Chordata; class Actinopteri; order Cichliformes; family Cichlidae; genus Diplotaxodon; species Diplotaxodon limnothrissa. The sequence goes on along the minus strand of NC_140615.1, from coordinate 6,563,149 downwards.
GGGTAACTACTATCATTTCTTATCCAACACTCTGTATATTTTATCATCTTTTGTTAACTAAGGACATAAAGTTGTAGAATTAATTGGGTGCAGAAGGTCCTCTGTTGTGTTGCTCAAGGCTCCCAAATAGAAATATACAATTTGTTGCCTTAGTTCCCCTGTGAAACACAAATCTCATCATGTGAATCATAAACATTTTCTGTAAATTCTTTTTACAGCTTCTATAACTTATAAAGTTTGAGGACACTCACTTAACAGAGGACACAGTGCCAGTGGTGATGGAGTCAGTCTTGGAAAAGCTGGACTTCAGGTAGTCAGAGGCATTGAAACTTATGTGGCCCGCCTGGTCCACTGTAAGCCCTGGCGCTATGCTGGCTCCAGGTGCGCCTACAGCGGGGACACCGGGAGCTGCAGGGTTCCCCGGTGGCGTAGGAAGGACACTGGGCACCAGTGAGGCCTCGGGGTTTCCTGGCATTAGCTTCGGAATTGTTCTGATGTCATATTTTGAAGGGCGACCCACTTTGCCAGTCTTAAAGGCGATGGAACCGCCCATGTCAGGGTTGCCCTCACCGGGTTTGAAGGGGAGCAGAAACTTGATGTTCTCCAGGTCGTACTTTGAGGGTCTCTTGTAAGCATTACCATTCTGCTGCTGTAAACTCTCGCCCATCTTCAGCTTCTGAATAAAGAAGTCATACTTGGACGCTCGGGAGGCCATGTTCTGCATGTGAGAGGGATTAGCTGGCTGAGAATTACCCAGCTGAGGTGCTACTGGCTGTTTGTGGTCCATGCTGGAGGGGTAAATCTGTGCCTCGGCTCCTGGTAGACAACCAGAGGTCTGGAGCATGGTAGCGCTCTTATCTTGAGCCAGTTTTGAGTTGAGGTCGTCTGGTTTAGGCGGGGAAGCGTGCATGGGCCAAGGTAGGGTCTCTCCAGCTTTTAGCTTGCGAATGTACTCTTCGTACTTGGAGAAGCGGGCACGCCGTGAGGCCTCCTCGCTGCTGAGGGATGAGGGGTCTGAGGTAGCAGCTTTGAGCTTTTCAAAGCTGATCTTCTTGGTCAGCTCATCCCTTACCTGCTGGTCATCATAACCGAACATTCCCAGAAATTCATTCATGGTGTTGGCTGCATAGTCTCGCAGGGCAGACGCTTCTCCTGCACAAAGACAACAAGAAAAGATCTCCTATGTAATATGTATAATTCCGATAATTAAAGTTTTTCCATTAGCATATATTTAATGTGTACTGATCTGTCGAGCAGAGAAATTAATCACAAGTCAACCCATTGCTCAAGACATCTTAATCAGTAGTCTAATTCAGGTCACTCAATCAGTCTATGAAATGATTCCCTCTCCCTTCATACTTACTGATGCTCGCTAAAACATGTGTTAATGTATTTTTTCATCAAGTTTGCTAGTTACAAATGAATTAATCTGGAAAAGAGCAAAATATATTATGTCATGCAAACTAATGAAACAACATTCTGTCAACAATAATGCTCTATTGTGGTCATGCAAAAGGACTAAATTAACATGACTGCATCAACTGTGAGTGCACGTGTTCCTTTCCAATAAATGTTTAAAATAGCTGGATGTTATTTTTCTGGTTATTTCAAACGATAGCAAATTTGACAACAGGAAAAGTGCTTCTGCACTGCAACCTACAGCATCTGTAAATGTTCGTGTATTTATGTGTCTACAAACAAGCAGTCTGAGGCAATGCTCTTCCTGTTTTGGTTGCACTATAAGCCAGTCCTGCAGAATTTTGCAGGGGACTGTACCAAAGGACAGACTCACAGAGAAATCTAATTTTCTAAAATCACTGTGCTCCTGATATAAAAATGAACTAGAAAATTAGGTATAAAAAGCATGTATATATATCATGCATACAAGATACCTAAATACTGAAAGTCATCCAAAATATTAAACAAAATATACAGAAATCTGTTTATAACTTCTTAGAAATGTGCATTTATTATGAGTGCATTTAACCCTGAATTTTTATCTGATGACTCATTCTCACTATTAGTAGCCTCATATTATAAGCATTTCATATCATCACCTTATGAAACTTGGAATAACATATTTTAAAATAACAGTCTTACTGAAGTCAACTTCAGAAATGAAAACACATTTGCAAACTGAAACATCACTTTTATTTTAAGAGTCCATTAAATTGGACAACTTCCCCAAGGACACGGGCGAAATATAGTTGATGTATAGTTTAATTGCATTATGTGGAGATTAATTCTGCCCCATTAACTTTCATCCAAGTTAACGCATGGGGTCAGAGAGTGGGGAAAAGGCAAAGATGATTTGGCCTGAAAGCAGTGACGGACCAAGCTCTGCCTTAAAATAGAGGAGCGTGGATAGGGAGGAAATGGCGCAGCGAGTGAGACAGAAATCAAAAGAAAAACGGGAGAAGGAGGAAACACTTGTGTTTGTAGATCCAACTTAAAAAAAAAATGCTGCTGTGCCAGTTTGCATATAACACAGGAGGCAAGAACACAGATATGCTAGTAATGCAGATGATAATGTCAACTGAGCCATGTAAAACCTTTGGCCTTCTTAACTCAAGCTTGGCACAGTCACAGGGACAGGGTCCAAAGTCTTTTTAAAAAAAAACATTTTATTGCTGTTTTCATCAGCAGAGCACACACGAGCTGGCCAGAGGTAATATCACCTATCGCCGAGGTAATTAATACACAAATATTTCTGCTCTTGTCTCGTATTTCTCAGTTATTGCTAAATCAGTCGCCGTGCCCTGCTTTTCACATCTCTTGCGCAGCATGTAAAATAATCCCCAAATTTCCATTCACTGTGTTGGGGCTGTTCCACTGCTCAGTATGAAAGAGTATCCGAACAGATCGAAGGGGCATGAAAAATTTAAGAGAAATAGATCAGGTATTTGTGAGGAAATGCCTACATGTTTGCCTCAGATCATTTTATCAAATCTACCATGTTTTCACATGTACTCAAACCGCAGAAAAACATGCTGTATACACAGATTCACTGCACAGGACAACAGCTTCTTCTATACCTTTGAGTTTTTAAATAAGGTGTTCAACACATCTGAGTGAAGAGTCCTTTAAAAATATTAAAATTGGATTTGAATATATACTAAATTAGCACTTGTTGGATTTTACTGCTATGAGAGCGTCTCAGGTCACAGCATATCCATTTGGCTCTAAAGTTAGGGCAGAGCCACCCACACCAGTATAAGTCAAAGTTTAACTACACTTCTTCCGTGACTGAAGAATGACAATCAAAAATAGCACGTTACTATAATTTTCTGAGTTAAATATATATTACCTCAGATAAAGAGGTTCAGGCCTGTTCACCATTCCTTTTGGAGGATACCTGTAACTACTGCAAAGAGAGTAGTTTCCGTCATGAGAGCGCCACGTCCCTATTTTCATATTTCCTCATGGTATTATCGCCACTTCTCCCCCCCCCAAAAAAAATTAGCCGAGACTCTTTGTTCATCAGCGCAGCCACGTGACGTGTTATCAATGAAAGGCAAATGATTGGACTTGAAGGGATTATGACGGGGACCGACAGGAGATAACCCTTCTAAAACACCATGTAAATGAGGTTTCTACTCAAACACTATCTGGCTGCCTCTTAATCGTGTCATGTGACACCGAGTGGGAAACTGTGTATAGGTTGAATCGAGATTGAGATGTTCCAGCCCCCCCCCCCGTTAAATTAAAAGAAAAATAAAATACTCTCCCCCCTCTCTCTTTCACCTTCATCCATTTCACTGTTCGCTAACACGCCTGACATTTCTGTCCGCACTTGCTTGTTGGACTGGGAAAATCCACAAAGAAGTGGTTTCTAATCTTGACACTTCAAGCAAACAAAAGCCAACACATGACACAGACCTGCCTTGTCTATATTTGAGGCAATTAGGCTGCATTTCCCCTCCCAGATATGATAGCAGATGGGCATTATATCTCCTTTTGCTGACCAAACATGGCCATCAGTGTGGCATAGCTTCAGTGCTCGCAGGACTGAGAGGCAGAGGTGTTGCTGATGATAAAGATGCATGCTAGTAGCTATATATGGACTAATCTAGAGCCTGGATACCTTCTGAACGGTGTCAGTTTCGAACAACAAATATATAGTGTAAGCCACAAGGTTGAAAAACAAGTGTTTTCTGTTTCATCTGCAAACATGTTGAAAAGCATGCTTTTTCATAAGGTATAATAATTTAAATAGAGCTATTTATGTTCATGCCATAGAGTTTAAGTGTGTTTTGTTTAAATGGACACTGTTAAGCTAATAAAAAGCAGCTTTGAATAAATGACATTATGTGCATTTGTTTGGAGTAATTTGTCTCTCTCTCTCTCTCACACACACACACATGCGCATGCACGCACGAAAAACTATGAGGCTTCAAACTTCCTCACTGTTGGGTTAGTTAATTAACAGGCAGTAAATAGAGAGGACTTTGAAATAGCTTGAAATGAACAATAACCTTTTACAGTGAACCCAGAATTGCAAATGGAAGTCATGGTCAAGCCTGTTTGATCCATCGCTACGAGCATCTCTGTCATTGCTTTCAAAGTTTTTATTCATTGACTTTTTTTTTTTCCATTGACTGGCTTATGAGGGCTCTAATGCGACATCTAAATTATCTAGGAAAAGTATTCTGGGGTTTTGCACTGATAGGAAATCCGCACGATGCCTCAATGTGAGGAGTTAAATGTTTTGAAGGTCGCAGTTTCTCTCATTGATCTTGCAATGTTTGTTAATTACATTGTCACTGATGTTGTGAGAGATAATTAAGCCACTATGTTTATATGCATAATTATGTGCACTCCATATCAGCCTTTGAAAGACAGTGGCGAGAGAGAGGGAAACGGAGAGAGGGAGAGAGAGAGAAGGGGGGGGGGGATGTTTTAATTGTGAGCTGAGCAGAAACATGGCAATATAGATGCCCTAGTTACAATCAACAAAGAGCAACTCAGAAAAAAAAGAAAAAAAAACTCTAAAGACAAGATTTGCAACTGATGCAGAATGCTCTCCCTGCAGTCTTCAAACATCGGCTTTGTTGTGAGATTTAAAATAGTAAGAGAGCCGGTGAAGGGAAAGGTGCAGGCCTTCTATACAACAGTAATGCATATTTACAGACCTGCTTTTTTATGGCCGTGAAATAAACAAAATGACTAATTAAAACCACAAAGCCTTTTTTCATTTGCCTCTGAAATGAAACCTGCTTCATTTTCTGAGAAGCCCCTGCCCCCAATTCTGAATGAGTGTGTGTGTGTGTGGCCAGAGCCACGGCTGTACAGTGGGTGAAAACAAAAAGAAATGAAGACAAAAAGGAGCATGTGTACACGACTCTGAGGTACATACTTAAACCTAGATGAAAGCACAAAAACTGTTAAAGTGAGGTGAGCACGCACAAAACGAGACTTGTTTGTGCACCGCAACAACCGGTCTCACCTGCAAATTGCTTTTTTCCCCCCCTTCTTCCCCCCCCCCTCTACTGGCGTCTGTGAAGAATGCTTTATCTATTCATATAACCGAGCTCTGTTTTTTCATCTTTTTTACAGCTCCGTGTTTTCAACTTCTGCTATTACAAGGCCACCGTTTCCAAATGTGTGTGTGTGTGTCAAGTTTCAAGGGTCACAAAGTGTATGACACCAAACAGCACTTTCTTTAAAAGATTGTTTGTGGCGTTAACACACGCACTCAACCTCAGAGTGTGAAGTCTCTGCCAACTTTATCTATTTGATAATCAGTGAATTATACCGAGGGAACATCATGTCAATATTAAACAGGGTTTACTGTGAGTCATTTACAAGAGCACACAGTATTGAGAAATTTATTAAATGAATTCACTGTTGAAGCCACTGTTGTTTGTGGGAAGGTATTAAAATACTGCACTTAAGTGTGATATGCGGCTGCAATATAACTTCCCCATTTCTGACTTATTTGACAACTGATCTCTTGGATTTGACAAAAAAAAAAAAAAGCCAAACTCCTCCATGTAATAGAGGAGCTTGAAGCAGTGGCTAAGTTTAGTGAGCTTAGGGAAAAAAATCAAAGACTCAATATGTAATCCTGGGTGTAATATGAAGCTTAGCCTGGCCCTGCCATGCGCTCTTAGCCCTCAGCTGCTGGGAGAATGCATAAACGCCTAAATGCCTTACGTTGTAAGCCTACTCCAGTTATGAATTTCTTCGTACAGTTAAGTTCATGTTTTGCCCCCCTCTGGCCCGCCAGCTGAATCTCTCTTTAGAGTAATAATGTCACTGACTATTCATAATGTAACTCTAGAGTTTCCCTTTCCAATAATGGACACGCTTAAGCTTATGTGGATGTGGCAATGTCACCTCTCCTCTGTCTAAGCCTTTGAAGGCCAAAGGTAGTGTTGCTTTGAGATGTACCGTGTGTGAAAGGGTCATTTAGAAGACGACGTGTGAAAGAGGATGCTTAAAGGACACAGTGAAAATATACCTGGAGAGGAGAATGGTGCTTGGCGATTTTGGGCCTCACTCGGCGGCATGTAGGCGTCATCTTTTGAAGGCCTGTCTTCAGCTTCTTTGTCTTCAGGGTAACTGCCATCTTGAGACCCCGCCGCAGGCTCGGCCTCCTCTCCATTGTCTTCCTCATCGCTGCAGCCTTTGGGCTGTACCATGTACACGCCCTCAGGAGGGCCATCTTCGTCATTGCTGACTTTGAGTTCTTGCTCCTGATCGTCGTCAGGAGCTGGGGGCTCATCGCCGTACTCGCCGTTGACCCACTTCTCAATGGCCTCGCGTCGCTTCTGGTCCTCCTCTAGGCTCTGATTTAGGCTCAGGCTCTCGGGGAAGTTGGTCTCGTTGTCGTCGTAGTGGGAGCTACCGCGCTCGCTGTTGTCTGCTACACTCTGGTCTCCCTCTGCATTCTGGGAGCTGCTGTCGAACACCACCTGGCGGCTCAGCTTGGCACAGATAGCGTTGAGTTTTAGGCCACCTTTTCTTTTGGCGGCCATCTTGGGTTTTCCTGAGGTCGTTTCAGTGCATAAACTCCTTTCAGCTGATGGAAACGAGAAGAAGACAAATAGAAGGTTAGCGAAGTTGCTCAATACCACAACTATCTGTGTTACAGCTCGAGTAATATTACTTTTCTCTGAACGAACGGCAGCAGGCGTGCTTTCAGTGTCACCGGAAACATCGTTCGAACCTGCTTTTTCCTGTCACTAACTTGTACTGATTTTGAAGATCACAATGGAAAAATAAACAGACATATACAACAGGGACTGCTGCTATTAATAACATAAAAAGCACTTAACAATAACAGCTCGAGCCTGGAAGGACACCCAGAGATACTGTACATATCTTTCTAAGTCACAGTTCTTTGGTCAGCTCAGAGTTTAGCACGATGTGGTTGGAAAAAAAAAAAAAAGAGAGAAAAACAAGCTTAAGCAGCTGAAACCATAGGCTGATAGATATCAGACCCCCTACAGTAGTACAAGCTGCAAATACACGGCTACATAATCCAGCACATGACAGCGCTATAGAGACACTGTGAAATGTTATCTTCACTCTCACCTCAAGAGGCTGTGGCCCTGCCACTGAGTGGGGGGGCTGTATAGCATTAAAGCTGTCAGGATGTGGAGTGAAAATGCTGAGCACTTTTGGCCTTTTCAGAGCCCTGATCTCTTACCGGTTATTAAGTGGAGATTAGATTCAGCGACTGTCCTGTTTTCTCTTTCCTAAAAGAAAAACGACGCGCGCAAAACGCCGTCTCTGTATCTCGCACATCTTTACTTCAGAAGAAATTATGCATCTAAATGAGTCTCAGCGTTTTATTTTTCTCCCCGGCGTGGCCCCTCTGAACAATAGCACATCATAGTATGTGCTTTGAGGCAGGAATGGGTGGCATTATTTCAACCCAAGTGGGGCTATCTTTATAACATGTCCTGTGATGAGGCAGGAACAGCTGCATGTGGCATTCCATATCCAGAGCTACCTTTTTAGGGCAGAAACTGCACTCTGTTACCTTTCGCATTATTTCCAGAGCAAGCAAAAGTTCATTCACCCAGCAGCAATTTCTGGACAATCTGCAAAGAGGTTGTTTTTTTAAAGTCTGAGGTGACAGTGACTAAAGAGCATTTATGATATATATATATATAAAAAAAGAGGGTGGTACAATAACCAGGGGTTGTGCTGCGTGTTGCAGCTCAGCGAAAAACAGTTAAAGACCGAACCACATCAGAGATCTTTCTTCTTGCGTGATGGCGTATTGAATCTTAACTCAGCCACACTGTTGTTAAGATAATGCACAATATTGACTTACGAATACACCGTTTCAGTGGAGAAAAATGCGCGATATCAGAGGTAACAAAGTTCTATCTTAAAGACTCGATTCACTTTCTGTATCAGTGAGTACGAGCCTCTTCATTCTCCCTCAGCCATAAAGCCAAGCACAATCATGTGTGAGCCATTGCCTGCATTATGTAAATCACATCGGTGCAACATAAAATCCTGTTTTCATTTTCTTTTGCAAAGCTGTGGAATCATTAGAGGATATGCAATTTGAGGGAGTTTACAGATCACCCCCGTCGCCAGACAATGCACCCCCGTGCTACCCACACATGCTTTCTCAGTTACAGTATTTACATTGCGGGCTTCCTCTCTGAAACAATGACTTCAGGAATTATGTCGTTTTGAGGGGCCCGTATATCACAGGCACATTACAGCACAAATTTAGTGTCAGACAATTGCAGGCGGGGGGTGAAAGGGTCACCTTTAAGAAGACAGCAACTTTGAGAAGGTGGGGGGGGGGGATCAGCTGGAAAAACTATTAGGAAGTGGAAGATATAAATTTTAAAGTTTTTCTTTCTTTTTTTTCAGAAATACTCTCCAAAGGAAGATTGAGGTCATTTGGGTGTTGCTGTAGAGGTCATTCTTTCTATTTACTGTGTTCAGTATTTCATGCTTTAACTACCGATTTCCTGTGTATTGCCATTTCGAGCTCCTTGTAGGAAATGACCCCTACACAGTTGTTTCTTTCCATTAGCGCCTATTTATGTATGATTTTGTGTTAACAATGAGGAGAATAACTGGCGCACCGAGTGCTACTGATTCAGTATCTAAGCAAGCCATTAAACTGAATTATCAGACATCTTAAGCACATATTCAGTGTTTTCTTTTAAAGGTAGGGCGTGATTTAAAACAAATTAAATATTCTGAGTTTCCCTCCGAGGAAGAACATGCTGCGATTCAGTGCTTTATGGAAGTAGTCTGAACTATTATTTGTGCTGTGGGGTTTTTTTTTTTGCTATTGCTTACAATAAGGATCACTATGGTAACGCTAAGCTGTTTACTTCAAGTCGTTTGTGTGCATGATGCCGTACAATGAGATAAAATCTGTGGGGACTTGCATGAAAGAATAACTTTTCCCTCTGGGACCAACTCCCCCAACCTCCCTGAGAGTCCAGTGAGCGTTCTGCCTTATTAATGAATATCAGAAAGAAAAACAACACTGTCACATGCACTGGACATTATTTACAGTCTGTTTTAGCCTGGTGTGCTAATTGTCAAGGAAGGAGACACCTCGGTAAGCACTGGGAGTTGGGGGAAAAAATAGGCAGGTCTGAATTCGAACACAACAGCTGAAACTAATTTTTCCCAACTGCTTATGTTAGCGGTGACATTATTTTTACTGGAAACAGTGCAGGACCGCAAAGGAGCGCCATGCAGTGTCTGTATAAGGCCAAAACCTGAGGAAAAAGTCAAGAAGCTATTTTGAATACATTTCGACAAGGTCAGGTTCTTTTTCATCTTCAGTCAAAAATAAGCGCAGTGGTGCATAAGCGCAAGTTCTGCTGGGTCCTGCTTCTTCTCAGAGGTGGATGACACAGCTTGTGTGAGAGTCTAGCCCTCCGCGCTGACAGAATAACTCCTCCTCTGCTCCGAGCCCCACAGGTCTTGTTGGTTTTTTGATGCAGAGTGTCTGTTTGTGTGCCAGAATGATATCATGCCCAATCAAGTGGTGTTTCAAATCCTAATAACGCTGTTGGAAGTGCATTATTTGTGTGAACGTGCACAGACTGTAATCAAGGCTGCTACGGGTAAAAGGGTGTGGGAGTTAACAATGGTCGTGACTGCGCGGGGTCACGGCTTTACCTCTTCGTGACACAAAAAAGGAAAGAGTGGGCAGCTTTCGTTCCAAAATACGTGTATAGTCATATTACAGAGGATGTAAAGCCACAAGTGTAGCATATAGAGAATTGAATAACTCGACTTTATTGTTAATTCAGAGAGCAGCTAACCCCTCCACCCCCCCATAAACAGCCCAGCTCCCCGCAGCGTTTCAGTTTGTATGGAGCAGGCACACAGGAGGGGTCTGTATATAAGAGAGGTAGATATTACCTGTTTAAACTGAAGCTTATCTCTTCAACTAATCAAACACAGATACAGGGCCTGTTGTAGATTCCTGCTGAGTTTCAACATGACTGACACAGGGACAACCCCCCCACCCCTCCGCAATATCTCAAGTTAATTAATACAAACAGGGTCTGGGAGATGTCTATTCAACTCAGGATTATTTTACAATATGCAACAGAGAGGTGCATTAGCTCTTCAAAAAAAAAAAGAAAGAAAAAAAAGGAAAAAGTCTAGTTATAACTTCATGAACCTATGGCAGATTAATCGACAAGGCTGCAGCTCCCAGGGTGTAGCTCAGTGAACCTTTCATGTCTCTGGCTCTCAAGGGAGATGTATGCGCGAGTGTGCGTGCATGTGTGTTTCAGGGAAATCACTGAGCCACACACAAACACGCGCAGACAGTCTTGAAAATTACCATGTTTTTATTTTTGTAAATTTACGGCTTGCAGGAAGAGAATGTTTTCCTCTTCTACTCTCTTCCCCCTCCAACCCCCCCTCCACCCAGCCCCGCTGTATGGTAGGGAGGCTGCGGCAGCCGCAAGGAAGTCAAGCGGAAAGTCACTGATGGACAACTACGCCATTGCACCCAGACCCCAGCATCTGGCCCCTCTCTCATTTTTATTACAGAAGAATAACAATAAGCAGGTCGCCGACCCCGCCGTGAGATTTTGCCACAGTTTTCTAACAGTCGGTGCAGCCGATGCTGAGAAATTTCCATTTTTCCACATGCATATTTAATTGAGTTTTGTCCCAGTGGTGCGGAAATGATTTGTTTTTTGCTCTCTGTTCACTTGACTCCTCTTCGGAGTCGCTAACCCTGATTAAGACGTTCCCGTTAATTTCCCAGCGCACACCTTTTTTTGTGCATTAATGGTTCTGATCGTCTAATTAAAACTTCTCAGCTAGGCTGCTGATCACCACTCGTTGTGCCTCTGACCTGAAGTTTTAATTGCCGCATCAGAAGCGATAATAATAATTTTGAGGTTCTGATGATTAAAAACAATGCCATTGCCAACTAGTTGATAGATGGGGGTTTGGGGTGGGCACATCTGAGGAGTTTATGCAGAGTAGAGATTTACAAAAGGGGCTGTAAAGGAGGCTTTATATTACCAAGGAGCAAGCAGGGTGGGTGTGGGGGCTACTGCAGGTTATGTGGAGGGGGTGGCAGAGCATATGGAAATCTCCCAGCCCTTCTGTCCCTCAGAGTCTTCCTAAGGAAACGGGTTTGGCTGGGACTGGGACTTAGCATTCCCCACCTCAAATCTAAATCTGCCACTGCCTGATCCACTTTGGAGCTCTCCTTACTTGGCAGGTTTGCCAGGTTGGGGACGAGAGAGAGGGAGAGGAAAAAAAAACACACACACACAGAGAGTGCAAGTGAACGACCGATGAAGGCACATAAAAGATGACGACAGTCCAATACCTTCTGCTTATTTTCATAAAAAGATAATAGCGCAGTAGGCACGATACAAAAGGCACATTGTTCATAAAGTGACTGAAAGGAAAAAAGGAACCTGTGGTGAACGTTGTCTCTGTCATAAAACATGATACTGATGAGATATATATGATATGTAGATTACTGTCAAAACAGGAGAAGTGAGTTGCTTGTGATCTTTTTTGAAACAGTACTTTCACACTGTACTATTCAGATCACACAAACTGCAGTAATGATAGGAAATGATTCAGGCATGAAGAGAGAGGCTGCACACGGGAAACTGCCACCAGCACCAATGTGTCACATTTTGTTCTTTTTATAAACCACTGGATTTCTATTGGATTTTTTTTTTTAGGTTTAGTACAAGATCAATGTTTTTGCTGCCAAAGCTACTGTACACGCAGGCCGGCAGACACATTCATACAGTGCAAAGACACACTGACATAAAGTCAGGAGGTAGCTTTCTTCTTCTCCACCCTGCCCTCCCCCTGCCCCCCTCTCTCTCTCGCAGATCTATTTTATTATTAATCAGTTGGTTGCACATCTGCCTGCTTGTTTTTTTTTTTTTTTTTGCTGTTTTTTTTTTTTTATCATCAATAAAGCACTTATTGCTTTTAGTCTAGAATTTGACCTTGTACATTGTCTGCTGTCTTTCTGAGGCTGCTGACCTTGAAGGACCTGTTTGGACTATTTCACTTCAGTTCAGTCCACAGGCTGTTAACACAAGCCCTCAGCCAAGTGCCACGCTCCCGTCACACCGCCGTAAAACACAAACAAGACACTGCAGGACAAAGGCGGACACAAACGGCTCCAGTCACACACTCGCTGAATGCACGGGACAATGGCTGAGGAAAACAATGTATATTACGAGCGTAGACGGAGGACGAAAGACTCTGAACTTGAGGGCAATCAGGCAGGAAAGTTGAGATCTAAGGACAAATACGCCCTCCAGCTTCATCACAAACAGGGTAATTATGGGATTTTCCAGAATAGAGGACAAGCAAGCTAAAATGGTCTAAGGGAGAGAGAAAAAAACAATCTGACATGAGTGACAAGAGTCATTCTGACAGCTACGTACCAAAACAGCCAACTTTTATTCAGTTTGCTGCTTAGGGTAATTCATGGGACACACGGCCAACTTGTTAAAATTGTACATCAAATCTGGACTCACAGCTGGCACCAGATGATGACTTAATTTGCAAGTGTGTTGCAGGAGGCAAAAAAAAGAAATAAATAAATAATAAAAAAGGCTTTAAAAATACCCAATTGCACATGGCACCGTGCTTCCGCGGACTGAAACAAGGGAAATTTATTCTTGAAGCTTTGTTTTGGAGCTCTTGTTCAGCTTCAAGACACCGGGAGTGCAATTTGATAAGCCAACCGCCATGGTAAATGAGCAGACGACCCCTGTGTCCCTCCCTCACGGTTGCTGTTCTTGGTGAGGGAGCAAGGCAGTGTGGGTAGTACAGTGCAGAAGGGGCTCAGCGGTGCACCTCTCGAGGGCCCTTGAGCTAATATCTGTACAGATTAACTGCTTCAGTTGTATTTTGGTCACGGGGATCTCTCTTTGCCTTTGTGGCTTGTTGGGAGGGAGCAGGGGAGATGTGTGCCGAGCGCGTGTATTACACTCACGCAGTGTTAGTTGCGCTCGTTCTTCAGCAGTGAAGTAAACGATCTGCTCGCCTAAGAGGTCAGCCGCCCCTGGACTGACGCATGTCACTCCACATTATTATCTTTGGGACGTATTTCATTTACCAGAATCCAAAAGTACGCCGCTAAGTAAGTCTTCGACACCCTCTTACAATCACCTACCACCCTCTGTTTCTCCACAGGACACACACGCAGGCGCGCGCACACATCCAGTGTCAATCCTCCAGGGTAAACTCAGCACACGCTGCTCCATTAGTTATCAATTAATTCTGGAAATCTCCACCTGGCATGCACACGCCGACGAAGCCAGCGCATGTACGTAGCACCGGTCTCGACAGGAAGTCGAGGAGAGCGTGCCTTATTTGACTACGAGTGTGGGTGAGAGAGTGTGTTTGTGTGTCCATGCGGGTGGCACTTTTGTCCATGAGGTTAACCTTGATATGAGGCCCTGTCAGGCCAGATAATGTCAATCAATGACAAGCCCTCACAGATAACCCCTAATGTGAAGCCTAAAAAGCAAAGCTGTTTAGATCTTTAGACATGCCCCCTTTCACCAGCATATGAATTGCATTACAAGGAAATGAGCTGTGGCATTTCTTTAATAAGACTCTTAAGACATTTTGACAGCATATAAGGCCCTGTGCCGTAAAAAAAAAAATTAAATAAGGCCCCTGCTGACAAAGCCTCCTCACACACGGCAGCGTTCTGATGGGCAGACCCAAGTTCCTGTTAAGTGGAGGAAAGGAAAAGACAAGCAGGTGGGGGGTGAGAAGGGTGGACCTTTCCCTCCTCTTTCTTTTTTTTTCCCCCCGGCTCTCAGGGACTTCTTAATTGATTTCCAAGGTTATGTTTCAAATTTGTTTTTCAGCTACGGAGGCCTTGCGAATGAGAGCACGAGTCAATGTTTTTCATCAATTCTCCTAAATTCGGCCCGGTTCACACCGCTCGCCTCAGATCCTGCCGAACCCCACTCTCGTCCCACCTCCTTCCCTCTTCCACCCCCTTTTTGCCCTTTTTTTCTCCTCTCCTCGAAAAAGAAAGAAGGACCCAAGAAAAAAAATAGCAACAAAAAAAAAGAAAAGAAGAAAAGAAAGACGTATTTCCAGACAGGATGCCTGCGCTGACAACATCGATCCCCGGCTACCATTAAAACATTTGCTCTGCCTGACAGAGTTTTGTCTATTGGACTTTCTACGCAGCAGAATGAATCACAGGTGCCTGTTAAAATGTCATCGTGGGCAGCTTTTGCAGCCGGTCTAAAAAACAACAATTCGGCCTTTTTACACTCTTAAGTTTTTATCACTTTTCACAGTTTTGCATTTCAAATAATTCAAGGAAGCACAATTGCATTTTGATCAAAATACACTGTTTCTCGGTTTAAGGGAGGAAGTGATAAGAACGAATCTTCCTGCTTGCAGGAATTTGCATTTTTGTTGTTTTTTTTTCCATCCCATGTGACTGCGAATCTCCTGCCACAACTGCTATGCTCTACTTTTCTGACAAGCAGCATAGATGTGACTACAGGGTTTTGTGATCATACAAGACATTTCAAAGCGTTTATTTGTACCGTGTGTGGTTGGGAAAGTGTGGTTCGGTGCACAAGCCACTGTAAACATACTGTATATGTTAAGTAAAACTGTTGTAACCAATATTAAGTGTGTGCTGGTGTGCTGCATGCCTGTTTGCAGGTTTGTAAACAGCAGGGCATTGCGCTCTGAGCCCTCCTCCTGCTCCTGTATGTGTCGTGGCTGCAGGTCACATCATTTGCACTGAGATGCCACACGGGCCAAAAAAACAGAAAAATGCACACTGACATTTCAACGAGCTGAGGAAACACTGATCCACGGTGGGTTTAATAAATACTCCACTGTGTCAGTCGTGACAGCAGGGAAAAACAGCATGGTTTACTGAAAAAGTTCAACACGAACTTGAGGCAGAAATAAATGTGGCAGTTTTCACTTAAAACAGGAACATTTGTGTTTCTGGGAGTTCGGTGGAGGGAGGAGTGTGCTATGACTGAATTTGAAGGTGTGATAAAACAACACTCACAATAAGGGGAAAAAATAAAAATGAAAGAAGCAAAGCTGCTTTACAGGAAAAAAGAATGCTGTCTATTTTGGGTCTCAGTATACAAAAGGAAGTGCCGCTAAGTTGACTCAAACAAATAAATTTGCTTTTGATAAAACCACAGCAACTACTTTTGCATTCTACACCAAACCCACTTTGTTTCCTGCGTCTTTATCTTCATGACTTGCCACATTTGTGAGAAGCCACTCAGTAAATTGTCAAGCACAAACAAGCGAAGGCTTTAAAATGATGCAGTGTTGATGGCTTAAAGTGTAATTTTATTTGAAAAGTGACAGTTTAAAGGAAGCCAACACGGAGCGCTTGCCTATTTGCGCTGCAACCAGCTGCCCGCTTTACATTTCTGCAACATTAATATTCCTCTTATTATTATTTTAAAGTGAAAACGGATACTCTGTTGAAGTGCAAATCTGATGAATTACAGGAGCAGATTGCTGCTATTAATTATTAAAACCTATTTTATAAATATTCAGGTCTGTCATGCATCTAATAATGAACGCTTTAGAGGAGGTTACTTCCTGCGCGCATCCTAATGTGTCAGAAATATCGCTTTTAATCACACTCGTGTCAGCGAGTGTGCCGGGTTTGAACCTGCCGAAAAAATCTAACAAATCAAGGAAACTCAGATGGCCAACTACTGTGCTCATCACAGCTTTTCCGTTCCCGCTGTTTCGC
Organism: Diplotaxodon limnothrissa; assembly: GCF_057381915.1. NCBI lineage: Eukaryota > Metazoa > Chordata > Actinopteri > Cichliformes > Cichlidae > Diplotaxodon > Diplotaxodon limnothrissa. The sequence goes on along the minus strand of NC_140615.1, from coordinate 6,546,924 downwards.
ACGATCCAGGTTTGTCTCCTGCCCCGTCTAAAGACGGAGTGAAAACCTCCCAGCTCTCTGCTGCATTCTTACTGTGGTAATTTGAATGGAGAATAATGCATCGGCAGCACTCTACCTTCTGGACACACCTAGTCCCAGTGCTACTGCTGCCATATGCTGTATTGATACATATTCATAACACTTTCTCGTGTGTGTGAGCGATGAGGCTTAAATGAGTGTATCACAACTTCAAATGGGAAGGAGGGGGCGAAAGGAAAACAGAGAAAGCCGGGCACAAAGAAAGTTGGACAACTCTTCCCCCATTTCCTCGTTTCTTAATCCTTTCCCTGCAAAGAAAAAGTTCAGGCGTTCGAGTGCTGGGAGGCTACCCCGGCGCTTTTTGCGATGGATACACGAGAAGCTGCGGAGTTCCGGGATCGGCTTCCAGAAGCTGCGCGAGGCGGCGACTGTCAGTGGTTGGATAATCTGTCAGGTGGGCCGGATGGCCTCGCTGGTAGGATGAGAGTCAAGAGCGCCGTAGCACGACCTCCATACACCCCAGCAGTGTCTACATATGCTGCATAGGGCATACACACAACCTGATAGGCGCACACACAGACACACTGTGGAGCGCTCTGAGATTAACACTGTCAGAGCAACAATGATACCCCTTCATTATCTGCACACGGGGCCTCCTTCATGCACTTGCTTGCCTCACTGTCCTCTCCACTGCTTCTCTGTGGAGGTAGTAATTACTAAAGCTAACATTTCTTTCTCTCTGCGCCTCCACCTACCCTCCACTTCCCCATCATTTCTTTCTCTTTATGCAGCGCACTCAAGTGCCTTGCCAGCTTTTTGCCAACTGATGACACAGCTGAAGGTACGCCACTGTTGATGGCAGTACCAGTGTGACTCCCCGCGTGTATGTGTGAGCGCCGTATTATGAGATTATGCCCAGCTGATGTGCAATAAAGGCGCAGTGTGCTACCCCAGATTCAGATCAGTCAGCTGGGGCAAACGCTCATTGTGGTACAGCAACGGAGAAATTGCTTGATGTACCACTGCAGTATCTGTTGTACTATACATTGTTGGTGTAACAGGCTGGGATCAGAGAGATGTTCCCTCTTTCATGGCATTTTTCATTACCAACAATGCTCTCGCGCTATAGCTTTCTTCTTCCTCTCCCACTGGAACTATGGCTTTATCAAAGGTGATAGCTTGCTCAGGCACATTTTCTCAAACGTCTTCTTCAGCCAGCCATTTCCCAAGCTGCTCTCGGGTAAACGTCACTCATAAAAACTGGGGAAGATTTGATGGTGAGATCAAAAAGGGAGGAAGGACAGCGAGGAGAACGGGGAGACGGAGGGAAATAGGAATGATACCCTCCCCTGCCTGACACCAGCGACTGCTGAGGGTAATTCCTCCAAGCAGGGCCTCTGTTTTCAGAGGCAAATACAACAAAACGCGGGGTGCTGCCACGAGACATCAAAATGGGCGATTTTGACTTCAGAGGGTCTTCAGATGCTTGAGGACTTGTCAGTGTTGAGCCAGTGGGACTGAACAGAGAGAACAGAAGGTACCAGCAGGCTGTTAACAACCAATACGGGAACCACGCCAGAAAGATCGTCTCCTCCCAAAATGCCAGTCGGCACCAGATCACTAAAGGCTTCCACCATACTGTAATATCCCACCTGAGCACTTTCATCTGTTCAAAGTTAAATGGCTTAAAAGTTTATCAGCTGCTCTATGCCAGCTTTGTATGTGATGGCTGCTGTTTGCTTGTTTGCCTGCTTGGTTATCTGTTTATCACCAAGATTACCCCAAACCTACATAAAACCTGGAGGATAGGAGGAGTATGTTCAAGCAGTGTGGCCTTTGATAACTTTGTTTTTTATTAGTGGCGGCTCTTCTAGCTGCACCACTAGGATAAGATAAGTTCGACATGTAGGTGCCTTAAAGGCAGAAAGACATTTTTTAAGAGTGAAGCTTCAACAGGTGCCCCGAGATAATTTATCTGGAATTTTATGCTCTTTGCTTCGCATAGAGAGATTTTCATCAGCCAATCAAAATACTTGTTTTGTTCTTCGGAGACCTGAGCTGTGTTGTGACACGCTGAGAGGGATGTCCGCGTTTTCCCCTGTGTTGTTCCCACTCATTTTTGGAGCATTAGGCTGACTCTAAATAGCCTGGAGGAGATTAGGGTAGCTCATATTCAAATGCACTTTTCTTCTAAAACCCCACTCCACCAGTGGGCCAAGGAGATCAGTGCAGGAGCCTGGTGAGATGGTAGTCAAAGACGATTGTGTCACGTATAAATCAGCACAGAGGAGGAAAAGAGACAGAGAGGAAGAGTAAGAGGGAGAAAGGCTGAGGTAAAAGACAAACAAGTGTTGGCTCTGCTATATGAGTTTAGTTAGCTAGAGAGTTAGTGTGTGAGTTATGGCTAGCGAAGGGCTGAGGGACGCTGTATTTATGAGGGGACTGAGTGAGTGTTAAATCCCTGGTAAGAAATAAAGTCGTCCCTGAGTGAACGGGGGAAACATTTCACTCAGTCTAAGAGGTGCCTTGAAAAAAAATGAAAGCCATCCCTCTTTCAGGGGAAGCACTAGTCTACATTCACTAAAATTGCTTTATTCCTTAAAAATGCCATAGATCACATCCAAGTGGACAGAACCTCATATTTGAATAGAGAAGAGGATTCTGTGTGTGTGTGCATAATATCAAGCAAGTTCAGGAGCCAAGGAAAGGGAAAGAATCTGATTCTTCTAAAATTGCATGCGGATTTTGTGAGGGATCTTTGGCTAAGAGAAGCTGCCAAAACACACAGTGCACTTGTTGCAGTGCAAGGGTTCATCCAAGAAAAGTTTTCCATTCTGGTTTATCCAGGGAAAAAAGTAGGACTTTTTTTTTTTTCCAATTTAATTATTTGATATATCTCAATCTATTCTACCAAACTAGCTAAGCCGTTTTTTTTTTTTCTCACAGACAAACTTGTCTTGTTCTGAGGAGTCAGACTTGAAAAGCCTGAAACAAAGGAAGGGGCCTGGCCAACGGAAAAGGAAAAGCTTAACACTGCACTTTGTGCACATCCAAGTCTAACTCAGACCTCGCTCCAAACCCCTGCAGTAGTAATAACAATTATTACTTAAAAAGGCAATATTTTTGCATTAACTTAAAAGGCTATATCTTTTTCTTCCTCTCCAGCCTGTGCGGCCTCACTTACCCTAAGTATCTTCATAAATCACCAGTTACTGTTAACATGTACTCCACAATTCAGTCATCAATCTCCTACCAGGTCAGAGTGAAAACAGAGGGGGAAATGTCTGCTTAGTAAAATGTCTCTCTCGTGAATGCTGCTACCACCACCCACTACTCAAAGACATATATGTGTGCTCCCACACACACACAAACACACGCACACATCAGTTGAATAACAAACACTACAACCAAAGCAAGCTCTATGGTACATGGGAGCAGAGCGGTTGCCAGATCGCTACGGTAAAGCAAGCCAAATTCAATTCTGACCTCACCTTTCACTCTGCTGCTTCCATTTGTTATAAAAACAAATAAACAGCAAGTGTGAAGTTGGAGTCGGCCAACTTCTGCCTCGACAAGAAATATCAGGCCCGGGCTCAAGCGGTGTGCTGCTTGGGAGACAGACGCCCACAGGGCCACATGTAAATCTGTGTTTATGTTCACAGACACAGTATTTATTTAACCAAAAGAAGAAAATCTAATTGTACACAAGGAGGATTATTGCTCTCAGAACCGTGTCTCCACAAGGGAAAAAAAGGACTCTTTAGCCTTTCTTCAACAGACACTGTTTACATCAGCAGAGTGGAAAATCCCTCCGATGACAAACCGCTCCATCACAACATCTGTATCTAAACAGCCAAATCAATCTCGACCAACACCGCAAATTACCTCACAACAGATCTGAAAGAGGCGCACTTGACTTCAGAGGAGAGGGATTTATGTGCTTTTCAAACAATTTCTAATTTTAGTTAGGTTTATTTATACATAAATATCAATGTATAAAGTCCAACGATATTTCCCTCTAAAGCAAGTAAAGACCACACAAATTTAGGCATTAAAAACAATATAATGTACAGCCCTTAAAAGTGTTCATTATTTAATTCAATTATTATTTTAATTTAAACAAACTTTCCACCATTGACGCTCATAGTGCTCCAAGGCCTGGCACGAAAAGTCAGAGACAAAACTTTTGACCGAGCAAAAATGCCGTTAAGACAAATTTACATACACGACTGACATTTAGTGCACTATAGGTGCAAATGCGCACAAATATACATGGAAACGAAAATCTTTTTTTTTTTTCCAAGAAAATGAACAGTACACCTGCTATTTCCTCACTCTCTCACACAGACGTGCACACACTTTGACACCACCCACTACATCACTACACATGCGTGCCTGACTCATGCCAACTGCAAATAGTAGCAAACCCGTTCATCTCGAGGTAGCACTCAACTCCTGTGTGTGAGTGTGTGAGCGTGTGTGTGTGTGTGTGTGGGGAGGGGGGAGTGGAAGAGACAGAGAGAGAGAGAGAGAGAGAGAGAGAGAGAGAGAGAGAGAGAGAGAGAGAGAGAGAGAGAGAGAGGGGAAGGGAGGGAGGAAGAGAGAGAGAGAGAGAGAGAGAAAGGTATGTGTGAGTCTTACCTGGCAGCAAACCGCCCTCTGCGCTCTGTCTCACCTCTCCCTCCTGCCCTGGAAGAATTCTCTCCACAAAGCAAGGCATTTTCTCCACAACTGCTCTCTGCCAAGGCTCTGCTCTCTCTCTCTCTCTCCCCCTCTGTCTCTCTCCCTCCCTCTCTCCTTCACACTCCTTTCCTCTTTCCCACTCTGTCCTCCTCTCTTGCTGTCTATCTCTCCTCCCTCCTTACCCTCCCCCTCTCTCCTCACAGATGTCGAGGCTGTGCGAGTTTACCCACTTTACCAGTAGGGGTCCTTCAGCGCCCTTCTCCACCCCGTAGCCACATGGGGGAAGAAAACACACACATACACACACACAGGCCCCAGGAAGAGAGAGCCACTTAACGGGCGCCCTCCTGTCACTGCTACAATGAGAGCCCTCTGCAGAGTAGCGCGGCTGCACTAGCTGCGTGCATGTGTTTGTGCGTCTGTGTGTGCGAGTGCGTGTGTGAGAGATAGACAGGTATGAAGTGGGTGGCGTGCACCGGGAGCTGGCCCTTGGCCCTTTCCAGCCCTGTTGAGCTAGGCTCGGCCCTGGCTCCTGAAGTGTAGTACAGTAGAAGCGCACTCCCTCACACACACAGACACGCAAACACACTCATGGGCATATGAGCGCACAGATTGACTTACAGTGGGTTCCTCGGAGCCAGCAGCCAGTGAGGGAGCGAGAGAGCGAGAGATTGTGGGCACGCACAAGCACACACACTTTCACTGGTACGCTACACAGACACACACAGAACAACTGCTGCTGTTTGCTACGGCTGCTGTTGACAGTGATAACATGCGCTCTGTGCCCTATGTGTGTGTCGCAGCGCACATGCACACATAAACACACACATTCAACACATAGCAGATGGCTATCGGCTCTCATATTTCAGGTTTCTATTCCATCTTTTTTTTTTTTATTACTTAAAAAAAAGAAAACAGTCTTCATTGACACTGGCATGTTAGATTTGAAGTCTCTTAGCTAGTGTACAGTGGGGAATTTCTAGTTTCTCTCCGACTTGTGGGGCACATTTCACATCGCAATATCAATACTGGAGAATATTAGCTGTCCTGTTGAAGAATGTCAGATCTCCGTTTGCCTTTGAATAAGAGCAGAATCCCCCTGGGTGAAAATGCGAAGATCTAACTATAACTAAGAGTTTAAATAAGCTTTTAATTATCTTTTGTGCACGAAAACATGTTAACAACTCAATTAAAAGTGAATATTAACCTAAAACAAATATAAAATTGCTGTCTTAAAGTAGACAGAAGAGTCGATGCAAATGTTGTTCGCTTATTAAGTCATAATTGACACAAAGTGAAAGAAGATTAACAATGGATGGAACTTGATCCCAGAATTTTATCAAATATTGCCCAACTTTTATGATAGTTAATATTGTACAACAGCCCTGATCTTGATCGGGATCTTTAGCAGTTAAAATATCAGAACAGCAATTATCAGGTTGAGGCGAGTAGGTTTTTCCATTTATTGCCACCTGGAACAGGATAAGGGTACCTGCACCCAAGACGCGATATCCCGGACCTGCCGCGGGTATAATTTGAACAGAGGGTGGATCACCTTTATTTGAGTCAAACAAAGCCTTCTAATGACACAAAAATAGTCACGACTTGACAGACAAGCCTCCAACGCCCAATCAGACTTCCTTCAAAACGTTGACAAAGGGCAATAAAGAAAATAGGATGTTAAAAGAGCAGGACACGGATGTTGAATAAAGCCACCAGAAAGTGTACATACTTAAAGTCGTGATAAGCTAATGAGGGAAACAGAGCTGTGCTTTTGGTTTACTCTTATCACTGTTTGCATCAGTTGCAAATCTCCCTTGACAGCAAGACTGAAATCAAATACAGTTTTTTAGGCAGATGAAGGAAAGTCATTTGTATTTACAGGAAATAAGAACGATGCGCTCAATCATTATTCCCTTGTTGTGCTAACTAGAACGCAGCCCCTGTATTAAATGTTGGAGGAGCAGCACAAGGACAAGTAAAACATACCTTAAATAGACTACAAATGAAGTCACTTAACACCCACTCGTTCCCTCGCCACCCCTTGCTCTGTCTGTCTTCAACAGAAAAAAAGCCTGTGTTTGACTATCTCCCTCTCTGGTTCATAGTTTCTTTTGCTTTTTAAACAGCCACTTCGCCTGTCACAGCACAGGAACGGGCGCATTCCCCTTAAATGGCTCCTTTTGACAACTGATCTGTAAATACAGCCGGATCTGCAACTTCCCCCTTTCTCTCGCTGCTTCACTTTCTCCCTTCTCCTCTTTGCTCTCTCTCTCCCTCTGCCCAAACTCCTGCCAGATCCACACACACACACGCACACACACACACACACATACATACGCATACACAGACATGAAGGTCTCCCTATGACCCCCTCCCCACCGCCACAAACACACACACACACACACATTTACCCCCACGTCCCCCTCCCAACTTCCCCAACTCCATTCCCCCTGCCTCTATAAAAACACAAATATGCCATAACTCAGGCAGCGCTGCCACATAGCCTCCATCTTGCCCTGTACCGGGGAGGGGGGGAGGCCTCTCAGGAAGGTCACCAACAAATGGTTTTCCGATTCACTGCCCCTGAAATAATTTTGTGTATTAAAACCTGAATCTGCACTTTCTGGCCTGAAAGCTTTTCTAATTATTCCGGCGTCCTTGGGACAGACACAGATCCTTCACACGCCGGGGGAAACAAGCTATAGAGCAACCACTACAGCCACAAACACTCCACCACCACCACCCTCCCACCCTCTCTCTATCCCTCCATCTCCCCACCTCCTCTGCTCTGCTCTCCTCTCCTCTTTACAGCCACCTCCCTCCCCAATCTGTTTTCAAAGCGTGTCTGTCCTTTATTAAATTGTTTTCTTTTCCACATTATCAGTTGCCATGGAGACCTCATCTCTCGGATTATTTGAATTTCATTATATCTATTGATTTGGGAGCATTTCATCTTTTTTATTGTTTTTCTGTCAATTTTCGAAACGAATAACCATCTAATTTGCGTCAGCGCTGATTACGTTCGTCCCTCAATAGAGGTCGGCAGCTGCGCCGGGGAAACAAATCAATGGAAAAACATCATAAAACTCGAAAGTACAATCAACCAGGATATGGGTGACATTCCGTGGTTGCTGAAACGAAGTCATCAAAAAATATATACTTTTTTTCCCTGCGCCTCTGCATGTGAGGGGGTGCAGTGAGGAGGACACATATGTGTCTGGGCAGATATATTACTATATTTCAGCAGATAATATACTATGGTAAATTTCCATACTGATAACAGCCCCTCCCTGCCCAACCAAAACAAAAAAAATGCTTACTGTATCTAAATAATTTATGCAATTTTAGCATTTCTATATAAATTTTTTAATAAGCTGCTTGGAGCAAAGTGGCCATTAACAAAACACACAGCTGTCCAATGGGCTAAGCCCAGCAGATCAATTGCACTTTTTTATGACATGATAAAATGCTTTTAAAGCAATTTACACAAATATGGAAAAAATGACTTCATGGGCTTCATTTATTCATAAGGACGTGTATTAGAGGGGAAAAAAAATCTTACAAAAGCCAGACAGGAGAGATGGTCCCGGTCCTAACTGGAACGGACTTGCTGCCCTCTCCGCAAGGACATAAAGTTTCATTACTGATGCACGCAGTCAAAGGCAATTTAGCAAACACAGTGTGCAAAAGAAAACATCAGCATATTGCAAGTGTTCCTGTATTAGGCAGACCTTGCATGTTGTTTTCCAATTTTTATTCATTTTTATGGGGGTGGGGTTGCATGGGGGTGGAGGTGATGGATTTTTTTTTTTTGAAAACTCCACCTGACCAGTGTCACCGTGACCCGAAGCCAAGGGGAAGTAGCCACAGTCTGGCCCCACGAAACCAAGCGTAGACCACGCACCAGACAATGGGGCTTTGCAGCAGGACAAATGAGTACACACAACTTCAGCTGTACAGTGGCATACAGAGCATTTATGCACACTCATTATGTGAGAAAACAGGCCCACAAATATTCAGTGGATCTGATCATTTAGCATCTTAGTGCTGGCACACACACACACATACACATTTGGCACAGGAGTATGGATGGGGAGGGCATTTGGAGGCTAATCTTGTTTCAAAGCATCCTCTTCATGTGCCGACAATGTGCTCGAGCTTCTCCACGAAATACTGCTGCTGAAGGCCTCATGTTTGCAACACATGTCAACATTTGACAAAGCATTACTTTTCCTCCCAACAATATTCTCCTGCTCAGGCCTCTGAAATGAGGGCGCTAACAAATTAGCTTTTTATGTTTATTTGTGTGTGGGTGTGTCGTGGGGGGGTAGTTTGGGGGGGGTGGGGGGGTGGGGGGGGGCAGATCTCATTTTCTAAGGCACCAGTTCTCAACTGCAAAGAGGGAGGGAGAGAGGGAAAGTGAGGGAGACAAAGGGAGAGAAAAGAAAGAAAAGGCTGAATGTTTTGGAGTCACGATTCTTCTCCTGATTGCCCTAGCTGTCTCAGTTCTGCAAAACATGACCCTCCCCTCCCTCAGCCACGACAGAAACACGGGCGACTGGATAAACACTATTTTATGCAGTGACTAGATGAATCGCCAGACAGTAATTACAGTCTTCCTCTCGCCCCAACAAAACTCTACTGTACAGGCTCTTTCTCTTACACCAAACTGCAGTAGCACGTACTACAAAACTGCAGGTGTGTGACATGTTTGTCAGTGCCTCACCCAACTAGATAAATATAAATATTAGACCCTGTAACAACAATGAAACGCTCTGTGCCGCTTTCAGTGATGTGTTAATAATCTGTGGCTGAAAGAGGACTTGTGTGGATGGACGATGTTATCATGTGCAGTCAAACGTTGTCGGAGCTGGCTTTGTAGAGAAAGTTTGGTGATTTTTTTTTCTGCTACCCTTGCAGTTTAGGCTTTTCTCTCGTCGATGTAACAAAAATAACACGCTTGTGTTCGTAACTAAACATTCCCACACAGCGGCTGGTCGTCTGCTGGGTCTCTGACTGCATGCGGCACAACATACCCACCGCACACAGCTGAGGCCTAACCAAATTTTTGAAAAGGGATCTGAACTTGACGTGCGGACAAAGTCCGTTAGCAAAGGGATTAATTTTGTTCATTCGGTGTTGGCACTTATTGACATTTCAAAAGATCACTCCTACATCAGCTACGAGCTGTCGGTGAGAGCAGTGAAACACACTCAGACACTCCTTCTCTTACTCCATACTCATTCATCCGGTCAGACCGTGCCCCAAAAGTGGTGCAGTAAACCATGTTGTCAATGTCCGAGCTCTAAAAAGCACAATTACAGAGGACCTCGACTGAATAATTTAAAAAGCATAATTACTGACCTCTATCCAAATTCCTCTGAAAGGTACATTAAGATATAGAAAAGCACTGGAGGTGGAAGTGAAACTGAGGGGAAGAGAGAGTGTGTGTCTCTCCAGGCCTCCCTAATGCACTCTCCTGCTGTACTCTAACTTCCTGTGGACCCCTAATGTGCCCGCTGCTTGCTGGCCTGATGAAGACTACAGTTAATGAGGCCCTTGTTTCTGAAATGAAGTATCTCAGAAACCATCAACATGCATTACTATCACCCCCCCCCTTTGGCCCAAACACACCAATATCACCACCCCAGACCTCTCCTTGCTCCGTACCTTTTAGTGCCACCTCAGGTTCCGATGGTTGAAAAATAAAACAACAGCTGCTTTTCAGGTGTGTGTGTGTGTGAGTGTGAGTGTGTGGGTGTGCCCGTTTGGTGGGCTACTATTGACCTGGGCAGCCATCACTGCTAGGGTCACCAGCTCTCAGTTGATTTGGCTGAATGTATGAGGCTATGAGTGATTCTGGATTTGAATGAAGCGTCACAAGCATTTGTGCTGCTGCACGCGTGTGTGTGTGTCTGTGTGTGTATGAGCACTTTGGGGGGCGTGGGGGGTTGAGGCGGATGTTGAGAGCTGGTAGTGGGCTTGGGGGAGGATCCAGAGAGATGAGGCCTTTTTAATTAAAAGAAAATATTTGTGTTTGCATACTATCGCTGTTGGAACCTGGAACAATTCAGAGAATTCTGGCTGTTAAATGGCTTGCTCTTTAAAGTGATTTGGGGTATTTCAAATCCTCTTTGCATACATGCATTTTTAAAATTTCAATTATGCTATGCCCTTTTTTCTCAGAGAACTTGTATATTTTTCTATTTTATCAACTTTTTTCCTGCTATAAACCTTTTTTAAAAATTCGGAAGCATTATAAGAAGAAATTCATTTACCGATAGGCTTATTTATCAATATTAGAGTGCTGCTGTCTCTGCTGTATTTCTAATAGGAAGGATAGAGGGCAATGAAATAATTAGGCGACTTCTGCAACATCCTGAATGCCAAGGACAGGTGGATTAAAGTATTAAAACAATCGCATTTCAGTCTTGAAATAGTCCTGTGCACGACTCAGCACCATGCGCATCCGTTCAAGTTCAGCTGCCAGCTCCATATCGCCACAGGAGAGGGTTAGGGGAAAAAAAAAAAGCCCAATCCCATTAGCTAGCGTACATCTCAGCAGACCTGCTGGAAACGTGAGCAAATCTCAGCGATGATTATCCGTCAGAGCTCTCAAATGATAATACATAATCGAACACTACAGGGTTTTTTCCCCCTCTGTAATCGTACAGCTAATTTGTGTTTCCCCATTTAGGTTAGAATCTGGTCGTTTCCAAATAAAAAAATAACAGACAAGATCGGCACAGCTGCCTCTGCGTCTCAGGATACATTAAAACTACTGTCCTCCAATTAGAGGGTAGAGCATGGAGTTTCCTACATTAGGTGAAGAAAATGATTTAAGTGAAAGTTAAGACACAAGACCACAATAAGGTCTACTTAGAGTGCAAAATTAATAAGGAAAGTGCTTTGTAGTGCTGTTTTACTCCTACACTGGGGGGAGCGATCCTCAATTTAATCAGGGGTGTTTAACTTAACTCTCTGCCTTCATAATAAGTATGACAGTACTGACAAAATTCAAAATTACTTCTCTGTAAAAATTGTAAAAAGCATTAAAGAGTCAAAATTTGCAGCGAACGCTAAACCAATAGATTTATTTTATCTGTAAAAATGGCTTTTAAAATGTAATTACTAGAAAATAAATGATACATTTTCTGTATTTCTATATGTAATTATATTTAACCTGAACACAAGCACTTAAAATATCCCTTTTTAAGCAACTGGCAATATGTAAGGTGAGCCTTTGATAAAATCTAAGCCTCTTAGCCCACCTCCTACCATCTGTGGCCCTAATGTACAGCTTGCGAATGAGAAAGAAAGCTGTAAGTGTCATCTAGTCTGTGACTTAGAGTAACAAAGTCAACCTGCTTTCACAGCCGTGCTGTGGAGGTGGAATGAACCTTCTGTGGCAGAAAACAAACAGGAAGCAGAAAAAGGAGTGGGGACAGAGTGAGCGAAAACTCTGCCTTTCAGTCTCTGCCCGGTAAAGGCACTCTTAACCAGGTCTGACAGCTAACAGCTCCTTGGCAATTGGGGTTAGTTAAAGGAAAAGAAGCTCAAGTTTTGTTGGGGCTTTGGCTTCATAGATGTTCAGGAGCTGCTGCCCACTGCAGCATCAAAGGGGATTATAGGGACAGGGCCATCTGCCATCGGTGCCAGAATAAGCGTGAGCCCTTTTATGTCTCCGTCTATGTTTGTGTGCCTGTGTGTGTTTGTGAAAGAAAGACAGAGAATCCCTCATGTCTATGTACTTTAACTTAAAGGGCAGTGCAGAGGTGTGGGGGTGCAGCCCTCAGACTAAAGGTTTCCATCTCACCGCTCAAGTTTTACCCTTTGAATCAGTGTTAGGACTCAGAGCAGGTTCTTCACCGTACACACCTGAAGTACAGGGATGAATCCACGTCCATCACGGCTCACTAAAAACAGATCTAATGGTGAACGGTCTCTCTTTTGTCACTCAGGCACAAAAACACAACTTGTTTTTTTGTTGTGGGTTTATTGGAACACACTGCCACCCTCGTTTCCCCCTTCACCTCTCTAATTTGTTTTGGGTCTTGTTCCCGGCCTCCGCCTGGGAATGTTTTCTGCTCAATAGTCTGCTACCTTTTAGCTGAGCCGCCCAGTGCTTGACCTACTGCCGACACTTATTTTCAGCACTCTAATTGTCGTTTAATCACATATCAACCTGTCATTTAAAGACCCCTTTTTTCAAGGGGGGATATTTGCATATATTGTAAAACTAATTCCAATCGAAAGCTCCAGTGACTGTGAAAGTCTCTCTCTTTTACTTTCACACCCGCCTAGACACAGTTAAGCACAGGAGAGCGCAAGACGCACACACACAGCGCAGTCTGCTGCATCTCACCTTAACAGACAAAAACACACATAGGCAGATGCCATACCTGATATTCTCATTTCAGGTGGTTTTATCACATTTGTTAACAGTGTGTGGTGACACGTAACATGTTAGAATAGGGACAGCGACAGGAGTGATTCGGAGCGCACGTACTCATGTGAGCCAAAGCGAAGGTGACAGTGAATGTATAGTGTTATAGAGGAATCAATTAGAGTTAATAATGTATCACTCCTCCAAATGTTGCATTCATTTGTTCACACTTAGATAAAGCTACTGCAAAATAGGTTGTGCCGGGTTTGCCTGGCAGACTACACTACATTTACATTATCACTCTTATACATCGAAGAGCCATGTTCCACTTGAGTGGTGGCGGTAGAGTGGAGGGGTGTGTGTGTGTGTGTGAGAGAGAGTGAATCGTGTTTTTCAGGCCCAAGGAATGCCAGTCCTCAAGAGATCACCCCCTCTAATTACAGAGTGGGAGAAAGACAGCTCTTTGTTCTACCTTTTATTACATTAATTGATAAAACAGAGCTAGGGTGGAGCCTTCTTATGGGGGGGAGGAGGAGCAAACGGGGCTGGGATGAACTGGGGGGGGGGGGGGGGGGGGGGGGGGGGTGTCCGTTGGGCAGATGAAGGTGGATGAGAGGCTTTTGGTACTGAGGTCCTATTTTCAGAGGGCTCCTAATCCCGTTAGGGGCCTCTATGGTGGCGCTCTGTCCTGGCACTGCTTTCCCACAGGAGGGCTGGAAGCAGGGGAAGCCTGTGGTGTGGTGGGTGACAGTCCCAGCAGTGTTCACTGGGCCCAGACCTTAATTAACCATCTCTTCAGGGGGTACTGAGGGCCACAGTGAGAACCTATGCCACAAACACCAGCACCTTAAAGAGGAAGTGGCATCTCATCCACTGTGGAATTACTGGAAGCTCTGCAGACCTGTAATACGGACCCCATGCAGGTCAAATCCATAGAAATGTCGCAGAACATTAGCGGGGCTATTTTATGACTGGTTATTAGCCCAACACAAACTGCACAGTTGGTTGATATTTTTAATATCACAGCTATTCAATTATAGGCCTAATATTAAAAAAAGACCACAGTCTGAAACACCAAAGGAAAAATATTCTGAAATCAGGAGCGACTCAAAACATGATTTAGATATTATTACTTTTCGAAACTAACCAATCAATAAGTTTCATTTCTATTTGTGTGGGATTGGTCAATCTTATTTGTCAGCGGTTAAGTAGCTGTAACAGGCTTTGTCATGGCTGCAATCTGCTTCTGCTTGTTTAGGCTACCTGCACACAACACAGGCTGAGAAGCGCTGGTGCAGTGGCCAAATGGAGTCGGAATATGTTACAGAGGCAATTAAGCATGTTGGTGTGTGTGCACGCACACAACAGTGTCAGAGGTGCTAAGCTGGGCCAAACATGCCTCATTGAAATGTCCATCTTAAAACCACCACAAGTTTCTCATCTCCCCTCCGACAACCAAGATGCTTCAAGACTGTCAAAAGCATTTTCCACAAAGCTGAGGAGAGGCCAAGGAAAAAAAGAGGGACCTGCCACTGTCACATGCATGCCTGCGCGTGCACACGCACTCGCGAGGCTGTCAGGTAAATTAGATCTGAAAGCTGACAATTTCTGACCATATTTCCTTGATTATTTCAAACAAATGCACACCAGCCGCTCTAAGGAGATTAAAGTGACATAAAAGTCCCGAGTGGGAGGAGGGAGGGCAGAGAATCCAGGTCACCCCCATTTGTCCCCCTGCCTGACAGCAGCTATATCGCTATCCAATCCAATAAAAGTCCCCCCCTCCTTTTGCTTTAATTAATTTTACAGCTAGCTTGCTTAATTACTTTCAATCAAAATCCTCTTGCCATCACAAAATTAGAAATGGTTCAACTCCATTAGTCTAAATTCTTCATTTACATACACAAAGACTGTCAGCTCTTGCTAAGCAAACGGCCTCCTGCTTGATGAGATTGTTTTTTTCCACACACTCTATCACTCTCTCAGTTACACACACGCATGCGACTGTGGTGTTAATTTTTTTGAAAGGAGAAAAGTAGCATTAAATTATTTGAGCCCCCTACTTAAGACATTCCCTGCCTAATCAGGGTTCAGGTAAGCTGTCGTACACGTCACCCAAGGTTCTTCTATAACTGGCGAAACTCCGTGTCAAAAGAAAACTGTTTGACCTCGCACGAGCGCGGGAAAGCAGAGGAAAATAGACGCTTCACATAAGGGATAAGCTGAATTATTAAGGCAGCGTCCATGTAAATGAGGCTAAGTGGTCCCCAATAAATCTGCGTCCTTTGTGGCAGGGTATCACTAGACTGACCAGACTCTGGACACTAGTGACACAGTCGGCTGCCGTGAGCAAAGCAACTGGATTGTTCGCCAGGATGAGGGCCCGTGCCCTGCCTTGCTTCAACTTGGCACACAGGCATCCTCTCCATCACACACACACTGCCTAAGGCCTGCACATCATCAAGAATTAAGGACATGCAGATAGGGTTTGTGCATTGACCAAAGTGAAAACCCAGACACACAAGCACACCACCATGTGCGTGCACACACATACACACACGTGCACACGCTACTACTGCCATAATTAGGTCCTGAGATGAGGACATTAAACTGGTGTAATGCACTCACTGCAGCAGTACACTACCACAAAATATATCGACACTGAACCTAGATGCTCATCAGCGACACTTTCCTATCGCTTTTTCCCCCCTCTGTTCGCGTGCATGCTACTGAGCCTGCCCTGCGAAAAACCACACAATACAACAGTGTTTGATCTGCTGCACTCATATTATCTTATCTCACAAATGGTTTTCTTTTACAAAGGTAAAGACGTGCAGGGGGGGGGGACACTTTGAAATGAAAGAGGTGATGAAGAGACACTGTTCACAACTTAAAATAATTCCCAACTAGTAACCATTGACTGGAACAAGTCAAAAGAAGAGAAGAAGAAGGGGTGTCATCCATAATGGCCTCGCAGACGGACTACAATGCAGGTCTGACCTGGCCTCTTTGCTCTGTGTCTGCAACCACCAGTTTTCCCTTGCCCTCTTTTACCATTACCCATTAACACTGTTAATTATCCAAATCCATCATTCTTGGGGTAAATGAAGACTGCCTCTTTAATTCAATTTAATAGGATCATTTTCCAACCCACATTCACTTTAGCCCCAGCTGCCCGCCTACTAGTCCCCCACTGTGTCTCTCCCCCCCCCCCTCCCCCCCCTCCCCCCAATGTATCTGTGACTCCTTTGGCTGCATCTTCTATGGTCTGGCTCTCTACCATTGGTGGGAGGGGAGGGTGATGGGGGCTAAGGCTCGCTGGCAGTGATGGGCCGACGCGCTGTTGATCTCCCATGTCTTGTCTTGGCTCGGCTGGTGGCAAGCAGCAGTTCTGGGCTTCCAGTCTGCTGTGCACACTTCCTGCCTGCCGCACACAAACACCGACACACACACACAGAGGCTCAAAGTACCATCCATGTTCACCGGGGCTTAGCTAATCCTGTCACATCAGGCTAGGTTGGCTGAGTTGAGGCCTTTCTTCCACCCCGACTCAACACACACACGCACACACACACGACCACCACCACCTCCATGCACCTCCCTGCTTTGCCACCACTTCTTCACTGACTCCTGTTACTCACTTTCTCTCTCTCTCTTACCTTTGTTTCATTTAACAAGGTCACACTTGGCCAACTATGGCATGCAAGTGATGAGACGGGACAGCTGACGAATCTCTGAGTGTTCCTGTGCGATCTTATGGCTAATGACATCACAATATATTTTTATATTTCCATTTTTTTAAACAGCAAAAATACTGTGGTTTCTTTGCAAACAGACTGCATGCAACTTGCACTGCCATGCAATCTAATGGGTTTTAAAGAGGCCATCTAATGATGGCTGTTACAGTAAGAGACAGGCATGCATGTCACCTGTTGTGATGGCACGCCACCAAAATTTGTTTATAAAATATACAGGTCTCATTTTGTCTTTTCTTTCCTGTTGTGTGTACAGTGTGTGTAGTGGTATCTGTATCAAAACAGATTTTCCATGCAATTACAGCCATACCATGAGTGACTTCAGGCTGCGTATTGCATGGCTTCTCCAATTTTCCTAACTGAGAAGTGTCTGAAGCTTTTTTTTAAACATCCATTAGAGTTTAAATAAAATAATACATCAAATACAGAAAATAAAGTACACGATTCCATGCTTGAAAAGAAACACTGAGCGCACGTTAACGCGCCACAAAGGCCATCCTTTGAATTCTCTGAAGAATTTGTTAAATATTAGCTCCTCTTATCCCATTATTCAGCGTGTGGGTAAATTTGCCCCCATTTCCACAGTACACCCCCCCCTTTATCCCCTGAGACTAAACACACTCAAACCCACACATACATATGCACACAGTGCTCCCTTTACAAGTTTCCCAGACAGAGACAGACTCTGGGAGAGTTTCAAATGATTTTAGCCATGATTTAATTTGGTTTGTTAAAGGGTGATGTCAGCACAATGGGAGACGAGCCTCTAAATCCACTACATTCACCCAAAACGCGCAGATGAGATAATCACTGGTGACGTCTACGAAAACACTTATTATATTTGCCCATCGCCTGGCTGAAGCTGTTAAAACTCATCAGCGTTATTCCCTTTTTTTTTCTCTGGGAAAGAGAAAATAGCTCAACATATAGTCGAAACTGTCACCCCCTTTTAAAGAGACAGCGGCGACTCTGTTGTGGCTGCGGACAGAGTTTAGAAAAGACAGGACGGGCCCATCAGAGATCCATTCAATATTCAATTTGTTTGCACCCAATACTAATTACATAAAACATGCACCACTTTTTCCTTTTTTCTTTTCTGGTTCTACCGAGAACAACAATGTCAAGGAAGCTCCAAGTGTGTGGCTGCATGTATGCATTGCTTGTTAGAAATATGTAATAGTACCACGCAAGAAACTGCATGAATGAGTACTGCTGCTCCCTTAACTTGTCCACACATCTCGCAATGGCTTAGGGCTGGCAAGGTAGCGGGGGAGATAAGAAATGG
The DNA here is from genome assembly GCF_057381915.1 of Diplotaxodon limnothrissa. Taxonomy (NCBI): domain Eukaryota; kingdom Metazoa; phylum Chordata; class Actinopteri; order Cichliformes; family Cichlidae; genus Diplotaxodon; species Diplotaxodon limnothrissa. Next base: position 6,528,794 of record NC_140615.1, on the reverse strand, counting down.
ATCAACGTGAGCCTTTCTCATAGCTTAATTTATTTTAAATCCAAGCCCTGTTTACACATGGCACACCGAGAGGCCTTGTCAGCTCTAACTAGCATTGAGATATTTAAAACCATTAACGCTGTACAGCGGCAGCCTGAACCTGTATGACACAAGCTGCTGCTGTATGAGGCAAAGCCAGAAGTCTAACTGCTACAGATTCCACTTTCAAACAAAGCGTAGCTACAAAACTCTTATCAGACACTCGGATATTATGATAATACCTCAACCTGCCTTTTTTTTTAATGTGAGGAAAAACGTAAAAACTACACATGCATTAAAAGGAGTTATTATTATTCCTAATTTAGTGTATATTTAGCACAGCGGCTAATCCCACAGAGGCAAGGGTCAGAATATGAAACGCACAGGCTATCTACCTCCCAACAGGATAGCCTCGTGGATCAGCAGTGGTAGCCATGTTGACCCGCCCAGTTATTAAAGAGGCTAATCTGTTCAACATGTCAATGTTAGCACTTTTAGCTGCGATTAATAAAAGAAGACCCCAAGAGTGCTGTGTGTGCTTTTTCAGTGCCCCAGGTTGTTTTCATTTGGTTTGTATTTTTAGTGGTTTTCGCTGTTTGGTAATTCAACAGTCCTCTTTTCTCCTATTAGCATAAACAGTGTAAATTATTAACTTTGTTAAAAGAATTATAATCAGCCATGAATCCTTAGCTCTGTAGTACTTTTGTGTGTTTTTGCCCGCTTTCTGCCACTGGCAAAGACTCACAATGGCATTGCAGGCATCATTAAAGCGAATGTAACTTTATATTTTATAGATATGGAACAATGCGCACGCGATGCCTGACTTTGTGGCCGTTTCTTCTTAAAATGTATGGTCTGGTGGCTTTCACAGGCCAGCAGCAGCAGAACTGCTCTCTAACAGACTTGCTTTCTAAGTGCCTGGTGCTGTGTCTTAATTTGTAATCTAGTCAAACCAATTGTCCGCTAGCTAAAAAGGTCACCGAGACAATAGACTACACAGCCTCCCACAATGTAGAGAAAGCCCAGGGTGTCTTCTGTAGCTTTTTAACCAAAGATGTAATTAAGACACCTTCATCTTCCTGGGTGAGAAGGGCACCAACAAGCGTCTGCTGGAAACGCAGGAGGAACTCCACATTGCTGGAAACGGCAGATGTGAGACACAAGAAAAAGAAAAAAAAATCACTCGTCTCTAAAGTGGAGCGTCACCCCTGAAGACATCTGGTAAGGGTACCTGCTCGTGCAGTCAGTGTGTGATTTTATACATCGGGACGGCGACTGTGGCAAAGCAAGCTTGTTGGGAAAAACTGAGTAATGCAAAGCAACACAGGAGAGGCAGAGGGGGGACTTAAAGGACGTGATTTATCTGGGCTTGATTGCGTGTTAATCGAGGTTACGTGTATTAAGTGGAATCTAATTGGAACAGACACTGGCAGTCTGACAGATCGACATGATGCAGATGGATTGAGGGGGAGGCGGAGAAAGGGGGGAGCGAGGGAGACAGGGAAAGGGAGAGAGAGGCATAGTGCAGTTGAGAAGAGAGGAAAACAGAGGCAAATAAACGTATCATTTTGTTCCTTTACGTGGCCAAACACCAAGAGTTTTATGATACCCAACATTAAAAGAGAGCCTCTGAAACCGTCCAACCATATAAGCGAAGACACGTCTCACGTGCGTGTCGTGATTGGCGGCTGATGAAACGTGTAGAGGAGGACACACACGAGTGAGATTTTGAGTGACAGGACACAGCACTGGAATCCGCCCTCCCCCCTGCAGTTGCCACAAACAGTCATTTCTGCTTTATTGGAAATGAGAGAAAAAAAAAATACCCCTCCTAAAAAAACTCGAGGTAAAGAGGTCGAGTGACAGCTGCCGGAAAATTTCCCACCTCGACGAGGGGACGAGCAACTGTTCCACCGGTTCTTATGACTCTTTGCTTCCCCCTGACAGGCGACAACTGTTTCGAAGGCCCTCTCCCCAAATCTGAGGCTGAATGACGCTTTCAGTGTTACCAGAGTAAAAAAGAGGACCACCTGTTAAGGTCAAGCAACTGCTAACTCACAGCCAGTGGGAGGGGATAGTGAAAAGGGTCCAAAAAGACAAGAAAAAGACTCGGAGCTGAACATACAGTGTTGCACTGAGACAGCTTCTATTGTGGCGTTCCTCTGAATTGGTCAGTGTGGCTATAATTGGTAACGAAGGGATACAAAGTGTGAGTGACAAGAGAGGCCTCAAAGCAGCAAATGGCCCAGGAGCAAAAATGACTGTCACAGCGTCATTATCTAAATCAGGGTTAAAAATACAGTAGTTCCCAACAAAGGGGTCACTTCTACTGATATGTGTGTGTTTAAAGAAACTAAAACTGGACGTAAGAGGAAGACATACAAGGAGAAACGACAAAGCGGGCAACTATGGGCATAATTCAGGGGAGGTTTGCAGGACGCTACAGCACTCGAAACTTCACTCATCAACACAAAATGCCTAAATTGTTCTCGACGTGATCCCGTCATAGCAAAGAGACAGGGGAGTTGTTTCGGTCATCCGTTGATTTGATCCATTATGACTGTTACACTAATGGCATTAATAAGGGCAAAATTGCTATTTTGAAACAGAATTTTCATCCTCTTCATTTGGCTAACCTTATCGCCTCTCTACTCTTCCTACATGGAAGCCGGTGACTGTGACTGTGCGTGTGTGTTCGTGAGTGCGTCTCTGCCCCCACCATGTAATGGCTATAAGGTCATCTCTATTTTCCAGGCTTGGTGTACAATGTCGTTGGATTGCAACATTTTGCATGGTTAAAAACAACAAAACGAGCTTTGATATTTGACTCCCTGCTATTTTCGATATGTGGCCCAAACCTCATTTAACGGCATCACAGTGTATGTTTGAAAAAGTTGCAAAACTAAGTCGTGTTTGCCTAAACATTCAAAAGGACGACACTGTCTTACAGTGAGCGCATTTGAAACCGGCTTTTAAAAAGTACATTAAAATGATCGTGTCCTTGAAGGGTGCATTTAATTTACTGTAAACTTCATTGTATCAGTACACAGAATGCGTGGGCATGTTTTCTGCCTATTTGTGCTGAATGTCAGTACTTGTGGTACTTGTGTGTATGTTCAGCCCTCATCGGCCTCTAACATTGAGAGGAATGACACTCTGTGATCAAGGACATGAATTGCTCATTGATTTTTAGGGGCCAGCTTAACTATCCATTCCAATTGATTTTTAGCTTTGCTGGGTGTGCGAGTTATGGCAGTTTTAATGTATCATCTGTATGTGTACTCATCACCCTCTGCAAGAGGATTTACAATAGTCTGCGGATAATGCATATACAGCACCATGTGCAAACGTGGGACAGGGACTTTATCCTTTTCTGCTGCTTTTTCTTTTTATTATTATAAATTCCAAGAAGCAGAAACCATAAAACCATATTTTTATAATAGGTGGAAAAAAAGAATCACCTTGGTTATTATCTGCTCCAGGACTTAGTAAATGATCTATTGGGAATATACAGCATTGTTTTTTATCTTGATACATTCACGGAAAATAAAACCAAAGCGTGTGAATGAACTGTAATCCTCTTTAATGCTAATCAGTGTTGTTTAGAGCGTTCATGTCAGCTTTCACTTCCACATAGCCACAGTAACCAGAAAAAGAGTTGAAATTGCAAATGGACTCATGCTCTACAAACAGAAGCACTATGGCTTTGCCACAAACCATCACCATGAAAAAAATTTAGTACATTTTTTTACTAAATTTTAAAATATATACACACATATTATATATATATATATATACACACATATTATATATATATATATATATATATATATATATATATATATATATATATATATATATATACACACACACACACACACACACACACACACACACATATATACATATATATGTATGTTTGACACTATTTTAGTTCTTTACATTTAGAAGGCGGTTGTCAAAAGAAAAACAAAAAAAAACCTCACATTACCACGAATTAACAATTCATATAAACTATTAATAATCAATGATTTGGTGATGTAAGAGACAAAGTCAGAGCAATGTGATCCAAAAGGCAGTCTAAAGTCATCTGTCAGGTAGAAAGTCATTAAAATAGGGGCTCGTTTTCCTGTACCAAGCTTAGGTTTCACTGAGGCAGGGATACATTTCTATTCTTCAGCAAAAGGCTGCGCGCTCTCATATGATATCATCTCTTTCAGAACATTACTCTCAGTGGCTTGTCTTTTTTGTCTTTTGTGTTTTTCTTCAATTCAAATTGCCCTTTTTTCCAAATGGTTTTGGGTGAAGCAGGCCTCTGTGTGAGGTAACTGCCTTTTGTTCAGTGAAAAGGACTGCATAAAGCACACTTTACTCCATGCTTTAAAAAAACAAGCCTGCTTAATTAATGTTTTACAAGTGCTGCTGTATTCTTAGTTAAAAAAAAAAAAAAAAAAGCCTCTATCAAAGCCGGCAGGTTCAGATTACGTACCCTAATTGAAATTCTGAATTTCTAAGCCAACTTCTTTTTTCCCTGCTCCCGCTCTTTCTCCCTGCACACACAATAAAGCCTAGTGTTTTGTAGTCCACAAATGACATCAAATCATCTAAGTAATATGGGCTTTTCTTTTTTTTTTCCTGTATTCTCATGTTCTGGTAGTGGGTTCATGAGACAGCTTAATAAAGCAGTAAATGCTTGGGGAAGCCTGAGAGCCTACTGTGTACGGGTGTATGTGTGTGTGTACCCATGTGCACACGCGTGCTCTTGTGTTTTACCTCCACCAGGGACCTCAAAGCAGAAGGCAAAGCCTGGTTCCACACACTCAAGCAGATTTTCCAAAAGAATAAAGCAAGAATAAAGCCGGAGAACAAAAGAGAATGACTAATACAGAAACCAAAGCCAAAAGTAAGACACTTATCTCATGGGTTGACATTCATAGAGCCCATATTAATGCAGTCTGAGCTAAATGAATACAGCATAATTTACAGGTTATACATGCATTAGGTGCTGGAGGAAGGCAAGCTGTGTGAACAGCTGCAGGTGTGGGAGCAGCCAGGCTGAGGCTGAGTTTGGACAAGCATCACAGACACCAAATGGCACAATAGAGGAAACATAGGTTTCTATGTGCTGGTGACAATGATCTAAGATGTAGTTGGAGACTGACTCCACAGGGACATGGGGGGAAAATGCTTTTTGCTCAGCTCGCAGCATATATGCACAAACATTTGTTTCAAAGGGAAAATTTCAACCTTTCCTACCATCACTGATTATCTGGCAGGTAAGTGTAGCAGGTGATTACATAAATTACAGAGTTTAAAAAAATGTCATCCCTGATAACCTTTGTTCTAAGTTAATCATTGCAGCAAAAGAAAATTGCTTCTCTCCTCTTTTATATTTACCCAAACTCCCCCTCTTTCAGCGGGGTATTATTTTATTGGCTTGTTTTGCAAGCATTATAACTTTGCATTCTTCTCCCAAGGTCAGTTTCTACTGTGCCACAAGGACTATTTACACATGGGGCTTTTTCAGGTCAGTTCCATTGTATTTACATCAAATAATTTTTGATAAGGGATGTAAAAGACCTATAAACCCAACATCATAAACAGGAGAGGTGTAGCTGAAATAAGGACAAAAGATCAACGGCTGAATTTTTCCTTATCTTAGACACGTTGATATTTTTGAGTCAACTCTCGTCACTCCCTCACCAACCCCCGCTTCGCTCTCTCTCCCTCCGCTGAGTGGGAGCGTGGACTTGTTAGATTTAGTCCAATGGCTTCCCAGTGCGGCCAGCGAGCGAGCTCTTGTTTCATAGAGAAGCAGCTCCCCTGTTATCTCCCTAGCACTATAATCACTTAACAAAGACTTGGGCATTTGCACAAATTAAAACATCAATAATGCATAAGTGCTTTTCAGTTTTGAGCTATAGTGTCCCCGTATTGGGATGAAATACCCCCTCAGTCAGTGGAAAAACTTCTAGCTCGCCATCTTCCGTCGCACAAACGACTTAGAGAAGCCACAGTCCCGCTTTGAGCAACAGCCCCTCCTTTGCTTAAACTTGAGGCTAAAGCTGCGGCGAACAGTTGGGATCTGCTTTGGTAACGGGACAAAATGGCTGTGCTGAGTGGGACGCGGAAGTTGTTTTAAAGCGAGAGGCGGTAAGTGGTGGCGGTGCATCAATGCAAACAGGCAACACCCTTGAGTGGCGCAGCGTGGCATCCTTCCATAAACAACACCACCGCCATGTCTCCGACATTTATGATTTGTGGTCAGAATGGCAACACAGGCCTGATTCTAATCCAAGTCTGCATGTTTGCCCTATCCTTACATGGCTAAATCTGCCCGACCTACTCTCTTATTTTCCCAGATGAAAACACCAGACGTTTCATATGGCTGTCAGGGAGCTTTGCTTAAAACAAGTTATATGAGAACATTACACTTGGACAAGGGAAGGGAAGGGCGGGAGCATCATGGGAAAGAAACTAAGTAACACTTTGTACCAGGATGCTGTTCGGGCTACTGTTTAATTTGAGAAGAAAACCTCCTTCATGTTTATCACTGCAGTTGCGACTCGGTTGCGCTGACTATGGAGGAGTTAAGTATCATTATTGGACTAGTAAATCCATGACCAGTACCATTCCAACACCAATTGAGGACGAGCCATTCTATACAGATGGCCTCAAGGACAATTAGCAGTAATGATTGGTTGCCACATAAATGAGGGGAATTCTATTTGCTGGTGCACTTGCGGATGATCACAGACCAAATGCCTCTGACAATAATATGGATGGCTGCTTTAGACTTACTTGTAAATGCTGGTTAAATATACAGCAGAGCCGGAAAAAAAAACAGTCGTTTCTGCGGCGTCTGACTGTCTCTCTAATATTGAAGTAATACACGGCAAAGGAAGGTTAAACTTCACCCGTTTTGCAGACTTCCCACTCTGATGAAAAATAAAGAGATGAGACAAAATAACACAGTGATCTAAAATATTATCTCTTCAATCATACCCTTTTCCCCCGATATCTTCATCCCCCCCTCGCCCCTCCCTTCTCTGTCAGTTAGTCTGGCAAACAATCCCCTTGTTAGCAAACTGTTAAGACAGCCGCTTGGTACACAAATTGCGCTCGACCAAGCGAATTTGTTTTGCAAGGGTGACCTGTTTAATCATCTCATTTTCTTTGGCGGACATTTATTCATCTGGTTTCCACGGTTACAGAGAACATTAAGGGGCTACAGTAATAAGGCTGGAGAGTCAAACAGGTAATAAAAAAATTAACGCCATTTTCCAGCAGCCGAGGACAGTGGGTGAAATGAATCAAGGGAGAGGGGAGAGGAGCAGCGGGGGGAGCGGGGGTGGGTGGGGTGAGTGTTGAAGAGGGAGGGAGGCGGGGGAGGGAGGCGGGGGAGGGGGGGGGGCTCCAATATTGTCCAAACAATAAGCCTTAGCGGTTATTTTACTCTGTAGATCAGGTGGTGCTGTTATGGACATGACACTTTGGGCACAGAGCAGGAGAGATAAAGCTTTTAACGTGGCCCTGCTCCTTTTTTTTATTGTCATTTAGCGATTACATATCAGAACAATTAAAAGTTAGCCCAAGATATCTATTAACTTTGCTCTTTTTTTATTTCTCCTGCGCTCGAGAGGCTAGATAATTTGCACTTTTGGCAGCGCAACGTGTCAATAACATGCAAGGGGACAGCATGACATTTAAAAGCCCTGGTGAGAAACGCTTCGCAGTCCTCCCGAGTTGAATGATGTTTTCTTCTATTGTCGTCTGAAAAAAACAAAGCAAAGCAAAACTGAGAAACGGCAGAAGAAAACAAGAAAACAACCTTGAAGATTATGGAGTTTATTGCTCTCAGACTGACAGTGATCTACACACAAATTGAGAGAGTCCAGTTTCTGGCCAAATATAGAAAATTCCGGTACAATAGGGGGAACAGGTGCTGAGGGCCCACAGAAAGTGACGAAGCCCAAGAGCTGGGTAGCTGCTGAATGCCAAATAAGGCAGTGAGACACGTTGCACCAAAGCACCAAACCAAACACCCTACTGTAATGTCATTTTCTAAGTCTGATGACTGTCAACAATTCTCCCTCTGACTGTATTCCCTATACGTGAGCGTGCTGCTTCGGACAGTTTCCCCACTTTAATAATAACCGAACAAGCGAAAACAGGCAACAATTTTTATGCATTACTCATTTCTCCACTCCTTCCAAAACTATTTCTAATTGACAGCACGGCTTTGGCACTCCTAAAATATGTACAAAACGTCTCAACCTAACCCTTCATCATTTAAATTGTCTGGTTTAACCTGTATTTGGGCATTTTGCGACTCTGCCAACACCCTTGTGAGAAACAAACCAAAATGAATTCTTTTCTTTGTTTGCTGTCGTGTTACTTGTATATACATTGTTGCCCGGGTGGCTCCGGTGCGACTGAGGTTGGGAGAGGGAAGCACGACTGCTGGCAGGCAACATCTCTCCGGAGAGGGAGGGGAAAAAAGAGATGTCAGCCGACCCGGTCTCGCACACGTGCGCGCGCGCACCACACACACAAACACACACAAACGTAGGATACGCACTCTAACATCAAACATACACCGCTCGCGTGTCACAAGGAGCGCTCTCCCCTCTTCGCTCCTCCCCGAGGCAGGAGCCTGGAGAAACACACTCTCGTCATACATGCAGGGTGAAATCCCCTGAAGGCGATACAGAATGGACAGAAAAAAGGCTAAGCTGTGACTACGGGACTGCCAACTGTTCTGCTAACAGCCTCTTAACAGGTGTGGACTCTAGAATCATGTAATCCTATCAAGTTACCCAGCAAAAAAAAAAAGAAAAAGAAAGAAAGAAATCCGGCAAACTGCATACTCCTGAACTCCTCTCCCCCTCTCCTTCCCCCTCTCTTTCTGTTGTGACAGAAATGAACAGCTGGGCTTCAGATTTATCATGTACAGACAGTAATTATTGCTGGTGCTGCTTGCTACTGACCCAAGTGAATAGAATGTCACATGAAAACACACGCGCGCGCGCGCAGCAGAAGGGGAGCTGGATTCGAGGGGTGCCGGGTTGGGGACCGTGCGGAAGATGCGTCGGTGACACAAAAGACAGAGCAGGGCAGTGTTTAAACGTCACTACGCTTCTGTTTGCAGTCAATTATGGTTGAGGACAGGAGTATTGGCTGTGTAACCCGGCAGAGCAAACATTTTGTTGCTCGCAGTGAAGGTGACGGGAAAAAAAAAAGGTTCAATGTTTGTTCCTGTTTTGTTTGTTTTTTTCTTTTCTTTTCCTCCAATCAAAAATAAAATCAGAGATATCCCGGCAGGCCCAGAATTCCTGTCAAGAGAAAGGTGACAGAAAACTGAAACTGAGAGAACTGAGAGATAAACTCAACACTAAAAAGCAGCAGCAAGGTGTGAAGACCAATTTGTTTCAGCACCTACTATTCTCTATATGCTTTGCTTTTCCGTACATGTATGACTGACTAAAATTGCCAACAATTTTACTCAGTGGTAAATATATATATATATATGTAAAGGAAAACAATTGATACTGGCCTATGCAAAGTATTTCTTTTACTATCTCAAACCAGTCTGACCCCACCTGCTGTATGTATACCAGAGATAAGAGGGTGAGGAGATAGACAATTAATCTATTACCCATGTCAATCACTGTCCTTGTCATTAGATAGTTAACCCCACGTTTGCTGACTGCTTTCACACACATTCAGCTGGAAGTTGCGGTCCGCCACATTCCATGCCCACTAACCTACGTACGGCCTGCTTCACACCTTAAAGACCCCCTGCCACATTTAAAGGGATTAGTCACCACATTTTGTGCCGGCTTAATCTCTCTTTCAGCTGGCCTAATAAGTGCGCCCCGATAAGCGAAGCATGCAAATTCATTCATGGCCAGTGGAGACCATGCTTTCAGACAAATGCGCCAAAGTCTTGCACTCTGCTAATTACCTCTTCATTTTCCCCGTTTTCCCCTCTTATATAGCATATCAACAAGCAGAGATTATTCTACTCCCTCGCTTTGCATGAAATTATAATTTCATATGTAAGATTAGGGGGGGAAAAAGTTACTGGATGCATCTCTCCTGAATCTGCTGCGCACCAGAATACATGACACGGCACATTCAGCTGAGAGATAAAAAAAAAAAAGAAAAAAGATTTATTTTCTCCTGGTTATGATGATAAAAATGTGTGTGAGGGGGGGAAATATTAAAAACTATTTTTTTTCTTTTATGTGCTTTTCTAATTTACAGTATAATTTATAAGTGACTGCCTTCCATTTTGAGGGAACATAATTACGAAGGATATTTCAGGATTTCCACTACTCCTATTCTGAGTACAGCAGCTTCACAAACACGCAATATCCGTGACAATAAAAACTTAGCAAGTTATGTTTTAGATAATAAAGGCAATGAAGACCCAAGGTGCAACCTGTTTATCATTCTGGAATATTTCTTCACCAAGTATTAATTAGGCCATTACTCCAGATTGGTGACGGGGAGCTTTGAGGTTTTAATTAGGTGCTGGCCACTGCATGAGTGCACAGGAGTGAAGAAAGGGGGTGGTGATGCCACTTGCCTTACTCCTGGCCCATATCAAGTAGCCCTGAACACTTTGGCTACTGCGGCAAGATGCATAGCAGCCCACGTGCATCTGGAGTTTATTTGATCATTTGATCTCTGATGTTTCCTCTTCCTGTCGGTGAAGGCAAAAAAAAAAAAAAAAAAAAGGCCAGTTGGTGTGATTTGTGTATTAAAAGATGGGGGTTAAGGTAATTATGGTGTTGGGTGGTTTGTGTCTGGTGACTGGGCACAGGCTCAATCAGGACTCAGCTGTCCCTCTCTTTTTCTTCACCCCCCCACCCTTACACACACACACACACTCACACACACACACACCAGCGTGCACGTGCACACACACACTCACACACACACACACTTCCCTGCCCTTGTCTGCTGTCTGTGTCCCCCCTTCTCTACCCCTGCCACTCTGCTAAAACCAGGGATAACGCACACAGCCTCGCATAACATCAATCAAATACCGAGAGCGGACCATAAAACTACACAAACACTATACGCTGCCATTAACTACTGCATGTGACACTTTGTAAAATAGAGAAAATGAATTTGAAGATCTAAAAAGAATTAAAGGGTAAGGAAAAATAAAAGGGGTTTGTTGTTTTAAAGTTTTTTTAAATAAACAGTAAAATGCTAAAATAAAATATCTTCATTTTTAACATTGAGAAGAAAACAAAACAGATGCCGTTTAAAAAAAACCCTAAACAACACACATCTATTTCTAAATTCAGTAGCAGAGAGTGAGGTCTCATTACATTCAAATAACATAAGTGAACAATAAGAAAAATCTCACATTTTGGTATAATTTTAAACATTTATTAAATAAATAAATGTGCAGAATGCGAGTGTTTTTCCTCGGTTGACAAGGCGATACTAATCACCTCGTTGCTGAGAAGCACTCTTCCCTGACAAGGCTCCTTAGAATACAAGGATCCCCCAGGAGAAATCGGCACGAAAGAGGTTAAAGACAATGACTCGCGTTTTTTCCCTCCAAACGTCTCCCTGTTAAATTTATTTCAAAACTCTGTTAATCTGCTGTACACAACATTTCCATTAGCATAGCCCGGCCCCCTAATAAAAATTCCAGCTAGTTTAATTAAAAAATGTAAATTTACTGTCATCCAAGGAGCTGCAGAAATAGGAGTGCAACAGCATATTTTATTGCTTAAGACATCAAATTGATTCGGGTTATTGCTAAATTGTGATAAAAGGTTATTGAGGGCCTTCAGACCTGGGCTTGTTTTTTTCTCCCTCATTTCATCCTAGTTTTGTGGAGGGCCGTAAACGATGGAGAGGGCCACAAAGGGTTAATGAGACGACTCAGTGAGGGAGAAGGCAATCAACATTATGACTCATAAGAGGGGAGAAAAACATTTTCCAAGCTGACGAAAAGTTTGAAATTAGGGTGTGTCACAATAACAGTTGAACTTGTTTGTTGTTATTTCAAACGATAATGCAGGACACCTTAAATAACCAGACATAATAACCGAGCTCTCTCCTGTCTGCCTCTCCTGAGTGTTTGTGAAACCCTGTGGTCACAGTGGTCTACTATACAGTCTGTCAGCGTTTTATTTGATAAGGCAAAAAACATCTTTAATTTACATTAATCCTGCGATGCACAAGTCAAAGCCGATGTCGTGCCAAAAGTGTCTGAAGTGCAACGCAGCGCCGTGAAAAAGGAGAAAAGAAAAAAAAAAAGAAGAGGATGAAAATAAAAACAGACATAACTGACAAACATATTAAAAATAACAGCCTCGTGCAAAGCTCGCTCGAAATATGACTTGCGTAGTTTTTTTTTTTCAGGGAATATTTTAAAAAAGACCAAAAAAAGAATAAATATATTTTCACGGTAACCTTTCTGTAATTTACAACACTGACATCAGTTTAAAAATACCCTACTCAAAAAAAAAATACCACAACGTCTGCTAAATATTTTCACACCGTGTGAGTTTAAAATAAGGCATTTTAAAAATAGGGTCGATAAGACTGATCAAAGAGGACCGATTAAGTCTAAAAGAACTTGATGTACAGTTACCGAGCAGTAACATGTATATGTGGTAATAATGAAATATACTGAGAGTATTATTACACACACACACACACACACACACACACACACACACACACACACACACACAATGAAAGGAAGACACCACTTGGTGTGCAAGCGAATGGAAAACACACGAGAACACACTGCACGCGCAAAACAGAAAGAACTAAATGTGACCATAAAATGTGACTTCTTTTAAATCCCACTAAAAAAACCCCGTCTTATAAGTGGTGAGGAGAGTGACGCTTACACGTATAATCCAGTTACAACACAACAAGTTTATCTTTCTAAAAGTACGCACAGAATCACTGATGTTAACCTGGCAGCTACAGGTTTTTATAAAAAAAACCTGCCTCACAGGTGTGTGTGTGTGTATAGAAAGGGAAATGAATCAGAATCATCGTATGAAAGCACTCAAACGAATGGATCGTTTGGTTACAGTTTTACCTCACCTCTAATGCTTTTAATTTATCTGTTTAATGCATGAAAATAGCCTGTGCACTGTATGTACACTATTTAGAAGTACCTGGCAAGGTGTTAACACTGCTGCTGTTCCCTTTACATGTGGAAAACATAAGCAACACAACAGTTTGTTTGCTTTGTCCCCTTAGCAACAAACCCTTAGGCCATTCAGGTTACCCTAATGGCATTGCCAGCTCCTGCGTGTGTGCCAAACCAATATCTTTATTTCTAGACTCAAACTGTGACTTATCAAAATAAGAAAAAAAAGTATAGCTGAAAGAAAGAACTAATAAGCAAGAGAAGAAGAAACAAAAACAGGCTGACAGGGAGTTGTGCCGCTCTCTAGAAGAGAGACGTACTCTGTCAAGAGAAAATGAAACTTGCTGTGTGAACTTTCCTCACATGTGTACTGAATGTAACACAGTGTCATGAAGCGTGTGCTGAGGAAACAGGCAATCATATTTGATACTGCAGTCACCTTTGGGCACTGTCAAAGAGCTATAAATAATGGTGTCGCAACACTTGGGTATACGTACGAGCTGGCACATAGTTTAATCATGAACAACTTCCCCTCTCTGTATATTTAGTCAGAGATAAAGGCACACCTTAAACTGTCAGCTAATAAAACACATCTGACAAAGACAGAAAAGAAGAAGAGTACTCACCATATTCAGGGAAGTCGAAGTTAAATCCTCTCAGACATGTAACTTTCATAATATTACTCAACTCTGTTAGAAAGTCATTCGAATGTTGGTTGTTGGAGGGGGGGAATACAGCGGAAAAGTAACTAGATTAAAAAAAAAAAAAAAGAGGCTTCCTTCAATCAAGCACTAAACTCCTTGACATGTAATCTGTCAATAGTTTGTTGCTGAGATAATGCCGGCTGCCACGAGCGGATTTGATTGGCAGCTTACGGTCTGGCCCCTCCTTCCTGTGGTTTGACGGTGATGGGGGGGTTAGGTGAAAGAATATGGAGCCTCCCCCTTCCCTGCTCTGTCTCTCTCTCTCTGTGGCGCTCTCTCTCTGCCTCTCATGCGCTGCCTCCCTCTCTTGCTTTGCTCCCGTACACACACACACACACAGACAAAGCTGTTGGTGATGTTGTCTGAATAGGCTGATAGGAAATTATGGCAGAGGAACCGGAGCAGTTTTTTTTCTCCCTCCCTCAGTGGGCTGGCCTTTCCATCTTTGTGGTCTTCTAGCCTTTCAACTCTCTTGGGTGGAGCCTCCACTGCCTCTATTCAAATGAGCGAAGGGGGGGCACACAACACTTAAAAAAAAAGAAAAAGAAAAAGGGCTTTCTAGAGAATAAGAGTATACGTTTATTAAAACATATTATACTTTGAGGCTAATTATTTAAATCCAATGCAGTGTGACTACATGTAAAAGCTGCTTTTAAACACATATTTAATTAGCGTTCTATATATAAAGTACAACTACAGTAAGTGGAAGAATATTTCCAAAATTTTGTCCTCACTTATTAAATCATAGACTGTATGTTTGATGTGTACATAGTCAAAGGGCAGGATAAAGCCAGGCACATTACTATTTGGTAAATATGCTTGTCCTCATGTCTATCACAGAAGCGTTAAGCTTAGAAAAAGATTTCACAAAATACATTTTCCAGCCCTTTAGCTTAAAGCGAATAACTCTTTCCCTCCCTCACAATATAGCAATCCTCTCCATTTCAGCCCTGCATGGTATACTTTCTTTGCTTCTCTCTCTGTCTCTCACTCAGAGCGCTCTGGTTCTCCTTCCCTCCCTCTGATAAGCTATCAGTTTTCATTGTAATTTCAGGTGAAATGATAAACGACGGCCGTTACCAGGTGACAATGAATACTTTATAAGACAAACCCTTTATTTGCCTGGCAGTTTCTTCCGCAGCAGCATGCAAAGCGCCTCGGGACCATTTGTACATAATGCCCATATACTGTAAACATGGTGGTGTGTCAAGAATGTGGAATTTACAGAGCGACACAAAATAACAAGAAAGTCTCAACTTTCAAAGGTAACTGGATATTCCTGTTTTCCACGGCAGGTTTACTCTGAATAAAGGTGTTGTATAACTAGCATTTACTGGACACAGAAAAGAGGAAATGAATAACTTTATGGCTTTGGACCATAATACAATAATACATAGGTCGGGCTTCAGTTCCTGAGTGTTGTTAGTCTGAAGTATGTACATAAAACTGGTTTTGGTTGATTCTGAAATTATGATGACTCATCCTGGCTAATAATGGAAAAAAATAAGGCTTTGTCTCCTCCTTCCTAACCCACATAAAGGAAAATGACCTTAAAAGAGTTTCTATCAAAAGGTTCCACCCTCGATTTAACTTTGTACTGTAAATACTACTTTTATTAGCCCGGGATCTAATGAAATCGAATTGTTTTTGTTGTGCACGACCTGACTTGGCGACCGCTCTTTTGTTCTGTTGCTGGATAAAAATCTTTTGTGTCAGTCTCCGTACAAATAAATAAATATATATGTTGTTAATGGATTTGTGGCCCGTGTGAATTGCTAGATTGAAACCTGAAAATATAATAGTTACTAAAAATGATCGCATGCCACTGATGTGGTAGAAATTTTTGAAGTGGTGAGAACATCTGCCTGCCTCTAATGCTGTGATGCTTTTTGTCTCACATAGGTGGAGCATAACAATAAAAACTTCCACAGTATCTCAAAAACTTGATATCAAGGGGGCGAGTGCAGGGTGAATTCTATTCATGTAACAATGTCCACAGGAGGCAGGGTCTGTCGTCCATGCATTACAGCCTTCTGGACCCTCGAGCTGCCATCTTTGGGGGCGAAACCATTACTTTTCAAAAGGAGCTGTGGGGCTTTTCGTTTGATGTGGCGTGAGGGTATTGTATGGTGCATGCGGGAGAATGTTGAGGGCAAGGTGGAGTGTGTATGCGTGTGAGCGTGTGTGCGCGCGCTCCTATGCATGTGACATGGTAGGGGTACATCAGTCAAAGGGCCGCTGGGGCCAGACGTTTGGCTGCCCCTGACCGTGCGCTCCAGGAGGGGCTGGTCTGGTGCAGGGCCCACTCCGAGTCCTCCATTCCCCAGGACAAAAGCTATTGCCCAGTTGAAAGATGTGAATTCAGCGGCTTTTGTGCCCAAAGCCCAGAGACATGCCGAGTGAGAAATCTGACCTTTGCCGAAAGTCAGATTGTGTTTTTGAACCCCTCTTGCTGTCTCTGGCAATTCGGGGGGCAAAAAAGTGACTGAGCGAATAGGCTGGAGTGGGTGTGAGCCGGCGTGGGGTATTGGGGTCTGTCATGACGGGTGGAGGGCACAGGTGGGGGTGTGAGAGACAGAAGGAGCAACAGTCCGGCGTGAACCTCTCCGACTCTGCGTCTTAAAGTTTGAACACAACAAATTAAAAACGGTTTGTTTTTCAGCAGACAATGAAGCAAGTTTATTCCTGATACTCACTGTCATGTTGTTGAAAATTGGCAGGAAATTGAACGTGTAAAAGCGTGAAGCAGAGGCTTTTCAACAAGAGTTCACCTCAGTGTTCCTCGAGGTTGTCTATGATGTGGAATATTATTCCCTCTCACGTCTGTTTATATTGCATTATATATTTATTTTTTAAGCGGAGAAGGAGCGGAATATTAAACTTACACGCAGATGCAGCCACAACAGCGATGATCGCAACACACCACATTTTGATGATCATCATTTGCATGACTCATGACGATGATTCCTTCGAAACTCATTTGATTTTCATAATTGCTGTGTAGCTGTATATGCGTTGACATACATACGCTAGGAAAAGCGCAATGAAAATCTCATTAAAGGTACATACTTGAAAGCAATTAACGTGTATAAAGTAGAAGGTATATTTGGGGCGCTGATATTACATGAATCACGATATAGCATGTTGCTTGGCGGCACTGTGTTGAGAGCAGAGATTCGGTAGATAGAATAGGCCTATGTTTTTCAGTCATACATTTTTCTTGACACCGCTTTCATCCCCCGGCCGTAATCATCATATCTCCCCCATTGCTCTCCCGGATGCAGACATCCATAATGCAATCTTCCTAATTTTGATCCCTCGCAATCTGGTTTTAAAAGGGAGGAGAAAAAAGAGGGACATATTTCTGAAGGCTCGCTCGGTAATCATTTTAGACAGATAGCCTTTCCCATCGCAGATGAGCAAATATTTGTAAACCAGCTATCTAATGGAAAATTATAGTGAAATTAGAGTGAAATTCATGACAGTGAAATCCGATTATCTGTAATTCTATTATGCCATCTTAGCCCACACAGCATATTTTTGTAGAGTTTTTTCCATAAATACCTATGCCAGGGGTCTTGCTAATCAAATAAAATTGAAATTCATCTTCCCATTAAATTCAATTAGTTGCAATTTCTAAAGCCTAACAAAGATTTTAATTACTAAATTATAAAATTCTCCCTAGCCAAATTGGGGAGAGAAAAAGTGCATCCCCTGCATCTGAAAAACAAACCCATGAAAGGAAATTGTTGATCAAAAAAGATATCCAGGGGAAAATAACATTAGGGAGAGCACTGGGGCCCTTATTCAGCGAGTCTGGGTGGGGAGTGACGTGTGCCAAACGCTAGGCTCCTGGGCTGGAGGAAATGAACTTAGCTGAGGTTCTCTTTGTCTCTAAATGTCTGCCCTCAGAGTTATTATGCTGTAATTGACTAATTGACACCTTAATTTCATTTATGGGGCTCCTGTGTTCATAAAGCAACCTCTGGGTGGGGCAGTGGTCTTGAGCGGAAGCAAGGAAGTCAACATCCAGGACACCAGGTAGGGCCTTAGGCCTTCGGTTCTGTCCTCGGCAGATGATGATTATGTATTTGATAATGAAATGGTCAGGAAGAACACACTGACTTAGTGGAGGCTTAAAGAGGAGCATCTTACTCGTATGTTTAAATCCCTCTGATGCATGCTGATGTGTTATAATCATGCACGCCCAGCCTTACAATCTGTCACTGCAGACACAAACGACCTCCTTGAGGGTCAAAGGAGTTTATTTTTAGGAAGCGAGGTTCTTAAACTTCACAGGTAAACACAGCTGCATGTTGCGTTGTTAGATTTTAAAAACAACTTAAGCCAGGAGTTACTCCTGGTAACGTGGAGCGGAGGGGGGAGTGCTAACAGGACAGCTCTGGGGTCTGGGGGTCAGCTAGCAGGTCCATTTCCCAGCCCTCCCCTGCTCCGCACCAGTGGGCCACTAAAATAACAGCTCAGCACCCACTGCAGACTACAAAGCTCCATCTGAAAAGGCACCTGCTGCTGTTATTCACTTTAGCCCTTTTGGCAGCTCACTCTCTCTGTTTAAAGGACACGTAGAAGAGAAAGAGTCACTGGGAAATGATGAATTATTTAAGTATGATGTCTAATTGTTTCAAGGCAGACATCTTGTTTCTGGAAGGTAAAGCTTGGGGGTGGGTGTACACACGAGGGGAGGACTCTTTGCGAAGAGGTCTGTCGACTGTGGATTGCAGACAGTCTCGCACTTGAAGAGGCTGCGTAAATATGACCAAACTGAAACTTTAATCTGCTTTTTCCCCACCCAAGCTGGCTGGGTATTACAGATAATCTTTTTTGTGTGTCATATGGTGGGAGATATAGATGGAGCTAATTTTTTAGAGACAAATCTGATATTTGTCAACTGGTTGAAAAAAACCTGGGGATTTTCTCCTAATCCTCCCTTGGATGTGAAGGCGCGTTAACAGCAAAATGCAGATGGTGTTTTGTGCACGGAGAGTACCCAGCACTCGGCGCGGTGCATACGGAAAGGCGCAGCTAGCCTCGCTAGGGCTCAGCACAACCTGCAGATAGCGAACTCCCCCCCCCCCCCCCCCCCCCCCCCAAACCTCCCCCCACCCACCAGTCAATTAACAAGCCACTTGTGAAAGCAAAGGCATGTTAGTTTATTCCAAAGTGCGAACTTTGCAAAATACATTTCTTGGTTGTTTCTCTTTACTTTTTGTTTCCTTGCTGACATAACATCCTTACTTCTAGGCTGTGTTCATCAAATATTCAGTTGCAACTCAATTCCAATAAGGAAAAGAAAACAAATTATAAATAAAAAGGAGGCATAAATCTTTCAGGATCCTAATTCTAACTTTCCCTTGGAGTGTTTCTGTCTTTATTTTGTCACATTAAGCAGTTTTGCTTTCCGTTCCCACTGCTAGGCGTGGCTCATTTTAGACTGGTGGAAAGACTCTTTTATTCTTCTGTTCTCTTGTTTTGGAACACTGCGCATTTTGTGGTGTCACTTCTTTTATGCACAATTATCACTTGTGTAACTTCTGGTTTTGTTTTTATGAGAGATAGAACAATAAAACCTATGTGGCGTTCCTTTTTTGGTCACTGAGGGACTGTTGTAAGTCTGCACTCACCCCGTCAAGTATAGCTCCAGCGTTACTACAACCAACCACCACAGTGATGCAAAGCTGTGCCGACTGCCTTATCTTATCCAGTATTTTGGGAAGATATTTGCTCTGGTCATTTTAGCACCAGAATGCAACATGGCAGAGCACTCTGGATGCATTCTTTAACTGCTTTGTGGCTCCGCATTACATTTGACATTGCATTGATAGTCTTTCAGAGGCCTTTAACACGCATCTTATCTTGCAGCACGACCTAGTGCCAAAGAAACTAAACAACTTAGAAACCTTACCTGAGAGGAACATATGGTGTATGCGCTGAAATCCAGTACACCTCATTATTGTTTAGAGAGGTTTAAGGGTGTGTATTCCTGAACCAGTTTTCTGAATATATAGCTATGAGTAGTAAGGTTGGCGGCCAGGGACACAGCAGAGGAATATTTGGAGGACAACAAATGGTTAAAATATATGCAAAAGGGAAAAACCTCTGACAATCTTAAACTTTAACTAAATACTTACTTTAGGTGAACAGTTTATTCCATTCAAGTCCCACACAAAAGGTTTGCATCTTCACTTTTCCAAAAAGTAAACTGCTCATTTTTATGAATGTGCTTCACCTTTGGGATTCATGAATATTGGCATCTTTCATATTTAAATTAGGCGAAAGCTTACAAGCTTACAAATAACTGAAATTTGTATTAAGCTGCCCCTTGTTCTTTCATTCATTTAAACGTGAGACAGGAGCACAAAAGCTTCAAAATTTAAACGCAGCAGGCCAGGAAGTTATATTAACCTGCGCCGTATGTGTTTGTTCCACACAAGATGAAGCTGTTTTTTATTGATTAGTCCGGCTACAGAATAAAAAAGGATGACATTATACGCACTATGAAATTCAGCATTTTTTTAACCTTCAGCAATGCTTGTCATTCCCTTGTAAAATAAATATATAAAAACACCAGGAGAAGGGGAGAAGGGTGGAAAAAAATGAAGAAGGAAAAAAATCACTAAAGCTCTTTTGCTGTAATTGGCTGAATAGCAAGGGCAGCAGAAAATTTACAGGCAGACAACAGTGTGAAGGGGACTCGGTCACAATGCAAAACTAAGCCCTCAGCACCAGCGAGGGAGTAAGCAAGCCAGAGAGTCAACTGAGTGTCTAGGTGCCTGTCAAGCATATCTTAACTACCACGAAGCACTTGTCTCTCCCTAGCTTTGGCGTTAAGCTGCAGATCACAGTCCATTTTCTGGACAAGTTAAGTAAATAACCCAAGCAAGCATGCAGAAGACAGTGACAGGGAAAGAGAAATCCCCCAAAGTCACAGTGGTGACACTCTACTAAATCCAATCAAACTGAGGAGAGAGAGGGAGAGACACACACATGGGGAGAGCGAGAGAGAGGGAAGGAGGGAGGAAGATATCCTCTTTGGTGCCTGTGTGTGTCCAACAGCATTGATGCAATAACACCTCATTCAGTGTTTAGCCCTTCTCAAAGGACAGGCAGGGATAACACTTTAAACCCTGTGGCTTTATCTCCTGCAGATTTTCCATAAAATGCCAAGCCAGGGAGCCGGGGCCATGTGACAACCATGTAGGTCAGGGCAGATGGGGGGTAGAGAGTGTGGGAGGTGAAGGGAGAGAGAAAGAGTGGGGGAGGATGGGAGTTTTCTAATGGAACTGTTGAAAATAGCTTGCAGTAACCAGATTAGATCAATTAAGATTCTGTTTGTAGCTGTCGCTGCATACAGCAAAACTGAGGCTTTAAACACGTAAACACAGAGCAACCAAAACACCAAGCAGGAGAAATAATGTCCACATTGTCCACTTTATTGGAGGGGAGTTGATATGTTTTTGTGAATGAGCCAGGTTAAGGTATGTGAATAAGCAGGCCAATTCTTTTTGCAAGGGCAGCTCATAGAAAGGGCTTCCACGCTGGGATAAACTGTGTCTTTGAAATTCTCCACATATCTTCGCCACAAATTAACAAACGGGAGTGCAACAGGTAAGACAGAAATAAGCCACTTTCTCCCATGCGGTAAATGTTTTCTGCGCGAGCGGTTGACCACGTTCTGTGGTCAGGTGTAGTTTTTTTATTTTAGTTTTTAAATTTGAAAAGTCCTAATTGATTCAGAAAACTTAACAACCTTGTCCTCTTTACAATAGTCAGCAATTAGACAGCTCTGTCTGACCAATGAACTGAAATACATTTCTCAAGTTTTACAATTTGTTATATCTGTGGATAAAGTCTATCTCTGTGCAACGGGCTGGTGATAATGGAAATTAACAGTGATCACTGAGCATAACTAGATCTGTTATGTAACCTCTACACACCACTCAACCCACTTATCACAGCTTCTGCAAAACACCTGGTTTACACTAAGATATGTATTATTTTGCGAACGCCGTGCGAGGCTAAGGATGTGCGATAACAATAGCCTTGGAAGAAACAAGCTCTCGTGCTTATCAAACACACCTGCAGGCAGGTATCCCTGACCTTACAGCCGGTTTGCAAATTCAATACGTTCTACATCTTGACTCAAAATCTTGGTTTCTGTGGAAACATTTTCTGGTGAACAGCCTGATCGTTATCCATGACATTTTCAGAATACAGAGATATGTCAATATTCTGAAGCTCACGGGTTTGTATAATTGAACTGGGGGGGGGACTTTAGTTTTCATATGCCGAGGGCACAGAGGTTCCCAGTGGAATACCAGTGATGCCTGATGGAATACAAAAAATGGACCGGGATTATGCTTTGTGCTACTGACTGACCTTGACTTATGTTTTGACCCACATCCACACTCAATCACATGATTCTGTTTTGATCAATATAACTCAGGTGGGATGCACCAAAAGATGTGGCCAAATAGTGACTGTATCCCCTCTGAATATCTGCGTGTCTACACTTGTCCCGAGCACCACTGGCTAGCTTTGTATAAGCTGGCCTCAATCAAGCTCAAAGGCACCATCCCTGTGAAAATAGTATTGATCATAACGAGCATCTATCCATGCATAAGAGCTTGTTTCAATTGATTTTTCCTATTTGAGCTGAAAAACATAATAGAGTTGATATGAATTACAGGGTGTTTTGCTTCAGTTCATCAACACAGCCCAAATAATACTTGCCGTTACCAGGGAAACATGATAACAGTTTTTGTCTGTTTTTCAACAATCAATTACTTTAATGCATTTATGCTGATATTTACACAGAAGCAAACAACACTCTGTATAAGTCAGCAACACAACAACTAGGCTGTTTGTGCGATAAACATATGGGGGACGTGAATGGTAGATGATCAACAACATTTCATTCCACTGCAAGAAAAAAATTATATCTTTGCTTACCACTAATGTTCAGCTACACGCAGCATAATACCGGCTGTTGACTAAATGCAGGTTACTGTCATGCTTTTGTTCTGCAACACTCCATCAAGTGTGGTGGCCTTTGCAGGTATAATATTCAGAATAAATACAATACGTTGTAATAAGCTACATAAAATAACTTGTTCAGCAAAAGTTTCTGCGCACTCCAAACTCTCCCAGTTGTCACGTTATGCTCTAAGATTTGCTGTCGCTAATTCCCAAGCTCAAGGCTGATCAGTGTTATTCTACTGACACTTCCCCTAAAGCCTTCTGACATTAAGCCTTTATAAGACAGTTATGGGTATTACATTGGTCTTGCAACATAAACTACTTTTTATTCCTTTACCATAGCGTTTAAATAAAATAGCTAAAGCAACAGATTAAACTCAATAGGCCAACAGGCTACCTCCATCCTTGTTAACAAGCAATTATTGTACTGTTATCCTTGGACTGTCTTCTGTAGGTTTTAGGCTTGGGGCCTTAATATTATTAAAATAGCCTAGGTGCAGTTTCATACAAGGAATACAATGATGTCCATTTACATTTATCTCACTGTCCCTGCCCAAATTTTTATCTATATCATTCTGAGCCAGATAAGACAGATAATAATATCACAATATGGAAAGATTTGCCCTGGATAGTTCGAAGGAAAAGAAAACAGGGAAAATCAACTTACACCCCCACTGCACAACCAAAACAGCCTATTGTAAAGCAGGTAAAGAGATTAAAGTCTGTGTTAAATCACAGGGTTACCTTGGGACAAAAGCTTGGCTGTGCTGACCCATCAACATGAAACTTTAAAATTAAAACATAAAAATAGGATTACATTTTTTTTTAATGCAGGGTTAGGGTCCTCATTTTAATTCACTGTCAGTCTAACAAAACTCCCGAATAAACAATCACTAAGTAATGCAACTTGATATTGTATAATTGCATGTTTTAGCATTTATTTTTATAGTATTTTTTCAAATATCTCTGGCACCTTGTATATAGAAATACAAAGATAAAAACAATTTAATATCAAAATGAAAGATATATTTTTAAAAATCAATAAAATGAGTTCTGTAAATCCAAAAATTGTATTTAAATGAAGGCATTTCATTTAAATACAATGAATTTAAATACAAGCCCGACTCATGCGGATGCTTTTTAGGCTTCAGTGCTCTCGCTTCTCATTCACTTTGAATGGTGTCACGTCACACATTGCTGAACTGAATAATGACAATAATGATGCGTTACTTTGCTTGTGCTGCTTGCACTGAAAGTTGAGAGAAATTCTACTTCTGAAGTCAGGCGTCGACGAATGAAAAAAATGGCAGTGCAGCCGATAGCCAATGAAATCATGGAGCAACGTCGCTGGTTCAGGCAGCTAGCTTTGCTAATGCTACCTGCTAAGTGAGGCTTGGCTAGCTTGCCTCAACGTGTGATTAATGCCATGGTGACCCCATAATGCTTTGAAACCAACTCTATTTGGACTGATTCTTCCAAATGTCTGCCTGTTTTTCTCGAGTTATTAGTGAATAATTTGCCTTCAATAACGTGTTAATTTCTCTTCAACTGTAGCAAGTTGAAAACTTAGCAGTGCTCAACAATAGGCACTTGTATTACTTTTGCTATAGTTTGGCAGAAGAATCATCCACTCATCATCTATGCAAACCATTCTGTGGCAGTGCATACACTCAAAGAGCTGCCATTGGTTCAACGCACCAAAGTGTCATCTTAAAAAACATTTTGTGACACTTTGTTGAGGTAAAACACCGTCCTGGTTCATTATCGCTACAGTTAGAGGAGCTACCTGAGGAAAGCCAACAGTGACACAGTAAATCTGATGAGAAGATAGAAGCAACTTGGCTAGAAAGAGCAGCAAAAATGTGTAATTGTTTTGAAATCCTAAAAATAAATTGAATGTACTAAATACTTAAGCTGACTGTTATGCTACCTGGCTAGTTAGCAATAACTGTCATGTCATTCAGTTTCTCAATGTAATGGTGAGTCCCAGTCAGAAACACGCGATCACTGGAGTTGTGACATCAGAGTTCCGAGATATCTGGAACCAGCACAAAATTTGTCGTGCTATTTATGCCACAATTAAAATTTTTCCAGATTTAGACAGTAAGCCTATAAGAGATGGAGATTTCTAAGAAAAGTCAGGACTGCTGAAAGCCATTCACAGTGACAGTCACTCTGATTTTTGGGTCCACATTACTGTTTCTCAATGACAAACAACAGTCAGTGTTCACACACCAAGTGACCCTCCAATTCCAACATATAATTGCTCTGTTAGGAACATTGTGCATATAGTTGGACAACAGGATCCCAACAGGAAGGCGAACTTTGAAACTCCCAGTGCTTTACATAATGGTGAGCCCAACTATAACCTTGTAATTTTGTTAATTTGCGATAATTTTATGATAATGTCGAGTCATACCCCACCACTTATCCTATTTCTTGCGGGCAAAAATAAAACTCTTTTGCTAAGGTGTTTTTCTGAGACATTAAAAAAAACTGCGTTTTTAAAAATTATTTTCACACTAACAAATGATAAAACTGTGTTTAAGTGAATCTAAAGTCTATTGCGTGAGTCTTTAGACACAAGTAATTTTCATTAAGCCAAGACATTTTTACCTCCTGCAAAACAAACACTGGCAGCAGCCTTCCTAACCTCTTTAACTAGTTAAAAACAAGCGTACTTCACTTATTGACAAAGTTTCTTAAAGCTTAAAAGTCTTACTCTATCCAGGTCTTTGGGCTGAAAATAATATGACGCTCCATCTTTCAAAGATGTACTTTTCCTAAAGCATTGTTGATTGCCCTGTGTCCATTACTTGGAAGGATTATGATAATATTCCACATTGTGCTCGGCGTGATGCACAGGAAATTCAATACTCAAAAGGTTAATGCAATCAATTAGGATGACAAAGGAGTAAAGTAAAACCCTCCTGCTCGTGGAAAAAAGAGACAGGAGAAGAGTGGGGGAGAAAAGGTATTGAAAGCTTGAATGGATCCAGAGAGAAAAGAGGCACTTGAAACGGCAGAAAAATGGCATTTATTCAACGTGTATCGTCCAAGGCCAACTAAATGAAACACACACAAAGTGTATACAAAAAGAAAGAAAAAATAGCTCTCAGATTGTGAATTGCATCATCCAGCACTCAACCAGTTGTAATTGAACAATACAGGAGCAATATTTTTGTTTGAAGGTAATCAGATACCTAAGCCAAGGAAAAAGTGGCCAGTACTAGAGGCTTGAGCATCGATTCGTAATGCTCATAACGTTCTATGGTCTTTTCCCCGTTCTGAGTCAAGTTTTGTCTCCGCACTCCATTCCCATATGCATTGTTGCATGGGCTGAATATTAACAGCACAACAATTGTGTATGGGAGAGATATCTTTTGTTATTTAGATAGATGTTACAATGCCATACAACACAAAGGAGTCTCATCATTGCAGATAAATGGATAAACTTGGATGGCGGTATTGAGCTCTACAACCGTTGTAATAATCCATATTACCTTTTCAGCCTCACTCTGTCAAAATGGTGATGTATTAATCACATTTCAGCAATCCTCCATGGCTAATGATAATGTTATGAGAGTCTGGGTGGCAATATTTCGCTAACGTCTGCAACGCCTATTTTCTGCCGATAAGTTGTGCAAGAAGAAAAGCCTAAAACCTTGTAATCCACTTAGGTAAGGCAGTAGACTTACCTACTTCTGCAAACACACAACCTCATAAATCTACTGCACCTTCACATTCTTAAAGACTGTCGAGCCTGAAAAAACTCCAGCAGATCCTTCATCCCACTTTGTTTGTACCAAATGAAGACATGTTTCACATTTCAGACCGTTGCACAAGGTAAAGAAGTGTGCACGCACAGGCCCCAACAGATACTCTGTGTCTCTCTGTTAGTCTCCCTCGCAGCAGCGGGAGCAAATAAAGCCAAAAAATATCAGAGCTTCAGCGCAATCTCCAACCTAATATAATTTAGCGAACATCTTCAGCAAGTAAGCTATTTGACATTTTGTTCCTGAGTGGAATGTTATAAATTAGAAAAAGAAAAAAAAAGGATTAGACTTAAAACATTGATTTTCTGCCAAGCACTCTGAAGTACTGCCTTTTTATTCTTACTCTTAACTTCCATTTAGCTCCTCTGTGAACAAATAAAGAGGAATGTGAGCAACAACAGGCAGAGGAGCTAGTGTTAGGCGGTAACCAGGGCTTTATGTTTTGACCATAAGAATCACTTTTTTTTTTCCAGGGGCACCTGACCTACATCGCATTTTTCTGTTTGGGCATTTTCAGGTCCAGCAGCCACGTCACACAAACAATGGAGCAAAATGGGCTTTGAAGTCAGCCCTGAATGAAAATGGAGGGGCTGACACATGAAATGCCCTCACAGCTGGGCTGCCCCAAGTCAAAAGAAAAACAAATACTTTGAATGAGAGGGGGACACGCCGCTCCTGTCTGAGCTTCCTAAGGCCCTAAGCCGCCACCGGGAGGTGGGCTTTCACGATATGCCGGTAATGATGGATGGATTGGGAAGAAAGTCTATTCACATGGAGATGTTACATCATAAATATTTACACAGGGCTGCCGTTTCCATGTAGCCTTTGCTTGTTTTGACACACTGGAAAAATTTTAAAGGACAAAAAAAAAGTGCAGGAGAAAGAAAAGCGCAGAAAACGAAAAGGCAGCCTCTCTTTTTTGTTATTATACTATACTGAGTGATACAATAATACTAAATTGAGTTACATGACTTGTTGCTCTTTTTCTCAGTGAGACAAATTATCTTTCCTACGGCGAACTGTGGGCTTTATTTACTTTTATTTGTGACTGAATGAACTCGTGTTTATTACAGAATCATTGCCCTCCTACACACAAATTCTGAAAAACTAACAAAACACCAAACAAAGAGTCTGAGTTTCAATTATCTATCGTTCTCAATTCAGTCATAAATTTTCTCTAAAGATCTACAAGTGCTGGTGGGGGGGGGGGGGACAAATATAGAACAAACAATTTAGCAGATCGTCACCTTACTTAACAATCACACCCAGTCTGCCTGATCTATCACTGCGACCAAAGAGAAGTAAAAGGGAGACATCAATGTTGTTTGTAAGCAGCCATACAAATTTCTGCTCGGTGAGCTCAATTAAAAGCCTTGAGGTCCCCCGAGACCCCCTGTAACCAGTGAAAACAATTTTGGCAGTTTAATTTTCCTCCCACTGTCTAAGAGAGGGACTCCACTTTCTAGCCTCTACGTCTGTGGGAGCCAAAAAGAGAAGGAGGGGGCGGGGTGGTGTGTGTGTGTCATGCCAGCCCCGTGTTGGAGCAAGCTGGCCTTTATGATTAGTTGCATTAACGTATATCAAAAGCCAATTAAACTAACTGTAACCAGTTATGCTGTTGTTATGCGGTCAGAGGCAGGAGTCTGTAAGTAGTCTACACAGCAGTCGAATCTTAACTTTGCTTCGACTTCCAAAGGAACTTGTTTAAAGATGTCCCCGAGTGCGAGTGCATACCTGTGTAAAGAGAAATCTCAGCTGACCATCCTGTTTGCTATGAATTATCCAATCTTTGTGGAAATCTGGGAAGCGCGCTGGGTGTGCATCTTAGGTTCTGATTGATACAGGGAGTGTGTCTTCTTTCTGGTGCGTGAGTGACACCACCAGAAACAAAGGAGTGTTGGTGTAGCCCTCCACCTCAATTCCCGGCCATGCCAACCCCCCCGCCCCCCCACACCCGGTGATAGCGAGGGGTCTCTGGTTTGACATGAGACAGCCCAGACTGTCACTTCTGAATGTTTAGATCCCTCTTGACTAGGAGGCCAGGGGCAAGGGCTGTTGTATGCATCCTTATGACAGACTCCCACATCAGCATTGTGCTCATACCAGCTAACATCATTAGCACAGAAGGTTTCATCTCAGGGAGAGAGAAAAAAAAGCAACCCAGTTTCTTCAAGTCACAAGTCATTAGTGTCCTCTCGAGAGTCAAATTGTACAGAGGCAGATTTTTTTTTTTTTTTTTTTTTTATCAGCAACAAAAGGTTTTATACTCTTGTTAATTTGGTGGATGTCATCTGTACTTAGATGTCTGTGTCTAATGTCTGTTACAGTAATAAATGCCATAAAGTGGAAAAAATTATATTATTTCCACTTTATGGCATTTATGTGGGATGGGATGCTGCTACAACAACATCTAAACATAAAACAGGCATAAAAGAACAGTTCCCCTGATAATAAGAGTATAGCGTGCAAAAATGGAGAAACTGCAGCGCTATAACATGCTGATTTTATTACCGCCAGTGCAAAGTTCCAGTTCTCTAATAGATTATTAGTTGTATTTTTATATTCTATATGTAAATAAGCAAGTCAGCTAACACACTTCTCAACAGCTGTTTATGTCAGGAAACAAAATGGGTGTATTTATAGGAAAAAGCATAATTCGGTTGTAGTAGTTTTTGAGTCAGCCTGACAGGGTTTCTCACAAACAGTGTTAGGAGTGCATTTGGTTCCGTATAGATCACCCATAGTAAGAAAGGCACAGAGAGAGAGAGAGAGAAAGAGAGAAAGGGGGGGCCCTCTTTGGAAAACAGATACATCAGTGAGCCTGTATAGTGTACAACATCGCTGTGAGTTAATCAGTTGGAAAATAAAACGGTGGGATTCTAATAAGTCATTTGTCAATTTTTACAACCCCCAGACACATTGATCCACGGGGATTAATGAAGATGCCTGATATTGTTGGAGATATGAACAGGGGAGATGGTGGGGACAGTAATCAGTCATGTTGGGGATTTGTCCTACCTCGTTTTCTCTTCCTGGGGAGTCACTGCGTACAGGAGCTCACCTCATCTAAAAAGAAGAGCAAAGGAAAAACATTAAAAAAATAAATAAACCCAGGCACTGATTATTCCGATGTATATGCACGTGCATACATGTTCTCGCGAAATCCATACATTTACCCAGCTCAATCTAATCTGCAGTGGCTGACATAATGTAACGAGCCTCCAGATGATGCAAGAGGAAGATGGGTACTTTTTGTTCACTCCTTTCCTTTTGATATGCAGAATAATAGTGCACAGATACCCAGGCCCCATGTCCCAGCTGGGGGAAAGCAGTGACTGAAGGAGGAGACTATAGTTTGTAAAGCCCATTGAAGCATGGGGAGCGACTGTACAGAGTACAGTTGTGTATGAACCACGTCTGTTCATATTTCAGCCGTTTGCCAGAAATAAATTAAGTTGGACTATTCTAATAGTAGCTTCCTACGTCTTAGCTGAAGGTGAGTTGACACAGTCTTATAGAGCAAACAATAAAACAAATCACTTCCCTTTGAAACCTTGGGGGCAAAGCTTACTTGTTGGCAGAGATACAGAGATTCAAATACTACTTAGATAACGAACACAGCTGACGGGGCCAGAGTATGTGGTGAGATATCTCCATATTCATATTGTGGAAAAATGGCATTCATTGTTAAAACATGAACCTGCTGCTTTTTCTCATGCGGAGACAAACACACCCTCGTATATGACATCAATAAGCGCAGACAAAGTTTTAAATCAGGGCAGAAACTGACTTTGGCAGAACCAGTTGAGTCACTCTTAAATCCTCTCAAAAGTTTCCTAACCTTGAGAGCCCATGCATCCCAGAAAAAGTAATAATAATTCTAACCTGATCTTCCTACTTATTTTATATCTCCCCTCAGCAACCTAACTTCTTCTCGGCAACAGTGCAGTTATTAATTCATGAGGCACTAATTAGTTCTTTGTTTAATTTTGTGTTAAACAGACTGACCGGAATGATAACGACTCGCGCTGTAGCGCTTCGGTCCCATGCCACTCCTGTTTGCTACAACAAGGGAGCATCGTGCGACTAGCATGATGAACCCAATTCCCTTCTAAGTTGCACTTCATTAAGTCAAAATGTGACAAGGAGCTTAGAGGAAGAACTGGCAGATCTGATCATACATAACAATGCAGGCCCAGTAAGTTTGAGGGGGGGTGGGTGCTGGTGCACGAGGTGGTGTGCGGGGTAGTGAATTCCAGCATGCATGTTGATAATTTTCTATTTTTAACCCTTGGGGGCCGTCTTTCATTTTCCTTTAATTGTTTTTGTTCAGAGCTGCAGTGTCCTCTTTTTAAATTGCAGCTCCTATCAACTCTGCTGATCAACCCCCTGTGCAACATTGCAAGCAGACAAGTAAACAACAGGGTTGCCCTTTTCTGGGATGTAGTGCAAATGCTCCGGTAACATAGGTGACAGTGCACACGCATACATAGGGTCAGATATTTACACATTATATCCAAGGAAACAGTGAAACGGCATGTCGGTGCAGCGGCGACAAACAAATTGAACTTGAAAAATATCGTTTATGGCCATGTGAGTTGAAAAACCTGCTGAGTGGAAACAACAGTAAAAGACAAATGCTTGATCAGAGTGCAAGAATGCATTAAGGTAGTGCCATCTACCCATATTTAAATGCCTTTTAAGAATGTTTTTGTTGAGGGAGTAGTTGGGAAAAACGTCATTCATGAGAATCACAAATTTACCGTCTCAAAGATTTTTATTAGCTGTCCCGAAAAAACCTCTCCTTCTACATACATACCTTTAATGGCATGCCTTCACTCGATGCCCGAGTCTTAAAAGAAGCTATACGCACACTGGGTAAACCCTTCAGTAAACTACAGTCATCGGTTTTGTACATGTGACAGATAGCACTTTCATTGGGATATTTTTTTCCACTCCAAATCATCTGCTGACAAGCTTTGCTAAGATGTTTAGCCTCTCCAAGTATCTTCCCACTGGCTGAAGATATGATAAAATCAAAAAGCAGACAAGTAATTACACTGTATAATAGGCAAGACTGGCATTTTCAAAATCATTTTCATGTGGATGGAAATGACATTGCACAGACTATTCTGTATTCACTGGTGCAGATAAATAAACAAGGCATGGAGAAGAAGGGGGGCATACAGAATGCACAGTACAATGGCAAGCAGGTCAGTAATTAGAAACTCTGTTTGCACAGTAATAATTTTAATATATTCATCAGGAAACAGAGCATGCCTAGCATGATAAAATCCTATCAAGAAACATATCCCAACTGCAGCAACCTTTTAAACATACTGGAAGCTCATTGTTGAGAACCTGAAATAGCAAAATAAATATATAAACACACAAAAAATTAGAAAAGCATGCAGCTACACAATCCCTACATTGCAAATTTCACCCTTATAAGTTGTCATTATAGCAAGGCAGGGATATGCAACTCTTTCGAAATGCCAAAAAAGTCTTCGGTCTGGATCGGTACCTGCAGATAAATGTGCTTCTGGAGCTTTTGACCTCTTTTTAGCCAAGTGCAAACAAGCTGAAGCCCTCCAACACCAAAACATGTTTGGCGTTGATTGTGCGAGCAACACGTGTGTAACCTTGTTTGTTATTGGGGTGGCAGTGATGATGCTATGGAAATTATTGCAAATTGCTTAAAGGACTCCTGACACGTAAAAAACCTTGACCTCGCAATGCCATTTCCCAAAGTCAGAATAATGTGTATTTGTTAGAGAAATTCAAGGTGGAGCACAAAGGTAATCAGCACGAACAACATTTTTACAGAAGTTCAAGGAGCTCCAAGCTAATCATCTACGAACTATGCAGCTGCTTTCATGCATGCATATGCCGATGGCATATATATGTATGTATACGCACACGAGGCAAACCACAACCGCATACACTAAAGCTTTCTCTAAACTTAAAGATGGTACACAAGACGAGCAGATATATCCCTCTGTAATGTTGCAATTATTACCAATTTAAATAACAGGAACACATGAAAAGCTACTCAGCTCAACAGAACAGTTTTAAATAATAACCCTCGTTGCTGTAATGACTGCCAGCCCATTGTCTAAGTTTCCTGGTTTCATTTCCCACACATAAACTCAGAAACTTACTAGTTTACGTGACCTCATTCTACATGAAACAACCTCTAATTACATGAAGTGGAAGCCGCAACAAGAATACACTTCTCACTGAATAGGTCTGTACTTTATGTCCTCTAGCCTGTGTTTCCTTCTGAGTTTTTAAACGCACTGCAGAGTGAGCAACTGATCATTTACTCATGCATATTTGACAGCACCTAGTAGGCCCCTTTTTGTTCTGTCACTTCTGGCTCCTATTCTCCTTTTCCCCTAGGAGAGGACAGAGTCAGGGGCTTGAGGGCAGCTACCTACACAGTTCCGCTGTCCCCTCCTCGCCTAATTTTTGTTGTCCAGCCCTTTGAAACCTCAATCTCATGCAGAACCAAAGAATGGTGATCCATGTGCAACAAGTGCCGGTGCCATGGAAACCCCCGTTTTGCCCCCAAAATATTCCTTTTTATCCCTTTTGAAGACCTGTCACCAGGCAAAGCAGGCATCACACGACCCTGGGCCTAGCCATGACAAAGCCTATTTTCTGCCTGCTTCTTGATTGATTAAAAAAGACTTTTTAGTAAAACCATGTTAAAGGACACAAAAAGTGACACACAGAAGAAAAGGGATCTTGCAGATGGCCCAATCAGACGGGTTTCCCTGTACTAACGCACAAAAAAAAAACCACAAAAAGAAAAGAAACAATATCATAATCGCCACAAAGGAAGGGTCAGGCCAAAGCATGAAACTCGACGACAATGGTAATTACGAAAATGAAAGAAAGACGGGTTGGAATTTGGTAGGTGTGTTACGTTGAGCTACATATCAGATTCTTTTACATGAACTGTGTGATTTTTTTTCCCTGGAATCAGACGACTGAAAACTCGCTTCGCTGTAGCTCTAAATACTGTGGTGGGGTTTCTTTTTGGAAATGACGCTCTCGTCACCGCAGGACATTCATATCCGAGCATTGCTCTAGATTATTACAGGTTCCCACCACATTTGGGAATAAAATTATACACGCAGGATTGTAGTTCATGTCTGATGTGATCAATATTCTATACGTTAGACGGGCGACGGAGCAAAAAACAAAAAGACTGGCTCAGCTGCTCTGCATGCGCCAAACGAGGCCATATTACTAAAAGAAGCACAGGTCGATAAGAAACTATTTTTCTGTTTTTGTTGGCACTGTGTCATATCTCTGTGACTTAACAGTTTTTGCTCACAGAACATGAGCCGACTTATGTGGAAACTGGTGTATCATGTTATATGTTTTAATATATCAAACGTGCACAGGAACACTTTCATCAGCACTGAAGAAAAGAAGCTGCTCTCTTTGTTTCTGCGTAGAGATGTGGAGCAGATATTTACCAAGAGGATAGGCAGGGGGTGGCGGCGGTGGTGAGGGGGTGCAGAGAGGAGGAGAAGCATTAGAAGCGTCCACACATGAGCAATTAGTATTCCAGATCCTGATGGTTCTAAACACAAAAAGGCCTCACCAAATCCCCACGGCGGAGGTGTCAGACAGAAAATGACGAAAATCTGCTCCTTGACAGGGAGTCATTTATATTTTAGCTTCGTTCCATTATCTTAACGAATCCATCATCAGCCAATGCAATATTAACAGCAGAAAATCAACTCATTAGATCCAGGGGGATTTAATCAAGATTGCAATCATGTATGCGGTTCCTGGAGAGTTGGCTTCTTCTTCTTTTTTTTTCTTTTTGGTCCTTTCCACGTAATTGCCGCATCTCAGATCTTAATAAATTATTCTCGATCTGAGATTGATGCCCTTTTTTTTCATTGCCTCTCACGCCATGCACTCACTGTCTCCAACTATAATATTTACCATAAACATTATTATGTCATGGGCACACAGTTTAAAATGGCCTTTAGCTAACTCGCAGAAGTAATTGGCTTCTCCAATTCTCTCTCGTTTCCTTGCTAATTGCCCAGTGATATTGCTAACAGTTCCCCGAGAAAGAAAGAAAGACAGAAAAGAAAAGAAAAGGCCTCTTTTGCACAAGCTGGGATGTGTTGCTAGGATTTTTCAACCTTTATATGTGGATGTAGAAAGAATTTGCCGTGTTTGATATTGCTTAACAAGACATGCAAGCGGATGAAAGGACATTCCACTTTTGATATGTAAAACTTTATGTGAAACCCTGGAGGCAGAGAGAAAATAGAAAGAGCTCAAATTTCAGGTGGATATTTTTTAGTCATTTAGTCTCAGTTTCTGGGGAAAAAACAACACCGATAGATAACTGACACTCACGCACACAGACACACAATTCTTTAAATCTTAAGAACTTTTATCAGTTAAAATAAAAAATGAAAAAACCGCTGTCCTACACTGAAACTACACACTGTACTTTTAAATCTACATTTTGCAAAATCAGAAACACTGCGCCTTAATCGTTACCTGTTACTCTGCGTCCAAACATGTTGGATTTGTTGTATAAAATGTCAAATAATTAATTTAAAGTTCAACTGAAACTAGTATAAAGATATTTTATACTGTTGTTGTGTTTTTAGCAGCTGCATCTCCTTTTCTTTAACAGCACTCTATAAACATTTAGGAAGTGTGGAGACCATCTGCTATAATATTAAAAGCAACTTTTAAAGGGGTCCTTCTTTACAGTATTCTTCATTTCATAATGTTTTCTGAACTAGAGGTCTGAACTGCAGGCACGCCGGTTTATCTCTTGGACTTTTACAAAATCTAGACTGTTATTTGCTAACATAAGCAAGGTCTTCTCTAAAAGACTCGCCTGTATGGCAGCAATATGCTGAGCCAAAGTCTGTAAGTACTGTGCAGCATTAAAGGTGAAATCACAAAGGTGCAAGATGACCATGTTAATTCACCCCGATGCCATCTGACCATTCTGCAGTGATAACACTGAAGATGGTCATTCTTGTCTTTAGTTTGAACACGGCAGCATCCACGATTTGGAACAAAATTAAAGCGGGACGAAGTTTTCCACTTAACCTGAGTCTTTCTTAAACACGCTCAGGTTCACAGACGGTAGCAGGATGTCTGGACCTTGTTTATCTGTTTCTCTCTCTCTGCATGGCACAGATTTGCATTAACACCTGTAGATGCAGAGATGAACTGTGTTTGCTCACAATGGTTGTGTTCCTGAGGATTTCCTGGAAGTGAGTCCATGCAGTGCTTCCACTGCAGAAGAGAAACGTGAGTTTTTAATATTATGGCATCTCAGAGTGCAGAAATCAAGGGCATTCAGTGCTGTTTTTTGGCCTTGATCCTTGCAAACAAAGATTTCTCTGGATCTTTTAAAGAAGCAGATGATAAAATCCTCACAGTACAGTTCAAACTGACTGTCTTTAAAACTGAGCTTTTTTTTATTGCCACAGCTGCAGACCCCACCTTTGGACTTCTTTAAATACTTGCAAATTGATGCAAATGTTCTGAAACTCATCTTTGACACAATATTTAGATGAAACCAGACTTCAGGAAACATAATCTTATTGTTTTAAAGAGAGGCACATGCAGTGTTGTGTCAACCAGCTCAGCTGCAGCTCCACGTGATGTTGCTAATGATGCATTATTATTATTGATGCCGACAGAACTTTTAAAAATGCATTCACCACATTAGATAGAGTGATACCCAAACTCTAAATTTATCCATTTGTACCACCTGATCGGATGACAGGGGGAAAAAAAATTCTCCGGCTTCATTATTACTAAATAGGAAAATTTGCTTTTAAATGTAAAAATCTTAACACAGCACAAAGTGGTGTAAGTATGTGTTACATGTGGCTTTGGGAGGCTAAATAAGGAGATTAGAGAAGGGAAATAAGGAACTAGGAAGCACCACCCAGGTCATAAGAAGACATCAGCTGTTGAAAATGTACGCAAAAGTTTCATTATTTTTTGTGAAGCTCTATCTTCTCTCCTGCTTTCCCTCATGCGTGTGACCACAGAGCTTCTTGCCCCTCACAGACAAGATTAACTTCTAATATGTTCAACATGATCCAAAAGTGTAAAAACTGTCAGAGAGACCTTTAATCTGCCTATGGAACAAAGCCTTTTGTACAAGGACTTACCTGACCTTGTCACTGCAAGTTTAACTTGCTGTCTGTTAGGCAATATAAAACCCTAGCCAGTGCTTCTCTTCCACCCCCTCCCTCTAAGTCTTTTTCCCTCCCGCCGCCTCGGTCTCTCTCTTGCTTGCTCGCTCTTCCTATGCACAGAATGGGGGTGTGTAAGTACAGCACCAAATGCTGTGCTAATCCCTGTTTCTCTGAGATGGCCAATAGTAAATCCGAGCCCTCTGTAAACCAATCTCAGAGTTCTTTATCTTGATTTATTAGATTACGTGGCCCGGGTCCCTGAGCTCATGCTACACATACTAATCCTAATCGGAATAGACAAGTATTAGGCCAGTTCAAGGGGAGCTAAACAGCAGCAGTGGCCAACTTTCAGTAAGAGGGAAACTACAAGCTTATAGGCTTGATGGAGCTTTTTATCCTTTTTCCTTTTTTCTCTACTTACATTAGCAGAATGAGTGTGTAATTAAATACATAAATCCTGACACACCAACCCTCAAAAGGCCTAAAAACCACTGAACCCCGTCCAGTTTGGCTTTCTTTTCCCTGCACAATGAAGTTACTGAGCCAAGCCCAATCATTTGTATTTTTCTCAGATTTTTAACTGTGAGCAAAGCAAACATGAAAGTCCCATTGAAAACAACTGCAAGAATTAATTTTACATCTCAGTGAATTCAAGGCAGTGTTGTCAAATTATAAGCAACAGGGCTATGTAACTAATTTCCCTTGGTCCAGAGACCTTAAGTAATTTTCATCTGCGATAATAAATCGCACATAATTAGTAAGGTGTCTGTCCTCTGTTTGCCTTTTGCCACTAAAACACGGTCACATTAATGTTACTAACTTTAAACCGGTATGAAAGGATAGTTTCAGGCATGCTGCAAATTGCTGGTCTCACACGGTTTTCAACCAGTTCAGCCACTGCGGATGGCAAGTGGGTTAGGCTGGATGGAGTCCATGTGACACATGAGGCCAGGGCTGGGGAACATTAAGAAGTGTCTGCTTGTACACTAATGCTGGTGGCAGCTGTTAGTCTGCCAAAAACTGCAGCAGCAGCAGCAAGGATATCCTGAAATACTATTGAAAACCGCTAAACCTCCTCCTCGCTGATGTAAAGCTATACAGCTGCTCGGCGCCAGTACAATCACTGATCAATCTGGGAAAGTTAAAAATGGAGCCAGGTTTGTGGACTAAACACGCTGCTTTTCAGCTTAGAAGGTCAAAGTGGGGATCTCCAGGGAATGCCGAAGACTAATTTTGCTGTATTTTAGAAAGTTTGTTCAGCAGCCAGAACAAATGCAACATATGCTGACGCATCTGTGTGTCTGCGCCGCAAACGATGCGAGCGTGCGTCTGGTTGTGTATTCTTTCCGAGAGTACGTGGAGATTTTTTGAGGCATCACCGGAGCACAGAGGTTGCCCCTGCCCACTGCCCTCAGGGGTGACAGGGGAGCTAAGGGAGATGTGACAGCCATGTCTGCTCCCTGTATGTGTTTGTTTGCCCCTGAAAACGAGACACCAATCTCACTCCAGCCCCCTGGGCATGTTTAGCTGTGCCTCCACCGCACCGCCTTCATCTGATACAAAGTGGAAGTCCACCCGGTAATAACATGCATCTCCGCTGGTGGGGTGAAAGTGGATACATATACACTTCAGAGCAAGAAAAAAGAGAAGTTGGCTGATACATCCCCCCTTGTATTTCAGCTGAAAACTGAAAGATTTTCGGCATTGTTACGATAAGTAGTGTCAGGACGCAGCAAAGCACATTTTGAAGTAGTATCGCTATAAAAAGCCCAACATAGCATGTAAAGTGTTATGCGATGTTAAAAACATGATCCACTGCTTCTCCATGCCAAATAAAAGTGAGGAATGAATTTCCTTTGCACTTGTGTTTTGTCCTTAGACCCAAGAGTCACCAAGTGTACTTTGCAAGGAATATTCATTTCCTTAGGATGGCCTCGTCAGCCTTGTGACCCAATCCATATCCATTCTGTCCTGTCTGCCCTCCCCAGTCACTGCCTCTTTTCTGTAAGTGGCAGATATTTCACCTGCCTATCAGTTTCCCTTTAAACGTGCTGCTATATGCAGGAAAGGCACCCATATAGGGTCACTGACTGTCCTCTACAGGCCCTCTTTGAAGCTACTATCTGGTCGTCTCTACTTCCCCTCCTTCTTCTATCACTCAAATTACAGTGTGTAGAGGTCACTGGTAGAAATGGGTTCAACAGAGCTGATTAACTTTGATCTAGTTTTACATATTATTGGGATGGAAAAAGTACAAGCCTTGGGAGGCTCATGACTTAAAAAGCAGATCATAAATTTAGGCCTCCCTAATTTATATTTACAACGGGGAAATAGTAGGCTTCTTTAATTTTTCTCCAGTGCCTGGAACAGAGCCTAGAAGATGTTCTGCAATGTTGTGAATGCCTGACTAGAGCGCACACTGCATTAGTAAGAGTTTGCTTGTGTATGCGGTCCACAGCAAAAGGCAGTTTACTAGCAAATAATGGGAATCAGATCATTTCCATGCAGAAATGTGCAGCGGGAAAGAAAGCAGCTGCTTCGACGTGAGGAAGGTAGGAGGAGGTTAAAAGGAGTCAATGGAGGCTAAAGAGACAGCAGGTCTACCGATGACAGAAAGAGTGGCCAGGGACTGCAGTTCAGGACTTCTGGAAACCACATCAAACAGACTATGGAGCGCTGCCAAGATGAACACACACCAACTGTTGCAAAAAAAGAACGTGAGAGAGGAAGAGGGGAGGGCGGACAAGTGGAAAAAGGACAGTTTAGTTTAAAAAATAGAGGATACAAAGATAGAAATGTATGGGGAGAAAATGGGGAGAAAAAGAGAGACAGATGTTGCCACAGAAAATCCAATCAATCAATATTAAACACAGTATCACTTACACATTTTATGATAAAGTTATAATTTAGCTTAATTTAGTTTTAGGTTAATTTAGTTCATCATGAAGCAAAATAGTAACCATTGGCTGGCTCCAGCATCTCATATGGGGACTCAATCCACTGTTAAACTTGGTTATTCTAGTTATATATTAATGAGATATCGAGTATTGAAATTAATGAGAACAAGAGTGGAATTAAAGTAAAAGAAGTGGCTTTCCACATCTGCAGATATGCAGGTGTATGTAGGAGATATGTAACCAAACACATTATATTTTTTTTAAAAGTTGCTGCTGAGTTATTACAGCAATATTTGGTTAGCTTATAACTTGATTTGCAATGAAAGTATGACATTTTAAAGTCTGAGCAGTACAAAAAGAAATGTCTTGTTAACTCTTACTAGGTGAAAAAATGAGGTCGGTCAAGCTAAAGAAAACGTATCATTAAAATTTGATATTAACTATTATTTATCTAGAACTTTTCAAACGTAAGCATTTCTTTGGCCCTGTCTCAAGTCACAATGTTTCGTACCTTTAATTTGCACTCAAGCGTGCTCATCGCATATGACTTTATCATTAGTCGGCTGCTAGTGGACATCCCAGGCTCTGGTTGCTTGACCTTTTAACATATTTATCCCCCTGCCATATGTGATTCAGCGACTCACCGGAAGTCACTTCACTCACTCGGCTCAAAGTTGCCAGAACTGAATCGCCCGTTGTTATTTGAAGTTGTCGAATGTCACCGTCTTTCTATGATTCGTGGCTGCCACGTAGTAGCAAATCGTTTCACGTGTGGACGCCCCTTAAATACTGATGCTAGCCAACAACCTAACATATTATTTTATCAGACATTAACATTACACGCGTTGTGTTGTGTTGCCGTTCGTGCCGTGCTTGATTTCAGGAAACACCCTGTCTAAATTTAGAAGCAATGCAAATAAATTCATCATGGTGCAAATGTACCAGTGTAAGTATCCAAATTTAAGGAGTGTGTGTCATACAGCACATATATTGAAATTACTACAGGTCAGTTTAAATTGACAACATTTTATACATCAGCAAAATGAAGAAAATTGGAGGATTAAATGTAATTTAAAAATAAACTTCTTTTTGACTACATTAGTAATTAATATCATTAACCGGGTTATTTCAGGGTTGTGCATGACAACTGCAGTTATGTTGTGTGAGTGTTTGTTTCTATTCTAACAAAACGAGTAATTCAGGGTAAGTCTTCTTTCTGTTTTGATTAAGGCTTCTACATATTTCAACTGTTACCCAGAAGAAAATAGAACGATGACAGGAAAAGCTATACAAAGAATCAACAAAGTTTAATGCAATAGCTTCATTATTTAACACGATGCTATCAAAACTGAGACTGATAAGGCACTATAAATATTCTACAGCGCTTTAAGCTGTTTAGAAGCGCTACAACTGGCCTTATTTATACTAACTGCTCTATTATTTGTAGTGTGTCCAGAACCCCCGCACCCACCCACTCTACAAGCCTGCAGTCAGGCCCTGTTCTCAGGGCTATCAGAAACCAGCCACTTGTTCAGCACCTGACTAATACCCACTATAATGTCACTTCTATATTTGTATCCTGCTAATCTGCTCCCAGGCTCCAATCTTTTCCACTTTCTTGCAAATTTATCACTAGACTGAAAGACTGC
The DNA here is from genome assembly GCF_057381915.1 of Diplotaxodon limnothrissa. Classification (NCBI taxonomy): domain Eukaryota; kingdom Metazoa; phylum Chordata; class Actinopteri; order Cichliformes; family Cichlidae; genus Diplotaxodon; species Diplotaxodon limnothrissa. Next base: position 6,487,395 of record NC_140615.1, on the reverse strand, counting down.
TGCCAGATCCTAAGTGCCTCACCCTTTTAAATTAAATAGTGGCATTTGTGATAAAGCCACTAAATTCCTTATCTAGCTGACCTGAAGAGTCTTTCAAGGCAAAGTGTCACTTTTCCTAAACTGGAGCACTTGTGACGCCATACACCCCACCCTATCCAACTGCCACACAAACGCAGACACGCAGGCAAGCACACACCCATGGACTGTCAGTTTTCTTGTCCTTTTCAAGGACAGGATTCGGAACAAAACACAAGTGAGGCTTGTTGGGGAACAGACAAGTGCTTTTACAAACGTATCTATAAATAGGCAGGTCGCGGTTGTTTTCATTTACAATGTAAATGTAGTTTACCTTCTAAACTAAGCTGTCTTGTTCTTACAGTAACTAATACATAACTGGAATAACAGTTTTGAGGCTTGACTATCATGTGACCAGAGAGCAAACTTAAACCATAATATTCTTAAATAGACAGTAACAGAGGTGTGGAGGACATTTTCCCCATATTTTGTCACTTCCAAGATATTACAGCTATAGAATAATATAGAAATGATTAAGATACATAAGTTATCCAGTTACTCTGAGGTAGTAACGTGTGTCTGTGTATGCCGAGCATATTCAAAGCCCCACATATTTTTACCTTAACTAATTCAACTAAACCCATCTTAAACTATGCAAAACCTTCTTAATTGGTCTCAGAGAAGAAGTCACGGCCAGCAGCTCCAACTTAGGTTATCTTGTCCTGTGCCTGGACTCAAAGAAACACTCGCATTGTCAATAAATTTTTGTACACTTCCTTCCCATTGTGGATTCATGACCTAATAAGGCACTGTCTGAATTCTGGGGTTATTTTGAGTTTGTGTGATAATGCTCACTCTAACTTTGTCCCTCTTTAGAGATTCTAACAGGAGGCAGCCAGGAACTTTCAGATGATGGCAGTTTGATCAGATAAAAGAGAGAGCTTAAGGTCTTTTTTTTTTTTTTTTGAAACTATGTTTAATAAAACTGCAAATAATCACAAAATTGACATCAACTATACTAATTATACTCAGAATAGCATTAGTAAGTAGGCGGCAGGTACACAAATATAACAGGACAGAATAATCAAATGAAAATCATCCAGAGTGCTTTCATTGTTTTCACCAGCAGTGCTGCTGTTTTCATGCATACATGTTTTTTGGCCTTTTCTCGCGTTTCTAATCTGTTTTTGATAGGGTGAGATGTGACTTCCTATCCAAGCCGCTTCTATTGTTTTCCTGCGTTTTTAGAGGAATGAGGCTAAAAACAAATTGTTCCTATGTAGAAGGTCAAACAACATTGTTATGAAACGAAGAAAATGAGACTAAAGGTAAAAGCGCACGGCCAACAGGGCATTCCTGTTCCAGAGCCAGGACCTGTAAACACCACTTTGTTGATCTGTAATTAAGAGGAAGAAAATCTTCACTTTAGCACTGTGGGCTTCTCGCAGTGATACTTCCTCTTAGTCTCAGTCTCTTGTGTTTATTTATCAGTTTCTAAAACTGTACGCTGAAGGACTCCTTGATTATTTAGACAAGACACAGGAGTATTTCCTGGGCCAACAGAGTGAAATCTCTGATGCAGGGCTCCAAGCAGGCAGCTTGCTTAATACTTGACCCATGACCTCTCCTGGGTAATAATGCCTCTGTATCTATCCTCACACACGTAGCGGCACAGAACAATCACACATTCAGATGCCTGGAGAGGTTTCACAAAGCTGTGAGAAACATAGTCGAAAAAGTTCCTATTTCTAGCGACTCTTGTGATTTTTTTTAGGTCATACCTGATCAAAAGCTTTCATTTATAAAGTCAAAATATGAATATATTGAATTAAGAGAGCATTAACACTATACATCTCCCATGCAAAAGTCCCTGATCTTTGGAAAATGTTTTGCCCTTCTTTCCTTTCACCAGAACAGAGCCACAGGAAATCAGCTTTTAGCACTTTAAGCAGCACTTCCAGACATCTAGATTGCCCTCTGTTTAACATCTCTGGCATTTTCCATTTTCTTCACATTTTTTTACAGTACACACATTCACCCCCACAGCTGTTCCTCCCTTTAGTCATACTCACTCCACACAATTCAGAAAATCTGCCATAAAGTCAAGCAACTGCAAGCTGAGAACTGCTCGCAAAAATAAAGGGCTCTCAGAATAGATAAATAAAATCTCTGTTATCCAGCTGCCCTCCCTAAATCACTCTCAAACCCTTCAACAAGTGGTCACAAGCCGGGGCAAAACAGACTCTTTCAATAGCACATGACAACCACAAAAGAGGATTCTGTTAGATTCCAAAACTGATTGCTTAAGTTTTACAAGTAAAAACTGGGCTGATTCTGTATCTTTGAACATAATTACAGTATGTCCTTGTATCATCCTTCCTGTTGGTAAAGTAACCGCTTAGTGCCCTGCATACATTCCTGGGAATAAAAAAAAAAGAGAGCATTCTGAAAGAAGGGAAGTGGGAGGTTTGTCAGGCTTATTTTCAGTCAATATTTTAGGACTTTGGCTTTTGTGAGAGAGGAAACTGGCTGTGAACACCCATAAGCAGAAAGTCACACTTTCCACACATTTCACATATCCTCCACGGTATAGATGTTCATATGTGGACGGAAGTTACAAGAGGTTAAGAGCGATAATAGCCTGATTGTTTTCTTTTCCACTTTTCTTAAGCGAGACTAAATCCCACAGATTCCCGGCCTGCCAAAATGACCGTGTTTTTACTGTTTTGGCACTCGGATTTCTGCAGAGCAGCCTCAAACACAAATTCATCTCCAAAGGCCCAAACATTCGCTTGCAGCCGCAGCACAGCATAATTTGCCAGAAATATTCTACACGTGCTGCTCTGAGCTGACCAGATTTTCAACCAGCTGCTAATATTACACCATTTCAGCTTTTCTGGCGATTGATCAAATAAGCTCAGAACACTTACAGCGCAGAATAATGGAATTGCTTCGAGTGAAATTCAAACGGCTTTCAAGTAAAATGCCTACTTTATTGCACTCGCTCAGTCTTTCAACAATACTTAAGGATTATCTTTTCATAAGGGTGTCAAAGCTCCTCAAATGTTAAAAGAGGTTTCACAGAAACACTTTCTATTATGAAATGTGGTTCAAATAAAGCCAAAATACCCACTTCTTCACTTCTGTTAAGGTGCTTGTGACCAGCCACACAGCATACACAGAAGCCACTGCACAAGCACTGGTCCCTGTGATTTAATACACCTAACAGTGGTCAGACTCACCAAGACAATAAATCCACAGTCAGCCAAAGGATGGTCTCAAAATTCCCTACAATAAGGCTGCAGATAAATGCCATTTTGTGCTCACTGCATTGTCTGCTTGCCTCTATTCTGGTAATCTAATGTGTGCTACATGCTCTTGGTCACCTTGACTTTGGTTGCCATAGTGCACAACACAAACATATCCCCACCCAGAAATACACCAAATAAGGCTTGGGGGAAAATCTCATAATCAGACGGCACAGAGGGAGAGGCAGATATAACCTTAAATATATTGTAAACAGGTCAAAGCTATTCCTTTGTGTACATATCCTGTGCATGCAAGAGGTTACCGGTGACACACACGCACACAGTCTGGCTAATTAGTATACAACAATAATTGTCCTAAGCTCAGCTATTGTTGACTCAAAGAAAATGATAATTGCACGGGCATCAACAAAAAATAAATTGAAGTTCTTTAGAAGAGAGAGGTCTTTGAGGACAAGTCTGTTTGTACCAAAAATGACCTTTAAACACCTTCCTCCAACACAGAGGAATCAGGCTACAAGAAGGCAGCCATCCTGTCTAGCTGTCGACCCCGGCAGATGTGAGTTCTGAAGAGTTCAAAAGAATTCTGCATGGGGGCACCGCCATTTACATAATCCTCCAGATATATTCCCCTGCAAGCTAATCAAATTATTCACAAGTCTAGCCCCTAACTATGTAGACCACGCGATACACAGCCTTTCCATTACCAGCCTCTGTGTCTTAATCATATCGAAACAACCAATGTCACTTTTCCCTTTAGATTGGCCAACAGACACAGCAAACAAAGCATGGCTGTGTCTGACACACAAAGATTTCAGACAAACAACATCCTTCCCCCCGTTGTCCACTTTGTTTGGCATTTCTTATTGTCCTGGGATTTTATTTACTTTTGAAGAACAGAGTGCACCAAGAGAAAGAGAATTTTATCACTGGAAGTACACAATCTTAAGACAATAGCACATTATGTTCAAATGATGCTTTCAAGGGAAGTTAGCTGTTGGAGTAATTAGCAGGGCAGAGTCGGAGCTATTGAGAATAACTTTGAAAGACAACTGCAGATGACACGAGGGATTTTGATAATCACGGGGTTGGGTCCCTCAAGGCCTAATCCGAAAAGGAGATAAAAACAGAAGTGCTGATTCAAATGCAAGTATGATTTATGCAGAAATGTCGAGCTCGAAAATATGGTTCTTTACATTGTGCAATTGCTTATAACGTTTGTGGTACATTCCAGCTTTCCGGACTGGTTGTACCACTTCTGTTTTGCGGTGCAGTGCAAAAGAAAGAACATGTAATGTCCTACAAATGAATAAAGTCGCTCCAATATCATGAATCCATGATGACGCTAAGTAAAATGATATACGATGAAAGAGCTCTACTGTTTAATGCAATTTGTTTGTTTGTTTGTTTGTTTGTTTGTTTGTTTGTTTGTTTGTTTGTTTGTTTGTTTGTGTGTGCGTGCAGGATACACCTCTGGGCACAATTCAGTTCAATTACAGTAATACCAAGTTGTATGAGTCCACTAATGAATCAAGTTATGGCTAATATCCATGTTTTTCCAGACTCATAAGTTATATAGTGTGTGGCTTTACGTGTCAACAAAAGTAGACAACAAGCATGAATACTTCACAAACGTCTCTAACCCAGCAACATAGTCCAGCTAGTCAAAACTGCCATTTGTTTCAGTTAGAATAATTACTAGAAAAGTGTCCGTGCTGACTTCAAGCTGTATAGACAAAAGTATTGGGCCACCTACACATTACACCAGGGGTGGGGAAGTCCAGGCCTCAAGGGCCGGTGTCCTGCAGGTTTTAGATATCACCCTGGGTCAACACACCTGAATCAAATGATTAGCTCATTACCAGGCTTCTGGAGAATTTCAAGGGATGGTGAGGAGGTAATTTAGCAATTTAAATCCGCGGTTCTTGGATCAAGGACACGTCTAAAACCTGCAGGACACCAGCCCTTGAGGCCTGGAGTCCCCCAACCCCTGCATTTCACCTACAGGAGCATGAAGCTCCCAGTGCAGTGTTTTTGTGCTGATGTTGATGCCAGAGGAGGTTTGGAGCTCTGCAGCTTCTGAGGCGCCGTAACTGTGATGCACTACTACTACGCCTCAGCCCTCAGTAACCCGCTGTGTAACTTTACGTGGTCTGCCACTTCGCGGCTGAGTGCCTGTGGTTCCTAAACACTTCCACTTTGCAGAAATACCACTTACAGTTGATGGTGGAATATCTAGGAAGGAAGAAGTCTCACAAACTGACTTCTTGCAATGGTGGCATCCTATCACAGGACCACATTCAAATTCAGTGAGCTCTACAGAACAATCCATTCCTTCACAAATGTTCATAAATGTGGACTGCATTTCCATGTACTTAATTTTATAGCCCTATGCCAAGGGGATTGAAAATATCCTTCAAAGAGTAAGACAGAATGGTCCAATACTTTGCCCATTTAGAGGATTTTGGATGTAAAACGTGATAACACTGGAATTTTTATCACATTAGAAAAATGTGATAAAAAAAATGTGACCTGTTTTGTCATTTTTCAACCACCAAAGTCAGATCAGTTTATCCTCAAGTTCAAGGTAATATTTATGTCATATTTGAATTCAAAATTTCCTCAGAGCTTTCCAGAGAAATGTCCAGTCTATTCTCTGGGAAAATACTGCGTGACATTTCATCCAAATTCACTAGGTATCAGTATTTTAGGCACACGCAGTCCCATGCAAATTAGGAAACCAAACTGACGAGTTTTCTTTCTCACGCGAGGTAAGCCCTCTCTGGACATCAACAGCTTTTAGGAAGTTAAAGCAAAAGTGTTCAAATTAGCCGAAGCTGTTGCCAATGCTCGGCACGGGTATGTTTCATGGCTTCCCCGATCACAAAATGTTACCAGAAGTCTTCCAGTACCAGCTACTTGAACTGTCTGATGAACCCGGGCAACCACTGACATGATAAAGTCATGGGGATAATTTATTTCCTGCCGGTTTCTGACTGCATCTCTGATTTCTAATATGATATACCTCCACATCTAACCACAGAGACTGAATTTCTATATGTTCATTTTGTGGTTGTATTAGTGCGACCTCTAGATAAACCTCCAATAAATGCAACCAATCAGTCACTGTGTGGAGTTCTGTATAATTTCCATGTCGCAGGAAGCACAGATAATTTTCCTTTTCTTGTTTTTTAAATCAGATTTGCTCTTTCAGTTCAATAACACAAAAACTGCAACGTTACAAAAAAGTTTCACCTGTTCCAAAACCATAACACACATGATCTCGTTGCTCCTTTACTTAGCATTGTTTGAGGCTGAGAAACATCATCCCCATTGCTAATCAGCCTGTTTTTGCTTTGTGTACGATATGCTGCCAGGGGGTAAAAGGGTTAATGGATCAGCCAAAGTTTACATCCCATATGCGGTCAATTTTCAATGACTTCTTTTCCCACATTGAAATAAACTATTTTATGTCTCCAAATATGCAGATCATTTTGCTTAATGAAAGATGCTTGACGTCTCAGATCCAATTAATATGCAAATGTAAGTGAGGATTTATTTGTGACATTCTGTATGGGTGAGAGAAAACAAAAAGGCTTCTTAACAGTAACACTAATTGCTGTGACTGATTGTCACATATCATCATTCACTCTGAATCTTCTAAATACCAAAATTCTGATAAAAATTCTCACATGCACGTGGTTAGATATATTCATTTTTCTTTGTTTATTGGTTTGTTATTGCTCTACAGTGCACTGTGTCTTGTTTTGGCATGTTGACAGGAGATGCTTAACCAACCAACAATCTCTTACCCTCTGCAGTCTACATAAAATAAATAAATAAATACGTTCAACACATAAATAATCTTTAACTTGCATTGAGTTTAATGTTATTTTTTTCATTTAATGTTATAAACTAAATCAATTAGATTTTTATGTAAGAGCTGTGAACACGTGCAGTACGTTCAAGTAGAGAACGGCGCAATTTTGGTGTATTTTGATTTTTATGACGCACCGTACATTGGACAACAAATTAAAATGCGTTAAGACTACGGCTACTGTGGTTCCTTCATCTGATTACTCATTACTGCTTTGTAAAACAATACTGTGAAAAGGCTGTACTAGCACAGATGTCACATACACAGACTTTATGGCTTTCACACATCCAATCTCGATTCCCACTGTATGAAAAGCCAGACTCATGCAATTCATCTTTGATGTGGAAAAACCTTCAATCAGTGATGTATTTATCACTGTAAAATAAAATCAATAATGTAACTCAACTATTAAAATCCTTTAATGGATGGAGCAATATACTTAGCTGTTTGCATCATCCTCAAGTTTTAATGCCAGAGGCACTATAGAGAATAGCAGTTGCATTTCAAGAACCGTAAAGCGTGAACGACACCTATTGTTACATATTGCTTTAATGTACAGTAAATATTAAACTGACAAATTTGTCCTATGCAGGACTTTTAAACCAGTGAGCGCTCATCCAGAAATACATTTGTATAACACACGGTAACTGATTTCTTGAACATAACGTAACAGAATAATTATGTCTGTCTTATATATATATATATATAAGTATATAAGTGCATCTCTATTTTAAGTACGTCACAAGAATGTGCACCACTGGACAACCCTAAGCAATTTATATATTTCACTGGGTGAAACAATGATTTAGTGCACTCTGATCGAGAAACACATCCGGGGCTGTAAAAACAACAATCAACCACTTTGGATTAAAAGACCATATGTCCTTTAACAACCAAAAAAAAAAAAAACATGCTGACGAGCAATAAGGTAGGCAAAATAAAATGATCCACTGACATTGCCTCTAATGCTTTTAATCTTCTGGTGATAGCTTTATAGCTTGCTACGTTGCTTTGTAAGGCAAACAAACCTCCCCGTCTGGCGCGGAGTCAGTTCAAAGGACAGCACTTGGATCCAGATTTTTTGAGTAGCTGCATCACCTGTTACATGGAAATGAAGCTGTCTAGGTTTAATTGCAGTTTTAGGCTCAGTGAAGGAAATTCAGCTTAGTTTTGCAATTGTTTGGGATTTTATCAAGTTTAGTGAAAACATACAGATCTGGCTATTTGGGCAAATATATTTGTTAAAAGGTTTGCTGTTTGAAATCTGGCGACGGTGCCAAAAATGTCTCGATCGTTGTGTGCTAAATGATTCAAAATGTTACAAACTGCCTGAATGAGAAAAGTGACAGGAGAACAGAAATTGGAATTCCATCCAACAGACCTTATTAATTTATCTAATGTGTCACATTAATGCAAACTTGATGCTGGTACCCTTTTAGCATTTGGTCATTTGTAGTTTTTTGTAAACAAAAATGTTGTTTCCGTTTGTTCGCGTTCTTTTAATCCAAGCACTTTTCCCGAAAAGTATTTCAAGTATGAAGAAATTTCAGGTATCACGTTGCAAATTTCTTATCCTGCTTCCGGAAGAAGGAAAGTAACATTAGATACTCGGGCCTACAAATCAGCAAAATAACTGTACTGCACGGTACACATCCGCCACTATAGCTAGGCCAAGCATATTCATACCCAAAGCTTAACAGGACTCTGCAAAGTCTTGAGCAAACGTATTGCTCGTGTCTGAATCTGTCAGTGTTTGTGTGTGCACTTGATGTCTGTTTGCATGCCGACCTAGCCTCAGATTGCTGTTTGAGGATGTAATTGCTCTGCTCCTCTCCTCCTCGGAGTGGCCCAGGATGGATCTGCGCGGGCTGTTTAGCAGTCAATGGCCGGTGCAGATTGTAAACAGATCTCCCATGAATTGCGGGTTTAGCGGTTTTGTGAGTCTCTAAACAAGGTTCTACCGATAACGCCATTCTCTCCCTGACAAAATCAGCCACTTTGCTGCAAGGGTGTGATTTGAGAGGTGCCAGTCAATGTGATTGACACTATTAATCCCCCACAGGAGCGAAGAGGTGGAGAAAACAAACCATGCCCTTATAGAAAACATGTCCCTGTTTATTAAATCCTACTTTGGGTAAATATTTCACCTATCCATCTAACTGTGCAGAAGAGTCAAGCATGCGCTGGTAGGTGGGAAAGAGTTTCAACTGCATTGCTGACTAAACCTATGTTTAAAAGAAACAAACAGACAAAAAAAGTTGCAATCTTAGCATAAGTAACAACTGAACACCCTCAAACACATACATGCACACACACACACACACAAGCCCCAGTATCTTAAATGATCTGCACAAAACCTATGAGAAGAATATCCAGCGTGTGCTTTCTAGCTCACAAGCTCATCCATGAAACTTAAAACTGAAATGTGAGTGTTTCTCTTTGCTTTCCAAAATCACTCTTGATTTGTATGCCGTCATCCTGATTAAGACCTGAGACAGTTGCACAGCACTGACATACAAAGCACACTGTGGCTTTTCAATTATAAATTAAGCTCTACTGGCCAGTAGGAAAGCAAGTCATCAAGCATTAAGCACACATATTAATTTTCAAAGAACTAGTGGTAATGGGAACATCTTGGAGACAGTGGCGATGACTTGTCTGAAGCTGACAGGACACTCATATTAAATACTTAACCATAGTGGGCGAAAAAATCCTTTTGTAGACAGTTTTTAAACATGCATGCACCCTTACCCATAATGTACAGTGTCAGTGCGAGAAAGTATTCAACGTGACGTCACAAGTCAACCCATGTCTAAAAACCGAACCGCTGATGGAAAATTTTAATTTCATGGGAAACGCTGCGGGAGCTACGATAAGACTAATAACAGAAGCGAGACAAACACTGCAGAGTCCACCGTGCAGTTTGCAAAGCTTTTTGTTTCCGTGATGTGTTTGACAAAAGTGCAGAAAAAAAAATCACTAATGAAAATTACAAATTGCAATTACAGGCCAAACTCTTTGATGTAATCTGGATTGCTTTCAATTATATCATAATATTTCAGCAATTAAATCAAGTATCTTTACAAAAGGCAAAGTGGCCTTCTGGACAGATAGTTCCAGTTAAAACTATATAAATAAAGAGGTCCTAGTCACAACGAGTGGTAAAATGTGATACGGGAAATCTGAAAATGCCAGCAAACTTTTTTTTCTAACTTAAGGGGACTAATCATTTAATTAACCAGAGAAAAATCAGTCACCGGATCTGAAACAGCAGCAATTTTCGTTCACCAGTCGACCTGTATGATGGACTAAAAGAATATATGCACTGTGCCAGACTATATGTGCTGTCTATACATGTGCAAACAAGCCTAGCTGTGAAGTTACCCAGTGCAGTACAAGCAGAACCATGTGATTTCTGCTCCATATTGTAAACAATAACTCTGACTTTTAGACTTTTACCAAAGTAAAAACATGCTGTGCAAAAAGCAAAAATGGTACTGAGAGCTTCCTGAGTTTAAGCACTGCCTAATGATAACGTTTTAAACACATTCAGCAGTCGCATAATTCCAGTAAAGGAACAAAGCTGAAGCAAGCGCACGCGCTCTATCATTTTTTTCCTAACAAACGACGTAAAAATGGTCCATTATAACGAGGAACAAAGAGGATAGACCCCATGTTACAGCCAACCCCTCACTGATGCCCTAGTGACTCGGCCAGCCACTCTCCCAAGGCCTACTCCTTGATTAAATGCATAATCCACTACTCCCCATCCCCAATGATTTAGTGTGCCTTTAAATCAGCTTGCGCACACATAAAAACCTCAAATAAAAATCACCAAGAAAAACCATTGCACTCTAACTGTTCTATTAAAATGATACCCGGCCCAGCCTTTCTTCTCTGCAATAGCGTTTATTCCACATGAATGCATATCTTTATTTTTTTCATAGGTATGCATATAAAATATTTAAAGTTTAAAATGTCACAGTTGAAACATCAAATGCGGGAGTCTCTTATTAATCAGCAAGGATTGAGGTTCTCTTTTAAGGTTATAACCCTTTGAAAGAGCAAAAATTACATTTTTGACCTTGAAGATGAGACAAACTCATAAACGTAAAATAATTTGCAGTTTAAAGGGGAAAGAGATATCAGTTACCTCAGCCAGCAGTGCTCTGGGTTGTCAGGGGAAGACCAAACAAGTCTCATTTTCATATTTACATCCAAGCTGTTGAGATTAATTTGAAATCACATCAAGAAAAAAAAAGAAAAGAAACAAAACTCAGAGAAAACATCAAAAGGGCCAACTGTCAAAGTTTCAAATCCACGGGGCCCTAGCTATCTCCAGCGTGTGAAACGCAGACTTTTTTCTTGCAGTTTTATTAAATGGTGCATGACATTTTCATTACTCAAGGAAATTAAATTGACTAATTTTCTTACAAGCCCTGTACGTCTGCTATTTTAGGGAGGTGCACAGAAGAGAGCAATTGTTTCAACACCTACACAAAAGAAATGCAAACACGGATGAGCTCGGAGAAGAAAAGTGATTTCAAAGCTTTTAATGAGGAACTTTAGGGTTTTGCTCCTTTTCTTAAAACTGGGTTTTGATCACATCCCCAAGTGCTGATTACTGTTTGTTCATTCATTTTAGAGCCATGTACCGCACGGCGCGCTACAAACTGGAGCCTCCATTTTTCAATATATTGACTCTGAAACAAATTACAGCTTTCCAAAAATAAAAATTAAAAATTAAATAGGATGCATTAAAAAATCTGGGTCCAGGTTTGAACAAGCAAGAACACACATTTACTTGAATAGGCTGGAGACTTAAATAACAACACGCTGGCATATTTATATATTACACATGCTGATAAAATGATACATCTCAATGTAACTGTAAAGGTGAAACCTTTAACCTGTGGATACAGACTTTAACCAGAATTTGTGCTCATAATCCAAAAATAAGCCATTTGTTTTGTTAACACACAAACATATTCATCATCAAAATGATAACAATCATCATCAAACATGGTGTCACACTAAAGCACGGTTAGGGAGATGGCTCCAGTTTAGTATTAAAGATTTAATCCATAAAGAGGACGCTTTGGTCAAACGCGGCGAGGACGGCTGAGGAAAATATGGAGTCAGCCAGGACCTCGACATTGCCTCTTCTCTGGAGATGAAAAGGCTGATTACCTTCACCTCTCAGGGGTGTAAGCCACATGGCTGACAACATCATTGGAAAATAGACTACTGAGCTCCTCTGGGCCCTATAACAGCTTACATTTAATGTGGGGGGGAAATTCACACTAAAAAGGAGTTGACACCACAGCCATACTCTCATATTGTTGAATGCGTTATGAAGGAAGCCACTTATTCCTTGATGCTGGTTGTGAAACAGTGATGGCTGAAAAGGGATTTTAAAGACTGTGTAGATAATATACTGGCGGCGGGAGTTAAAAAGTGCAGTTTGAGTAATGCAGATTGTTCTCACTTACTTAACCCTTGTATGGTGTTCGGGTCTGTGAGACCCGTGTTCAGTTTTTTTCAAAAGAAAAATTAAACAATTAATTATTTTTTCACGTGTAAATGTGTTGTGTCTTTCCACTCACTCCACTTGATTATAACTGATTTATTTATAACATTTTATATAAAAGAAAAACGAGAAGCACATTAATTCATAAATGTGATCTAACAAAGGTAAAGGGAAAAAATTAACCATGTTTGCTGTTCATATGTCTTGTAATTGGGATGAAGTAAACATCTGTTGAGTAATTTAACATAAAATTTTTGATAGTGTTAATTTGGAAAGCCAAAACTCTAGCGGGTCCACCAGACCCATGAACACTGGCTGAGTAACAAAAATACGAACACCACACAAGGGTTAAGCTGCATTTCTGCATTCATCTGGAAGATTTTTCCTCATAGCAAGAAAATTCACATTAAAGTTGACCTCAAACGCTCATCCTGCAGCGGAGCCGTCCAGTGAAAGAATCTATAAAGACAAATTTGCTGATTTCCAAAAAGTATTTGCCTAATTTTAAACACAATAACAATTCAAAGACGGAACGAGTGAAAACGAAAACTTTGAAGCCAGAAAAATAATTCAAACCAAACGAGCGAATGTTTTTAAGTTCTCCACAGTGTTTCGGTGACACACTGTACCATTGGATTAAAAAAAAATAGACAATTTAAAAATGATATCCCAGTAATCCTCTGATGAATAAGCTGGAACCCTCTGTGTGACCTCTGTGTTCATCAACAGCAACCACAATTTAGTGGCTGCCTGAACTCTATTTCAAAGGTTACTGAATTAACTTAAAATTACTTACAATGCTATTAAAATGCTGAGCTCTTTTGTTGTGGCTGTAAATTAATTTAAAACCTCAGCAATTTGAAATATTCTGAGACATGTCAGGCGGGTGAAAAAAAGAAAAAGAATGGCAGAAGTTGGGCTTTCTCAATGCTTTTGGCTTGGCAAATGCTTGTCTTGAATGATGAGAAAAAGACATTGGGCTTAACTAGAAACATATGGTATTCCACTGGAGAGGAAGCCTTCGTAAGAGGACCATGGCTGCGTAATAAAAGGAGACAGGAAAAGGGCACGTGTGGCGGTTTGGGTGGATGAGGAGTTTTTTTAAGGCGAGCTGGAGCCAAAGTCTTTTTTTGAAAGCTGCATTGGTGTCCTACTCAAACCCTCTTGATCAGGACACAGAAAACTGAATTAATAACAGAACACTGCAATACAGACAGAGACCTGGACGCTCGCAGGAAAACAGACAAAGACAGTATCCGTGGAAAAGCCAGGCAGTTACACAAAACAGTCAATTCACAATTTCATCTTTTTTAATTTTCTAATCAAAAACAGTCACACTGGATGTAATGTTTGTACTTTAAGCATTTTTTAAAATTAGGATTTAAATGAATCTTGCTAATGTCGTCAAAAATGTTCTATTAAATTGTCTTACCTTTTAAATGTCGGTGAAACAAATTAACACAATGACAATATTTTTTAATGTCCGATCCAATCCCAAGCATTTTCTGGCATTAAATGTTTTTGGCTTTGACCTTTTTGTAGTACCCTGAAAGAAGTTAAAGGCCATTACAATAACAAATATCGCAAATTATTTAAATCTTGTGTACCTAAAAACTGCAATTAATGGAAAGTCCACTTGAGACTGGCTCAAATAGTGAATCGTTCCCTCCTCGTGAAAACTGTAATCAGGATGAACGCTTATAAAACACACCCCTTTAAATTATATTTAAAGTCATATGTAGCTGAATGGTTCCACCTTCAGTGAAATCACCCATTTTTTTGTTAAGCCCCATTTTTTGAAGTATTGGATATAATAGTTAGAGGCGGGTCTGACTGAAATTGCACACTCATTGGCTACTGACTTGTGACTGACAACTAGGCAAGTGAGCATAGGGTTTCATACCACAGTAAATTCTCCATTTTGGTATGATGAAGATTTATAAAACATATAATTTTTTTACTCAGTGTGACCCAAAATGAGTGACTGAGTTCATAAACTCAGCAGGAAAGTATTTACAGCAGTCATCACAGAAAGCTGTTTTCCCATAAACTTCTATATGACCAGAAGTGTTTTTCCAATCACAACTATCTGATGGCGTTTTAATAGCACGCAGGTTTAACCCTTTAAGACCTACCATAGAACCAAGTCCGCCAGAGCTTATATTATATTTTTACATGCTGTAGTGCCATTTTTGGGAGCATTTCAAGTTGATATACATCAATACAACCATTATAGCCCAAATTTTAATAATATGTATGCATTAAGTGCATAGTAATTACATAAATTGCAAAAAAGTGCAATAAACTACAAAAAAAATTAAATCGTTTTTGTTTTTTTAACATATATTTCTAGTTAGGGAAATTTAAGAGGCTTATCCCTCAAAACTGTAAATACAAAAACGTTGCACAAAATAGTTTCCCACCAGAGGAGATTTATTTTAAGTGTCTTCATAGTTTTATTTTTGAAATACACCAATTTTTATATACTGCAGGAAAAACGAAAATAAATATTATAATGCAAATTTGCAAAAAAACAGCATATGCATCAAAATAAACTATTTCCAGCAGTGCAATTTGAGTCCTAAGCATCCCAGAAACGACACAGTAAAGTCATAAAGTCAAACATAACTTTTAAAAACACCAGTATAGGCTCATAAGGTCCTGATGGTAAAAAACTACATTTCCGCAAAATGACGTCACTTCCGGTTTCGGGCAGGTCATGGCGGACATGCGATAGTTCGCGCTGATGGACGTAGGAAGTGTTACAAACAGCTGATCGGATCGGCAAAGCGTGTTTCTGGAATATTATGTTTTTGTTGCTGCAAGTGCTTTTTATGCAGTTTTTGCAAAGCTATATGTGGAAGGAAACTGTGACCGAGGACAAGCTGATGGCATAAGATGTAAGTACAACTCCTCCGGTTTCATATGCAAAAACAATTATTGCGCTAGCTTACGTGGTTGCAGTGCTACCAGGATTTAAAAATAGTTACGCAAAACGGAGCGCACCCGCTCCGACCGACTTTACAGGGTTAAGGCAGTTCAGCACTGATGTAAATTCTCAACTCAGGCTTAAGTTTATGTTTTATACTCTCTATGAAAAGTGTTAACCTCACTCTCCAGCAGTATCATTTAAATAAACAAAAATTAATTAATATAAAAAGTATATGGTCAGAGTCTATGGTTAGTCCACTAACCAATAGGTGAATCCACAGTGGCTACACTAACAAAAGATTTTTCCTTAGCATTTTGGATTATCAAAGAAAACATTTATGATACTGACGCATTTTGTTCAGCAACTGACACCATCTTTCACCACAAATTAAATCCCTATTACGGTATGAACAACCTACACCAAGATCACATGGCCTCAGTGTCACAACCACAAAACTTCTGTTTGGTAAAAACAGGAAAAGACCAAAAGGTAATAACTCATTTCTAGACTTTTCATTCCACTCTTTAAAAATCTGTTAACCATTTGTGTTTCTGCCTTAACTACTGTTAAACCTACAAATAATTAATTAGTGGCAAATTTGGACACAGTGTTATGGTATTTCTATATATTAGTTTATACTAGCAAAAAAACACCCCAAGGTTGGTTTTTGCCAGGCCTGTGGCACTTAAAATTCTTCATTCTGTGAATTGGCCATAATATATAGAAAAATCCAAATAACTGGGATTTATAACCTTTTTAAAAACATAATTGTATGTGTGAAGATGTCCATGCAGTTTTGTTCATGGCCATTAAAGAGCACATAGATATGCATATGCAAACCTATGCTGCAATCATTATATTAAGATATGTTATTGACAATAACAAAAGTCACAATGTCTCAATCTTAATTCGCAATTACACCCAAGCCTTTTTCCAAACGTTGAGAAGTTCCAGTTTGTTATAACACAGTGACATATAATTGGTTTGTCTTTGATGTCAAAACTCCACAACTGGACACATATTTTTGAAAACAGCCATGGCTGTTTTAATGATTAATATCAGTCATGATGCACTACCATGTAAATATCAACAAAAACCTTCATTAGTAGGTCAGTAGCTAAAGGGTCTTGGGCTTTTAGCTTACTGGTGTCTAGTTTGTAGTACTCAGCACTGGGGCATATGTCTGTGCTGTAATCACAACAACAATCTTTTACAGATTGCCCATAATTAGAAAAGCTCCTCTCCAAACCAGCTCCATGTTAAGAGCATGATTGCAGCCAAATTGAGCAGTAATTTGTATGATGTCGATGTGTGCTGTGTGAGGGGAAAAGTCTGATGTTTTAATGCCACTTTTATCAGGCCTGGTTAGCCTGCCTCATTCAAACTAAGCGCATGGACCTTCGGCTGAGACTGGGTAAAGAGCTTCTGTATTGTATCATAGTAAAACAGACATCAAGCTTAAATAAAAGGCTAGAAAAGGCAGAACGGGCATCCACGTTTTCTGTCCTCAGTGACCCCAAGAGACCCATCATGGATGCTAATGGAATCACTTGCCCTACTATTATACAAAAACCTAAACATCACCTGGCTGGCTGTGTGTGAAGGACAGATGCACTCATTATTATTCTGCAATGCTTATCAAGGCCGTGCTACTGCCCAGTTACTGTACCACAGACATGTTAGCAAGTAGTAAGGAAACTGGAAGATTTTGGGTTTTAAAAGTATCTGTAAAACATATTTTGCGATTGCGGTTTCATAAACTTTTCAAAAACATTGCTCTGTAGAGATAAAACAACAGATGAATGAATAAATGAATGAATGTGTATCTAGATTGATTTTATATAATCTTACAAAATCATTTATGAATCAAAGTTAAGAATTTGAAAATAAGAAAAGGGCAAATAAATATAAAATAATTCTATATTATGTTTAGTGAACACAGTATTAGTACACCTCTGGTAGAAGGTGTTTGCCATTATATAATGAGAAATATAATATTTAATTATTATGCTATGTCATGCAATGTATTTTTAATTTAAAGCCACATATTACATAACTAAATTCTTTGACAATTACAAAGCTCTGTATAAAAACACTAGGCTATAAAAATACGAAACCCTTTAACAGACTGAAAAGACGGGGCAGTGACAAGCTGCATCAACACAGGCCTGAGAGAATGTCTCCTTCACCCACCATAATTACCACTGCCAATCCAGAGTGATTTTATAATTCCAAAATCATGACACTTCACAAAGACACTGTGATTGCATTAGGATACTCTTTCAGTCTTCAAATGTCTATTCATTCATTTTTTTTAGGACCTGTCCTGAAATATATCTGGGGGGGAGGGGGGGTGAGGGGGTCCTGAAAGCCACCTCATGAGAAGATGAGGAATTTTTCATGAAAACATAAAAATTTCCACTTGAGATCATCACTTGCTCTCTACTCTCTGCTCTCAAAACATCCCAGAATAGTGCCATGACATGGTGTTAGATACTTAGAGCATAATTTTGATGTCCAAAAGCTAATAATAGTCAATAAGGCGAAACCTCAAGAGTGTCAGATTTACATGGCGTCACAATAGATACAATTTTTTTTTTTTTAAAAAGAAACTTTTGGATCTATGCCGAGTTGCAGCTTACATCAATGTTTGAGCAGGCTCACAAAATATATGTAGTGAAGACTCTGGACTTGCAGAAAGTAACATTATGATGCCCTGTGTTTTTTCATAAACATGGAATCAATAGTTGATTTATAACCAAAAGATGTTTTGAGATTACTGACATTGGCATTGATCACTCCAGTCGTACCAGTCCATCCTTATGTCCATCCAAGTGGTCATGTGTGCCAATTCTGACCCCCCAAAAAAACCCTCAAAGTATTCCAGAGAAGTGAGAAAAGGTGAGCTTAGTGGCCGTACAGTGTGACTTTTACCACAAAATGAAATTGGTGCCTTCTGGAAATGCCAAGCTCATGAGAATGGGATGAAACTGTCAGGTCAGGATGGGAAGGTACAGCTGTCACCTATCATTCTAAATGTAAATCTGCTTTAAGTGGACACTTTTTAAAACACACTGTGCTTGTTGAAGAGTGGCAGGTTTACATCCACCCATAGCGCTCGGCAGTGTTTTCTCCCTCACTCTAGCCAACAAATTTGTCAGAGCCAGAGGTTACAGTTCACCACTGAGAAAATACATTCATGACAGGCTTAAGTTACTGAGGATGGTGCTGTTTTCTGGTTAGTGACTCCCAGCCAAATGATACCATAGCTGCACAGCTAGATAGTTGCTAAGGTCGTGCAGGCCTAGAGACTGGACAGTGACCCCCTGAAAACATCTGGTTGCTGGGGAAAACTGTATTTTCAAACAATTGACGAGCAGTTGCTGGAATTTGCTGACTGTCATTAAGGGAAATCAGTCGCAAAGAAGGGTCTGCTCCAAAAACCTCCTGATGATTGATTTGGGCTCAGACAGCCACAGTCTGCACAATAGTTTGCCAGCCAACCGCAGAGTGGTAGTGAAACTGTGAAAAGTGTGACAGTCTCTGTTTCTGGTGTGCATTGCACTCTTCAGTTTCACTACCACTTCCATGCAATTCCATCCAAACTACAGGTGACGTAGCAATCTGCTAGTGATCAAAGAATCACAAGGTTTTTGGTGCAGCATGTTTCTTTGCAATCAATTTCAACTAACCAAAGCAAACAACCTCCGGCAAACAATTGGCAACTGGTTGGGGAATACACATTTTTCCCTTGTGAGCTATGATCACCAGGAGGTTCACTGACTGTTCTCTAGACCTGCATGACTGCCTGCGTGGATTTAGCAGATGATTTCACAGTAACTGCCGGTATGCTCTAGCAATTTTGCCATAGCGACTAATAGTTGCCAGGAGTTTGCAAGGAGGTTGCCAATTGGTCCCTAGGCCCATGTGACTGGAAACCATCACTGGAAACAACATGATAAAAAAAAAAAAACACCCCACTACAGTTGTTTGAAAGGTAGCACACTAAAAGTATGTTTGATGTAATTTCCCAACAGTGGCAAGTTTTACTGGACTATGTTTGTGGCAGACACCAATATACAAGTCATGTGCTTTTTGCTATCATAATGGGTTAAACTTTCTTCACATTTTCACACACTTAAAAAAAGAAAAATGAAATGAAATAGAGGTTGGCTAGTTTTCACAAATGTAAAACTGCATTCCTGTGCAGATGTTTTGCAACTGCTAAATGTTTGTAGCTAGCTAGCATGTATACTTGTATAGGTTCTCACTCATCCAGGTCATTACAGTTTATTTTATTATACATTAAAAAAGAAAAAAACCTAAGGAAATCCAGTCGTCTTCTTTTCAACGGATGCTAATGCTAACAATCCATTAGAAGTTAGCATTTGTTCTTTTGTTTTTTGCTAATTAATTAGCATATTGCAAGACCCATGCAGTGCAAAGATCACCATGTCACAATAAAACAAATCTTGTTCTTACTGGGCAGAACAGAGATAAAACATCACAACCAGTTACACATGGCACCCACATAAACTGGAATGAGCTGACAGTTTGTCAACGAGAACATCTGACATGCTCTGTTCAGGTTCACGTACTGCAAGACCTGTAAAACAGCTTTTCTACAAATAAGAATATCGCTTTCTCTTTCGTTATTTATTATTAATTTCCAGCTAATTCTTGCAAATCAAAAGAAAGACGAGTCATCTAACAACCAACATGAAAGTTGTGCTTTGTTTTACTGACACAGGTGCAGTGAGCTTCAGATCTCTGTTACATATTACACCGTGGATGCAAACAATCTTCAAGTGCTTGACAAAGTAAGCCCCAACGTTTATCTCTTGAGCCAATCTGCCCATTCGCCTCCTCAGAGTTACGCCTGTCTTGTCATGACTTGTGGTAATGACACGACTATTACATAGCTGCTGCTGGGTAATGAATTTTTACCGTTTTAAAGTTTGTTTTAAATCCAGAGTGTTTGCAGAGGTACTGTATGTATTCAGTTTTGCCCTTCAGGTGTTTATGAAGAAAGACTTGGAGCACCGCAACCATTTACAGAACTGGAAGTCTAATCATATCAATGTGAAATACAATTCTTGGGCATACTGCTTTCTGGCCAAGTGACGGCTTCAGATCTGCTCACTTAAGAAAATTGATGAGATCATTGCCAAAATGGTGCCCTTGACAGACATTGAAATGATAGCAAGCGTTAAGTTTTATGCGATGTAGTTGACTCCAACATAACCATACTACAAGCTCTGATCAACTAGTCAACCCACACGGCACCAGCAGAAAACGGCTGATGTGCTTTCCTCTGTCATGCACAAAAGGCACATTTACTTCGTAAATCAGCCTCTCTTCATTTAAAAAGCAACACTGCTGTGCTAGAAGTTGGCTCTTTATTTACTCCTCCAAGAAGTATCATAAATACAGACACAAAAAGGATTCTAATTGAGAAAACTCCACTTTATTTGATTCATCACTTCAGCAGCCTGATTGTTTTAGATACACAATTGCCACACATTTGGGACTCGAGCAGAGGAAGAGGGAGTGGCAAAATAATATTTAAACAAACAGACAAACATAAAATATTTCTGGATGATGCTAAAATCCCTGCAGAGCACCAAAAGCATGGGGCTTAAAGATTTACTGCAGTCCTCTTATCTTTCATTACTGACAAGTGTGAAAGAGAGGCAAACATATTCTACTTTCTGCATTTCTGTTCTGATCCCAGTCCAACTCGATTAAACATTTGTGTTTCAGAGGATGTGTCAACTTCATTCTCAGAGCACTGCCTGCATTTAGGAGAAAAAAAGGGAGGAAAACTGTCTCAGAAATTAAGTTCTTTAAGACCATCTTCCCCCTCTGTTCTTAATAAAAGATCTGTTTCT
Source organism: Diplotaxodon limnothrissa (assembly GCF_057381915.1). Classification (NCBI taxonomy): domain Eukaryota; kingdom Metazoa; phylum Chordata; class Actinopteri; order Cichliformes; family Cichlidae; genus Diplotaxodon; species Diplotaxodon limnothrissa. The sequence continues at coordinate 6,465,884 of NC_140615.1, read as the reverse complement.
TTTTGTTGTTTTTTTCTCATAAAGCTGTGCAACGTATGAAAGCCCTGGAATGAAAGCCAGTACAATAGCTTTATGAAACAAAGGCAGGAAGGAGATTGAGGGGAAAACAGGGGGAAAATGGCATCATCTCTAAACTTAATGAAACAGCATCCTTTCATTTTTTCTGGTAATTATAATAAAGATGGAAAAACATAATAAACGTCTCCCTGCCCCCACCTGCTAACAGTAATTATAATAGACTCAACAATAAATGGTAAAGCAGCACAGAGCTGCATCTTGGGAATTCTCAGGGGTCTGTGGATTAGCTTGAAAAGCCTGAATGATTAAAATACACTAATTAAAATTTTGTGTTCCTTGGTAACTCGTCTTCCAGGGCCCCTTGTGCTGGTAAAATGGGAATAAATGCGACAAAAGCAAATACTCTTTTGGACCTGAATAAATAAACAAGTCTAATCAACGTAATGTTTTTACAGAGCGAGTTACATAAAAACTTCCTTGATGACCTTTCCTTGCAGCCGTACTTTGCACCCACCAGGACAATAGCAAGTATATTTTGACTATGTTGTTCTAATCAAGCAAGACATGCCAGACAGGTTAATGTCCTATTATGCTGCTTTTGATTAGGCGGTTCAGCCTCATTGTGACTTCTAATTGTTATTTAGAGAAAGTTTGACATCACTGGACAAATAACTTTGTCAGCTGCTTGAGGCTGAAGAGGGATACTCAAGCTTCTAACTTTTGTACACAAACCCAACAAAAAAAAAAAAAACAGCAGTACATTAATGACAATATGTTACAAATCACTGGTTTGGAGACAGTGGAATCAATTTTGCATTTTCAGATTTCTGCACAGCGTCTAGTATTTATCACAAGTGTGATGAGCAAGGCAAGTGCACTTTTGCTATGCACAGTTTAAACACCAGACATGCAGGGCTTTGTCTTTCTCTTACAATGGGTAATATTCAAAAACTGGAAAAATTAAATCATCTTTTTGGGGGGGTTTGGTCTCCCTAAAGAGTCTCCTGCAAATCGGTACTTTGGCTTTTGTAAACTCTGTGCGGTCACTGGTACTTGGCCCCCTTCTGCCAGGGTGTCAAAATAGCACCTCGCTTCGAAAAAACGCTGTAATTCCTGCTGGTATTACCGAAGAGGCTAAAAAGATTCAAAAAGCCTGCTCCCAAATTTAATTACCTTTGCAGTTAACCACAGCTTAGCAGCCAATGACCTGATATTTCCACTGAAGACTAGCTAAGGGGGGATGGATTGGAGACGGACGCACCGAGTGGGCCACAGAGACTGCCATGCGTGGCAATCCAGGGCGGCTCAGAGCCATCCGGTGGGCATACTCATTGCCAGCAAAGGCAACAACAGCACACATGTGGCCCTATCTTCTGTTGGAGTGCAAATTAGATACAGTTGATTAAAATATTGAGTCATTTCACAGTCACTGTTGGGGGAATAAAAAGAGTGTGAGTACTGAAAATGTGCTGTGGTGTGTGTGTGAGAGAGAGAATATTGGTATGAGGAAAAAAAGTAAGAGAGAGAAAAGAGAGCTCTCTTAAATTTGTACATATTTCTCATTTATATAGATTTCCTTTGACAAACATGCCCTTTCCCAAAGGACAACTTTGAAGCGCCCCTGCTCGCAATATCAAAGAATTCTCAGCAATCACTCAGTCCACGTCACGACAGTACATATATAAGTGTTGTGAAGAGCAGCGTGCAGGGTTATATACCGGTGCTCATGAACGGCAGAACGGTATCCAACATTCAACATCGCGTCCACCCTCCCTCCTTTTTTTTTAACTAAAGAAAGAAAAAAAAGTCCCAAGTTCTTTGTTCACTAAAAAAGTGAATATGATTTGTGTTTTAAAAACTTCTGCCTCGCTGCAATATAACAAAAGAAAATTAACACTTTGGGGTTGCCCTGGTAACCTAATTGCATCACAACACTGCACACAGGAGCCAAAGTAACTGAATTTTGATGAAAAGGCGGTGATAATTTACGGCATTGAGAAATTAGTTGCCGTGGCGACGCGTTAATTACATCTCAAATTAACAATGCAAGTGTAGTGAAATTAAATATAAATCATATTTTCTGCATAAATTACAGGGGTTGATTAGTGCGGGCGCCAGGAGAGAGAGGTTGAGATTCCAAGGGCCTGTCACATCCCCTCCCTCCCTCTCCCTCCTCTCTCTCCCTCTCTCTGTCTTTCCCTCCTCCTATTCCTCAATGCCCCCCCCCCCCCCCCCCCCATCCCCCCTCCTCATCCTGACTGGTTCCCTTAAAGACAGGGACTGGATTAGTATAGCTGGCCTGGCATATTAGTGGATTTGCATGTTTGTGTGTTATCTGTCCACAAACACTTTTGCACATTTTTGCCAGAACACGTGTTTTGTTGTTGCTGTTGTTTGTTATGCAAGTGCATGTGCACAATTGCAATTTTGTACATCTGCGCTGAAACCGTAAATTCTGCATACGTGTGATTGTTGTACGTGCACGCGTGTGTTTGCCTTTGCTTGGTGCTGCAGGGACAATTCAGATCTTTGAATCCATTTTACACTGCTCCATATTGGAAGACCTTCCACCAAATATCCATTTATATGTGTCAAATAAATATCCATCTGCAGTCACACCCAGCCTCATTACCATGATGCTCAGTGAACACTAAAGAAAAATCAGATTTCAATTAAGAGAATCCAGTGTATACAAGTTTCAAACGTGTGCAATGTCTACCATATAAAACAAAGCGTCTCGATATCTGAAGAGTGTTTCCCACATGCAACATGCCTGGCTGGCTGACAGGCTATGTGTGTCAGCGGGTGTTTAACTGTTTATCTGAGGTTTGTGTAGATCTAAGAAAGAAAGAAGACACAGAAAGCACAGCAGAGAGGGAAAGTGAGTCTCTCCTCCCCTCGATTCCTCATGTGGCCCAACTTCCCTTTAAGCATCACAAACAAACCTCAGGAGTGATGTCAAGGAGGGAGGGTGATGGTGGGGGTGCTGAGCTGAGAGAGAAAGCTGAGCGCAAACACAACAGCAACAGGAACCAACTTCAGCCATCTAAATTATTCATATACCAGATGGATACGTTTCCCCGGGATTTCACACTAAAACACAGCCATTCAGCTTCCCCGCGCGTCGCCGTGTCTATTCAACGGACGGCGCCGGGAATCAAGATAACTATCACTTTATCTAAATCATTTCATGTCTGATTCATATCAACTTTGAAGAGTGGAAGCCCCTCGACACCGTGATCTCACGTTTGTTCTATTCCACAGGCACAATGAGGGGGGAACATGTTCTCTTTCCTCTATCTTCAAAGATGTAGGCAATGCTATGACCTTGTCTGAAGGATATTATACAAATCAGAGGGTCCTTAGAGACGCGTGTCATGTATATCACCGACTACACCTCGCTCGCTTGATGTGAGCTTGTAGGCAGTCCAAAGGTTCGGGGATTGAAGGAAAAGGCAACATGCAGTAAACTGTACTATTGTTTCAGGTGCTCTCCTTATTTACTTTTCAAACTTCTGTGAACCTTTCAAATATAATTTGGGAAAATCTTGAATGTCCAGTTGTTTTTGTTTTGTTATTTGTTATTTTTATGTTATTATACTCCCATGAAATCACAGTTAAATACATCTACAGTGCATACAAAAGGACAAAAAAAGCATAACTCTAAAAAGTTACAGCACTAAAAATGAGAAAATATATAGAGCAAGTTTCTCCAGTTAAATTTTTATTTACTAAACAGGACAGAAAAATTACCCGAAGGAGCAAAACTCATCCAAGTTTGTATAAAGTCTGTGCATTAGTAAAAACCTTCTAATATTTCAAAAGTATTTGATAAAAATAATGATCCTTGGTCTAAACTTTTAGTCACTGCATCACTCATGAAAGGGACTTTCTTCTTCACAAGAGGTCACCGCAGCAGGTAGCTCTGTATGTTTGATATGGCAGATTTATTTATTTATTTATTTACACCTGATGCCCTTCCTGTCACACCCCCAAAGGCATTCGTATCTCCTCCCAAGACTGAACCGGGAATCTTTCCCGTGTTAAGCAGTTGTGTAAACCACCAGAGTAAGGAGCCTCTAGTCATAAAATCAGACACTGAAAAAAGGCTTAAATTTCAAAAGCTTTGAAACATCTTTAACTTTGTATACTTGAATAAAAAGATACAGTATTTACAGCAGTTTAGTGAAAACTAACAGTGTCACATTTTAAATACACTATTAAGTTGGAGATTTAGATTTGGCATGCAACAAAACATTCCCCATTTCCCTGGGCGCAGCTACTAATGGGCAGGAAACTTATCATAAATACCTGCCTAACTAATCCACCCCTATAATAATTACTATGTGCCATTACATTCTACCCCCCACCCGATGTCAACAAATTTAATTTTTAACGCAAACTTTCATGCCTCATTTCATACACAGTAACTTCCTTTGCTGGGACAAGGAGGTTGGGATGACCTCAGTCCCTCGGGGTGCTCCTCTGCTATAGTCATCCATTTGTGAATGAAGATGACGACTTTTAAAAAGGACAAGACATCATTAAGAGAATAAGTAGCCTTTCCAGCAGTCTTTTTTGCAACCCCCCACCACCTGGACGTAATTCCAAAGCCTTAAAACAGAACCGAAAGTGGTTGCGAGTGGGAGGGGTGGCGATTTAATGGTCCAATAATGTCTCAGCCAAAGCATAGTGTCCTCCTAGGGTGGTACAAAAAAAAGTAACGCACTGAGACTGACCAGTTTGTTGATTTAAGAGGCAGTTAAGGATGCTCTGAAAGTGCCCACATCGAGTGAAATAAAGCCCTATATAAGGTGACGCAACACAGCAGCCGAAGTGGATACGCTATCCACACAAACGGATGAATTCTATCAAAATACCACATGTCAGCGTGTGACACTGAAACCAAAGATGGTCAAATGACATTTATTTAAGTGGCACATCTTCTACTGTAGATAGAAAAGGTCAATAAAAACAAGTCGGGGACTGCACTATCAAGCTGTAAAAGATGCCTGTGTCATCTGTCCCTATTTGTCGCTTTTTTTCCGTCCTTTTTCCTCATGCTTCTCCTCTCTTTCAGGTTACTGTCTCTCACAAAATGTTAAGTCTAGCAGCATGGCAGGCTTCGCAGGCGTCGCATCATCAGTCATCCTATGCCTAAACATAGGACGAGCTGCAAGTGCGGCAGGCGCAGCATTACTCGACCCCTATCTTAAATCTGCCACTGTTTGCGTTTACTGGGAAATTGGCAACTAAAGTTTTGAAATCTGAACCAATAAGCCGAATAAAATCAGGTTTTAAATGTGACAGGGTTCGCCTAAATGTCAAATAACCTAGTGTATCAAAAAGAAAAGGCAAGACCTTCCCAACAAGTTTAAATAAACCCTGCAGGATAATGCTGGCTCTCCTGGGGGAACCAAAAGCTGATGGCTTTGAAACAGGAGGGAGGGTATTTTCAGCGGGGCTGCCCAGCATGTGAGATCCTGTATGTCTCACAGCTGATCTTGTTTTATTGAAAGGTTGTTTGAAAGGCCCTGAACCCAAGACACCAGTGGTCATGTTTGTTTGGCTTAAAGAGAAGCAGCATTCAAAAGAGCAGCACAAGTAGTCAGAGTACACAAAGGAAAATGAGATGAGTTAGTGCCCGTAGTAGCTCGGAAATACAGGCAGGGAAGATTTGTAAAAATTAATAAAATGGTCTCAATACAGCTTCAATTACAACCTGCTTCGAATGCGCACGGCACAAGCCGAGCTTAGCCCTGCACTGTGCAAATAAGTGCCAAAACCAGCGCTGTTATCAGGTAATGGAGTCAGTGGGAGAGAGAGGGCCTTTGTGAACTTGACACTCCCATTAAGCCCCTACTGGAAAGTGCAGTATTTGATCAGGAGATGGGAATTGAGCAAAAATGAACTGAAACTAGATCCCACATGACTTATTTTCCTGTTGGCTCTCAGCTTTAGGTGTCACTCAGACTTAATAAAGCTTTCAGATTTTCATTTTATCACAGAAAATAGACTGGGCAAAAATAAAATCACTCGGTTTTGCCTTAATGGAGCAAAGTAATGGCGAGGTGAAACTGACACAACACATTTTGCCCATAGTAATACCATCAAAATGAAAGCATATTCACTTCTTGAGTTTTCCAAGAATCAATTCAAACTGAATATTGCCCTTTTCCACACACTTTATTTCATAATGGTTCCAACAAATACAGCACTTTGGCAATAGCCTGTCACCTCGGGTGATACCAACACAGCTATTTCAACCTATAGAGTTACAGTATTCTCTAGCCCACACTGAGCCTCCTCCACCAACCTATAACTCTTATTTTATTTCCGCACTTTATACATTAGAGGTACATTACACCCATCCCAGTAGATAGGATGAGTCCACTTTTACACCCAGGTGTTACATTGCAAGGTTAGGTCATTCGGATGGCTATGACCTTTGATGGCTCCATCTTCAATGAAAATTATCTGGCGATCTCCGCATTGACATGCACACGGATGCCCTTGTGCTGTACATTCACACTATGGTGATAAGAGCAATTCACTTGGGAGACATTATGGAAATGTTCATTTGGGAATTACGAATTATAATTAGAATGTATGGCCACATTTCTCTGTCTTAAGTATGGTGGGGTTTGCTTGGTTTTACAGGCACGGCACTAAGAAGCGAGAGCAGGACGTTTCCTGCATCTTTCCTGAACTTTTCCTTTTGCGGAGCGTACGGCTGCTGTGTTTATCATTCAAGTCTGCTTTAGAGAAAGCTTTGCTTTTAAAGAAGTAATTAGACCAAGTAAAGTGAGAGGAAAAATCCAACTGAGTCCCGAGTGTTCTGGTAAGCGATTAATTATTCTGAGGAAGACAGATGTTAAATTGTGTATGCCCATCAGCGCTAAGACTTTCTGAAGATTTATCATTCATGTAAATCATGAATAAAATATTTCCTTGTTGTGAGAAAATGCTACATCTGTTTGGCGCATCATTTACTCCCGACTGCAGGAAAATAAGCACAAAAATCTGACCTATTAAAGCTCGTTTTTGACACACAGTGGACATTTAAGCGTTTGAGGTATAGAGATTCAAATCTGTATGTTGTTTGCAAACGATTGTATGAATGTCGTCCCAACTGAACCAAACTCTTCTCCTAAGGGGCCTCGTGTATAAGGTAAACTAGTACTGCATGTACACGAAGCTTACGTTTTTATTATCTGCTCAAATGTATGAATAAATAAGCAGAAACTGTGAAGCGAATGGGATGGTGTCATGGGGATCAGGGACAAGGCAATGGTGGTGGCAGAGGTTGAGCCACAAGCCACCGGGACGGCAGCGTCTCCAATCGCCCCTGGCGACCATCACGTTGCCATGCTCCGGAACAGACAGGCCTGCTCGCACAACAGATGGAACTAATGATGCGAAACAAAAGAGATCATTTCACCGTGGTCCTCTAGGAAGCCACAAAGAGAGGCTTGGAAGTTTGAATGATGGGATCAGGGGACTTTCATGGGGTTAGATATGGATAGCCTTTTTTTTTTTTCCAGGAGGTGCTCAGATGAATAGGAAAAAGGATCTTTGATGTTTGCTACTGAAAGCACCAAGTTTAAAAGGCGACTATGAAAAAAATAAGAAAAATGGAAATTAATGTTGAAGCTCTGCTGATGATGCCCAGTAGGGATGGGGTATTTCTTTTTTCCTAGATAAATATCAGGTCACATATCAGACATCAGAGCCTCGAGGTAAAATTTTCAATAATGGAGAAGACAGTTGTGAATCTGTAGTTGTAAAAACTTTTTAGCATAACATGTTTAACGGTTCAGTCAGTTTTACAAATAACCTTAACTGCAACTAAACACGGTATTAACCATAAAGTTTTCACTTCCTGGTTGAAACTAAAACTCGTTTCAGGTCAGCTCTTTCTACCGAATACTTGGTGAAGAAAGAAGAATTTTAATTCTAACATTTAAGGTAAATTTTTACAAGAAAATAATATCGAAACTGTCTACCGAACACGGCTTTGTCCTGCCGCTGTGTTAGATAACGGTTATAAACAAACGGTCGTGTCCTGAACAGTCAAAAACAAATCAAATTTGAGCTGAGGACATTTGCATATCCTGAGGGACAGGATTAGATTTAGAGGTCATGTCTTACGAGCTAGTTCTCAACAGATGCCAATGTAATGTTTCTATGTCAAGTACATTCCATTGAAGCCCAGCCTGTTTTCCCAAGTCCGACAGTCAGAGAGAGGGAGCGCTGCTCGCTAAATGCAGAACGTGAACTGAGAGAAGCCAAACACCTTGGGATGGGATTTAACCAGGATGGAACAGAGTAGAGCCCAATCCATGCCCATCCACACATGGAGGGGATCACTGGGAAAAGTTCAGCTCCGACGCTGACACAAACAGCGGAGCAAGGCCTGTATTAGAGTCAGGTTAGCAAAGATAACACTATCAGCCTGATCCCCATGGGTACCAAATGCCGGGCCTTGCTGGCAAATAAAGCTACAGTGTCTTGACTCCTTGGCACATTAGCTCTGATTACAATGACCTTCATTATATCAGCTACCCTTATTACAACACGTAGAAGGCGTCTCTCCCCTGGGCAAAGCACAGTGGGGGAAAGAGTGAAGGAAAGTGTGGAGATTCACTTGTAAGGACTGAGCTATGAAAGCTAAAGCACAGACCTGTGCTGTAGTGCACAATTACCACCTGTGAAAACACTCATAACAGTCACAACTGATGACTAGTCACTTCACTTGAAGAGAGTTTGTAGATGTATTATTCAATTCAGATTCAAGTGTACCGCAGTGATCTCCTGGTCACTCAGATATAATGGTACTTGAAACATGAGAACTAATTTAAACTTTTATTTTGAATCTATGGTTTTCAAACTCAAAACTCTGAGGAAGCTTTCCAGCGCAATACCAAAAATATGTGGGGTTTTTTTACATTACTAAAAATGGATATTTTGACTGAACCACCAACACTGTGTGAGTTTTAATAGATTTCAGGTGTGAATAATAACATGCTTGACTATTCAAGGATTTGCCTACGGAGGCAGCCAACCCCTGCTTAATATGTAACAATGTCGTTAACCTCAATTTCCTGCCTAGTCTGCCCCTCCACAGGCCACATTGTTAGCTTGAGGAAGCTCTTGGCAAAGACTACCGCCGTGGTGGTGACTCTCATTCAGTCTGACCACCCTGCAGATACGGGGATTCTCCCCCGCAGACCTGCTCATCCCTCCTTCAGGCCCCTCACTGTGCAGCTCACCCTCCCTCTTTGTTGGCAGGTGACTCAGAACAACAGATGTTGGCCTGAGAGAGCCGCTACATCGCAATCACCCAGCTCTGCCAACATGCCCAACACGGGATGAGTCGAACTGTGGGGGGTTCTCAGGACCATCCTTTCAGCCAGCAGGGGAGAGGGGGTGGGGGGGGTTGTTTATGTGCCGAGATACAAGGAGGTAAAGGAGTGGGCAAATCAGCTTGCTTTGGATTAAGAACAAATCAGCAGATTTTAAGAATCACATCAACACCTGCAGGAGGCGTGGGATACCGAGCACTAAGTGACACACACAGTATCGTTTTCAGCCTCTCATTCACATTTTTTTGTCAAAGCATAATTCCTGAGGAAGAATAAAGACATAAAAGCGATATAGCCAAGAGTGCACTTAACAGAATCAGAGTTTAAGCCATGTTGATCCCCTATGACAGTATGTTAAAAAAAAAAAGCAAATAAAATTGTAACTTAATTATAGATTTATAATGAGCCACTGCACCACTGCCAAAAACAAGTCCCATACCAAGGCAAACAGGCACCTGCTGAATGCTCTCTGCTCATAGGTTTTCATAGCTTAATTAATCTATGCCTTGGGGTATCATGACTCGAACGTGCTGCTTCTGTGCATGTTTGAGACAATTAAGTTGCTCCAAGAAACAGAGGTGCAACTTTGACATGGAGCAAAGACAGCAATACCGCACATTGCATGACACATTTTGTGTTTTGCGAAAGTCAATTATCCAATAATTTGTTTCCCACTGAAGAAAACAGAAAACTAATGACAAATGTGCGAACTGCTTTTTTTTTTTTTTCTTTCTTTTTTTGGTATACAATTGAATTACAAATCACATGGGCCGATCTGTCAAAGACAGGGAGGAAAGCCAGTGGCAGTCTCTTTTTTTACCTATATTTGCTATACCACATAAAAATGGTGCATGAATAAAAGTTAAAGACTCACCTTCCTGTTGAATAATGTCTGCTGAAGACTAATCCGCTGAGGAGTTATCGCCTCTGGCCGATGCTCACTCTACTGCCATCTGATTTCTGTAGATAAACATAAAACAGCTGTTTACATCACATATAGTCCGTTTACATCACATGTAGTTTCTTTGAAATAAGAGATTTAAAGCATTTGCGCAGATTGCAGCAAAGATGCCATTACCAATGTTGCAAATAACAAACTGAATGTAGAGGTTAATATCTTCAAACCACCAAGTCACTCAAATGTGTGAATCTATGGGACAATAAAGTTTATATAAAATTTAGTTTTTATGTCCAATATACAGTATTTAAAACCAAACTTCTCAAATCAAAATCAACTTCTTTTTCTCTTTTGTGTAGAAACCTCTCTGTGGAGCAGTTTTGCATTCAGCGATGCAGCTGGTTTTGGTAAATAAAGGGGAAACAACTCGTTTTATGACGGTCAAACAAAACAAGCATATCAGTACCCCGTTTTCTAAAGGCTTTGGCTCCAGAAGTGAACTTCCCATTCATTTTCATTTATTGACGAAAATCCTGATTTAAAGAGTTTAAAGGCTTGAACCAAGACAACCAGCTATGAGTGAATCATGACCATAAAAAGATTTGATATGCAGAAAAAATAAAGGGGGAAAAAAAAGACCAAGGTGCAAGACTGTTTACATGATTACTTGAAAGGCATTACTCATCCCATAATGCATTGCAAATTCCACAGTATCCAGATTCCACAGTATCTTTAAGCTTTATTGAAAATCAAACCTTATCATTATCATAATGTTTATATGGTTAATAATAGTGTTAAATATTAATAGTAGTTTCGAATCTAATTTGCATTTTGTGTTTTGTGTAGTAAAGCATAAATCAAAATATCATCCCTGACTGCAAACACCTCTTCGGCAGTTTCTTAAATTGGTTTGTTGGGCTTGGACACTTCCATGGTAACAGCGGCGTCCACCGATCAGAGATGACGCTGTTTTTAGTTTAGTCCTTTCCATGACTTTGCAAACAAGCGCACTCGGAGAGAATGACTCGCCTCAAAGGGCTGTTCTAAAACACTGATGTTTTATGATGTTTTTATTACAACATCCTGACGTCAACCTGCTTTTATAACAACACCCAGATATCTGAACTTTGACCTATGACCTTAAAGCATTACATAGTAAAATTATATATTTTATTATCTTTAGCCATGTGACTGAAGCAGAATTAGCTGACTTCTTCGGCATCAAATTTGAGATTTTAAGACATATTCGTGCCATGTGTGATTTTGCTAAATTTTATGTAATCGCTGTGATGTTGTCGTGTGTTGTACAGCTCACTCAGATGACATGATGCCCATTGTGGTTTCTTTAAAAGTTTTTTCAAGGTCAACTTTGACCTGGGGTGCAAACAGCCCGGTACTCAAGGCCACAACTTCCTAGAATATTGTTGTGAAATTTGAAGACGACCCATAAATAAATTATACATTTCATGTGAACTTGACCTTGATCTGATTTTCACCAAAATTAAATTAGCTCGTGTTTTACCACGACACAAAATTTGAGCACGATATCTTGAAAACCGTGGCTGCTTGACAGCTAACGAACAGAACCGACTGCATACTCTGGAGAGAATAAACTGCATCTTTGTTAAAACGAGGTGGATATCGCACAGACTTGTGGTTTCTACAGGAGCGCGTGCCATCATTTCACAATGCTGTAGCTCAGAGTAAGTCTGCTTTGGATGGTTACAACATTACTGCTCATAATCAAAATCCTTACGGAAAATATGAATGAGATTTTCCATTTTCGGAACCTCGCTGCTGAGCTCTGTCAGGCGTCTCACTGTAAGGCTTAGTTAAGGCAAAGTAGAACTGCAACTATGCAGATAGAGTTTTGCTTTGTTATTACACAAAACATGAAACAAACATTTGAGTGAGCACGGTGTTTGTATGTTTACTGAAAAATCTAAATGGATATGGTAATGATTTATTGATATAAAATACACTATAAATAACTGCCGACCAAAATGAATTAGGACGAAAGTATAGAATTCTCACGACTGCTAATTACCAGCTTGAATGAGCCTGATAACTAAAAGAGAAAAGGTATTAAATGCAATAATTATTACTATTGCTAATTACATTTCCAATTATGTAACTAATGAGAACAGCTTAATTATCAGTACATTGGATAAATAAGAGTTTTGCTTTCCACCATTTGTGATTGGGGTGGTGATTTGGCCACGATATCAAGGGCAAGTCCTCTGAAACGCACAAGAAAAACACTGTAGCTCCCTTTCTTCAATGGTAATAAAACATTTAACATGTAAATTAAATGCATATTCATTTATAGATTTGATTATGTCCTTTGCACTGTGTGTGAAAAAAAAGGAAAATCAGATATCAAAGTTATCGCAAGCCAGTATTTCGGCCTTAAACAACTGCATTTATCATTCAGTGCAAAGCCATTATAGCTTTTAAACAAACGGGCAGCTGCACTTCATTTTATTTTTATTAATTTATACTTAAAACCATCTCTGCAGAAAAAAAATGAAACTTTGCCTGAAATTTCTTTAAAAAGAAAGAAAGAAAGAAAGAAAGAAAGAAAGAAAGAAAGAAAGAAAGAAACTCCGCCAGACAGAAAAATATCAGTATTGTAAACGTGGAAGCTCAGTAAGTTATAGTATATAAGATTGGGGTGCAGCAGCAGACTGTGAGCATGCAGAGGTCAGCCTTCCCTCTTGCAGGTTATGAGCTTTTTATCACTGCCTAATCAATGTCGGCAAGTTTAAAAAGACAACATTCAGGATTTTATCTAACTAAGAGATTTTCTTTCATGATACCAGCTTATCTGCTACTCTACGTTGAAAAAGGGTTTTGTGCACATGAGGGGAAAAAATTTAAAAAAGGAAAACGAAAGTATCTCGTTGCCGTAGAGGCCAGGCACAAGCCTAGAGAAATAACGATGCCCAGATCCATCCAATAAATCTGAATCTATCTGGTTGATGGTTGCCATCATCAGCACCCATACCCATACATACGCCCACCTCCTCCACGAGGTAAGCTGAACCCCACATGGCTGCATCATGCTCAAGAGTCTTGAAACGGTGCTGATATTTCTCACATTCCTTAAGGGCGTTGCTCTAACTTTAGGAGAGCGGAAGTGTTGCAGAGGGCCATGTCTAAGTGCCAAGCAAAGGCACGATGGATTAGAGTCGTATCTTCCACATGGCTGCTTCCTAATCCTACCATCTGAGGTAAACACAGCACCAGGTGAGGCAACACGCCTGTCTGAGACACCGCTGGAACACAGAGGGATCTCCTCCTCAACACCCACGGGTCTGCTACTTCCGACTACCATGAAACACAATCACAGTGGGTTGTAGCAATAACAGGGAAATTATTCGTTTTCTGGTCTGCCTTTAATTTTTAGGCTGCACGCACACAAAACAGCACAGCGTGTCAAAAAAATGAACAGTTGGAAGTTCTTTTTTTTTTTTTCTTTCAGCGAGTGTTTACACTTCTGTTTTTAAGAGCAGAACTCGAACATCTGGTTGAGCTCTTTGTGTTTTTGGTGTTTTCTAAAAGTGAGCAATAAAGTGATACTTCAGCGTGTGTCACTGCCGAGGAATGCTGCCAACTTTAGTTTCAAAGTCTCTCCCCTCTGGACTCAAAGGCAGGACAAGAGGAGGAGCAAAAACAAGCAAAAAGCTCAGAGAAACATTCGACGTGCGTGTTTAAGATAGAGACGCTTTTTTTTGGTTGTTTTGTTTTTTTAAAATATCTGGATCATTACGTAGAAACAGGTTTTGATTTGTTATGGCATGACTGTTTTTCAGTACATTTTTCACACATGACCTCATGATGTGAAAAAATGTACACACCCATGGAACAGGTACTTGAGGTAAAAAGAAAAAAACACTGACAGAAAACAACAAAACAGAACTTAAAGATGGGTATTTCACAAGTAAATTAGGTTTGTACTTTGTGGTACGGTATTTTCCATTACAGACATGACTCATCTATGAATAGTAAAGTACAAAAGAGAAGGCACTGACGCAGAATATTTAACATTTACCAGAATTGTTCAAAAAATTCAAATACATTCAAATCCAAAAAATAAGAAAGAAAGTGTAGAGAACTAATTTTTTAAATAAATGACATCAACATTTACAAGAACTGTTAATACTAACACAAAAATGTATCTTGTGGGAGCAACAAAGCATCTATCTATCCATCTATCTTATCTTATCTTTATTTACAGGCCAGTTCTGTAGAGTATTGAATTTCCCTGCAAATTGTACAGCTGTTTTTGTTATGATTTTAAGTATCAAGGTGTTCTGAAAAACACTATAATACTGCAAATACAACCTAGAGCCAAGGAACTTGAGAACACCTTGTCAGAACATGTGAATGAGGGACGGTTCTGAAAAAGTGCATATTTTGATTTTGGTGATAAAACAACAATCCCAGGGGCTGAAATGTGTTAACTATTAAGTGACTGTGAAACCTTTTGATAAAATGTGGAGATGACTCGTTAACATTTAACAAGACAACAGTTAACAGCTTAATCTGGAAAAAGGCCAAAAAAAACGTACCTTCAAGAGAGGAAAAAAAGCAAAAATCTGAACCTGCAAGGTGAGATTTTCTGTGGTTATGTTACCCTTAGGCATGAGTACTAGATAAACACATTGTAAAATATGCACTACCCACTTTTGTCACGCAACGTGGCTTTAGCAAAACGACATCACCATTGCAAATAATGTAATCTCCCATAAATGCAATATGCAGCTGACCCACCTTACTTTCTTTGCCTGATTTTGTTTTTCATACTCTTTGTTGACACTAATATAGTAAGCTATAAAACAGAAGAACAAAAACGTACTCCCTGAATAGCTGAGTGAGTGTTTTGTGTCACAGTGACCGCATCACCCCAGAAAATGACGCTCACCTAACCGGGCTTGGATTTAACTGCTGGTTTTCATATTAAATGAATGAGCAAACTCTAATTTCATGTTTGTACAGCACTGAAATACAAAGTAAACAGTCTCCCTGTGTTTGTTTGCCTTGCAAATGTATACTAGTAGTTATGGTAAACCATATAGAAACAGTTAAATTCCATCAAGTAGACAGTCTACTGACTGAGTGAGCTTGAGTCCTACCAGTTTAAAGAGATTGTTCAAGTCTGGAGTGTGTACCAAGAATGGACGTGTTGATTATGTATGCTAGGAGTGGTACAGTGTTTTATTGGAAAATTTACACCCGTGCAGTGATTTATATAAATCAGTAGTGCCCACAAAGCAGTAAAACTCTAATTGTTTCTTCCATTTTGAAAGTCTAGCGTCCATTAAGGATGCAGTGAGTAATAAAAAGGACTTTTAATCAATCCTCTCTTGTTGATGAGCTGATGTGCGAATGGGCTATCCTACCTGACAGCGGTACCATATGTTGATTTTTTTTGTTCTTACAGTCAACAAAGAGACAGAGGGAGCTTACTGCAGTTCAGGTGAATGCCTTTACAATACACTTTAATTGAAACACTCTGATGAAAGGGGACAATTTATCTGACTTGGATCTTGCCTCTTTGATCCGTTTTCGCATTTGTTGAAACATTTGCTGAATCCGCAAAAAGATTCTAAAACCAAAATGAATACAGCCGCTCTCATCTTTTCAATATTAGTGCCTTTCATAACATTACAAAGTCATTTTAAGGCACGTGTAGGAGGCCGGCCACGTTGCTCCCTTTTGCGCATGTTGCAGTCTCTGTAGTGACCCTTTCATTGTCAGATTAGACTGGCCGACCCCTTCTCGACCGGCTGGCACGGCCACAGTAAATCCTGGAGACTGCTCATGCTAGGGACCTTGGGTAATTAATAAAATCCCCATTACATGCCTTGTGCCCGTTGTTTGCTATTTCAACACCCCATTTGTGCCACGATTACAGTCATTATCAGTCACCGCCATTAATTCTCCACCCGAAGCCAGAACTGCATACTAATAAATTGGGCTCTAAAATTTCTTTACCTTTCAAGGAGTTGGTGTTGGAACTCGGCCAGGAAGTGCCACTCCAGATTAGGAGTCATCTGGTGACTCGGAAGGAGCCCTTTGAATAGTAGGCTGCTGCATCTTTGGAGATAGTTCAAATTCCCTCTTTGATTATTTTCCTTTCCCCTCCAAAATGAATCTTTATTAAGCTTAAATCCTGAATAAAATGAAATTAGCAGACTGCAAAATATTGCTTTCTTTTCTGACTCTATTCCCTTGTGCACGCATGCAAATTATAATGCTTATTTATGTAAATGAGGTGTCGTCTTTAATTAGTTTTGCTTGAGGGCATTAAAATACATGTATTCTTTCCCCAAAAATGATTTGTTTTGTTGCTCTGCTCAGTTTAAGTTCAAAATGAGTGATTATGCCAACTAAAAAGGTTTATTAATTCTCCAGTTTTCTTTTTTTTTTGTTTTCCTTTCCCTTCTTCTTTTGCAGAATTATCTTCTCCACCCACTTCCTGGGAAGAGTGTATTCTCTGTGAAATCGAAAAGCCTCTTCAGGCAGCACTCTAAGCACTACTCCGACAAGCACTTGTAAAGGTCCCAGGTTGAAACCACATGGTAGAAATGCACTTCCACTCATCAAATCTGAAAGCTGTGCTCTTCAGCAATTCTCTCTATACGTACGTGCTTTGCCACATGACTTTTTGAATGACGACACGGGAGATTTGCTCAACTGTAGCACTTTTCAGTCGCTTGTGCGTCTCAATGTTTTGTTTAATCATGGTAAAGGACGCCGTGCTTCAGTGACGTGCTCGTTCGTTTCGGATTTTTATCCATACATCACAGACTTACACTGACAACATAACCTATCTTCAGAGTGAGGGCTGCGGCATTAATTAAATGTTATTAACGATGTAAATTCCACCATCCTGTCAGCTACTGTGGCTCGCCTCGAAGCTGAAGAGAGCACGACCCGCTTAAAGATGATCCGCCTGATTTGGCCCTTATTTTAATATTTGTTTAAAAGGATTCGCAGAGTTACAGTAAATCTTCTGCTGCTCGCTGTTTTTATGCATTTACTCCTGATTTACAGTCCTTTGTTGAGAGGCTATCGAACAGAAAACAGCTTTATGTCACTGCAGAAGGTGTTGGGTCAACTTCAGTTAGAAGCAGCCACTGACTGTGTCGTGCAGTATTTCATACCACTTCAGGTTGAAAGTGACCAACTGCAGCTCTGGTTATTGTTCAATATCCTATCAGTATTCAGCATCACTTCAACTGCTCAGATGAGCTGAAATGGCAAGTTAAGATACCCCCCTCCCCAGCCTCCAAGTATGATTTATGGAAAGGAAGCTAAAACCATTATAGCATTTTTATTATTATTGTTCTTTCAAGGCTAATGCAACAATAGATTTTTGCATGATTGATGCGTTATACTAAACATTAGAGGATTACATTAACTTTGCATAGAACAGCAGAATGACATGAGATTACTTATTGTTATTTTTCCACCACATGATCATACTGTAAACACAGCACATATAGTAATTCTCGGCATATATCGATCACTGTGTACGCATCCTACCTACGTTTGATGCAGCTTAGCCGGCTTTCGACACTGCTTTTTAGAGAGAACTATGAACTCCTGTCTTTTTCTGGAAAACTTTGTGAATGGCAGTCCTTCAGAGATTAAACAAATATAAGCCACTTTGATAGCCTCTCAACCCCCCTACCCCCCTTCATTCTGCAAATTATTAAAACTCTAGGCTCTTGTGGGAGGGAATATGGCAGCAATATGCTGATACTTCAATCATCTGGGAGGAAATTCCACGTGTAATAAAGAGGAATTGCATACAGTATACAGTACAGCCATGAGTTCTCTTTCATGGCATGTGTGATAGAAGAACTATTCAGACCACATCAAACATCGTGCATTATTCCTCACACATTAGGCACAGGCAAAGCCTCAGACCAGACTCAGCTTCTTAAGGTGTCCTCTCCCTTCATTTATTGCAACAAAGTTTTTTTTTTCCCTGCTACATTTATTTACGAGCTTAAAGAACAGAGAAAAAAAAAGTTGACCCTCTATAAAGGCCTGTTTTCACACACGACTCTGCAGGGTTCACTCAATATACAAACAGGACTTTACCCAATGTTGGTCTTTAAAATCAAAAGCGGTAATCCCGCAGTTAGTCTTTTAGTTTTACTTAAAAAAAATAAATAAATAACGTCTTCAAAATGTTGTCACACTTTGGATGCCTTTTATAGGCATTTGTGCTTCTGTGTTTGTCATGTCCAGGCCATGCAAGCAATGATGGGCATCCAGCCAACTGATTCTTCGCCCAAAGTGCTAATTTGTGCCACTCTAGTGTGCACAACGCTATAATTACCTGAAAACGTAAACTGGAAGCTATGCCTGACAAAGACAAGAAACTGTAATAAAACTGAGCTTTTGGTGCTCAGTTGCGGTGACTCTTATAAGACATATTAATGGGATGTTTAAAGGATATGGCACTTTTCCATTTGTCTTGTGGAAAAAATCTTGGGCAAAACACCTGGTGCGCTAAGTGCCTGCAGTCTGAACACTGAACAACAGCTAGCAGTCATGGAGCTCTTTTATAAAGCGCTGTCACTTCTAAAAGATTTTCTATTAACTACGTACTGCAGCTTCGTACCACACTTGTCCTTTCTCGACACTCATTATGTGGCAAGTTAATGAACTACCAAAGTCAGATTTCAAAGGATTGTATCTTGTAAATTGCATTAAATAGCAAAATAGCCATCTGTTTAAAAACATATCACTTAAATCAGTCGGCTTTTGCTCTTCTCCTCTTTTCTGTTGGGATGTTTGATGCATGAAAAGGGGGTTTTGTGACTGATGACTAGCTTCAGGTTTCTTAACAAATTAGACCAATTAGCCCTTTTCCAAATAATTCACTCCATATTTAGCAGTCACACAAACAAAATTCTTTAGAGAATACAAATTCGGTGGCCATTAAGTTACATATGGGCAATGCACACTGAATGTGACACGTGAAACAAACAAAAGCAGAGAACGTAACATCGCACTCACAGGGGGATGATGAAATCACCACACCATATAGGAAAATCCAAAGAATTAGGATTTAGAATTGTATTTTAAAATATTTTGCATTTAATGCAGTTAATGACTGCCGTACGTGTGACGATGTTCATGTAAAGGTGATTTCAGATTGGTGTTCCTGTTAGGGAAGAGATACAGATATATATAAACGCTATGATCACCACAGCAAGATGTGTAAGTAGGTAAGCTAAAAATATATTTTTTTATTTAACCTATTCTTGGTAAATGTTTTGTGGCAACAGTAGGAATACAGTGCTTAACAAATTTATTATACCAACCTGTAAGAATAAGAAAACAAACATCTTTTAGAAGTTTTTCAAAAACGTTTTTGAATGTGAATTGCTCAAGTCACATTTTTATACCCTAATTTGAGGTGGCACAATGAAATCACAAATGAATGACATTCAACCATTAAATCTATTTTTTTTTGTTCAGGAATGCATGTAAATAACTAACTTGGCATCTTAATCAAAAAGTAATAATGTGCTTTTGCTTACTCTAATTTTGTCAACTGTCATTACTGTTAATTTAGGGCAGCTGTGACATAAACCTTAAATTGGGTGGTGGTCTAAAACAAATTTGTTAAGCGCTGTATATACGGAAGATACATAGAGATTGGGTGATTTCTCATGCTTTAAATGTTTCAAAATAAATGCACAGTAGATACACTAGTTCATCTGTTCAAGCGTTCATTATGCAAATATCTAATTGGACAATAACCAAAAGCATTTAAGCATGTAGACAGGGTCTTTCCAAGATATGCAGAAGAGCATCTCTGAGCACACAGCAGCAGAAGACCACACTCCTGCCAGCTAAGAACACAAAACTGAAGCTACAATTTGCTCACCAAAATCAGACAACAGAATATTGGAAAAAATACTACCTGAGCATTGTTGCAGAACATGTCCATCTCTTTATATACCACAATGTGCCCATGGTAAATGGCCTGCATTTGTATAGCGCTTTTCTAGTCCATAGGACCCCAAAGCGCTTTACACTACATTCAGTCATTCACCCATTCACACACACATTCACACACTGGCGATAGCAAGCTACATTGTAGCCACAGCTGCCCTGGGGCGCACTGACAGAGGCGAGGCTGCCGGACACAGGCGCCACCGGGCCCTCTGACCACCACCAGTAGGCAAACACGGGGTTAGTATCTTGCCCAAGGATATTTGGCATGCAGCCAGGGTACAGCCTGGGATCGAACCACCGACCTTCTGATTAGTGGCTGACCTGCTCTGCCACCTGAGCTACAGCCACCCCATCGTCTGTCTCCAAAAGGATAATGCACATACATCTCTTGAGTTCACTGTACTCTATACTCACCACATCCCAATCCTTTGGGATGTGGTGAGATTTGCATCATAGAGCTGAAGCCAGCAAAGCTGCAGCAATTGTGTGACAATATCACGTCAAGATAGACCAAAATCTCAGAGGAACGTTTCCATCACTGAAGTTAAAGCAGTTCAGAAGGCTTGTTAGTACCCACTTGGACCAAGAATAACTATGTGTACCTAATAAAGTGGCTAGTGACTGCAAAGCTACCTAAGGATAGATAAGGCAGGTTCTACAGGCTTTACATATCACTGACTTTAACACTGTTTAGCAAACTGAAGAACCATAATATAATGACTTAACTGCTGAAACATCAGATAGTAAATGAATATGTAAATTTGTCAAAATTAAGTAAATGAATGATTTAAAAACAACTTATTTACTCTGTGTGATCTGTAGAGAATCAAACAACTCCCCCAAAATATATTTCATCAGTCTAACTCTAAAGAACTACCTTTCACCTGACTTAAAACTGCACTCAGTCCACTGTTTATATGAGGATTTTTGGCCCTGAGAAACTAATTTGTTCACAAAAGGAACATAATATTATGCCTTTCATGTTCTTTTTGTAAATCATATCTTTCTGTGAATTCAATAATAATTCAGGGAAGAGAAAATACTAAGAACTCATACAGCCCGTATTGTAAAAACCTGTAGGTGCAGTTACTTTTTTTTTCAGTGACGCAAATGCCAGGAACATATTTTTTTGTTTGTCTGCTGTGTCTACTGAAACCAAGCATACAATGTGAATGGAATGCTCATTCTCAGACATACCTCTAAACAGACCATTTTTCTTGCCATTTAAAATATGAGATCTCTAGCTCTTGCGAATCTTGCATGGGCAAACCTGTTGGTCAGATGCACAAATATCTGAGCAGCACTACTGCTTATGAAAGAATAACCCTTTCATATTTTTTTATCATTAAGATCATTTCGTTCATTTGCAGATTTTGTATGCAAAATAACTTAACGCAGACATAAACTGAACAAATTTAGACTTAAATGTACAAGATACTTAAACACATATACTAGAATTCAACACACTGAGCTTAATCAGGAGACAAAAGAGAAAAGAAAGTTCCAGTTAAGAAAACTGTCCCTGCAAGTTAACTACTATTTAAGAAAACAGACGATGTATAAGCAGAAAGAAGTTTAAGAAGACAGAACTGGGCAGACAGGTTCAACTATTATTTACTGTAGGCAGATGTAATTATTTCTAATAAAAGTCTCCACCACCAACAGTTAGTACATTCCTGTGATGCATAGCAGGTCAAAACTAAAACCAAGATTGTGCGTGCTCTGTGAATGTGACTGCTGCCATTGCTATAACAGAGAGAAAGTGTCTTTTGTTTTTTTCTTTCTTTCTTTTTTTAAATAATAAATCTGACGAATCAAACATGTCGAGCTACCCCTTGTGGCGACCCCTTGTGAATAAGGGAGCAGTTACAATTTTAAATGACTCCCATGACACCTTCATATCCTCAGCAGAAGAATTTGTGGACAGCTACTTGAAAAAAACAACAACTTTGCAATAGACAAGACGTCCAGAGAAAAGGAAATGTGGAATAAATCTCAGCAGGACGTCATCAATTGATGACTTCCAAGAGTAAAAGAGGTTTGTGTATTTGTAAATGAGCAGTTCTGCTGTTAATCCCGGGATTACACTAGATGTGACGTTCAACTTTTGGGATGCAATTCCATTTTTTCTGATTTTGCCCTGGGATTCATCAAGCCTACTTTTTTCCAGTTCCATAGTTTGATTTCAGCTATCAGCAGACTAGGAAAAAACTAGGAAACATTCTTTATAGTTAAAGGAACATCAGGTTTGATTTAGACATTTAAAAAAATCATTTTAGAGAATTATTAGAAAGAGAAACATTCAGTTGCTATCTACTGTGGTGTTGTAGTTAGCACCATTGCCTCACTGTCAGAAATTCCTGGGTCTGAATCCACCAGTCAGCCAGAAGCCTTCCTGATGTCTGCATGAGAGAAGCCGAGTACTCCAGCTTTCTCCCACAGTCCAAACACTGCATGCTAGGTTAATCGGTGACTCTAAATTGGCTGTGGGAGTGAGTCTGAGTGGTTGTCTGTCTCTCTGTGTTTGCCCTGTGATAGACTGGTGATCTACTCAGGATGTATCCAGTTGGGAAAGGCTCCAACAATCTGCTACCAATATAATATTTGACAGCATGCCCAAGATCCATAAATACAATAAAAAAAATTCAAAAATGTGCCGGTGCTGATCAACTAATTCATTTCCACTAGTCTCATTACAGTTAAAAAAAAAAAAAAAAAAGCAAGCCGCTGGCATAACGAAGGTGAAATACCTGCTAGCTTTCGCCATGCCATGTTTGCTCTCAGGCTAGCTGCTGCCACATGACAAAATAAACACAGATCAATTTATTTCAAAAGGTCAGCTCAACGATCAGCACGTTGTCAAGGATACCCAATCTAGCTTCTTTTTTTATATATTAAGATTGGACCATCACCCAATACAAATGTCAAATTGATGAATCCCTAGTTCTGTTCTGGCCTTCGTGCAGCTTTAAAGCACGCTCAGACTAATTTAGAAGTATAGCATTGAATGTGCACAGGATGTTTTATTTTGAAAATTCACTGCATGTTCTTTTTGTATCTGACTTCCAGCACTTCATCTCTTTTTGTGCAGCTCCAACAGAAAAAACTAAAAAAGTTCAGCACAGAGTTTTAGTAGTGCAAAGGAGTGCCGGTGCTGCTCCTGAAATTCACTGTACGTGCACTGGGATGAACTGGAAGGATTATGCCGGTGTGACACAAAGCAGCCATGCCTAGTGGGATTCGGGCCTAAGGCAGCTTAGGAGTGCAGCGACATTTGTGAGAGTGCACTGTAACAGCTAAATAAAGATTTTCAATCATACAGGATTGTCTAATAATTTCTGCATTTGTTTTCTTTACAGACCCAATAATCAGAAAGGATTCTGTCACCTCTCACTTAGTAGTTCAAGATATCCTATCAAGAAAATAATTTTGCAGGAATTATTATGCAAAGACTTCATAGTAGCAATGACTATCTGAAGGTACAGTTAGCATCCTTGGAACACAAGAAAACAAGAATAATCAGAAACAGCAGAGAAACTCTCATAAAAAATAACTGTTTTCAATAACAACTGAGCATGTAAAGGAACTGTGGCAACTTTGAATTGTTTTTATGCAATTCTACTTATTTTTTTTTACATTTTAAATGAGGTTTTTTTTTACAAAGAGAGAGCTGATTAGACCTTTAGGAGTTTGAGATTTTAAACATTTTTAATTTGACAAATTTTTGACCCTTTTGTGAAGTCTGCAATCCTAATCATTTTACACATATCTAAAATGGAAAAGGTAATCAAAGTGAAATAGCTTCTTTCTTTTTTTTTTAACTTGGTCTAGGTCTCACAAAAGCCACAAGAATTTGAGAGAAAACAAAATGCCTGTCAGGGCGAGCATACAAGAGGCAAAGGGGGAATCTGGCATGGCCTAAGCAAAGTCATAAAAATATTTTCCCTTTTATTTAATGTCATCCATAATTCATTGCCAGGAAAAGCTAATCAATAGCACCTTAATGAAAACTTGAGCCATATTTTATTTTGCCGCAGAGAAGTCCCGGATCAGCATTTGTTGCCTTCTTATGTGCTGGTTTTCACCCTTGGGCTGTTTGACAGATGTGCATCACATTTGCAGATACCTTAAATATTTTCAGTCTTTTAACCACATTTGCTTTATCAAAACACTACAGAGACGGGAATTTCTGATGATGATTGCAATCTAGAACTGCAAGAAACAAAAATATCTAAAGAGACTATAAAGTGCATTTAGTTTTTTAGCCATTTGCTTTAGTGTATTAGAGATTAGTGTTTTTACAGTGTAACTTCTGTGTGTGTGTCAAGCCTCATCAAAGATATAAACCAAAGCATAGTAACCTCCCAGCAGGTGGGTTAGCATACCCTAAAACGAAGAATAAGCATTTGCTCTACATTGACTTGCAAGAGCAACTTCTGCTAGATCCAAAATGTCTCAGCCAAGTGTGTCAAATGTTCTGTCGCAGGCGGCAAGACTGAACACAAGATTGCTCATTCACTCCAGCAATGAATGAGGAATCACATGGTCGTCTTTGTTGTGCTCACCACTGCCAGCTACAGTCCAAGACGGTGGAGCGGGAGTCCATCAGCAGAACGAGAAGAGACAGCTGATTATATTGCTCAGTTAATTATATGCCACAAAGTACTTGACAAATAAATATTTTGCAGAAGAGAAACTTGAAAAGAAATCTTTAATTGGTCCAAGAAATTACCCAACCCAGCTGTGACCCTCTAGAAAGAATATGAGGGCAAAGCAAACAGAGCTAAATGAACTTCAGTGCACTTGATTTTAAAAAAAATAATTATAGTAATGTATTTTGTTATTTGTCTAACCTTTTTCCACATAATGAAATCAGACGGGTGTTGGAGCAGTGATCCTTGTCAACATACAGTATGCTGTCGTTCCAGTCAACTATCTATGAACTCAGCCTACGATTACAAGGGAAAAGGTCATTTTTCATGCTCCGAAAGGCACCCTAATGAACTGGTTACCGTGTATTTAACACTACCCTCGAGTCCACTTAAACAGACTTTCTATTTCCACTGTCAACAGGCTTCATGAACAGGATGAGGTGTTTTTGTTTTGCCATTTGTGTCAGGGACAATGACTGCAAAACTTAAGAAAAACTTGTTTAATGCCTGCTTTCAGAGTAAACAGTTATTCATCAAAAAAATAATAATGCCTCAAAGGTCACGCCATAAAAAACAATATCTGCCCTCTTTCCACTGACTTGTGCATTAGTTACTTTTTGATGACAAGGGACTAGGTTAAAAAAAAACTCCCCACGCTTGTAGGAACTTTAGAGTATGGACTCGTTTATGACGTGATATAAAAAACTGACTCCAGTGTCAAAACAACAGGCTGTCATAGTGAAAAGGATCATTTTAGTGATCAGCGTCTGACTCAAAGTTTTTTTATCCATAAGGAATTGGATGAGGGTATACAGTGCTGTCCAGCAGCTACACATCGTTTGCCTGTATTTGCATTGTCAGCCGGAGGTGAGAGGGTGGAGATCTGCCAAGTGTAAGGCTCTGGTCCAATGCCATGACAGCTGACAACTCAGACAGGCCTTGTGTGCAGCGTTGCACTTCTAACAGCCAAGATCTCACATCAAGTAAATCCTAATCAGTGAGTTAATATGCAGCTAATGTGAAAATTCATATTTCTGCTCTGTAGTGTTTCATGTTCAAAAGGGAGCACATGTCATTTGGCATGCCTTCATATAACACTAGGGCTTCCATCACTCACTGATTATTGCAATGAGGAATTAAAATCCCTTAACACAAAGCAACCAGCACCACATTGCTTTGCCTGTCAGAATTAACTAGTGAAAGTGACCTCAGCCTATGAAGGAGGAGGGATCATATTCAATTAGTTAGACAGAAATATTCTATCAGACATGCATTCATTGTCGATTAATAAAGATACAGAAGAACGTGTTCCCATGCATCAAATCTCAGCCCTGCTTGAACAGTTTTCACATATTCTTTAGCTAATTTTCAGTCGGCAAGTTTAAGTATCTGAATTGACCGACATTCACAGTCGCACTTACACTGATCTGTTAGAGTACAGCAAAGCTGCCAGAGGGGCTGTCTAGTTTGTCAGTGAAGACTGGCTGAGGGAGGCTGTGCTGAACTGTTAGTCTTCTCCCTCTTATGGCACGATGTGTTTACACCGATCCCTCAGGCCATTTGTTTGCAGCACTTCCTTGCCCCACAGCACCATGCATAATGCAGGAATGAAAATGTTAACAGTGGCAAATAAAATCGGCAAGGTGCCCCCACAAATCAGGGCAGTTTAGGAGCACATTTAATCATCCGTGCATTGGGGACAACGCATAGCAATTAATTGTGGCATTTCAAAGAAGATCAGGACCCAATTTTTCCAAGGCCTTTCAAGCTTCTTGCTCAGTTGCCCCATCCGCTGCAGACAAGTGTCGGCAGCCTCTGGTCTTCTCTTTGAAACATCTCCATATTTTGGCCCAATTATGTTTATTATCGCTTTTCTATCAAGTAGATGAGAGGAGAACTCTCGTAGCGCGTTGCGCACAATTGCATCAACAAAGCCCACCCAGCAAAAGAAATAACAAAAAACAGGCATTGTTTGAAGAGGGTCTCCTATGTATTCATGCAAGGAGTAAATCTGTCTATGTCTTGCATTTCTCCTCTATGCTCCAAGACAAACAAGTTACAGCACCATATGGTGATGTCAGGAAAGTAAATAATTTAGAGACCTTCATGTGCGGTGCGCAGATGAGCGACCGCAGAAATACCAACACACCAGCATCCTCATAGTTAACCCTCCTAATAAGAAACCTCAGCAGCAGGGGGAGCACAAAGACACGACCGCAATATCGGACGTTAACTGGATTGAGAACTACTTTGGAATTTCAAAGACTGGGACTGGCAACTGTCTCTGGACGTAAGGACAGCATTTTGTGGAGATACAATCTGCAGTGCCTTTCAGCACTTCCTGAACACGAGACAGCCTAATCTAATGAACTGGGTGTGTGTGTGTGGTGTGTGCGACGGTCGAGGGGGGGGGGCAAAATCTGCTCAGGCTTTTAGCCCAGTGCCAGCATGCTCACATCTTACCGCAGTCAAAAATCCACTTGTTATTTTTATTCCCACTGAATTTTCCCTGTGGTGTACTCTGCATGGCTTGAGTCATCATTGTTCAAGTCTTTAGAGTTGGAAAGAAAAAACAAAGACACGCAAACACAAGCTGGTGGCAAGGTTATAGCCACTCAGACATGGAGGAGGGGGGCACTCGTTTTCTGCCAACCCAAGGGAAAACTCACAGAGGGTTCAAGCGAGAGAGAGAACAGAGATGTGCCATGTTGCTGACATGGCAGCCGTCACGTCGTACTAACGGGCAAGAGTGATGTGCGCAGACAGCACCGAGATTTGTAGAATAGTGCGGTGGCTCCTAACCAGAACAGTAAGTGGTGTGTAGATTATATGACCCGTGATTGCCTTCTTTATGTCTAATTATCCCAAAAGGAGCACGAGAAAAAACAAAGGCAGCAAGAGAACATAAGCGCACACAACCAATGAAACCTCAGCGACGGCTTTTTACCTCACATCTGCAATTAAACCGTTGCAGTGTCAATAAGCCGTAACACACAGCTCGAAAGTTTGCGCACAGCTTTGGTGCTTCAGTTCCAAAATAAGGCAAATCACAACCAAACAGCGAAACTCTGAAAGACTTACGGAAGCAGATGTTCACATACAGAAATGTGAACTAGGCTTTTTTTTATTTTGGTAGCTCTTTTATCCCAGTAACAATGATGCTGAAGCACTGTAACTGCACAGTCAGCCCTTTTCAATATAGAAGTGTTTTCACTAAATGTTTATGTGTGTTATAATTTAGTGCCAAGTGATGATTTAAATTGTTCTTCTCTTCCTTTGTGATCCCTGGCTGGAATCATTTCTGAAGAGTTAATAAATAACATAACGTTGAACTCGATCATAACTGAAATTTAAAACATAAAGAATCTGCTTTAAGTTGCGAAACAATGAAGAAAAAAGCCGGCTGCTGCATATATTCAGTGTAAATAACAAATCCTCTGTAACCTGTTACTCTAAATGACCCTGATTTGCCCCCAAAAGCTTGAACCCTAACCAACAGAAAGGTGCACCACAAACCACGAGACTGCCTCACATCTCAACCCGTTTTTAAACCGTTCAACCAAACTTTGTCGCTTGAATTTGTAATTAAAAGATTAAAGATAATTAAAGAGAGTCTAATCAATTCTGGCACATAATACCAGAGAAAATTACTACTGTACAGTTCGTCTACAAGCTGGAAAACAGACAACAGACAGAATTTAGTTTCTTTCTTTTAAAAGTGTGACAGGTATGTTGGCTGGCAGAGACGTAGCATTTCGCTGTTGCCAACATTTAGTCTCTTTAAACAGTGACACGAATAATCAAAGAAAATAATTAGAAAGCCTGAGTGGGTGAAATAACACGTCGGATGGATTTCTCCATAAACACACTGTTAGAGCCAGCCACATCACAAAACGTAGAACTGCTAATGGCTATAAAAAGCTTTAAAAACTTTAAAATGCTGTTGCCATACATCATTCTGTCTTTCAAGGACTACGCCGTAACAGTTTCTGCTTCTAACATTTTCACGACTCATGAAAAGCGCAGGCTTTTAATACGATGTTACTCTCTTTAACGTGCACACCAGAACAAAGCAAGCCAACAGAACAAGCAAAACAAAAAAAAAAAGGAAAGAAAAAAAGATGGCCTGAGTTGTTCCACATCCATGATAAATCACTGCCACTTTTATAGCCTCTAATAAGTTGATGCAAAGCCATTTTTCTTCCTGCCCATCGTTCAAACATTTAAGGCATATTTACAAGGAACTTGTTAAAATATTTAATAATATTTAGTGGCAATTTTGGAGCAGCCTGTCACAGTGAAATTTATTAGCTTTAAGTGTTTAAAAAGGCGACGTCATGAATAACAAACTGTCAAAATTTCCTAATTTGCATGGACAGGCCATAACTCCTGATACCTTGCATTAAAAAAAGAGGTTTTTAAAAAAACTAGTCATAAAAGGAGCATTCAAAGTGAATGATGGCAAAGACTCTTCCACAAAGTCGCACCACAGAGACAGCTTCCCCCCCACTACAGATGCCTCGGAGATCAAGTCAGCCAATAAAAGGACATATATCCTACTGCTTTGACTTATTTATCCTGTGTGGATGAGCTCAAGATGGAACATCTCCTATAGGCAAGCTTAATTAATTGTGATAAAAGGGCTAATTCAAAGGCTGCACAAGAAAAGTGAGCCAAACAATAATATTCCCCACAAATCATCTCAGCCCGTCAAATATTTCCTCCATAACTTTCTAATTCAAAGTCCTTCGGACGTGAGCCTTTTGTTAAGGAACCTCACAGAGCCAAACCACCTCCCACGTATCTCTGCGATTCCATCCGCACTCCTAACTAAAAGCGATCAGATGAAATTGCAGCTGCTCAGCTGCTCGCGCTCTCTTGTTTTTGTTTAAGCAGACAGCACGATGGCCATCTTTGATGCCGCTTCTTCCACCGGATTCAGCGGGTTTCACCATAAGACTCGGTGACCTGGGCCTGCCCCGGCTGTCCCAGTCAGAAAAGGGCCCCCGTTGACACTGATTGCAAGGCTATGAGTAGTCTCTCCCCTGTGCCCTCTCAGTGCAACTCTAATTAATAGCCAATTCATCTTCTCTGATCTGAGCCAGCACATGGAGTAATATATCGTTAGTTTGGCAAGCGAGCTATTAAAGTGTAATAACCAAGTACCAGCACTCGATTTGGAAGAGTAGCACATACTTAACCATGAAGTGGAAACAATTAATTTACTGGAGGATCTCCTGTAACCAATCATTTACTAGCACTCACACTGTGATGCAAAAGCCATCTCCTGTTGTGTGTGGCACAAGTCAATGACATATTTTGGGCTCAGTGCCTCAACCCCTCTGCTCTTTGACCAGTTATGTAAGCCTCATTTAAGCGCCAATGTCACACTTCCTACCTACATATATAAAACAAAAAACGTTTCTAATGGCCATCTGCAAGGCAGAAAGTTCATCACAAAAAGGACCCGGCTGGATTCCAGGTGACCTTAGTGGATGAAAGTAGAACTTGAAGATGAACAAAGGAATAACAAAATAATGAACACACTCTGAAACAATGTCTTGAAACACTCTTTTAACTTTAAACTAAATCAAAAGATGATATAAATGATGCCAGTGAACAAAATAATCAACCCAACTTTGTTTAGGTGTAAGTATTAAACTTCACCTGTTGTTGAGTTTGATTCATTTATTTATGAATTTATTCACAGGAGCCAAATTGAAAAAACAAAAACTGATTGGACTATTTTAGGCCAAATAACAGCCTGCCCCTGCACTACAGCACGGCTGGCTTAATGCCACACGAAGGTTTGGAAGTGCCTATTTTCTTAACCAACTCAGTGGATTATCAAATAATCCATCTCTCACATTTTTACAGCGACATCCAGCTTTCCTCAGTGACAATACTATTTAGCACTGCAATTCAGCAGGGAAAATTATAAAGGGGAAAAAAATGAATTTTGTCTTATTTCAGGCAATTAAGGCACACACTTAGTGAGGAAAGCAACAAACTGTGTCTGCTTTCTCAGTAATGTACCTTAGAACAATAAATCCCTCCTTCAAACCTTGATAATTGCAGGAAGTAAATGAAAATACATAAGGCTCACTGTGCTTTTGGCCTGCCCCTGAAGCAAAACATTTAAAACCCATTATTCTTTTTGCAAGAACTAATGACGTTTTTTGTCTCTTCAGCTTAACGCACTAATTGACAGTTTTTTTGGAGGATAGCCCAGATGGAAAAATAAGTAGCCCCTTAAAGACCCAACTCCCTTGCTCATTCCCTTAGCTTTAAGTCCCTTATTAATTAAACTTTCACCAAGTCAGGAATTTTTATTAAAAAGATAAAGTCTGCTGTACCGTAAAACAGAACCTATTGTCTCTGAAGCTAAAATTTTACTTCTATAAATAAAAGAGACTTTTTAATACCATCCAAGGGACGGGGACCAGAGGATCCACACAGTATAGTAATTAGAGAGATTTCCATCCCAACTACTCAAAAGTTGGTCAGCTTTAACCAATACCCTTTGCTCCAACTGAATAAATACACTAAGGCTGCTCATTTTAACAGCGTGGGATATTATTTACTGTACGGCAAACAGGAGCAACATCATCACACTCAGTGAGAGAAGAAGTGTAAATATGTGTTTTGCCATCACTGTGTGTCTAACCATACATCTCAGACATCCTGGTACACTGCTGCTCAGAGGGAAATAAGGCTGCAGCCAAATATTGACTGCAGTTTTATGATCAGTTATTCAGTTGATCAATTAAATCCCTCTTGTGCCATTAAGTTTGCAACAATGTTTGTCAATCAACATCAGAAGAGAGGGATTGGCATTTACAAAACAATACAACTCTTGCGTGCTTTTAATTTTTTTTAAGCACAAAAACAGGCATGTTTACAAAAACAAAGTGGATTTTGGGAAATCTTCAAAAGGAAAAAAACAAAGCATAAGTAAAAAAAAAACTCCATGTATAATCGCTATAATGAGGCCTAAAATGAAATTCAGACTGGTTGCAGTGGAGAGGTTAAAACTTTTGTATGAGCATTAAAAAAAAATAAATCTGAACCACGTAATCTACTTAACTGGATTTTCTGGCTGCGTTTTTCATGCACATTCCTTCTGCTCTGAAATCTTTCGGTGCATCCCCTCCATCTTAAACCCACGGGCATTTATGAACTCCACCTCCTCCAAAAACCACATGACAACCTCTGAGTTGAATTTGAGTTTCTCTAATACAAACTCTTAAGTTTGTATTAAGAGAAACTTTGTATTAAGCTTCTATTAAAGGCAACATTAAAGACATCCATCTGCAGGCAGCTCATCAAACTAAAAAGATGCGATTGATGCCGATGTGGACAAATGCAGGCTATTACCTTTGCACATCTGGAATGTTAACAGCTGCATCAATGTCTTTAATCAGAAGGATTTCATTCAGAATATTATATGTGTGCATGTAGCCGATGTTTTTTTCTTGGTTAGGTTATCTCTAATGAATTGTTTAGTATTTAAGAAACCTTACGTGGACTCCTTACTTGTCACCAGATAACAGATGGTGGCTCGTTTGGGATCTTTAGACCCATAGCTAAGATTTAAGTTTAAGTCAGAGTTAATGGTTAACTTGTGGTTTGCTAAATGCTTATCTATCTATCTATCTATCTATCTATCTATCTATCTATCTATCTATCTATCTATCTAAGTTGAACTGCTTTTTGAGAACAGCCTAAAGTACTTATGGTATTTAGCTTTGGTCCTTCATTGGGAGCGGGGGAGTCATTTTTCTGTGTTGCACTCTGGTTTCCCCTGGGCTTTTTGGGAGTGGTCCACAATGCTGAAAATAAGCTGTAATAATGAATTAAAAAACTTTACAGATGAGCTGCTTTGGTATTTCATGGCCTTCAACCACAAGTCTAAAGCAAAAACATGAAATTCATTGGCGAATCACTGTAAAACAACTCAAGGGACTTACTTTAGCGAAAGTGGCAGAGGTCAACATTTCATCTACTGCAGCGTGCAGGTCAAAGACATTGTTATGTCCGTTTGTTATGATGCCCAGATGAAGGCTTAAATACTTAAATACTTAGTTGGTTTTCAAATTACTTGTCAGCAAGAAAACAGTGTGTCCATGCTGCTGGGTCTTCTTCCTCTTTTCTCCCAGTATCCAAAGGAGTTCCGCAGGGCTCCATATTAGGGCCATTGCTATTTTCTCTTTACATAAACAACCTTTATGCTAATTTGTCAAATGCAGCATTTCATCTTTATGCAGATGATACAATTATTTATTGTTCATCCCCTTCAGTAGCACAAACCCTGCAATTTCTGCAGTCTGCCTTCGATGTAGTTCAGTCCCATTTAACTTAAGTTGGTGTTAAATCCAGAGAAATCCAAGTTCATGTTATTCTCAAATGGCAAGGAGTTGTTAGCTACGTCTCCTAAGATTAAAACAATTCAAGGAACTGAAATGGTCACATCTTACAAGTATCGAGGGATCATTAAAGATCAGAATTTGTCATTTAAAACTCACATTCAAAGGCTTGTGTCGAAGTTAAAACTAAAACTAGATTACTTTTTTAGAAATCAATCCTGTTTCTCCCTCCAAGTGAGAAAACACTTGATTCATGCAACTTTTTTACCTTTATTGGATTATGGTGACCTGCTTTTTATGAATGCACCTGCCCACTACCTAAAGAGGTTGGATACTGTGTACCATTGTGCTTTACGTTTTATTACTGGCTATGGAAATCATGTACATCATTGTTCTTTGTATGCTGCTGCTAAATGTCCATCTTTGCATATTCGCACTCTCCCATTGGTTGATGTTTATCTATAAATCTCTCCTTGGGCTGGTTCCATCTTATTTATGTGTTTATATGTGTAAAAACCACAATCAATACAGCCTTCGTTCTCACAATATCATACAATTGATTGTCCCAAAAATCAGAACAGAATTGGGGAAAGAGGCTTTTAAATACGCTGCCCATGCTTCCTGGAATAATCTGCAGAAGGAACTGAAATTATCAGAATTGGTTACCTTGGGAGAGTTTAAGTCTGTCCTAAAGGAACGAGAGAATAACTCTTTTACTCAGTGTGATTGTTTTTAATGTACTCTTAATTTGATCTGTTATTGTATATTTTACACATGTTGGTATGGGATATTGTATTTGTTTGAAATGTTATATACTTATGTGGTATGTGTATTTTGACTTTTGTTGCCATGCTGCCAGGTCTCTCTTGGAAATTAGATTTTTAATCTCAATGAGATTTTTTACCTGGATAAATAAAGGACTAATAATAAAAGAGAGGAGTATGAATACATCCCGCATTAAGGTGCATTAATTTGGCAGAAAAGTAATGTATCATCCACAGAGGATCATTATGGCACTTCCAGTCACTGCTGTACAGCCAGCAAATCACAGCCAATTAAGAACCCTTTAAACTTACAAGTCAAGCATCACTTGTTGTGCTGTCCATAATGGGGTTTTATGGATATGAAGCACTGTGATGGCTGTATTGGTCTTGTGATGAATGGCTAACTTTACAGGAAAGATGGCCTCTGAAATGAGTAGTGTTGAAAACTAAGCAGATCATTTGGTGCCTTCAGTTTTTCAGGCACACAAAAGGCGAGGATGAGCGAGGATTTGGGAGCCGCACGTTTGATCTGATTCTATCATTTCATGAGAATCACACTTTTAACTTATTCTGAGAGATAAACAATTCAGGCCTGTTTCCCAAATTTTTTGTGTCAGTTTTCTGTTTTCTGCTAACGAGATGTCACTAATATGTACTGGAATGCTGTGAGAACAGACAGTTTGATTGGCCACGAAGAACTTAATGATGTATACCAAATGTGAGGGGACAGCTTCTAAGCGCATATTTTCTAGACAAACATAGGTGTTGACAGCATTTTCCACCCAGTTTGCCATTTCTGTCAGGCTGAAAATCTAAAATTAAGAAAAAATTTTTCCTAGGTACAACATCCATTAACAAATCATGTCTTATTAGCATTTTTGCAGCAATTGGTCATATTGCAAGTACACATTATGTAAAAATGTCAGTGAACAAGAGGGAAATAACAATAATTACAAGAAAGACAGAATTCCTGCCTAAGAAAACAAATCTAACTAATTAAAGAAAACATAAATGAAACATTGCATGTTGTCTAACAACATAAATGCATTATGGTATTGTTGCATGAATTTCCTTGTATTGTTCCTCGGTGCACATGGCAGCTTATTCGAGCTTAATTTGCGCCACTGTGTCTTCCTGTGAGCAGACCCTAGTCATCTTTAAACGGCTCCATTTAAAATGCAATTTGATTATCTGCCAAATTGCTACCAAGTCTTTCCCTCTGCAGCTCGGGGATGGGGGGTAAAAATTTTAATTAGCATTTGTGCATAAAAGAGAGGTCTTTGTTACATTGCATTTGAACGCGGCATCCCAGAATGACCACAGCTTTCAAAGAGTCATCACCCAAACGATTTCAAACTAATAGATCCAAAGGGAGAGGAGGAGTCCTGGCACAGACGGGTGGGGGAATCGGAGGTCGTCAGTGGGACTGGGAAAAAAAACAAAAACCCACAGGACACAGCATGTTTAAATAATCCAAAACTTTTCTTTAATCATAGTTTAGAAAATTGGCTGGGACCTTCAGCAGGAGACAGCTGCTCTGCCCCACAGCCATTTAATGAGAATCACTGAGGGTTTCCCTTAAAATATTTACGCTGTCCCATGGCACAGCAATATTGTCCTAGAATGGGGAGATAAGAGCCAAGGAGGTGTGTTGAAGTTCTCCTAATCAATTTGCTAATTACTGGAGCAGCAATAGGAGAGGAGAGAGGAGTCCCTTCTGGCAAGCTGTATTCTAATAAATGCTGAAAAATTTATTTACTCGCTTAGCCAAGAGGAATTCTGAAGTGGGATTACAGCAGAGAGCTGATTGAGACAGAGCTGCGCTGTGGTTGAGGTCGCAGTCAAAGGAGCAAGGAGAGGTCTCCAAACATAAAAGAATCTCTCAGGACCTGCACCTTTGCATCTGCTCGGGGAACAGAGATGACAGCATCTTACAGACTTGGCATGAAAAGACCTGACTGCTATAGCTACATATCAACAAATATTAATGAGACTTCAGGTTCTTGCATAATAAAACAGGTTATCGGGGGAGCTGCGGTATGCACTGCATACTGGCCCTGACTCCAAAACAAAACAGCTCTACTGTATGTATATAATGCATATGTGGATATTCTGAGAGAAGACAATAACTTTAGCATTTGATGCCACAGGAGCCATGGGGTGGTATTACCCTTAGCAGAGGGCAGCAGGCCTAGACATTACACCAGACGCTAGGGTTGTGTGTTTGAAGTCACCTTTGTGTCCTCTGGCTCAGCCTGACCCCACCCTCCCAACCTCTGGGACTGAGGGCAACCCTGGACCTGTCATAGTACACAGCCCACATCTTCTTCAGGGTTGAGGGCAAAATCTGCTCCACATTTTCAGTGACACATCATCTATATGACCGTTCCTTCCCCGAGGCCGGCAACTAATAGCCATCCTCGAGACAGGTCAAAGGTCAAAGTAAAATGATGGCTCAAAGGGCATCATGAGGTGATCAGAATTGCTATTATGGCAGAAGTACAGTGAAGCGTGGAGGACGTTAGACCCCGGGATCCCAAGGGTCTTCAAGAGACTGATATTTACTGCTTTTTATATTTACCACAAATCTGACAGGAAAACTGTGCACTTCAATCCAAGGAGCAGATCCCATGCAATTTAATCATTTTACTTTATTGCAAAGGCCCCAGCAGGACTTCAATTTGTTCACAGCAAAAAGTGTTTGTATAGAAGTCAGAGAGAGGGGGAAGCCTTTTTTTTCCAAGGTTAATTTATTCAGTTTTATTTTTCAAAATACTACTAAACTGAATAAAATTTGAGGCAAATTGAAATACCTTGGTATGAAACAACTTTTTCAGCACTGAAGCTAATTAAACAAAATTCTGCTTTTCAATTGCGTGTTTTTATTATAAATTATTGTTATATAATTAAAAACCCTGCAGATTTCCCTTCAGATTGTGCCCATTTGGAGAATTTGCAAACACATTTATTCAGATAAAAACAATGAAACTTCCTCCCTGGCTCTGCTTTTGCTTTTTTACCCTGATGCTAAACATTACAGAAGGAAGGAAAACAAACAAACGCACTTATTATAGTCTACTTTGATACCAATCCATTCATTTCCCCAATCAGCCTGTTTGCCTAACTCCCACAGTCCCTGTAGCAGTCCATCCAGTGTGATGGGTTACATGGATCTGAGTGCATTTCCACTGGGAATTGAGGCAAAAACAAAAACATACAAAAAAACCTGTTGCTGTGACATTTTGTTCTCTCACCTTAACGCACGCCAGTCACAATGGACCGGTGTGTGGGGGATCTGTGTTCACATCACCATGGCGATGGCTCTCTGCCTCCCAAGGCTTCCTTGAGGGCTTCGAAGGGTTGGCGCCTGGGAAGGGGGCAGTAAAGGAGGAGTTTGCCAACCTTGCAAACTAAAATGCAAACGCACTGGGAGAATGGTAAAGAAAACATGTTCCTCCAAGCTTCTTCTCTATGTAACGTAATGGGTTTTTTAGTCCACTATAAGGGGAGCTCAGCACACTGTGGAGCAGAGCAAACAACATCAAAGCAATCAAAAGAGGCCGACATGTTGCAGGGAGCGCGTTTCACTGCCTAACCTTTAAAAGGGCAAAAAATAGAACTAAACGTGTAGGTTCATGAGCAAAGGTCTGAGAACATCTGTCTCTTTGTAAATCATTTTTACATGACAGAAAGCATTACACTGTGCAAGACAAAAGAGGACAAAAGGTTACACCCATTCTACACCATCAGCTCCGATTTCATGTGCTTGTTTCACTTATTTCCCCTACTTGGACAACTAAAGCCAAAACATTCCCATGAAAATCTGCGGAATTATCATCAAGATTTAAATGCACAGGGAACATAAGGAGTACCTTACGTAACAATCTTAAAGAAAAATGTCATTATTTTTAAATAGGAGCTTCATTTTTCAAATAATTAATGGCACAAAAATTATCAGAATTGGTCCAACGTGATGCAAGAACGCAATGTCTCCGATGTAATCCTCAACTGCAGCAGTCTGTGACAAGATAAAAGTGCTTGTTTTCACCACTGACAGGGTCAAATAGATACTCTAAGATTGTTTTTGACATTATCCCGCCATGCTTTTACATTTACTGATGCTAAGTCAAGAAGATAACTTTACACAGAAACAACGTTATCTCTCTGTCTGCAGTTTCTCATGAAAATCAAGCAACGGATTTCTTTGATTTCACAGCCAGCAGACGTCCTGCCTAAAATGGTAACTGAAATATTATTGTCACCAAGACGCTGTGTACAGGCAGCCATGTTTTCATGCTCTTGTAACACAACTAGCCACAACTTCTGGGGCCCGTTCTTCGTACGTCGCTTACTACATCCAAGATCAAATGACACATCCAAGATCAAATCATCGCGCTAACTCTGAGCTCGCTATTCCGGTTCCCCGAACACACCTGCTGTTGACGATTAGTACAGCTGGATGAAGTAATGTGAGATCACTGGGTGGCCCAACAGGGGCTACGCATCGATAGTAGAAACATTGATCGGCAACCCTTTGATTGGTCGGCGAAAATGTCGAAGGAGCGCGCTCGGTATTCTTCGGCAGCAGAGCAAGAACTCTT
Organism: Diplotaxodon limnothrissa; assembly: GCF_057381915.1. Classification (NCBI taxonomy): domain Eukaryota; kingdom Metazoa; phylum Chordata; class Actinopteri; order Cichliformes; family Cichlidae; genus Diplotaxodon; species Diplotaxodon limnothrissa. Next base: position 6,427,230 of record NC_140615.1, on the reverse strand, counting down.
GAGTGAGGGATTTTAGGAGTTTCAGAGTCTAATTAAAACGCAAGGGAACACTGCAAAGGCTGCAAAAGCAAGGAGAGAGGGCTGGCAGAAAGTTGCTGACAAATTAAACTCGTAAGTAATTTAATAATAACAATAATAATGGAGTGGATCTATATAGCGCTCTTCAAGGCACCCAAAGCGCTTTACAATGCCACTATTCAGTCACTCTCACATTCACACACTGGTAGCTGTCACAGCTGCCCTGGGACAGAAGCCAGGCTGCCATATCGCGCCATCGGCCCCTCTGGCCAACACCAGTAGGTGGTAGGGTAGATTTATCATATCACACTATATTATCCAATATTATATTACATTATATTATATTACATTATGTTATATTATATCCCCTTTCACATTAGAGCCACAACAGGACCCACTAGAACATGGGAACAAGTAAAAGTGAAATATAAGAATATTCTACAGAATGGTAATATCGATCACTTATATTGCTTTTCGTCTCTTGGACAGAGACCCTGAAATAATCTGTTTGTTTGTTTATAACAGCAACCAAGAAAAGGGGCAGCGCAAAAAAAGACAGGTGGTGGTCCTGCACCCCCTCGTCAACAAGTTGGTTAAGTAAATAATACCCTCACGGGAAAATCGATATCTCTCTATGAGCACACTGTCGCGCTGAGCTAAAGGATTCTGTCTGTCCCGCAATATACGCTGGATTCTGAGGACTCTCCTTATCAATCTTGCACCTTCCGCAATGGGTGGCTCGCGTATACGGACAGGACATGGCTGCAACAGGCTTCCCAAATCCACCTTCGCTTTTATAGCCGTGGTCTCTCATCTTGATTACACGAAGTAATTTACAATTACTACTCTGAAATATGAATTACATCTGTAATAATCACATACATGTAATAGAATGTTAATAGTACATTTCCCTTTTTTAGGAAATGACCTGTATGTATCTGTGTGACATCAATAAAAGGATCAAGTGCTGCATTATCTTTAGTTACATTGATGTTATTTATTTATGGTACAACAGTGGTAAAATATCGCTGTTGCTTTCGTATACATGAAGCGGACATACCTGAGTGGCCGCGATCTAATCCTGTTTACATAAAGTAAACCTGCTCCCGAGCAGGTTTACGCTTACGGCTCTGTTGCTATGACAGCAAGTCCCGGATGGGCTTCGAAGAACCGAACGATCCAGGATCACGCGAAATCGTCAACAGTCAAATCCGGCTAACTTACTTAGCGAGGTACGAAGAACGGGCCCCTGCACTCTGTTAAGATTTGTTTTCTTTGTACTACAGTTATAGAGAAAACTATATCTGTAATCTATACGCTCCATACTCCAACTGTGTAATACTCAGATTTCTAAACAGCTCTCTCAAACTCTCATTTTGCAGTGGGACTTCCCCTTAAGTAAAATAATACCAGTTTCTATAGGGATCTTTTGCACAATGTTGGCACAAACACTTGTGGTTAGCACCGGTGACTCATGACATGGATATTCGGGGTTCAGACCTGTTGCTTAGCTAAGGACGTTCTTTAAGTTTTATGCTCTTCCGGTCCCTGTTTTCAAAGACATGGATGTAGGGTTCAGTGGTGACCTTAAATTGAAAGTAGTTGTGAATGTGGACACCAATGCTTATTGTTGTGTCTGTAATAGACTGGCACCCTATGCTTTGCCTAATGTCAGCTAGGCCTAACCATCGTATGACCCAGATGGAACTGCCACGTGAGACTGGATAACAAAGTTTCGCGACTTCTGATAAAACTCAGTATCTGACCACTTTCTTTTCAATTGGAAATGGGAAAATAGCACCCAGGTTTTAACAGACCTGCTTAAATGTGACGCAGAACGCGAAAAGTTGGCCACAGACACAGACCGAGAATCCCAGTTCCACATAAAAACAGTCGATGCAATGATACAATTGTGAATAATATTTGTTATCTTAACTTGACCGTGCCCAAATAACTCTTGCAATTATTCATGAAAAGTGCAGTTTATTGAACTGTTTCTTACGTATAAACTGCAAATAAACAGTGCTCTATGTTGGCTGTGAGGGCAAAAATCCCCACTCAGTGCAGCCACACATGCACAGGGATGCAATGTGGCCAGTCAGCCAGTGAAATTTGCCTACTTACTGATGCTGGTGACTTTTCTGCCTTTAGCCTGTGGAAACAGCACTGTAGGGTTTGTGACTGTTTAACGGTTTCTTGTAAACCTACTGTAGTTTTCATTAAAACTTTACTCACTTCTTAACGTGTTACAAGTGACTATCTATCCAGCCGCGTTCTTACTAAACCACATTCATTCAGAGAACAGTTTGGCATCTTCAAGTTAAAAATACCTAGAAAATAAACAAAGACAAAGGACGCTTTATTTAAATAATAAATAGCTGATGTTCACTCTTGTCTCAAGTTGCTGAACAATTTGTGAACTTCTTCAGCGAGAAATCTGATTAAGTACGCCATTTGTTGTTAGTAAACTGTTGGATGTATGAAAAGATAAGGGGGGGAAAAATCGCAATTGTAATCTTGTGCTTTTTAAAAGAATTAACAGATGCCAAAAACGTTTTTGTTTTGTTTTTTAACCTGTAACGTCACATTCACAAAAAGAAAACTGCTGAATCCAACAATAAAAACCAGCATTGACAAACAAGAGTTATTCTCCAAACTACCACATAAGGCTGCTTGTTCAGGTGGTGGTGGTCATGCAGCCCTATTAGAGAGCCTCAATGATCATTTTAGAAATACAGACCTTTAGCGAATAAAGGTGTCTTTTCACAGACATATAGTCATTGTAAAATGCAATAAATAAAAACTAGGAGTAATCACAAAACACTATAACAGAAATAACATAAACTATAATAGAAAGTTAAAACACAGCAAACACCAGTACAAAACGATGTTTAACAGGCAACAGATGAAGAAATTGCCAATAAAAACAGTAATAACAAAAGAATGTCAACAAAAGGTTGAACAGAAAGGTTTTCAACTGCTTTTTAAAAGAGTCACAGAGTGAGCTGACGATAGCTGAAGTGAAAGCTTTTAAAACAAATCTAAAAACCTACTAGAAGCCAAAGTATAGAATATAAATACAAATAATGTGAGCTCACTTACTAGAATGCGTTAATAGTTTGGCTGCTGGATTTTGTATAGCTTGGAGGCCTGAAAGAGACAATTTATCTAAGCCCATAAACAGGGCATTTACAGTAATCTAGGTGCAACAACAAAAATGCAGTAATAATTTTCTTCATTTCAGATGGGGAGACTATGGCTCGCAATTTAGAAATTTCCATAAATGAAAGAAGCAAGAACGTGAGACAGATTTTACATTTGACCCAGAGAAGACTCAAATATCACACTGAGATTAGGAGCACTGGACTTCTCAGATGAGCAGAAGGAAGCAAGCACTTGACTGATTTTTGGATGTAGTTCAGGAGGAGCTATAATCATGGTCTCAGCCTTACTGGAATTTAAAACAAGGTAATTGTTGGAAAGCCAGTCTCTAATCCAGGATAAACAATCAACTGGAGTGGACAGCCTATCCAGTTGGCAAAGCTTAAAAGATATATACAGCTTAATGTCATCAGCATAAAGGTGATAAGAAATGTAAGCAAAAGGCTGAATGATGCTAGCTGACAGGAGGAATGTAGAAAGAAAATGATAACGGACCGAGGATTGATCCTTGTGGAACCCCAAAAATTAGGGAAGCAGTGGTAGGGGAGCACTTGCTTGCCTTAACCAACAGAGTTCCAGATAATTAGGAGGAAAACCGATCTAATACAGAGCCAAAACCAGCCAAAAACTTAAGCATATTAAGTAAAATATTATGACCCACACTATCAAAGGCAGAAGTGAGATAAAGCATTCTGAGCACAGAGCAATGCCCTACAACAGCTGCTATTAAAAGACCATTATAGATCTTTAAAAGAGCAGTTTCAATTAAGTTCTTTTGAGTCTCTCTTGCTTATTTTTGAGTTCAATTTGCATTATAAGGATTTGAATGGACATTATACATCTTTGTCTAATACATTTGAATCAATTTCAAAATCAAAGCCCAATCAAGATTATTTGGGGGGTTCTTTTAAGGAATGCAATTACCTCAGCATGCTTAAAATTGCTAGGAACAAAACCTTGTCTCGCTGTGCTGTTAATGACGGTTTGGTAACTTTTAATTTGTTTTAGTATTATGAAATACTAAATACTGCACAAAACAAAGAGGTAGGGCCACATGTCAGGGCCAGAAAGGATATTGTGTTTGCAGTCATTCTTCAAAGAAGGCGTGTTCTGAAAGACACCACTGCAAGTGTTTTGCACTTTGTTCTGCTTTTCAGTTGGTGATTTGTTTCATTTTCTCTGTTAAAGTTTTACTATCATTTTCAATCACTGGCAGATTTAAGGACTAAAATCTGCTTAGCCAGGTTTAGGAGCAGACAACATGCTTTCAAGTTTGAGCGATCATAATTTTAAATTTTTTATAAATGCAGTTTTCATAAATTATGTCATAAAAATATTTTTGAATTGATGATCAATTCTGAATCCAAATTTAAAATAATTACTGAAGATTCCTATGACACCTAAATACCATTACAAATACTATTCTTGATTAGTTACTTTAGCTGAGGAAATAAAATCTGTTCCCATTTTTTTATGATAGTTTTACACATTTATGGTCAGAGACCAATTCTGTCACATCACAAGCAGCTGACAGGGCTGTCGCAATATACCAGCACTGACAATAACCATATTTAAAAATGAGAACTGATATCCCATCAAAAACTCTTCCTCTTCAGTGAAAGACTTTCAGTAACTACTATAGTGCAGCATGAGCTTATCTACAGACTGCATGGCTCATGGGATTCACTGTTCTGTAGCGACAGCTCCTTCTCTCACAAAGCAGGAGAGACTCACTTCCCACAATAAACCCACTAAGTTAGACTGAGTCACTTACACATGTGCAGTAAGGCTGTTGTTACGTTGTTGAGTGAAGCAATGAAGAAAGGCGAGCGCCGTTGAGTACTTAATTTAATTACCAATTTGTTGTCTGCACTTGCTGCTGCTTTTCCCCTTTATTCTGCTTTCCAAGCGCTCAGAGCTAACGCTAGGGCCTCGATTTAGATGCACTACTGCCCTGCGCCATGACTCACAGGTGTGTCTACAGTTCTTTGCTGGCCTGATTGAGTTATTGCAGTTTGGTGCTAATTTGAGCTGATAACGTTTGCGCAAAAACTACTGAATGTACTGCATAGATCAGTGACATTTGTTCATACTGGTTGAGCTTTTTTTAATCTTATTAGATGCAGTGGTGACTTAGAAAGTCTTTTCAGACGTTTTAATGTCCTTCATTCAATTTGTCAATGTCATTACATTCTGGTAATGGCTCTTGCCACATTTTTTGCTAATGCAACAGTAAGGAAAACACTCTCTGTGCTAATTAATCCGAGTATAAAAATCACCTTCTTGTGTGGCCTAATGTGGACTAAGATTAATGTGCCAGACATGTCTCACAACTGATTTGATTAATGAAAAGGAATACTTTAATATTACTAACACTGTATAATGTATAGGGTGACAGAACACTGGACTGTAAACTTGGTACAGTATATAAATAAATACTGCATTGGATTTCCATTAAAGCAGTGTGGTTGAACAACCCCTACAAGTGGCTGGCAATTTGTTAAATGAGTTAATTGGTCACCAGTTCATCTAATTCATCATAATGCCTGTTTCTGGACCACACCCAAAGAACAGTGAATTAGGCAGGCAGTGCAATCAACAGTTACACTGAGATCAAATATAGACGTGAACCCCAAAGCAGAAGGTATTCCACTTGAATTTTTAAGTTGGTCACCTTTTAACTGTTCTTTTTGGGAAAAATTGCAGCCTACGCCAAGTCTTAGCGCCCAAACGCTGCTGTTTTAAGTCTGATGCAGAACTGTTTACTCATTAATTGCCAGGTGGTGCAGGTACTGGAAAGCTACAGGCTGGGGGAAAGGCCCTAACCTTTATGCACTGTCTAAACGTCCTCACTTTCTCCTTGAACATCTATCCTTAACTGTGCTCCTCTGGTCCCCTCCCTGTCCCAAAGTGGCCAGCTGGGAACGGTGCGCATGTGCTGACGTCCCTACTAACCTTGGCCAGTGTAAGGATTACCGTGCATTTACACTCAATGCTCCTTCTTTCCTTAAGACTTATTAAGAATGATAATGAGCTCGGAAAGGGGCAGCTTGTCCCTTTCTCAACTCTGTGAAGGCTCTTCTTCTCTCTGTCTTTCTCTTCCTCACTGTTCACTCGTCTTGTGCTTCTTTCTGCTCCAGCTCTCCACCCTTTCTGCAGTCTCTCTCTTTTCCCCAGTCCATGCCTCTCTCCCTCTTTCTCCATCGTATTGAAAGGAGCCAGGACAAATTACCAAAAAGGCCATTTTCATCTATGAACTGCAGGATTTAATCGATACTTATTTCATGCCTTCAAAATCAACCCTATATTACTGTTGTCTGCGTGATTTGTTTATTTTGCTTTAGAATATTCCTTCAGTCGAGTGGAGGGGGGTGGGGGGTGGGGGGGGATGCACGGGATGCAATTCACCTTGAACCTCCATTATATTGGATTTCTCTACTGGCTGATCAAGCATGCAAAAAGGACATTTCCTCAGCACTAAAATAAAAACAATAATGATGATTAAAAAAACATGTGTGCTATTTGTGCCGGTGTAAGAGTATGTGTTGAAGGCAGTGTATTTTTACAAGGAAAACACTATGGCTGTGGTAGTGTGAATATGTATACAAAAATCATTACACTGTGGGATTACAGATGCTTATTTGACATCAAAGACCCGAGGTCCACAGCCAAGGTCATACAGAAGAGGAATACACATGGGTTTAATTTTACACAGCCCTTGACAGATGCAGATGGGTACTTATGAGACATGAGGCATTTCACTGACTGATAGAGCTGCAAGCAATAAGAATCTTGGAGGCATCGCACACTGATTAACTAATGAGATTCTCAACCATTTTAGTGAACCAAGGGTTCAGCACTACAGGCAACATTTCAAGTCCATTTTAGAGACAGAGAACCCGAAACAAAAGGCCCACCGCATCCATAAATACTGAACTAGGCACACAAAGCGAATTCGCAATTAAAACCGCACAAATGGACAGTTATCATCTCAACTATCATCTCTGCCTACCTCTCTGGCAGAGAGGAGAGCGAAAGAGAAGCAGGGAAGGAAGGGCAGTATGTTTGACATATGGATATTGCAGTGTCTCTTCAATGCCGAAGAGAGATGAGAACCTGCGCCACCGGCCTGACAGTGAAGGCTGGCTGGTGTCCAGCTAAAGATGGACCTCCAGACAGCAGGCACATGACGTTACACTTGAGAGCGGCACCGAGGGAGCACACGGGGCGGAAGAGTTGGAAACGGCTTCAGCTGATCACTTTGCAGCTCTTCTTTGCACAGAATGTACAAAAGCTATTTTACCTTAGCCCTGCGATGGACCGAGGTGAACTGCTGTACTCTGCAGTGTCACCTGCTGTTGGTTTTTATTTTTGGTATGCTCATAAAACAGGAGACATCAGTAAAGCGAACTCGCATATAGACCGGCTAATGACTGGTACTCAAAACACGCAAAATGCTATGTAATTTCATGTCTAAGCATGTGTTTTTTAAGCTTGCCTTGTTTAAGTGCCAAGTGTGTGCTTGCTCTGCATGCATGAATACATCTGCAACAGTTAGGCTGCACAGCTGCTGCATCATGAGGGTATTATGGAAAATACCTCAAAAGCACACACTGTGGGCATAATGCATCTCTTCACATGATGAAATTATTTCATCTACTAGTGATCTGTGGGACACACACACACACACACACACACACACACACACACAAAATCAAAGGATAAAAAAACCTGGGAAGAAAAAAACTTTTCATGTTTACCTTGTGTTGTACTATCAGTGGCATTTTTAATATAGAAGATGGCTTTCCTTGAATGATCTGTTTAACCAAAGACAGGAGGGAGAGAGGAAAAAAAGGGGGAGGGGGGGGGGGGTAATTAATTACTTTTGTGCTATTGCACGGGAGAGACAATAAACCTGCCTGGTCGCCATGGATATGACATATTTGCTCTGAAAACAACACAATAATTAGCAAAGGAGAAAGATCCGGCGAGAATATGAGAACTCCGGGTTTAAAGTGCCAGTGATCTATTCCTGTCCTCCTCATCATCCCTGAGAACAATAACAAACACAGTGGCAAGCACACAGCAAAGACATCTATAAATGCGCAAGAGAACAAACAGTGACCCTTTACAAAACCATGTTAAATTAAATCTCACATCACAGTGGTGTTTTGTAGAGATCACAACTAACCAAACACACGCAGTGTTTTAAAACAGATTGTTTGTTCGACAGTAAGTGGAAGTCAGAAAGCCCATGCAGTCACTGAGAGCAGGAACTGCATCATATTTACCATAGCAAATATAGTTTAGTGGTGTGTGGTGTCAGACCTGCCAAAAGCTGAAACTACATTATCGGTAAGAAGCCTTACAACGTTAAACAATAATTATTAATAAGTAGAAAAGGTCTGATGGGGTGATGCACTTTGCAGGTTTCAGTTGTGACTAAGATCAGACACTGCGGCCCCAATTAACCTTTTTACCCATGCAATATACAGAAAAGAAAAAAAAATAAGTCATTCACAGCCAAACTTCAAAAGCAGAACTTCCGCAATTCAGGCTTTGAATATTGATTGCATTTATAGCAGTTCCTCTATTTACAGTAAATGATACTGTGTGAAGGCTACTACCTGTTTAGGGGCAGCCAAGGAGTTTCACTAAGTTTTTCTCGACTTTAAAAGCGGGACTTTCGGCGATGAAGTCGCTCTTTTGTGCCTTTTTTGTTATGTTTTGTTGGGGTTTTTCTCATTGTTGCACTTTTGGATAAGTGCAAACTAACAGGAACAGCCTATGATAGCTTGTACGTCCAAAACTGCTGATTAAATAATAAAGAAAATAGCGCGTGTCAGTTCTGTTTTCACGCAGTCCTCTTTTTATATTTTGAGGAAGGGAGGACTCGAGCTCACCTTGACTGGGCAATAAAAAAAGAAAAAGTACAAACTTATGGGGAGGAAAAAGTTACACCTTTCTGTCTCAACTTTGAAACGGGGGCTGGCTTTTGCTTGCTTGCAGTTTCCTTGTCTTCTTTAGACGGTTTAAAATGAGACCGCTGTGTGAACTAGCAGATTTTAAGGAAAGCCCGGACCCCTCGCCGTCATTTTCAAAGGTACAGTAGGTTCAGTCGGACTGTGTGGAGTCGCTCCAGACCTGCCGCTGTTGCTGTCGGCGCTGCCGCTGTAACCGAGGCTGCTGCTCGCACCGTGTTTACAGTCCTCACATCAACTCTCTATCCTACAGTATCGCTTCTACGACGTTAAATACCGCTTGATAATGCTATTTGTTGGTGTCCTCGCTGGAGCTGGGGACACTTTGATGTCCTTTTCAGCGCGGGGTGATATGTTTTGGAGATGAAATGAGCGTGTGCTGTATAGTTGAGAGCAAAAGGAAAACTCTTACCTGTGCTACTTCGCTGTCTCTCGGTGACTTCCAACTCAGGGGAGGTGTGAGTGTGCTTACGGTGGCCGGTGTGAGAGCTTTCATTATTAAAGTTCCCACATTTTTTTTTCAGTTTTTTCAGGTTTTATTGTAGCATTTTCTAATTTCTTACAGGGCGAGTTGGCCGGAAGATCTGCCCTGGAGACCGGCTCCAAGTGGGAAGAGGAGCCCTTAATTGAATTTCTCGGTTAGCAGGTGTTGATCGGAAAACCTGAACTGGAGTTTAGGATAGTCTCCCTTGACGACTTGATAACAGTTAACTCTTTCAGTGTATTGTGGTTATTACAGTTTTTTCTGATTGCTTAAGCACATTTTTTGTAACTATTGGCTAATTTTGCAAAACTCTTCACACAAATAAGAAAACCTGTCACCCAATCATCAAAACATTGTAGTTCTCTTGCAAAAGCAAACACAGCTAGATTAACTCTTCACACCTTCGTAAAAATGGTGTTTCCGTATCAAACAGTACACACAAGCCATCATCTACTAAGCACACAATGCGCCAACTGCACACTGATGGTATGAATACAAAACACATCTGGCTTTTGCTTTCTCTGTGCACAAGGTAGGCTATGTCAGTTTGAGCTCATACTTCTGTCATAGATCCATAAGCATAGAGGGATCCAAACTTCAAGTACTGGTGTTTATTCAAACACATCAAAACAAACACAAGTGTTCATTTCCAAGTATAGGATTATTTGCAATCGCCATAATGACTATATGGGTTACTTGGTCTGCAGTGAACATGCTTCCTCTGCCCCAGCATCTGGTCATCTAGCAATTCTGTAAAGTAACAATTTCAGTATTTTTACATCAATGGTATTGGTGTGTTTCTCATTGGCATATGGCAGTGCTACAAATCTTTGTGCGAAGTGACTGTACTAACCGATTCTCATTTCAAGATGTCCTTATGGTGCTTGCTACAGTGTAGCGGCTCGAGTTAGGCTGGACCCGTTGGCCAGCTACCCTCAGGGTCATTCCACGGTTGATTACATGGTCCACTATTGTAGCTCTGATGTCATCAGCAATTCTATTTCTTACTCTTCCTACCCTTCCTCTCCCCCCTCCTCATCTTCCTCTCCCCCTTCCTCGTCTTCCTCTTGCTCCTCCTTGTCCTTGTCGTCCTCTTCATCCTACTTCTTCACCTCCACGTCCTCTTCCTCGGCTTCCTCTACTTCTCAATCTTTCTGCTCCCTCCATTGTACTCCGCACACACAGCTTACCTGTATTATAGTGCTTAGCCTGATTGCAAAGTGAACTAATTATCTAAAAAAGTTTTCACATGTGAAAGTGTGCCAGACAGTTGGCAAATTAGTGTTAATGATAGCCATACATGTGTATACTTTTGCTAGGAGTGTGTTGGAAATTTGGTAATTGAGTGTTGTGCAGTGAATTGTGCCTACAGTTTTGCAAAGTGTGTGTTACAAAATTGCAAACTGAGTGCAAAGCAGTTTTTGTGCTTTTAGTTTTGCAAACTCAGTGAGTGGTTTTGCTATAAGTCTGAATAGTTTTAGAGATTGTGCTACAGGAATCACAGTTAGGGTTTAAGCATTCAGAAAAAACTGTAAAAATATATATATCATGAATATTATGGTATTAACCTTTATCTGGCAACCTGTTTGCATTAATTTACAACTTAACTTGTATTGACTTACACTTAGCAGACACTTTATTTGGTACACCTTTTTAGTACCTACCTAGTAGTAGTAGTAGTTGTACACCCTTTTGCCTTCATAGCTGCCTCAATTATTCATGGCATAGATTCAACAAGGTGCTGGAAACATTCTTCTGAGACTTTGGTCCATATTGGCATGAAAGCAACATAAAGTGGCTGCAAATTTGTCAGCTGTACACCCATGATGAGAATCGCCTGTTCGACCAGATCCCAAAGGTGTGCTGTTGGATTGAGATCTTCTGACTGTGGAGTCTGTATGAGTAAAGTGAACTCATTGTCATGTGTGTATTTTTTGCATCCAAGTGTAATAGAATAGCTTTAGTGTTTTGTCTTTTTAAATTTGAGTATGAATGTATACAAAATGCAGCAAGATATTTACCAAAAAACAGTTTTATTAATTATAAAACAGACAAATTTCCGACCGTGGCTCAGGGGATTGGGAAGCTCATCTGTAACCGGAAGGTTGCCGGTTCTATCCCCCTGCTCTCTCTGTCCTGGTTGTGTCCTTGGGCAAGACACTTTACCCTACCGCCTACTGGTGATGGCCAGAGGGGCAGATATGTCAGTCTACCCCAGGGCAGCTGTGGCTACAACAGTAGCTTGCCTGCACCAGTGTGTGAATGTGAGAGTGATAGTGGAATTGTAAAGTGCTTCGAGTGCCTAGAAAAGCGCTATATAAATGCAATCCATTATTATAAAAAGTGGTATCATGCCATCTCTAATATATATATGTGACAGCACGATGGTGGTACTCCAGCTTCCTCCCACAGTCCAAAGACATGCCGTTAGTGGGGTTAGGTTAATTGGTGTGGTGATTCTATATTGGCCATAGATGTGAATGTGAGTGCAAATGGTTGTCTGTCTGTGTTAGCCAACAGACTGGTGACCTGTCCAAGGTGCATCCTGCCTTTTGGACAAGACAGCTGGGTAGGCTAGGAAGAGAATGGGTGGATGGATGTATATATATACATAAAAATAAAAAATAAAAAAAACACCCAGCACGCCCCTGCGGGCGGTTTATCCTTCAAGCTCGGGTCCTCTACCAGAGGCCTGGGAGCTTGAGGGTCCTGCGCAGTATCTTAGCTGTTCCCAGGACTGCGCTCTTCTGGACAGAGATCTCCGATGTTGTTCCCGGGATCTGCTGGAGCCACTCGCCTAGCTTAGGGGTCACCGCACCTAGTGCTCTGATTACCACGGAGACCACCGTTACCTTCACCCTCCACATCCTCTCGAGCTCTTCTCTGAGCCCTTGGTATTTCTCCAGCTTCTCGTGTTCCTTCTTCCTGATATTGCTGTCATTCGGAACCGCTACATCGATCACTACGGCCGTCTTCTTCTGTTTGTCTACCACCACTATGTCCGGTTGGTTAGCCACCACCATTTTGTCCGTCTGTATATATATATATATATATACACTGTATATACACACTGTATATACATATATATATATATATATGTGTGTGTGTGTGTGTGTGTATATACACATACATATATATATATATGTTTCCTGTTTTTAGCTGCAAAAAATGTCACTTCTGCAAATTCAACATGCCGTGCATTCAGAGATGCTCTTCTGCATCTCTTGGTTGTAACAAGTGGTTATTTAGGGTTTTGCTGCTTTCCTGTCACCTTGAAGGCTCATGCATACTTGAGCACTAAAAGCACTTTATACAATACACTCTATTCATTCATACAAGCACTTTTTTCAAGCACTTACTATCTAACATTTTCACACAAATACACCAGGAGCAACTGCAGGGTTCAAGGGAATCAAACCAACAACCTCCCAGTTGCTCTACCTTCTGAGCTACAGCCACCCCTAAAGGCCATTCTTCTCTAAACCGTGGATTCAGCAAAGCATTTTCACTCAGAGAACTTCGGTTTGAGTTTTTTTCCCTTCTTTTTTTCGAGCATGCTCTCCAAACGTTGTGCAGGAAGGTCTGCAGAGTAGATCAGCAGTTTCTGTAATACTTGTCTGTCCTGTAGCAACAGCCAAGCCATGTTCAAAGTCATTAAAATGACCTTTCTACCACATTTTGATGCTTAGTATGAACTTCATTATGTCATGTCATGCCTATATGGCTAAATGCACTGAACTGCTGCAGTGTCATTGGGTGATTTGATATTTGCAATGACAAGCAGTTGAACCTGGTGTACCCAATAAAGTGGCCAGTGAGTGTATTTTTTTTAATCCACCATAATAACATAAACACACTTTTTTTTTTTTACTGTAACTAATATATTTCAGCTTAGTTAAGAGCCACAGCTAGTTTTCAGTGTCTAGCTACGTAGCTAACGAATCCAGATGATTTACCGCAAACTAAAATTTTTATCTAAGTCTGTCCTAGTTTAGCTTGACAACTTAGGCTATAAAAACAACCCCATCTTTTATCTGTTTTGTGTTTGACAGTCTAACCAGTCAGCCCTAAAAGGCCATAATGGACTTCAGGTAAGCGCTGCACCACCCTCTCACCTGTCTGGGACTAAATGATTGCCAGTGGTTTATAGATGTTGCAGTGGTATCAAACAACTAAAAGTATATCTTAAATACTGTGTGAATAATGTGGTACTCGAAGTTTACTAGCCCATATGCAGAGCTAAGAAAATCCAGTAACACCAGAAATAAGGTGTGACTAGTTTTGCTACTATGGATAACAAACACAATCGACAACACTTAAGTTGACAGCCAAGGGTAATGCCCAGTTTTTAAGAAAGACATTCAAATCTCCACCTCAATAAATTGGGTTTGTTCTTTGTTCACAGTTCACTAAGTTTTAAGAAAACTTAATTGTTTGACAGTTTTTGCAAGATCTTACTGACAGGCAAACTAACTGCATATCTCAGCTGAGGCGCCACCTCATGATAACGTCAGAGCACCGGAGAAAAAATAGGACTTGCATTGTTACGTTAGACCTTTTATTAATGTGTTGATAGATTACTGCAAGGTAGGTGTGGAGCTTTCATGTTGCTAAATGAACTGTAAATTGCAAGGTCATTGTAATTGTAAGGTCTGGATGTTCACACTTTGGCGCAAATCAGCTGTGAACACATTTTGACATTTTATACATTTTGTTACCTTATGTGAAGAACGTCAAACATCTGCCCATTTACAGAGTGCAGATAGAGAGCCACATTAACAGCAATACGACTCTTTCAATATTCGTCTCACTATTCACCTTCATCTCAACTCTGTTGGTTTGGTGGTCTCCACCAAATCCTGAGGTTACTATTTAACTCTTCTGGAGTTGGTTTCTCCACTTACATTACCTTTGTACGTTGTTGGTGTCTTTAATAAAAAAAAAGAGAAAAGCAATCCTTCCCAAGGAACACAGTCATTACATATTACATATTCATTATCATATATATTCATTACAAATATATATATATTTAATATTAAAGTATAATTATTGTTATTCTCCATGAATTTTCCAGCTTACTGTTTTACAAAAAGGCTGAAAAATTTGTAAAGCCCAAAAGGAAATTTCTTCTTAGTGGTTCACTGTTATGACTGATTGATTTCTGAGGTTTCCAATAATTTTTGGAATTCTCTTCAGTTTGCTTTGCCTAATGAGCTAGTTAAACTCAAACTGTTTGAGGAACTGTTTGAATTATTACATATGTAATTTTGTTAACTGAGTACTCATAATTAAAAAAAAAACTCAAGTAAGTGAATTTATGAATGAGGACTGAGTAGGATGAACTTAAATGGATTTATTTTACTCAGATGCTAAATTTTATTTACTTAGTTTGCTTCCATTCCAAGCATTTGTGACAAATTCAAACACAGTTGTGTCTACTCTGTTCGTTTAAGGAATCCGACTGCCTTAAATGTTTTACGTTGCAGTAACACAATACTGCGACATCGTAAAATTATTTATTTAGTTGAATGCTGAACGCTGACACTTGACATGTTGGACCATGACAGAAGCTTTAGGAGCACAGAGACTGCAAATCTTAATAGTTTTCGTTTAGTTTTATTAACACTACACAATTAAACATAATTGTTAGTTTTAAACAAGCTTTTGACTGATTTCTAAAATATTTGTGTTTTCTTCTTCTTATGTGGTTTGTTAATTTTTTAAAGAATTATATAGTCAAAGTTTTGTTGATGCACATGTTCTCGATCATTTCGGCAGATTTGTACTTCTATATAGGAGCAGCTTGAGAGTCAAAGTTTACCGTACTACTGGTAGGACACTAAAGTCACTTCCTCTGTTTGTTTTCCTGCTCTCACCTTTTCTACCACCACACATACATCAATAATTTACTGTAAAATATTCTGAGCATGAGACTCCTTGAAGGTTTTCCAGGAACAAAGCCCACAGGAATAGTGGGGCTGTTATAATGTATTCTAAACTTGAACTTTCCTTATCTAAATTCTGCAGTCTTGTGATCTATTGACAAACAGATTATTGCCAATTAGCAGTTTTGTGATGTGTCCTCTTGTACATAATAAAGAATTGAGACGATCGATAGCAAAGTCAACTAACAAGGTAGTGCTTTAATCTCTACCCTTTGTAGGGTTTAAAGCTCGCGACCTACTGCAGGGTGTATCACCAATACATTAAGGGCCTTGTTCAATTGATTTACTCTCGTTCTCATTTCAGAGAACTGTCATGCTTAAAATTTTGAGCAACATGTGAACTGCCGCCCCAAAAATTGAGGTTAGGCTGAATAATTTTACTAATCAGATACTTTAAAGAAAGTAACAACCCGAACATCTGGGAGTGTTTAGTTTGAACAAGTTCTTTCTTCATTTTTTAATTAATTTGATAGACAGTGTCGTGCAGACTAACCTTATATGGTATGTCACTCTTTAGTTGTTATATAATGTGCATATAGGATTTTAGACTAATAATGGCTTCTATGCCTTACCCCAAGTTCCTCATTACTGAAAGCCTCGGAATGAAGACTCACTCAAAAACACATATGCTCTAAATTTAGTAAAGAATCTCAGCAACACAGTTTATTTTATGTTTTATGCCCAGTGCTCTGGTATGGGTTATATATACACAGCACTCTTAAACAACTCCCCCCACGGTCACTGCAGAGGCCCGGGCACCCCATCCATCAGTGGGTTCCTCCTGATGTTGCAATACTGTGATACAGAATAATAAAGAAGTAAGAAAGACCAGAAAATCAATCGATAATTCTGCAGATCACTTGATTCAGTAATGATCCAGTCCATTTATCGCCGGCCGTTTATTCATAAGGCCCGCTCTCAAGGGCGTACCCACCCCACCTCTGCCCTGCTGACTCCTTTGCCATTGGTACTATTAATTATACGGCATTAAAAGCTGATCATGTGGCACTCCAAGGTTAGAAAACACATACAAGTTACTTCATAAAAACTGCAGTACACAGAAAAAAATGTCTCCTAAGTAGACTTGCACACGGTGTTTGGCACCTTGGAGAATTTTCACAGTTTCGTGGGTTTAGTCCGTCTTGATTGCCTCTGTCTCTTCATGTAATCCCAGACTGATGATGTTGAGATCAGTGCTCTGTGGGGGGCATATTCTGTTGTAGGACTCCTTGTTGTTCTGAAGAGCTTGGGATCTTAATTATTCTCACTGTATGTCTGGAGACATTGTCGTGCTACAGAATCAATTTGGGACCATCAGATGCCTCCCTGATAGTATCGTGTCATGTGTGATGGATCTAAACAGTTTAAGTGCATAAAACATGAGCTCAGTACTCTGTTCTGGGAAATAACTACAGTCCATTTCAAAGGCCTGCATCAATTTCAGTATGAGACTGTAAGTGCAAAGAAACAAATCGCCCTTCCACATCTCACTTTTCTATTTCTACACTTTCAAAAAGGGCAAAAAACAAACATGCAGTTTGTTTATTTTTTTGTTTTTTATTAATAGGATATAAATACTGCTGTAAAACACATCCTGTCTTGATAAAAATGTACGTGAGGGTTATTATCTGACTGTCTATAGCATATTTTCTCCTCTTTTGAAAGGCTGGCAGTGATTTTCAGACAGTATACCCCCCAGAGTTTCCCAATTGTACTATGAAAACACAAATACACAGCAGGAGAGAATAAAGCAAATCTGGTACAATAACACAGCATTTGTAAAAGTCGCAGATTTGCTCATATTCTCCCTATTCACCTAATAAACCCTTGAAATTTTCCATTTCTGTTCAAATGTAGCATTTTCTGCAGATTTCCATTGTAGCTGTTTGGCTGTTTTGCCACAAAGAGAAAAGGGCAGAGTGGAGTTGGTCAAGAGCTCTGTTTGAGCTCGTCATACGTTTTACATTCATCAAGTTTCACGCTGGCAGTGAGTGATATTACATTGGACCACAAGAACCATAGTTAAACCATGGGTGTGAATAGCTTCTTTTTTTTTTTTAGTGCAACAGCACTGCATTGCATAAAAACTGTTGCACAGCATTACACAAACAGTTGCCAGATTAGCTTATGCTTAATGAGTCAAATGCACTTTGCAGCAATAGTTGGGTGACACCTTTTTCTGCTGCAAAACTTTGATCAATGACGAAGACGCGTGCCCTCCACAAGCTTCCAAACTGTCCACCGGCAGAAGCCTGATCAAGGTCGACTTATTTTCAGTCACATTGCATGAGGGGCCCAATGAACTGGCATTCGCCTTAATTAAATAAAGACATGTACAAATGTCCTGTAGCAGGTGGCTGTCTTATGGAAGTTAACGGTGGTGGCAGCTGCCTATGTATGGTAAACAGGGAGCCTTTTCTGAAAAGTGATGGTGGCTGGTGAGGGAGGAGGGGTGAGGGGAAGATTGGACAGCTGTCGCCATACCCACCTCACTGTGCTGACTTAGAGCTAATGCTCGATCAAGCCTTTGTATATATTTTTCCAGTACATTTCAACACTGTGTACACCTAGTGTTTGAGGCCACGCAGAGACACAGTTGGCGCGACAGATGTACACAGCACATGAGCAGCAGAGGGCAAGAGCTGAAATGCCTGAGCCAGTAAATTACTCTTTCTGTCAAACTTTAGGGATAAGCACGACCTCAAAGACAGCGGCACTGAAGCAAACGTGCGATTCTTTCCTATAGCTTTGTGGTTTTTATGGGAATTTTTTTGAAATGCCTCTGTGAGCGGCTCGTGTGTTTTTTCTCTTGCGGACGCAATATAATATCTTCATCTGCGCTATTTACATGTTTAGGTAGCAAACAATAACGGGTAGGTGGCTACTTCCTCAATCACTTCCAACAGGAAATTAAGGTGTGGGTCCTCCATAGAACTGCACTATCACAACAATCTCAACTTTTCTCAAAACAAACTAGAATTCTGCAGCAAGAGACGACATTTAGGTCCGTGTTCAAAGTTCACAGAGTGCAATGATGACTAGGGAAACAGCTGTTTCCTTAAAAAATAATTACAGAAGCTGTGTCCACATGTCTACGCTAAAAACAATGCTGGTCAGTGCACCATATGGTGATGATAGGATGGGCCAGGTAAAATCTAATTCTAATAAATTCCTAATCAGTTTGGAGGGACACTGAAACAGCACAGTTAATGGAAATGTGTAGAGTCAGCAAGGTCTTTCACAGCTGCGTTTTTAATAAGATTTGAGAGGCATTACAACAACATTGCAGTCAATGTCATGTTGAGCTGCTCCCTCTGTCTGTAACTCCGGCAGAGGGAAAAAAGAACAGACAAATGAGGCAGGCGAGGGGAGGAAAACATGGTCATCTGTTTCAAAAGAGCTGAAATCTGATCTCTGGGGGGAGAGGGATAGTCGGAGGTACTGTATAGTACATATCATCTGCCTGTGATCATTCATGCTTTCTAATTACAGAAGGTGAGGAGGGCCATAATTTTATCGTATTTGTTTTGCATCACTGCAAAAATAGAAAATGAGGGCTTGCCAAGCTGCACCAATTTACTTCATTTCGACCTTGATTAAAAGAAAATTAATTGCCACATCTCTCATTATGTTGCAGGCAGCATTCGATGACGTGAATGGAAAAAAAAAGTAAGATGCAAAGGCTCAGAGGCAATGGGAGGTGGACCTGGGTGTTCAAGAGACGGCGCAGTCCTCGAAAATAAACAAGCCCTCCCCCTAAATCTGTTCCACGAAACTATCAAAGATGTTACGAATCAGTAATTTAGAAATACAGATAATGAGTGGTTGCTCGATGTTTGGATATTTGGATTATTTGATTGGCTCACTGTGTTTTCATACCTGAAAGGACTTTACTTGTACTGACTTTCAGTATAAACTATTACTTTTAAAACCGAAACGTGCCCCTTGCAAATAATGACAGACCCAACCAAATTTAAATCCTGTTTTCATCCCTCGAGCCCCCGCTGCTCCTCCTCTTCCCAAGACACCATATGTCTCAGCGGATCAACTTCAGAAGTTTTCAGCAACCACGGTGTATGATTACATGAGAATTTGTCTCAGAGAAGGCCTCCAGGAGGAAGAAAATGCTAAATGCTATTTTTGAAATGAAATTCTCCTTCATGTGGCTGCACCTGTTTCCCTGGGAGAGTAAACAGAGCAGACGCCCGATAGAGAGGGCCTGCCCTCAACACACACCTAATTCTAAAAAATTTATTAGCTTTTGACACTCTTTAAAGTCACAGTGTGGGACAAAGGGTAACCTGTTCCTCTTGCACTGGTTTGGCTATACTTCTTCTTCCCTCCTTCCTGTGCCTCTGGCTCCAGCTGCTTATCTGTGACTATGGTGACAGAGACCCACCGGTGCTGACCCCACACAGGTTTACCTGTCATCTTTCCACAGTTGGGTCCAATCAACAGGGCTGAAATTAGTGTTTTGTTGTTGTTGTGAACTTGTGCGCGTGAATTTTTCATGCTCAGCTGAGTATCCGTAAGTGAGCTACCATTTAGCGGATCATGCGTCCTAACTTGCGGGCGTCGGGGGCAGGGATCATTATTTGGCATGCCTCGTCAAGCCATCATGAAGGCAGCGGGGACATTTGAATAATTGATTGAAATAATGTAAAGTAATCTGGCCGGCTCTCATTCTTGGCTCACCTGCCCCTAATTCTGAGACCGCTCTCAGCTGACAGGGGACAGGGAGGGACATTTAAGGACATGGGAGTAACATGGAGGAGGGCATTTTACCCACCATTACCCTTCGGCTCCTATTTCTCGACTGGTCTTACCAGTGATGTTGTGGTAAATAAAATGGTGTGTTAACAGCCCTATCACCCCTGTCGGAAATTATCCCGAGGCCTTTGTTAATATCAGCAAACAGTTTCTTAAAAAAGAGCTTCATTTTAGATATTTTTCACTATTTTTCACCTGTTAAGATCAGGACAGTTGTCTTTCCGAGGCACAAAAGTCCCCCCCCCCCCCCCCCCCCCAACCTGCCATTCCTTTTTGTACACTAAGCTGGAATGAGAAATGTAAACTCATGATAGGAAAATTTAAATCAAAACCTTAAGGGGTTTTAATAGGACATTAAAGCACATCAGTCATGCATGGCCAAGCATCTTTGTTTAGACTGAATTTGAGCAATCAGCTCAGGCTCGGTGACATTGTTTGTCTCACACTGTGATAAAGTTTTATGATTGACCGTAATTATTCCCTCAGGATCTAAAAGCACCTTCCAGAATCACTTTTTCAACTTCACTGCTTATATTTGATTCAAAGCACAACAGAAGAACAACAATGGATTGAGTAACAAATCCGAATATTTCAAACAGCCACACCTGTGCTGTGAAAGATACGGCCCAGGGGCCAGAAGTGGCCTGGCAAATACTCCAATCCGGCCCACTGGACAGCTTTGGAAAATGTGACGTAGTGCATAAATTTTGAACTTTTAACTGTATTTCATAAGTTTTACAGCTTTTCATATTGAACCCACCACCACAACCACCACCGCACACACAATTGGGATTAATATTACACCAAAATGATAAAGTATTAGATAAACAAATGATAGAAAAGGTCTGCTCTCTACAGTAGAAATTACATGTTTTTGTTAGGGCTGTCAACGTTAATGCGTCCCCACGATTAATGCGATTAAAATTTTTAATGCATTTAACCTATCTGGAGCACAGAATGGACAAACTTTGGAAAAACAGCCCGAAATGCATTGACAAAGACATTTCAGGGATCTTGAATCATTCTGAGCTCCAGATGGGTTAATTGCGTTAAAAATTTTAATCGCGTTAATTGTGATGACGGATTAATCCAGGTTAACACGTACAGAGGCCACACTTTAATAAAAAAAAAAAAAAAAAAACCATTGATTTTCTGTGAATTAATGAAAACTTTAGATGTTATGATGAACTACTAGAAGTACCAGAAACCAGAAGTTTCACTGTACCGCCACGCGTAAGGTGAAAGCGAGCCGTATGTGGCCCATGATGTAAGACGAGTTTGACATCCCTGATCTAGAGTGTGGCACTAGGATTGTCATGTTACAAGCACCACACTGGTAGGTCCTCTTCAGTAGCCTTTGTTTATCTTTCTTTGCGTCTTTACACCTCGAGCAGAAGCTGTAGGAGAGGAGGGAGCATACAGGTGCTTTCTTAGCTCTGAGTCTACGTGTTGAAAAGTCCTTCACAATTACTTCACAAGCTCTGCAGTCCTCCTCCTCCTCCTACATTTGTTGAAAGACCACGGGGACGAGCTGCGTTCTTCTCAGTGTGTCATGCTGACTGCTGCTGGGTACAGTATATCACCTGATATGGTGTTTATCCTTGAAAGCTTCACTGAATACCTCAAACTCCTCTGGCAGGAGCACAACTTGACGCGTCTGTCTTCACTACAGGCGCTATTGTGTGTACACAAAACCGGTCTCACTTAACACTTTGTCAGAATTAAGAGAGAGCGTTGAGAAAGGGAAACTTTAAAGAAAAAAAAGAAGCTTATCACACTCTGGTGTGTGGTTTCTATATGATAAGTGAGCATGCCCTCCCCTCGTCCCTTACGAAACAGCACCCACTGAAAGTGTTCAGTTTTAGGACACAGGGGTCACACCTGTTGTGGAACTTGATAGAAGGCTTATTTATAAACTTTCACAGCCCTAAATTCCTCCTTCAGAGAAAACGCTGACACACAAAGAGTGAGGACATGGGTCAGCGGAAATGCTTGTTTAGGAACGAGCCGGCAACTTGGAAAAACCTCCAAAACTCCCAAATGAGGAAATAAACAAGCCATTAAAAAAAAGGTGATCAGAGAACGAGCAGGGCTTTCAAGGAGCAAGTCTTCTCATCTCCACGACGAGGCACATTTAGATGTGTCATCAGCAGGACAGTTTGGGTGTGTGACGTGTAATTTCTTTCAATGAACTTCAGCGTGTACCGTAAAACTGGGTGGCTCGACCGCGTTTTCTGGTAGTGCTCTGCTCTCGACTGCGACTGTCGTGAACACGCTCTTTAAATCATGTCACACTGTTTATTCTGAGTGACCTTCACCCAGCCTTTGTGGTAATTTAAAAACCAAGCACCACACTGGGACGGCCTCTGTTAAATACTTTGCTCCCTAAAAAAGGCAGAAGTCACAATCGGGGTCCAGAGGGGAGCATCTTAATATATTGCCTAAATTTAGGTACTGAGTTACAGCCCGGGGGGAGATATCTGGGTGGGCTCAAGTGACGTAAGAAAAGTTCTGGTAATGCTGAGCGGATTTTAAGCATAAGAGGGGACACATTGTGGCTGTAGGGGAGAGCTTTGAAGTGACTGATAGTGTGACAGGTGCTACCAGACAAGTGTCTGATAAGTGGCTTTTAGAAATGGGGAAATATATGCATTTTATTACCTCTCAGTGCCTGTTTTCTTATTTAGAAATAACTCGAGCCATGCAGCTTATTAATCAGATTTAACCTAGATTTGACCTTAAGCTTAATATCTTTTTAACTAAAATATATACATCTAACGAAACCCACAAATGAAATATAACGCAGTATAGCAGGTTTCAGGTTCTTCAGCAGAAAGACACTAATAGAAGTGTCATCATATTCTGCTGAGCCCTCTCTCCGTCACTCTTGCCATGCCATGTAATGCAATGTCGTTCCCTTTAACATTTAGCAGGGTTCAAGTCATTCTGCACTGGTCAGGAAGCTGTAAGGACCAGATTGCGCACAAGTAAGCAGATACTCCACACTTTATTATAGACATCTGGGTATAATATTAGTCATCTCTGCCAATACCAGCAAACCTAACAGGCAAACCATGTGACAAGGAGCAATACCAGACAAATCGATGGCTCAAAACAGATTGCATTGCAGAGATTCCCTTTGCTGACAGGCCGAGGGATAGTTTTGGCTTTTAAAAAATAGCGACATCTTTTAAGGTGACCCCTAGAGTGCTTCTTATAAAATTACAAGAGACAGAAATCCATTTGCAACTGTGCTATAACACTGAGATTACATTGTTACTTTAGAGGCTCGGTGCAAATTAATTTGAGGTTCATTTCATGTATTATATAAATGGATGGTGGTAGGAAAATTAAATCCCAGTATTGCACATTTCTATATATTGTTTTATTTCTGTAGAGGGTGTTTTGGATCACTGTGCTTGCCATTCAATTGGCCAGCAGGGCAGGGTTCCAGCAGATTTAACTCTTTTATGGCTCTCGGCTGTCTGGAGGGCAGAAGGACAAAAACAATCCGGCATTCATTGTTCAGGTAAATAAATGTGAGACGAGACATCTAAAGCTGATTAATCCCTGTTAAAAACAATTCATAAATACTTTCAAAAAACATCTCATTTTCCTGGGAATAAATAATTGGTTACAACATGAGTCATTTCTTTGAAGCCCCCGTTTGAGGGAGCAGTTCAAAAAGCAACCAATTCCATATTTGAGGTTTCCCACCGCTCATACTGCAGGTGTCCAGCTGAATTTGCTTCCACATTTCACCTGGCAGCAAACTGCAGTGGACGTCTCCCGCTGATTTAAGATCCACGTACTCAGATGGGGCCGGCAGTATTGTAAAAGAAAAGTTGTAATACTGGATTACTTTGTTTGAGTTAGGCTTTTATTCTCAGCTGTTAATCATGTTGTAAATGTTGGCTGTCATAATGGATACGGCTGAAATGTTTTAAAAGTGCAGCAAGTGATGCTACACTAGTATTTGCTGCAGTTTAATTATAGGTGGAGAAAGAAAATGTGACTGCTACAGAATTTTATTTTTTCTCTTCATCATCTCACCACTTGTTTTTAGTCAGATCAGCGGAGGCCACTGCTCATTCGCAGCTAATGCAATGTAGGGCCTATTTTCACTTTTTTACTTTATTTTTTTACTTTAAGACGGCTCGCGTCAGTTTCCACTCGAGAAGATGTCGGTTTGCTCTATCGGACACCTCCTTTATTCCTCCTCCCCTCCTTTCACTGCTGTCGCTCCCCTTTAAACCCTAAAAAAGAGCAGCTACCAGTAAAGTTGTAAACTCCCTCACTGTGCTCAGCACCCTTGCACCCAACACCAGCCACACATATGGAAAGAGTGCACAGCGTGTCAATGGGGCAGCCCTGTCAGGTATGAATATCGGAGCATCTCCTATCCTATCTAGGGACCTTGGAGCCATGTGTCGACATGCATCGCACTGTTAGCTACATCGCCTGGTCATATTGGGGACAGGAAAGAAGTGGCGGAACAGAAGCACTCCAGATGTTCTTCATCAGTGGGCCACAGGGGAAGTCTGTTACCACAACACCTGGCTCATTCTGCTCGGAGCTCCGAGACAGAGTGGTGACGCTCTGCCACAGTCTGGCTATCTGACTGAAAATAGACTTGCGCTGCTGAAGGATACAGCAGGATCCACTGTTAACATGGACTTTATCATGTTAATGCCTCTACGGATAGACTGGCAACAATCCCATGTATATATAATGAAAAGAAGATGTGCAGTGACAATACTGTGCAGGTCTAGAAGCGCACATGTGAGCGTTCAGTCTTGGACTGCTTGATCAGATTTGATCCAGCAGACTTCCATCAGCCCAAAAAATGACTAAATGAGACAACTACATTTATTTTTCCCTGCAGATTTATAACTTTTAGACAGCTTTAAAAACATTAAAATAAGTCCTCTTTAAAATAACTGATTTAAAGACTGAATGAATGAAAATGCCCCACCACACAGACACACACACACGCATTAAATTGTGCAGGCCGGTTTAAAATAAACAAAGATTCTTATTGCGCACACTTTGCAGATTTACACCTGCAACTGTCACCTTGCGGGCGACAGATCTGGAGCCCTCGTAGTGAAAAAAGGTGTTTGTTTTCATTTTGGCAGTAGAGAGCAGGGATAGTGAAGAGGGCAGCGGCCCAGGTGAAAAACGGCAGATGCCACGCTCAATAATACCAATGTTAAAATCTCCTTGACCTGCAGGTCATCAAATAGCAACACCAATTCGTTTCATATTTTGCTTGCCGGATCAATGGTGGCATAAATTTGGGGCTCAATGACAAGAATAATTTAAAAAAGATCTATAAACGATAGAACGGTATTCCCTATGGTCACAGATGCATAACAAGATTGACAGGATGGACTGCAGAAAGCTTAAAGATGCAAACATATAGTTAAGAAAAAAATCATATAAGGCATGCTTGTTTTATTTTTGTGTCTCCTCCTTTTATCAGGTTCATATAGAGAAATCAATGTTTTCTGAATTTTCTTAGGCTTTTCTGCTCTGATCAGCAAATACTGGAAGGACAAATTGTTTAACATGCCTGAATAAATAATAATATCAATGGCGAATCCACCAACCCCCCCTATTTGAGTCAAATGAATCTGACTTTCACCACCTTCACACATGACAAGAAGGGCAATAAATATATGAAATATAAAAGCAGGAGTGAGCCTCAGCATTGGTGCTTTAATTCAAGAGCAGAAATCCAGATGTTTGCTTAATAAAAAAAAATTCGGGGGGGGGAATCATCTTAAATGTTTAGTTGACACTTCCCTTTGACTTATCAAATCCCAAAACCCGTCTGACCAAGCCTAGATACAGACACCATTTTCCTGCTTAGAGGACAAGATTATTGGACTTCACGCTAATACTGTTTTGCAAAGCATAAAAGCCTCTTGCTGATAAATATTAATTTGAGCCTTCATGATGTATTTGAAAATTCCAGCTAAAATGTCACCACATGGAACATTAATGTAATATTTCAAGGCCTGAGAGCAATACTCATATTGATTGCATTTATTTGACTCTGGGGAGGAGAAATAATTCTTCAGTGTGGAGACACATCTGGTAGCCAAAGATGCGAAGCAGGGAATGAGAAAATGCAAAATAACAATAAAAAATAATAGGACTTGTATTTAAATGCATTATCCCAGAATTGTTTGGATACCAATGCCTTATTATAGCCGAGAAAAAGACAGATGCACCCGGGTCTTTTACTGCTACCTCTGAAAGGTTTAATTTTCTATAAAGTGTTTAATACCCAACAAGAGGAAAGCAGATCGTTTGCATCCAGCTATTTTCCCCCCACCTCGCCGCTATTTGCAGCAGGTCCCCTGTGATAAAGCTGAGCAGCTAAATGACAAGGAGTACCAGCGCTAATGCTCCCCTTTTCCTTACAGTACTGAGCTGCACTTTGCATTGCTGCTGCTGCTGCTGCTGCTTGCGTGAGTTCACCGGGATCCAACTTCAAGGCGTTGTCACATAAGGATTGTGTCCTTTGTTATCAGCGATATTGACTCGCAGTGTGTCGAGGCGTCTGCCTGTCTTCGTGCAAATGAACTGAAATCTGAGAAACAGCACTTTGACCCTGAGCCCATCCGTCAACAGCTGCGCGGACTTTTATTAATTGGATAAACAATGTTTGGCCGTTTGGTGCTTAAATAATTTGTAAAAGCGGCCTTATGTTCTTCTTTAAATAATATTAACAGCTTTTCTGCGTCACTTTGGAAACAGATTCAAAATTCATAAAAGACAATTTCTCAATAAAATATTTCATTTATTTTTTTTAAGAGTGGAGGCCTTGTGAAATCCGTCTATTGGTATATGCGTGTCTGTAGGATGCATTTATTTACCACTGAGGTGTTGCTTACAGTTATGGAAAAATGCCGATCATCTTCTGCTTCACACACATCACCATGAAATGCCCCAGATTTCCTCTACCATGCGCATGCGTTAAATAACGAGTCTCCAACTTAAGCAACTGTGGTCACAGTTTTGCATAGTTTTAAAAGAAGAGCCTGTCAAAAAAGAAAAGAGAGAGAAAACTTTTCTCACGTTGAGGAGAGAGCTTCTCCGTCCTGTACGCAGGCGGCTTGAATACAACACGGCTAAAGCGCCTCCCACTGGCGTATCTCGGTACTCCTCATGCTTCATCAGACACCTGACCACCATCTTCTCCCGTTTGCTTGTTTTCCGAGAGGATTTGAAGTTTGAAACCATGCATACTGCAGTGCAGGGGGATGGATGTGTGCAGAAAAAGGAATGATGACATCGCAGGTGACTTTTTCCCCCACTAAGTAGTTGTGATGTTCCTGTAACTGCGACACTTCAAGGATGCATTGTGTAAATATTTTATAGCACTTCTTTTATAATATGTTTTCGTTCTTTTTTTATGTAGAGGAAAAAAAATATCTGCAAGCGGTTGAGTTAACCACAGAATCATTTTAAGCTTGGAAGCGCTTGATATGTGTTAAATTCAGATTTTGGTTAGGTGGTTAGCCCACTAAATAAGACCTTATTAAAGACACTTGGCAAATCTGTCCACGTGGGCTTTGGTTGGTTATCAAATGTCTGTTTCAAGGAATGCCAGTTTATTTAAATGCTTTTTCTTCTTCTTCTTCTTGTAACTACAGTAAACATTAACAGGAAGTAGGGAAGAAACACGATGAGTCAAAAGTTCTTCTCTGATTTTATGTTACAACTTTCAGATGAATCATCAGGACATTATACCACAGAGCGCCGCACATCTGTAGGCCTGCTTTCCAGTGAAAACCTGAACGCTTTCACCAGATATTCCCTCTGTTTGGTTAAAAGTGGGCCAGGCCGCTAAACCAGCAGATGTCATGTCTGGTTAGGATGAAATACTGAATGGTCTCAAATGAGAATGACAGGTCTGCTGCTGCTGCTCGTGAAAAAACTGTTTGCATTCTTGTCTCACTTTTTCATTAAAACTTTTTGAATTCGTACAGTTGCGCAGCTGCACAATCCAGGGGGATGTCGTTCCTTTATGCTTCGCGCCACCAGGAACCAAGAAGTTTCATCCAAATTCCTAACAATAAATATCCAACCAAGGATAGCCTAAATAATGGATTTACACAAAAACCCAAGACAACACCTTCAAAAAGCAAATACCTTTTATCGCCATCTGTAGCGGGCACCTGGGAAGATGGGCTTTGTGCGTGGCAGAGTGAGGAGGGAAATCATAGTTTTGGCGCAGACAATGTGAGCATTTAAATAAGAAATGGAATCAGAGCCCGACTGTTTGCTTTATTTCTCAATTCCCACATCAGTTTGAGAAAACAGCACAAAAAAAGAAGAGTGGGGAAAAAAAAGCAAAACACTTTTTTAGGTGTAAAGAAAAACATACGCCAGGAAATGACAAGTTCCAAACCAAAGAGCAAAGAACGTCACTATAGGATGTGCGATAATTGTGATGAATCTCCAGTGTCCTTATCCATCTCTGCACTCGCATGCAATTTTCACTTCCCTTTTTTGCATGCATGAAAGCAGGGAAAGAAGTAAAAATAAAACAGAATGTATTTGAAATAAGAAGCTCAGTCACACAGAATACGCGCCTGTTGGTCCTGAACTGCTACCACGTGTGACATAAAGCAGAGGTATGCGCTGCCGGGGCCAGACGGGTCAGCCAGGCATCAACAGCGGCATCAGTAAAGTGGCTGCACCGTGGCAGGTGATTTAATGGTTGTCACAGCAGCAATAGAAGTGTACAGAGACAGGATTCCAGTCAAAGATAATATTTGTGATGAATCACTGTCACGCCAGAGGTAAATGTAACACTAATAGACATGGGGAGATCTACTGTTAGCTGGTTTTGCTAATGAGCGTATTCTTTCAGAGAGGTGGTGTCACTTTGCGGGTGCTGCTTCCATACAGTAAGTAGCGAAATGAAAGGGCTTATATTGGATTGAGTGTAATGAGAGTGTCATAGCCATACTGCTGTGAGGAGCTCGAGACATGAGGCCTGAAATGCAGATAATGTTGTTGGAAGACAGTCTTTATGAGTATTGCTAAACTGCAGGTAAGACGTCTGCTCGAAATTATGTTTTAAAAAAAAGAGCTGCGTGCATGACTCTCTACTTTCCTAAACAGGAAATAGTGCAGTAGCAATGTAAAAGCTCTGAAGCCACACCAACGTGTGCTCGAATGCTTGCCGGAGTTGTATCAAGAAACAAATGTGTATTGATTAACTTATTTTATTGATTTATGATGGAACTGTTGGTGTTATTGTGCAAATTCTGCTAAGTTTTAAAGTCAAATTTCCCATAAGGGACAATAAAGTTTCTTCTTCTTCTTCCTTATTTAGGCCCATACTTTCTTTGAACATCCTGACTTCACATTCGCCATCAGATCAGCCCACAAAAACCAAAGCTAAAAAAATGTGTTGCTAACATTTCAGAGGTTACATTTACAAATCTCCCTAATGAGGATCTAGTTATTTGTTTAGCTGCTGTAACATATGTTCCACTTTAATTCAGGCCAATAATTTAACATATGAAAGCAACAATTACAAAGACTACTTAACTGTTAGACAGTTAGAGGATACCTAAACAAAGAATGTGGATTTAAATATTTGTCAATCAGTCAGTTTTTATATTTGTTATTTTTTTCTCATTTAAATATATTATTTTCACTAAGGCTATTTTTACATATTAATCAGTGACGTCTGTGCATATTTATTTCCAGTCACAGAATGAAGCGGTTAGGAGAAATCTCTCCAATATTTTTCCCGGGATCCTTTTACTTTAAACGTCTGTTTCCGATGGCGCTCGGATGTGTCGATCTGCAAAGAGAGGAATTCTGTTTTTGCTGAATGGCAAGTGTTTGGTTTCCTGTTTGGATTAGCCAGCTTTAAATCAGGTACAGTGATACTCAGCGCAGAGAGATTCTTCAAGGTGGAAGGTCACAGGGAAGTCAACTCAACACAATGGCTGCAACTGACTCCCCCAGCCAGGTGGAGCGACTCTTAAGGTGGCTTGCAGATGTAGTCCGATCTGTTGTGTGCAGGGAGAGAGGACTGTGTGCTGGCATCAGGTTCTTTTAGTTTCAAAAAGCTGTAAACCAGATAAGAAGAGAATTTTTATTTCTTACGCACAGAGGTGAATGAAGTTCAGCAGCTTTGTTTGTCAGGCTCTTTTAGCAGTTGTTGGGCAGATTTTAGATTTTTTTTCTAAGCTAATTTTCTGAAATCTTAAGACTATAAAGCCTCAGATTTTCAATCTCATTTGATTCAGCTGTACCTTATTTAACAACAAATCCAGAGGATTGTACGAGCACGAGAGAAGACAGGACTACTTTCTGCTGCCTTTGCTTGAGCTGGTGTGCAGGGATTCTGCTTCTCATACTCGATTTCCAGCCTTTCCAGCAGCTTTAATAAGATCACAGAGTCATACAGCGATCATATTTCATTTCTGAGTTTCGGTGCCAATGTAGATTTACAAATGCGCATATAAACCAGGAACCACAAAAAAGCACTAGTCACTGATCTCACAATTACTTAGTCCCTTTGGCCATCCACCCAGTCTTTGAACTGTATCTTGCGAGCTGAAAGCGCCTTCCTACACTGGAACGAGAAGTGGCAATACCACATGATTATTGCTCAATCCACTGAGTATTCACAATTACAGTGAGGTCTGTTGCATTTCCTGGAGCAGAAAAAAACAAATAAAACTGAAGCGTATCAAAGTCTTTTGGCCTAATTTGTCCTGTTGGGGGTCTCACTCGATCCTCTGCATCCAAGTAACACACCGTGCGCTTTTGCTCAGCACCCCACCCTCAACCACTCCCAGCAGCACCTCGCACCCCCCCCCCCCCCCCCCCCCCCAAACACATTCAGCCCGAGCCCTCAATTGCTTGTTTAACTTGACACATAATTACTGTGGAAATATTTGTGTATTTTGTACGAGTGCCACAGCCTGTATTGCAACCGACTGCCAAGTCCTCGCTGCTCCCACTGCAGCTATCGCAGCCAGAATCCCTGATTAAAACAAGATGCTTTCATTTGGGCCAGCTTTGGAAGAAATCACTCCCAGAGATGGGCCTCTCCCTGCCAAGGCCCTACTGCTGTAAGGTTTGCCATGTGTGGCAAGGCTGACATGCTCATTGTACCAAAAGAGCTTTCCTTTTTTCTTTCTTTCTTGGTTTAAACCCAAACATGCTACTGAATCAAGCCTCCTCCATCAAAGTGGCGCTCTGAAAAAGCCCACAGTGGAACTCTGGTCAACATGAAACAGAGAGTTGTTATTAAAACCCCATGCAGCTTGAGGTCATCGCTATAATTTTTCACACAGAACCCTTTAATTTTACACTCATTTAATAGCTTTTCATATTAAGATTAAGGCAAATGCGCATGGAATAAGTACCTTTAAGCCTAGAAAATTTGAAGCCACCTTCGCTCCGGATTAAGAGTTATAACAGCACATTTTACTTTCCCTTAGCCTTGCTTAATCTGTTAAATTAAAGGATGCAGAGGTGTGAGGGGAGCCAAAGGCCTTTTTTCAAGCTGTATAGGTAATTATTTTAAAGGAATGTTTGTCTGCATTTTCCCAGGACAAATTTGGCTTTCTATCAATCTGTACAGCAGAGTAATATTTTAAAGGATTTGCATGTGTGTGACTGAGCACATGTAGCACAAGACTTTCTCCAAACCCCCTCACAAAAAAGATGACAACTACCTGCATTTAAATAGTTTATAAAAGGCTTGAATCTGCACTATAGGTTTGTTTCCGCCGGCCATCCATAATTCATAAGTGGCACAGGAATACGCAGTTGTGGGAGAGATGTGACAACGGCAGGTGAAATGCTCTCTGACATCTTATGAAGTCACTCTCGTGTGGCGGTGACTGGACGTCTGGAGAGTCTGGCTCCGGCTGACCCATCAGCTTTGACTCACCGCTGGCCCGAATCAACAAAAATCTCAAGAGTCACTTGAGCTTTGTCCTGACACCTGTCATGCAACCTGAGCTCTTAATTTTTGCTTGTCTGAAATTTTGTTAATTTGAAATTTGGAGGTAATTCCTTAGCCAAGCTAATAGGCGCGCGGGACTGTGAGCCGCGAGATACAGTGGGGCATTGCAACGCATCCCAGCAGCAAAATAAGTAAAACACACCACTTCAATCAATGTTGGGGGCCACTTTCATGTAAATTGGGACCTCATTCACAATATCTAAAGCAAATTATCTTCATTAGATTTCCAAAACCATGCCACTGATTTGTCAAGCTGTGAATGATAATGAAGTTGTCTGGTTAATGAAGGACTGAAGATGCAGGGTTTCACAATCATGATCATCTGCTATATAACCCTTATGAATATTTAAGGATCTTAATTCTGTATACTGTATAATTGCACACCAAAGCTTGGCATCTCTATAGACTTAACAAATAGAGTATGTACTGGAGGAGACAGACCTAGCTATATTTCACTAATCACTCGGATTAATTAACTGGTGAATATATGGGATGTTTAACTTTGCAGGATCCATAGGGAACTCCAGCAAACAAAATGCGTGGAAGAGGCACCGAGTTCTGTGAGCTTATGCATCAGATTATTTACAGAGAGTCACTTACACTTTCAGAGTTTGTTCGTGGTGCTCAGCTAAATTGTTTTCCTTCCAGCAGATTCGAATGGCGAAGCTCGGGCTGCTAATTTAAAATACTGTAATTGGGTTCACGTCATTTAAGGGAAATAAAGGCTCTTTGGTCTTTATTTCCCTTTATTACAGCACATGGAGCAGAAGTGCACATGTGACTCAGATCACCGGGGTCGGAAAACAGGAAGTAAATAAGCTCGGTCGTATCGTGATCCCACCAGGTGCCCGTTCCCACAACAGCCTTTGGAGTAAACTGGAGTGGATTTGAGTGTCATGGTGGAAATCCTCAGTCAAATAAAACAAAGTGGGGCTGCATCGATGCTCTGTCTTGTTTTATATGATGGCTTGAAATAAATGAACTTTAAATGGAACCTTGGCAGGGACTCGAGCTATTGATCGATTGAAGCAGGAGCTGAAGTTTAAGGGCACAGCTTTCCCGGGGCTGGGGCTGTAACTGGAGTAATGAAATTGATTAGGCCAAGGGAGGGTGACAAGCCAGTAGAGTCAAGCCCTTGATGTAAGGAAACAAGAGTGCCATCTAATTGGGGTGTAATATGGGTCTTTAGAGGACATTAAGCACACGAGTGGCGGAAGGGAAGCCACTATACTGGATGGAGCCAAGATGATGTTGCACCGGTGTTATTATTTTGTAATTATTCACTCAGATGATTGGATTATAGGCGTCAAAACTGAGAGTCCAGCCAAGGGTCAGCTTTTTCCCAAACTGTAGCAGCTTTTGTAACAACTCGATCCCTGCAATACGCTGTGCTGCTCAGGCACCTGGATGAGAGAAAAAATGTATCTTCTATAAACTATAAACTTGAACAAGTCGTGTTTTACATTAAATATGTTTTTTGGGGGGTTTTTTCCCTCTTACTTCCTTAAATCCTGAACTTTCACCAGACGGGTCCGTGCAGTTGCAGCACTCGTGCTTAAAAACTGCTGGCCAGCTGTGGTGAAGTTAGAGATGGCTTGTATTCAGCACATTACCTATGCAGACTATATAAACAGACCTCACTGGATAAATATTCTATTAGTATTGACATGACATTTGCCCTCCTTTACTAGACCCAGTGATGTGCACATTGTGGTTTCCAGGTGGGTCTAAGCTGAACGGGCACAACAATTAGTCTTTTTACATGTAATTATTCAAGATTTAGTATATAATTAAAAGCATGTAGAAGGCTCAAACTACATCTCTGATTGAACCTATAATCCTAAAAAAGAACAAACTTTTATAAATTCATTCTTCAGCTGCTACAGTCTGAAAATCGCACTGACTGCGCTGTCACTGTTTTGAACTTATGAGTAACTCTGGCTGGGATCACGGGGAGTGCGGTGTCCTCCTGCCAGCAAAAGGCCCTGTCCAGTGCAGGGGCATTTATCTCCTGGCCTGAACTGTCTCACTCAACAGGATGGCCAGAAGTTACGGTGCATTACAAGCACTTAGCGCAGTGATATCAAGGTTCACCTCCGATTTCCAATCTCAGGCCAGAATGGTGGGCTGGGAGGCCGTCATTAAAAAGCCATTACATGCCCATATTTCATATACCAGTCTCTCCTATGTTTCAAGGTGTTAAAAGCTCAATGTATATTTCCTCTATATTTAAGCAGCAGGACAACGGAGCAGCACATAGCATCCCGCTAGCAGCCATTGACCTTGGCCTAGCCAGCCTTCATTAGCTTTTAGACACTTATCAGTCATAACTGGGTTTGTCCTCTCCGCAACGTTTCCTCCTTCACTTCACTTAGGCCGGAAAATAATGGCTGAAATCCATTTATCTGCCATTTCCAACAAGTGCGTGACATTAACAAATTATCTACTTTTCGCTAAGTATGGCCAAGGTACCCTCTAAAGGATTCCTCCACTCTGCCGGCCAAGGTCAGACCTTTTTAGAAACCGCCTTTTTTTTTTTCTACCTGAGCTTTTTTCTTTCATTCCCATCTTTAAATATTCATCCCGCTTTTGCATGCCGGGCTGAGCTTTTATGAGCACCATCAGCCATATTTCTCCAAACACACATCTTTATTTGTTTTTGATTATTTATGCTCCACTCTGACTTTATAACTCACATCCCTAGGAAAACATTGATCCAAGAGGCAAATGAATCTAATTAGGACCTCTTTCTTCTGTGCTGAATATTGACTTGTTTTGAAAGGTGCCTCTCCATTTCGAGAGAATGTCTCTGGAATGCTCCTTCCCAATCTCTTTAAGGAAAACTTCTAAATGCTGATGAGATATTTAAGTCCATAAATGCGATCCTGCGCAGATCTGCAGTGGCGCCTAGATGTTCATAATGTATTGCATTTATTGCAGGATGTCATCAGTGCGCTAATTTCCAGCCCTCTGAAACTCACGGGCACCAGTTGTTTGTTCAATTATCGAGTGCTTTTTCATCTTTTTTTTTTTGGGGAAGTTGTGCGTCTTAATATATAAAAACATCATAAAAAAGAAGCTGCAGAGAAAGAGTGGATAATCTCTGCAGTGCATTTGGGGCTCCCAGGCCCAACCTGTCAATCTCTTGAACAAGGACAGCGCAGAAAGTGATGATGTACCATTAGTCAAGAATCATCTCAGCTAAGAAGAATCTTTGTTCTTGACACAGAAAACTTGTGTTCCATCTCGATCAGTGAGGAAATGGGGCCTGGCGAAGCGTGCGTCGCCTTGCATTTGTCTTGAGTTGCTGTCCCAAAGGCACCGGCGCTTGTTCACAGCATTACGCCGCTGCCTTTTGATGAAAAGCCCCTGCATTTT
Source organism: Diplotaxodon limnothrissa (assembly GCF_057381915.1). Classification (NCBI taxonomy): domain Eukaryota; kingdom Metazoa; phylum Chordata; class Actinopteri; order Cichliformes; family Cichlidae; genus Diplotaxodon; species Diplotaxodon limnothrissa. Next base: position 6,391,473 of record NC_140615.1, on the reverse strand, counting down.
GCCGTTTCGCGCAAACTCTGTTTCTCAAATATTCCGTCGCTTTCCATGTAGTTGATTTCTATTTAAAATGGTCATGATTATTTTATTTTGTAACATTAATGGAAGTACATTTGGTGCTGGAGGAGGGTGGTGCCGAGGCATTTGCAATTCATATTCCCCTGCGTGATTACATTAAGAGTATGTTCTGTCATATTTGATTAATGTATCGTGTTTTCCTTAAAACAGGATTAAAATATGAAAACAGACAGAAATTATTACATTACAAAGACTGATCAATTTTTAATAATCTACTCAAGGAAAGAGGGGGGTAGAAATGTGGGCTGCTCAGAAATGCACAGATCAGGTTTCTGCAACATTTTGTAATCGGGGTTGAAGTCCCAGACAGAATGAACATGAACGGCCACTAACAGCGCCTGCACTCTGTGCATGTTATACAACGCTGAATGGCGAGCTTTGGCTCCGTTATTAGCATGCTCGTGTATGTATCTGCAGCCAGCAACAACCTGCGCATTTACTGTAGATATCTTTTAAATTTCCCTGTAATTTACAGAAGCAATCATAAAATTTAATGCGCAGTCTTTAATTTCAAGGGGTGACCGCGAATGAAAACATAAATAACAGAGAAATACAAGCTTAAACACCGTTGTGCAAAGTACTTTAACTGGCAGCTTTTTACGAGCAAGTAGTACATCATGAGATGTACCCCTAGATCTGCTCTTTGTTGCATGTTCGCAATTATATTTTCGGGAAATTCACTCCATTCATTTCCTCGTGGAATCTCTTCATCATACACGTGTGAAACTGACAGCATTCACTAAAATCTTTAACACTGAAGCAACATTGCAGAGAATCCAGCTGAAGCTCTTCAGTCAATGTCAATAGCCGTTTTTGAAACTAAGTGTGTGTGCGTGTGTGTGTGTGTGTCGACCAGTATAAACACAGGCCTCCAATTCCAGTGTCAGCCATTTAGCCTGACCGTGGGTGACTGTGAATTAAAAAGAGAGGCCTTTATGTGCGACCCTGCAGCACAAAAGGCTACATCCATAACTTAAAGAGGCAGGGAGGCCATTAGCCGCCACTGCTAGTCCACCTTTACATAATACGGTGTGTGCGGAGTAATCGCTGAGCTGATGAGCCAAAGTGCTTTTGGACCGAACTGTATACATGCTCCTTCCACGCGAAAGAAAGAAAAATGATAACAACCTCCTTATGTGCGTCTCTCATGTTCTCTGTTAATGCTACTCGGAAAAGCTTTTTCAAGAAAATCTTTCCCTTCGGCTCCACTTTGGGTAACAATTAAATTCTGTTAATCCTCAGCTAATATTTATCATATGAGATCAATTGACAGTTTGTCTGTGAATGGAAGCCTGTTTCTCCAAAACAAATCACATACATGTGGCTTTCAAAATGCTGGGACGAATCAAAATGACTCAGAAAAGCCAAATATTACTGCTGAAGCAGTGCTTTTTCTTCTTTTCCTGAGGGCAAGCAGAGACAACAAAGTGTGCCTGTGGAAGCAGAAACACATGGACGGGGGTGAAGAAACTACAGAGAAGGCTCCAAGAAACAAACTATCAGCAGTTACCAGTATGGAGTGTGAACTCCATATGTTCTGCGAGCAAGCTGTCCCATTCGTATTCCATGAGCTATTACAGTAACTCCCAGTGTTTTAGATCTGCTTCTCCTAATCAGTTCTGATTTTGCATCTGTTATTTTTAATGCCACGTATCATGTTTTAATGCATTAATCCATTAAAAACAAAGTAACCACCAGGAGCAAGATTGAACTGTTTTCATATTCGTCCTGCTTCTAATCTTTCAAACAAAGTGAACCACAAGTGTCTCTGATTGTGCTTATCTAAAACACTTAGATTCCCTATAAAGCTGCTAGTGGCAGAAATCAGGTAAATGATACTGTGTATCCTGCTTAAAAAGGATTTGCAAACCATTTGGACTGACTGCTCTTCATATTACCTTAATGCCTCCCAAAAGGTCAAAGCCAAGAATGAATTATTGATAGCCATCATATGGATCGCACACTGTGGCTCCACATGCCTATTAGAGGGTTTTCTTCATTCATTTGCGCTAGCTTGGACTTCTGCCTTGACCGACGCATCACTCTTCTTCTTTTACTTTTATCCATTAACTGTTAACAATAACTGACTTTACGCAGGTCCCTGAGTTTCCAGCACAAACAAAGTAACGCCGTGGCTTTCATTTGCATGCTCTGTGCAGGGGTTGACCTTTGGCCTCTGTTGGTTAACCTACAGACCATTTAGGCTTTGCTCCATTTCTACATGGAAATTGGAAAAGGGGAGACAATAATTTCTGGCGAAACCATAGCTGGAATAATAATTGCTAAGTTTAAAAAAACAGAAATCTAATTGTGCCGATCCCTCTGGGAACTAATATTGGACTATCTTATAAAAGGCCCCCAGTATCCCAGCAGTGATTTATTGCTGAATTCCAGTCATTTTCAATACATTATAGTTTCCAAATTGTGTTTAAATTGAGTGTAGAGGAGAAAAGGCCATTAGGAGATGCAGAAATGAAGATTATATTTAAATATTCATGTACTCGGTACCTTATTATTGAATCTGTACACTAACAAAATCAATATTAAGTGCAGCTTGACATAAATTTATTTATGAATTTCGACTTTCTAAGTACTTGCGTTTTTTCGCTCAAAAAAAGGATGGGTATAATGCCGTAATGATATCAAAACAGAGTGTCAGGGTGCATTAGTCTGGGAGTTTATGAACCCGCACATAAAAACTCAGGAGCGTCCCTGTAGAAGTGCTTACTAGGCAGAAATGTCGCTTTTTACAAACATCAGTCATTTTACAGCCCTGTATCGCAGCGCGCTCCTCGGCTGTGGGTGATAGTTAGAGAAAGATGCAGTCATCTTGTTTGTCCTAAATGAGATCTTTGCAGTAAGCCTACTTGTATTAGGGCCTGGGAGTGGGACTGTGTAACATTTAATTAAAATGGATGTCTCTCGTTGTGCCTAACCTGTCCCCCTAACTCCTTCTTGTTTCCAGGCCATGTCTTTGTTTAGACAACAGCCCAATGTGACACTTATGACACGAGGACACTGTGGTTCAGTGGATTTTCTTGTTGCGCGAGTCTTAATACGGCAGCATAAAATAGCCTGTGATTGGCTGTCCCTTGCTGAAAGCCTCAAGGAGAATTATAAATGTACTACCAGTAATAAAATATCTGCGTAGTTTATTTTTATATTCCATTGTGTTGCTGAGAGGAGAGGAACTGCCACATTTTTCATTCATATCGCACGCTTTGCGCACACCATACCGCTCAGATTTAATAGATTGTCACAAGTTTTCGAAACAGTTCCTTTTGTTTCTCCGTTTTCTTTTTTAATAGAAATGTGAGCAAAGTTAAAAGGCTCTTTATTGGAGGAGCCACATCTCTGGACACAAGATGATGCCATAAAAGCAGGAAGGCATGGAAAAGCAAAACATCAATCTGAACTAAGAGGGGGAAGCAATAAATCAGAGAATCATAGCCTTCAGCCCCGCCTTTAAAATCATTTAAACAGATTCAAAAACCCTGATTCTGCTCGAGTCTCTCTGTAAGCACCCTTATAAAGCCTTTATGTGCCTTAGACACAGAGGATAAAACCACAGATCCTTATTGAGAGACAGAAAAATGACACCCTGTTCCTGGTAAGTGGACGCTTTAAACAGTACTATCGGTATCAGGATCGAAGAGCGGACACGAGTAAGTAAGGCTGAAGGAAGTCATCCATCCAAAGCATTCTTGTAATATGTTTTAAAAACCTTTTCAGGTCTCTGTTTCTACTTTAAGGTCCACTCATATCTAAGGTTAAGGGGGTTTGTACGGCTTTATCAGATAGTCAGTCAGTCTGGATTGTTCCAATTTCCTTATTTCCCACTTTAGAAACATATCAGCTGTTCTGTTTAAACTCAGTGCCAGTGAGTGAGCTGGATAAATATGTAACAGTGTGCATCAGTCAGCGTCACCATATCTGCTCTTGGGCAGCGGTGTGACAACGTGAGGCAGCTTTGCTCATCACCCAGAGTAGGAGAGCATAAAACAAGATATCTTTTTTTAGTTTTAGGTGTGAGAGAAAAATACTTTATTTATTTATTTTAAATTTAACCACTCATTTAAAAAAAAATGATCAGAAATATTACATGTTACAGGAAAACAGCCAAAGAAACCAAAATTTCCCTTTTCTATCCCTCTCTAAGAGGAAGCGCTGCACTGAAAAATTAAAAGCTTTGGTCTGCAAGTATCAGAAGGACACATGTTCACCAAACTGCTGAGGATGGAAGGAGGGATTGGGATTGCTCAGAGCTAATGTTAGTTTGAAAAAGGAGAACCTGTTTCAGTTAAATGACACAGCTGGACTTACGTGACCCTGATACACGAATAATTACACGTGATTCTCAGGAAGGAGTATTTTGTGGTATTTTTTACTTTGCTTGAGTGCAGTATTTCCCAAGTAATTTATGTGTGCACTGTCAGCAGTTTTATTTTGTGTTTTAGACCAAATATCTTTATTTTATCAGTTTTGTTTATAGTTTTATGAAATCTCATTTAAGGTGACACTTGTCAAGTCTCGCTTCACATTTTCCCAAAAAGAAATGCTTTAGAGAACGTTCAATTTTACCCTTGCAAAGCCCGAACCCTGAAAGAAATGCCAGAAAAATCACATTTTTTGAAACTGGAGTGTTTTTTTTCTGAACATCTGGCATTTTTGTGCAATTTATAGTTCACAGTTGATCTTAAACAAACAAAAAAAAACATAAAGAGAAGTTAGAGGTGAAGTTAGAGTTTAAAAAAAATCACTCAAGGTCTCAAAAACTCATGTATCAAATATGACACATTTGGTGTTTGGTTTAATTTCAGTTTGAATTTAATACTGAAATCTGAGTACTTCAGACTTCTGGGAATGATCACTAGAGTTTGCCCAACTTAAATTTTAAAACGTAATTTCCTCTGTGATGGATTGGAGACCTGTCCTGTACCACGTCTTTCGCCCACTGCTAACTAGGAAAGGCTAGCGGTTAAAGAATCAGCGGTGCTTTCTAGCAGATAAACTCACCGAAATTATTATTTTTTCTTTTCTTTTGTCATTTTTTCTGCTCTGCATGACAGAAATGTGATGACTTTTATTAGAAAGAATGTAAATCCACATTGCTGTACCTTTAGATCCATGAAAATGTGCAACTCTTTCACTGTCAGCAAATATTTGTCATTTTAAGGTAAAGCATGGCAAAAATGCATTTGCACAAAAAGACAAAACTAAAAGCAAAATTGTTCTCTGTGTGTTAAATGTGAAGATTCGACTTTGAATTTATTTGTTTTTCCTACATTCTCCAGAAAATAAAGGCTGATAATGAGGTAATAACTGGGTTTCTTAACCAAAATGTGCAAACTACTAATAAGAGATGAATACAGCAGCAGCTTATTAGCAGCTTTACAACAGAGGAGCTGTTGGGAAGAAAACACGTGTATTTCACAGCCAGATTCATTCGTGTGTGTGTGTGTGTGTGTGTGTGTGTTTTCTTTGCCTTGAATGTCACTTTTAAAGAGTCTGTGGGACAATTTTAAGTAAAAGCGTTTTTTTGTGTTGACAGCGAAACGATAAAGCGTTCTCGGGTGATCCTTGTGTGTCCTCTGTCTGTTTCAAACCCTCAGCCCTCTTTCATCCCTGTTCACCCAAGAAATGGAATCATAAAAACCATTCATGCTAAATGAAAAAGGGCATCATAAAGCTGCATTACACTGGAGTACACTCCTCTGCACCTTCCATCCTTATCAATATCACCTTTTGTCTCCTAACACATCTCTCTTCCCCCTTCCTGGTCCTCTTGAAACAAAGCATAAAAGCCCTAGAAAGAGGCGCAAGCTGTCATTGCTGTAATATAAGATAAAAGTCTTTAAAAGCTAAAGGTCCGGGTTGGGTTTTTTTTTTTCTCTCCTTCACGTCGGGCAGTCTTTAGGACTGCTCTTCAGGATTAGCAGCATAAAGGACTATATATTATTTGCAGAAAAGCTTAGTGGGCACAGTCTAAGCCTATACATATAAGTCAATTTATATTAGAATTTCCATACATGCATTTTCTTGTTAGAGTCAATATGCAAAAATGGTACTTACTAACAAATAATGCATAATGTACTAGAGGCAGGGCCATCAATAACTGCATTTGAGCTTTAAAAGAAAATGCAAAAATGCCGAGCATAAAGATGGGCCGTATAAAATCTACAACACATTAAACACAAAAACGTCAAAAATATAAAGATGGCTCTTTGCCTGGGAGACAGCAAGTCATTTATCTATGAAGAAGAGGAGGAAATAAAGAGCTCCCATCCCGAGCTCCTGTGTATTTCATTTACTAACAAAGTCAGGTTATCTGTTTAGAGACAACTCTCTTCCTCCTGCCCATCAGCCACACAGACAAAGAGACCGGAAGGGAAACAAGGCAGACAAAAGACACTCACATTTCTCATCAAGTAAACATCCTCTTTTAATTTTAAATGCAATTAAAAAAAAAGGTGGTGGTGGGGAGGGAGTTCTTCTCATGCTAATATATAGTTAACGTTTATTATGTGGAGCACAAACTGGTAAAAATATGTCCTTTTCCTCTATTTAAGACGCGGGAAAGAAAGTAGGTGTAAATAAAGCGCAGCAATTTGGGAAAGCACTCTTGAATACAGAACCTGTCAATGTACACCTCCTCCGGGCAGTTTGGTACACCACATAACACATGTTCCTCTCTGCTGGCTGGCTCAGAGTAGAGACGATGCTGTGTAGTTTTGTGGTGAGGTGTTCTGTTGCTTCTGTTGCATTTTCTCCCACTGGTTTGACATTCAAGATCTCTCAATTATGTATGAACGGCAAGCAATATCCTTTACCATCAGGCCCCCATGTAACATATTTCATTTTCAAGGGCTGCAGAGCACAATCAGACCCTCTGTGTAATTACGACTTATTAAAAATGATTCCAAATTATCAGTGGATCTGTGGGCTGGTGTCTGGGTCCAAACTGAAAACCATTGCGCTGTATTAGTCACAGAATAACTTCCCATGGGTGCAAGGTCTGTCAGCATAGATCCCTGTCTTTAGATCAGTGAATGTTTCAAATGTATTAAAGGAAAATCACCCTAAATATTATTTTGGAAGGGGTAGGTGGGGATTTTGCACATTTGATGTGTGATGTAACAAGGAGGACCACTGGCATCTCTTTTTTTTCTATTATTTTTTGGCTATGCAGACATAAGTGGCTTTTGGGACTGAGCATTATTCGAAAATCACCTTCAATGACTTGTCGCGACGCACTTTAAGCACTTTCATGACTAGTTTTTGCTCCCTATACACAGTCTCATAATGAGAAAACACAGTTCAGCAGAGAAAAGACATCTCAAACAACATGTTTACCCTTCACACAACATGGAGGAATTAAAAATGGATGAGCGCCCCATCCATTATTTCAGCCTCCAAATGGCAAAATCTGTATAAAGCTCTGAGTATCCGTCTGGGTGAAAATAAATAAATCAAATATGCACTTCAGCGTTTCCTGCTCTTTTTCCACGCAGGATACGGTGTCGTGATGGCGGAGGGCACACATCCGGCTCCTGAAAACACCATGCGCTTTTTTCTAAACGCGTGTATAAATAACCCACGAGTTTTCAATTAGCTTTTTGCATCTTTTCTGTTAATTCAAATGATTTTGTCACTTTTCCGGGGAAGCGCATATAATATTTAGGCAACTCGCATATTTTTCCCAGACCCACTCTCCCAGCTGAATCCTCCATATCTGAAGTATTCTAATTTGCGAACACAGCGGTGTCAGGAGTGATTTTGCTGCAAAGTCACTAATTACATGCAACATCAATGCGATGTGGGGAAAACGTTAAAAATTTAGCATCGCAAGACAAATGGAAAAAATGCGTGCTGAAACAAGGAAAAGAGGCACTAACATTCACAGTTTTTCTATGAATAATGCATGTCTCTGCTACTTTCACAAGGACTCACCCAGATTGGCTCCAGTGTCACTCTCATCTTTATCCTAAAAAAGAAAAAAATATGTGTTTATGACTTTCCACTTGCAGCACTGCTTTAAAGGGCACTGTTTTATGATTTCTGTGATTTTCATTAATAACCAAGAAAAACATGTAAAGTGGTCAATTCAAACTCATTTGTTCATTTTTTTTAAATTAAGTATTTAGCATGCACTCTAAAGTTCAAAGCCTCGCACTCCTAGATTGTGAGGACTGTGTGATTAAATGTGATTTCAAAGGTTTTGAGCATTTCCTGTGAAATTCTGTGCCGAAGAGCAGACAGTGTTGGAATAACCTCGCATATTTGCAACAAGACTTGAGTAAAAGTAGAGGCTGTGGTTTACTGTTGCTCCCCAGCCACTCGCCAAATAGCAGCCATGTGTACTATAGAAAGGTACAAAGGAGGCTGATAAACTGTTGGTGCGTCACGCTGACAACAGCCAACATGATCTGCCCTCTGAACTCCGGTAACTTAGACTGACACGGCGGGGGTCAGCGTCAGACTGACAAACAACTTTGCTTTATTTTGAAGGCATTTTTTTACGGCTCCCCTTACACAGTAATTATATTCCAAATCATTATGTGTTGTAAAGTCTATTGACCCCTGGTAAACTTATATTTACCAAGCTGGAACAGTTAATGAAATAGTCTTTTAATTAGCACTCCTCTTAAGGGTGGAACTTCTGAAAGGGGTCCCTGTTTTGTTTTGGCTTTGTGGTTGACTGAAGTGTGCAGATCCACTGTTCTAAGATAAAACAGTAATATCTTAATTAAGGCTCGCCGTTTAACTGTTTACAGTCGAGCTCGGCACCTCTGCGTGACGGCACCTGCGGTACAGGAATATTCACCACGCCGTGAATCAATAAAACAATATCATAATTTCTTCTTTTGTTGTTTTGTTTTTTTTAGGGCCAGGTCATTTTTCAAGCTTGACTGATTGAAAGTGGTCTGACTACTCAAGGTAACAACTGGAGATGAGGGGGGGGGGTTCTTTGCCTCTTGTATAATGCAGTCTTTGGCAGGCTCTCTCTTTGTATTAGATACATTAGGATGGAAATGTGCACCAACTTAAAAATGCTCATGTGAAAAAACATGGAATGTATTAAATTAATGGTCTCTTTTGCCTCAGGGCAGTAATGAAAAGGGACCCCCAATGAGTTCATTTTTCACGGCTTTGGTTATGCATTCAACACTCTAATTGAATTTCAATGTAAGTTTTAAAAAGTCTTTATTACAGTGACTCTTGATGCAAATTACATGTGATCTATCGTGGGACTTTCACCCATTAAGTAATTTAATTGTGACATGCACTCTCTGCACACCTCGTGCTTTTATGCCCATTCCTCCTCATCCAGATTGTCACTTTCTTCTATTATTGGTGCTGTTTATGTGGATTGAGGAAAGTAGTCTGCATATACTCTAGGCAACTTTCACGAGAGCGGCTCCTTAAAAGGAGTAATTGCAAAGAGAGGGGACAGGCCCCGACAGCTAAAGTATACTGGAGTATATACAAGTCACAAGGATTTGCAAGATGTTTGCAGATGACTGCACAGAGCACATTTTACGTGTGAAAAGAGATTATTAGGTTTATCATGCAAAGAGGAAAAATATGGCGCTAAGAGGATCTGAGGGGAGGGGTGTCTGACATGAGAGAAGTGTTAAATGTATACGTAAAACATACACTATTTGCCCAAAAGAAGTCAAGAAGACTGGGGGGAAACTGTATGTGGACGTGCTTTGTGCTGTGTTTCAAACACACTGAGCTGTAATCTCAAAAGGGTCCAAAATCCAACCTGGGAGTCAGTTTTCTCTGTCTCCATCTAGTGTTTCTGGCTGAACTAACTTTCTGAGCCCGGGGAATAAATAGAAAGCCATCGCCTCCCTTTTCCTTTAATGTTAAAGAACAAAACATGTTTAAGAAAAACATAAACTCAGCCGAGAAGACGGAAATCCAATCACAAACTGTATGTTTCTCATCAATAGCATGACTGCGTGTGGACGCACATGCGACTGTGCCTGAGCCCTCTGAAATACTGAGCCCGAATTGACCTGATCATTAGAGGGAGGAAGAGGCTTGACCTGATATTTCCTCTGTTGTTTGGTCAGGAAAGGGACGTTATTGTAAAAGGCCTGTAAAGATAAATAGCCCTGGTGTTGCCATGGCAAAGGCACAAACACTGGTGGTCAAAGACAAAAGAGCACGAGACAATAAATCCGACTCTGTCAATTTTGTTTAGTTTTCAAAGTGTTTTTCAGGGAAATATGGTTTCAAAACAAGAGGCCACATCCATTTTTCCACAGAGAAAGGGAAATCAGATCTTTTTTTTTCTGAACAGGCCACAGTTTCATCTTGTACATTTTTTTCCATGGCCACGGCATCCTGATTAGTAATAGGAATATCTGACACTGTATTTTGCCTTTGAGTCAGGAAACTCCTTGTACAGCTGTATACATGTTTTTATAGCCTTTGGAAGAAAGGGTATTGTCTTTAAATTCCTAAGAAGGCTTTATCCAGCCTTCAAATTTTAAGTGGAAAACCATCTTAGGCTCTATTTTTTCCACAAGCTAAACAATGACGAGTGAACATACACCTATGCCTTGTTCCTCAGGTCAAACAGAGTTCACCTCATTAGAACAATCCCGGCTCAAATGCCGCCATCGGTGATTCTCATCTCAACGGCATAAAACAACAACAACGAGGGAACTCTTTATTTGAGGATGTTCCTTAATTACCCAAAAAATATCAGGTCAAAGCCTTTTACTTGGAACGTTTGCTGCTTTTTATGTCATCAGCCAATCACCATTAAAAAAAAAACCCTCCGTGGCTATTCTCTCTACCCCTTCCCACACACACCCATCCAACACTTTCCATCTTCTCACAGTCAGGGTAGACGAGCCTCATCAGAAGCAAGGTGCGATGAAGAGCGGCCTTATCACTCCAATACAAGAGCAAACACAGGAGTCTTTACAGCACGTTGTCTCAGGAAGCAGTGCACGGCAAGATTACTGCCCTTTAAGACGCCCTAAGACACGACCAATCCCAAGTAGTCCTTTATCTTGACAGTTTGCAGCTCTTTGTTTGCCTTTTCTGTGAAGCCTGGGGATAAAAGAGCAGCCTCTGTGAGCTGTGTCTGATTAGGATCTAATTGTTAACATTCACTGTCTTTTTTTTTATTATCATCATCAGGCCGGTGTTGCCACACATGCAGCAGGTAGAGGCCTTTTCGGTGTTATGAAGGACTCTTCCCTTGCTGCTCTCGTGTGTTACTCAAGTACTAGTTAGCACGAGGTGGCAGAAGAGGAGCCCCCAGCTCGACATCAACAACAACAACATCAACAAACAGGAATTGATGGCGAGTGTTTATTATCTGGTTTAATTGCTCCTCATCTGGAGGATCTGACAGTTGCGGTTAATGAGAGAGGGAGAGGAGGCACACTCGGTTGGCAGCCAGTTTTCACAGTGTAAGACGTGTAAGTGTGGGTGTGTGTCTGTGGTGAAAAGAGAATAGCTCACATTCCAGCTCAGAAGCGAGTAACACAGAAGAAACATCAAACGGGCCTCGTCGAATTATCGAAACAGGCCTCCGAATCAGGAATTTCAAGTCCACACCCAAACGCATACACGCTCTTACTGCAAACCTGCGTTCGCGGTTAGATAGATACACCTGTACCTGTACCGACAAACACAGGTCTTATCCTCCGCTGCAGGCTGAGTACGGGAATCGGATCCGAGCTGAGACAGGATTTCTCTGAAATCGAGCCTCTTCCTCAGTTTTTCATCTGGCCTGCAGCACACCTGGCTCATGTCCAACCAGGGACCTCCCTGACATTGTGCAGTGTCACGCACTCGCATCCAGGCATGGTCTGACAGAGGAAACATCAAGGCGTTCGAGCAAGTGGGGATGCTCAGAGAAGGCCTGGAACACGGAATAAGGCTCTCTCCTCGGAGAAGGATGTACTTTTACTGTTAATTTTTGCCCCACAACCCAAAGCCAGACGAACACATTAACACAATATAAACACACGCACCACCAGAACCACACACAGGCTCGTTGTCCCATTCATAAATTCCTCCTGTTGAGAAACACGGGCATTTTTAAACAGGGCATACCCGCCCCTTTTACTATTCCAGCTCAGCAGGCCCACATGGGAACAATTAGGGGTGTACGCAAGTTTGGCGAAGGTCCGTAGCAACCAGCTGCATCTGTTTTTATTTACCTTTTTGCTCTGGTGCTGGATAATGTCATGAGCACATCTGCTACTGTGCAACGTAACCGTGGTTGCATGCGTGGTTGACCCATGATTCTGTAATTACCCGCTGAGCGAGATGAAGAGGCCCAACAAACCACTCAAAGCCACACATAGCCTTCCTCTCCCCCTCTTCCTCCCTCCCTCCTCCCCCCACCGTGTCTCTCCAGTGGCATGAAACTCCGTCTGCCTGAGAGCTGGTAGCTGATGCTGAAGTGGCATTTAATGGCTCAAAGTTGTTCACAATAGTAATTCTGACTTCATTTTGATGTCATTAGATTACCACTTTCGTTCTATTATGCAGGATTAAAATGTGGTTGTTCTGCAGTGGGATGAGACTGATCACATTCCCTCATCTGTTTGCTTGTTTGTGGTCATGCAGAACAAGCTGCACAGTCTTCTTGCTGGCCCACTTTTAAAGGTCTGAACTAGAAAAATGTCATTTTTGTAGCTCAAATAAGGAGAAATAAAGAATTTGCTCCACAGCATGTGTCTTGCTTAAAAAATTGTGGACAAGCGGTCATGCAAGGAGGCTCAGAATAGTCAGAGATGGTAAATTTATGTCTCTGTAAGGTTTCACACTTCTGTATTAAATGAGGGAAAGTTTCGCCTACTTTACTCACATGTTTTGTTTTATACATATATATATATATATATATATATATATATATATATATATATATATATATAATCCTGAAAGTTCACACTATTAAGCATCTTCAGACAGCAAACTCAAAGCGACCAATCATGAAAGAACTTGTTTATAATAATGATGAGTGATTATGAGCAATAACAATGAAGACCATATATGGATCACTTCACAGAGTCTGTGTGTGTGTGTTCGTGTGTATATGTGTGTGTATTGGGGGGAGGGGGGTGGGGGGGGTGCCACCACGCTTAGCATATCCCAGATGTGCAAACCATATGCTCTGACTGAAATTAAAACAAAAAAGAAACAGTGAAACATGAAAGGGATTTTTAACTTTGTAAAGACAGTTAACAGTCGATACAGATAGGCTAATGGCCGAGAGAGGCCACATGAAAGAACCGGGGATGTTGGCATGCTTTTTGCACCACTTATTCCATTTCCTGCTCATAAGTTCACTGAGCAGATGGGAACCAAAGGCACAAGGAAGTTTAGATTTTCTGCCCCACAGATCGTTGTATATGATGCATGTAACTGCGCAACACCGCACGGTTATCATTTAGAGACGCTTTGGTGCATACCGGGAGGTCACAATAACAAAGGTGGAAAAAAAAAAAGCAGTGGGACAAAAACGAAACCTCTTCAGCTATTTTGATCTATACCAGTGATTCTGTATGGGTGTTACATTTAAAGCACTCAAGTGAATAAATTTAACCCCCCCTTTCTATACTGCATATTGGATTTTCAAGAGTTATCTTATGATGAATAAAGTTCATTTAATTGTGCACACACACAAAAACAACTAGCACTGAATCTAGGTTTACTTTAAAAAACAAAAATTTAAAAAAAAAAAAGTCAAACTGCTTAATTTGGAAAAGAGCATCTGGAGGCAGGCTGTGACCTATCAGGAGCCTACTGAAAACATGTTGGAGAGTGCCCTCTGCTGTTGGTTTAGCGTACTGCAACGAGGGGAGCGACAGCTACAGCTGACATTACAGTAAATCAGAAGCTAAATTTGATCTGTTGTTGAAAAGAAAACAGTTTTTAACACATAAAATTGATTCTACCATCTAAGAATCTTAGAATGACCGCTGACAAGCAATCTGTGAGCTTTTATTATGACTTTCTGTGATTTGAGTTCAAGTTGCTCTGAAAGGTGGCATCAGCTAACACGAGGTCTTCTCTTCATCAGCCTGTTTTGCTGCTCGGAAAGAGACGTGTTTATTTAACGCCTGCCTTTGTCTGAGTCTGGATAATGTCCACCCTGAGGCAATAGCTGGCAGAGGTCTGACGGTAATTCTGCTTGCACTGTATAATCAGCCTTCACTGACCACTGCGTCACCTTTCATGACTGCAAACAGATGTATGTGGTACCAGTTGGGTTTAAAAGGAAAAGGAGTAAAATAGGCCTTAAAGTAATTAAGATATATTACTTGAAGAATCATTTCACTTAACTAAATAAATAAATCTAATCCTACCAAATCCACTGCAGTTTTTTCTCCTTTTGCTGTTGTTCATTCCTACTGCTTGTGTTGAGTTCCTGGTACTCTTCATCAGGCTGAGCCAGCGTAGTAAGAGACATATGTGGTGTTTGGGCTGTGGCTGCTGACGTAAGCAAGTCTGACTCTACTGAAACATTTGTAGCTGCATGTAGAAAATCAAATAAACTAGTTGTATTCGTATTAATGTCAATACTGGTGCCATTATCCAACACTGAAGAAGACACATCATCCCTTATTATCTCGTCAGCGTGGATATTAAAACTGCGGCCCTCTCTCAGCATGTGAGGAAGGTTAGTTGTGGGAAACTTTGCAGGCTTGAACGAATCTCTCTCTTTTAGGTTTTCTTCTGGGATGGTGACGAGGTCGGGCAAAGGCTCGTCCGTAGTTACAGTCTCACGTGTAGAGTCGAGTGTGGACGGGCTTATGTTGTTTGGGCCAGGAGAAGATGTGACATGTGATGATGTGTTTTTAGGTGCCGCTGTGGAGATAATGGTGATTTCAACAAAGGTGAGATTAAACAAAAACAATGCCACAATTTAATGACTGGTGCAGTGAATTCTGGCTTACAGGGATTGTGAAAAAACATGATTTGTGACAATGCAGCAAACACAGGTTTAATAATGAAGTTACACGAGTGCGATGTGAAAATTTGAAGCCACATTTTTTAAAACAATTATTTCTACATTCTCAGCAGTAGCTTAACTGACACAAAACTATTTTAGAAATCTTAAAATATATCTATTAAGGATCTTTTTTTCCCCATGTTTTAACATTTTCATATTAACAAAACACTATAAGAAGTGGAACTGCAGGCTCACAATAACTGTCCACAGGGATGCATCCAATCATCCAGTTAAGATCTCTTTATTGCATTGTTACGACATAGTTTGAAAAAATATATATATATCTTGGATCCAATTTCAGAAGCATGTTGTGTCCCTATACACTCCAGGCACTTTGTTAAGTACACCTGCTTGTTAAAGCAAATATCTAATCAGCCAGTGAATGTAGCTGTGTAGCCATCTTTAGTGTGACCTGATTAGGTTCAAACCAAATCATTAGAATGGGGACGAATGTGATTTAAGTGACTTTGAACGTGGCATAGTTGTTCATGTTCATGTTCATGGGGTTTACACAGAATGGTCCAAAAAAGAGAGAAGAATGGACAAATAACAGTTGGTTGTAACCTAGGTATGCAGAAAAGCACTTCTGAACACATAACACCTCAAACCTTGAGGCAGACGGGCTACAGCAGTAGAAAACTACAGGAAGTGCCACTCCTATCAGCTAAGAACAGGTAACTGTGGCTGCAAAGGCAAAACTTTTAACACGGCAGCCAAAAAAATGCCCCAGAACCAGAAAGCAGGAGAAGCTAACACCGATATCAATCGAGCACATCCCTCAATTTATATTACACAGAATCAGTGACACCATAACATTAAAGTGGACAGATTATAAGTCACACTGTAAGTTCAAGTCCTGGTTCTAGCTTGTGACCCAAAGTTCCCTCATGAACTGCATTTTAGCTGCAAATATTTACGCAATCATTTTTACTCTCCACTGATTCAAAGAGGCATCTTTTCTGAAGGGTTCTGATAGCAGAGGGGTATGCTAGCAAATATATGACTTGTACTTCCTGACCTTGCTCCCTGTTATTCGTGGAAAATGTGTGCAAAAGCTGTTGATGTTAAATATTTATCCATTTAATTTTCTGCAGGTGTCTTATACAGTAGTAAATCAGTGCAGCGGCATTTTAAATTATATTTAGTGAGCCAAAGGAAAAAAGTGGTCCTTAAAAGAAGAAGGAGAGAAGAGAGCAGGATGAATATACAGCCAGGACTTTAGACTTCAGTGGCTCGAAAGATGAAGTGGTGATGGGTGAGTAGTTTTTCTTGGTGTTTTTTTAAGAGATTGAAACATTTTTAACACTCATATGCTGAAAATGTGCAATCACACTGTGATATATCTAGAAATTGTTCCACTGAAAATAATTGTTGAAGGAGGGATTTTAAAATGAGTGCTATTGATATTGATATGACTGATTATTGCTATGTGATATTATTTTTATTTAATTTTTTAAACATTCTTTTGGAGGGGTGCAATGAAGAGTGGGAAATGTGAAGAGAGAGCGTAGGGCCATGGGTCAGAGATGAACCTAGACTGGCATCCAAAAGAGGATCCAACCCTGTACAGACAATGTGTACCTAATAAAGTGTCTGATGTGTGTATATTGGAGTGTTTTCATTAGCAGGATTGAAACATTAAGCGTCTGGCTGAGCAACAAACAAGAAGTGCCTGGTGTGACTACATTAAATGCCATGGTCAAGAAAACATCCAATAATTGATCACCTCTTTAGTTTTTACTGTGCTCATCAGCAGAAAACTCACCTATGCATGGCAGCGTGCTCTCCATGGTCCAGTGCATTTTGTGATTTGTCTCTCTGAAGGTGAGCACAGCATCCACCCTGTAGAACGGCTGCAGGAGCCGGTTGTCATCTGTGCAGGGCTGTAAAATAAACCTGGGTTAGATGTGTTACTCTTTAATGAATCCTCAAAGCCGCACAGTTTACTCATGTTAGTGTATGCTTTGACAGCCATGCACTACTATTTGGAGTCATACAGGTTTGTGTTTCAGCACTAACCTTTGTCTGGAGTATTCTGGCTGTGGGAATGGACAGAGTTACAAATTCACTCGTCTCATGCACTGTGAAAGTAACTGTCTGGTTAACTGACAGGTCACTGAGTGTCAGTGTTTCATTGTGATAGGTGCCTCTTCTGGTCAAACCCATTCGGCGTTTGAGGATGTGCAGCACAGTCTTGTCTGCCGTGGATGCGTTCACTGAAATAAAATAAGATGTGTTAATGTGGTTAGTTAGTAACAAGTAATTATATTTGATGTATCTGTTTATAAGTATTTTCACTTGTTGCCAATTTCTATTTGATTACATTTGCACATTTGCTCTATATTTTTTTAACATATATATATATATATATATATATATATATATATATATATATATATATATATATAATGAGATATACAATGAGGTTGATACATTTTTGGACAATCATAAGTGTTTTTTAAATTTTGCTTCTCTGCACCATCACAGTGGATTATAAACCAAACAATCACCATGTGGGTAAAGTGCAAACTTTCAAATGGTTTAACAAAAATATTGCACAATATGTTTTGGAAATCAGCCATTGTTATATACAGTCTCCTACTTTCAGATGCTCAAAAGTTATCGGACAGTGGACCGGTAAAGCGTTTCGTGGCCTATTTCCTTATTGTTCAAAGAGCCTGACAACTAAAGTGGTTGACCACAGAAGTGCATTACATTTACATTGTTCAAAGAAAAGCAGCTTCATTACATCTAATGAACTCAGGAATGAGTCTCAAAGAGGTAAGCTTGTCATTGTTAAAGTCCACAATCAAGAGGAACCGTCATTAATGTAAATACAGAGGATTTACAACAAGGTGCTAACCACTGGTTAACCTCAAGAAGAAGTCTGGATTAGACTTTGTCAGAAAACATCTAAAAAAGCCTGCATGGTTCTGGTAAAATCAAGATTTGGTAAACTTCTCATACTGTTCCTATTCTCATCATTCTGGTAAACCTGTACCAGAATGATGAGAATAGGAACATTATGCAGAATCAGAGGTAACAGGTCGAGGCAGTGTTTTGGTATGGATGTGTATGACTGCCACGGACACTGAATCACGAGTATTTTCTGATGATGTGACTCCTGATAGAAGTATGAGGATGAACTGTGGATTGATAATGATGCAAAGTAACCCAAGAGTTTCTCAATGGAAAGAAATCTGATATTCTTCAATGGTCAAGTCAGTCACCTGATCTCAACCCAACGCAGCATGTTTTTTAGTTAAGAAATACAAAACTGAAGGCAGAAAGACCCACAAACAAGCAGCAACTGAAGACCTGGCCTAGCATCTCACTGGAGGAAACACAGCACTTAGAGAGCTCCATGGGCTCTAGATTTTACCCAGTCATTGACTGCAACAATCCTCGTGTTTAAAATCATGTTACTTTGTTCAGTTAATGTTGAACATTTGACCCTTTGGATCTGACCTTGAATCCACTGGACCAAGCTGAAACTTTGTAGCTTTAGTTCAAACTATGACCACATACACAACTACTGTGAATACTTTGGAGTTAAGAATATTTTGGCTTTGGATTCAGGACTTTTACATTTAAGTATTTTTAACATTTTTATAACTGATCCGTTCTCTTTAGAAGAGAGAAAAAGAGCAAATGTCCCCACCCCACATGTTTTTATCAACATTAAACAAAAAATAGCCCAAGTGATTTTTACTGATGTAAAGGTCAGCACAGTGACAGGTTTTTGTTATTTTACAGAATATTAACCTTCTTCTTAAACTGCAAAAAAAAATACTATATTTCTATAATAGATAGTGAAAAATTGTAGCTGTTGAACTGTAAAAGCTGTAACACAGATGAAAATACTGTTAAAAGTCCAACATTTATGCCCTCTTTTACGTTTTCCAAAGCCACCCAGTGGGCCCGACTGGAGTCTGTGCCAGGCTGCTTCTGGCCCCCAGGCCTTGTGTTTGACACCCCTGCTCTAATTAAACTCAAACACTCACTATTGTTGTTGGTTAATTTTTTTTTTTTTAAAGGAAAAATAACTTCCAGCTCCAATTCTGTCCTTGTTACCCACCTTTTGGACAAGTTGCTTCCATACTGTAGGCATATCTGTCTCTGACCAGCTTCAAATCCAAAAATTCCCCTTCATTTTCCATTATCTGTATTAACCAAACAGTAATTGAGTACATTTCAGTTGTAATACTAACAATAGTCACTAGGTGGCATAATGCTGTGTGAAGTCTCACGTTGACAGGCCTTAAGATCTCCCTCCTCCTGCCCTGAACTCTTATGTCTGTTACATTCACATCAATGTTCATCTGAATCAAGCTGGCATCTTCCAGAGCTACAAGGAGGTGATCGTCCAGACACAGCGACCACTGCAGCTGCAGCAAAAATCAGACAATAAATACAAACAAAAAGTTAGACTTGCTTTCCAAACATTAAACATCTACAGACAAAATTGTGATCATTTAGAAGGTAATCAGAATTCCAGGCACTGAATGTAATTACTACCTCATTATCCCAGTTTCCATAGGGAATTTCTCTGATCACCTGAGGGCACACACAAATTATTTCTAGTAACAAAGCAAACCAATCCTAATATATAAATACAGTTAGGTTGAAATGTGGCAAAATGTTCATTGTTACCTGAACATATTCAGGGTCACAGCGGATTTGCTCTCTGCTTTGCACCACAGACATCACAGGGCACTTCATTGTGAAACTGTGATGCTGGCTTCCAAATCGATTCATCCTCCGCACCAAATTTAATGTTAAGACATTAAAGCCATTCTGAAAAGTCAATATAAACACAGATCATTATCACCACCAAGCCCAAGTGCAAGGCTAAAAGATTTGAGGTTGTAGATATGGATTGCATATTTCAGAAAAGAATGCCAAACCTGCTGCCGAACAAAACACCCGGTGTAGCTGACTCTAAAAACGTAGTTATCGTCGGGGTCGTTTTGCAGTGAGAATCCACAGGCAGACAGCTGGAGATTCAGGTGGTCCAGAGATGCAAGGTTGGCTTGTGAAAAGCAAGCAGTGGTTCAGAAATGACATGTTCAACATTAAATGAATGCTTTTTAAAGTCATTTATCTTGTCATAAAGATATACCTTGGATACTTAGCGCCCTCGACAGCCAGACCCTGAACTCCTCAATTCTTGCACTGTGCATCCACATCTCCATGTATTCAGGAAAGCAAACCACATCTTCTTCTGAAATTGCAGCAGGTAGATTTCTCACAAACACTAGGAACATAACAGCTTTAGCTCATAAGTGAATAAATGTTCACCTGTTAATCTTGCTGCAGAAGTTTGAATCCATTCTTGTTTCTGAATGAAAAATGCGCTCTTTGTGATAAAACACTGCAAAAAACTGTAGAAAAGAGCATCGAATGGAGCTTATATTTGAAAGACGATGTAGATATAACATTTATACATATCGCTGTTACTCACATAGCAAGGATGCCTACTCTGATGTGATCCATGGTGAAGTGATGGAAACGTCTGTGGATAGTCTTATTTGTAGGTGAGAGGTGGTGTCACTGGCCTGGATAGGTTAAAGCACAGGTGTGTTTACTTTGCTTTGTTAAAAGGTAAGTGAGAAAAAAAGCTTAAAAATAAAAGAACAATTGCTGTTTTGAGCATGTGTGAAAATAAACTTTACAGGATTGTGTCCTTTTGTGTTTGTCATCCATCATGAATTACCCCTTTCACTTCCAGTGACCTCCTTTTATTAACCTTTATTGCTTTCTTGACATCGATGCAGAGATTGTTGCCCCTGTAATAAAATCTCACTTTACTTTACCTTCTATTAAATTGCGTCTTTAGGCACTTTGTTACTAGCAGCCTGTTGCAAAAACACATGATCATTTTATTGGTTGAATTTAGCAGGTAGAAATGGTATTTTACCCTGACAAGTTGATTCTCAAACTGCTGTTAGCCAAAAAAACGTCTTTTTTTTTTTTGGCTTATTCTGTGTTGCAGAATAAAGGTTGTCATACCAAATGTTGACTTTCAAGCTCATAAGAATTGTGCATGCTCAGTGTTTGCCTTACAAACTGTATTTGCATGGATGTTTGCACATATTTTATTAATTTTCTGCAGCTATTTCCCTCTATCCTGTAAATTCTGTTTGTATGCATTTCGAAAACATTTTGTTCATTCATTTATGTCAGGGTACAGGGTTTTATGTACAGATTGTTAGGGAGTTAAATAAAAAAAATTCTAAAAAACGAATTGTAAATACAGTTAGAGTTACTTAACATTGAAAACGATTAGATTTGGTTCCTATTGTTTATTATTGTGTCAGTGATGTGCTTTAAAAATTACCACGAAGACCGGAAGTTTTAGTCTCTGTCTCCAATATCGGGCAATAATACTGGCTTACCAAAACATCGGTCGGGCTTTTCTTTTTTTTTAATTTCTTCAAAACATTACACACCTTTTGTTTGGGCTCCTAGCTTCCTGTGAGACTTCAAAGGGTAACTCGGGAGCATTATCCTTGGCACAAACAAGTTACGACACTTGATGAATGTAAAATAATAAGGAAGATTAGGTTTAACTTAAATTCACAAACGGTAACTGGCAATTGATAGTCAAAAATTAATCTATTCAGAAAACGTTTTCAAATTAATTTTTTGGCAGCCCCACAAATAAGAGTGCACCCTCCCAAGTCGATGATGTCATCTTTACAAGGTGAGCATCAGCAGCCATTTTGTTAGCTAGCTTGAGGTTAAAAGAGGTTAGCCGCGTGCAGCTGTATTGATATACTCGCTTTGGTGGTGAAATTGCGTCGAAGTCGATAACTCGTCGAAGTTGTTATTGACGTACAGTTTTCGGCCACGCGCTCGTAAGCACGAGGAGGAGTCGTGTATTTGTTGACAGCGCGTTGTAAAACTGGACGGCCATTCATTTTTCGAGCTGACTTGAGTGTGCTAGCTCAGTGGCTAGCTGGCTAACTTGTTTACGAGTGTCATTTCTGGCAAAGAAAGCGTCCCGGCTTTCATGCCACCAGCTGTTAAACGCGAAAGAGTCGCAGAGTGACTGTTTCACGCAGTTCGCGTGTCTGCGCTTGTGTTACATTAGCTTCGCGCACAGTTAACAGAAGTAAACTAAAAGCCAGGGGCAGATCCGCTCGCACCACTCCGGTGTTTACTGATAACTTGAGCTCTCTCAGCTGACCGTACTTGGACCAGAGCTCAGCCATCCTGGACACCATGTCAGAGCTTTACATTCGGGTGGCTGAGGAAGAAAATGAAGAACCCATGGAGATCCCGTCAGAGGACGATGGCACTGTTTTGCTGTCATCTGTAGCAGCGCAGTTTCCAGGGGCTTGCGGGCTGCGATACAGAAACCCAGAGACCCAGTGCATGAGGGGAGTCCGGCTTGTGGAGGGTGTCCTGCACCCACCGGAGAACGACTGGGGAAACCTAGTGTACATTGTCAATTACCCCAAAGGTATGCCAGGTGTTTGTGTCATAATAAACATGTAAGCAAATTGACAACCCTGCCCACAAACTGCCTGTTAAGTTGATTTGACTATAACTAGTTAAAAGTACCAATACATCGTATTACAATTAACGCTTTAATGCTCGGGATTGGTCCAAATTTGAACATAAAGGTGTTGTTCATATTGTAGTGAAGCTGCTTTGCCCAACACCTGCGCTGTATTTTAACTCGTATAAAAATGTTTGTGACTGTACAGTAGTATTATATTACAAAATTCAGCAGCATCACAAATTGGAGCCTCCAAAAGATACCTTAAAGAGAGATTACTGTATTAGATTGGTCTAAAAAAAACACAAATGACACCAACAAAAAAACATTGTGAGGCAGGTGACTGAACTGGATTAAAGCTCTGTATTTAATAGCTTGCTTACTGAATGTGATCAAATCCTGCAGCAAGGTTGTGACAACTGTGGAAAATTATAACAGATTAGTTGATGCTGTTATGGCAACATGTTATTGAAATAGTAAACACAGTTGTATTTCGGTTTTTTGTTTGTTTGTTTTTTTAATTTAGGGGAGCTTTGTAAATGTATAAGACAAGGGTTTTTAAATGCTTTTTTTTTTCTCACTGGCATGATTTATTTATTCTTCATAGATAACAAAAGAAAGATGGAGGAAATAGACGCTGCCACAGTTGTGAAAATTAAAAGGGGCTTTCAGAAGACATCGGATCTTATTGTCCTCGGGTTGCCATGGAAAACAACAGAACAAGACCTCAAGGATTATTTCAGTACCTTTGGAGAGGTCATCATGGTGCAGGTATTGATGTGTCATGTGACTGTGAATGTTTTCTCAGTTCTTTTCTAGACATTGAGCGCAACAAGGGTATGACTTTTGTTTGTGTACTAATGAATTTGCTCACCTCGCCCATTTTCAGGTGAAGAGAGATGCAAAAACTGGCAATTCAAAAGGTTTTGGGTTCGTCCGGTTCACCGACTACGAGACGCAAACCAAAGTCATCGCTCAGAGACACATGATTGACGGGAGATGGTGTGACTGTAAACTTCCCAATTCAAAGGTGGGTTGGGCACGATTTTTACCGTGTCTCAAAGAAGTGCTTTGGTAGAAATTGATTTCTTCAGTGAATAAGGTTTGGTATAAATTCATTTTTAGGTTTATATGTAGGCTTACGGCACCTGTTACTGCTTGTTGATCTGTGTCACACGTTCACATACATTCACTTCAGATAAGGATTGGGTTTCCACACTTACAAGCAGGCGTTTTAAAGTCATTGCAGTGGATTTTTAAAAAAACGTTTAACACAGGTTACAAATGTTGATTAGCTTTTGTAAAACTGAATCTGGATTGTTGAGCAGCGTGACTTAAAATGAAATGGTGGTGCCCGTTCTTCCTTTCAGGCATGTCCCGATGAGCCGATGCGCAGCCGTAAAATCTTTGTTGGTCGCTGCACAGAGGACATGACAACCGATGATCTGAGGCAGTACTTCATGCAGTATGGTGAAGTCACAGACGTCTTCATTCCCAAACCTTTCCGGGCGTTTGCTTTTGTCACATTTGCTGATGACCAGGTAAGAGTGACCTTAAATGACGGCCTTTGAATATGAGTAGATGGTATTATACAGGAAGAGTGAGAAAGACCTAATATGTATGTTTAGATAAAACAAAAACAAATCTTTAATATCAGTAATTATATGCATATAAGTTTGGTGTAGTAGTGGAAAACATGAGAGCTCAATTACAGATTTATACTGTAAATACCTCATGATACCTGGTATTTATAGTGTACGGAGTATTTATTTACCTGTAAGAAAAAAGAGATACACAGACTTAGTAACTCATTTCTTTCTCAGGTTGCCCAAGCTCTGTGCGGAGAGGACCTGATCATCAAGGGTGTCAGTGTGCACATCTCCAATGCTGAGCCCAAACACAATAATAGTAGGCAAATGATGGATCGAGGGCGTTTTGGGGCTGGTGGGTTCAATCAGGGCTATGGCAGTAATCGCGGTGGACTAGGCAGCGGTAGCGGAGGGGTTAACTTCGGGGCTCTGGGTCTAAACCCAGCCATGGTCGCGGCTGCTCAGGCAGCGCTGCAGAGCAGTTGGGGAATGATGGGCATGCTGGCTAACCAGCAGGGTCTGACCACAACGGCAGGCACAGCCACTACAACCAGAGACCAGACCTATAGCTCTGCGAGCACCAGTTACAGCAGCCCAAACTCAGCTAGCCTTGGTTGGGCTGCAGGCACTAACACGGCCTCCAGCAGCGGCTTCAGCTCTGGCTTTGGTGCATCTATGGAGTCTAAATCTTCTAGTTGGGGAATGTAGATAGCTACGAGCTAACTCTTTCTGTTGCTATAAGGCTGACCTGGTAAGTATACATATGAGGGGGAATGGCTTAGATATTATGTTATTTAAAAAAGAAAAAATACACTGCCTTTTATTTTGTTAAAGAGGAAATTTATACTTGTGTGTGACTTACGTAGTCATGCATTGAATGGGTGAGAAGTGTAGTTTGTTAGTGGAAGCTGCCACACTACCTGGTTTTGTTTTTTGAGAATATGTTACACAAATTTACTGTGCATGCAGGATAAAATAATTTATAAACATGCACGAGTATCTCAAGAGCCCCCTGATTGCCTCTTGTGAAATGATGGGCTTTCTATAATTACATATAAGTATATATATATGTATGTATGCATTTGATTTTATCTTTGTTTTTGTTTGACATCTTTTGGAAACGCCTTCATGGAAATCTCTTCTGCAGTTCACCAACTCTTTCCCAATTTCCCGGGAGGAAGCGCCTCATTGGCAGCAATGTTCGACAGATCTCAGTATCATTTCCCCTCCTCCCATGTGTAAATGCTTTGTCATCCAAGAACACAGCTTCACTCTGCATATACTGTATTAGACGGTGGGTGTTGTCTTTTTTTCCTCTCCCCCTTTTTAATTTTTTTTTTAATTTTTGGGATATAGAAATTTTGTCTGCTGTTGTCACTTTTTGAGATCAGTGAGTGGGATTGGTGTTGGCCCGAGTGAGAGTGAGCGAACGGGAGAGCGAAATGAAAGAAAGCGGTGTGAGTAGGACTGTTGGTGCGGAGTTTTTTCTTTTTTTTGTTGTTTGTTTTTCTTTTGGTTTGTTTTGTTTTTTAATTCAAAAGAGACAAATGCCTGCGAGAGTTGAGAAGAACCTGTGGCTTTGTGCGAGTGTGAGAGGAAGAAACCAGTACGAGTGTGTTCACCATGCCCATCACAAGGACATTTATTGCATCTCGAGATCCCTACGGTCTCTTTCTCTCATTGTTTTCTATCAACCTTAAATCTTTAAAATCACAGTGAAATGTCAAGTGCTATGAGTATTTGTATCCTTTTGTAGCCTTCTCTTGCTATCTGATTTGACGTGAATGCTGTGTCTGGTTGTGTGCTTTACTTTCTCCTTGTTACCACCCTCTCTGTGTGAAAATGTGACCTTGTGCTAGTGAAGTCTGTGTGGGTGGGTGGGGTTGCGGGACACTGAAAGAGTGCTGAAGTTTGAAAGCGAGCTCAGAAGTTGATGTGGTGAATGTTTGACAAGTTCCCATTGAAAGTTTGTGTTTGAAGTGGTTACGAATGCATTTTCTATGTTTTGTGAATAAAGGGAAGTCTGAAATAAAATTGAATTTGACTAGGTATAATGCCCTCTTGATAGTCAATTATTTTTAACTTACTTTACATTAATTGAACTGCCAACACTTTAATTCACATGTATAGGGACCTCGGACACGGAAAGCCCAGGTTTTCGTCTGAATGAAGGTTGGAGTCAGTTGCGTGGAAGACGAAGCCTTTGTTGGGTGTGCCGGTGCAAACCACAATGAACCTTAATCCTGAAAAGGATCTTCTTCACCTCACTTGCAAGAAACCTTGGACCACCAAATTTAGAGCGGACCATACTCTGTGACAATCAAGGTATTTTTGGGTTTTTTGTCATACATAAAGATGTCACAGTTGGGACGAAAGTAACACCTGCTGCTTGGCAGCGATCATTCCTTTGTCTGGTCCCCAATCTGTGAGACAGGTCTTGCCTTTCTAAAACTGGGTGTTTGTCAGTAAACACTTTATTCTTTTGTCTCCCAACAGTCACTGACATCAAAGTATTAACCAGTCGGGTGTTTGATGTGGTTAAAAATGATATCGGTGTAGCAGGAAGCTGTCTAGTTCTGTTTACCTTGATTGTTAAGTGACTGAAATGTATCACCTGGCTGTTCTTTTTCTTTTTTTCATCAAAGGGACTTAACTGACTGAACAGCAGCAATTCACACATTGTATTCTGACATATTAGTATTGCATTGTTAAATAAAGGTTTGGAGTTTTTAATTATTGTGGTCTCTCAATGTAGATAAAATGTGACTTTTTTTTTCAGGCCATAATCTCTAGTTTTCCTTGCTTTTAATCCATATCTCTTTTTAGGATTTATTTGAAAACACGGATACAATTCAGATTTAGTCTTTTTGTTAAAACTGCTCTAGCATCCTGCAGAAAGCTAGCTCATATATAATGTATATAGAAGATTGACTATATAAACAGACTTTTACAGTCTTTGTTGGTGGATGTAATTTATATTTTCCTCCTGATGATGGTGCTGTTGTACAGTTTTTGCTGATTGTTGGACAGGACTCTCACATCCCCTTCATATATTAAAATTTGTTGATACTTTCCATTTTTAAACGGCTGTAAGAGTTTGTGAAAATTTCTCTGCACACTCAAGACTACTATGAAACTAAACGTACAAATCATCAGTTGACAATCTGGAATGCGTCTCTAAAGGTTGTATTTATGTAAAAGAAGATTGTTGGTTTTTTTTCCAAAAACAAAACAACTTTTATCTAAAATCTTTTACACTCTAAATTACTTTTAATAATGTGTGGAAACCATGTGTTTTTATGGGCTGTCTGACAAGGTTTCTGCAAACTTATTTTTGGTGTGAAATTATTTGAGATGAGCTCATTAAAACTGTACATAAATGCAGAAATTGTGATTTTTAAGAACTGAAAAAGGGCATCAAAACCAGATCAGTTTAAGTTTTACCTAAAAAATTAAATGAATAACAGAGAAGTCTGTACATCTCTCAGAATTACTCTGCAATAATACCAGAAGTACAAGATAGTGGGTTTAAATATTTTCCTTGTGCTTAAACATAACATAGCCATGATCTTTAAAAGGTCCTCCTAGAACTCATTCCCCATAGAGAATAACCTTTCTCACAGTGTGATTTAAGGTGGTTTCTCCCACTGCAAGCAGGTTGCAAAGGTTTTCCAGAGGAATTTGTCTCAGCCTGATCTTTTCCAGGATGCAGTCTGGTTTCTGAGAGTGCTCTCTGCTGTATTGTCAGAGGTATGCACCAGGACTGTTTATCTGAATTAAACAAATGGGTCCATGAGAAAAAATTCTGTATTTTCATATGACTTGCAAGCAAAATTGTACCTAGATTTTTGTTTTTATAATTAAAATTAAAGTGGAGAACCAAGTGTGCATACGCCCAAACCTCTTGTTCCATCAGTCCCAGGTTGTCAGTGGTTGGTGGAGTGTAATATTGACGTACCAGACAAAATAATCTCACTCTTACTACACCTGCTGCACTCAGTCTCAGTTAGTTAGATCATATTTTAAGCCCTGCAGCCTCATTCATACACCCTCAAGCGTGACGCACTTCCAATTGACGTCAGTTCGATCCAAATTAAACCTCTCTCCACATACCCACGCATTTTTATGGGTTTTTTTTTTGTGATTTATTGTGATGTAAGCACAGAGTTCAAAGCTGTTTCTTCTGTTCTGCTATTCCTATAAGTAATTTTGAAATTTTACACAACATTTAGAAAGCATAATCTATCATTATGTTTTGTACTTGTATTTAATTTGCTTTATGTCACGAAGCAGAAGTATTCAAGCCTTTAACACTTAAGAGTTGTGACTTTCTGTATTTGTATTATCTCAATAACAATGAGCCACCACTGCATTGTGTGATAACTTCTTTCATTATAACCAGTTTGTAATTTACTTTAATGTACTTGACTACAATAAACGTTCAAGTTCTAAAGATGAATTTTTAAAAAACTAAAATCTTCTGCCTTTTAAATTAAGAAAATTAACTAACGAAGCTTTGCCAGCCAGTATTTTAGTACACAAGCACAATTACTGAGCTGCTTGCTTTTTAAGGGCCCATGAAACCACATAAATTTTCAGCACTGGACCTGTATGTAAAACGCTGTTTTTAATGTGTCTTAAATGATTCATAGAAATGATTCTGATTTGGGGTTTGATCTTGACTAAAATCAGTGTTGACCGTCATCCAGTCCTCCTCCTCCTGCATCGTCATCACGCTGTCTGGTGTCTCCTTGGTGCCTGCTTTGTCTGCACATGACTCAGAGGTGTCATCTTGCACCTGCCCTGCCTTAACTGAGCTCTAACAGCCTCTTGTGCTCTAATGCAACCCCTGCATGGCGTCAGGCTGCATTAAGAATACAAGGCCCTATTGTAGCGAGCCTCGCTCTGATAATAAAGCTGCATGTTTATGGTACTCGAAGTGTATATATGTAGTTAAGCATTGAAATGACGGAGTTTATATTGTTTTTGTTCTGCTGTGTACCCTTTCAGGATCAAAGCTCTGACATGAAGAGTCAAATGAGCTCTTTGAAGCGTCCCAAGATGGCCAAATGAAAGCCTGATGTTAACATCAATATGGTAATCACCAAAGCTATTGCAGCGCAGGTGCACTGAGGCGAGGCTTTGTTTACTGTTTAACTGCACTACTGTATAGCTCTGTGTAAATAATCATTCTGTACATTCGATAATCTTTAATCCTACAACTGTTTACAACTTGCATAGTTCCCATTTCTGTATAGCTGTATATCTCAGATTCTGTAAAGTTATTTATTTCATATTCTGTATAGTTTTTCATATTTATATCCTGTTCATAGCCTGTACATAGCTTGTACTCACTACAGCCTGTACATACTTATAGTTATAGAATATTCACAACATACATTATAACATACCATAATAGACCCATTTCTGTAATATACTCACATATCTATATTATTGCTAATATATATTGTAATATATCTATATCACTAAAGAACTTCTGGATGGAGGCAAACTGCATTTCGTTGCCCTGTACCTGTGCATGTGCAATGACAATAAAGTTGAATTCTAATTCTATTCTATTCTATTCACTGTTCTATTGACATTTAAAACGAATATCCTCATATGCAGCTATCAGGCGCTTGTAGAGCAAAATCAGGTAAAAAGATAATTCTTTGTTTTTGATCTTATCAGGCCCCAATCAGCCCAAATAGCAAAGAGAAATTAAAAATTATTACCCTTAAAAGAGTTCAGATCTTAGGAGGTTGAATATTCACACTCACTTCATTAGATGTACCTTACTAGTACTGTGTCGGGCCCCCTTTTGCTTTCAGAAATGTTTTAAGTCTTTTAAGCACAGATTCAGGACGGTGATGAAAAAGCCTTCAAGATTTTGGTCCTTATTGACATGATTACAGCTCATCGTTGCTGCAGGTTTCTGACATGTACATCTGGGATCTGACTCTGTTTCAATTCAATTCAATAGGGTTATATCCTAATGGAAGCAGCCATCAGGTACACTGTGGATAAGGTGAAACAATGCTCATTTGATACTAAAGAGCCTAAAGTGAACTCTATAATAACATTACACCACCAGCAACCTGAAACACTGATACAACTCCATGATTTCATGTTGTGTATGCCGCCCACTGTCTCTGGAAAAGTGTTGTTTTAAGCACTTCTTTGAGAACTACTTCTGCTGCAGCAGCCATTGTCTTGCTAAAAAACGACCTTCTGCAACTCAAACAATTAGCACATTTTTTCTAAAACAAACGTCTCCAGCCAAATAAGTGCTCACGAGGAGCTGGCTAAATGAAAGCCAGTGACATTTGGCCATTTTCCAGTTTTGAAGACAAAATATTAAAAACTTTGACAAGCTTTACACCCCACGTCTCTTCTCTCCAGTAGTAGTAAATGTCTAAAAATAACACTTTTATGAAAGCACAGATTAAAAAATTAGGCTAAAGGCCTCTGAGTGATACTGACTGAAGACACGTGGGAGTTGCAGGAGGTAGCCCATTTCCTTCAGGCTTTGAGGTTTTGTGTATTCATAGATGCTCTTCTGCATACCTTAGTTGTAATGAGTGGTTATTTGGCCGCTCTATTGCCTTCTTACGAGCAGTTCGGCCATTCTCCTCTGACCTCTGATATCAACAGAGAACTGCTGCTCACTTGCTACTTTCTTTTTCCAGACCATTTTCTGTAAACCCTAGAGATGATTGTGCAGGAAAATCTACTTGTATCAGCAGTTTTGGCAATACTCACACCATCCTGTCTGGCACCAACAACCCTGCCACGTTTAAAGTCGCTTAAATCACCTTTCTTCCCCATTCTGATGTTTGGTTTGAATTTCAATAGGTTGTCTTAACCACATCTACAAGCCTGCATGCATTGATTTGCTGCTATCTGACTGGCTGATTAACTATTTGCATTGATGAGCAGTTTACCCAATAAACAGCGGTTTATTTATCTAAGAATTGTTTCTAAGGTTACAAAGCCAATCCTAAACAGTCCAGACCCAGGATAGGGTTTAATGATGGTGTTGTGTTCACCGTATTATAGTAATGTATGAGTATATAGAGGCCGGACACTACAGCATCTTAATACTTTAAATCAGTTACAGTAATGTCACCTTAGGGAAACTTGTGATGCTGAGTTTTAAATGAGTCTTTGAACTTGTGCTGTAATTTTTATAGTGACCTGCTGAATTTGAAGTCAGTTTTTCCCATGTTATTTAAATTGTAGAGCATACCTAACATTGTGTTGTCTCACAGTTTATTGTACTGTATGCTACAGTATCATTGAATAAGTCTCCACGTTGGTGTCCACTAAAACAGTGAAGGGTTTAGTAGTGTTAACATGAGTTTGTGCATGTGTAAAGAAATGTGTCAGGGTCTTAGGGCCACCTGCTGGACAACCTCTGAAAAGACAACACATGAAATGGTTTATTTGTCATTTCACTGTGGTGACCTGTTAATATTTTTGATATTCTTTTGATACAGATCGGTACGTGTAGCTACAGATTTTAATTATTCTTACCATCTGGAATTGGCAGTGCATTCACTTGGCAAGCAAAATATTGCTGGTTCAATTCCCACCGGAGACACATCCCCTTTAGGGTTGCGTCAGGAGTTCTCATGTGGTGTAAAACTCCACCGTATCAGACGTGTGGAGCTACTTGTTATTTTTAAAATAAAGTTGTTTTATAAATTATGTCTTCATCAGTGTTAAATGGTTATGTAGATCAGAATGTCTTTGCCTTTAAAATGCAGGTCACGATTATATATCACGGTCCTCTGGAACTTGTTGCCTTATTTAGTATCACACACACTTCAATCCTGTTTACAGCATCCAGACAGTTAAGGACCATTCAAGCTAATTATAGAGGGATTGAAAATCTTTATTTAGCCTAACACAGCATAGTGCAAGGGTTCACCTTAATCCAGTGTTAACACCGTGGACCCCGTGCCCAACATGACTGTGGAACAGTATCCTGGCGGCCTGTGTAATATCAAGATGGAGTCACACATCCCCTCTGACTACATCAAAATACACAGGAGGTGTCTACAGTGCACATAATCTATTGTTCCACCTCTTGATAAATATAACCGCAACAAGTCTCTGTGAGAAGTAAAAAGTTGGTTTAAGTAGATTCTGGGTCCTAGATGGTGGAAAGTTGAAAGATGGAATATTTAAAATCTTCACTTGTTGATAACGTCCCCTCGTCCTCGGTCTTCCATCGTGTTTGTTTTTGGGTGTCGTGAAGATCTCCCTTAAGCATTGTAGGATGAAGAGGAGACATTTCCACCATGACCTGTCCAGTTGGTGTGGATGAAATGACCGGGGTTTGAGAGTAGCTCATATGTGTGGGCTCCAAAGTAGTCCCTCTGAGCCTAAAAACAAAGCCAGATACAGTTACCTTTTTAAAATCTGCAAATCCTTAAAATATTTTAACCAAAAGATTCACGATATGAAAAAAGGATTTTATAACATCTAGATTCCAGCACAAGACTCGAGCTACAAGGGATCTTTTATTGTGATACACCTCCTATAGTGGAGGCGTAACCGTTTCTAGAATTGTGTTACCTGGAGAAGGTTGGCGGGCAGCTTGTCATGTCTGTAGCCATCATAGAAGGACAGAGCGGTAGTGAAACAGGGCATGGGGATGCCATGTTGGACTCCAGTGCTGACTGCTCTGCGCCATGACTCCTACAGCAGGAGAGTAAACAGAATGAAGACATAATTAAGTTTGTTTACAGGACCAAATTAAATCACTGTGAACCTGGTCATAAATTAGAGGTCATCTCAAGGCTTTTGGTAACCAAAACAATCACTGCAGCATTTTTCATCAGCTCAAATTCTGCAGGACTCACTATGACTGCAAAACTTGCAAAGGAAAAACCTGTAAAGTTGGAGGGGGAGAAGAAAAAAAAATGTATTGTGTACTTGGGTCTATTGGGATGGATTCAATTCTGATCATCTTCACACACTTTGAATTAGTTCATCAGTTTAATGTAAATGGAACCCAGACCACTATATCACAAATCGACCAGAGGGCTGGTGACTACAAGACAAGTCGTACTGTTGCTTCACTCCTTTTCTATATTTATTTTAAAAAAAAAAAAGAGGAAATAACTTGTTTTTTTGTGCCTTTGTCAATGTGGTGATTGCAGGTTATTGCTTGACCACTTCCTCCTTCCTCATACCTGGCAGTCTTGCACAGCGTTACTGAAGAAAGTGTCCAGCAGCAAGTTCTGCAGCTCAGCGTTCCTGTCGAAAGCCTCTTTGATTTTACCCAAGAAGACACTGGAAGAGGAAAAGCAGTGTTAATGTTCTCCAGACATACTGTAATAAAAACTCCATTTAAACAAAGTTCAATGCCCTTTGAGAACTTCATCCCCATTAGCTGGCTGGTGACTGTACACTGCAAATTATGAGTGTTAAATGTGCGATTACACAACAACTGTGCCAGGTTACACAAAGTAAACCAGTGTCACAATCACAATTTCCTCATTCTTGTCTCTCTATATGATTTTATGGGAAGAGTCCTTTTGTTCCTCTCTTTTCTCACTTCAACATTACAACACAACGCATTGACAAAAAGGCAATTTTAAAACCTTTTGGCACTGCAAAAGGTTTTCCTTGCACTTAAAGAAACTGCAGCTCAACTCAAATGTTTTTAAATCTTAAGCAACAAAAACTTCTGTTTTTGTTGGGCTTTCTTAACAAGGGCTCTCGCCCCCACTGTTTGGACAACAGTGTTGAAACTTTTGCACAACATGGAAGTGAGGCAAACTTATGCTGTGTGGACACATGAGGGCAAAAGTACCTTCGAATGATGCAGCCTCCTCTCCACATCAGGGCGATCGCACCATAGTTGAGCGTCCAGCCAAACTCGTTGGCTGCCTGGCGCAGCAGCATGAATCCCTGCGCGTAGGAAATGATCTTGGACGCATACAGGGCCTGGACAAATGAAAACATAACAATTCATATTACTTTCAGTGTTTAAAATCTCTATTCATCACTTCTGATACCTGTTAGTCTCAAAGGGTGCGCAAACATTTTTACTTTGGCCTCTCTGTGGCATGCTGCCCTAAACTGGCCCATTTAGAGTAAATGCATTTACTGTGGGTTTTACCTTTCTGATGTCTTCTAGGAAGGTAGCCTTGTTGCCGCTGAATTTGACCCCCTGTGGCCCTGACAGGCTGCGGCTGGCCTCCACTCTCTCATCCTTTAGAGAAGACAGACATCTGGCAAAGACAGCCTCCCCTGGGAGACAAGAGGATGAAAGAAGGGAGAGGAAAGAAGAGGGACAGCATTAGTGCATATACTACACACACCGCTTTGAGTGTCACATAAACTAACTGCCCAGCTTTTTTTTTCTTTTTTAAATAGTAATTTAGGTTTCCCGAGATCTCAAAAAATGACAAAGCATTACATAGAATTTCCAAGCTGATAGCACAGGGTCGCTGTGCTATCAGCCAACGCTCGAGCGACAGCATGACTCAGCAGTGTTTGCAATAGTGTTTGGTAAAGCAGGCGTGCCAAAGCTACGGCAGACAAAACTCAAGGTTTCCCAGATTAGAGAGGATCATTTCCTTGCCACTAACTGAGGACAGTAGGAAAAAAAAAAAACCTGTTGGGTCAGCACGACTTGCTAAAACCTGCACTGCTCTATAACGTAAAAACTGTCCTAGTGAGGAATGTGATCCCTGCTGGGTGAGAGCGCCTCCTGTGCATACTGCTTCGCCCTGATGGGCTTAGTTCTCACACAATGAAGCCTTTTATTCTGCACCCATCCCTCTCTATCACAGCAGGGTATCCAACACAGACAGGGAACAAGCAAACACAGCAATTTAAAAAAATCTCACTTGTGGGTACATTTTCCATATAGTTTACCCTGCATGCTTTTAAAGTTAATCATACAAAGCTTGCTTCTTGTTTAGGTCTGTTTATGAAACAGACTATGATACAGTCACAGCAAAGACCAAAGCCAAATCCCCCTTATGTCACCTGACATGCACAGGCCATCAG
Organism: Diplotaxodon limnothrissa; assembly: GCF_057381915.1. Classification (NCBI taxonomy): domain Eukaryota; kingdom Metazoa; phylum Chordata; class Actinopteri; order Cichliformes; family Cichlidae; genus Diplotaxodon; species Diplotaxodon limnothrissa. The sequence goes on along the minus strand of NC_140615.1, from coordinate 6,356,276 downwards.
AATAGCCTTCAAGCTTCTTACAGGCAACAACATATTGATCACATTCTCTAAAATAAGCTCACAGCCCATGCTGTGTTTGCCAGCTGACAGATCCAAAGTATAAGCCCAAGAAATCTGATCATTAAAGGGTAATTTGATAAGTGGCTTTTGCAGTATTGGTACATGACACTAGCCTTTATGAGTAGTTCATTGCTTTAAGCCTCCTTTCTTCCTCTTACCGATCAGTGTGACAGGTGTCCCGTACTCGAGGGCTGAAATGGCCGTCCACTTCCCTGTGCCTTTCTGTCCAGCACTGTCGCGGATTTTGGGCAGCAGATGTTTACCGTCGGAGTCTTTGTATTTAAGGATGTTAGCTGTGATCTCAATCAGGAAGGAGTCCAGCTCAGTCTTGTTCCAGCTGTCCAAAGCCTTAAAAAAAAAAAAAAAAAAAAAAAATCAAAAAACACATATTGTCTTTATATTTTACATAATTAATACTGCCAGACAAATGTGAAAGTGGTGTCATAGAAGTACAACAAGCGCACCTGTGCCATCTCATCATGGTCCATACCCAAGACATCCTTCATCAGGTGATAGGCCTCACAGATCAGCTGCATATCTCCATACTCAATGCCGTTATGGACCATTTTCACAAAATGACCCGCACCCTCATCGCCAACCTGCTCAAGCCACACAATATTTGTTAGATGATTTGGCATAATAATAACAACAAATATATATTTAATAAACATTAAATATACATCACTCACCCAGTCACAACAAGGCTCTCCTGTTCCAACTTTGGCAGCGATGCTCTGGAAGATGTCCTTTATGTATGGCCTATAAAATAAACATTAAGTTACACTCTGAAATAGATAAATGTTCACTGATTTTTAACACACATGAAATGAAGCTGATGACTTACCAGGCCTCTTTATGCCCACCAGGCATGAGTGAGGGTCCATAGCGTGCACCCTCCTCTCCACCACTCACTCCACTGCCAACAAACAGCAGGCCCTTCTCTTTCAGACTCTTGCACCGCCGCTATAGGATAGAAGTGCATGAGCTATGGTGATATCCTCCGGAATAAAGAGGTTTTGCTCCACAGTGAATGTTTATGACTTACTGTCGTGTCTCTGTATTCAGAGTTGCCACCATCAATGATGATGTCCCCAGCCTCAAGAAGAGGAACCTGAGAATTAACAGATTTAGTACAAACCCAATAAATATATGCAGGTTGGATGCAGTTTCTAAACTTTAGCCTAGTTCAGGACTGACTGCTCACCAGCTTGTCAATGAAGTCATCCACAGCCTGTCCAGCCTTGACCAGCAGGATGATCCTCCTGGGCTTCTTGAGCTTGGTCACCATGTCTTCCAGAGATTCTGCTCCAATCACCTTGGAGCCCTTAGCCTCATTCTGCAGGAAGTCATGCACCTTGGACACAGTACGGTTGTAAGCGCAGACCTGTTGGAAAGATATTGAATGAGTGAAAGAAAAGTGGAACAGGTTATGCAGGGAGTAGCAGCAACACACACAGGAGGCATCAACTTACCACAAAGCCGTGGTCATTCATGTTCATGATGAGGTTCTGGCCCATGACGGCCAAACCAATTAGTGCAATGTCTGCTCTGAGGAAATAAGAATCACATCACAGGTGAGAAGATCGGATAGTCTGGCTTCAGGGTAATTATCAAAACAGCCTTTGTCTACTATCCCTCAAGTCATCCAGTGTATTTTTATTTCAAGTAAATTAAAACATGGGCTTCAGAGTCCTCACTCCGAAGATCCCTTTAATTTCCCAGAGTCCATAGCGACCATCACCCAATTCAGTGCTGCACAGACCACACATATTTCTACCAAACTCTAAAGCTGACCCCGGTCAGATAACAGCACCGTTAAAAGAAGATTACTCTCAGCAAATGGTAAATGGCCTGTATTTATATAGCGCTTTTCTAGTCCCTAAGGACCCCAAAGCGCTTTACATATCCAGTCATCCACCCATTCACACACACATTCACACACTGGTGATGGCAAGCTACATTGTAGCCACAGCCACCCTGGGGCGCACTGACAGAGGCGAGGCTGCCGGACACTGGCGCCACCGGGCCCTCTGACCACCACCAGTAGGCAACGGGTGAAGTGTCTTGCCCAAGGACACAACGACCGAGACTGTCCAAGCCGGGGCTCGAACCGGCAACCTTCCGATTACAAGGCGAACTCCTAACTCTTGAGCCACGATCGCCCCAAAGGAGAAAAACAAAAGAACCTCAACTAGTAGGTATAACCTTTCTATTGCCCCGACTTTGTACAAAAAAGACACAACAGAAGAAGAAACAAGTGAAGGACTTACTCAGCCATTGTGTTCTGTGGGCAAAGTAACTGTAAAGTAACTGTATTAAAATGACAGTCGAGCTCGCACACCAGTCCTTTCCTTCAGATTTCCTCCTTGCTCGTTTTCCACTTCCTCGTTCTCATCTAAACTTGACTGAGACTCTTAGGTACGCCCACGTAGAGCAAGAACCAATCGAAGAGCTTTCTGCAAACAAGCCACGTCCGAGGCTAAATTTGATTGGTCTAGAATTCTGAGCAGAGCTATGGCTTTTCCTGTTGGCTTCCCCGGAAGTCACTCACGAAGCTTCAGTGCACGCCATACGTCTGCTTGATGAGGGACCTGTTTCAGAAATGGATTTTCCTCTTTAAGTATCGAGACAGTCAAACTTGTTTTGACTAGTAAGTTTAAGAACAACATTTTAACTTGATGATTTTGCCTTGTCAGTCTCCCAGTTGGACACCTCGTTTCTATTGGCAGCGGTCAAATGCGTCAGACCTGAGAGCTGCGCTTGCGCCACAATAGACTATATGTCTATATATCTATAAGTCAATGAATCCCGTTTTCTTTTTCTCTGGTGAAAATCTGAACAAGTACATTGTGTATTTCATCTTTTAATCACAAATGCAGAAGATAAGCCCATTTGTTAGCCGTTTAGTAAGTAAGTAAGTAAAATTTATTTATATAGCGCTTTTCACAGATAAAAATCACAAAGTGCTTAATGGAAATATAAAACAATGTAACAGTAATGTAAAACAATAAAAACAACATAAGAGGAAATTAAGTAAATGCTTTTCTAAATAAAAATGTCTTCAGCTGTTTTTTAAAAGAATCATTAGCAAATGTCTTTCTTATCACAACATCTAAATTTTATGATTTCAGTATATATACTGAAATGATTACACGCCCAGCAAGTTTTCTAGAAGAAGAATTGCCTATATATTTTTAGTAGATTATGCAACAGCACAATCTAATAATTTCAGTCAATTTTCCTGTTGCTAACTAGCTCAATGCATTACAGACAGAGGATATGGATGGAGTAGACATTGATTCTTTTCATGTTAAGTTTTATTTCACACATTCTGGCACAGGAAAGATGTTCTTGGCTGTCTTTGTTTGAAATGTTTGTCTTTTCTTCTGTATAATGGAAATAAATGGCATCTGAAAAACTGAGGACCAGTGTGCGGAGTGTGTCAGTGGGTGTTCCTGTGCTGTGAACGAAGATAAGATAAGATAATAAGATGATAAGAAATATACTCTTACTAATTATTAGAGTTGAAAAGTACTTTGCTAAGCAAAATTAAATGAGGTTCAGTTGGAGCTTTAAACGTTAACATAAAGGTTCAGTTGGTGATGCATGTAAGTTTCACACAGTAGAAATGTGTATTTATTTTTTATATTGGTTTTATTCAGATTTTAGTGTTTATTTGTAAGTGTAGTTTTTATTTGCATGATTTTATGCTGTTTGTGTCACATGTTTTTAGTGTGTTATTTTACATTGTTTTAATCCACTGTGGATTTGCTGGGCATGGGAGAAATTAGCTGATTGTGATCACTTGCTGAGGCATGGGTGTGTCCAGAGGTGTCCTATCAGCCGTTTATAGGACTTATGAAACGGAAGCAAGCTGAGCAGTGGAAGCAGAGAGGCCCCAGATGGGAAGAGGAAGGCCAAGCCGAAAAGAAGGGTCACACCCCCACGATCACGCAGCGGAGACTGGAGACTGACCGGTCAGCGTGATGTGGCGACCCAGTCCCGACAGCAGGAACGGCGACCGTAGGAGACAACGTGTGTGATTGACAGCAGGGTAGATGTATACCACTGCCTGCATTTGTCAGTAGTGTCTCACTGTTGTTCACTGGGTGCAGCCGTGTTGGGAGAGGGTCTCCATGGCTGTAAGCCAGGGCAGCTTCTGGGATGATGGTTCTGGCTCCTATTTGTTTTTACTTACAGGGCAATGACGTGAGTTTCGTTTCATTTTCTTACCCCACCCCCAACCAGTCGAGGCAGACGGTCGCCCCTCCCTGAGCCTGGTTCTGCCGAAAATGGAGTTCTTCCTTCCCACTGTTGCCAAGTGCTTCGCCATAGGGGATCATTTGATTGTCGGGGCTTTCTCTGTATTATTGCACAACCTTTATCTTACCATATATTGCAAGTTTATATGTTGTGAATTGGCTTAATGTAAATCAAATTGAACTGCATTCAATTAAAACTAAATATTATAACTTGTAATCAAATCTATTCAAATGTAAAGTCATCTCACTCAATTTGGACAACTAGCACTGAAAAATACACTGCCATCCTCTGTTTCCCAATTAGCAGACCAGAGGTTGCTGTTTTATTCATGACTCAATACTTGAATGGTTTTATCCTGTTTATAAATAAACAAAAATGACATTGCTTCATTGTATGATTAATTCTTTGTCTGTGTCAGTCCTTAATACACAAACATGTATACAATAATTCTAGTTGCCATAGTCTCCGGAGATCCTATGCTCCGTTATCTCATACTTTTCTTCACTGTTTACCTCATTCTGCCCAATAAAATGTTTTTTTTTGTAAACAATGACTTGCTTTATGGCATTAAAAAAAACAAAAAAAAACAACAACTTATATGAGGACGTACTTTAAAAGAAAAAAAATGACATAATGAAGTAACAACTTCCTGGGCATTATCACCACTTTGCATTATACAAATCAAGTAAACAAACACAGGGCTATTTATCATCTAACTAACTTTTGGGTATGTGGGATAAAAGGATAGGAGCTTCAAATGTTGTTATCATTCTAGAGTCTTTACCTTACAGTGTTCAGCAACTGCTGTGATTTGGTGCTACATACATAAACTTGAAGTGAATTAATCCACCTGTTCACAGGAGATCACAGGAAGATGACACCAAACATCAGAAGATCTTATTGTGCGCCACAGTAAAAGGGTGGTTTCTTGGGACTAAAGCACATAAACTACAGCAGAAGCTCACATAAAGCAGGAAATAAGCAGGCGCCACTTCATCTGCTAATGCACGTTTTGCACTTTTATTGTTGCCTCATTCACTAACAGTTCAATGGTGCAAGATTACCATACACAGAATTAGGATATCTGCATGACACATCTATGCTATACAGCGAATGGATTATAATTATTACAAATACAGTAAACATATTTACATTTTAGTTCAAGCTCCATACAACACAGATATTTACAAAGTAAGTATGAAAATGAAACCGGTCTGACAAATAATGTACAGCGTTAATGATGTTTTTGTTTTGTTTTTTCCTTTTCTTTTGGTGAACAAATCTGAAAGGGAGCGGGGTTAACTGATATTAATTGTCAGAGGGGGAAGGTGGGAAATATCATGGCTAGTTTTGTTTGAAAGGCATCAACGGAAAAACAAACACACACACACAGAAAAAAGTGATGAGGTGAAGAAAGACACAATAAGTGTGCTGTCGTTTTAGATGTCACAAGCTACTTTGTATAGTCCTATATCCCTGATATTAGAAAAAATAAAAATGAGTTAAAATACACCTTTATTTTGATAGAGTTCAGATGGATGCCTAGTATGACTAATGAGTAGATATCCTCAAAAAAAACCCCAAAAAACCCAACAGACTTCTAATTCACTCAAACCGCTTTCTAATAAACAGGAAGCACTAATGTAACTCACCTCCTCAGTCGAGGTGCAGGGGTTACATTTTAGGTCTCCTTTTCCTTTCCCCCTCTCTCTTACATTCAAACCCTCTCCCAGTTCACACTAGAACAGGCCGCCACACCATCATTTGGTTTAATATGAGTGGAACAACTAAACCGCACAGACTTTATTTGATCAGTTAGTTGAACCTTTTATTAATATGTGCAAAGAGCTGCAAACTAATATATATACATTGCAAACAATAAATACACAATCCAAAATAAAAACACCTCTGCAAATGAAGTGAAAACGTTTGCTCTGGCAGCGCTTCGCATCAACATGTATATGAGGTACATTGCACTTTCGAGACTTGATCTGTGCATAGGTGCATCTTTGATGTGCAGCTCAGAGATCCACAATCCAGCACGTTTCTGTTTCTCTGACCGTCAGGCTGGCTGACCCGAGGTCACGTCAGCGCTTCATTTTTTTTATCTATATGTAACAGACAGTTGGTTCCTCTCCTTCCACGCATTTCATACGACACAGCAGGCAGACTGCTGGTTGGTTGACCAGAGTTTTTTTATGCCTGTCTGCATTAACACATCTCGAGAGGCGTAGGTGCCAAAAAGTGAATCCGGAGCCGAATGTAGCAGCTGCAGCACGGCACACAGAGCAAATATTTTCATAGGGTAGTATCAGAAATAAGACCTTTGAATATGTAGTCCCTTTAACTTCTTTCCTTCTATTAAACCCTTTGAGAAACAGCTATCCAGTGTACTCCTGATATGTGCTCTTATCATTTGTTCCTGATGATCAAATACAATCCTGGACTCAACATATGTGGCTGTGTCTCTGTCGTTGCTATAGATATGTGTTAATGTGCAAAATAAGGTTAAAAGAAATTAAGAAATAAATGCCCTCCGTTACATTTCATAAAAACCTTCATTGTGGAATGATTAAAAGCGTAAGAAAAAAAAATAACAATGTTAAAATAAAATAAAAATATGAACACAATGAGAGTTAGATGAGGTTTTGATTCAAGAATAAGAATAGAAAAATGAACACATGGTTCCCTGTGGTGCTGCTGAACACGAGTACTTCACTTCAGAGATTTCAGCCGACGCTGGTGTGACAGCGAGGGGAGTCATGGGACTACATCGTAATCTGTCCTGCGGGCCATTTAAAAGCAGCTTTGCTGGCTAACCACTGGCGTCAAAGCAAAAAAACTAAAGAAACATTGCACCTTCATTCTTTTTCCTTACCTCGTCCTAAACTTTCCACCGTGTTTTCTTTGCATCTTTATAACAAGAGTGTAAAGTTAATAGCAGTAAATGTCAAGGCTTTCTGATTCTCAGTGAGATAGAGCGAGCTAGAGGAGCAGAGAGGAATGTGTTAAATGAGGGTTAAATACCACACTGATCCCAGAACAGACCGCATGTACAAATCAAGTTCTCCCTCTAGTTCGTTTTCATCCTCCTAGTCCTCCTCCTCTCCTTGTAACCCTGTTTTTATTCCTTGGGATGAAAAAGCAAAAAGGGGCCCGAATCTACTCCTGCAGGAACAATCGGTCATTGTTTTTTTTTTTTTTTAAACTGCTGAGTTATGAAGCGATCCTCGCTTGTTTGTCTCTAGTTAGTCTGCAGTTTTTATGTTAACACAAATGCATGAGTATTTTACTGACTCACTAACTGACACTGGCACTATTGAGGGTTTAGAGGCGGCGTATGTACACAGATTGAGGAGGATCTAAGTATGACGTGGATGACAGAGGAAATTGGGCGTGGCCCTCCTGTCAAATTTCATTCCCACTTTGAGTTTTTGTTTCAGAGACGGTTCAGCCTGATGCAAATCTCACTGCGAGAAGAAAAATACCCTATAAATCTATTAGCAGCTATAGTTTAGGTAGCAGAGCGTAAACTAACACGTCACTTGGAGAGATCTGTAGATTTTTCCTTCATGGTTTCAAATGTAAGCTGGCTGATTTGGTTAATTTTTGTTTTTTGTTTTAAACTGAGCAAACCTGGTCTTCTCCTGAGGACTGCTGCAGGTATCATGCAAGCATTTTTAATTTAATAAAAAACCAACAACAAAAAAACCCCAAAATAGAATGAAACTCATTTCAGGAGACAAATAACACTGATAGAGACATTTTTTTGTACAGATGATTGGCAAACGGAAAGTTTCTAAAGAGTCGTGCACACACAAGTAGACTACTACAACATGCTACTTAGTTAGGGGAGTTTGGGAATGACAACGAAGCGGAACAAAATTAGACCCAAACATTGTCATCGAAACAAAAACACAAAAAGCTGAGGGGAGGGAATAGAGAGGAGGAAAGCTAAGTTGGCAGCGGGGTTGCTGGAGGGAGGCGGGGAGGCAAAAGTTCTGTGGAACTTAAACGTTTTAGTCGCATGAAAAGAGACTTAAGCCACAAGTCTACTTACAAGAGAAAACCGTCAAGAATCACAATGATTAATAAGTTTTAACACTTGGTATTTTCAAAGGCTTTTCAGAAAGGATGGAAGCGGTGGTTTTCCCGCTCCGCCCGCTCAGTTCTTCGTCAGGCCGCTGCGCCGCCTCGCCAGCTTAGATCTGCGGGGAGAGTTTTCCGTTGTGAGGAGGAGGAAATGTTTTTGAAGGGTGCAGAAGCTGCACGTTTGACTGTGGTGTGAGAGGAGTGTGTGTGTCTGTGTGTGTGTACCTTATCGTTCCTGCTAGCAGAGGATTAAAAGCGTACAGCCAGTCGTTCATGTCTTTCTCGTTGTTGGCCTGCAGGAGGATGCCTCGATGTTTTGTGCACACTGCAAATGTGTTGGGCGTCTGAAAAGAAGACATCACATTATACTCATGTTCATTCAAATGATAAATCCCAGTGAATTTGCCATTTCAGCAATCCACGTGTCCAAAACTGAACAACGTGCACCAAAATAATTTGAATAAATTCTCATTAAAGAAAAGCGTGTTACATCCAGCCTTACCTTAAGCATGGCCTGCTGGTCTTCGCTGTATTCCACCTGTGCTGTGGAGAGGTTGAGGACGCCTCGCTCCACGGGGTCCTTGTCGCTGTTGTAGATGAAGACGTAGGGCCGGCGAACAACCACAAAATGCTTCACCCATGAGTTAGAGCGAGGCTCCATGAAGCTTAGAAAACCCTTCTTGGACACAACAGATCTGAAAAGAAGAGATTTTATTCATTTATTTATTTTTTAAGAGAGCGCTTGTTTTCTGAGGAAGAAGCAGAGTTGGTTTGTTTTCCAGCTGAAATCATCCAGGCTCAGGAATCAATCCACATCATTTCTGCTTGAATTAGAGAACACGAGTATCGACTTACATTTGGTCTGTGAGACACATGTCATAGTGACAGTATTTGGGTTAACATGGCATTACTCACCCTGGTCGCATTTCTTCAATATCAGGCACCAAGTTGAGGAACTCGTTCTTTGCAGCCCGCGCAAGGTAGGAGGTCTCCAGAGTGGGAACCATCGGGAAGTTTTCATAGTCTGAGCAGGAGGGACTGGAGGCACGTGAGCTGTTCTCAGGGGTCCTTTAACACAAATCACACCAAGTTAGAATCAAATAGATGACCTGTCAATAACCGTTTGCAGATCGAGGTCAATGTTCCTAAAAATATGTTTACTTCTGGTCCATGGAGCCACAGCGGGAGTCCGACAGAGAGGGGCAGGTAGAGGAAGGGGTGAGGGTGGCACTGCTGAAGCTCGTCACGGATGGATCACGTCCGATAGGTGAGATGTCAGAAAGCTGAAGTGAAACAACAGCAGGATGAGGTAGACGTTAATATATCAACTCAATGATGTGACACAAAAAGGCAGTTTTTTTTACTTCTTATTTCTCACCTTGCAGTCACTGATGCTGTTCACCAGTTGGTTGTATTCACTATTGAAGGTGTGTGTCAGAAGGCGCAGGCACTACAACACAACAGGAACAAGACCGATCAGCTCCGAGCAGAGAAGGAAGAAGGCAGCAACAAGAACGCCCACTAAGCCGACGTTTTTCTCACCTTGGTGGCCAGCTCCTTCTCACGATCCACCAGGCTCTCGATGTCGGCGGAATCGTAGCCGCTGCTCTCGCTCGGCGTGATGGCGCTTTCAAAGGTGGTGCTGGAGATCTGAGAGGAGATGGAGGTGGACGTGGACAGGGTGCCGGAGCTCATGCTGGGGGACGGAGACTCGCTCAGGGACTTGGTGGTGGGAGCTGTTCCTACGGGAGCTGCCTCTCCCAGCTTCTCTCTCAACGCCAGAAGGTGACGGGTCTTTTCCACCTGGATGAAAGATGGGGGCGAATGTGAGGTGGGGATAAGAGGGGAGGGTTAGTCATGTAAAGTGTGTACTCGAAGAAAAAACGTTTTAGAATAGCACTTTGGTCTTTGAGTTGAAAAGTCTTTTTTCCCTCTACGATATTAAACAGATTTATTTCTTTATGAATCTTTTAAGGCCCCACCTCCTGCAGCTGCTCCATCTTCTCTAGCTCCCACTGGTGCTCTAGGATGAGGCTATCTCCTCTGGGCCTCCAGCCGGCCAGGTTCTCCTCTCCACGCACGTAAGCCACTGATGTGTCTAGGACCTTCCTCCTCCTCCTCTGCATCCCTGCTCAGGACATGAGCCCTCATTAGGATGAAGCTCTCCGCAGAATTATGATAAAACAGCTGCCGTTCTTTAAACATGTTTCATGTCCGCTCACCTGGGCTTCCAGTGTCAGACATCTTACACAAGCTCAGCTCGTAGATCCCAGTCACTCGGTTGCTATAATGAAGCAGAAGTTATGAATAAGGAAACTTTGTAACAGGGCAGATATCTTTGATTGTGAAACAGAGATGGCCACAGTACAGCAGCCCAGATTTACCAGTCAGGAGTTTTGGAGTATCCAGTGCCAAAGAGATTCTTGAGAGAACGGGGTGGGGAAATCTTGGCGTCTCGGGAGTAAAAGACCATGCAGATGTCTTTGGTGATAATGGCAGGCTGGATGCAATGGTCCAGCTGTAGAGAGGAGATAAAGGGTGTGTGTTAGACACGATGACATCAAGAGACTTAAAAACACGTACAAACAGGTGCAACACACTGGAGCAGCGGCTGACCTCCAGATACGCAGATAAGGTCATGTAGATCTTCTCTCCATAGGGAGTGACGCGGTTGAGCAGGAGGGAGTTGTGCAGGGAGCTGTCCCACACTGCCTCAAAGCGATAGAAAGTCCTGAAAAGACAGACAGAGGAAAAGTTAGCTTGACAGCATTATTTTTTATGAAGTCCTACTTGGTGCTAACACTACAGGGTCTCTGTGTACAGCAGTGTGTCATGTTGTTAAAAAAAACGTGAGCACAGTTCTGACATATCAGGAAGTGAACACAGTGACTGAAGCGGTGTTCACATTCATCCTTTAATCATGACAAAACGTGAGGAATCGCACTGAGGTGAGACCTTGACAACAGACAAATCAGGAGCCACAGAGTGTCAAGTGTCAGCCGACACCAATCGGGACAATGATAAGAAAGAAATTCATTTACAGACACGTGAAAAGCAGTCTAAGGTTCTAGATCTAGATTATTACACCACATCATTATTTATTTAAAACCATGCCAAAATGCACAAATGACTATAACCAAGTACATCCTGTAATTCAGCAGCTGATGGAACCAAATTTAACAGCAAAAAGTTGAGGTAATCATTTTTTATTAGTGTCTCACAGCAGTGTGGAGGTATTTCTGACCCACTTGTCTTTACAATATTGCTTCGGTTCATTGAAGTTTGCAGAAATGTATTAATGCACAGCTTTCTTAACGTCCCGCCACAGCACGTCAATCATATTGAAGTCTGGACTTTGAGCCACTGCAGCACCACTCTGTTGTAGCTTTGCTGCTGCGCTCTGGAGTCACTGACCCAACGATGATCTCATTTGACTCTAGAATACTTCATGGCTCACTCAGTGACCTGGACACTTTGCCCAAATAATCATCACCCGTGCAAAACCACTGGTACGAGGTGTTTGTGCTGATATGCTGTGTTTGGTTTTCACCAATCTTGAAGCTGTGCATTAGGGCTTAGGTTTTCAACTCTGCAAACTGAACCCATGCTGCCATGTTGTATTTAGAGAGAAAAGGGTTTCTCCTGGAAGCCTTTCCAAACATATTTGTTGAGCTTTTTTCTAATTGCACTGCCATGAACTCCAACATTAAGCATGCTAACTGTGGCCTGTAGAGCCTCAAATATCTGTGGTGAATTTTTTGGGACGTCCACTCCTGGGATGATTGGAAACAGTCTTTGATTTTTTTTTAAACTTGTGAATAATCTTCCTTGCTGTAAAATGATCTACTTCAAAGCCTTCCCAGATTCATGGGTAACAACAATTGCTTCTCTCCTCCTCAGTATGTCACCACTCTCCTGAATACGCCAGCAAACTGACAGTCGTGGTTACTGATGATCTAGTGCATTTAATTAGCACCTGGCTAATACTGACCCTGTTAAATAATTATGAAAGTAGGCTTGGATGTACTCACCACATCTGAATTTAGGCTCAGTGTTTGTTAAATAAATAATGACGTGGTATAATGTGTTATGTATTGTTGTTCATGTGAGGTTTACCTCATATTAAGACCTACTAAGGACCTGATTGTTTTTAAATTATGTCCTGATACATAAAACCTGAGAGCTCACATAACTGCATATGCTCAGAACATACAGCACAAGTGGATACAAATTACTGCCTTGCAGCAGCAATCTTAAGACCATCACTATGAGCTCTATACAAGGCTACACTGTTCCTGTTATTGACAGCAGGGGGCACTATCAGACACAGACTGAGAGCCAGATATGCTCTGCTGGTGCCTCATTGTTACTGAGGTAAGACTCTATAGTGAGAAACAGCTGAGGGGGAAAACATTGATCTGGAAACGTCTGAGTGTTACAGAGGATATACATAGCACCGTGGTTCAGTGTCACACAATCACAAACAAATACAGAAAAGTACTAAAAAACGGTGTTGCCTCCAAAGACTGCTTTTACTGGTTTGGAGCTTAGGAGGCTTAATATCAACAGGCATGAATGAAGACAGATCTTATGCAACACACAAGCACACACAAACTGTGGAGAGCTTATTTCTACGAGTCTATGGGACTAATGAGAAGCATAAAGGTCTTTCAGTGAAGGAGCCTTATGTTCTCTGGTCGCTGGTACCTATCAATATCCTTATCAATAGAAAGCCTGAGCACAATCATGAGTCCAGCCGCGGCAGGAGGAAGAAAGAGAGCGCACAGAAAAAAAAAAAAAAGAGAGAGAGAAGCACAAAGAGTCAGGCAACAGAGACAATGAAGCAAAGTAACAGCAGCGAAAATGGAAAAGGTCGTGCAATGACTCCAATGTGGCTTCAGAGAATATACAGACATGGACACATGCATAGATTTTAACTGATAAGGTTACTACAGTTACTACAGAGTGTCAACAAATGATTTTTTTACATGGCAGGAACTCAATCATGACAAAAGAACACAGTGTAACAATGTAACACATTGGCTTTTTTAAAGAAAAATAAATGTGTTTCATGATAATAACTGAAGAGAATACAAGCAAGAAGGCAACAAGAAAGCTTCAAAGATCTGTGAATGGAAACATTTTACACCTTCAAATGTTGTGACTAGTGTGTTCTCACTCAAACTGACTCAGTGTGGGAGTTTCACCTACCTGTTGTTGTTGTGGGATGACTTGATGTTCTTGGCAGAAATTATGTTAAGGGACAGGACAGCATCGGCTGCGCTATCATCCACTTCAGCCTTGTTCCTGATACGACCTGGTGAGGCAGATCCACACAACAGTTATAAGACCTTCTTGTGTTGGAATAGCTCTCAATAGAGAAGCTCAGCCAGCAGGCAGTTTGTCCACTAACAGCTGTTTTATCACAGCATCCAGTACCAACACAATCATCCACACTCAAGAGCCCTGTTGGCTTCAGAGTCAGCAGCTGAATGTCTAAAATATGAAATGTAATTATTTGGTCCATCAGCTACAGCTACAGCATGAACTGCTTAAAGTGAGAAGCAGCCTAAAGCCCGACAGATTCATCTTTCCAGACTGAAAATGTCTCAGACAGAACCGAGTGGTGTGTTTTCAGTGTGATCTCACAAAGTCAAATCCCTTTAATGAAGCTCTGTCCTGTCTTTCTCTCTTGTTTTCTACAGAGAGGTATAGCACGACTAGACCCTAAAGGTAGGCTGCTCACCTACAACCAGCTCACGAACATCTTTCCAATGGAGCTCGCTGCCCTTCTCATGGATGAGGGTCACTGTGATCCTCCGCTGGATCCCCTGCAGCAAACATAACAGGAGCTCAAGATCACAGTGAGCACAGCTAGAGCAACATTACGCTTTAAAAGAAGATATTCAACTGTGTACAAAGGAAGCAGTTACCAATGTGTGAATAATAAGAAAAGAACATGTGGATCAATCCTGTACCTGGTGCAGCAGGTAGGTACCGTGGCAGGGCAGGCCTCCACTGTGATCCACGATGGCTGGGATGTACCTGTGCATGGAGGGAGGAAGGTGACACAACATCCCAATTTATAATATTCTTTGTGGAGATAATTTTTATTGTTTCTTTAAAGCTTGTGTGGGAATATAACACTCCAGGTGGATACTCACTCTCCAGTGGGCTCCAGCTCGCTGATCTCAAACCAGACCAGCAGGTCGTACTTGCTGACACAATGACCCAGGTTGGATTTGGTGATGGTGTTCAACTTGGTGGCTGGAACTGGCACACACAGACAGAAGCTCAATGTTATCAAGCGGGAATTTGTCTGAATTTCAGAGAAGATGAATAAAAGTCAGGAGTATTTACTACATGCTTTGGGTGACTAAATGGAGGATGGATATTTAATGTGAAAACACTGCTGACTCTTTATACTGAGCCAGTAATCACAGAGGATAGATACTGGAAGCATACTGAAATGTTAGGAGGAAGTAAACCACAGATTACAACACCAGTGGCAGCACCCTGCTGTCTCACACATCGGGATTATGGTCCTGTTGAAACACAGTTGCATTCGTCTATGCTCAATATGATCGAAAGGAATGTTATTACACTTGAAAACTGCTGTATTTACTCCTTATATGGTGTGAATGATATGTCATTGACCCTGAAGTTGTCTCCTCAGGACAGTTTCTAAGCAACAGGAGGACATCGTGACCGAACTAACCGCACCTGCAGCAGGGTGCAGCACTCATAACCACAGCAGAGCTTTACCGTGCTACCGCCTGCAGCCACAGAGCACTATAAGAGCACAGCACTACTCTAATCACTACAGCACCAGCATCAAATGTCTGGCTCATTAGCTACAACAGAGTCCACTGTACCAACCATGATGCTTGGGGACAATTAGCACAGGGTCACTGGCCACTGGGAGGAAGGGGAAGTGAGAGAGCTGGTCAGCCTCGTCCTCCAGACTGGCCAGAGCAGAGGACGCCAGGGAGTTGGCGTGCTCGGACAGCGTGTCCAGCACTTTGCCGTTCACATAGCCGCTCACGAGGTAGCGGATCAACTCTATCTTACGGGTATGGTCTGGATGTGCGATATTGATGAACGGTGAGAGAGATTGAAGGGCAAAAGAAGAGGAAGGAGGACAGAGTTGGGTAAGAGGATTATATAAATTGTGAGGGAATGATTGAATAAGAGACAAAAAGAAAGAAATCCAAAGGAGGCGAGAAATGACAAGGAAAAAAAGTGGAAGGACACATGAGGCATGCTTATGTAAGAAAAAAATCAACATAAAATTATTGATGGCAAAGAACACATTGATGTGACATGGAAACACTCACCTGGTTTGGACAGAGGCATGGGAATAGGATAGTATTTCCTGGATGGTGTTGGAGGACTGTTGACATAATAAAAATACCTTTTATTTACATATGCATATAAAAATAGACAATGTGATCAGAACACAATTGTTTAATTGTTCTAACAAAATCTGCTGCATTAAATATGAATTATCACTGCATGACTGGATCTGCTGTTTGACCCCCACCAACCTGATCAGGTCCTGGCCATGGAGGTGCAGCGGGTGCTGCTGGTAGTGGCCGAACACTTCAAACACGACGGGCTTGCTCTTGATGTACTCAATAAAAGACTCTGTAACTTCGACAGAAATCTGCTCCAACAGATAAAAAAAAAAAGAAAAAGGGTTTGACAAACTGAGTTGGAATAAAATCGTTGAAGCACAGTTAGTGTGTGTAGGTGCAGATGTGTGTGTGCACTCACATTCTGGACGTGGTAAAAGCCCAGAGGAGCTCCTTTGCCAGTGTTTTTCAGAGGCTCGGTGGAAAAAGCCTCATCGTGACGGTGCAAGAAACTGAGGGAAGAAACATAAATGAATGTCAGCGGGTTGCATTTCTTTTTACACGAGATAACGACAGACAGCTGAAAGTCACACTCCAGGATTTAGCTAGAATTTTGAATCCTCGTTCTGAGTATATATTTAGAGATAAAGCTGAAACGCTGAACTCAAATCAAACGACTTTTAAACCAAAACAGTTTGGTGTAAATTTACAGCAATAACACCATACTTTAGTTAAAAAGCTGATTTTACAGCACTGCATTTTCCACTTAACCCGTCTGCTTCAAACAAATATGAACTACTGTGCAAAAGTCTTCCCTTGTTTAGTTTTTTCCCCAATAAAATGGGAAACGGGTGCAGCAGTTTATTGAAACGTGCAAACATAGATGGAAATTTGGTATATAAGAAACAGAGTTTGTACAATTCTAATGTTCTTTAAAGTCAGTATTTGGCATGACCACCTTTATTCTTCGACACAGCCTGAACTCTTAGGCAAGCATTCTTGTCATTTCTTTAACTAGTTTTCCAGACTTCTTAAAGGACATTCAAAGCTCTTCGTTGGATGTTGCCTTTAGATGATCCCACACTGCGTCATTAAGGTTCTGGGCTCTGTTGAGGCCAAATCCATGACTGATAATGCTCCTTTGTGTGTTTTTGCGGTGGATCGAAATCTGATGGTACTTTTTTGCATTCTTAATTTAATTAGTGTTGACAAGATCTCCCACACCACTGCCTCAAAGTGCTTAAACATACATTTTAAAGTTGGTGTTTTTCTCATGTACCTCAAGTACAATGACTGGACTGAAAATGAGTGGAAAAAACTTTGAAAGACATTTAGAAACCCTTTAGAAGTGTAAAGGAAAGCCGACTCAACTACTGTATTCTCAGGATCGTGCACTCACTTGAATTGGCAGAAGATGTCAGCATACTCAGGCAGGATGCCGCTGGCCTGGAGCACAGTGACACGGAAGGTAAAGACGCTGCCCACCTCCAAGTGGCTTGCCAGATCATCCCCATGACTTAGTTTGGTTTCTCCAATGTTACCCAGCTTGAGGTCTGAAGAAAGCCAGAGTGAAAGGTTAGTAGGCTTGTTGGATGACTTGTTTAAAAAAAAAAAAAACAGACCCTTGACTGCACTTGTGACTCTGCCGTCTCCATTTGACTTCTAAACAAGCACACATTCACGCATGTAATTTATAGAGAGGATTCTGGTGTTCACTCATCAAATAGCTTTCATACACGTTCCTTCACAGGACAAGAAAAACTGCCAAATTTCCATAACAAAACATTTTAAGTCCTCCTTTTTCATTAAACAGGACCATCTGCGCTTAACACTGGGGCTCATAGGTGGAAATTTACGAGTAAAGAGGTGAAAGTCTGGCAGCCTTACCCATGTCATTGATTCTGTTGAGCTCCTCTGAGGGTGTGATGACCTCTGAACTCTGACCCTGACCCTCTACGATGCGCAGCTCTTCCAGGGACAACCCGGAGCGGGTTATGACCTTGGAGGGGAAGTCATTCTGATTGAAACAGAGGAAGACATTAGCATATAGCTGGAGGAGCGACACTGAATCTCCAAACCTAGCTATAGTGTGAGGCATTGGCCATTTAAGGCTAGCCATTTTATTTGACTTGAATACATAGGAATATAATAAAAAATAAGGAACAGCAATGACTTGATGTTTGAACCACAATAATACACACCATCACAGAAAAGGTGCTGCTCCGGGCTTACCTTTTTGAAGTATTCATCATCAAAGGAAATCTTGGCAGTTCCTGACTGCCTCACTCCTGACCCGTAGTCTGGAGCTTCCTCGTCAGCTACAAAGAGAAAAACCCTCCTCTAATCAGGATCTATCTCAGACACAGATGACTTAAACTGTCAACACGGATCAAAAGGAATACACTGAATCTAAGGAATCTTTTCTTTGCCACTGTATCAGTGACTTAAAAAAGCTCTTCAATATGCTGCCATGCTGCTACTGAACATTAAAGCAGTTAAATTTACCATTTAAATAGCCTAAAAATTGAAAACTTCCTATGGCCCAAATACAGGGGCGCTCATATTTAATAAAGAGCAATAAGCGTGCTTTTATCTCCCCCAGTAGGCTCACTCACTAAAGAATCTCATTAATTACTCACCAGCTATAGCCTGGACCCCCACGCGCAGGAAGCCACGCACCTCGCCCTTCTCCGTTACTACGGCAACACGGTGAACCAGAGGTACAGGGTACAGCAGGTTACTCAGGTACACAAAAGCTCTGAGAGCAAAAAGGAGGAGAGAGATATGAAAACCTGAGCGCGGTGCAGTCTGGAAACAGCTGCGGCATTTTTCAGATACAGAAAACGTCAACATCCGATTCACGGTGGCTTTCACTAAACTGCTGATATCTGTTGGATCCCAAAGGAGATCTGAGCAGTGTCACAGACTGTTTTCTGACGTCTCCACAAAACATATACAGACTGACAGCAAATTCAAACACCCTGCGCACAATCGCTTTGAGTGTTTAGCACATATTAATAATTACAATAACATACTGCAAAATATTAGTGACATTTATGTGAGGAGAAGCAAAAAAATAAAATTAAGGACCCAAGAAAAAAAAAACAAGGGGGGGAATATAAACTCAAACATGCTCCGGGGCGCTGAAATCTGCAGCAGCTCAAACCATCTGTTTTATTTTTAAACTGCGTGACACGGTGGTGACGGATCGCCGGGGCTGCGGCGGTAAAGCCTGTAACAGGGTGGTTTATTGTGCTGCGTTATGGCCGTGTTAGTCTCTTACTCACGCACTCACTGTCAGTTTGTTTTGTGGGACTTGATTTGTTTTGCTGTACATCTGACGGCCTACTCTTTTTTTTAAACTGTCTGCTGTCCCAGTGCAGGGAGACTCGAGGCTAAGATGGAGGAAAGATATGAATCTGTAAATTCTCTGAAGTCACAGTGACGCAAGTTAGCCGAGCTTAGTTCAGCTCAGTCTGGCTGCACCGATCTGTCTTCTTCTGAGGCGGGAGAGTCGTTTTTTTTTTTTTTTTTTAAGTAGCCATTATGTTTACAGCACTGAGGCTGCGGCATGGGTGCAACGTGAGCTGCTGCAGCATTTCACAACAATGAATTAAAACAAATCCCAGTGAGCCTGATTGAGTGACAACTACCAACTACTTGTCAGTTAATATGAACTACAATCCATCACATGTACACTGTTATAGCAGACAAGGTTATAAGAACATAATGATGTAATCACAATGTAATAAATAAAAGATATAAAGAGGAAAAAAGATTTAGAGGATTAAAAAAACAACAACATAAGATGACAAATAGCCAATCAGCTTCCACACAGCAAATACATGTATTTCGAACACAGATGGCGGTTAATGCAGTCAGCACTGCGATGGTGGCGGGGAATGAGACATCACGCTGGGAGGATGGATAAAGATGGCGGCTTTTTTTGTGGGACTCTAAATTAAGTCTAAATTAAAAGTGTGACTAAGCATATTACATCGAAAAAGTGCCCAAATTATCTCGAACTGGAAGTCATTTGCGCACATGTGTTTACTCACATTTTAAGCTCCTGATCTTTAATAATAATGTTGGTGCATTTTGTCCCTTTACATCTATTCACTGCACTGCTGCTCGATGCGAAACTATCAACTATCCAAAATCTATTTCTGCATCGTCACAGGGCGTAATCCAGTACATCCTCAGTTTTTCCTATTTTCTTCACTGGTTTCTCTTTGCTCTGTATCTGCATACACGCAAATAAAAAATAAACCAAGCCAACATCAGCTCCAAACTCCTGCCCCAGCCTGTATGTGAACGCCACGGTCACCAACCTTCCCACCAGGATGAACCAGGGGGAGCGGTCGTAGAAGGGGTCCTGGCCATCGCTGAAGATGTCCGAGCCCTCCTCGGTGCCGGCGTCTGAGCTCGTGTCGTCCACGAACGCCTCATCGTCGATCAAGTCAGACATCTCGCTCTGGCGCTCGTCCGCCATCTCCGTGATCTCCGAGTCGGTGGTGGAGAAAGTAGGAGAGGGTGTGCGGTCAGCCAGGTGCTCATTGACGCAACCGTGGAAGATGGGGGAGCTGATGGGGGCGGTAGTTTGGGAAGAGTGGCGAGAACCAAGGATAGGTAAGAGTGGAGCAATAGAGTTAAAACAGCTCAGTGAGCACGGCATCGATGTGACACTTCACTTTCAGAAACAAACATTTCCTTCCTCAAACAACATAAAACACATAGCTGGACACTTTCTCCAGTAGGTAATGTAAACGATTATCAGCTACACAGAATAATGTGAAGAGTTAATGCAAATAAATTTGTAGGATTCAATTCATAGGCAGCAGGTATTAAGCCAACAGTGTGACAGCGGTTTACAGAAACATGACTATTTTAAACCAAAATGAAACGTCACTTTAAAGGATTAACATACAAATCGTCTCACACACGCTGAATGAAAAGAGGATAGAATACAAAAATGCCTCAAATTTCCACATTATCCAAAATCCACAATGCTATTAACAAGTGTTTGCATGAATTACAGGCGGATATCAACATGGGAGTGACATGTGCGAACAGACACAGCAAAATGATACACAGGATTAAAAAAAAAAAAACTACAAAAAAACAACACAGGATTAAAATGTGACATCAAATAAAATAATAAATACAAAAAGGAAAGTTGATATGTGACATGAAATCATATGGGAAAATAAAATCAACAACAAAAAAATAAAAATGAAGGATTTCTGCGAGGAGCAAAACACCAACAGACATAAATCATAAAACACGAGGCCCAAATGTGTGAAAACGCTGGTGCATGTAACTTCAATGGCAGAGGATGAAAGTGAGAAGTGGAACACGAGTGAACGTGATGCACCGTACGCTTCTGTTGGTTCTGCGTTACATACCTCCCCACGAGTTTGAACCAGTGGAAACGGTCATAGAAGGGGTCGTTTCCTGTCAAAGTGCCCTCACAATCCTCCTGGTGCGTGGAGGCCATTTCTCCAGCGCGGTCGTACATCGCTCTCATCTGGTCTAGCCTCTGCCTGCAAATGACAAGCGAGTCATTTTAATGGAAGAGCGATGAGAAAGATAGAGGTCCTAAAAGTCAGAAGGCAGAGACTGCTGGGTGTACAGACGCTGATATCATAGCTCTTTGTGTCTTTTTTGCATTCCTGGTACAGGAAATATGAGAAGAGGCACACAAAAAATAAATAAATTTGCACAAAAGCAGATAGATGCAAACAAAAAAAGGAAAAAGAAAGTTTAAAATACTTAAAATATCTTTTGGTAAATTATTTCTTATACAGGTTAGTTACTCTAAAATTACAGTTAAAATCTGAAGTTAGGGCTTTTATTATTATTTTCATTATTATTGTTGAGAATGGTCTTTCAGTGATAGATACCAGTTTATTAGGTACACCTGTTTAACAGCATTTTAAGAATAACCAATTTGAAAAAAACAACAACAACAAAAAAAAACCCCAATTATGTGTCAAACGTGTCTCAATTGGAGCTTCAGGATTTAAATGTATGTGTTGTAAATAAACTCAGGAATAGTTTAAGAAGGAAAAGTGGAAGCATTACTTGAGTTTTTCAAGGGACCAGTAGTGCGTGGCTCCATTCTTCAGGTCTTGAACCTCTACAGCGACCACGGTGCGAGGGAAAGGTCTCGGGTCACGATCTTTCTCTGGCTCTGGGGGAAGGAGCTCAGGGGGCAGTGGCGAGTATGGTGTGTCTGTCAGCAAGACAAACTGGAACTGGACCTGATGAATGATGGGAAAGGACGAATACAAGGGACTGTTTATATCTTCAGGTAAGTAAATGTTCGAAGGTTGGTTGATATCGTGAAGCTGAAAGATCAGATGAACACCCCTCCACTCCCTTCCTCTTCATGCCCTTTTGATCTCAGCATCTTCTGGACACTAAAGCAATTAATAACATTCGATATAAATCACACACAGATAGAAACCCAAGATAAAATCCTGTCAGCTTATGATGAAAATGGCCTGGAAATGTGACAGATGACTCATTACTGGTATTAATCACAGAGGGCCTAGAAGTGGACACGCATTTAAATCACACTTTTATCCCGGATAAGGGAGGTAAACCAGGCATCAGTTTTATTTAAAGGAGTTTTGACAGGAACATAAAAAAAAAAAAATATCTGTGTGACCTTGAAATAATAATAATAATAATAAAATTTTATTTATATAGCACCTCTCTAGACAGAATCACAAAGTGCTGCACATAAGATAACAAATAATAAAAGGGTAAAACAGACAATATAAACAGAAATTTAACCAAAAACAGTTTTAAAAAGGTGAGTTTTGAGTTGTTTTTTAAAAACAACTACCGAGTCCACAGTTATGAGGGAGAGAGTTCCACAGTCTCAGGGCCACAGTGGCAAAAGCTCTGTCACCCTTAGTTCTCATCTTAGTCTGTTTTATAGCAAGTAAGCCCTGATAAGATGACCTCAGGGACCTGCTAGGGACATAGGGCTGTAGCAGATCGGAGATGTAGATCGGTGACAGTCCATCCAAGGCTCCAAATGTCAAGACCAGGATCTTAAAATGTACTCTAAATTCAACAGGAAGCCAGTGTAGCTGAAATAGCAATGGTGTCACATGTGAATACTTGGAGGATTTTATCAACAGCCTAGTTGCAGCGTTTTGCACAACCTGCAGACGATCCAGAGAACCTTTGCTTAGACACATATACATGCATAGTAATGGAATGGCATTGATATACAGCTTTGTTATCTTAGTAACCATTTAAAGTGCTTTAAAGTAAAAGCCACATCTCTAACCTTGAGGCCGATGTCACTGAGATTCAAACTCGGCCGAGACTTTTAGCAGATACACCAATGTTATCAATTTGAAACTGCTACTCTGCATCGTTCTCGAGCTGTCGCATGCACAAACTTGGGTGTCCAGGTAAGATCAAAAGCAGGAACCTTCTTACAGTGAGGCGACACCTTCTTTAACAAGGAGGGTGCCGCCATTTTTATTTATTTTTTTGCTGGTTCTTTAAAATGTATCAATCACATCCAAAGAACACCAGAATGGTCTACTGCTGGCTGCAAGAACTTCCAGTATCTAAAAAAACTGAAGGCCTGCATCACTTTTAATTTTGTGTTAGCATGCTGCACGCTAATGTGGCCACAATTAGCACTAGCATATAAACATAGAAACATATAAAATAGACAAATAGAATAGCCTTTTATTGTCATTGAACATGTACAACGAAACTGTAGAGGGAAGGGGATGCATAAGAAAAGTCTATGATCACAATACAAGTAATTTCTGAAATGTCAACACCGCTGCATGAAAACATTTTGTACTGAACGAGTCTATCCTCTTTGTGGGCTTTATTGCCAGCCGACAGCTCTCAGATGGCTGTTCCCATCTTGATGAAGCTGTATTATATAAACAGGGCTTCTTGAGAGGAGGGCTTTAAATAAATAAGGAGCTAAAATGGAACTTTTCTTTTTACAGAGCTGAAAAAGAGGCGGGGAAACAGCGTATAGTGTAAGGATGATAATATTTTATTTTAACACCAAGTTATCTAAGCACACTCTGCAAACCCCTAAAATCATGCTAGGAACCTGTAAGTCATTATTATATGGAAAATATTTTATGCAGCAACCTTTAAGTCTAAGATCCTCTGACCCATTAACATCATCAGGCGCTTCCCTTGTGACACTCTCCCAGGCCTGAGGGTGTGTCATGTGGGTTTGTGTTTAGGTGTCAGTGAAATACGTAGAAAATGACAGATTATTGCTATGAGGGTGATTCACTTCAAGGTAAATAAAGAGAAATACCAATTCACTTACTTTCTTCTTCAGTTCCACACTGATGGCATTAGCCTCTTTTAGGTAGACGGCATTTCCCCACAGCTGATCTCGAAGGGAGGTGAACTGATGGTACCTCCACTTCCTGAAGGCCCACTGAGCCAGCTCAAACTCATGCTGAGTCCACGGCACTGTGCGGATACAAAAGACAGAGGGGGCGTTATCAAGATAAATACAGCAGTTATTAAACCTTACAAATCAAATAATCATAAAACCCAAAAGGACCATAGCTTTGATTTAGCCCAGCCACAGGTCTATCCTACTTAGCATTAATGCTTGAAATTCAAGAGGATCTCTCAGTTATAGCATTTTGTCAACTTCACTTTAAAGGTAACATTACTTGTAGGCACTGACTGCAGTATCAACAGTTTCCTTTTGAGGCTCTCAAACAGAATTAATGAAAAAAGTTCCAGAAAAGCATGAAACTTACAAACGTATGCGTCAAGAACCAAAACTAAGAGGTTTCTTGTATGAAACTACAATCTGAGCATAAAGGTTTGGTTTTGTCACAATAAACAGAACCCCTTTAAACATGACAGAGCCTGTATTCACATTAGGTTTCATAATGTGCCACCAAGATGGATGAGATTAAGACTAAATTAATTAATGACCCATCGCTGGTTATTACCAGTCTTTCATCCAGACTTAAAATGATGGAAACCAGCACAGAGGCATGCTCTGAAACCTGAAACAGTGATTTAATGACATTTGTCATCACTGGGCTGAATAAGTATGGTCCTTTAGACTTCATAATGATGAGCATTTCTGACCTGGTCTCCCTTGAAGAAAAAAAAAAAATCTCAATGGATTTTTTTTGGTTAAACAGAGGTTTAGTAAAAGTAATATATAAATTTATGTAAAACGACATATACCATTAGTAGTATGTTTATTGTGCATGGACTAGAGGATGTACTAGTTTTGAGCTAGTTTTCTGTTAATACCTTCAATGGGTAATTAATGTGGCACTATTAAAATACTTGAATCTGAATGAAAGTGATATTATGGATATGTAAATACTATACGCACATCCAAGGAGTTTAGGCTCTGGACACAAAGTGTGGAAGAAAACAGACACAGTTCATTTATACATTTATATAAAAATAAACACACACACCCACACATATATATCTATATATTATATTTTAGCATTACATGTAGTGTGTACAGGAAAAACAATCATCTTCAGGTCTGAAAATGCATACTACACACCTTCCTCTTCCTCCTCCTCCTCCAACTCTTCTTCATCGGGTGTCTCAGCTACCAGTGAGCGAGTCTCCACCTGTTTCTGAAGCTCCTGCAATTTGCTCTCGTAAACCTGGACACCAACACAGGGAAGAGGAGAGAGAACGTGGAAAACTGTCCATCAGCGGCAACAACAGGTGACGCCAACCCAACGAGGGTTTTATTTGTGAAAAACGAGCACTGAAGACTGTGATTATGAAGCCAAATGATGCGCGCTTCTGGATGTGTAATAGCATTAAACTGGTTTATAGTTATTAGATTGTGAGCCCTACCCTTATATTGTGAATTTCTAGATAAATATGTTGCACATAAGCAATTCATGCATCATTACAAAGGAAAAAATATAGATTTTTACTGTCCATGAAACTAAGATATTATTAAATCCAGGACTAAAGAGGTTCAATAAAGTTCTAATTATGTGGATCGCTCAGCTCTTCACCAGTACAACAAAGGAGAAACCATCTCCTTTGTAAGTATGTAAGAGCATAAACTGTGGAATACTTTCTATATTGATCAATGAGGGAAAAAAAGCATCTGAGAGCAGTGGTATGAGGGGAAGCAGAGAGGTGCTGGTAGAAGCTGAGTCAACTGTAATCCAATGAGGGGCGCCATCATCATCATCAGGACAGGCTGTGTTCCCAATGACCTCATCCTGTTTGTTCACAGTCTTCTGAGAAGACAATGCAGCCTTTTCATTTGTCTGCTGAACTCCTACCAGCAAGCTGACGTCTCCTCGTTTAAGGAGTCCGTGGAAATCCAGCATGAAAGTTTCACCGATCAACTCGAAGCTACAGAGTTTATTAGAAGGACACTTTAAGCACCTTTAACCTGACTGTTGCAAATTATTAACCCTGCACGCTGCCTACATGCAGATTCTACTCTTATTTAGGTTTAGTGGTAGTGGAAAACAAATAACAGCAATATGTAACAAACAACTGCACATGGATCATGTCATTTTATTTCATTTCATTCATACCTTGACAATAAAACACATAGTTGTGGTATATCCTTTATGAAAACCAGTGAACAATACTGTTCAATGTTAATGTGCTCTATCAAGGAGCAACACAACTCGGTACACAGCCACAATGAGGCACTTTATGTGGTTGTAGGTTCAAAAAACACAAGATGTACGACACTCAGACACAGAGACCTAGCATACTTATAAATGCTGATTTCAGAGCTGTACACACGGTGGTTCATTTGATGCTGTACACTGTCCAGCTTACCCGGTCACCATCTGCACCAGAGCTTATGTTAAACAACTTTCTTTTAATAGATTCATCAGGGCTGAGGAAATGTAAGCTACTCCATGCAAAGATAGTCAAACATATGAGGGGAAGGCTGGCTGAATATGTCATGTCATTTGGGTTTTTTTGTTACAGCATAGTAAGGCAGAATTTATACTGTCAAAACTTAAGAGCATTAAAAAGAAAATAAATTCAAATCCCAGGTTTAACAATATGATAGTCCTCAAAGGTCTCGCCCGTCCTGCTGTGAGTGTCGCTGTTTGTCTGAAATAATTTGAAGGCCATCTGATATCTAATGTTAATAATTAATGGGGGTTCTTTTAAAGCTAAAAATGCAGCAGACAACAGGCCGATTAAAAAGGTAGGCAAATACGCACACGCTAAAGCACAGAGGCAAAAACACTGATACAGACTACTGAAGTTATTAACATGGGCAACAGATTTCACAGACCATCACACCCATATCTGTCTTGGTTGTGTGAATATGCAGCTAAAAACAAGGCAGTCCTTAAAAAAAACAAAAATCTCATTTGATATGGACATTTCTCCTGAATACCATTATGCAAACATTTCAAGTCTTTGTCCTGCTTCCAACATTTTTAGGGCGAGTCTTTGGGAACCTTGACAACACTCTGTAGGGCATCCATCTGAAACACAGTGAACTCTGTGCTTACTCAATGAGCCACAAACCTAAAATGTAATTTTAACCAGACTGAGTGCTTCATACAGGAAGAAAATGGGAAGCTATTCAGTGAAACTTTGAAATGGATACAATTTGCATTCACGTACAATCGAGGGTGCTCTCTGTGCTTTTCAGCGTAGTGGTTCTTGTCTTTAGTGAACTCCAAAACTCATGGACATGTTTTAAAACCTTTTTTGGACTTGGTCTGCTTTTAAAACATATTTTTAAAAGAACTTAGTATCTTTAAAAATTAGTGCAGTCAATAACAAATTATGCAGCTTATCCGTGAAGTGAGGAAGTGCAAAACACTGTCATGTAAGTAGTTGGTAGCTACATATTTGAAGGTTTTTTTTTGTTTTTGGTTAAACTGTAAAGTAAAAAGAAAGACAGGAAAAAGTTTGTAATCAAGCAAATAAGATGATTACTAAAAAATGTATAAGTCAGTATGTTATTGATAAAAAGTTAGTTTTGGTTAGTTAAGGTATGAAGCTTCCTTTACAAAATTAATCTGCAAACCTGTCCGTAGGCACTGAATTAAAAGGAAGGCAAAGAAAATACTGAATTGCAAAGGCAGAGCAGGATTAATAGAGTTAGAGCATCTAAAAAGGCACTTTAAAAAAAACCCACTTTCTTTATATGTCAGTCTGTTTAAAAAGGCACACGATTGACTGGTGCTTCAAGTTATTCCTCAAGTGGTCTTTTGATTCCAGATCTAGGCCAATGATGCGTTGTAACAAAATGCTTTGAGGTAAACATGATCGTGCCAAAGACAACTGATTCTCCAATCCTACCGTGCAGCTTAACAGTACGTAGATAAAACACTGGGTGTGTTCTGTTCCTAAAGTGGGCACCAACAAAAATGCGTATTGGACACGTCACTATGTTCATGTCACAGTGGCCATTTAAAAAAAAAACAACAAAAAAAAACACAACACTCTACTTTCATCAATACTAAAATGGCAATAATGTAAACTCAGAAATTCGACCGTGAAAGTAATTTGGCAAATCAAAGTGTGATTCATCAACTTGTCACACATGCTGATAAATGAAGAGTAGGCGTGACATGTTAAAAAAAATTATCTGTTGGCTTTGAATCCTTTGAATCCCAGTGACAGTGATGACAATGCACACGATGCACAAAACAAATGATAAAAATGTCATATGATGATACTGATGGTGATAAAATGTCTCTTTTTTTATATATATTTATATATAATACATACAATACTTGGATCAACCAGTAACACCGATCTAGTGCAATAGTCACAGTCACTTTTTGTCAGAGCTGTTGTGATCTGTAATGTGTTTGCCTACTAAAAGTCTGTCAATCTAGTTCCTCACTCCTCAAGTCCCACTCAGACCGTCGTCTCTCTGCTGGCTTTTAGGTTAGGAGCAGACATTTGCCTGCGCATTCGTGGAGGTGGCTGAAAGTTGACTGGATGGTTAGGATGGTCAGTGTGATGGTAATGCTGGTAACCATTGAAGCCGCCATCGGCATACATTGCGCCGTTATAGTGGCATGGCTGTTGGTGGTGGTGAGGCTGGGGATGTGCTGGCTGGTAGTGGCGGGGCTGGTAGAAAGCCTGCGTATACCTCCTGTTGCTTTCAGACTGCTGCAGTGACTCCATGGAGCCCGAGGGACGCTGACGGTGATTAAAGGAGTTGCTGCGGCCTCGTTCGTGCAGCTGCTGATGTTGGTTGTTCCTATAGTTATGCCTGTGACCCTGGTTTAAACCTTGGTCTGAGTCCTTGCTTCTGCGCTGAACTGATGGGCTTTGCAGCGCTGGAGAGACTTGGATAACTGAAGCAGCCATCTTATCCATCTTATCGCTACACTGTACATCTTCTCCAGCTAGGCTTTCTGCCTCCTCTTCCTGTACAGCTTCTTTGGGCACCTTTAACTCTATAACCTGCTCATCTGTAATTATGATATGAGTACCCGGGCTCCACGAGTTACGGTGCTTTGGATTACTTTTGAAGGGGAAGCGTAATTTACGGTCTTCTGGTGGTATAAAGCGATGAGGCCCGGGATGCCGGCGGAGCTGCTTGGAGATCTCTTGTTGCTGTAGATTCTTGAGGCGCAGCTGCTCTTGACGCATCCAGCGCATGTGGCCTCGCTTTAGCGTTGAATCATCTGCCATACTTTGGCCTGTTAGTGAATCTGCATCTTCTTCGTCAGGCTTTTCAGGCACAGGTAGTT
The DNA here is from genome assembly GCF_057381915.1 of Diplotaxodon limnothrissa. Taxonomy (NCBI): domain Eukaryota; kingdom Metazoa; phylum Chordata; class Actinopteri; order Cichliformes; family Cichlidae; genus Diplotaxodon; species Diplotaxodon limnothrissa. The sequence continues at coordinate 6,326,782 of NC_140615.1, read as the reverse complement.
TTCCTTCCTGAGGGCTTGGAGTTCTTGCTTCACAAGTAGAGGGACCTACAATGGGAGGCTTTTCTTGGCCCTCTGGGGTTATGAGCGGTAGGACCTTTTCCATTTTAACCATCTTATTCCTGAGGGCACGGATCTCCTCATCCTTCATGTTATTCTGTTTCTTCACCTCCTGCAGGATGTCCTCGAGTTTATCAATGTGCACTTTTAGTTCGTCCATAACAACTCCTCCGGGTCGAGACCCATTGGTCATGACATCCTCAATGCGCTCGTCACCAACCCCTACAGTGTCCCAAACATCCCGAGCCACCGCCCTCCACGAGTCCCGCTCGTTGGGGTCCTTCTTGCCATAGCTAGCGCAAAGCTCCTTCATCTTTACAATAGCCAAAGCCTCGATTTCCTGCCGTGTGTGACGGAAGTCATTGAGCGCCACTTCGTAGCAGATTTCTTTGACTGCCTGGATCTTCAGGTCAGAGATGGTGACCCACTTAGAGTCCTTGGTGATGCGGCGCCGCTGAGGGATCTGGTACATTTTCACTGGCTCTCTTCTTTTCCCACTGCTGGGTAATCCACACTTTTTCACTATGGTTTGGAGCTTGCTGGGAGGTAGCTTTTCCCTCAGGGAAGTGATCAGTCTCCAGCTCTCTTCGCAAGACCTCTTATCTGAGTCATCCCCACTATCAGAGTCTCCATCCTTAAGAAAACAACACAGGACACAAACCAGATGGGTCCCCCCCAAAAAAAGGAGAAATTACAATGGGAAATCAGGGAGAGGATGAAAAGATGGCTTTTAAAAAAGAAAAAAAGAAAAGAATGAACATATAAATATGCAACAAGGGAACACCAACCACGAGTCAAAGTTATATCAGAAGATTACGTTCTGTCTTAAGCGCAGACAGCATTTCCAAATTCTGGATTTTTAACCAAAAGTGACAATTACACTAATATTAGAAACACTTTGCATACATCATTATTATACAAGATGTATGGCAACATGCAAGATTATTTTTAAAGTTATGCTGAAAATAAAGCTATAGAAACGGGAAAAATTTATTCACAGAAACAGTGGCTTCCATTGACTTTCTTGTCAGTTTTCCCTCTCTAACTTCTCCACCGAAACGGCGCTGTGGATATAAATTCATGTTCAACACAACACTCGCTAAAACTTTTTATATGTCTGAAATGGATGTGTCCTTTTTGGACCTTATTGTTCCCAGTGTTGCATATTGATATTAAAGGTAAAGCATGTCTATCATGATTAGAAAGAAAATATCAATAGATGATAGTTGCTGATTGGAGCACATCTGTACTGTTTTGTGATATTCCTCTTCTTAGTGGAAAATTTTGTGAGCTGGATCCCAAACATGCTACAGCAGCATGCATGTAGATGAATTCTGGAGCTTTCCCCCTTTAGTCCAGAAGGTTTGAGTGGCTTTAGTATTAGTGGTAAGTTAGCAGACAGTGTTCTTGCAGTTGATCAGAAAGCCAGTAGAGAGAGGAGATGCAGAAGTGCGGATAAGTGTTAATCCACTACAAGAAAGTTGTTAGTTGGAGGGGAAAAAAAAAAAAAAAAATGCAGTTTCTCATTTTTTTGGAGACAGCATACATTACAGATCACAACCAGTAGAGATCATTTCGATTGTGTGTATGAGACTGTACGTATCTTTGGGAAGAATTGGACATGTTATGTCCCTGGGAGTCTGAACCCTCTGTGTGTAATTCTGCACATATAAAACCACCAGGATGTGAACGAGGCCCCGTGATTCACTGAGTTAACTGTGAGCAGTGGTAACTGTTGTTCAGTCGTGCCCTCACAGATGCCAAAGAAGTCAATGAGAAACCACATTGTCACTATCTGTCAAAAACTACAGCAGAAATTGTTGTTATCACAATGCATTGTACATATCAGCAACTGCATTGAAGAGATGAAACTCAGGACAAAACAGAGTAAGAAAACTAGAGTAGAAATCTAATCCAAGCAAATCAACAGCCACTTCAGAGTTGACCAGCTCCGGCAAACACTGCAACTTAGTCCACAACCAGTACTGAATGAGTTAAGAAAACATGCTATTAAAATGAACCATGCAAAAGCAGCGTCACTTTTTAACATGTTTTTCGATGCTGATAAATGCTGAATCGGTTTTAAAGGAAATTTGATCTTCATATCAAATCAATTTTAGCTGCAAGTTGCTGTTTTGCAAGATTCAGATCCACTAAAGAAGACACAAGAAAGGGGAAAACAGGGGTTTGGAAAGGGGAAAGCTTTACAGTCTAATTCTTGCTCAATCAAGCTGCTACAGAAAAAATAAATAAATTGTTGAACACAAGAGGACAGCCAGTAAAAGCTTATCCGTCTCAAACCAGAAAAACTTCCATGCAAAAAGAACAGACATGCGCTAGGAGTAAAAGTGTGATTCACACATAAACATCTCAAAGTGTCAGAGCTCGGAGTGAGAATTAGTACTAGTGAGATTTAAAAGGACCAAATGAAACCACCATCCAAAGAAACAAGCTGTCAAATTGTAACTGATCGTAGCTTTGGAGATACTTTTACTTTGAAATCCACGAGAGATAGCCTGAAGTACATCAAAAATCACACAAAATATCCCAAACTAACACGTTCACTCAATAGGCTGCTTCTAGTAGCGATTTCATTAACTTTAACAAAAGGAAGAACTGACATTACAGCTCCTTTTACACCCACTCTGCACTTATTACTAACTGGTTTAAAACATCTTTGATAACAAAAAACAGAGTGAGTTCTTTAAATTCACAAAAGGGGCTTATTTGAACTCACCAGTCGCTGCTGCTCCAGAAGCTGATCGGCTTCTTCCTTCTCTTTTTTGTACAAGATTTCCATCTCAGTGAGTCTACACGGCAGAGTAAAATAAAAGTTTTGAAACACATCAAACAATCCACATTTAATGCCACACAACTACTCGCATATTTAAAATAAATGAACGTCATAGATTGCATACCTTTTCTCCATTTCCTGCTTCATGTCAATGCCCTGTTTCTCCAGGAGTTCTCTCTGAGCAAATGTCCAATCAACGGGCTCCACGGGGGTTTCGGCCGATGGCGTCTTCTCCCTTTCAGCTCTGGCCTGCTCTGGGTGGTTGAACCGGAACACGTGGTTCTTTCCCATAATGATGCGATTGCCTTAGAGAAGGCAGCACAAGCATGAAAGAAATTTCTTAAACGCTACAGGTCATAAATACATTTCATAATTTGGGCATTAAGAAATTAGTTACATCATATCTGCTTACAGACATCACACAAATGTTCACAGTTTGTATAGAAAACTTTCTACACACATACCTGAACGAAGCTGGATCGAGTCCTCAACACGCTTGCCGTTGACGTAGGTCTCCGATCCCTCGCAGGGCACCAGCATGACAATAACTTTAGCAAAAACAAACCAATCGCAAATCAATCATTCTGAATGACTCATCACCATTCAAAAAAAACAAACAAACAAACAAACAAAAAAAAAAACCAAAAAGAAAAACCCACAAATACGTCACCCATTAGATGTAGTCTATATATTTATATACTCGTTTCATCCGTTCAAAAAAAAAAAAAAAAAAAAAAGGTTTCGTTTGTATGTGTTTAGGTGTTTTTAAAATCACACTATAAACATCTTGCTCAACTTAATTTAGCACACATTCAATACAAACACCTCCAAACGCCAGCAGCCAGTATTATGTCTCACCATCTCCATTTGCATTCCTTTCGCTGCGGAAGTAGCAGTGTTCTTCCTTGATATGAGCACCGCTTAAAACAATGTCCTGTCTTCTCTCTGCGTCGGCCTGACCCACTCTGAAACAATCACAGAAGCCAGTTTGAGAGACTGCATACTGCTATACACATGCATTGTCAGCCATTTGTGCAAAAATGTACAGTTAGTGTTTCTGTAAGTTGAAATGTAACAACTGACTCAACAGAAAGAGTCTATACAGGGTACCAACAGGACAAAGAGGTGACATAAACAAAAGCAAAATGTATTCATTAGCAGATTTTAAGCCTGATCATAAAAAGACCCAGTAGTTTTCCAGACAACCTTGCCTGGGAGAGTTGCCAGAACTTTCCAAATCCACTGCGGCAGGGTCATTATTCGGGTTTAGGTTACCTTGTAATTCCGTCTTTGATGTAGTAGAGCAGACACTCAGACATGAGAGGATCCTCATTCAGGTTAACCAGGTGTGGGGTCTACAGATAAACACATGAAGCAGACAGTTTACCACAAAAACATTTCTAGAATTTCGCTGCTTTAATCAACATTCATAAGTGCAGAAACTGCCCCTGATGCTAGGATATTTTCATATCAAACAAATGCTTCTGTCTGCAAATGTAGACAGAAGCGGTCACATCAACACTGTCCTGACAACTATGGAGTCTTATATTTCACAGAACTACTTCAAAAAGGATCCTGCAAGCTATTCCTCCAAAACACCAACCTTTTTAGGTGAGAATACCCCGTTAAAGTCTGCATAGAGATCGCAAGGCTAACCCGTGGAGCAGTGAGTGAAAGGAGAGAAAAGAAATTATGGAAGACAATCGGATGTGAACAAAGGACACACACACACACACACACACACACACACACACACACACACACACACACACACACACACACACACACACAAACTCATGAAGTGATGACGTGTGTTGTTTCAGGCACTAATGACTCTACTGACAAACAAACATAAACATATCTACCAGTTTTTAAGTCACTGCACTATAGCACTGCCTCTACTTGATGGAGTGAAGGGAACATGCCACTGCTTGTAATTTCATAAGGATCTGATAGCACTGAGAGCATCTACAGGAAAAAAAAAAATAAGACTGCAAATGATCCAGCAGAGTAAAAGTACAAAACAATGAGCAGAAAAAGTGTAGATCTGGACCATGCACATAAAATGTCTATTAAAGACTAAACTGTCTAAAGTGGGGCTATTTCTAATGCGGGAAATGTAGTTCTGCCAGCTTATTTGGTTAAACAAACCTTTTTGGTGGCAAAACAATCAAAAGGCTCGTCAAATGGCCCTTCATCGCTAAGCTGAGTATGTGAAGGAAGCAAATAAGAAGTGGAAAGAAAGACAGAATGATAAAGAAAAAAACCCCAGGAAGGGTTCTCATGGAAAAAGACAGTGAGGTAAAGTGAAGTGATGGAGGAAGGATGTGCTTCACCACCAGTGGGAATGTTGACACTGTGCGCTCCCACCCAGTCTGTCATACCTTTTTAGGAGAGAATACACCCAAAGTGCCTCCATCTTCACGGATTGCCACGCCCATCTCTGCAAGCAAAGCCTCCCTGAAATACAGCCAAAAAACATTTGTACACTCAGTGAAAGCATTCGTTATTGGTCTTTTATTCTTGCTGCAACATACACTGTGTGCACTTCTTTTTTCCCCACTAAAGATCGTTTGTGCTGGTAACTCGAAGAGGATGAGAACCGATGGTGTGCAACGTTGGAGTAAGTGATTTGTAGCATGACAACCGGCTGAGAATGGCACCAGTTAGACTCTATGGACAGACGGTAGCATGGTTGATGTCTGAGAGGGGTGTTTGTTCAGCCGAGTGTGACGACAAAGGAGGACAGTGAAATGGACAGAACTAGTGCAGAGATGGAAAAAAAGGTGGGAGAGAAAAGTAAAACAGACAGCACAGAGGGATGAAGAGAGAGAGTAAAGTACTAGGGGAAAACTAAAGGTTTGGTTACAGTTCTTAAGATGTGATATTTGACAGTGTTGAAAATTAATTGTGCTCATAGAGAGAGGGGGATAGATAAATCATGACCAACAAAGAGGGAGAAGACAAGAATATCCTATACAAAAAAAAGGGGGGTAATAGTCACATTTAGCCACACATGCTGAGTAACAAACAAACAAAGCTTCAGAGAGCTAGAATGAGAAGGAACGTGGCCAATCACAGCATCAGGTGGGAGTGAACGTCAAATTGCAGATAATGGATGACAGACATCCCTCTATGTGACGTCTGAGAGGTGTGTCGGGGGAAGTTTCCAATGCTATCAGAGCATTTGACACACAGTTGAGACAGACCGCACACCCCTTTAAGACTGACAGGATGCAATGAGGAAGACTTTAATGCACACGTTGGACAGACACCTTCCCCCTCGGGAAATAAAGATGGAAATGAACAAACACTGTCTGCCTGTACTGACCTCTCCATGCGGATTGCCTCAGTCTTTCGCAGTTTCTCCTCCCAGGTTTCATTGAGCTCAGCAATGATCTTTTCTGATTCCTGAACAAAGGGGAAATTATGAGAAAAACCAAACCGGTGTAATATAAAAGTAACTATTAGCAGTGTATTGGAGGCAGGAACAAGCGCACCAACCTGGATTTGGGAGATTACCTTTGCCTCATCACTGTCAAATGTTTATGTGTAATGTTTATACTTTCCCTTCACAAAATAAACTTGTATATTCAACGTGATTATGACTTATTTTCTTGCGTTTAGATTCCCAAAAATAGTTTCAGCACTGATAGAGAACGCTGTTCCTAACTATTAAAGCCTAAAGCTGATAAGACTGAATCTATTTTGGTCTGATTTCCACCGTATTTGCGTTGGTGCTTGACGTCATTGGATGACAGACGGGACCGGGCACCACGGTTGCCATGGAAACTGCAGCTCCTCATGGCTGTGGATGTTGCAATCTTATGTGCTACCCTATCTACAGAGTGTGAGAGACTGCTGTGAGTGGGAGGCATATAAGGCTCGGTAGCTGCGTGACGACCGATACGCAAGGCAGGGTTTTAATAAAGGCTGTATGTGGCGTAAAATTAAACAGCCATCTTAACGTTAAACAAATATATTGAATAAGTTACAGTTTCTCCCTTTTTATCTTATTTCACGTTACTGTGAATTTCTTGACTTCTAATAAATTTTGTATATTTAATCATAAAAAATAAAGCTGCATCTCTACATTTATATACACTGTGGATAAAATACACTTTTTAACAATTAAAAACAAGCCTGTTGTCCCGTGTGGCATTGAAAAAGTCCGCAATTACTTTATTATTTTTGCCATATTAACCATGAAACCAGCAGTTAAGACCAATAATTGTTTTTTTTTTCTTTTCTTCAAGCCTCTATTGGTTAGAGCAGAGGTGTCAAACATAAGGTCCAGGGGCCAGAATTGGCCCAGCAAAGGCTCCAAAACCGCCCTACTAATAAAGACGTCCCTCAACGATATTCAAACAGAAAATTTTCTGTGATTTAAGAAAAACTTTCGTTTTATAATTACAGGATAGTCTGGGCAGTAACTGAACTTTTGATTTTTTTATTTTACGCATTTATTTCTTACAATTTAAGTCCAGAGTTTTGCTGACAGACTTATTTTCCTACAGTTACATTACTCCTTTATGTAGGAAAACTTAGATATTGTTGAAATTATATTTATTTTTCTTATAATTGCATATCTCAGCAAATAAATACATAGTTGTAAATGTCTTATTCCACTAACAGAAAGAGGAGTTCCACTTAAGATCAAAGCTCTGTATGTGGGCCAGGGTATAAAATGAGATATCTGGGATACACCTTTAAGTGGCCGGAGTAGGAAGATGGCTGCGGGACTTTTAACTTTCCTAACAACAAACAGTCAGTGTGATTTTAAAAGTGCTGCATACACCATTGTCTGCTTTACCTTGAGTCTTTCAATGGCCTCCTCCCCTCCAGGCGTGGACATGATTCGCTCTTGGATGCTGGTGACTGACTGAAGGCCCCCCTGGCTGCACAGCGAGCCAGAAGACGGCGAGGCTGTCAGGGAACCAATAGGGGCTGTGGAGAAATGGCCAGGGCGTTGGTTCTCTGAGGCTATCAAGTATCTATTCTTATTGTTCTGAATGTCTTTGAGGTCTGAGCCAACAACAAGAAAGAGAGAGGGAGAAGGAAGATAACACAGAAAGAGGAGGGATAGGCCAAGAAAGGTTTGAAGGAATAAAACACATAAAAATGGAATAACGAAATACCAAATAGAAAGAAGGAAAGAAAGTAACAGGGGGGGGGGGGGGGGGGGCAGATGGGGAAAGAGAAAGGACAAAGGGGAGGAAAGACCAATGTAAGACACACATTTTACGTTGTAGGGTTTAGACAAACACCCAGCATGATAATCAGCTACAGACAGCAGCAGTTTTCACTCCAGGCAGTTACGCTCCAACTCATCATCTTCCAGAGAAAACGCATTAGATTTCAGCCTTTAATAACCAGTTTAAAGGGCGGCTTTTATGATGGTCACAATTACAGTGGAGAGCAATTAACTCTGAGCTCTTAATTTGTAGTATGTTTGGAAGAAATAGGGAGGTGTCACTTTGTTGCTTCTGTGTATGTGTGAACGAGGGTGAACACACTGTGTGAAAACTGCTATCACGAGTATCGGCTACAGGATGGGAGGGAGATGGAGACTGCAAGAAGGTCCAGCAGGAGGACAGAGGAGAGACGTGGACACATGCTGGCAAAGAAAGTTCAGCCTGGAGTTGATTAGATTAATTCACAGCACACGCGCCATACGCACACAGCATCCGCCATAACAAAAGCCACAGCAGCCTCACTCAAAGGTCAGGTAGCTCATGTCAATATAATGACCTCAAGGGCCTCTGAGGCAACACACAAGTGAGCTCTTTAAGGACCAAACTAAATCAAAGTGATATTAGAAAAGGGTAAATATTCTGGGGGATGATGACTTTCTTGAGATATGGGCTTTTTTTCTCCAAAAACACACCCAACTATAGCTTGAGCTAGTTAACTATTTGCCCTGCACATCAGATGGTGCAGAAACATTTTTAAGGTTAAGATGTTAGGGATGCTTGAGAATACAACAGAAAGCACACTAGCAAACTAGTCACTCTACTAACTACTAAAGTGCACAAAGTTAGTCAAATCTTTACACAAACACCTCTGGTGCCTCTATATAGAAATACAAAAATTAAGCACCTTTCCGTCTGTAGCTCTGAGCCTCAGTTTGAGAACTCAGAAGGGGCATTTTAAAGCTTTGGGCACCGTCACCTGCTGGGGATGATTAGTGAAAGAAAACAAAATAAAAAGCAGAACGAATAACCGGGATTAAAATAAGCTTAAAGAGTGCGAGTCATAGGTAGTGAGACATTATTATGAAACGATGCATTTGCATTTTGAGGCCAGGGAAAACTAAAGGGCTACTCTAAAATGGATCTGAGCCTGTAAGTAGCTGCCTCCCCCCCTGTCATTCTGAAAAACGTAACAAAAAAATAACAATAAAGCGCAAAGCATGCTAACCTACTGCCATGCTTACTCTTGCCAGTTATAAGAACACCTATGGAAACCTTGCATTTCTGGGACTCTATTAAGCTTTTGCTTTTTTTAAAAAAAACAAAGGCACTTACATGCAAAGCTGGTAGCAGATTCAATATACAGGTAATGGGGTTCATAAGCAATGTTAGCTACTATAATTAGGGCAAATAGTGATATACAGTGCAAGTCTACCACACATATACACACATTTGATTCCACTTCCTGGACAATCATCCCCCATAGGATCAACTGAGGGGAAGCAGGAAAAGATGAGAAGGGTCAGAGGTCAGCACCAGTAGAATAGGAGGAACAGATATTTTTTATGTTGTTTTTTTTGGGGGGGCTGGATAAACAATAACAAAGCTGAGAAGAAACGTCACGATATGTTTTGCTAAGTGCTACGCTATTAGACGTGATCTATGCAGGCATTAGCAAGTAGTCAGGTTATTCATCACTTCAGCTATTAGAAGTCATTAATGGGTATATTATGTATCTAATTGACAAGGCTATGAGCCATTACTCCTGCATATAGCAAATGATATTTTAGTGCAGTTTTGAGTGACTACATGTGTTGTCAAACAATCAGTCAAACACATACAACCTTAAATATACTACATATTTGACGTTCTATACATGACTGCACTGAGGCATAATAAACCTTTATTGAGGTAAACTTGTTAAAAGCTGCTTCATTCTTTGTTTTTAGTGATGTACCAGCCACAAGTACAAGCACTGAGATGAAAACGTTAGATGGCTGAGAGTAACGAGACAGTAATGAAGATAGAAGACGTTGCCAGTTTGTGGTGGGCCCTGACAGAGAAGGTCACTGGCTGCAGATACGACCAGCTGAGACAGCATAAAACTCACTGTCCAGAATGTCTCCCAGGCCCTGGGCACGGAGCAGTTCCTTCAGCCGGGCCACTTCATCCTTCAGATCGCGCACCAGCTTATTGTTGGGATCCTCATTGATGACAGCATTGCATTTGATGTTCTTGGCGCGGTCAGCATAGCTAAAAACATAATAAAACAAATAATTTTAAGTGTAATTCAAACAATCACAATCACAATCTTCCTCCAGGACAGAAAGCTTACCGCAGAGTGCTGAGGGTTTCATCGTAGTTTATGTCTGCAGGACTGAGGGCAGCTACCATGGCTGTTCTGGAGTTCCCACCTGATAAAAGATCAGTAGAGATGTCAGATAAGCATTGAGGACCAAACATGACCAAAGGCACATAGAATTTCTATGAAAATACAACACTTTTTAAAAGCTCGTCAAATGAAATACATTTTTTGTGTAATCAAGAGCTTCATTAGACTAAATCTAAGATACACTGCGCACTTTTTGTGACACGTCTGGACCAAGGAGGTGAGCCAACTATGCTCTTCTTAAAACTTCCTGAGTGCAATGTAGACTATTTCAAGTCTTTTCTTTTTTCAATCCTGACAGCATATTCCATTATGCAAATGGCTCAATTTCTCTGGCTTTTCATACGTAATTTACTGGCAAACCACTATTGTCACATAGTAACGTCAATTAATCAAGTGATACTAATATCCATACCGAGGTTCTCCCTCAGCAGCCATGTCAGAACAGAGTCCCTGTATGGGATGAAATCACTCTTCTTCTTCTTCTTGCTCTGCGGTAAGCAAAAAATAAATAAATCAATATATGAGTAAAAATGAGCTGATGTAATGATGTACAAATTATGGAAACGACTGGAGGCTGTGCAATATTATGTTGTAATAGAAAAAAAAAAAGATCCTTATGTGTAAGGGTCAATATGTCAGGTAAAATGAGGAGAGAGTTAATTTGACATGCATTTGCTCTTGTGCACGGATTGAGGGTTTAAGGTTTAAAGTGATAAAACTGATAACAGCTAAATATCTGCAACTTCATTGCTGCACATGACCAAAGGCTGTCAAATCTGTCTCATGGGATGAATGACAGGTTAGTGGTTTAGCTGTGAAAGGGTTTACCTTGCTGGTACAATTATCCTGTGCAAGTAAGCATTACAAGGACAAGAGAAGAGAGAACAGAAGGGCAGACATTACAGCATGCCAGGCTACAAACATGAATTCCTTTTGAAGGTAGGGTCAAGTTGTAGAGGATAAGAGAACGACTGCAAAGAAGGAGGAGGAGAGAAATAAAGGAAATAAAATCAAGTGTAAGACTCACCACTTCAGCCAAGGCAGAGATAACCTTTCCTAACGTGGTGAGAGACTTGTTGATGTTTGCTCCCTCCTGCAAGCACAGACAAAAAACAAAAACAGAATAAAATTACACAGATTTCCAGGTTGTACAAGCCATTTTTTTTAATGTGATTCCAAGGTGTTTGGGAAGATCGGAGTCTTACCTTTAGCCTGGTACCTTTAGCTCCAGTTGAATCTGCTCGCTCACTGCCTGCCAAGTCTACCAGACTAATTTTACTGACCTAAAGGGAGGGAGTAAATGCATTAGATGCATCAGGCCTATAATAATGTGCATTTAATAGGGTGGGTAGAGAAAATAAATAAATAAAATACAGCTCTTAGCTTCACCAATGCCAAATCTAAATTTCTGCATAATGTTGACCACATCAGAAAAAAAGATAGGAGCACAGTGCAGCACTTGGATGATGTACAGACTCCTCATACCAAAGCTACTGCATGACACAGGTTAGCATCTTATGAACAGCCTGGACACAGTAATGAGCTGAGCATCAGCGACAAAGCACGCACTATAAAACTTGACCAGCTCTGGTGAGGTGAAGAAATAGCTCTGTCAGTGTAATCTATTACAAAAGATCTGTTCCATTACTGCAACAGAAACAGCACTGCTGGAGGTATGACGTACAAAATGAAAGCTCCACTTTCACTTTATTTATAGTTTTTATGTCAAGGAAAACGTATGCCTGGTGCTCCCGAGCCAAGCAGCAGATTCACACAAATCACATTAGAAAATAATTTATAAAGGAAATCAATGCTAAATGCAAAACTTTTTTGCATTTAGCATTTTTGCATTTAGAAAACAGAGACAAATTCCAGTTTAATGGTTTAAATCCCACCATAAAAATCTGCAGAATGAATTGTTGAACACATTCAAAGCATTTGGGGGCATTCCTGTCAAGTGAGATGGAGCAAGGGTGTAAAATCTAACAGAGTGGCCACATACAATAGGCATTGTTTTCAGTAACACAGCGGTCTTTGTTCCTCCACAGTCTGAGGAAATTCTAAAAGTCAAATCTAAAATGGCTCTCTCTCTTCTTTTTTCCCCCTGCCTCCTGTGACCACTAACTTCAGGAGACTAAAGGACCAAAGAAAGCTTTTAACCCATTTTTCAGTCTAAATAAAACAGCATAAAGAAATTCATCTCTAACAAACACAAGGAAGGAACTTTAAGGGGCGATCGTGGCTCAAGAGTTGGGAGTTCGCCTTGTAATCGGAAGGTTGCCGGTTCGAGCCCCAGCTTGGACAGTCTCGGTCGTTGTGTCCTTGGGCAAGACACTTCACCTGTTGCCTACTGGTGGTGGTCAGAGGGCCTGGTGGCGCCAGTGTCCGGCAGCCTCGCCTCTGTCAGTGCGCCCCAGGGTGGCTGTGGCTACAATGTAGCTTACCATCACCAGTGTGTGAATGTGTGTGAATGGGTGGATGACTGGATATGTAAAGCGCTTTGGGGTCCTTAGGGACTAGAAAAGCGCTATATAAATACAGGCCATTTACCATTTTACCATTTGAGTGTGAATGTTTTCCAACTAATTATAAACAAAGAGGGCGACTGTTTTCCTGCTCTGACCTTTTCTGTGGAGAGGTCCGTCTCGCTGTCGTGTTTCCTCTGAGTGAAGACAATGGTGAAAACAGCATGGGACCTGCTGCTTGTCTCGTTCATGTTGGTGGCAGCCACAGTTCTGGAGTTTAGCACATATGGGCACAGTTAGGAAATAAACAGTATGATTTCTGAGCACCTTAATAACCACACAATATTCTTTTAAAGGAAAATTAATTCCTAATTCTTAGTCTTGGCTATTACTAGCGCTATCATCAGTGGGTTTTACACCTATTAGAGTGAAGTAAATCTAAAGGATTACTTTGTGCGGCGGAGGTGGATAATAACGCGAGGACGCCAAACACAAACACATGAGGAGTGCTTAGAGGGATAGTCACAGGGGAGATATGGGCTTTACGTGGCATGTTCTAGAAATAAGCCTTCTAAGTCAGCACAGTGAGATTATGGCAGGGTTCACTCCTCCTCACACGAGCCCTCGTGCACGCGCACATTTCATTGAAAAATACTCATTACCTGCCAGGTCAAGCTTGACATGCGGTTATATTTTAAAAAAAAAATAAAATAAAAAATTAAGGTGGTAACACAGTGAAGGCTGAGCTGTCTTGCTGTTTAACAATTCAACCCTTGCAAATGAGTCATACAAGAACATTTCCTCAATCAAAGCTAATTTTTATCTTTTATCAACCTGACTGACCGTTGATTATCAGATCACCACAGCTGTCGCCACAACTTTAGCCCCTCCCGCTCCTTCCTGTGATCTCAGCATGATCTCAGGGCTTAGCTCACCTGGCCTTGTTGCCAGCATCCATCAGGTCAGCGATGTCTGTGTAGGAGGTGACAGCTAGCTTGGACAGATCCTCTACATAGGGACCCAACAGCGGGTGTTCTCGGACTCGTAGGTTCCCTTTGTTCTTGGGGTTGAGCAAATCTCGGACGCGCTCGCAGTAGATCTCCATGTAACTGACCTGGAAACAATTTCAGAAGTACAGAGAGTAATTTCAGGTGCTCCAGGTTGAATATATTAAGCTAATATTGTGCAGCTCTGTACAAAGAATATATATTAATGTCACTATTGATATATATAAGAGGAGGTATTTGCATGCATATATTAAGGTCAGAGAACATAAGATATACTTTATTTATCCCAGATTTGGGAAATTATCCGGATCACAATCGCACCTCAACTTCACAGTCACACTTTTGTTTTCCCAATTTTACTGGCAGAGATTTGCAAAGAAAACCATGCAGTATGTGACTGAAGTCTGGGAAATGCTCAGGAAAGAGCAGCGAACACAAAAAGTTGGGGGCAGAGGTGAACCATGAGGACTACAGATACCAAAGAAGAATGATACTCACCTCTACTGAGTAGGAGAGCTCCTCTTTGTTGCCGTCCTCATTGATCTTCTCAAACAGATCTTCACACAGCTGAGTGGCAAAGAAAAAAAGCATTTTAGTTCAAATGACGGCATCCGCAGATATAAAAGAGGCGATAAATAGGTGTGAGATCTGTGGGCTTCTTATAAAGCAAACATTTAAATAGTTATAGCCTGAAAACCTAAAATTGTAAACTTTGGCCAAATGTCATTCACTTTCCACACCGCTCTAAATTGCTTTCAGTGTGGTTGCAGCTTAAAGGACTTAAAGTTGTTTCAGTTCTTCTATTTTAGACTGTTTAAATATTCTGAAAGGTGAATTTAGAAACTTTCTATCCATTAGATCTGACAATCTGATCAAAGGAGGGGAAAGAGCCAGATCAAAGCTTTGGGAGAGGACACCTTTGTCATTACATACATTATTTAAGTGTATAAAAAAAATCTGTTATGCATATATTTTTCAGGCTTTTCATCATAAACAAGGCACTACGTGTAATATTTCCAGAGCTCTGATGGTCTAAGATGTGTACAGAATTAGTAGATTAAATGGACTCAGCAGTTTGCGAGTTGTACTATACATTCAAGGCTCTAAATGAGCAGGAATAGTAAACAGACTACAAGACAAGGGATTGCATTATTTGTCTTAGTCTCTGCAGTGCAGTGAATGGTGAATGAGGTTTTGTTGAACAAACCATGGGAATGATTCCTTCCTGCCCCTCCTCCTGCTTGCCCATCATGGTGTAGGATTTGCCAGCTCCTGTCTGGCCATAAGCAAAGATGCAGACGTTATAACCCTCAAAAGCATGCTGCAGCATTTCCTTTCCAATGTCATTGTACACAAGGTTCTGTGAGGCAAAGCAGGGGTCATCGGGCTGCAATAAAAAGAGAAAAATATATTTAAATATATGTAGCATCACAATAAGATTTGCATATTTTCTTTGCTTTTAGTGATTAGAGTTAAAACTCACAGAGGTATGAGACCAATAGGAGTAATCAAAACTGAAGGTCTTTGCTGGTTCCTTTGGGGCTTTGGGGTTGAGGATAGCTGTGGAGGAGGAACAAAATTAGTAATGGGGTTGATATTTTCTAGATTGAAAGTTGAAGTGACACAAAAACTACTCGCATGTTCTGTTATTTTAAAAAGCTGCCTTTAGTTAGTTTATGATGTCTTCTACAGAATTCTTTAGTTGTGTTTCTTCAACCAAAAGCAGCTTCTGTGCTCAATAATATATATAACCATGCATTCCTCATGTTTTCCCCTCATGTCTTTCCTACATTTCTTTTTAAAGTAAATAAATAAACAAAGACTGTAAATTTAAATTGGAGTTACTAAATAGACCCAAATGATAAGATATATATATATATATGTGATCCTGGTTGGCAAATAGCAGCTACCTCAGGTTCCTGTTCCTCAATTAGAGAGATATTTTTGGCAATGCAAGTCACATGAAACAGTGGCAGACTACGAGATGCTGGCTTCTTTTTTTTTTGAGAACTGCAACTGTTGCAGCAAGCTCTGCCACATATGGTTTATCCTTAACCAGTGTTTTAATCATCATCATTAAGATTGACATCATTACAAAATGACAGTTTGAATGAAAAACACCAGCCTACTTCAATCACACCACTTCACCTGCTCTCGCTCAACACTACTCAGCCATTCCCCGTCGCCACATGGACAGTTTTTAATGAACAGAAATCTGCTGCCATGCCTGGCATGTCACACTCCTCAACCATGCTGGTTGGTACTGCCGGTGACAAGTGCACTAGATTTCACACTGGATATGTGACAGGCAGAAAGCGGGATGTTAATTTACTATAAGATAACCACAGAAATCACTCCTCTTAGACAAACTAAACTTTAGGGATTAGAGTTGTTTTGTGCCATGGCTGCAGCAAGAGACTTTGCTCAGGCCAGGCAGACAAATGCATACCACCACCTTTAGAAGTGAGGAGGAAGTGGGAGAGGAAGGAGTGAGAAAGAGGCTAGTGAAAGAAGGGTTTGGAGAGACTAAAATAATGCGAGTGCTCAAGGCCCTAGCAACAGTCCAAACAGATCAACAACAGAAACCGAAGGCAGGACAAAAGGGAAAAAACTATCTGCGCCTTAGTAAGAATGCTACAGTCTGTGAGCGTAAGTATTTAGAGCATTTTCAATCTTTCCAGGGAAGTCTGCAGAAGCAGTCACAAAGGAATAATTAGCGTTGTGTGATGCCCTGTGCTAATGGGCAAATTAAAGCCAGGTTTGGCTCCTCAACATGACGGTGCTTGAGAGGCTTTTGCATCAAGATGTCGCCAGCAGAGTGCCTTGTGTGCTCAGAGGATTTCAGCGCGCTTATCAATAATGCAGGAGATCTGGAGAGTCGGGGATAGCATATCGTCCTCCATGGGTCACAGGCTGACAGAAAAGCACAGCATGTCCTCAGAAACCAGAACACTAACTGCTTCATGCTAAAACTATGATGATTAAAGCAGCAGCTATTTCACTGAAGCTCATATAGATTCATGCAAAAATAATCCATTTGACTGTGCACTCTACAATCTTTGAACAGGTTAAGGTGCGCAGGCAGAGTAGCAGCTTCCATATTGGGCACTGGAAGAGGATACAGCGAGACAGGCTGCTAAATAAATCCCAATTTCAACTTTGACCTGCCTCCAAAGGGAAATTGGAGACTGGGGATGAAGAAATGAAGGGGGATTTAGGTTACCAGTGCCCTTATTCGCCTTTCCTGGAACAATCTACAGTGGCTATTAATGAGAAAGCAGCCTAAGCTCTGATTCAGTGTCAATGAGGCAACTAAGCATTAAAAACAGAAACATGATGAGAGAGTTCCACATGTGGGGGAATTTAGACAGCGATATTCCTATTATAGGACAGAAGTCTGATGGTGACAAACTCTACCATACAGGGAATCAGCATTAAACAAGCTTTTTAATCTTGGACTCTCTCAATCTTCCCAAGTTCAATCTTGGACAAGACACTACATGGTAGCAACTACTAGGAGATTGATCAGCTCCTTAATATGAATCATGCTCATGTAGTACAATTATCTCATTCAATAGCTCACAACATTGCTCCCAGAAAGGAGAGCTGGTTCACCCATGTGGTGTCATCAGTGTGTCATAAGAGTGGGTCTCTTCTGTAAGAGCCTGTAAAGGTGTTCTGAGGTCAAGATACCCACACCTTCAAAAATGGGGCTCTAACTAGTGCTGCATCTGCACATAAAGGATACCAATGGCAACGGTTACATATTCACAGTCTGGCTTTTATTTACACATTGTGTTGAAAGAAGTAAAAAGAAAAAAAACCCCACACCACTCTAATATTTGTTCATGATATTGGTTTGATACTGACTGAAATAGCTGGGTTGGGTGTCTGTGGTACTGTGACAACAGGGAGCCATCTATTTTATTCAAATATAAGTTATTCTATGTTTGGTTTGCTGTGCTGTGTGTGACCAGGGGTGCACTAGGTCCTAGAAAGAGAGCTTACACAGCATGGAGGAAGCTAACAGCAAACTATTTGGAGTTCAAGATATTTCATGCTTGCTACGCCAACAAGTTTGATTTGTTTTTTGTTGCTTTGCAGCAGTTTGTGAATTTATGTTAGCAAATGGTGTTTGCTAATGGTGCTTTTGCTAGCTAGCCAGGTAGCACTGGAGTCTATTAACAGCTGGGAGGCTCTGTGCTACATTCAAGAACAGCTAAGACAGATGGAGGAAAAAGAACAAGTCCAATGGGCACCGAAATAAGCTGTGCCCATTGTTTAGAAGATTTCCTGTTTAAAAAAATAAAAATAAAATAGCAGTTTTGTTTGTGCGTCTTCTTTGCGTGCTCACATTTCAGGCTGTTCCTCTGCACACAGTGTGGTGGCATGCTGCAATACCGAGAACTAAAAAAATCTGTTTTGTTTAAATTGGTTGAATGAATAAAGCAGAGTCCGATTGTGAGGGTACAGGGAACCAAGAGAGACAAAGATCAGTGCTACTCAAGCATAACAGGTGTTTTGTCCGATGCCACAGAGATTTAAGGATCAAATTAATAAATCCAAATTGAGATTTATTGGTTGTATTTTTAAGTTAGACTTCTCTGCTTTGGACACATTAACACTAACAATAGCACATATCCCAATTTTGTTTAAAAATAAGTGGAAATTAAAAAGTGGCATTATGTCTAACTGAAAAGCATAACAGGAAACCTTTTAAGGACTGAATGACTTTATTTCCTGTGACAATTATTTTTGATTTTTGTTAACCGAGTGGAAGAGTGGACTGCAAATTATTCTGGTTATGTGGTTTTATTTCATTTGTCATTATTATAATGACTAGCACAAACGCAGGCCTGTGGGTCTCGTTTGCTTCGCTCAGGCATAAAAACACAGACATGTGTGTAATTTTATCGTGCCATTCTTTTTATGTTCATTATCACGGTGTATATTAAGAAACTTGCTGTTCATAAACACCAAACAAATGATTTTTTATTTTAAATATATTGTTCTACTTCTTTGCAGACTACTTATTAACAGTTTAAGACAAGCTAATCAGCTACAGGCACTATTAGTTACAGTTTGTTGAAAATGTATGCATATCTGTAAACAAGAACACATTCCAGTGATCCCAAAGTGCCACTGTACTAAAAATTGTTTAGCAACATTTATTTAGAAATAACAATGAACACATATACATAATGTAGACATAATGGCACATTTGTTTTGAGATCAGCTACTATACATAATATATATGAAATTTATAATAATCTGAGTCTTAAAAATAAAATAATCCCCAAAAACTATATAGATGTAGTTGTGCTTTAATCCAATCAGAAAACGTCCAGCAGCAAAAACTTTCCATGCCTGAATATTCTACATATTCTTTTCATACCACACTTCTGTGTTAATTGTTTTTCCAAAACGAAAGGCAACAATTCTTAAATTGTGTGGATTTATCATTCTCTCCTTTCTTCTCACAATCAGGAGTACAACCTATACATTTAACATCAATATTTGATTGATAGCTGCAATCAATCAGGATGTGACTGTGGAAAATACGCAAAGTCGTGGTACTTGTATCTACCAGGAGTAGAAAGGTTGGGCTGGTGTGTCACATGCATGTGTCAAATTGTTGCATTTGACGGGCAGAATGTGGAGAGTTTTATCCTCACCATCTGATATATATCTGATCAGTCAATCACAAAACAGTGCCCTTACACTCTAGCATGACATGCCTACACCTGCACATCTCATAAAGCACATGAACAGGGATTCACACTTAGTAAAAGTCACAAGTCCTGACTGAAATAAATAATACTTATAGTACCCCCCACTTAATATTCAGCCACAGTCACATCCTGAACTTGAAATGGCAAACGCATCCTGCTGCCTCATAAGCAACGTCATCATTCCGTCTTTTTCATCCATGGCAACAGGTATAGGACCAGATTCTGGTTGCCATAACAACTCAAACTGGGCACAGACGTGGAGGATGCAGCACATCTCGTCCTCTTTTCTCTCGTCTCGAGCGTTCGCCGTTATTGCCCTCGCAAACTATTTAGACATTCTTAAAATTCAAGTTTATGGATAATTACAGTCATTTATCAAACACTGATTTCCAGGTTTAAATCCTTTGCACATCTTAACAACCAACATGAGGGCGGCACTGCAGACTTTAGGCCACTTATAATGTCAGGCTCAATAAGGCACTGTTTACCATCCCGCCGTCGGTAAGCACTAAACATCCATTACATTAACAGATGACATGCAAATCTACACATATGAGGTACTCAAAAGGAGTCAAAATTCTCTTAAGACTGAGAAACGTAGACAAACAAAAGCTATTGTGTGGCACATTCATCTGTTTGCTCTTCCGAAATGCTACGGTTTTACATTTTCAGCTCCTAGGAATTTAGGATTGATAGGATGCAAGCCCTCCACAAGCCCTCAGGGTGAACAGCAGTTAACTAACCACATCCTGACATCAACCTCAGCTGGTTGTTGCCAGCAGACATTTTGTGCTACAGTGCTCAATATGGGGTCTATAATCCAACCAGGAAAGAAAAAAAGCCCTCAGTAATTAGGTTGTTAGGAGGTCTCCAAGCACCAGATGGAGACTAAAAGCTAGCCCTTTTCACCTGACGCTAACAGCCAGAGTCTAAAATGGCTGAACAAAATCGACCTCTCTCTCTTCCAGTAACCCTCTAAGGATACGCCGACTGCTAAGTGAAGCTGATCGATGACTATCTGGGATCACAGGAAGGGGGTGAAGACATTAGGGTGAATGCATATGGAAACTTTGAAAGAGAAACAAATGGGTGAAGTTAAAGGAACCCAGAGAATATCTGTGCACAGCTGGAATGACAACACGTGCTTCTTTGAACAAGACAGGAATTTAAATAGCATCCCTGGGGTCTCTGTGTGCATATCCAAGCGCATCTGTGTGATGGTAAATGGTAAATGGCCTGTATTTATATAGCGCTTTACTAGTCCCTAAGGACCCCAAAGCGCTTTACATATCCAGTCATCCACCCATTCACACACACATTCACACACTGGTGATGGCAAGCTACATTGTAGCCACAGCCACCCTGGGGCGCACTGACAGAGGCGAGGCTGCCGGACACTGGCGCCATTTGTAATAGCAGCTGAGAGAAACATTTAAAATTCAGCGTACAGCATTAGCGCCCAGCTTCTTACTTATTATTAAATATTGAAGGCCATAGTAATCATTTTTAAATGGATTGCAATTCACCGTCACTGGATGTTTTTATTTCTAGAGATTACATCTAGGTGCCCAAAACAATAATGGAACCTCACCAAAACAAACCCCATGTCAGAAAATAATTTTCTGCTTTGGTAGAGCTCTGGGTCTAGAATGATTTTCTTCTCTGCTAGTTAATATGTAAAATACAAGATGGAAGCAAGTCAATTAAAAATTGTTGTTTCAATAATGGAATTTCTCCCAATAACATAATCTGATAATGTGGATCATGGTGCTGATTAGAAATGCCGCTTAAAACCTAATCTCTGTCTCCCTCTCCCCCTCTGCCATCTAAAAAACAAACAACCCCCCCAAGAAACACCCTGCATTGGTATAAAAAGCCAGAGAGACAGAGAGGGTAAACTAAAACATTACAGCAACAAAGTCTGACAGTGAAACTGCTGCATCCTCTACGTCCACAGCTGGTATGTTTTACACAGATGCAGCCAGCACTGAATTGAGATCAGAGCAGAGGAACTTTATTGATCCCAGAGGGAAACTGAGTTGTTATAGCAACATACAACACACAGTTTTGGGTTTGTTTGTTTTTTTTGCATCATTCCTGGTGAGCTCTGCTGTCGCTTCCTTCCCTGTTCCAGTCCACTTTTCAATCAATCAACATTTGATCGATGCAAAGCATCACACGTTGCTCGACGCGCTGCACAGAAGCATGTTAGCCTTGGCTGAAAACTCGCCTTCACAGGCAAATACATACACAAACGGATGAAATGGCAAATCCACAAATTAAGCATTCAGCTGTGCTCACACTGGAAGAGATTCATTTGTCATACATCACTTTGAAGCTGACGGCTGGTCGCTTGCACACACCCCAAGCTCTGGTTGCCTAGGTGACCCTCTATTGTACTACCAGGTCATATGTCAATTAGCGGTAATCTTCGCTTTCATTGGTAGTTGCTTCAGTTGCTTACCGGGAATTTGAGAAAACTTTTACCTGAGTCCGGCCTACTTCCCATTGCCTGCAGTTATGACACATGAAGAGCAGAGTATCATTCATTTTCTATACAGAAGACTTGAGGGAAAAGGTAAGTATAATCACTTAAAAGATTAAATCTCCATTTAAGGTCACCGTTGTCAAGTGACACTTCAACGTCTGGTTCTTGCAGTATGGATAAGAATCACAGCTGCTTCATGCTACAACACAATTATTCCTTTTGGTAAAAAGTGTGAGGTATTGTATGAGAAATAGAAAATGTTGTGTACACTTATTTCAAACTACAGCCTCCCACCTGTGTCAGTTTGTGGATGAATGGTGAAGCGAAACAGCTGTTGACATGAACCAACGATGTGAGCAGTGCCACAGTAACGCTAATATAGCTGTTCACTCAAGTAGCAAGACTCAAGTTTGGATGAGGTACATGCTGAGCTGGCCACAGAAATTCTCTGCGTGTTGCATCCAGTGTATTTAGGAGAGTGTGTTTGATGGCTTGGTTACCAGGGCTGCGGCACAGGTGACAGAGTTGTCGCTGGATGCGGCTTAAAGCTGAGGGCTAAAAGTAGTGTCTGAGCACTGCAGCGCACATTTGCAAACAGCTGAGCTTGTCGCAGCCACAACACAGCACATACAACATCTCCAAAATAGAAACTTACACCTTGATTACCCCCTTTGGATACAGTGACGTTCATGTAAGGTCAGGGTGGGTTGCCAGGTGGCCTTTAATTAAAAAAAATATCGACACAGCAAATCAATATGCCTCTGTTAAATACTTCTGCCAGAAAAAAAAATACGTAACTTTCCAAGCAGCGAGCTGAGTTTTTCTTACAAGGAGACATGACCCTTTAAAACAATCTATATCACGGTCACTGACTCAGACAAACTACAACAAACTTTCTATTCATGAAAGAATCACACATTTTCATTTGATCAGATGAGTGTACTTCAGAGGCACTGCTGGAACTTTAAAGGAAGGCACTAAATGCATCTCAGCTTCTACTAAGAAGTCCGATCACGTCATTCTTCTGCTGGGTGAGAGGAGAGAGGAAAAAAAGCACAGGAAGACACTTGAACAAAGCACTGAATGCAGGGTATTGCATGCAGGGTTTGAGCCTGCAAAACACATTAGGTAATCTGTTATGACAAGGCTCTATGCGCCGAGTCCCCTCTGTGACAATGACCCTTTTCACACTGCCCTATCCCCCCCCTCTCTTTTTTTAGGGAAGAAAAAGCATTCAGAAAAATATATACTCTCAGTGTTTTCATTGGAAAGTGACTGAAGTTGGCTTAAAAGCAAATGTAAAACAACAGCGCTCCATTCAAAAGCATGTTTTATTTAACTGATGCTCTAAAAGTCAAGCTTTAAATGCATTCAATACATGCGCCTAGGTTATCTGATGAAATATGGTCTGAGCAGGAAATCAGTGTTTGCATGTAGTGCAAAAAAAAAAAAAAAAAAAAAGCCCCTGTTTACTTTCTGTTTCTGAGCTATCACATATAAATCCCACCACCTACCAACTTAAGAGGATTTCTTTAAAGCATTTTGAGTGATAGAGAGAAAAGAGAGGCAGTCTAGTAGGAGTATGCTTTTTTCCCCCTTAATATGCATATATGTATGTGGTAACAGGCTTTCTCTTAATTCCTCGCCCCAATTTAGGATACTGGGTTTCTTGTTAGCATGGTGAGAAATAAGAAATCGCTGAAAATCTTGAATCAATACATTTTTAACAAAAGTTGTTCCAAAGGGAAACAAAAAAGCCCCACATGCGTAACCTGATCATAGGTGGAGTTGCCTGTTTAGCTAGAAAGCAGTGGGAGAAGCGCAGCCCTGGCTGGCCCATGTGCCAGCTGTTCCAGCTCTGACGACTGTCTATTTATACAGCAGCAGATGGCAGTTAGTGCCTAGCATGCCGACAGACTGTCAGTGACAGGAAGGAATGGACAGATTTCAGCCGCCCAACCTTTCCGCTGAACTTGTAGCCAAACCATACATTGCTCTGAGCCCACAGACACTGATAGCTGGCGAGTGCTCCAACTACCTCTTGATATTAGCAGCTTATGTGGACTCACTGAGTCCAGGATAACAGAGACTACAGAGAGGCTTCTAGAAGCCACCAGATAGAGAAAACATGCAAGGCCAGCAGGACTCCATTCAGGAGCTAAACAAACACAGAACTACAACAAAGAGAGAGGGATGCCAGGCAGCCTCACAGGTGATGGCATGCAGGGTTAATGAAATCAATGCTGAAATAAGACTAAATTCTTTCTTTCTTAATTTAAAAAAAAAAAAAGAAAGAAAGAAAGAAAAAATGGTTTCAATTCTAATTACCTAAACTCTGTATGTCAACCTAAACTCTGGGAACATACTCCAGGATAGGGCTGGGCCATATCATACCGTTCACAGTAATACCGGTATAATGTTGGGCAACGATAAGAAAATGAAATATCGCGATAGAATATGGGTAAAACGCGCATGCTCAGTGCCTTTATTTTCATAGGCACATGGTGGAAAAAGCATGGCGGCGACAGAGAATGAGATGGGCGAAAGCAGATCGTTGAATGAAACAGATGAACCAGAATTGGTTTGTAAAAATGCTGCAACTTCAGTGGTGTGGAACTGGTTTGGCTTTCGTCCATCAGATACACAACAAACCACTATTTTTGGTAGAGCATGCTAGCGGGCCGCCGTTATTACCGTGTTTTTTGGAAAATATGGCACACTTAACATCAATCCTTTGATTTTTCTGAAAATCAAAAGTGCCCCTTATAATCCCGTGTGCCTTATGTATTAATTCTGGTTGTGTTTACTGACCTCGAAATGATTTTATGTACACGGCGCTCGAAAATCTGTCAAATGTTTTAGTACGACTTTGCTGAGCTACGAAGCCGCACCGCTTGATGGATTGTCGGAGCATTATGGCTATCGTAGGCAGGAGCTTCGCGGAGTGATACGTACTGTGCTTCAACATAATATTACCGTATTGTGTGTGTGTGTGTATAACCTCTTTTTAAGTTTTGTGGATATTATACATTGTTATGCTCAGGATATGTCGGCCAATTTCCTCTGGAAATGCATTTTGGTTAAACTGTCAGCAAGGAATTTGCATTTGAACTGCTAAATTGTTATATAACTTTAATGCACTTTTTTTTGCACTAATAAAGTTGTGGAGTTGTAAAGTATTTTGTCGATTGTCAATTATATCGACAGTTATATCGTTATCGCAAATTTTCAACTGTATATCGTGATAAATATTTTTGGTCATATCGCCCTGCTCTACTCCAGGACCTTTAATTCAATCAATCAATCAATCAATATTTATAAAGCACTTTTCATACAGAAAAAATGCAGCACAAAGTGCTTTACATAGTTAAAAGCAGCCCACCCCACCCTCCAACTCACTCCCCACACTCTCAATACACATATATCCCCCCACCCCCACCCACATACACATACACACACGCGCACACTTAAAGAGTAAAAATTGGGCTGGGCTCGCATGAGCCAAGTGAGGAAACATTATAACAGAGAGCCGTCTGCACCGGGAGCCGGTCACAGACCGCAGCCTCCGGGCTGGGCACACAGCAGGAGGGAGGCCAAGGAGCCCCCCAACCAGGCTGAGAGGACCCCAGAGACCCAGCAGCCACGGTCAATAACAGCCCCGGTGCAGAGAGCGCCCTCCGAGGAAACACTGGAGATATGACGCAATACGATGTATACAGGGTAAAATGATAAAATAAATAAGAACAGGATACAATATAAATATAAATATAAATAGAGTAAGAAGATTAAAAAATGAATAAGAATAAAATCAAGAAATATTAGGTAAATCCTAAATTAATAATAGAATAACAGGATAGAATAAATAAGCATAAAAAATAAATAAACGCTAAGTAAAAGCTAAATTAAAAAGGTGGGTCTTGAGCCTGTTCTTAAAAACATGTACGTTCTCTGCGGCCCTGAGCTCCTCCGGCAGGCTGTTCCACAGACGAGGACCATACCACTGAAAAGCTGCCTCTCCGTGAGTATGTGTCCTGACTTTAGGGACAATCAAAAGGCCAGTACCAGAGGACCTCAGGGTCCGCGAGGGTTCGTATGGTAAAAGCAGATCTGAGAGATAAGAAGGCACAAGACCATTAAGACATTTAAAAACCAATAAAAGAACTTTAAAATCGATCCTGAAACACACGGGGAGCCAGTGCAGCGATTCTAAAACCGGTGTAATGTGGGCCCGCCCTCTGGTCTTCGTCAGCACACGAGCTGCCGAGTTTTGCAAGAGTTGTAAAGTTGAAATATTCTTCTTAGGAAGACCAGAGAGCAGGGCATTACAGTAATCAATGCGACTGGTAATAAAAGCATGCATCAGCATCTCCGTGTTGGCCCGAGAGAAAATAGGGCGGACTCTGGCTATATTTTTTAGATGATAAAATCCAATTTTGGTTACATGTTTAACATGTGGGATAAAACCAAGCTCAGAGTCAAAAATAACACCCAGGTTTTTCACTTGTAGCGAAGGACATAGTGAAAATGCCTCTAATTTAGACAAGAGTTTCTCTCTCTGAGCCTCAGGACTGACAATTAAAACTTCAGTTTTGTCCTGGTTAAGCTGTAAAAAGTTTTCTGCCATCCAAGATCTTATATCCAAGATACAGTTAAAAAGGGCATCCATTGGTCTGGTGTCATCAGGAGACACGGAGATGTACAGCTGCGTGTCATCAGCGTAACTGTGGAAGTTCACTCCATGCCTCCTGATGACACTGCCGAGAGGCAACATATACAAATTAAAAAGTACAGGGCCTAGAACCGACCCTTGAGGCACACCACATGTCATTTTATGGATCTTAGAGGAGCATGTATCCATACTCACCATAAAAGTTCTGTCAGAGAGATAGGAAGTGAACCAGTTGTGTACAGCACCAGAGAGGCCCACCATGTGTTTTAGTCTGTTTAAAAGAATAGCGTGGTCTACTGTATCAAAGGCTGCGCTTAGATCCAGTAGCACCAGGACTGAGAGCTTTTGGGCGTCCCAGTTACATCTAAGATCATTTAAAACCTTTAGGAGAGCCGTCTCTGTGCTGTGGTTCACCCTAAATCCAGACTGGAATATCTCCAGGATCTGTCTATCATTGAGAAAATCAGTAATCTGAGTAAAAACAAGTTTTTCTAAGACTTTACTTAAAAATGGTAAGTTGGATACAGGTCTGTAGTTATTAAAATCATTACAATCCAAATTGCTCTTCTTCAGAAGGGGCCTCACCACCGCCGTTTTAAAGGCAGCAGGGAAGACACCCAACTGAAGAGAGCAATTCATCATGTATAAAAGCTCAGCCTCAAAAAATCCATAAAGTGTTTTAAAGAGTGAAGAAGGGATTGGATCTAAAAGACATGTGGTGGGTCTCACTGTGGAGAAAACCTTCTGAAAGTTCTCAGCATTAACCAGGACAAAGCTGTCCAGTGTCTCCTCAGGTACAATCGAGCCCTCAGATGTGTTTACAATCATATCGCGATTAGATAAAATATCAGATCTGATGGCGCTGATCTTTCCCCTGAAGTGGTCTGCAAACTGCTCACAGAGCGAGTCTGTGGGGGTTCTTTGGGAGCTGTTAAAATCAGGGTTAAATAAATGATCTATGGTGGAAAAAGAGGACCTTGGGATTATTTTTGTTAATACTGATTATTTTGGCGAAGTATGAATTTCTTGACTTCCTTAATGTATTATTGTACATTTTAAGTTGCTCGGAAAATATTTGATGGTTGATATTATTTTTATTTTTCCTCCATCTCCTTTCTGCTGCCCTGCAATTTCTTTTGAGTTTTTTGACTTCTTCGTTTCTCCAGGGTGATGCATGTTTTACGTTAATCTTTTTGGTGGTGAGTGGAGCAACGGAGTCAAGGCTTTTCTTCAGTTTGCTGTTAAAATAACTAAAAATCAAATCGCAGGGTGCAGGTAAAATCACAGGGGGGCATTTGACTAAAAC
The DNA here is from genome assembly GCF_057381915.1 of Diplotaxodon limnothrissa. Lineage (NCBI taxonomy): Eukaryota > Metazoa > Chordata > Actinopteri > Cichliformes > Cichlidae > Diplotaxodon > Diplotaxodon limnothrissa. Next base: position 6,298,680 of record NC_140615.1, on the reverse strand, counting down.
CCTGGTAAAATTTGCAGCCACTTCAGAGGTTAGATAGCGCCTCCTCACAGTTCGCACCGAGGTCTTCCGCTGAATAAAACCGGTGATGTTAAAAAACACACAGTAGTGGTCAGAGACAGCCAAGTCAACAACAGAGGACACGCTGGTGGACAGCCCATGGGTGATGACCGGTCCAGAGTGTGTCCTCTGTTGTGAGTCGGCTGCGTGACGTGCTGGATAAAATCCAAACAGTGAAGAATGTTTAAGAATTCTTTTGTTGCAGGGTCAGAAGGATTATCTATGTGCAGGTTAAAATCACCGGTTAAAATTATCATATTATATTTTGAATGTATGTTTGTTAAAAATTCTGAGAATTCCTTGATAAAAGCAGCGCTGTCTTTAGGTGGTCTATAAATTGTGACAGATAAAACTGGAGGGCTGCTGAAAACAATAGCATGGAATTCAAAAGTGGTAAAATGATCAAATAAAATTTGTTTGGTGGTGAGTGTGTTGTTGGCTAAAGATGCAGTCCCACCACCTCTCTTACCACTTCTAATAGAAAAAGAGAAATTAAAATTTGGTGGGGAGGCCTCAGTGAGAACAACTGGTGCATCCGAGCCCAGCCATGTTTCAGTTAAAAATAAACAGTCAAGTTTATTATCTAAAATTAAATCATTAATAATAAAAGACTTGTTCGACAGAGAGGGTACATTTAAAAGTGCCATACTGATTGAGACTGGTGGATTATTGACAATAGAGTTGAATGGATGTTGATATTTTTGAAGAGACCGGAGGTTATTAATGTTTTTGGAGTTACTGGATTTATGATAATTCTGTTGCTCTCTGTTTGTGATTATGACGGGTATTGTGTTGACTGTGGGAGAGAAAGGTCCTAGTCCAGAGTTTTGTGTATTACTGTTAAAAGTGGAACAAATATAGGAGCTGGGACCAGGGGAACATCAGTCAGTGGCAGACAGTGGCGATGTGCGGGAGTGCTGTACGCCAAATGCCAAATTGGCGGACAGCAAACGGCGTCCCCAGGCGTTGAGGTGGAGCCCGTCTGCCCCAAAAAGATGCCTCCTCTCCCAGAAGGCATCAAAGTTGTTAATAAAACCCACGCCGTGGGAGATACAGGCAGAGGAAAGCCAGGTGTTAAGGCTGAGCAGCCGGCTGAAACGGCCTATCCCTCTGCCACAGGTGGGGGTGGGCCCAGAGATAAAAGCACTCACCTGCAACTGACCAAGGAGGCTGAAGAGTTCGAGGAAGTCCAACTTCAGCAGCTCAGATTGCTGTTTGGGGATGTCATTGGTGCCGATGTGGATGATGAGCCGGTTAACCTGTGGGTGGGATGCCAGAATGTTGGGAATTCTGTCCACTATGTCAACAACAGTGGCTCCCGGGAACGACAGCGTGAGCGCCCCCCTCATCCGCACGTTCCTGACGATGGAATCCCTGAGGACCAGCGTGGAGAGAGGAGGTGCCACCGAGGGCTGTTGGCCATCTGAGACGCCCGCGCCGCGACACCGGGGGTGTTCAGATGGAGATGCGCCAGCCGGACTGCGTGAGTGACTCCCAGGTAGCCGCGCCGTGGGTCCTCTTCTCCGAGGAGCCGGGGTAAAGCACAGCTCTCCGCGGTGAGTTTGCACCACAGCGTCGGGTTGCCCGCCGCGGCTCCGGGGGCGTAGTGGTGGAGATGGCGCAGACCTCAGCGACACAGCGGGATGGCGAGGGCTAGCGGTCAGAGGAGGAAAGTCCACAGGATCCAGGACATTGAATTTATTCTCCAATACTACCGCACCGGAGGGGTGAGGGTGCGAGAGACGGATCCTCCTGCCCCCTCTGCAGCCACCACGCGTCTCAACCATGGTCCATGGCGCTGGCGCTGGTTGGAGTGGAGTGGAGCTGACCAGAGCCTTGGGTCTGGCCCCTAGCTGAAACCAGGAGTTCTCGTCCTTGGCAGAAGCACCAGCGACGCAAGTTGAGAGCCTGTGTTGACTGTTGGCGGGATCTTGGGACACAGCAGCTGGATGGTGCACTGTGTCGGCTAGCTCAGCGCTAGTAGCGGTGGTTTGAGCTTTGCCAAGGAGGATCGTGTCAAGTTCGCATTCAGCCCCCTGGATTTGGTATAGCGTGGATATCCTTTGTTCCAGCTCGATCACTTTTTGGCTCAGGTTGATGCAGCTTTCACAGCTGGATGTTGAGGTAAGTGGTGCCATTCCGGAATCTCGTACCGGCGAAAAAATTGGCTGAAAAAATTATCTTTTTTCAGCCAATTTCACAGCTTCAAGAGGCACCGCTTTTCCAAGAATTATATTCTCCTTGGTGCAGGTGCTGCCTCAAAAGGTCAAAGAGTCTGGTATATTCCAATTTAAAAATAGCACTTACTTTTAGAGCACTGAATATTTCCTGCATTAATCTTGGCACAATAAGCCCGTGGAGCTGCACGTGCTCAACTAAAAAAAGAGGAACTGAAAATATTTACAGAGAAAGCAGTTCCTCTAAAGTTTAAATTTTTAGAAAATTTGGTTGCACACTACAGAACAAGATTTTAATGTCAACTCAACTGAGGTGATCAACATTGCGAGTTAGAGCAGTGATTAATTAATAACATTTACACACAGATGATGGTATAAAACATGAAATTACAGCTGAAAAAGTCATAAAAATGACAAGAAGAGCAAAAAAAAGGGAGAGAGGGGCTGATTCAACTCCAGTAACCTATGACTTTAACATGAGTGCAGTGCCCTACCGTCAGAAACAATAAATCCTGAAGGAAGGAAAGTTTCTTTGACAAGTATAAATGAATGGATCGGCAGTGCAGCATTACTTGTTTTTATATTTAAATCATGATAGAACAACATCTGAAGTCTGTCTAAAAACAGTGGGGATGCAATGGTTTAAGCAGCCAATATTCAGCTTGTGGAGCCACACAACATGACATTTATTGATGTCAGTAGACAATGTTTATATCAGTTTTGGGGTCACCTCACTTTTAGGGTCGTTGAATCCAGTTCCAGATATCTGCATATTTGAATTTGTGCTTAAAAAGGAGGGGGAGTAAATTAAAAAAAATCAAAGACAGAAGGAAAAAGAAAAAATTCAGTGCAGAAATCCTCAGAGCATCTCTTCAGTGCTCAGATTATCATATGGCCCAAAAACAGTGGGAACAACGGTGGAGACCGAGCTGTGCAGACACGGGGAAGACAGCACTGCTCACAACAAGCTCCTATTTTACAGAGCAGTGACCTGGATTTTCTTAACTAGCCTCTACTCTGCAACACAAGTCTTACTTTAAATGTTCCCTGGCTTTCTGTACGCATTGTGACATCATGAACACGGAGCAGGCGCATGGATCGGTGAAAACCTCACATTTCTTTTCCTTTGGTGTACATCTTTCAAAAAACCAAACATTAGGGTTAAGCAGAGATTGATGCATCATGTTAACATTAGATGAGTGAACCTTTCACAGAACAGTTTCTCTGCAGAGAACAAAAGTGATGTGTGAAAGTCTGTGTGCTGCATGCATATGCATCCATGAGTGGGTGTACACTCCAATGATCTTCATTAGCTTCCCAGCAAAGGAATCCAGTACCTGACCTAGTCATGGGTCAGCTGTCCCGCCTGATTAATTAAGGTTTCAAAAATATTACACTGCCAAACCCTCCACTCTGGACGCATGAATAATACACAGGGAGCATGATGCCCACCAACAAGCTACTCGTGCTCAGACTGCAAAGCTCCCTGGGCTGCCTCTGAATTCAGCCCCAGACTGTGGGAGGAAACCAAACAACACAGTCTGGAAAGAGAGCCGTGTCGGTGAGGGCAAAAAACTTAAAAACACATTCACTTTCTTGAATGTGGGAAAGTCTGACCATTTCAGTCAACTTAAGCACCGAACCAAAGAGCAGGGAAGAGGAGCAAGCCAAGAACTGACGGAACATGATAACAAACATGCCATTATCTTGGCTTTTTTTTTTGCTGCCAGTCAGAGATGAATGGTGTTGGATGCAGGCTGTTGGGAACGCAAAGACATTTAAAGAAATACCTGCTGGTTATGTGGTGTGCAGGTAATCAAATGAAAGCACAAAAGCATCATCCTATACTCTGAACCCTGCATGTGCTGATTATCCTGTGCAGACGTTTAATGTTTGCATTCTTCTTAGCCATCATGCAATAACATGAGGGAGACAAGCAGAGTGATAAAGAAACATTTTCAGTGCTAAGAAAAACAAGGAGAGTTAGAAACAACTGAACCAGCCTAAATACAGAGATCTCTCAATTTCTACTAATTTCTGTTCGCATTTTGTATTTTAAATAATGAAGTGAAAATGCAAACACAGGCTTCCAATTATGACTAACGGATGTAAAAAAAAAAAAAATAATGGCACTGTCTCCCTTCACTGGTAGCTAAGCTACAAACATGCACGGTCAGCCTCAATCATAATTATGACCAAAACCTCACGATGTATTGCTATGTGATGCTGCCTCACGCTGTCCTACACGTGAAGTGTGCTCATGCACGACTTTCACTGTCTCTCTGCTGCGGCTGCGTTTGCACACCCCCTCCCCCCCCACCAGTCAGCTCCTCTAATATCCCACTTTTTTCTGCAAAAGGCTCACTCAGATTTTCTGATCTCTGTCGCAGGCTGAAAAGCTAAAAACAATGAGGTAGATAGAATTTAACCAATGGGATGCATGGAAAAAAACGTAACCATAAGATGAGTATGGCAAATTTCTAGCTAGTGTGCTATGTGAGAAAAATAAACCTCGTGAGATCAGGAGGTATGCTGCTTTTCCAGATGTACTGCTTTATGGCACTGGTAATACCTACGCTTAAAGACATCTGGAGCTGATCCTCAAGCCCTCAAGTTACAACCGAGGATCACGTCATCCAACTATGACATTTGCTGCAAGTGTTTGCAAAAAAGAGGTTTGTGGTGTCTTTGTTTTCATGTAGCAATTAAAACACAAAGATATGACAAAACAGAAAAACAAAAAGCAAATAAATAATCAACAATGGAAATGGAAAGCAACTGGCCTGATCTGTGTCAACATGGAGAATGGTTGGGTGATCTCAGCGAGAGCCTCTCTGCCTTCTAAAGCAGACATCTGTTATACTCTGGGTTAATAATTGTTTAGGCTTAGAGAAATCTCCCCGAGAGCCAAAGAAGACCATTTTAAAAATCCAGTTATTGAACTAAAATTCTGGAGAGAAAAGTAAAATCTGCCATGGCTTAATCTTTAACCATGATGACGAGTAGCTAACTCTACCCAGATCTCAGGCTGCGTTAGCTCAATAGATGGAGTGCATCAATTAATGAGGTGTTTCTATCCATCTGCTAGGACGCTGATATATAACAGCAGATGTCTCTTCTCTGTTTGGCTGTAGCTTCTGTTAATGACAGTCCACGGCTTATAATACACAGTACATTACAGCCCTGCATGTTATTAAGATATTTCATTAGTCTAGCTCGACCACAGCAAGCGTCGCTGCGTCCACAGTTTTTCTAAGTCTGAGAAATTACTGCTCAGACTCCTTCCATAGTTTCCGTACCAAGAAATCCCACAATGCCTTGTGTCACTCACTTCAGTTGACATCAGGATCCCATTTTCCACAGACTATGGCCCAAACAACATGCTAAACATGAAAAACTGTTTGCAGTTTGAGCAAATGAGTGTGCATAATTATGTAGATTACTGAGTAAGTAAATTGATGTTGACTAAAGTAAAATGTTTAAAAGGAGGAACACTGGAAACAAAATAAAACCTAGCTGCCAAAAAGCAAACAAAAACTGAAGTGAAAACCACAAGAAACTTGGTCAGCTACAAAGCTGTAACCACTTTGAGTTTAACACTTTCCCTTCTGACCTCAGCCACATCTAGAATATGGCAGCTTCACCCTCATGTGCAATGCACTGTTGTGGGTTCTTATTCATTTCTTATTAACGAAACATAATTCAGTGTTAATGGGTAAGGCCATCGGGGCTCTGTGCAATGCTTTGTTTCTCATCTTAAATAAGAATGGTGCCATTTGCCAAACATGTGACACATGAAGAGAAGCTTATCAAAAGAATCTGAGAATCAGAGACGATTCCAGTACCTGAGAATGTCTGATTAAAACCTATGGTTAGTATTGTTGTAACTAGGTCAGCATTCAGCAGCCTACATGCTATTACAAAGTGACCGTGTCTATTCAAACGTCCCAAACATATGTCCACCAGTCGCTTTCAATAACTGCCAGAACATCAGCATTTAACAACAATTTGCAAAGCTGACCCCAAACAGAGCGTCATGAAGAACCACAAGGCAAAATATTATAACAAAATATTATAAAAGGCATATGGTGGGTTTCCCTCATATGCATTTTAAAAAAAGCAAAGAATACAGAAAAAGAGAAGCTTTTATTCATTCACTGCAGATGTTTTAGTATTGCTATTGCTTTGACTACTACAGAAGACAACCACAGAACATATGACAGTGGTTTCATGAGGCACAGCTCATCAGACCCTTACAGGGTTTCTATTTCCTGTTTATAAGTTTGGCATGTACCTTGGTCTAGGGTTTATGGCTTGGTACATTTCATATGTCAAAGAAGCTTCAAGCAAGATGGTGAATCCTGAATGCCTCCTGATGGATCCATCAGAGTCAGTGTGCATATGATAGAAAGTGCTTAAAAGGCACAGAATAAAGCGCTGCATGAGTGGTTATCTGAATGGGTACATGTAGGGCTGGGCGATATATCAAAAATTTATCGTTACCGAAATTTATGACTCTCATCGACGTCATTTTGCCCATGTCGGTAAATTCGGTATTTAAAAAAAAAAAGAAAAAGGCATGTGCAGGTTGGCGATGTTCATGTCCCTTTAAGACGCTGTGCTACGTTACAGACTTGACGGGGTGGAGTCACGTGACTCTACTACCTGTTGGGCAGACACTGTGCGATTTTTTTCAGTCGCGCGATTCAGCTCCTGCTCAAACTGTACGATTGACTCGCAGGGGTTAGAAGTTCATAGGTCACGATGCAGGGTCTCACACTATACGCCCCGATGCTCTGATGCGACCTGAGTGCTCACACTGTGCGTACATAAAACGAAGGTTATAACAGAAATTCTGTCGCTCGCTCTCCCTCTCTGTCTTTCACTCACACAGACACGCACACCACCACCATCAACTTTGCTAAATTGCTAATGAAAAACATTGATCAGGCAGCTGTGATTGAGCAGCAGTGTAGATCCAACTATTTTCACGGATGTTGTGGTCGTGATCATTTTGTGAGGCCACATCGAAAAGGCTCGGATGAGCTTTCCAAAGTTCTACAAGTTCCCTCCATCGCTTGTGTCCAGATCACACGCTGCACTGCCGTGCTGCTCCGTCTTTTTCGCTGACATTTGTGTTTGCGCGTGCGCAGTGTGGCAAACTGCGGTGACACCCTCACGACGGTGAGGGTGTGAATAGCCAATGTGAAACATATTTATTATTAAACTATTTTGTTTACAAGGGATACACATTTTTTAGAGAGCATGGTTACATATTGTATCCTACACTTTTTATTTTGTTCAGTTAATAAATCTTAACCACTAAAAGTACTTACTACTATTGTCTTCATTTATTTTCAGTGACATTTTACAGTCCTTTAAAGTGGTAATAATATAATTGCAATGAATAGGTCTAGGGGGAATAATATTATCAAAATAACTGGAGGAACGATGCTGCCTGCCACAGCCCCATCAAATGAAAAAAAAAAAAAAGTTAGTTTTTTTTGGCACTTGGGGTGGTTATCGTCCATTTATCGTTATCGAGGTTAACTGCTCAATTTATCGTGATATTGATTTTAGGCCATATCGCCCAGCCCTAGGTACATGTTGCTTTTTGTTAAAAAAAAAAAAAAGTACTTGGAATACTCTGTCTAGAAAGATGTTATACAAGTATTAGTACGATTATTTACACACACTAGCTAGGCAGATAGTGTGCACTTAGCAATAATGCTCCATGAAAAGTCGGTGTCTTGCTTACAAATTTAAATATGTTTATGGACAGGTAAGGGTGAGCAGAGCAGGGATGGGTACCGGTTCTGACATAAACGGTAGTAACCAGACCGAAAAGCAGCGCACATTTCGGTGCTTTATTTCGGTGCTTTTTTTTCCTGAGATGTCATACACTTTATATTCTAGCCAATCATTTTACGTTTCCAAGGATAGTAGGCGGGCCCAGGTACGTAGGTTCTTTTAGAGCAGAGCAACAGATTAAAAATGCCCAAGGCGAGGCGGTCAAAGTCTGCCTGTACTTCACAGCAAAAGATGCAAACTCAGCAGCCTGCAACAAGTGCTTTAAGGTGATACTGTGCAAAGGAGGTAACACCTCGAATCTGACGACGTATAGCATTTTGTTAAAAGCCGAGAAATGCGCCGTATTTGATAGCTTGCTGCGAGACCTCCCACCGTGCACATCTACTGCGGGTGTGGTGCCTGTTATCGGACCCGGAGTTAGCAACATCCCCCAAAAACCCGAAGAGTAGAGTCCTGGCCCCTAGCCCTGCCAGTGTAGCAGAAATGATGACGGATGATGATGCAGCAGCAGCCGTTCTTCTCTGCGTGAGTAGCTTAATGTTGTTTGTGTGTAATTTACGTTGAGTACGCTAACCGCGTTATTACATTAATGCATGTAAGGTGAACTAGCAAACACCGTCGTAGTTACATGCGGCTGTCCTCTTGTTTGATGGCAGATACTCCCGTCACCCTGGCCAAAAAGGCTAAAATGACCAAAGAAAAAGTGGAAAAATGTTAAACATGAGAGGTTTTGGGACAAAGTTTGTGGTTTTTTTCCATTGTTTAAGCACTGCTTCCAGCCAAGAGTGATACCATAAATCCCCTATAGCTGCAGAAAAGGCTAACATTGTTATCTTTTTACAAAAAAACAAAAAACAAAAAAACAGCTGAACATGAGAGGTTTTTGGACCAATTTTGTGTTCTCCATTCTTTAAGCACCGGTTCGAGAACCGGTTCGAGCACCGTTTAAGCACCGGCACCATTTCAAAAGTACCGGTTTGGTACTGATATCGGATAAAACCTAAACGATACCCATCCCAAGAACAGAGCGCTTGTACGCTGTTCAAAAATACCAGGTGCAATGTTAAATGTGAGTTAAGACGTAACAATAACAATATTAGCACACAGTCTCCCCAGCTTCAACAGCTAGTTTAACACGCTCGTCGATACACTAACTGTGTGACTTTCTGTAAGACACCTGCTACCAGTAGTTCAGCTAAAAACTGGGTGAGCTGCATGACATGCATTTGTGCCTCTCAGCTGACAGTCCCGTGACACAGTAAACACAGGCTGCCTGTCCTTCCTCCTTATTAGGAGGTCATGTTTGAATGTAAAAGTTTGCTCTGTACATTTGTGAATGTTTGGCTCTAGAACTATCTGAGTGATGAGGAATGTAACACCCTAGAGCGGGTGCATGTCGGTATGTATACACCTGCAAGGGTCACAAGGATTACGGCTTCTGGGCGTGGTGATCTGAGGCAAGCCAAAGGATTACTGGTCTTAATCGGGTCAATCAGCCCTGTCTGCACAGGGTTCAGCGAAAGTATGACTGCCCCACATCCAAACCCACCTTCCTTGCTGCATGTCCCACCAATAACTGCATTTCATTGACGTGAAAATGGTTCATTGTTATTTCTGCTGTGATGAGAGCCTCCTCTTATGTGTAACTGACACTGGAGCTGAGCTCGTTCTTCCCTGCAGGGTAAGGTCAGCATCCACTTACCTCATAGTGAGAGCACACTTGGGTGAATTGTATCTGAAAGGTGAAGGTTTAATTGATGTGGTGACCTTCTGTTTGTGCTTTCAATTGGTCATTTTGTTTACTCTTAGCTTAAGTGATAATATCGTCTAACATCCCGTTCTTGAAAATGTGGCTAGTGTAGACTACTGATAAAGCATTAGAAACACTATTTTGAACACCAGACAGCGACTAGACTAGACTGCAGGTTTGCAATCAGTTGACAAAATGCTTCATCATAACATCTCTGTGTGCTTTGTAAGCTCTATTGATCATCTCTGGCTATACATCGTGAGTGGCTCCTCCCTGGCTCAAGGGGCACATAACACATGAGTTGCATAACAAGATGGAAACTGAAGTGAAGAACACATCAGGCCCCAGATTAAGGCGGAGTTTGGGTGTACTGGAGTTATTCAACATTTGGAGTAGAGATGGCACGATACCACTTTTTTATGTCCGATACCGATACCGATATCATAAATTTGGATAACTGCCGATACCGATATGAATCCGATATAGTGTTTTTTTAATAAACAAAACTGTTTTTTAAATATCTTGCTGCATTTTGTATAAGTTCATACTCAAGTTTAAAACAACAACTACACTAAAGCTATTCTGTTATACCTGTATGCAAAAAAAAAAATTTCATAGTACAGCAATACTGATCAATCTAATAAACTTAAACCTACACCATCCTCCCTATTCTGGTATTTTAAAGAGTACTTAGCATAAATATTAAGCAACCTAACTAATAGGGTTCCAACTCCCAGCAACAACAAAAATAAAAAAATAAAAAAATAGGGAACCACCCCTCACGCTCCACCTCATGATGCTTAATCGACGTAGTCAACCTTAATTTGATGCAGTGTGAAAAAAAATGCACAGAAATCAATTATTTTTCAAGAAATATTAAATAGATTCAACATCTTTCTTCAACAAAATTGCAGACTGCACAGATGGTACCTTCCCAAAGGAAAAAGTACTATAGCTTACTAGGGTATATATATTAGACTTAATAGTTACTATATACAGTAATTGACTTCTATTCATTTTACATCAAATTAAAACTTTGGGTGTAAGATAATTATTTATTAAAAGCTAGACATTTTAAATGAGAATAAGAAAGAAAAGTATGTCTTTGTGCCCCCTTTTCCCTGTTAATGCCCTATCGGCCCCCCTGGCTAAACTTTGCTAGATCCACCCCTGCACAGTTACCAGCGTCAGCTACGTAGAAAAAGATCCTCGAGTAGAAAGTAATATTAAATAAATTCTAACAACAGCTGATCAAGCTTAAACGTGCTGCTGTTGTTCAGCCGCTGGTTTCCTCTTTCTGGTGCAAAGTGGGCCAAAAGCAAACTAGAGACACGGACTCGCGACAGAAAAGCCGATCAGCTGATCGTTAAGCAGTTTCATGATTGAAGTAGCAGCAAGAAGAGGCAGTCGCTCCATATATCGCTTGTTAAGCTTAATGCAGGAATGCTTTACAAACATTCAGAGATGGACTTACACACTTGCTTTACTTCTCTTGGGATAACTTTGTCGGAGATGAAATGCCGGGTTGCTAGCAAAGCTCCAAATGCTATCCAGACCACTGACAGGTCGGCATGCCACAGCCGCTCTATCACGTGATGCATACTGCTCCGACGTGCTAACGTTCTGAGGTGAGTTACGGTGTGTTGCAAGTTTTGTGAGGTGCTTTCGTGATATTTAATGGATCGGATTACATTTTTTATTTTTCTCCGATATCCGATCCAGTAATTTAGGTCAGTATCGGACCGATACATAATATCGGATCGGTCCATCTCTAATTTGGAGTACCAACACAAAATTAGCGGGCCATCGCGTCACTGTTTTATAATTACATTAGCTCTGGTATGTCTGAGAGCGTCTCCTGAATGAGGCCTTTGCTTTGTTTCTGTCTCCCTGCAGAGGCCTTGGACACATTTCCTGCACACTGGATAATCAATTTGCTGCTCCTTTGCTCTCATCCTATCCTTGACAACCCTCTCTGCATGGTGAAAAGGGGAAAGAGCGAGAAAGAGACCGAGTTCTTGCCCCCTACCGCCATCTTTCTCTGTACTGTTGACACATGCACACAGGCGGGCACATATGCCCTTGAGCCAGTCACAACAATAAGGGGAGTGTCATGGCATAACACACACATCTGCCAAACACATACAAGCTGACCACGCAACATCCCATTTCCATCAGGCAGCCTTCAGCCCAATTTAAATGCAAGCAAAGACCAGTGAAAACATTAGAAGTACACCCATACTGCGCGCACACACTGACTGGCTAGTGCTACATCACAGCTTATCCTACACAGGCAAAAACATAACATACTGACCAGAGATTTTTTTTAAGGGAATTTCCAGTAGCATGGATTTTAGAAGTTTCTCTAGATGCTGTTGTTTCACCACGTCAGACACCAACTGTTTCGTAGCCACCTTCCACGCCTTCTGGAAAGGCTACGTTGTTGGGTTTTTGATACCCAAAGCTGTTTGGGTGTCAAACAACTTGGGTAAACTTGGGATGAGTCATGTTTAGATTTTTGTTTTTCAATGATGCAAAATTAGACATTTACACAGATGGATGCTGAACATATCACTTAGAAAGAAAACACTAGGATGACAAATAAAAACTCCTTGGTAAATGTAACACTCATGTGACTAATTGTATCTATTTATCTTGTTAAAAACATACCATAAAAATCTTGATTATTAAAATACTGTTCAAATGGCAATGCTGTGTCTATTTCATTTTGTTAGAGTAAAAATGCACAATGGCTTTTAGAAAGTCTGGGGGAATACAACGACCACAACAAAAAAAGTCTCAGTATGATCCTGTGCGTGTCTGAGCCATCAGGTAAGATTCGGCCTCTCGGCATCCAAATAAGACAGCTCATTCTCAGCATACCATCTGCAATGAAGTCCTGACGAAGGGAGAGTATGGCCGCCTGCCAGCCTCCCTTTCTGCTCTGCAATCTGCCCATGTGAAAGGAGGCAGAGTAGGCAGTACCGCAGCCTACTCCTCTCCCTCGCTCGCTCACACACACACACTCACTGACTAACCCCCCTACAAAACGCTGCATATTCCACTGCAGCTCTGCTACAAACCACGAGTCACCCTCCAGCTCCTTCGGGTGACATTGGCATAATGAAAACCCAAGGATATAGAGTAAAACTACTAGGGATTTGACACAAAGCTTCTCTTTGGTAGAGTGTGAGAGATAAAGGACAAGTGAGCCATAACTGGTAGGGACACTTGATCTTATGGAAGATTCATATAAGCTTAGTCTAATGAGGGTGATATAAGACTGACAGACAAAACTCGAGAGCCTGCTGGTAGAGCATGTTTCTGTTTCCACATGCTGTCTCGTTACTGCGGGTTAATAAATGCTTCCACGCTAACGTCGTGGAGCTTGTGCTCAGCTGGAATGAAGCACACACGACAGAGTCATGAGTAAGGAGGCAGCTAGTGCTTCACAGTAACGGATGACTCACAAGTAAGCAGGTTGAATCACATGACTGCAAACCACGTTCAGGTTTTCTCTTCTTGCTCTGCTATTGCTTATCATATAACACTGTCGACAAGCATGCTTTACAGTAAATAAGGGCACTATCACATAATAAATCTTAGATGGTCTTAACATCCTTCCCTATGCCTCAATCACGGATTAGTGCAACATGAGAAAAGTTATAAATATGTATATTTTTACTTAACCTGTCAGACTTTGAATAGAATAGAATAATCCTTTAATTGTCCCACAAGCGGAAATCTGGTTGTAACAGCAGCCAGAACGACACATATACACATTGGATCTCTATCTCAATCACTGTGGTTCAAATAGGGATGCAAATCTTGTAAATAATTAACTGCCAATCGTGTTTTATATGCATCCAACAACCTGTTCACAAATTGTTTGTGTACACTCAAGAGCTAAGGCAACCATAAACTATAAAGCAGCACACACATCCATTAAAGAAAAACAGTGGCCGTGTGATAAACCCTAGCTGAACTGGGGGTGCTGGCAGGCCACGCTGTAGGACGACCCCTGGGTCTCCCAGCGTGAACCAACTAAGCGTTTCTCACACAGAATCTCCTCTGGCATGCACACCCCTCCAGAGGAGGAGGAATTTCACTCTGTAAGCCTTTTATTCTCTTTCAGGCTGCTCGTCCCCAACCGTCCACTATTCAGTTTGCTCATTCTACTGTTCTCTGCTAAGACGCCTAAAGGAAGAACATGCAGGAGCATGCATGGTACACCGAAGTGTTCCTGCAGACTGGACCTGCATAAAATCAAGATGCTTTTTTTCCCTCCAGTTTGTGTTGGTGGTCTTGCATGCGTGCCAGTAGGCCACTTACTTGTAGTGTTGCCTTGCATCTGAATGATACATTTTGACTCCTTGCTGATCTCCCTCGAGTTGAAGGGTCGAACTCGAACAGCGACTTTCACAGAAGCCCCAGACATGTTTGCAGTTTAAGTCAGTCTCCCTGTAAGATCCCTTGTGTGTATCCCTCCTAAAGGAAACAGAAAAACAAGTGTGCATCTCATCAGTTAAAACAATAAGTGATGCAGGTAAGCCAGACAATGTTTGCTTCCTTCTTTAAAAATAAAACAAAAGTGCTATAGTGAAAAGGAGCAGAGCCTGTTTTCACTAAATGTAAATCAAACACAATGAAAGTCCACCCCCTCCCAATTTTCAGTCATAACAGCCTACAACAAATATGGCCGACCAAACCCGATGAAACCTTTAATATTTTGTAAACAGCAGCCGATCATACATTTAGCAAATCAAACAGAGGATGTAAGCCTTTATATTTATATCATAAACCCACCGTTTACGTGAAATGCGCTTTAGCCGAAAACAAAATACGAAGATCACAAATCACGATTGTTGCATGGATAAAATAACGTGGCGTTAAAATACCACACAACTTTCCATCGTTTTTACAGTCCGCACCCGGTGACTACACAGCCTAAATATCCTATGTTTTTCCATGTACTTGCAGTCAGCCATACTTGCCGAAGCATACGCCCATGAAATCCTATCTCCCCTATTTGGCGAGAGCTACAGCGGGACAGCTAACCGAGGGCCTGTCTGTTGCATCTGACACTGTTCGTTTTGTGCAGACGAAGAGCTTAAATTTCCCCCTTTTAAAAAAATCACATTCGCTGATATTAGGAAGTAGGCTAATCCGCCGCCGCTGCATGTTGGGGAATAGTGCAAGGGAGGAGTTGCATGCTTATTTTAGCAGCCCAGACTGGATACATTGTTCACATTTACCCTATCCGGCAGGGTTAAAGGCGTTTTGACGTTAAATCCTACCAGAGGCGAAGCTTTCAACAGTAGCAATTATATTTTCTATTTTAAGCTAGCTTTAACCCGTTAAATGTTATTGGCTCCGACTTCAATATTTACGACCTACAGTCTAACGGAAACAGCTATCCAACTATAATCAACTAAACCTATAAACAAATTATTCTATATACTGTAACAATTAAGTACATATATATGTTTAATTCTTTTGTGTTATCGCAACCATGGCCACGTAGAGGTCCACTGACCACCGGACATGTATTAGTTGACACAGACAACTGCTCCCTATCCATCGTTGAAACTAAACTGTAATAACAACCCAGTGCACAACAGTCCCCCAAAATATAAATATATTATTTTTAAAAATATATACTTACGCTTGGAGACTCTTGCAAAAGACAAAACCAAAACCACCGGACAGTGGCGAGAACTAACGCTAGCTAGCAGGCGTCAAAATGTGTTGTTTCTATCAGAATCTGTGCGCAAGGAAACTGCTATAAAGTCCATTTCCGTGAAAAACACCCATTATAGCGGTATCCTCCGGTGGAAGGATTTGTATTTGGAAACGGCCACTTCGTTGACTACTTTAGTCTCCCTTACAGATGAACGGCGGACGCCTATCTGCACACTAGCGAGAAGAAGAATTGGTAGATTGTCTCGATTTACCGAAGAGATTACGTCAACTCCCTCTCAGCGCGCTCACGGACAGGCTGGCGGGCCAATGAGCAAACAGAGAGCGGCGACTAATGCGGCGAAGAGCCTATGGCGTGACTCGGGGTCGCGAAGGGGGAGGGAATAGGTGGGGTGTCGCTCCCTTTTTTTCGCCCGTGACGCCACACTGCAGGATTTCTCATTACTGCTACCCGCAGCACCGTGGGTTACCGCAAAGATCGCCGCCTAGCGACGTAACTTTTCCGTGCATCACGAATTTATAAACCAAATTATTTATATTTTTGCTAATATAATTATTATAATTATAATATTGCCTTAAAGCAGGCACAAGAGATGTCACTGACCATAAAACAAAATAAAATGAGCAAATACATTTCCTGCTGTGTTTGAATATAACCAGTTCAATTAAATTTTACTCATTTAGCGCCAAATGACTACGGCAGTTGCCTCAAGGCGCTTTTTTTTTATTGTAAAGACCATACAATAATACAGAATAAACCTCAACAATCAGACAACCCCTTTGAGCAAGCACATGGAGACAAGGGGAAGGAAAAACTTCCTTTTAACAGGAGGGAACCTCTGGCAAGAACCATTAAGAGGCAGGTTTGATTCAAAGCAATTCACTTTCCTGTGATATTTTTGCAGTTGCGGTTTCTTTTTGGAATGAACTCGGAGTTAAAAGTTTAACAGGTGTCCTTGCCAGTAAATACTGGACTGTTGCCAAGTTTAATTGAGAACAATGACTAACCTATTCACATTCCAAAAAAAGATTGCAACTTTTATGTTCCCTAGAACTGGAAGTTACCTTTGCTGACACAAAATGAAAACAGGTTTGCATTATATTTGCCACATCCAGCTTTTTTTTTTTTTTGCTATTTATATAGTTGTTTTTCTCTCTCTGTTTCAATGTGTCGTTTGTCCTGCCTCCTCCTGGTCTTCACCTTATAATATAAAGCTTCTTGAGGCAACAGTTTTAATTTGGCACTGTATAAATAAAATGCAACTGATCTGTTATTTTGTATCTTGTCATGGGCGTCTTTGTTTTCTTTACTTACACTAAACTTAAATTTAAAAAAAAAGATACTAAACAAAGCCACTAAGACATCAGTCTGAAGGGGGAAAAAAAATGGTGACCAGTTGTGAAATAATGTGCATCATCATTTATTCGAGTTCAAAATCCTAGCTTCCAAAACAGGTATGTGGTTAAAGGAAATAATTTCCTGTACAGTTAAGGTCAGCAAGGTCAAGTTAGGTACAGTGCTATTTAAAAGAGACCATTTTAAGGTGAGATGACTTAATGGTGTGCTCCTAGGATGGTGCTTCAGGTGATCATGCTACATTCTCACGGTCCTTCCACTAGACCTAAAATGGGGATTACATGTCCACGTGGCGCTCAGGAGGTTCTTGACTTAAGGCCGTGCACACACACACACACACACACACACACACACGTAAATTCAATCTATCAAAGTCAGCGGGGAAAACGTGACCGAGAAGGAAAATTTGGGCACACTTTATCATTGTGAGCCACAGCTCATCTTCCTACTTTACTCAAAACAAAAGCTGACACTGAGGATTAGTTTAGGGTATTCCCAATCCTGAACCTCTTCTACAAGCACAAACTGTGCATAAGTTATCTCTGGGACACCATTAAACATTACGTGGACTCAAACTCATTACCGTCACAAGTCTTGATAAAGAAAACTTGAGGCTAACAGTTTTATCAGAACCCAACTAGACTCAGTAATACCAAACAAAATGAGAACCATAAAGGAAGGTGATCAATGAAGAGACTGTATGCACCTCGCAGGTAAACCTGTTGGTAATGGTTTCTGCAGCGTTATAATGCACTATTGTTAAATTAATGTATATACTTTGATATATATATTTTTTATATATATATGTATATATATATATATACACACAAACTCATGAGAAAAACTTAAAAGTCTTAGCTTTATTATGTTTTGTTTTAGAACCATGATAATGGTTTGAGACAAAAAGGGTAAATGCAAAAAAAAAAGAAAAGAAAAAAAAAAAGAAATAAAAGAAAAAAAATTATCAAATCAAGTCTCCTTTTTTTCCTCTCCATTCAAAATGTTTGTTTTTTTTGTTCTCATTGGTAGTAGTGATGCTGAATTCAGGTGATTTGGACCGATCCCTTAATGATGATTAGCCAGACATCAGTGACGTAGTCCTTAGACACCCCGTCCACCCTGTTTCTCCCTCATCCAGGTGTGGATCCTCTCCTTCAGTTCAGGCACTGTGGAATTAACATTGTGACATTTAGGCATCCTGAAATTATTAGCCTCGCCTCCAGCTATAAGTGCATTATCTTGCGTACCTTAAACAGCAACACTTATTTACATTATCTGTTTAAAATAAATAAAGTAAAAGGATAAATGGTGGGGTTACCTGACTCCAGCATGTTCTCTGTGAGTGGCTGCCTGTTGAAGGGATCAGTGGGGGAGTTGAGCAGGTGGCGTAAGATGATGGATCTGTCCATGATGTTCCCCGAAGGCAGCATCACAGGGTCGGTCATCAGCGTGTCCATCAGAGGGTCTGTTGTAACACAGTCACAAACAGATTTTACAGAAAATTACAAGCGAGATGCTACACTAAAAATCTGATTCATCACCAGCAGCACTGGCGCCCTGATTGGACAAGGAGAGGGACCAGTATTACAACATTAAAAGCAAAAATATTAAAATTAAACTTCTTTGTTTAAGTGTAAAAACAATAAATAAATAAATGTAATCAGCAAGTGACATACATGTGTGCCCATGTTGGTTTGTGTAGGAGCCTGTCACATGTCCAAAAAATGTTTTATATGACCACAATATTGATGCACCTATCAAAACACTAGTAACAAAATTTCCCATGAAGTCCGATACAGAGCGTTTGGTGGCGTGGGGCTCTGTGTTGAAATGTCACAAGGTTATTACAGTAGGACTCCGGTGCTACAAAAATAAAACCTGTCATGGGAGATTTCATCTACACAGACAGCTGATACTCAAGTCTCCTGTATGGCACACTCCCATCAACTGTGGTGGGCTAGCTGGCATATCTGAGAATCAAAGGAGGCACGCAGACCACATACTCTTTCTAGATTATATTAAGTCTGTGGTTACTCGATAGCCTTGCACTAAGCTGTCTAGATGACCAGTGTGAGCTTCAAAATCCACCACACATGTCTGGAATTCAATAGCAGAAGAGGCCGTTAAAGATCCCGTCTGTCATTGACTGACCCGAGGTCACAGGTCAGTCTTTTACACAATGACAATATTATTTAAAAACTGCATTTGAAGACCTAGAAAGATATTTAATATGATGCTTTCAGAAGCAGCGCAATGTGACCCATTATTTTTATATGGATGTTATTTGAGGATCTCAATACATTACTCTGAAGTGATCTAGATAGATTAATTTAACGATACAGCACATATCAGAGTGAGATGTTATTAAACCAGCTGTGGGAAAGATGATTCGCTTTACCATTGCTGCATAACCAGATTCAAAAGTTCTAGTTGTGCTGTTTAAACAGTCTTTCACACACCTTTGAACTCATCCGGTGCATCACTGTAGTCCATTTCAGACTGGGAGTTCTTCGCGACTATTTCCTCCACCTTCTCCGATAGCAGCTTGAATTTCTCAATAGCAATTGAGGACTTAATGCCAGCCTTCCTCATCTTTGAGATCACCTCCTCAAAGAGTTCACGGCTGTATGACCTCTGCAAAGAGCAACAAGTCCCTGAGGTCAGTCTTCAGTACCTTACTGTCATCACATCACAGATTTGAAATTTAAGTCATGTCTTCAAACTTACACAGATTTTGATAATGCACACAACAAGAAACTGCTGCGTTTCATACATATATGTTCTGATGTAAATCTCTGACAACAATAATGTGCAATAATGTGGCTTCATCATTCATAATGTTCTCTTTGTTCTCTCAACAAATCAGGAATTATATATATACACACTATATTCTCCACGTGAAGTAGAGAATTCATGCTAACTGGCACGGCAATAAAGTCACGACAGATGATTCAGGATAACTAAATGTAGACCGGACATCAAATTTCCCCCCCTCTCCCGTCAGTGCCAACCTGGTCATCTGCTATAGCTTTAGCAAAGCGAGCACAGTCTAGCTGCAGGTAGATGTCTGTCAGCTGGTCTAGGAGTTTCTTGGGCTCAAAGCCATACTTCTCTGGGTTCTCCACCTTCAGGTCCCGACATTTGGGCCCGCACAGCTGCTGGAGGTTAAAGTTCAGCATGGCAGCTAAACGAGGCCCCAGCTCCTGTGTGAAGAAGAAGCCACTGTTTAGAAAAGCACATTCTCCAATAGTTTCATTGCCCAAGACAGACTGTTGAACTCTCCATAACCCCCACACCCCTCTTATACATAAACAAGGTACATTCTGAAACTGTCCCTGGACTGTTTCACATTACTGTATATTCATGGCAGTGCATTATGTCTGGAATAATGATATACATTGTTTTTTGCTGTTTTATTGCTGTGGAAAAGGGAAGATGGATGGATGCATGGATGGATGCATACATTAGTCCAATGTCGAGTCAATGGACCGACATTTTGTTCTAACGTGCACTAACTGGTGTATGTTTGAATGACAACGTACCTATTCTATGCTATGCCTGGAGGAAAATGGCAAATAGTGCTTCCTTTATATTACTTGTATAACTGAGAATAAATCTCAAGAATACATCAAGTGTTCATTGGTAACAGTGACACTCACAGGCCTTAGGAAAGGCTTCTGGACCTGCTTGGTGAGGATGTGGAACATTTCAACTGTTTCGGTAGCCAGGGCCAGATAGGAGCGGGACACCCGCTCATCCTGAGTCAGCTGGGACTGACGACTCTGCTGCTGCTCCTGAAAATTTGTACAACCCCCCCAAAAAACAACAAAAAAAAAAAAGACAAAATAATAAATAAGTTACCCTACACAATGGCAGTAACCTTCTGCCTGTCTTCACAGCTCAGCACAACTGTGAATGAAGCGATAATCTGATAAAACATGACCTCTGACATTTTTGTCTTTGCTAGACTCTGTTAAAAACTGATAAACAAATATAGGGTCCTAAAAAAACTGAGCACTGACCCTTGGCAGCTGCTCCCACTGCTCTTTATTCTTCATCTCCTCTTGAACTTCATGAATACGCTTCAGGGATTCAAGGCTCTCATCTAACAAGAAGGTGGTGTCATTAATCAGCATGTTGATGTAGCGCACAAACTGCTTGCCAGAGCTGGTGTGAAAGAAGGACAAAAGGAGACAGAAGAGGATGTGAGGCTGGAAAAGTCATACAGCCACACACTCTAAACCACAATTTCTTTAAAATAAGGGGGAAAAAAATTAAATTAAACATTGCAACTGCTGTTTTTGTCAATAGCAAACTCACTTGAACTCCTCCATGAAGGTTCCATGGTGGGCAATGTTTTGCCAGAGGCTCTTGAAGATCGTGCTGATATGGTACCGTATAGTGAACTTATCGTAAAACTCACTGGTAGCACCGGTATGCTCAACATCTGACCAGAGGAGGGAAAGATTTTAGTGAACTTTTTTCTTGAAAAGATCACAACTTGTAGTAAAGAATAAACACGTGCCAGTTGGATTTTTATTCTACCGAGCACAACATCAGCAGAGAGCTGCAGCACAACATAAAGCTCACCAGTGTAAAACTTCATGAGAGCAGGGACCAGGTGTTTGACGGACAACGGGTGGTTCTCCATCATTTCAGAGAATCGCTGAGTACGAGGCTGAACAGCGGGGTTGGTGACGAACAGCACCTCCACCAACTTGGCGATAAGGTAGGGGTTCCTGATGTAGTTCTGACTGCAGATGAACACCACCAAGAAGGTGACAATGTCCTGGACACATGGCTCATATAAAACCTGGGGTGAGTACCTGTGAGAAAAGAGGAGATAGCAGTTCACAAATCCCTTATTTGGATTTAATTTTTCCTCACAAAGTTCACCGGGAATTATGGATTTATACATGTATATACACATTTATAGACCTGTTAAGCATTTAATATCTGTATTTTCCCCCTCATCGTTCCTTCCTGTTAACATTTTATTACTGCCCTCCACAGGACAGTCATTAAAACATGATAGATGAGCAGAGAGCAGAGGACTTACTGCACAACAAAAAGCAGAAACTCTGCCACATCTTCAATGTAAAACTCGGGCAGAGCGGCAAAGCTTTTGGGAATCTCGGGGTTCAGAGGCAGGTTAATGCTGCGCAAGGGAGGGAAAAACAAACATATTACTTCTTGATTTAATAATAAACTGAAGAAGTGAAGCAAAAAAAAAAAAAAATACTGGGAAAAAAACAGACAAACTGTGTGATGCCACAGCTGTTCCTCTGACATCGATATCAAAACAAATGGCAACATGGTGCGTCAGAGGAGAGGTGACTAACTTGGGGTAGGTGGGGTCCACCATGCGAAGAATGAGCTGGATGACTGTGCTGTAAAACTGCAGACATCTGCGGAGCAGGTTCTCATCCAGAAGGCCCACATCAGCACAAGCTTTGGCTCGCACCAGTTTCTGTCACACACAGTAACAATCACTCGTCTGTAAACATGCTCCGTGCCAAAATCAGCCACGCGTGTCTTCCAAATATACCCAACCAAGAAATGCTGAGAGCATTCTCACATCTCTACATTTAAATTGGTCCTTGATGTTTGATCATTAAATGAATTAAGACAGTGGCTCCATCTACAAGTACGTAACACTGACCTTAAGCTGAGTTTTGCAGCGTTTGAGCATCTCTCTGTGTCGACTCGCCAGGGGAGAATCTTTCCACTGGCTCTCACTGTTTTTGAGCTCCTCTACAGTCCTAAAAGATAAAAATAGCAGTATTAATACACACGCATACACTTAACGCGATATGATTGTCTGTGTAGATGTGTGAGCGTGTACCTGTTGAGTTCGCGGATGGCTCGTAATCTCCGGATGTAGCGCCGGCAGCCAGGCAGGATGGATAAGTGGTGGGTGTGAAGCGTCAAAAAGAAACACTCGGTAGGAAATTTGGGTTCTGTGAACTTGGCGGGGTCTTTATCTGTAGATATTCACAGATGAAATTTATGGTTATAAGGACACAAATATCAGCTTTAGTCTCTACAAGTGACTCTTTTAACCAATTAGATTAGTTAAAAATACCCCAAAACAAAACCGTGGCTCTGATATGCTTAGGATTAGTTCATGAGAACTGCAGAATTACGAGTTCACACGCAAGTGATATTTATCTTTAACGACCGCCCTCTTCAAAACCTATGCGGTCCACTTAGATTTACTGAAATGATCATATGTATGTGAGCATTTCTGGTTATGCCAGCTTACGTAGTTCAGACAGCCAGGCCTTGAGCTCGTCCATGGTGGCTTTGAGACGCGTTTCCTCAAGACTGACGACAAGGCGACACCGTGGATGGAAAATATAGTAGGGATCCACTGTCTCTAACTTGATCTTCATGCTCAGCTGTTGCAGCACCCATAAGAAGTTGAGCATGAAACCGTCTGTCGAAACCAGCTTGTCATCAGTCTGGAAGAGAGGAGAATGTGGGGTTTGTTTGGTTTTTTTTTATTAAAATCTTTACAAACACACAGTAAACACCTGCCCCCGAAGATTAAATAATATCAAGAATGACTTCTAAAATTAATATACTTTTAATCAGGTTTGTTCCTTATGGTCTGAATCTAGTAATATGAAAAACATCAATTTGTAAAACATACAACTTTACCTGCATCTGGGCTTTCTTCACATTGTAGTTGACTAGAGCTGCCATGTAATTAAGAGCCAACTCCCGCGTTTCACTGTTTAGCAGGATGTTGTGGAGAACTTTGAACATGTCACCCTGATTTTAAAAAAATAAATCAATAAACAACATCATTCCACACTGCTGGAAAAAACAACTATTAAAAATAAAAAATAAAAACATGAAATAGAGACTTACCCTTGCAGACTCCAGGTAGTGCTGCAGTGACTGGCTGACAACTCGTGTGTTCTCCATGGTGATGGCCGGGCCGGAGAAGTATTTGTCTCCAACTTTTGTCTAAAAAACAGAAAGAAAGAAAAAAAAAGGCAAAAAAAAAAAACAAAAAACTTTTGTCATCGAAATGGTTGGTACTTTTCAGTTTTGTTCTGTTTTTTTTTTAATATGAGGTTTGCGTTACTTCCCATAGTTTATCCTTTACTTAATTAGATAATAATAATAATATGGTGTAATAAGAAGGGTCACAGGGGAAGTCCTCATCAGTAGGAGAAGTAGAAAAACTTCTGATAAGACAGTTAGAAGTCCACAATTTATGCCCTCCTTCACCTTTTCCTAAGCCATTCACTCGGACCGATTGGAGTCGGGCTGATTCTGGCCCCCGGGCCTTACGTTTGACACTCCTGATTTATTTGAGATTCAGACAAAGTACAACTCATCGTAGAGAACAACTCACATCATCCTCAGCGAACACAGAGAGGCCGAAAAAGGCTCCCAGGTAGGACAGTCTCTGAATCTCTCTGCCACATCCAGGGCTCAGAGGTTTGGGACACCACAAAGGCAGTGATGTTACCTGCACACATTACACAGTCATTGATTTAATACATGTTATTGTCAAGTGTGGTTAATAACACTGATTTATACATTTATATATTATATACTAATCAACAGTAACTGTAACTCATAACTCATTTTCCCTAAGTGAAGCTAAATGGCTAATTATACATCAATTAATTCCACAGTATTTTAAAAACTTAAACACTAAGTAAAGAATATTATTGGACAGATAACAAACACTAAGAGAGCTAAGAGACCCCACCCCTCCACCAGGGAATTTCCTCTTGCCCTTTTTCCATGTAACAGGAAAATTCTCACAACAGGCAGAGTTCATACCTTCCTGGTATGAGGAAAGTACATTTACAACAGCTACATTTATTAATAAGCTCAGGGTAACTGCTTTCACAATAGATGTCCAAAATAATTGGAGCCATAAGGACCCAGTGAACAACACTCAGGTGTTACGATGCAGCTTTACCTTTCCATTTGTATACTTACCAAATTGCACACCGGGTGAGTCTTTCCGAACTTAATTTCACAAAGCTCAGCTAATGCCTGTAAAATCAAAGACAGACATCAGGTCAGAAAAAGATTACAACCCAACATGTGAACTGTGCTAAAAATGAGTTGTGTGGATGTGTGCTTCATCCCATGCTGTATGATATATTCCCTACAGAAATACGGCAGCTGCAGGAAAGACCAGGACAATGTCTCCTTACCATGAGGGGAAATTTAAAGTTGTCACTGTCAAAGGAACATTCTTTGACTGCAAGAGCCAGGCCGTGGAGGATGGGGATGAAAATCTAAATAAAAACAACAACACATTAAACAGCATGCTTCAGTGCATTTTGACCTTGGAGAAACATTCACACGGTCTGTATTTACACATCACCGTGAGGGCGTTTAACTAGCTGCCCTAAACATGGGATCACTCTGTTTTTACATTTTTATATTCATGCATCTGGACAAGCAGATGGCAAAATATGGGGGGAATAAAGGCGTCAAGGCGTCACCTTCTAGCTGTTTAAATTTAGGTGCTCCATCTACAGGAGAAATAGGTTGGGGAAAAAAAAGGGCAAGGATGTTTTTGTAACGAATTATCATTTCTGGCTTTGCAGGATCAACCCAGAGAAACACAGCGTGAAAGATTCAACCCAGTACAGTCTGTTTAGTCATGCTGGGCTGGTAAAGCTTCAGCGTGCAGACTTTCCAGTTCTATCTGTGCTGAACCTGACAATTAAAAATGGATATTTGGGGTTTGCTTAGTTGAATCACCCAGTACAAACTGTATATGGCTGTATGAGATCATCTCCAGCTGTTATGAAGAAATATAGTTCCACCTTTTTAAACTGATTCATCCCCATTAATTACAGTTAACTAGATTATTTATGGGTGTGTGTAAAGAGCCGGTCTGTACCAAACAGTATGAGCCATAGTGCACAGGAAGCAAAGAATTCTTTTGGAAAAAACCCACAGCTTTGAGTAAGCATAAACAGATCCAAAAGAATGGATGGATGTGCTCATCACCTGTCTGAATACTTCATCCTCCTGGTGAGTAATGCGCACCAGCTCCTGAATAAAGCCATATGGAAGGTTCCGACACAGCATGTAAGGTACCAGCAGAGACTGTTGGAGAGGGCTCCTAAAAGTAGTAAACACACAGCAAATTAATTAATTAATAAAATCACACATTTGGAGACAAGGTGAATGACTAGTTGCTATGGATACAGAGAGGGAAAAGGAATGGAAGATGCACAAATATGGTGAGAGCGTTAAAAAAAAAAAACAAAAAAAAGAAGTAAAAACCCAGAGATCGTCTGAGTTAATGGATGGCTTCTTACCGAGGCTGGGTCAGAGCGCCTTGAAGGACCAGGGCAACATGGGAAATACACTGAGAGCGAATGTTACTGAGAAGCTGGCTGACATTTGGTTGGCTACACATCTGAGAAAGAAACACAGAGAGAAGAGTGAGAACGACTGCAGTGTGATTTAAAAAAAAAAAAAAAAAAAGTGTTATGTGACGAGCTATGCCTAATGCCTGCAGCTAGTCTACAAAGCACAACCTGTTCTTCTATACTCAGCGCATTTTAAAACAATTGAAACATGAAGAACATATTAAAGACCTTTATATATCAGCTCTTATTAGGATTTTGATCTCAAATCTTAAATATTTTAGGAAAGAAAAATAAATCATCTGCTATAAATCCTGGTCGGGATATTTATTGGTCTCACAGATTGTCATCTACCTTGGGAGCTTTCCTCTCCTCCATGCCAACACTGTCAAAACGCTCAATGAGGTAGTTCAGCATCTCTGTCTCTTTGCATGTTTCAATGGTGAAGCGGTCGCTGGCTGATTCGCAGGACATCCCCCCTCCACATGCCCCAAGACTACAAAAAAAATTAGACACAGACAGAGGGGCTCATCAAATAACAGGAAATGTCACAGTGTGGACAGACATGCCATTAGAATCAAACTTTCCTGAAAAGTCCCGAAAGACGACAAACTAAAGCACTTTAAAGGTAGCATTGCAAAATTCAACCACCGGGTGATCCGAGCAGATGGTAAAATAAGATTAGTGTTAAACTGTATTGTCATGTCAACTCAGTAAGAGCACACAAATTACATGTAAGAAAAAGGGAATCTGCTTATGTTTTGTGTGCCTGAAAACAAACAAACAAAGAACAAAACAAAACAAAAGAAAAACAAATGGCCGATATAATTTTGTTTCTAAATCACCAAATACCAGTATGAGTCTTAAAAAGTCCTATATGGGTCGAGCTCTACAGATTTTTTTTCTTTCTTCAATAAGATAAGAAGCAAACTGAACTCAAATGTGAATTAGATGTTCAAATGTGAATTAACTGTTTCTGCTACTGTGAGGAACAGTTTCTCAGCTCCTTGCAAGAGAATGTTAATGTCGGTACCCAATCAAATTACTTTATTTCATCAACACTTTTTAAGGTTTGTACTTATGGTCCTCAAATAAAACAAACAAACAAACAAACAAACAAACAAACAAAAACACATACGGTTTGATTTTTAGGCAACTTTGCTACTGAAGATATGGATCCTATAAGCTACAATGAACACAAATGAGGCTACAATGAAGACAGACTCAAAGTGTGAGCGAAAACATTTGACCACAGCATAAAAAAGAGATATCAACAAAGTAGATTTCATTTACTAATGTGAGCAATATATTCTGTATTTCTGCGCACATACATATATACACATATACTGGCTAAATGATGGTTTTAAATAGTAAGCAACAATATTTTCTTAGAGACATAATACTCCATTTATGAATCAAAGGCAGGGCAGTGCCAGAGAGCTTGAAGTTCTGCAGTCAGGGATTCATGGTGTTACTTCCAATGTTTGCAATCAAAAACACAAAATACGGGTTTGGTAGGCTTATACATAAATATCTAATGTTGTCTGATCGGGTTACATAATGATGAAACAGTGGCTCACATGTCTTTGAGCTAAGGGTGATTTCTCCTTCTTAAAAAGAAAGATGGGAACGTAAAAATGGATTCTTATACAGACAGAAACGCAGAGTCATTAATGAGCCATTCATAGCACTGAAGATTTTCTACATCTTGAAGCCGTTTGCAGAAGAGTTAATGTGGTTATTACTTACCTCCATATTGCATGTACTAAAATTTATAGTTATGGGAATTTATCTCTGAATGTCGATGACCAAAACACTCCTAAACATGGTTTAATCTTCTTTAATCTCGCCTGGCGTCTTTGTGCACGGTTAGTGGCAAGCCTACCGGACCCGCTGGAACATGCATCAGAGCCCATCCCTGAGCAAGCGTGCACACACACGCGCATTAACACACACCACGCAGTGGTGTACCTGGACCCAAATTGAACCTGTGAAATATCCTCCTCCTGCTCCTCCTGAGAATCTTCATCATCGCTGTCCTGAGATATGTCAGAGAGGGCAAAAAACAGGAACGAAAAGGGGCTGACAGGACGAGAGAAAAACAGGTGAAATGAGAGAAAGACTGGAAGAAAGGAGGATGATGCACAAGCGTGAGGAGGCAGAAAGCCAACAGGGGGGAGGAAAAAGCATCAAGACAAATGTGGAACAGTAACAAACAAAAAAAAGGAAATGAGAAAGGGAGCACAGGGAAGATGCATGCTTTCATGGAGACTATTTTCTCTCTTTTTAAACCAGTTTTCTATCCCTTTAGCACACTCATGCTAGCTCTGTGCCATGATGACCTTATACAAAGAACTACAGCTGTTAATATTAAATGTATGTATTAATTTTTTTAATTGCCTAAATTTAAATAGTTACTTTGTGGTAGAGGTAGCATTTTTTAAATCTCATTTTCTCACAAGATTTTAACCACAGAAATGTTAAAGTGCTAGTAACGTCTAAATGCAGGAAAGTTAATGCAGGAGCAGATATAACCAGTGATGAACAGAAACATCACCAAAGGTTCAGGCTTTAGTAAGTTGGCTTGCGTTTGCACTCCACTCTGACATGCAAGTGACAGTTTAGATACCTAGATGGAGGCATCCTGGCAGCAAAGGCAGCCTGTCGAGTGTTCAGTCTGGGAGAAGGAGGCACCATAGGAGAGGTTGCAGAGGAGGGTTGGTTGTGACCCATAGGTGAGCTCAAGGATAAAGACTGGGGGGAAGGTGGTGGCACAGAAACTGGAGTGTTGGGGGGAACGGAGGGTCCTGCAGGGCTGGGAGAGGGTCCAGGGAAACTAAACCCTCTGTGACTCGGGCTTGTTGGGGAAGGAGCCACCCAGGGAGTGGTGACCGAGTAAGGGCGATACCTTTGGGAAATGGGCACGGGGGCAGATGGAGCACTGAGGGAGTGCCGTGGAGGAGTGGAAGCAGGTGGGCTGGGGGGAACAACGAACTGTGGGGTAGACGGTGTAGTAGGGGTGAGGAGAGAGGGGGAGGTCCTCTTGGCTGCATCCAAAGCCACTGGGTGAGGACTACCACAGCCATACAGACTGTGGATAACATTGTTAAGACAAGAATGATCTTAAAGCCTTAAAAACAGAAATGATTAAAGCATGATGAAAAAGACTGGGAAGAACATGGCAGCATGATAATAAAGTAAATAGAAAAAACAGCCCAATCAACAGCCTTGATATGTCTCCGCGAGCTTAATAATGACTCGTGGCACTTGCCTGGACAGAGAGCTGGCTCCAAAGGATCCAGCGCTAGGGCCCATTGGGCTTCCACCTTGGCTGGAGGGCTGCACCAGTGTCAGACGATGGTCGGGGGATTTGGCTGCTGCAATTGGCTGTGAGGTGGCTGTCAAGCTGGCGAAGGGGTTGTGGACACGTGACTGGGTGGACATCATTAAGACTTCCATCAGGATCTGGCTGATGAGGTCTTTGAAGTCAGAGTATACTGCCGGAGAAAACATAACAACAGTCGGACGAGCCTCCCACGTGTGCAGCTTTTTATGGTCAAAGCTGTTGTTTAGTGGCGTTACCTTCTTTAGGGTTCTGGTGAAACTCTGCAGCCAGTGAAGGGAGAAAGATGACATCTCTATCCTGCTCCTTCCACGATACGCGGAGAATCTTGCAAATGAGCTGCAGGGCCTGTTCTTCAGAGACATCTGAGTTTGCAGAAGTTTCCTAAGATGCAGAAAAAAAACAGTGAAGCCTTGATTTAAAAAAAACAAAAAAAAACAAAACATGCATAATGAACAAGCATTACTGAGTCTCAGGATACTCGTTATCTCATGATCTCTCTGGTTGAGCAAGAAACAACAGAGGTACGTGTGAATGAGTTGATATAAACAAAAATGAAACCAAGAATAGCATTTGTGGAAAGTCACCCGTCTGCAAACAACCAGACACTCCTTTAATGTTTATTCGGTTAGAACTTTCTTGATATCCTGATAGATATGGTCAAAGTCCAGGAGGCGACATCTTTTGATTAATGTTCACTCTAACTGCTTACCTTCTCAGTCAGGTTTCTCTTCTCCCTGCGGTCACTGTCCTCCACCTCCATGTTCTCTATCCCTGAGTCCACATCCACCTGGGACATGCTGGAATAAAAGAGAAACCACAGTTCTTAATAAGCCATTATCTCCAAGCAAACTATGCTATTACTCCAAGCTCAATCGTACACAGTGTCAATATTTATCTAATTCCACAGATAAGGAGTATTTGAGAATGAACACAGAAGCTGGGTAGGGCAATCGGACACAGGAGACGCTCTCACCTCTTTTCACAGGAGGCAGGGTCGATATCCATGCTCTGCGATCGGGACAAACTCTGGGACTGAGTCTCAAGGCTGTTGGAGGGGGAGCTGGAGAGTGAGCTCACACCCTCGCTGCTCTGACTACCATAAGCGACCCCTGGAAGAACAAAACACCACAAGTGAATCTCTCTGAACAACAATGACAAAAATGAATCAAATCTGACACATTTCTGGAGGGTTTCTTGTGCCTCCGTCTTCAGATAAAATGGAAATAGTAAGGTTTTAAATTTGCTTTTTTTTCTTGTGTTTTTCAACACAGGTGTAGCGGTCTGTGTGCACAGAGCAGTAAGAAAAACGTTTAATTTGAGTTAATTATTGCAATGCTGAGTGCATAAGATGGCGCCGGTGTGCATGGCTCGCCGTCCACGGTTGTCGGACCCACTTTTGCTTTGCCTGTTTCTATTGTTTTTGTCACTTTTATTGAACAACGCTGACTCTCTATTGACCTACGATCGTGAAGCTCTGTTAAATATTCGACTTGCCTCAGGGAATTTGGGAAGGACTAACGCTGATGGACAGGATTTTTTTCCACCTCCGCTACTATCTGGAGTACTGCATCACCTGGATTGCACCCCTACTACATCTCATAAGAGGAAGCGCTTTAAACGTCGGGGAAAACGCAGCGGGCTACTCGTGAAACTGAAATCATACTTGGCTCTTTCATCTGGCAGGAACAGATTAATTTCCGAATGCACTCTGACTGAATTCAGACCTTTGCACTGGCGTTTTGTCTCCCGTCGCTTCCTGGAACCTATTGGCACCTGGCTGGTACCTGTTGTCGGCTTGGCTGAAGAGATCCAGCATCCCCGCCTTCTCTTACCTCATCTTCGTTGCGGTGGAGTGAATTCGCGGAACCTTCGGCAACTGAAACAGATTCCCTGGATGGCTGTCACCGGTCTGACGGACCCTACCAGGTTTGCCCTTGTTAATGCTAGGTCGCTAGCAAATAAAACGTTCATATTGAAGGATTTCTTCACCTCTCATAATCTGGATTTCCTCTGTGTGACAGAAACCTGGCTAAGTGACGGTGAGTTAAGCTCTTTCTCAGAACTATTACCGCCAAATTGTTCGTATTTTAACTCACCAAGGACTACGGGCCGAGGTGGAGGAGTGGCCACAGTTTATAAATCTACTTTTCACTGTCGCCAGCTGTCACCTGTCACTTTCTCCAGTTTTGAACTGAATATGTTTGAGCTTGGTAGCAGTCATCCTGTTCTTTGTGCGCTGATCTACCGTCCACCAAAATATAATAGGGACTTTGTTAATGACTTCTCTGAGTTCTTGGCTGAAATAATGCCAAAGTACGACAAGGTTTTAATCTTGGGTGATATGAATATTCATGTGTGTTGTCCTACTAAACCATTGGCAAAGGACTTTTTAAACCTACTTGATGCTTTTAATGTTTTGCAATCTGTCACTGGTCCCACTCATAAATATGGACACACTCTGGATCTGGTTTTGTCTTATGGTTTACCTATTTATAATCTTCAAACTTATGATGTCGTCTTTTCTGATCATATGCCTGTATTGTTTGAAACTTCTCTTCCCTGTAATATCACTACCTGTGGCCCTCCTATTGCTTCTCGCATGTTTAAACCATCAAGTGCCGTCCAGTTTTCTACTGCCTTTAATAAGGCCTTAATTGTTGACTCAGAGCTCTCAGTCTGTGCTGACACTGAGGTGCTGGCTGCAAAATTCTTATCTACTTGTCAAATCATTCTGGACACTGTTGCTCCCCTGAAGATCAGGCGGCCTAAATTGAAGTCTGAGCCGTGGCTGAACGACATCACTCGGGCTGCACGAAGAGAGTGCAGAAAAGCAGAACGCAAATGGGAAAAAGACAAGCTACAAGTGTCTTATGATATCTTAAGAGATAGCTGGCATAGATACCAGAAAATTGTCAAGAACCAGAAATCTGCCTATTTTGCAGGTGTTATTAATGACAACTGCCATAAGCCCCGTGTCTTATTTAGTATTTTAAACTCTGTTCTTAACCCTCCCCAATCCAACTGTATAGAAGCCTCTGCTGAAACCTGTGAAGCTTTTTTAAATTTCTTTGTGGAGAAGATTTTATCTATTAGAGCACATATTTTACCCCCTTCTTATGACCCTTCTGTTATTCTTACGCCCTTAGCAATTTTTAGCCATTTTGAACCAGTGTCTCTATTTAAACTGGGTAAAATTGTCACCCAAATCAAGTCTGGCTCTCCCAGTGATGTTCTTCCCCCTCGCTTTTTAAAAGAAGTTTGGGGCACTATTGGACCTTATATTCAAAGGCTTATAAACAGCAGCCTGACTTTAGGCCATGTACCTGTAATTTTTAAACAGGCAGTGGACAGGCAGTGGACCAGGGCGTTTCAGCAGAGGCTGGACCAGCCTCTGCTGAAACGCCCTGGCTTGGATGCTTCTTTGTTGAGTAATTTTAGACCTATTTCAAAGCTTCCTTTTGTTTCTAAAATTTTAGAAAAAGAAGTGTGCTCACAGCTGCAGACTTTTTTAGAGAGTCAAAACATTTTTGAGGTATTTCAATCTGGTTTTAAAGCACTTCACAGCACAGAGACTGCACTTTTGAGAGTTTTTAATGATATCTTATTAACTGCTGACTCTGGCAAGTCTGTCTTACTTGTGCTTTTGGATCTCACAGCAGCTTTTGATACAGTCGATCACAATATTTTGATTTATCGTCTAGAACATCATGTTGGAATTAGAGGCACTGCCTTGGAGTGGTTTAAGTCATACCTCTCTGATAGAAGTTTTTCAGTCTCACTTGGTAAATTTCATTCATCTTCCGCCCCCCTCCCATGTGGTGTACCTCAAGGATCCATCCTTGGGCCCCTTCTTTTTAGTATTTATTTACTTCCCCTTGGCCATATTATTAAAAAACATAAAGTCTCATTTCATTTTTATGCAGATGATTGTCAAATTTATCTACCGCTGAAACACAATGACCCTAACCCCCTCAGGCCTATTTTAGAATGTCTTAAGGATATCAGAGCATGGCTGGCTTTGAATTTTTTAAACTTTAATGAAAAGAAGACTGAGGTCATTATATTTGGGCCGAATGGACCTGGTGTCCCTCCATCTGACTTGGGTCCTCTTACATCGTGTGTCAAATCAATTGTCACCAACCTTGGAGTAAAATTTGACACAGCTCTTAAAATGGACAAACAAGTAAATACAGTGGTGAGAAAAAGCTTTTTTCAGTTGAGGCAGCTCTCTAAAGTAAAACCTTTTATTTCTTTTTGTGACTTGGAGAGAGTTTTGCACGCATTTGTGACCACTCGCCTTGATTATTGTAATGGACTTTATATTGGTATTGATCAGGCTTCACTATCGCGCTTGCAAATGGTCCAGAATGCTGCTGCTCGCCTGTTGACAGGGACACGCAAACATGAGCACATTACCCCTGTTCTTGCCTCCTTACACTGGTTGCCTGTCCATTTTAGAATTCATTTTAAAATTTTATTGCTTGCTTTTAAAGTCTTAAATGGCCTGGCTCCGTCTTACCTGTCAGACCTTTTACACCAATACACTCCACAAAGATCTCTCAGATCATCTGACCAGTCACTCCTTACTGTCCCCATGTCGAGACTGAAACACCGAGGGGACCGAGCTTTCGCTGTTGTGGCCCCCAAACTATGGAACGAACTGCCCCTCCATATCAGGCTGGCCCCAACACTTGAAATGTTTAAATCACTTTTAAAGACACACTTTTTTTCAAAGGCTTTCTAGGAGTATTATCAGAGTCAGTTTGTAGTCAGTTTTTAGTCAGCTGTTGATCATTCTTAATCTTTCTACCTTGTTAATTTTATTCATTGTATATCTTATTGTTTATTCTACTCATGTTGTGATATTTAATATATACACTGATTTATTTTTATCTTTTTTAATTATATATTTATTTTGTTTATTGATTTCATTGTATGCTTAAAGTATGGTTTTTAACTGCTATCTCTGTTTTATTATTGGAAAGCACTTTGGTCAACTTGTTGTTTTTAAAAGTGCTATATAAATAAAGTTGGATTGGATTGGATACGTGAGGACTTTAAACTGCATACAATATAACATTGCTGTTATTCTTCCACAGCCTAACAAAGTCACTTTAGTCTGTCAGCAGATCAAAGTGAAATTAACTGTATTGACTGAAAGTTGCACAGTTTGTGCACTTACATACTGTAAATAAGAGAAACACAAAAATCCCCCAAGCCTTTAAATCGAAACTGAATGTAACCTGCTCCCTACCATGTTATGTGGTGAGCAGAGGGTTGAAAGCTACTTTTGTGACGCAGAAAGCTCTGACTTTAAGTTCGACATAACTCACCAACCCCTCAGATGAACTAAAGTTTTCGAGAAATGAAAAATATTGACTGTATTGATTCATACTGTACACTTTAAATCCTTTGCACAGCGTTGAATTTTAGTCTATCATGTCTTTTCCTTTTTTACAGATTTTTCTAATCTTTTTATTGCTTTCAAGGTATAATCAGTCCCAACATACAGCGATTAGGGTAACGACATAGTCAAAAAAGCACACTAAGAACTCTGAGGAAATTAAATCGAAACAAAAAACATGATGGATCCAGGTCATTGATGTCAAACAGTCACCTAAAACCAAACATCAGTCATGTTTACTCTTCACTTGCAACTGGCCTTTGTACAGAAAGAAAGGAAGACACCTTTACCAGTGAACTGCACAGCACACAGGGCTGATTCCTCTTTGAAATGCCCTCGAGTTACCTTTCACATTAAATCCTATTTTCTGATGTATTCAATGAAAATATTTTGAAACAAAAAGAATAAACCAATCAAATGCCTTGCATGTGGACTGACAAACGCATCTGGATGTTGTGATCAAAGGGAAACTCCTAATTTTCTATGTCAGTAAATGTAGACCAAAATCTAGGACATACACGGTAAATCTATACATGGCTGGCATAATATCAGAGTGTGATGACATGAAAAGATCAAGAAATGTAAGAAGCGGAAATGAGGAAGAGGATGTGCAAAAAGGCCCTAAAGTTGTGGCAGTAGTCAGGGAAAAAAAGGATACATTTTCCAGAAAAAAAAAAAAGAGAAATGAAGAAAATATTAATATACATATCTACAAGTTTTTAAAAAAGAAGGCTTTGACTTTGAAATGATTGTTCAACTATGCCTCATGTTTAGTTTTTATACAAAATACTCCAAAAGTTGATTCTGTTCATCTGGACGTTAGAGCTGGGCGATAGAACGATAACGATATGTATCGCGATATAACTTTTACTCGATAGAGAAATTAAGCTATCGCGATAGACCTCGCCGCTCTTGTCCTCTTAAAAAAATAAAATAAAAAAATAAAAAAAGGTCAGCCAATCTAAATTAAGTAGCGCAGAGCCGAACCAATCACAGCCACAGCGTCACGTCGCGTGACTTGTTACGTACAGCACAAGTGCCAAGCCGCACGTGTGTTTGTTTGGGAAGCAGCCAGCAGGTAATGGAGGAAATGAGTGTGCCGACTAGAAAAATCAACCGAGCGTGACCGAAGAGAAAACAGATGATGGTTCCAATGCCGGAGAGATTGTCGAACGGAAGAGCCATAGAAGTTCCGTAGTGTGAAGGTATTTCGGCTATTTCAAGTCTGACAAAAAACAGAGTAGCGTGCACTGTAAATTGTGCCGAAAGCAAGTCTGGAAATACAATGAACTGGTGCATGCGTCACACTGTGCGCCACGTTATTGTTTCGGTGAAATGAATTTCTACAATACTGTTACTATTAATTCTACTCTCTGCAGTGTTTAAATGCTTACACACAGTTACTGTCCGTCCACACATACGACTCGGTTCTGCTTCTATGCCCCAGCTTTGTTTACTTTTTCCCACCGAGGCTTCTAGACTTCTGATTGGCCAACATTTCTGCACGGTTAGGAATCTAGCGCCACCTGCTGCTTTGGCATGTTCATAGCAGCGTTTTCCTTCATTTCTGCCTTTATGTGTGGACGGGATTATTTTTTAAAACGAAAATGGAAAATCTCCGTTTTCAAAAATACCCGTGTACGTGTGGACGTAGCCTCAGTCTCTGACTGGAAGCGCTAATTCGTCATTCGGCTTTTGTCAGACTAAAGTAACTGTTAAAACTGTTTGAAAAGCTCAGCTATACAACAAGGAGAGATTGAGAATTTCCTTTTAGTTCTCAGTTTATTTGATATTGACAAAAGTTAGTCAGTTTTGTCTGTTCTTCTGTAAAACAAACTAAGATTTATTTTTAGAATTAATATTTTGTTTCTAAGTGGAATTGACAATTTAGTCTGTTTTGTTTGTTCTATTTTGAAACTTAAATGCTTTAGTGGCTGCCTTTTGTGTAGTTTGCAATATTTGCCTTTATTTATCTGAAAAAGTCTCATGTTCCTTAAGTACATCTACCCTGTTGAACTTATTATGGGGAATAAATATTTAAATAAAAACAAGCTGCTGATTATTTCACATTTTACTTGTGAGCAACAGCACATTTAAATCTTACAAATATAGTTATTTGGCTTATATCGTGATAGATATCGTTATCGCCTGAAATGAAAAAAAAAAACATATCGTGATATGAAAAAATCTCATATCGCCCAGCTCTACTGGACGTAGCGTTT
Organism: Diplotaxodon limnothrissa; assembly: GCF_057381915.1. Taxonomy (NCBI): domain Eukaryota; kingdom Metazoa; phylum Chordata; class Actinopteri; order Cichliformes; family Cichlidae; genus Diplotaxodon; species Diplotaxodon limnothrissa. The sequence continues at coordinate 6,261,494 of NC_140615.1, read as the reverse complement.
TGTGGGAGAAACGTTTCGTCACTCATCCAAGTGACTTCTTCAGTTTCAGCTGACTACAGGTTTCCCCAAATCTTATAAACAGTACATTTCCATAATGACTGAAACCAGCCCACTGAAGGAACAATGGGCTGGGAGGTCAGTTCCTTAATCCTAATTACGCAAATTCTCACGACCATTGATCAACAACCACCGACCAAAACCCACTTATCAAAGACCACTGATCAATGGCCATGAGTCCCATTCACAGAGAGTTGGGGAATGGCTGCAATCACAGCATTGTATCAATGCAAATGTACTGTTTATAAGATTTGGGGAAACCTGCAGTCAGCTGTGACTGAAGAAGTCACTTGGATGAGTGACGAAACGTTTCTCCCACAAAACGCTACGTCCAGATGAACAGAATTAACTTTTGGAGTTTTACTTTCCTGGATGATTGAGAATGCATCAAGACGTTTGTACAAAATAGTTTTTATCATCTTAATCTTTCCTGATATTGTAATCAAAGATGACGTTTAATGCTGAAAATACGGCACTTTTTTTTACTACCATTCTCTAACACTTACCACTGGGAACCACACAAAGATATGACATGAATAAGCAACCATGTACACTTTGAGAATTCGTGTCACAGCTGTTGCTTAAGGAAGAACCAACTGTTTAGTCAGTCTGGGTTAGCAAAGGCTCAGATTGCAATTTTTAAGTTGCTTACTAGGGCTGGGCCATATTATACCGTTCACGGTAATACCGGTATAATGTTAGGCAACGAATGGGAGTAAAACGCGCATGCGCAGTGCCTTTGTTTTCATACGCACATGGCCGATTGTTGAGTGAAACAGATGAACCAGAATTGGTTTGTAAAAATGGTGCAACTTCAGTGATGTGGAACTGATTTGGTGTTTGTCCGTCAGATACACGACAAAGCACATTTTTTTGCAGAACATGCAAGCGGCCGTCGTTATTGTCGTATTTGTCGGACTAAGATGCTCTTAAATCTGGGAGTAATCTGGGTCCTAAACTCCGTATGCTTCAGGTCAAACAACACTGCAGCATCACTGAGCGTTAAAAACTGTCTAAATTCTTTCATCTTTAATAAAACGATCAGCATTGCTGCTTTACCAGGTGTAACTATAAAGTTTAACTTCCAGGCATCCATGAAAACAAAAGTTATTACATTTAACGGAGTTAGAAGTTAGCAGGAAGCTAGCGGAAGTTAGCTCGCTAGTTTTGCTAGTTACCTAAGCATGATATTGCATGTTCTGACTGAGAGATTTCGGAAAAAAATCAAACGTACAGCTCTGCTATCACTTCCAACATAAATGAAGACAGGAAACTAAACAGCAGTGACGTTTGTAGGGTTACTGAAGTTGGGCTAGCTGGTATATAATGATGTGCTACGTGATCGCTAGCGACACAGCTATGTTAGCATAACATAAACAGTGAAGCTGGAGGACGAACACTAACACTTTTCCACTTATAAAAGTTAACGTTAAGGTTCTTCATGGTTAGAGACAAATGCAATCGCATGGCAGGATGCTGTAAACGGACCAAACTTCAGTCAGGAGAACAACTGAGATAATCCATCCACAATACGAGGTTAGTCATTAATATACTGCAACATGGGAATAGAGCAGCTGCCAGAGAATTCAACATTAATGAATCAATGGTACAGAAGTGGAGGAAGCAAGAAGAATGAGTTTAATCAAGTTTGATTTATCTGACTGCTTTGTTTCGCTTAATGTGCCTTATAATCCTGTGCACCTTATGGTCCGAAAAATACGTACTGCACACTGCAGTTTAATGTTGCAAAGCACCTCTTTTTAACTTCAGTGGATATTATACATGGTTATGCTCAGGATATGTCAGCCCATTTCTACTGGAAATGCCTTTTGGTTAAACTTTCAGCAAGGAATTTGCATTTGCACTGTTACATTTTTATAAAGCTTTAATGTACATAAAAACCAGCTTCTTGTTTAAGTGAAAATAAATGGAAGGTTGTCTTTTTGCGCTAGTAATGTTGTGGAGTTGTATTTTGTCTCGCATCAATTATATCGTCGGTTATATCGTTATCGCAAATTTTCAAATATATATCGTGATAAATATTTTTGGCCATATCGCCCTGCTCTATTGCTTACTGACTACTGCAGACAGGTAGTGAGAAATCTGATTAACAGAGGCTCTTACTCCGGATAGCGGGCTGGAATTAACAGCTCTCTCCTGGTTATACAACAATCATGCGATTGAATGATTACGCTACCAATGTCAGATGTAATACACATTAATAAGTTAGTGAGAAGGTTTGGCTTGTAAACTGCCAGTATTTTTTTCTTCTTATTAATCACTTAGGAAATGCACCACTGGGCCTAAAAGGAAGACCTTTAAAGCAGCTGGCTATGCATAGCAACAAACAATGCCAGGAAACTGTTGCTGTATCCATACATGGATCTCTGCTGCATTTTCTAGAGCCTGTGCATGAGCGAAGCCTCCATTCTACCTTTGTACTAGAGGGCTCACCATTCGTGTCTAGCAGGGTACACTTTTTTGTCACAGTGTACCCTGATTTGGGGGATTTTTGATATTTTAACACTGTGAATCATTCAATGCCACAAACCTTTTTTCAATATTTTTTTTCCTTATAGAAAATTCCCAGAACCTTGCTTTAATTTCTTACCAGAGGTGCCCATAGGTGATGTGGCAGGGGTACCACTGTGGACATTGAGGCCCAGTGATTGAGAGGCAGCTGGTGGCACGGGTTGGGGTGCAGCACCTGAGGGTCCAGGGAGGGGTCCAGGTGGAGTCTCTCTCTGTGGGGATGTCAGGGGTGTGCTGAGAGGGGTGCTAGGCTGGGACGTTTGTCCTCCTGCCAATCGTGCCAGTCTCCTCCTGCGAATCTTGAATGAGCAGATATAAAGGGTCATTAAAAGAACTCTGTAGCTCTTCATAACTGCATAATGTTGAAATGTATTAATAGGTTATTAATAAACCTATATGTATGTATATAAATGCCTGGACACTGTAAGAATAACCAAATTATGCATGTATTGCCCAGAAAGGCAAAGATTTTCTTTGTTATACGTTTTAAAGTCAGATCTGAAGAAAAACATCGCGAATAAAGTCAGATGCGGACACCAATCTTCGCAGCTTGGCCGAGGAGCGACGTTAAAGCTAAATTATCTGCTGCACACTCTGCTGAATGCTAATCGAGCAGCTGAAAATGATAACAGTAAGCTGCAGTATGCTGTATGCGATTTCACATAAACAGCTCAATGGCCATGCATCGGCCCACGGCTGATTGCACAATGGTGGCCCGGTCTCTGTGTGTGTTTTTTATGCTGAGTCGTCTCGCAGGCTAATTTCTGACTGTCAGCTAAACCGCCGCGAGGTGACATGCGAAAACATATCAGTAAAAAGAACGTCTTCCCTTCCTAATCTCCCTGTCAAAACACAACACCGAAAAATATCTGCCACTTACAAGCGGCTAACAATATCTTGAAATATGTTCGATGCTTTATATAAGAGCAGTGTTCTCCAGCTTGTAGCATTACGTTAGCTACTTTCATTTAGCAACCCAGCTGCTCCAGCTAAATAGAACACGGCCCAAATCCGCCTCTCGTTCTTTCACTTCTTATATTCCCAATATAAGAAGTGAATAATTAGCCTTTGAGTTAAACTGCGTGACACCCACTGCCGTGTTCTAGCTAACTGAGATATTTATCGAAAATGTATTTCTTCCATCAGCTAGTTTTTGTAGCATCTCAGCTAGCAGCAATACCCCTAAAAGGGGTAAAGGAAGAATTTGCAAAACGTACATTTCTAACGTCAGTAACGTAAAATCATTTCAATTCCCTGTGTAAGCGTTTATTCATATTGTCACCTTACCTCATCTGCGCTCAACTCCTCCATCATCCCAGCTAAGACAGCTAGCTATTTCACTTTCTAATGCTTTAATATGCCAGCCAGAGCCAGCTAGCTAGCTTGTATTAGATCTAAATATGCATAGTCTAACTCGTTCAACAAATATATGTGTCAGGATTTTGATTGTCTTCAAGATAAAAAACGACACCGATATTCGGAGGATGGCGAAATATAGTTCCCCCAAAAAGTCTGCTGTTTGCTGGTTTTCTACCAAGAATGAAACAAAAAGAAAAGTAGCTAGCTATTATACGTCAAAATACAACAGCGGCCATTTTGGTTCCACAAGTCACGTGACCAAAGGGACCAAAGGTGGGGGTGCGCAGCGTGTCGCACAGATAAATGGAGTATTTCATCTGTTGTGTAAGTATAAAAGTCTGTTTATGTCACTTTAATGTAACGCTCCTGCATTAGCGTGACCTCGGGTTATAACTGAGGTCACATTTACCACATAAAACGCATCAAACTGAGCGTGCGTGAACCATGGCCAGTCAGAGGGGTGCAAGGTCACTGCAAAGACTTATATTAGTGACGTAATTGCCAATCATCTGTCACCAGGTAAAGATGCCTGCACAGTATGTGCCTATACATTTAATTTTAATGCCTGTTTATTTTTAACGCAGTTACAGCCACATCACGTGTGTGACAGGGTGGGCAGTACACCAGATGAACTAAATAGGCAACCAAATTTTAAAATTTTTGGCAATAACTCGCCGTAATTAATATATATTTAAAAAAAAAACCCACAGGCAGTCAGTATCCAAAGTACCCAAGTATCCTTGGGCAAGACACTTAAACCTTGAGTAGTCCCACTTGACTGATCAACTAACTAGAAAGTACCAGTTCATTTACTATTTATACTCTATGGTATGCTCATGAATATATATATAAGTGCAAAAATATCTGTCCTAGATTGAAAAAAAAAAGAGTCCAACTGGATTTCTTTAGGTTTGTGAAGATGTTTCACTTCCCATCCAAGAAGCTTCTTCAGTTTTTAAAACAAATGAAGAAGATTGAGAGTCCCAGGTGGGGGCTGTCCCCTTTGGAGGTGGTCCTGAGGGTCGTGGATGGTGTGAAAACAGGTGTGGGTCATTACCATTACCTGGGGTTAAGGGTAAAGTCACTATGAGACCTTGCCCCACCCCATGTGACCTATTTAGGTCACCTAAGGCAAAGTGTGAGTAGTGTATGAAGTGCCTGGGAGTGGATCATAGGTGGCTGATGGGTGGTGCTGCAGAGTCAAATCAGATGAGACATTTTCTCTGGGCACAGAAGTGGATCAATGAAGGGCAGCTGTGAGCGCAGAATTTCCTCAACACATTTCTATTTGTCTGGCAATTTATGCAATTATCAAGTAGGGTTGAGCTTTAAAAACTAGCTGCACACGCTGATGAATGACCTCTTTTAAATTACAAAGAGAGATGAGGGGTTCTTCCCAAAGTGTGACCTGCATGGGATAATCCGCTCAGTGTCCTTTAGTCATTCTGGTTACCACGATTGCTGCAGAAGCACTAAACTACTGTTACCTGAAGCTTCTACCGCAGAGCTCAAGCAGCAAATCGTATGCATTAGTGTAACTTATAGTTGAAGTGTGTCAGCAGCATTCAGCCGACGGGGTACGGTGACTTTACCGGTCGATCCGATGGTGACGTGTGATTAATGGCACAAGAAAAACCTGTCAGTTTACTAAGAACAAGATAAAAAAAAAGCTTCAACTTTTCCATCAGATTTATTTTTCTTACTCACATATTACATACAACAAAACTGTATTACAAACATCCTATGAATAACTTTCAGTTACACTGGTTATAAATGTTCTTGCATGAATGAGAAATTTACAGAAACATTGAACAAAATGCACGACGGAGAGCACAAGCGGCACCCGTGTCTCCTTTTTCTCATAGCTCTAAATATTTAACAAAAAAAGACATTTTTTCAGCCAGCTGAATGGTGCTATAAACATTCTTGACGGTTTGGGATAGAGGCACGCACCGACAGGCTGCTGGACCAGACAGACCAGCATCTGACAAAAGTATTGCAGCGATACCATCTAGTGGTGTAAATGCATACCCTGAGAGTACAGACGTTTCCACCTGAACCGAGTATATAAGCAACGGGGAAGACACCAGTCGCAACTCTCGGGGTGGGTTTCACAGTCAGGGTTTTACGCTGATAAATCTACTAATCTTCTAATTCTGGACCACCTCAAGATCCTCCTCCAACTCTTCATTCTTCTTCTCTCGTCTTTGAAACGTTCTTATAAACCTGCTTGCAGACTTGTCCTTCACAGAACAGCTCCTAAGGAGAAAAGGTCAGAAAAGTTTTAATAATTACATTTTATTTAAATATAACAGATTAAAATGAGTTCAATAATACATAGTTTTTAAATTCTGTGTATTATGTAGAATGTCCAAATTCACAGTCTTACCAGATGAAGCTTGTCATCTTCAATCCAGTGAGTCCATCCCCTGTTCTTCTTCTCTCCAGTCTGTTCACATATTAGTTTGTTCCCCTCCCATCTCACGAGTGACTGCACAGGTAACAGAGAAGCAAAAGCGTGAATCGCGACTCGTTTTTCAACATGCATAATATTCAAAGTGCATCAATTATCTATGAAACAAACCCTTCCAATTATGATATTTATGATACACTTTAGCCATTCCCATTCACCTTCAGGTGTCTGTTGTCTAGTCCCTTTGTAAACTCGTTAAATTCCTGGCCCACTTTGAAGGTGACCGTGTAGTTTCGGAAAGTGCTCGTGGTTTTGACGACGAACTGGTCCTCCTGCCGCTCAATTGTTTTCTTTAAGGTAAGTTTTGCAGCAATTTTTCGTAAGGAAGCGCTTATGCCTGGAAAAGTGGAAAAAGAAGTTGAATGATAAATAGCCCCGCTGCCGTGTTTTTCTACAAAAGTGCATTTTGAATGATGTGAATGCACATACTCTGGAGGGAAACAACACGCGGACTTACCCAGCGCAATCATGTAGTCGTCAAAGTTGACATTGCTGATCATCTCCCATTTGCCACTCAGGCTGGCAGGCATGCTGACGGACTTGACTTTTCCTTCTTTTGGGAAGCGTGTAAGTGCAAGGTGATCCTGAGCCGGTCAGGTGCAGACTGCTGAGAGGAGGCTGAGGCAAATGCTGTTTATATGAGATCAGGAGACTCAGAGGCAGGTGTGTCCTGTCACCTGAGGATGAGAGAGGTGAACTGATTTGTTCCAGAGTAAAGAAGAGGCCAGACGTGTCAGACTGGTGCAACAGTTCAGTTTAAACATGGCTGTGAAAATTTGCCCCAGGCATCACGCCTTTATGGCATTCAAATCCTAATGGTGCATGTTATCCAGAAGCAGTGTTTGGATTTGAATGATGGACTGAAAGGCTTTTATCCTTTTCTTTTAATAAAACAAAAATATACTCAGAATTAATCACTTGTACAATGATGGCAAAGCAGTCACTCTATTTCTGTTATATAACTGCAGTAAATACAGCCATGTGAAAAGAGATTTTACATGACTAAGTACACAAGCGAAATCCACCCTAATTGCTTCGATAGGAATTAAGAAGGTAAGCAGCAGCAAGGAGCAGCTGGAATCGTTGGAATCATCACCGGGACAAAGCCTCTTCTCTTTAAATAGAAAAAGGCAGCACAGCCATAGAAGAGTGGACCAAAGTTCCTCCACAACCATGTCACTTTCTGTTTGACTGAAAAATCAAACAGAAAGTTGTAACTTCCAAGTTACTGTTTCTAAAGGTGGTTCTACAAGCTAATATATATATATATAGGTAATAATAATAACAATAATAATAATAATAGGTAATAATCATGGAATAAGGGCTGCACAGTCCTGTTGAAATCTTGATTTTTCACGACTGTAAATGTTATATTGACCGATTTGCACACTATACTTTTTACTGCACAGTTAGAGAAATCTTAAATTGTGATTATATGTATTTATCTCGTAGTGTAGTAGCTGGTAGGCATACATTATCTGGCACTTTATCTTTTTTTGTAATCTTTTTGTACTATGTGTGAATTTGCTGTGGCACTGGACTCTCTCTGAGTTTCAACAATCTACATATTCCCAGTTAAAAGAAAAAAAAAATCATGCTCATCTCATTTAAGGTTTTATATTTATATAATAGTTTTATAGGGAGAGGGATTTCAATATTCCAGTCTAGACATAAACAGAATCAAACAGCTTCTGTTTCTTACAAACAGGGCTTACGTAAAAATGGCACACCTTTATGTGCAATGAGGAACATAGTGACACTCTTGCATTATCTGGCATGCAGTGTGAAAAGGATTGATGTAAGTCAAGTGTGGAAAAAATAAATAAATGAAACACAGGGCACTTATCCAAATACTTGCGTGTTGTTGTTGCTTCTTCTGACGGGGTGTCTTGTGACATGGGAAAACCACGTCAGGGTTTTTTCCCTGCCAACGCTCGAAATGTGCGTAAAGACAATGCAGACGTATTAACTGCTTAAATAAAACACAGAGGAGTTTGGGATGCTAGCTAAAACATACTCAGAGTAAATTGGTAGAAATAATAATGTTTTTCAAAACGAATCATAATAAAATTATTATTATTATTAAAATACTACTACTAATAATGATCAATTCTGATACTAATGATGATGTTCTGTGTTATATTCTAGTTTAAACCCCATTACTATAATCACATCTCTTCATTTGGCTGAAGTTTCGTTATTTCACCGGAAATCTAAAAGTAAGGATAATCCTGCGAGATAAGCATTTTCATCATGAAAGCAAAGCTAGGACTTTTTAAGGATTCTTATCTGTGCGATAAAAGCAACAATGAACGGCTCACAAGGTGGTAAACAAAGTGCTGTTTATTTCTAGAATATCACATATCATGTCTTTATCATCAGATCTGAAGAAGTGGGTATTTAAAGCATGGAAAAATACAGCTCTAGGTACAAAAACACGTTGACTAACAGGAGTGCGCTGAAGCCAGACATGGAAAGGATAATTGTGGTAAAACAAGTGTGATTCAATTAATTCTCTATGCACCATATTTCATCTAATAAAAACATCGTCGGCTCACCATTTCACAGTTGAATGTAAATCCTTTGATTGACTGGAAACACATTTATGTGACCGCTCATCTATATGATCTGCTGCTCAGTTATTTTGTGATCTTGTGTATTTTTCCACACACGCAAACAAAAAGTTCTGGCAAAGTGAAACTGTTACTAAATCACTTCACTCAACAACCTGAAACACACCCATTCTTAGAAAAGACCCCTGTTCAGTGCAGGCACTGTCGGAAGCTTGAATTATGTGAATTTGTGTTTTGTTTTAAATTCACAGTCAAATTTCCTCAACTTGAGGAAGCGCCCGTGTACCTCTGGAGGGGCGCTAGAACCACATCTGCGTTTTTCTGCTCGCTCTCAGAGCTGTACAGGCCGTGCTCTTTGATGTAGTGAATGACGCTGTCTGCCAGAAGGTATCTGACGCTCTGGCCGCGCCGCAGCGACCGCCGCACATGAGTGGCTGAGATGTCGTTAGTCACCCATTCGCGGACGATATGGATGTTCTTGCGATACTTCCACAGCAAGTCTGACTGGTGGATGAACTTGTGTGGATCGCTGTTGCTGCGGGTGATGCAAACCAAACCGTGGCGGCCCACGATCTCTGCGATATCCTCCTGCTTCCACATGTTGGGAATCCCAAAAGACTCGAGGACGTCAGCCCCGCACAGCAACATCAGCTGAAGCTCATCTGAGCACAGAGAAACAAGTTTGTCAGCACAACACAAGAGTCAACTAATCCACACTGTGCATATGCTTCAGGTCAAAAATTTTAGAACCCCCCAATTCTTCCAGTTTTTTATTGAAATTTAAGCAGTTTAATGTCTCGTTGAGATTAAAGCATAGAACAACCATGGAATCCATTTATAAATCAAAATGTAATCTAAACTTTTCATCAAAGTAGTCACCTTTGGCAGAGAGAACAGCTAAAAACACTCATGGCATTATCTCTACAATGCCATCTATCCATCCGTCCAGCCGCATGAAAGTGAAACTCTCGGTTTACCAGTCAATCGACGTCCCTGTCCTCTACTATGGTCGCGAGCTCTGGGTAGTGACTGAAAGAATGAGATCGCGTATACAAGCGGCGAAAATGAGCTCAGCCACCTGAGAATGGCTCAGAGTAGAGTCACTACTCCTCCACATCAAAAGAAGTCAGTTGAGGTGGTTCAAGCATCTGGCAAGGATGCCTACTGGCCAACTCCAGAATGAGGCCCAGGGGCAGACCCAGGACCTGCTGGAGACACAGAGGCCTAGAAATGCCTCTGTGTTCCTCGGGATAAGCTGGAGGTGGCGGCTGGAGAGAGGGAGGTCTGGGCATCCTTGCTTAGGCTACTGTGCCCACGACCGTGCCATGGATAAGGAGAAGAAAATGGATGGATGGAAGTTTTTCCCAGCTGTGTTGCAGAAGTTCCCATAAATGCATGGCACTTTTAGGATGGAGAGTGTGCTGGCCATTCCATTCTTGTTTCTTTTTCCTACTGTAGTTCCGGCACAGCTTGGACTTATGTTTTGGGTTTTTATCTTGGTGTAGGATGAACCCCTGACCAACTAGGTGCATACCAGAGGGTACTGCATGGCAATGCAGAACCATTTTGGTTCAAGGTGCCTCTAAATCTGTACATGTCACCAACATCCCGAGACCATCACGCTTCCTCCTCATATTTAAAAGTTGATGTCACACTCAACATGTTTTTTCTTGTTCAAAAGTAGGTTGGTAGGACCAACCGTCAAAGCTCGATCAACCTCCTTTGCTGCGGAACAGGTTTAAGTTCTTAATCCATTTCCTGTTCTCTAAAAAAGGCCGTTGTATATTTCTGAAATATGTATTTTTTTAGTTTTAGGTAACATTACACTATTTTAAGCTATTCGTTGGACTTGAGCTGCTTGAATTTCAATTTAAAGAATGGAAGAATTGGAGTCTTCTTAAAGTTTGGACCATTAGTGTATTCACTATCTGTCATGGGGCAGAACAGTGCATATGTGACTGCCTGAAATTGACACACATGAAATCAAATTCTATTTATTTCAGCTTCTACATCAGTTGAGTTTGAAGGTGTGGAATAACAAAGAAGTGCGCTTACTGGAACTTGCCTACATTAGCTGCGAATAAGAACACACCCAAATGTCCTAATGAATTGTCAGTGGTCACGTTGCACTGCAGATCATTGCAGGGTTGAAATTTTGATGAGGAAAGAGGGTGATTCATAGAATAAAGAAGAAGATATTCAGTTCTGCTGCACTGGTTTTAAACTGAACTGCTGACATCTTAACCCTGTAATGCCAAGTGTAACGTATTTGATACATGAGATTTTGTGACCTCTGCATCTTCTGTTTTCCATTTTTTTTCCTGAATAAATTGGACAGTAAGTATTTAAGTAATACATTGCACAAAAATGCCAACTGTAGCTCACATATAACTCATATATGCAAACTGATAAAATTGATATTTAATAAATTTTTTGTCAGAATATTCTGGCAATTACACTTCATGGTTCAAGCTTTACAGGGTTAAGCGATGCTAGTAGAACTTAAATGCAAAGCATAGTATGCACTTCAACCTGCCAGCTTTTACAATGCACCTTCAGCAAAAATTCAAGTGCTTCCATAATGCATATTTTTCCCTTCCATCCCCCAGAGGCTCAGCTCGTGCTGTTAACACCACACCTGTGTATCCACACCCTAAACCCATTCTCTTGTCAGTTAAGCTGCAAACAGGAAAATCCTGACAACTACGTTTGTTGCATGGCTCGTTTGATGGACAAGAAAAGTTACAGACAATGACAGGGAGGTAAATGTATGGCATGACATACCTCTGTCTTTGTGATGATTCTCTTCTATGCGCCTCTTTTTTGCATACTTGATCGTGTCCACATCATCGATGTTCTGCTCTGATGCAAGAAGCTCCTCATAGTGATGCCTGTAAATTTACAAATTGGAATCAAAGATTTTTATCAAGCAAAAACCACGCTGAGTGTATACTATATTTACAGTTTGCTATAAAGTGGAAAAAGGCTACTATTGGTAGTTGTCAATCAGCAAAATAATGCTCCAAAATCCAATTCTCATTATGCTAAATGCATTTGATCTCATTATTAAACTGTTTTTGTGCCTTTTATGGGTTTTTTTCTTCAAGTCTGTGAGGCTGCAGTTTTATTTCAGATTCTTTTCACCATCAGCATTTAATAATTTCAGCCTTCAACTTAAACAATTAAGGAATTTTGATTGACTTTGTCTGATTCTATCTTGTTTGAACTGCACCTGCAAAGTTCTGGGAAGTATTCGGCAAATCATAACATGTATCAAGTATCATACCAGTGAAGGCTCTCACATTTCCTGCCTTGCATTTCTTCCTTTTCCTGCTGCCACAGGAAAACAGATGACAAAGATTCTAAATAATGATTTCATTTATGTGAGGCATAATGATGTTAATTATCTAATATCTAATTAAGCCTGCACAAGTTTAATTTTAATCCCTAAGGTTTAAATCAAACCTCTATAATGGATTTTGTTACTTTAAGAATTAATTTATCTAGAACACACACACACACACACACACACACACACACACACACATATCAAATCTAAAGCAAAGCAAAAGCACTCAGACGCAAGAAATGTCAACTCACCGAACTACTTTAGCCGTTTCCACCCACTCTGGCTGCAAACTCTCCCAGGAATCCACCATAACCCAGTCTGAGCTTTCGGTAGCCAATCGAGTCATCTCCAGACGGTGGCAGGCTTCAATCAAGCCCTTTTTCTTATATGCATCACCCACTGGAGAGATGATTCCTCTCACCACCTTATACTGACCTTACGCACAAAAGAAGACACGTGTTTAAGTACTGGTCAGGTAAAATATTATATTTGAATTATTAGACTTTATTGGACAGAACAGTAGAGTAGAGAAGAAAGGTGGAAGAGAGCACAAGGGAAATGACACACGGGAAACTAAGCAGAATAGAATCCAGGCAGCCACAGCCGAAACAAAGACAGAATCAAAGAAATCAGAATTTACTGAATAAATAATTGGTTCTAGCTCGATAGTGTAGTGGTTTACACATTAGCCTAACAAACAAAAGATCCCTGGTTTGATCCCAGGTCTGCCAAATCAAAATATGTGGTGAAATGCAAAGTCATTCCAGCTGGAGGGGTCAGGAAGGGGATCTGGCATAAAACTCCCAAATCAAGTATGAGGCACAACCTAATAGTGTCTATTAATAATATAATAATGCAATATTAAAACACTGCCAGCTTTTCTGTACTGTCATATTAATCAATTTACAAAAGCATAATTCCTTCTTGAACTATTTTGTATCTGGGCTTTTGGTATAACAATTTTATCCAAAACACTTGTCTCTCCAATGTACTAATTCACAATCCCTTTTTACGACAAAGCTACCCCTTTCACTTAATTTTTGCACATCTATCCATCTTCTTCCAATTTATCCATTTCAGGATTGCAGGGTACATCCTGGGTAGATTGCAAATATGTTGCAGGGGTAACATATAGAAACAGAGAACCCTTCATGCACACATTTGCACCTACAGTAAGTTTAGAATCATCCCATGCATGTCTCTGCGTTGGGTGACTGTGGGAGAAAGCTGGAGTACCCAGAATTAAAGCTGGAGTATCATTCATTCATTTAAAAAAAAGAAAAAGAATGGATGATAAAGGTGGAGATGCATCACACTAAAAGATCCAATTTTCATGTAACTCAACCTGTGTCTTCCAGGTGATCTCGTGCCAGTTCAAACATCCTCATGTGCATGTTGGTGATGGGGTTGAAGGACCCGCAGGCCAGCAGGACCACTTTGGTTATACTGTGACCCTCCATGGCTCATACTGGAGCTGGGTTTGCACAAACAAGGAGAAGAAACGAAGACTGATTAAGACTTGGCTGATCACATGTCGAGAATCGCTTTGTGGGGGGCGGAAACAGTATATTTGTATCAAGAGAGTAGTTTAACCTCGTAAATACAGTCTGTGAGCTTCATAAAGTGGAACTACAAACGTAAAGAAAACTAAAGCTCGACGCTTTATCTATGTTAAACGTTAGCATTCGACTATAACAAGTAGCTAACTTTAGCTTATCTATTGAGCACACAGCGCGAGCCTCCTTTTACGTCCAAGATTCACGTACAGGACCCTTAAACAGACAAAACATGAACTCGGTGCTTAACTTAAAAGCAAATTATGCGTTTTTAATATAATGTCAAATAATGTAGTCATTGTAGTACCAAGACAAACAGCTACAGATACCATTTGTGTTTCACCCGCTTCCTCCTTTGACGTCACGGACTACGCTGTAAAATCCACTAATCCGATTGGACACAATCGACAAGGAAGCGGTGAGCCGCACCCGCTCTGGTGGTGCTGCGTTCACAATCACAAATTCCCCAAATCCCAAACGTCTCGACTAATAGTAAACGTGTTATAGCCGTATTTTAAGTAATTATTTTTAATTTTCCTCTAGAACGGCTACCTTCTTTAATTTACGACAAACTCTTGAGCAAATGCTAACATTCTACTAAGGCTGATTTGCAGCTGTTTACAAAGAAATTCCCGGTAAGATGTTTTCCTTTAGCATGTACGCTAGCTGTTTAGCTAACAAAACAACTTGGACTGTTTGCATGAACTTCCAACACACAGATACATTTATCTTATCAGTGTAGTCGCCAAAGAGACTGTTAGATCCGATAAAGTGTTGTGTCTTTTTTCACTAACAGCTCTGCTCTCATCGAGTGGAAATAGCACGTTAGGTCATCTTTGAGTTATCTGTGAAGTACATCAGCAACAAAACCTAACGTGACCTGTTGTTTGGTGCCAGTTCTCTCAGTTCCCGTAGGAAAAATAGGATTTTAACTGAAGATGGCCTCTCGAGGGAAATCAGAAACTGGAAAATTGAGGCAAAATATGGAGGAACAACTTGACAGACTAATGCAGCAGCTTCAGGACCTGGAGGAATGCAGGTGTAGTACAGAAAAAGAAAAACAATAAACTCCTCTTGTGTGCTTTTGTATATGAAAATCTGGCATGCAGTACCTGAAGAATAACAAAGAGAATAAAAAAACAGTGAGTAAATAAATGCTTCTCTATTCTTTTGTTGTGTCTCAGTTTTGATTCCTTCATTTGTTTATTCCAGAGAAGATCTGGATGAGGAAGAGTACGAAGAGACAAAGAAGGAAACTTTGGAGCAGCTGGGTGAATTCAATGACTCCTTGAAGAAAATAATGTCAGGAGATATGACACTTGTGGATGAACTCAGTGGGATGCAACTGGTATGGACAATTAATGTGCTACTACTGTGTATTAGGAGTGCATTAAATAGGTTATAGCACATTGATTAAGAAAACTGTTGATTAGTAAAATGTCAGAACGTTCAGATGTTTCTGTCTTCATCAGGCGATCCAAGCTGCCATCAGCCAAGCCTTCAAAACCCCGGAGGTGATACGACTTTTTGCTAAGAAGCAGCCAGGACAGCTGAGAAGCAGACTGGCAGAGGTTTGCAATGTCAAATATATATTGTATAATATATACACACACACACACACACACACACACACACACACACACACACAGAGTTGTGATAAGAAGTTTACACACCCTCATCATGTGCATGAATATCATGTTAATTTGGGGCATTTAATGATTTCTTTGATGTTTCATTTTTACTTTCTGTATTAATGACTTGGAAAAACATGAATTGTGTGCACAAGATTGAATTTAATTTGGATTTTCTCTAAACCATACAGTCTCAAACATAAACATACATTCCCACTAATATTTGATTAAATTGTCATCTCCACTTTTGCTTAACATCAACAATCTTCTGGCATACTTCTTGCTGCATATCTGACCGATCTTCTCGGCAGTGTTGGCAGAATCCATTTAAATTGGTCGGTTTCCTGGCACAGACACGACTTTTAAATGCAGTCCATACATTTTCAACAAGAATGGGGTCGGGGCTTTGGGAAGGTCATTCCAAAAGCTTAATGTTAGCCTGTTTTATCCAAACTGAAACCAGTTCTGATGTGTGTTTGGGATTATTGCTCTGATCATGTGTTGTGCTCATTTGAGGTGAAGTTGAAGAATTTAGAGGTATTCCTCATCCTTCATTATTCCATCCACTTTGTCCACTTATTGAAAGATTTAAGTGAGTGCATGTCTATATTTAAACCTATTATTTCACCCAGTGTGGATTGGAGGAAATCCCCCAAAAAATTCAAACTTGTTTTAAAATTCTTCTTGCTTAATATCATGAAAGATGTTTGCTGGAAGAACAGTTCAAAGAAATTATCAAAAGCCCCAAATTGCCATGATTGCACACGCATTTCTGACCACAACAGCAGAGTTCAGTCACACCTCAGTGTTTATGTGTGGATTCATTTGCCGACCGGTGTGTGGCATACTGTGCAGATGGACCGCGATGTGATGGTGGGAAAACTGTCACGGGACGTGTACACGCAGCAGAAAATGGAAATCCTCACTGCCTTGAGAAAACTGGGGGAGAAGGTGAGGAGCACTCAGAGCACACATGATTATCCACAGAATTGAGGATGATTCAGCGGCTTGTGCTACGTAAAGTCTGAAATGATTCATTTCAGTCATGCAGCCCTCACTAGCTGCCTCAAATCTTTCCTTTCATTCATGTTGTAATTATGTGACAGCTCACCCCAGAAGACGAGACGTTCCTCACTGAAAACGCCACAGCGACCCTGAGCCAGTTTGAAAAAGTGACTGCAAACCAAGGTGAGCATAAAGATGATTTTACTACAAAACTGATACTTTCTCAGATATTTCTGTTGACCTCATTTTGCTTTCTTTTTTCCAGGGTCCGAAGACAAAATAATGGCTTTAGCTAGCTCTGGTGTGAAAACAAAGTCATAGCAGTTCTGCAAAAAAAAAAAAAAAAGTGTGTTTTTAATGAAGACAAAAATGTGCCATCCGATTATGGATTTTCTAAACAATCAGTGCGCTTTTAAGTGCTACTGCAGACGCTGACACTTTTAACAGTATTGTTTTATATGTACACGTCAATCTTTGTAAATGTCTTTTAATCGTCCAGATAAAGTGTAAAAATGTATTTTAGGTACGAGCGTGTGATTTGCTAAAAGGTGCGTGAATGTAGAGGACGGCGCAGACAGTTTGTTATTATGATCTTGTGGTTTGTGCAGTGATTCTTTATTCCAAAATTTCAATATTCAACAGTGCTGTTTTTAGGATGCAGTTTTCCTTCAGGGTGTATTTTTATTTCAGCTAAAACTGTGCCGTCACTTGTGTGCAGGTGAGATGTAGAGTCTGATATCTTCAGTAAAACTCGAGTCTTTCACCAGTTTAGTTGAAATGTGCTGAGTCTGCAGGGTGGATTAGAGCAGCAGTCGTCCAACAATATGAGAATCATAGTTTTATTAATAGTGTGGGTCTTCGGTCTGTTCATGGAGAAAATACAGAGAAAATACAAAGATTTTACAGGATGAAGTAATGAATCGAGACGCTTTACCACTATTCAGTGTCACTTGGGTGTTTCCATTATTTTAATGAGTCCTCTATGCATTTATTATCATGCAACTCAAACTGATGACTGTAGTTTCATGTTGACAGTGATGAAGTTTGATAGTTTTTAAACTCGCATCAGAGTCTGTGTAGAAGTGAATGTCACAATGTTTACAGCATTAATCTTGATATTCTTGCTACTTTTAATGTGAGTAAAAATAAAACTAACAACAGGCTTCATGTTTTATTTCCCACCATGTACACTCACCTGCCACTATGTACACCTGTTCAGCTGCTCATCAGCATTAATATTTTATCAGCCAATCACATTGCATGTAGGCATGTTAGCATGGTCAAACAGAGTACCGTGAACAGTATAAAAGCATGGATCTGATTGGGCTGCTGCTGGTGGTGTAATGGTGTGGGGGATATTTTCTTCACACATTTTGGGCATCAAATAAACACCACAGCTTACCTGAGTGTTACTGCAGGCCATGTCCGTCACTTTATGACCACCGTGTATCCGTCTTGAATCTTTGCCGAAAGAATTAAGGTAATTCTGAAGGCAAGGAGGGTCCAACTTGATACTAGCAAGTCAAATCTAATAAAGTATCTCATGAGTGTATACACTGTTACATTCGTGGATGCTCATTTTAAACATGGGCAAAGTCTGAAATAATGAGATTGGCAAACATACGTGTCGTCCCGGAGTGCCTAAAGCTTCAAACTGCTCTCAAGGTTCACTTCAGACAGTTTTCAAATCTTGTCTCTGTATGATGTCACTGAGAGTGGGTATCATAAATATGCTCTGAGCACAGGAGGCCCACCCACCTGCTGTTCAAACCCGTTTTTGAGGGGCAGCCAATTCTAAGAAAGGGAACTGAAAAATATACCCAAGCATTAAGGCCTTACTGGTATTACTGGTGGTTCTACTATACACAGTTTGAAATGTGAATCATGCAAAGCAGCCCTGGTAGAGCGCACGAATAAAAGCATGGAGTTGAAAAGGAGCATAATAAATCCACCAGCTCTATATTTTATCGTGGAGCTGTAGCAGATCTCAGTTTCACCACCAGAGGGCAACAGTGCTCAATATTTACAAAAAAAAAAAAAAGACTCACAGCACCACCCAGGGTGTGTTCCCATGCTGTGCACCGGCACCATGTTTACACTAGAGAATACAATGAAGGAAAACAAGAGCAGACAGAAGTTATACCCCATCTCATCTTCCTTTATTTTGTTTACGAGCAAGCATCAACCTCACTACATTTGCCTTTCAACTGGTAGAAAAGAGAGCAGCTCCAACAAGCACAAAGGAAACATCCAACCACGCTGAAAACACCGTCACCGTCCATTTTGAGCAGATTTTAAAACAAAGAAGAAGAAAAAAAAAATTCTTGAGTGTCATGGATGTGTGAAACAGACAATCTGAGAATCAGTAGTGTATAGGGCTTCGGAGCGTGATGTCACGGGGGTGGGCGTGGAAAGGATTTTGGCCCGATTCACCATTTTGGGGGTCTAAGCTAGGAGCGATAGCATAGCCATGGTTCGTACTTGCTGTGTGCTCGGCTGCAATGTTCGATCTTACGACCGGCACGGGAATAAGGTTGGATTGTCTTTTTATGCTAACCCTCCTTTCTCACTCCGGTCTCATAGGCCCACGTGGAGCGTACACACACACTTGTGGTTCATGCAAAGTCAATATACCCCCACCCACCTGTCCATCCACCCACCCTTCCTTACTTCATCTTGATGTTGTTACAGTATGGTTGCATTTCAGATTGTTAGGCAGTGACATTCATTGGGGGCGCACCAGAAAGCAAACGAGATGCTAGTGAACCTTTCAACTGTAGCTGAAATGTGGACATGAAGTGTTTGACACAATGAAACCGTGAGAATTGCGTCACCGACAGGCATATATACTCTTGTGAAATTTCATGCTGCCCTAAAAAAAAAAAAAAATTAAAAAAAAAAATTGTTTCTCAACAGCTCAAGCAACAGGACACTGTTAAAAAGAAGAAAAAAGAAACTCACCTTCCACTATACACAAATAGGTCAGTATACACGCTGTATGCTGCCAAAGCAATTTCATAATGTACATCTTTTAAATGTGGATTCCGTCAATATGATTTTTAAGTACAATATCTATAGAAGATACAATGTGGATCTACTCCTCTACACATCAACAAGGACACGTGACATCTACGTAAAATGTTTTCACCTGTAATAAAACTAGCGTCGGCCTATTATCGCGACAAACTGAGAGAAAACGTCTCCCCAGCTACGAAAGAAATCTAGCATTAAAAATAAAAATAAAAGAGCACGGATAAGTGTGTTTGTTAGACCAGCTAATTACGCTATGATCGGCAAAAGGCACTCCCATCTCAGCCGGCTCAGACCTGGCGCCCCCCCCCCCCCTTTTTATTTTATTTTATTTTTTTTAGTTTTTTCATTTTTTAAAACAAGCCAAAGTCATCATGGAAGGGAGACTGTTCACTAAGTTTCAAATGCACACCTATTAAAGAAAATCAAATAAATCAAATGGATTCACTGAGCTGAAAACAAAAGTAGCCTGGAAACTTTTTACATCAACAATAATAATAAGCGTTGAAGGTGTTTTTAATAAATTTTGGCCTCTGAAAACGGATTTGCACGCATAGACTTTTCCAATCCCGATAATGCCATTTTCTGCACAATCCAAAGCCCCAAACATGGTCGTAATAAATGCAGGTTTGGGAAACGCTTATATTTTACTCTGTACCCTCCCATAAAAGACGAACACTAAAATCGTTCAGTGTGACGGCACGTTTTTATCTGGTCTGGTGAAAGATTATATACAAGTTATGGACAACAGTGTCTGAGAGGAGACAAGAGGTCGGACACACTTTCCCAATCGTAAGCTTCATACTAATACCCGAAGGAAAATAAGTTTACCAAATGTAAACAAATATCTTTGAACAACTCTACAGTACAGTTTCATGTACAATAAAATCTAGTGGTCTACTGCAAAAAAATATCTCACTTTAAGATTCAAAGATTCATTTTTAAAGTGTTTTCCTGCTGAAGCAGCAAACAGTTTAAAATGTACCTCATACAGGCTATGTAGTATTATTTTAGGTAAAATAGCCGTGCCATGAAAAGAAAAAAAAAATAAAACATTGCCAGCAATTCAACAATTCAGCCAGTCTCCACTAAAGCTCATAAACATTTTCTTTCAGTAGCTTGAAAGGGTTTCTCCTTGAACCACAACAGGGACTGGGACAGGGACAACGGTTTTAAAGCTGCTGAGGACATTTTAGTACCCTTATTTTCACCACGAACGGCACTACTGCTGAGCCGATCTTTGTGATTCCACACGACATTTTCTGAAACTGAAAGAAGATTCCCTCTGTAGTGTACATCAGTGAGATCTGCTGGGAATGAAACAACACTAAAGCCAGGAGTAGAGCGTTGCCACGCGTGCAAGCGAAGCAAAAGCATCATGTGAAGCTGAAACCGTCAACTAAGCCCTCGGCCTACGAGAAAGCAAAAGAAACTACTTTACTCCTCGCAAAAGATTAAAGAAAAGGGACGAAATGGACACCTTTTTGTCATGGAAACCGCTGAACAGTCCTCGGTTTCGCATCATGAAGCGAGACATTTTGTACAAGCGTGATGGAACAGCTTTTGCAGAAATTCAGCGGCATGCTGCGACAGCCTGTGTGACACAAATAGTCTACATTACATAATCGTAGATATTGGACCCCATTGATTAGGTCTTCACTAACACATTGACTAATTACATGGTTTCATTATATTTACAAAAATCTTTAAAAAGCAATTTATTTCTCTACACATGACTTCCCCAAAATTTCTCCATGCACTAAAAAGAAAAACAAAAAAAAAAAAAAAAGAAATGGAAGAGGAAAATGCAGTCTACTTGTTAAAAGCATCATTTTCGATTCACTGTGGACTACAAGTCAAGAAAACCCAAGTCGGAGCTAGTTGTGAGTTTAGCGAATTAATCTACAAGCATTAGCAAAGAATATACATCAGGAGAAGCGATTACTCTGCTCTTCAAAGCCGTACATCTGAGAGAAAACAAACAAAGTGCAGGGTTGGCTTCCTCACACAGTTCCAATGTAAGCCAGGTTTTCCTGGGAATTAAAATATAATAAATAAAAAAAAGTCAGCAATCTGGTGATGACTACACTACACTGAGTACCACCACTAAGATAACAACAGGAAAACCTTGACCATATATACGCTGAAGGGACTTTATGTTTCTCCTTTTCTTGATTTTTTTTATTTTTGTTAAGTTTTTACATCATGGCTCCTAGACATGAAACTGCAGGGAGTGCTGTGTTTGTGAGTGTGTGTGTGAGGGAGGGAGTATGAGTGAATTTCTGATGTGTGTGTCAGGAGCTCTTGTTTGGGTGTCTTGTGTGTGTTTAGTAGGTGAGGGTGGAGTCGTCCCACTCCAGCTGCTGCTGTCTGCTGGCCCCCTGCTGGTCCTCCGGCTCGCCGCCCTCCTCGTCTTCGCTGCTCTCTGACTCAGCGCTCGTGATGTCATCTTCTTCCTCGCCGTCCTCGCTCTCCTCCTCCTCTTCCTCCTCCTCCTCGCTGCTGTGCTGGTCCTCGTACGTCTGCATTAGTGACAGCGAGAGAAAAGATGGAGACTGTGACTGTGGGCACTCATTTTGTGATCTTAAATACTCAATTACTTAAATTGGGCGACCAGGGGGGTTCAGGGGGTTGGGAAGCTCATCTTGTAACCGGAAGGTTGCCAGTTCAATCCCCAGCTCTGTCTGTCTTGGTTGTTGTGTCCTTGGGCAAGACACTTCACCTACCGCCTACTGGTGATGGCCAGAGGGGCCGACGGCGCGATATGTCAGTCTGCCCCAGGGCAGCTGTGGCTACAACTGTAGCTTCCCTCCACCAGTGTGTGAATGTGAGAGTGAATGAATAGTGGTATTGTAAATAAATATAAATGCAATCTATTATTATTATTAAATCCGTGTTAGAAAAACTTTATACAGATCATGGCTTTGGCTGAGCACCGTGCAGGTTACCTTCCTGTTTCACATCATTTTCATGTATGTAACTGTGTTTGGACAACAACACAGCAGCCTCTGCTAATCTGACAAGTGCAGGCTCCTTTAGATGTTTTCTAGCAAAGACTAATCTGGCCTTCTTATTGCTCCTTGTTGTAAATCCTCTGCATTCCCATTTATGAAGACGTCTCTTGATTATAGACTCTTCACAATAATACGCCTACCTCCTTAAGATTTTGTTAAACACTTGGAATAAGCTCCACGTTTTTCATCTGCAAAACTTGAGCTAAGTCTGCCCTTCAATCACATCTTGTTTGCTTAAAATCCTCTGTGGTGGTGACAAAGGTTTATCACGTCCACTGTTCTGAATTTCACACATTAGAAAACACTGGGGCCATTAGACACAATATAAAAAAAACCCAACAGTCATAGCAGTGAGCCTTTCAAGGTAAACTCGATGTCATTGAACTGTGCACATGAGACACATTAACCAAACCTAAATAGATTCGGACGTTTCAAGTACACTTTGATGTAAATATGACGGAAGTTCAACACATCAGGTGAAAAGCTAACATGGGATGTAGATTAGCATTAAAAGGCAGCGACATACAATAAAACCACGGGAGAGGATTTAATGCACGTCTCTTATTGCCGAAACGCTGCATTATCTCAATAACTTTCTCCTACGAACCAAATCCATGCAATAAAAATAACAAACCACTTTGAAAGAGTCATTTCCAAGATACTCAGGAAATTGAGCGTCTCGTTTCAGCTCTGTTTAACAAAACAGAGCTACCAAAAAAGGCCATCATCTTTTAACAAATCTGTATGTCTCACTGGCGAGTTTGTATATGATCAGATTATTTTGGTCAAATGTGTAAAGTCTCACTCGGCAGATGTGCTGTGATTTAGTCACAGCAGGATGGGAGTTAAAGCAAATCAAAACGTGGTAAATAATCGGTCCTTTTAACAAACAGTAAAGCAACAACGAGTAATCGAATGACTCAGAAAGACATGAATCTTCTTGTACAAATATATTCAGCCCACGAGCTGACTCATTCGCTTCATTTTGGGCTTTTGGGAAAAGAAGCTGCTTCCTTTCGTTTCATTCTTGTGCGTCAGTCAGGTAATGTGACTTACATATTTGCAACAGAGTCTCTCTCTCGTCCCCACAAGGCTGCTAATTACAAGGGGCTCAGACAAAACTAGGGCACAGTTTTAACATCACCCAGTTCGCATTAGCAGGCGAAAAGCTGTCTGGGCTACAGCCTAACACCAGCAGCGAAATTCTGTTAAACAGCTTTTCACCAGTTAATCACCATCATAATCATGTTTTTTGTTGCTTATTTTGCTTCCCTGCTTCCTCCTCTCGTGTCGTTTTACCTCCATGGGGTTTACGGTGATGGTGAGGGCTGAATCGTCCCAGTCCATCTCGTTCTCCTTGCCGTTTTCCTGGTCCCTCATGGTGCGCTGGTGTGCAGCTCGGATGCGGAACACGCCCAGGATGATCATGAACACCAGGAAGCTGACGCACACCACGATGACGATGGTGGCAGCGCTCGGAACCACTACGAGGAGGTAAACCACATCAGGAAAAACACAGTGATTAGTTAGACGCAAAACAACACTTCACGATCAAATATGTGGAGCCGCAGCTTCCACCGCCGCTTTGGCTTTATGGCGTGCTCCCAGCGATCTGTACACACACGTGCTTTTGGCTGTTCAAGGTGTTGAGGCTGTTTTTCTTTAAATAGCTTAGCCCATCTCGCGCCAACCTGCTCCACTTTCCATATTAGCAGGAAGAGCCCTCTCTGGTGCAGTGGCGAGCTTAGCGAGGCAGTCAGCTTAGAAGAATACAGAAGCCGGAAAATAAAAGGTCGTGCTCAGTGTGCACTGCCTGTACAGATGTCACAAACAGCGCTCAAAAGTAATCCCTAACTTGGTCCATTAAAAAACAGACACACTACTAGTGTTTCATACATGCCCCACTTCTGCTTAGTAGGCTGTAATCCTCCTGCTTCATATCACAAATCTTTTTCTACAGCAACAATTAAGCTGATTACTGCTTTGATTATGATATTTAGTGCTGCATTCAACAGAAACACACGATATTGCAGCCAATACTGAGGAAAAAAATAAACACTACTGCTTAATTTATTTTCCAGGCATCCTTAAATTAATTTTTGCAGGAAAGATTTTTATACTTTGATTTTGTGTCTTTTTCCACGTCGCTGAAACAGATGCATGTTTGATTTTTTCTTCTTTTTTTTTTTTTTGAAACTTTGGTGAATCGATGGCTGCAGATGACTACTGATTTTCTATGCAACCTGCTGAAAAAGGATGAAGCATTCTCCATGTTTCAGTACCTGAGGCCTGATGAGCGTTGACCAAATTATGCCCAGACAGATCCACAGAGGCGTGATGGACAGGGTTGATGAAGTTGGGCTGCATCATGGCATTGTTGGCATGCTCCATGGGACTGGCTGTGTGGATTACATTAACCTAGAGAGAAATAAAGACCACACTTGAAGTGAGGGCGCACAAGTATGTGGATAACACCAGGACAGGCTGGTCACGGTTCAGTGTGCACGTGACAAACGCTCAGACGTACCTCGACCTTAAAGTCGTTGCTGATGTAGCGACCATTGAGTTCAGAGCAGACCAGTTTAAATTTCCTGTCAAAGAGAGCCTCGGTGTGCCAGTTCTTGTAACGGATAAGGTGCAGGACCTGCTCGTAGTTGGCCATGGTGTTCACACCTGGACCACAGAGAGGGGGGGGGGAAGTGTTAATGACACTAAGTCATTTTTCCTTCTTTAATCTCACAGAACTATTAGAGGTTTTGCAGAAACCAGGGCTATATGCTAGTTAAGGCTTCCTAGCCGAGCACGGTGGTCTGTACCGGTGATGACGAGCCCCACGTTGGATGAGCTCATCTCTAAGCTGCGCTGCTGCAGCTGGGACATGTCCACTTCAAGGCTCTCGTGCTCTCCGTCCAGCTCGTCTCCCACCACAGTCACTTCACACGTGTCCAGGTTGTGCATGATTTCCTCCGACACCACCGTCTCTTGGACTGAAAGAACAAAAGCACAAAAACGATTGAGGAGGAAGATTTGGAGCACTCTTGAAAATCTGAAACAGCACTCCTTCTCTATTTCTTCAAGAACCGGCTGCCCTTTCCAAACAAATAGATACAGATTAAGAACAAGGGAACAAATATTTGTGATTTTATTTCTGTTCAATCAACAAAACAAAGTAATCTAAAGAACTGGAGTAAGAGAGAAAGATCCAGAACTGATGAGACATGCTAAAACGAGTCAACTACTGACATTATAGAATATGCAACGTGCTCTTTAGAAATGCTGGTAAACAGAGAATCCTGGCTCCAACAGTTAGTCCAATAAAACAACTACAGCAGATTTAGCAATGTTATTATACTTGTATATCAGAGAAAGTGATTTTATTATTTAAATCATAATGTTGTAATAGTCGGCATCCTCAGCTTGCTTATGAAACAAATTAATATTTCATGCATCTACTGCCTGTACCATTTGACTCTTCAAAGCTCCATTTTAATGACTCTTAATTATCTACCGTGTCATCTCTTGTTTGCGAGGTGTGTAAGGTGGGGCAGGGTAATGCAGGTGATAGCAGCAGAGCTCTGTAAGCCCTTTTGTCCCTTATGGCCTGCTGCTCACCGCAGGACGTCGTATCTCGTGGTATCTGTGTCAACCTCAGAGCTTGTCTATTGTGTCTCCTCCACTTAACTTATGTGCAAGCTGAACAGATGGCACCCTCCCTCTCGCTGTTTTTCCCAATCCCTTCATCCCCCAAGCGTAATCCTCAACATAGACTGCTACTGTAGTTCTGCACAGACGTCTGTACTGTACACACCCTGTAACTGCAGAATCATTCACTGTCAAAGGTGCAGACAGGTGAGGGTTTAAAGGGAAATCAAACCAGTGAGTGTGTGCGCTCTATTTTTGTTGAGGGGACGACATAGTATGTGCACGGGCCTATGTGTGCAAACGGAAGACCAGCTGCTTTCTTAACAAGCACCTAAAGCTCAGGAGGTACAATGAGAAGGTTGGTGGTTCGATTCCCAGCTCCTCCAGTCCGGATGTGCCTTAAATCACTCCAACACATCATCACTCCGTAATGCCATCAAGGCAATAATTACTATTACATATGCAGCCATGTTTAAATGGACAGGTTCAGGTTAGCTCCTGTGTATATGCTAAATCCTATTAGCATGATAGGAAGTTGCTTCAGAGTCCAGTGTGCACATCTCTTACCTGTAGGGTCATCGTCAGCTCCCTCTGCAGCTTCAGACTCCGTGTCGGCCTCCACTTCACGGGTGATGGTGCTCACAATGCGTAGCTCGGGGAACAGCGTCACTCCTTCCTGGCTCTCAAATTCAGCTGCACTGCGGGCAAAGTGGTCAATGCCGCTCAGGCTGATCTTGGGTTCTTCTGGTTGCAGCACCATCACGTAACCTTCAGCATCTGGCACCGTTACGCAGGACTCCTCGTTAAAGCATCTGTGAAATAGACGATTTTAAATGCTCAGAAATGTGATTTTCCTTCTGTCTTTTTTTTTTTTTTAAATCACGTTGCTGCTTCTCCCTATAGAAGAAAAGTGGCATGCTGAATAGTTGGGAAGGTATGTGAACAAATTTGAGCCAACAACAGTGTGCGGCATAAAAGACAAAGGCCTTTATTTGTGCTTGTGTAGAAGCCTAAAGCTCACCTATCTGTACAAATGGCAAAATAAAATTGTTTCATCAGTTCTTGTGGGTATTTGTGTATTTTTATGCATCAAGCTGTTTGATGTGTAACAAATAAAGAACACATTCTTTCTTTTCACTGACATTAAATGTCACTTTGACTGCAACAACATATAAAAAGCTAATTTCAAAAGTTCCTCATCAATTATAAAAATTTAACTGCCATCACAAGAAAAAATAAAAACAATTTAGTCTGATTACTCAGTCCACATCATAAAGCTGGGAGCTGATGCACATTTGTGCATGTGCAAATAAGAACAAATACTAAACGACTTCACCAACTGGAACAAATCTCACACTAGGCTCAGAACAACCACGAGAGCTTTGATATATTCATTTCATACTCGTGTATAAATCAGTAAAACTACTGCTGTTCTTACTGACTTTCCAGTGCTGCAGACATCAAAGAGAATAGAAAAGAAAGGAGAGGGAAAAAATGGATACTGCTCTTCAGTCTGTCATTCTCAAGCAGCAAAACACATTGTGTTTATTCTCTTTGTTATGGGCATCAGGTAAAACTCTTGACCTCCATTTTACCTCAATAAACCATCCTCACATTTTAAGCAGCAGCAGAGAAGCTTTCTGAATGTCTATGAGGCAGAAAGGACCTGCTTTATAAACAACACAGGGCTGCTGCTGCCGGCCAACAGATGAAGTGACAAGACACAGGCCAGGCTGCGAAAACAATAAGTGCTTCTGGCTTCTTCTTCTTCTTCTACTTACTTTACTGTGGTTGAGATACGCAGGTGCCTGATTCCAGGGGTTGGGAACTGGCGGGAGTTTAAGTAGGAGATGTGCTGCATGACCTTGTCAAAGGCATCGATGTCGTCACCTTCCACAGTCAGAGAGGACTGGTTGGGGTTGAATTCCACCTGAGAGAAGAAAACAAGGTGAGGGATTTGTGAATAACATGACCTGTGACTGATGCTGAGCTAACAAACATAAACAATCCTTTCCAGCATCAGTCCTGGAGAACCACTTAAAGTAATTCATTCAGCAAAAATGCAACTTTTGAGGTAAATATTCTCCAAAAGTTGCAGGTTTAAAATTAAAAATTGTTTTTTTTTTTTTTTATTTGGTTGGATGTTACGAACCACAGTTCATTACTTGAGCGAGCTGTCAAATGATATAAAAAAAGATTCACTTCACAAACTCAAAGCTTTCTTTGCCTCCTCACCTTGATAGCTGAAGCTACCTCCTCAGGCAGCTGCACGTCCAGTCCTTCTTTGCACGTGTACAAACAGTCGATCACCTTCTTGTTCTCCAGCTTGCCGGTGCGGATAATCAGCCCCGCTAGGTTACCGCGGAAAAACTGCGCCATTCGAGCATTTCCACCTGGTTTCCAAGACAACACATAGAAGTTATTTAGGGGGTAGATTTCACAGGCTTCACCTTTTCTGAGCTGGAGCTTCAAGCATGCTGTCGCACTGTACAAAGCTGGCGTGAATGGAGTTCATGCAAGTTAGTATGTGTGCCCTTCAAAAGGCCCGAAGCCCAAAGAGCAAGACAGGTAAATGATTGATGAGCTTATGCACGCCAGCGGCAGCATGCAACGCTTGCATTAAAAGGGTGAACGGCTTACTGTGGGAAAAGAAATGACACCAACAGGGAAAAAAAAAAAGAAACTCAAAGGGATTGCGTAAGATAATGATGAATTAATCCTCTTTAGTCACCTCATTTTCACAAAATAACAGAGCCATCTTGAGGGCCGCAAAATGCTCATGATCTGAAATTTGGAGTTGACATTTCGAGAGAGGTACGCCACTCCTGTCTTCCAGCTACATCATAATGAGCATTAGTCTGCACCACTGCGGAGTCAGCGACAAACTACATCTCAAGGTCGCGTATTCATCCACTGATGTGTGTGTGCGCGCTTCTGCTGCAGGTTTGTTATGTGATACAGAGGAGTTACTGCTTCCAGCCTCAAGGTCAAGCTCTGAAAGAAAAGCCAGCATGGCTAAAAGGCTGCAGCTGGATCGGACTCTTGACTCGTTATAGATTTATTTGCGATCTGCTGGTGTATCAAATGCTGGGGGGAAAAATAAACAAATAAGGGGAAAATGAGAAAAAAACCCAACTGCATAGCTTTTGCAGTTAGAAGAGAAAATAAAATACATGGGAGTCAGGCGCCACTAAACATCAATACTGCAACAAAACAAATTATTTTTGCATCTAGAATGGGTAGGAATCATTCTAGTCTTAATGGAATGAGGATGCAATTAGCATGGTGGGACATTGTGGACACATGGACATATCTGAGTAGTAAGGGAAAGACGTGAGCAACCTGAACTGGGCTCAGAGACTGTCTCAGTGTCATTGTCATGTCCTGAGTTTTCTGTAAAGGACAGAAACAAGAGAGCAGGAAGAGACAGGGAGGAAGGTTGAGGATCTGGAGGAGAGATTCAGATGCTACATACGAGGTCACGTCATTTATATTACAAAGAGTTAATACGCCATTGGCTGAATATAAAGTAACAGTTTATACAAGGTAGTTTATGTCATCTAGCATGAACACAGTTTTAACTCTTTCTAATAGAGTATCAAACACACAAAAGAAGAACTTGTGTTTCAATACAATGCATATAAATGATATAAATGTCAAAAAAGAGAGCTCTCCAAAAATCAGTTACACTGTTTACCTTGCCAGCAGGCACCAATCGTGAGCTGAGTTTCTATCTTGGAGGCGTGCAGTGGGTAGTCCTCTGTAACCAGGAAGGGCTCAAAGGTAGTCCCATCCACAAATACAGAAACAGTGGGGAACTCCACATTAAGCACATAGTGATGCCACTCTTTGTCACACACCTGGAAAGATGACAGCAGGACGAGTGAAAACCTGAAATCTAGACTCTGCAGTACACTGAAACCTGGTTTTTATTATTATTTTTAACTTTATGTGCCGCCTCATGCTGTGCACTGGCACAAAGTTGAGTTTTGGAAGCAGCAGACCTGGTCGAGCTTCCAGTGAAACTCTGCGGGTTTATAGTTCTCTGCCTCAGATGGCTCCTGGCGTAGGAGAAAGATCAGCCTGCAGTTGTGGATGTAGAGCGAGTAATGGTGTCTGTTCATCTCTGCAGAGAAGAAAACAACAGAAGAGATCAGGATGAGAAACTGTAACTCTAAAATATTCAACAATTTCCCTTGTGGGATAAATTAAATATCTGACTATCCATGGAAATGTGTAGCAATGTATTTGTGGAAAATATCACAATCTTCTTAAGAAACCATAACAAATGTGTTTTCGTGATGATTCTCCAGGTAAAACTGAACTCTTGTGCTCCAGCTCAGTGTCGAAATCTGTAATCTGTCAGAACACTAAGTGTTGAGAAGGTGTGGACTGAATACAGGCCCTTTTAGCAGCCTCTCTCTATTAAAAAAAAATCGCTATGTGGCTGTAATATGCACAGTGTGGTTTAGCAACGCCTTACTGGAATTAGCAAAACCTCAGGAGAAAACAGAAAACAATGCCTGGATGGGATTTTACAGACTGACGCAATACCTGTGAACATTTAGCATTAATGGTGCCCTCATATGTATGTATGTAGCCATACATCTAAAACCTAAGTACAATGAGTGTGCTGATAGAAATGGATGGTCCTTAAATACCCTGATTCATGGATACATAGATTATGCTTTTTTTTTTTTGCGTCTTCACAATCACTCTTAAAACGCTGAACTATTTGCCCACATAGTCTCTCACAGAGTGGGCATCCTCTCCTTGTATCTGATTCTGAAAGATTTAACCTTTATGGGAAGGTTGTTGTTTTTTGGTAACCAATTAACACTTATTAATACACCATCAAACTGACACAAAGGTGGTTGTAGCTAAGGAGGCAGACCAGGTCATCTACTAATCAGAAGTTAGGTGGTTCAGTCCCTCACTGCTCTGCATGCCAAAGTATCCTTGGGCAAGATACTGAACCGTAGGTTGTTCCTAATATATTGATTGTAGTGTGCGCGTTAGATGCAAGTGCTTGCATGAATGCAGTTGTGAATGGTCTACGTTAGAAAAAGTGCCCATGCAGAGTAGAAAAACACCATATAAGAAACAGTCAATTTATCATTAACATGAAGCAAATAAAAATTTTAAAATATGGTTTAAATGATGAAAATACATTTCAGTTTTACGTGGTTCTGTAAAGCTAAAGCAAAATGAGATTCGTCTTTCTGTTCCAGACTCTGCTGAACAAAGGTCACAAATGACCCATGATCTCATGGGTATGGGAGCTTCCTGTCCAGGCCACAGCCCTGATGTAATCCTCCTTATATAAGCAGCTGGGCCGAAGCTGATGAACTGGCTCCCCGTCACTGGCCACGGCAGAGACTTTACAGTCCGTAAGATCAAGGAGCTTGTGACCATGGAGAAAATTTACAACTACTGTCAAAATGGAAAGGTCAGCAAGCGCTCAGCGGGATGTGAGAAAGAAATTAAAAAGGAATCACGTTTCCATGTGTTAGACCACCAGCTGAGCACAAACACTGATTATAGCCTGAAGTTTCAATGGTAGGGTCTTTTTGTTGTTGTTTTTTTTTTTTTAAATCAGAGGATCTCTTCAGACACCATATGTGCACCAATAATCAGTATCCGCCAGATATTTTAACAGCACAGTTTTGAGATTAATGAGTCCATGTGCCATGCTTATTATATGTATGAAACAAGACGCTCTGTCCTACAGAACTCTTCAAACCTTCTGTTCCAAGATTTTTATTAATATTTCATGCCAGCATTACAGTATTATTTAATCTTATCATGCCACTGGCAAATGGATGCACTTTATTACATTAGGAAAGGTGAAAATTGGGTAGTGCATGTCATTTATATGCTAAAAACAAGGCATTTTTGCCTTTTGATAGGTGGTTTATATATAATGGTCTAGCATATATAATTAAACTTTTGTGGCTATTAGCATGATTTTACTGGAATTACAGCAATAGGGACATCAAGGTGGCACTGTAGCCTTACAGCAAGAAGGCTCAATTCCACTGTGTGGAGTTTGCATGGGTTTTCTCCAGGTACACTGGCTTTCTCCCACAGTCATGCAGTTAGCGGGGTTAGGTTAATTGTTGAATCTAAATTGCCCATAGGTGTGAATGTGAATGAGAATGATTGAGTGTCTCTATGTGTCCAGAGTACATCCTGGACAGACTGGCAACCTTTCCAGGGTGTATCTTATTATAAAGCTAAATCTTCAATTAAAGTGGACTGACAGGAAGATTTAATCTATACAGTGAGTCAGTTATCTTTTTCCCCCCTTTTTAACAGTTGAATAATAGTTGGAGCCTTTAAATACGCATGTTTATTTTATTCACAATAAGCTGTGACTCCTACCCGTTTTGTCAGAGTTGCAGAGGATTGTCTCCTTCTCGTGGGCCCCAGGGCCGTGTCTCATCCACACAGAAATGGTGAAGGGGTCCTTCAGGCTGGTGCTCACCATACCATTAGGAACCTTGATGGCCTGGGTGCCATTAAATTCAAACACCTGATCGCTGTCGTGGCCGTTATCGGTTGGCAGCCCTACAGTCCAGTTAGCAGAGCTGCTGGGAGCAGGAAGGAGCTCCACAGTGCCGGAGCTGGCTCCTAATAAAGAAAGATGGTATACTTACTTGTATGTGGCTCACAGAGTTATAAAACAACTACTGACAAGGACCATTTCCAGTTCCTTACCACACAACTTATGCAGAGACTTCTCAGAGTAGGTGTCACGATCACAGCCCTTTCCAATATGGTTGGTTTCCAGTTCAATACTGGCCCGGATGGACGTGATTGGCTCATCACAGGTCTCCAAGTGCATGCTGGGGAAGAGGGCCAAACTACCAGTGCCAGGCTCGTATTCAATCCTCTTATTGAAGCCTGAAAAAGAAGCAGAGAGAGTAAAAAGCATTAAAAGATGTTATTTAATTAAAAGCCTTTTTAATACTAATCACTCATTAAGAAGTATTCCTCTTCTTTTGAGCTTGAATGAGGCCTTATAGTTTAAAGGAGTTCAATTATCCTTCTCAGCCTGTTTGGACTGCGTCAGTGATCATTTACATTCAACACAAAAGACACAACTTAACAGTGATGGCTGGCGAGCTACAACAAAGGAGGAGAGCTTTCATACCTTGCCAGCTGGGCTTGCAGGTGGGCTTGACGCTGATCTTCACCAGCACGTCCTCAGAGGCTCGGTTCTTTCCGCAGTCGTAGGCGGTCACGGTCAGTTTATACATGCGCTCTTTGCCATAGCTCAGTTTTTCTGTGTTCTTGATAAAGCCTGAACAGAGCAGGTGGGGGGGGAAAATGTAATTTTAATAGAAGGACCATTCTTTAACTTCAAAGCTGTGGCTGTGCTAAAATTGGCAGAGGTATCGGTAGGTGTAGAAATCCTCAAAGCACTAAAACATTAAGCGTTTCAAACAGAATTATAGAGTAAAGACTATTTAAAAAACAAAACAAAAGGGATTTATCGACAAGCCAAACAAACTGATGGACCACTCTTAGGATTCATAACATTTTGAATTGAGACGCTGTACTGAGAGTTATTTTCAAAGCTTTTGTGTATGCAGAGTCTCACAATTAAAGTGTCACATGACCGGTTCTCACTGATCTCCTCATATTATCACCCATCCTTATTTATTTTTTTAGTTAGGCATTATAATCGTCAGAGTTTGAAAACTGGGTCTTGACTTTTTCTATTTATTTTTTGTTAAAGATAAAAAGAAATCCTCTTAAAATCCGGCACTAATCACTGACCAGCTCGGTGACGTTCAAAGAACGCCGTCATTGTCTTGCAAACCGACAAGTTTGTGCTGAATTTTGAATGACGGCCCTGCAGCATCATCATTTAAACTAATCAACAGGCACTGTGAAGCGTGTCATTGCACTCATGAGTCTTGGGCGTGGGCTGCGGCTTTTTTCCAGTGGGCACAAAGACAAAGGCGCTATGTGAACATCCGTACCATCCTTGTCGATGGTGAAGGGCACATCAGGGGTCACAATCTCGTAGTTGCAGATTTGGCTAAACTGGAACGAGCAGTCGGCATCCACCGCCTCCACCTTCAGGATGCTGTCGTACTTCTTTCCCTCGATGACGGTGGCTTTGTAGGACTTCTCCTTGAACACTGGTGAATACTCGTTGATGTCGTTCACCTGGATGTGGACAGTGGCCCTGATAGAGAGATATTCAAGTTAGGACACTTTATCAGTTGGATAGTCAATGGTTTATTTATTTATGTTATTTTATTATGAAAATGAGACCTTACATGATCATCCTCATTCATGGATAACTAAGACTGATCTCAAATCCTGGAGTGGTTAAAATAAAATAAATTCTTGACTTTAAGCCCTGGCCTGGCTTTTGCTTGATTACTGCAGATGGAAAGAATAATCTTCTTGTGTTGAGTCGACTCTATTTGTAATCATTACTTCATCACTACTGATCTTTTTTGTTTTTTTGAAAAGGTGCAGCTTAATTTTCTGTTGACAGAAAAATCAAATAACCATCTAATCATGACCCTTATTCCATTCATTCAAGATTGGAAATCCTCACAATCCAGATGTGCATTCATGTCACCAAATGTTCATGGATAATTACACGGCTCATTCGGGAAAGGATTCCCTTGACAGTTCCCACAATCAGCATAAAGACTTAACAAAACGCAGCTTTTGATTTTACGCCAAAACCACATATTTATATTTGCACACTTGTGTGCTTGCTCTGCTTTGCTTTCATAACCCATTCGTCAGGGCAAATGCATCAGATTTGATGATGCATTTGAACCACAATCAGGATTTTTTTACTTAGGAGACCTAAAAT
Source organism: Diplotaxodon limnothrissa (assembly GCF_057381915.1). Lineage (NCBI taxonomy): Eukaryota > Metazoa > Chordata > Actinopteri > Cichliformes > Cichlidae > Diplotaxodon > Diplotaxodon limnothrissa. The sequence goes on along the minus strand of NC_140615.1, from coordinate 6,226,425 downwards.
GATTTTTCTTTTTGTATTCCTTTATAGTAGCATATGAACAAGTGATCACTGTGAGCCAAAATCTGAGGCTTCCCACTGCTCTGTCATATTTTTTTTAGATAGTTAAAAACATTTTATCTCAAAGAAAATGTGCTCAAAGATAATTGTGCAACACTTTTAGTGCAGGGGTTAACTCACTTATGAGACTTCTTCATGTTGGCACCATCAGGACCCTCTCCACAGTCGTAGGCTTGGATGGTGAAGGTGTGCTCCTTCTGCAGCTCACAGTCCAGCTTGTCCTTTGCCCTGATAACCCCCTCTCCAGTGGACTTGTCCAGGACCACTGCCTCAAAAGGGACATTCTGCCCGTGGATCCTGAAGCCGCAAATCTCACCTGAACATGTTAAGAGCCAAAACAGAGCTTGCTCAGAATAACTGGTGACCGCTGTGAAATTTAAACGTCTAATGAAGCGATTAAGCAATTATATTAACCACAAAACAAATTAATTAAACGCCTCAAAAATAAACAAAATCAAATCAAAGTCAGCCACAGGTTTTGGGAGCCAGGGACTTGTAGATTGAGGTGCGTGGGGTCTGTGGAGGAAGCCCGTGTGGGTGAGTAGTTTGGGGGTGGGTGACATTACGTATCAGTACAGAGAGTGTATTTTCCAAGCCACTTGAAAACATTGCATCCAGTCATGCAGGCAGAAACTGAAAAAATGTGGACAGGCATTTCACAGGAGTACTTAAGATATTAAAAAAGTAAGTCATGAAACAAAGTTTAAAAGTAAGCATATAGAGCACAGTATATTTGTTGAGAATAAAAAAAACAAAAACGTTACATCCTATCTCATGAGACAAACAATATATAACACAAATTATAGGAACAAAAATTGAAATCCTTAACAATAGAGACCATTGAGATTCAGCCATCCTGGCTTAAATGTCTGCAAAAGAAAAGAAAAGGGGGAAAAAAAGCCCAGACAACGCTTAATATTTTGGCACAATTTGAGAAAAGTCTTCCTGTGTAATTTTGCCTCTGACCCAAAACTACTGCAAAATGAACTGAAAAGAAAACCATGAAATCATAGAGAACTAAACCAGTACAAAAACAGTTTTCAAACAAAAACAAAAGTACTGGATGAGAACTGGGGTTAGAAATATCAACTTGCTTGACATCCACATCAAATGACAACTGCAGCCATGCTAATGGTAGAGGTTAGTGGTGGAGAATTAGAAATCAAGAGATCCACTGAGGCAAAGATGCGATAACAGAAACTTTGCAGCAGAGAGAGTTTGCATTAGTTAACAATCTCAGCAATCTCACGTGAAGACTTAAATGTCAGAAAGGTTCACAGGAGTCACTGGAATTGTGCAGCTATCACGAGGTCATTAACGGCCACAACCGAGCATGCTCGGTGCCTTTAAGATGGTTACACTTTAAGGTTCAGCTTCTTAAAATACCAATTAGAGTTTCAATTTCTGCTCCAATTGCCGCATGTTAAAGAGGTTATAAAATAATCCTACACAGACTTTTAAATTGGAGTTGTGTAGAAAATTGCTTTAGCCTTCTGCTTCCCCCCCCTTTCTTTTTTTTTTTCGGGGAATTAAAAGGACCGAATTGGACAAAACGGCAAAGAGACTCAGAACTCCTGTTTTTTGTTGTTGTGTTATTTTAAAGCGGCTTCTGTTTCCTGCTGACAGCTGAAAAACTGTTAGGGTCTGCAAACTGCAATGGATGTCTCATGCACAGATATTTCTAAGAACAGTCAGCCCCCACATCACACTTTTCATCCAGCTGTTGGAACGGCAAAAACTTCAGGGTGAGAAAATAAAACGCAAGGTCAAGAAAACCAAATGGGGAGTTTACAGAGCATGAGCACGAGGAGTTTCTGTGTAAAAGTGTGGATGCTGGTTTTAGCGTTAGTGGGTTAATAGTAACAAGTAAGCACAAGGCAGAAGAAAGAGCCCAAGATCACCTTCTTCAGTGAGGGTCACCTCAAAACTCTCTACAAGGAAGGGAGACAAGATAAACCCAGATCAGTTCAGAGAAGAGTTAGAAGCTGAGAGATAACACACACAGAGGACAGGAAGATAATACACGCTAGCTAAAGGCTTACAATACCTCCCTCAGAGAAACAAAAAACATACTGCGAGTGGGGAATAAGGGCTACACCAGAGTAAACAAGTACTAAACAAGTTAAAAAAGAAAAAGAATATATAATTAGAGGATAGTTTAGACAGTCCGTTTTAGACAAGTGTGGAAAGTCAGTCCCGTCACATTGAAATCATATTTCTCAAAGCGTCACATTTACCATTTTCATTCATTTTTTAATATATTTTATATATTAAACTTTAAGACATGAAGATAAAGTAGCTTAGGAAAAACAAAACGACAACTTCTTTTGTTGCTTAGCTGATGTTTTCAATCTCTTTAACAGGTGAGCTGGGCCTTTGTTTGTACCTACTGAACAATTAGAAATGGATTTCACATTAGCCAGTGCAAGCTGGTATAGTGGATGGATGGAGGTGCTGCTAAAGTCTGACATGCAGTCGGCACTGTGGCTGCTGAGTTTAACACGCTTCTAACGACCAGCTCACATCAGGAGTTTAGGATTTCCTTAGCTTTTCATTTATCTCACAGGCCTCTCAGTTCGGATCAGGTCAGCAATCACAAGGATAGTTAAACATTTATCCTCAGCCTGCCTAGTACTAATTAAATACAGTGAGTAATGTTCTCAATACATTCACACACTCACAAAAGGTTAATATCTTAACCCATTTTCCAGGAGCTGTGTGGCAGAAACAAGATTCTTCCTCCTTTCGCCTTGTCTATTACTTCTCAGGGAATGAAATAACCAGATCTGGTGGGTGGGCCATTCTTGCTTTGTGTTTCACACTTGTGTTACAGCACAGTCATCCATGAGCACTGAGCTTGTGTTCAAAGGCTTTAGTCTCAGCCATTTCAGTTCCAATTACCCTGCCCGTCCCACAGCGAATCAGCCTTACAGACAACTTATATAGCAACTCCTCGTTCGTGGTGAAGCTTCTGTTCCTCAGACTGACTTAAGAACCTGGGATTGGGCTTCTGAATGATCTGCAGGCTGGCTTAAAGTGAACCCTGCTTGCTGGCACAGAAGAACCGACTAAAAAGGAGGCTGCATGACAGAGTAGGTCACCCCTGCTGCCACGTGAAGCCGGACTGCTTGCTCTGTCTCAAAAGAGCAAGTTCACAAGGACACACAGTCCAATCGCAAAAGGCCTGCTCATCAAAAGAGCTGAAACAAACAGGACTCCCCTCCCCAAAGCTCTGCATTCAAAACAATTTTTATGTGAAGGGAGACAAACATCATGCAGAGAGTTGGGCATATTACTCTAATCATGGCTCTCTTGGTGCAGTTGTCCACCTTAAAAAGCTGCCAAGCCAATCAGCTCAGGAGAAATTTCACATAACTTTGTCAAGAAGATTACATTTGGCATGTCCTGTGGCGTGCACGTGGATGCTAAAGCCTCACATTCTAAATCAGGGGGAGTAATCTGTGATTAAAACAGTCATATAAAGCCTGGTGAGAGCACCGAGTGTGAAGAGAGCCGCAGACAAGAGATCACACAACTCATGTGATGTGAGATGGTGGGAAACCATTTCCAGTGCTGTGGTGCTTTGAATCATGGCCAAAGTCAAGCCTGATGTGATTAAAAACCCCAGAGCTAATGCTGCCTTGGTACATAAAGCACACTAATTGTGCCTCTACAGTGGGAGAGAGGGAGGGGGGGAAAAAAACTTGGTAAGAAACTGTACATCAGTATGGCAGGCAAGTCATAAAAAACTAATGTGCAGAAATGTGTTAGCAGAACTTATTCAAGAGTGAGCTGACAATTAAGACCTGACAGTTACTGTCTTCTTTCTTCACTGCAGACTCACTGCTTTGATTTGTATCCGTGTGCATAGCTAATCTAAGATTACAACCTGTATCACAGAAAGAATTACGAGCAATGTATAATGAGACACCCTGCAGGGAAAGAGACCTCCACACATTAACCATGACATAGATGTAATTTTTTAAAGAATCAAGTGTTAAACAAGCTTTATTCTATTTCATTTATCAAGAAGAATAAGATTTTAGCAAGTGGATGGACTCTTTTTCTTCTTCAAGTCTATAAACTATTCCTGCAGTTTTTCCTGCATCCATAATACTTGATAATGTCACAAAGCTCAAAAGGTACAAACTAATTAGTGGATGTTTTCTGTAATTTGGTGCGAAAAGAAGAATTCTTGTTAAGGAACAGATGCAGCAGCATTAAACGCTCTCTCTCACCTGCGTAGCGTAGAGGAGCATCTTTGTCCAGTGCAATCAGAGGAGGGTCCAGAAGAACTTTGTCATCATTTTCTGTTACGATCCCATGGTACGTTGTCTCAATCCATGGTTTGTGCTTATTAACTGTCAGAGGGAGAGCGAGACAGAAAATGTAAGAGTATGTAAAAAGTAAAAACACTAAATATCTGTCCACAATCGAGCTGGCAACTTGTTTTTCCTCTCACCAATGCTGAATAACAAACTGACACTGTGTGTGTGTGATCTCATTGCTGGCCTGACTTTTCTTTCCCCTCACCAGTGAAGCTTAAATACATTTTTAATGAGGTTTTGGATGCTTTTAATGGTATTTTTAGAAACGACATTAGAAGCAACACAAAACAAGAAAAGATCACATACAACAGCAACTGGCAACCATGAGCCCTGAAGGAATGAGAACATGCATTGTTTACAGAAGGAAGGAGCAGGTCCAACACTGATGTGCCGCCAAGCATGTGTATCAATACTGGCACATTTTTCAGACAGCATCAGCGAGGAAAAATTAATCTCACAAGCTTCAATTAAAAATAAAAGAATTTTTGGTTCAGGATTTAAAGGGTTAAAACTGATGACAAATGCATAGGAATATCAATAATATCAATATTCATCACTAATAAAAACCCTGTATTGAACATCCTTCTATAGCTTCAGTTTTAAGATGTACAAGTTACAAAGCATGATCCACAGTTTGCATGAGTTAATTTGTCCTGACAGTAGATTCAGGGGTGATAAAGACTTTCAGGCCAGTTTTTGGAGCGGCAGTCGAGCCGTTTACATCACTGCGTGCTCATCGGCCTGAGACGAAGCCCAGCTGCAGACGGGACTCGGCTGTAGCTGGCGGCTGCAGTAAAAAGCTGCAGTGAGTGACATATTTGGGATGCAGAACATGGCGCTGATGCGGGGAGATACAGCTCTCTTACAGCCAATATGCGAGCACTTCAGAATGCGAGGGAGGGCGGTATTCCTGTGCTACTGATCTGCAAAGGTGACGCTGACGCTGGCTGACAGCACGCCGTGGGGGACAGATACGGTCGAAAAGGTAACCAGACGAGGCACAACAACACATAAATACGTCCAAATTGCTCTGACGCTGATTCACTGCATTTTGGAATTGTAGCTTTAGTTCAGGCATAATATCACATTAAGAAAATATTATATAACAGCTCTACTTTTTATACTGTGATGACACAAACAAACAGAGCTTGCCGAAATCCGTTCAGACACGCTGCCTCTACCCCGACCAACCGCAGTTCTTATTCAGATGGTAAATTTGAATAGAAACAATCTAATCCCTGCTAACAATGAAGTGCTGCAATAGCCTAAACAATCAATGGCAGGAAATCATTGATCACAGCATAATTAGGAGGCTCACAAATAGGAAACATTTCCAGTTATATAACAGGTAGGATTGAGAGTGATCTCTTTTAATAATCAATAAGATGAGAAAAACTCCCAGTGTAGGCACTTTTCAAACACAGGCACTTTTGGGGGGTTTATTGATAAGAATGCTACAGCTGTTAAAGCACACGTGAAGTGACCTCAGGCTGCTGTTGGATGTAAATAAGCCTTTTCTGTAACATTCAATTTTCTAAGATGAGACAAAAAGCAATAGGGCAGATACAGACTTTCCACAAACAAGTTAAACATCAATTACCTGCTTCATGAGCTTTTTCCACTTTTAATCACAACACTGCAGGGAAACATTGCAGTGCTGAACTGCTTAAATAATAGCCTCTAAAAGCCTGGTTTGCTATTAAAAGGACCATTTTGAGAGTGTCAGACACAAACTGGATTTAAAGAAAAGACAGTGGGAGGGTCCATTATCAATGCTTTGTATCTGTCCACACACACTTTGGCATTTTTCACACAATATAAAAACTTTGGCATAACATCAAACTGTAATTATAATCAAACACTCTTTGCACAGTACTAAACATAACTGGCAGTTACTCAAATACGCTTATAGCTCAGCATGATAATTATTTCATGAGCCATATTCTCCTTTAATCACCTTGTTTAAAAGCTCAAAATTGCATTTTTACATTTCTGGTTGCTTTACATCAATAACAAAGAAAAAAAAATGATAAAAGGTTACATGAACAGAAATCTTAAAATCGACCAATTAATTGCACATGATAATGCTGATCCTATGCACAAAATTCATTAACAAGACAACAAACAGCTTTACGATTAATTACCGGATCTGTGCTTCAAAATGTTCACGGATATTCTCACGAATGTACACATGAATGTGTGTATTGTTAAACTTTTACACTCAATAACTGATAACTAATTGTTCCAGAAACGCTTTTAGTAAGCAAACTGACCCAAAGGATATCCAGACCTTCATAAATGTGTGTCGTTCCACTAAGACTTACACAAAACGCACACATTTTCAGATGTTTTTCCTACCTGACTTTTTACAGTTACATAGCAATTGCAATATGGCATGCAGTGAAATTACTTTACTAATAGGAAGGTGCCTGATGTTCTCCAAGAGAGTCTGGGCTACAATTACATTATGAGCTTTAAATAGTAGCCACAGATGTAAACAGAAAACCCACACAAGCATAAACGCACAATGTAAATGTTTTCAGATGACATTTGGTGACAGCCTGCCAAATCCAATTTCAGTGAAGCAAATGAATTGCATTTGTGTCATTGCATAATTAAGTGTAATTCTCAGTTATTGCACAATCAATGGAAATTAATTACAAGCTACTTGCACGGGATTTGTACGACACACGCATCACCAAGCATTAGCAGTATTACCCAGAAATTAGTTAGATAGCCTTACAGCGAAGGAATTTGGCACAATCTACCAAGCAAGGATTTTCAATCATGACTTACAACAATTATACACTTTATACAGGCTGTGACATTAAATAATCATTATGAAACAGTTGATAACCCGTTAAAAGTGTGTCTGAACCGTACAATATGTAATAACCTCAAGTCTAGTCTTAGCAAGGACAAAAATACTGCACAGCTATGACAACAAACTGAGTTTAAACGTCACTATGTTAACTCAAATTGAGTCTTTAACAATATAAAAAACATTTTATTTGACACAACTTTACACCAGTGCCTTGATTGAAGGCGCTGCTTTGCCTGCCAGTAATTTTTGATTTGATCGAGCCTAACGAATAGTCTTTGCATCTCGTGACCCTGAAGTGAAGTGGATATCTTCAGACAGATTGCCAGAACAGACCAGTACTACAATAATCAGCTCTAGCTTCTTCAGACTCACACTTACTGTGAGCTAGGTCACATGATCACATTTGTTCACGAGTCCTTTATGGCCTTCAGGACTAATACTAAATGGCAAGAGGTCATGCAGTATCCTCCAAGACTCTGAAATGTTTTGTATAAACCTGCAATCTTGCCTGTATTTGTATGGCACTTTACATATCCAGTCATCCACCCATTCACACACTGGTGATGACAAGCTACATTGTAGCCACAGTTGCCCTGGGGCGCACTGACAGAGGCAAGGCTGCCGGACACTGGCGCCACCGGGCCACACTGGCACCACCGGGCCACACTGGCACCACCGGGCCACACTGGCACCACCGGGCCACACTGGCACCACCAGTAGCCAACGGGTGAAGTGTCTTGCCCAAGGACACAACGACAGACTGTCCAAGCCGGGGCTCGAACCGGCAACCTTCCGATTACAAGGCAAACTCCCAACTCTTGAGCCACGATCGCCCATCAGATGAACCAAACCTGAAAAAAGGCATTAAGAAGGCCAAGGCGGACTATAGGAAGAAGATCGAGAACCACCTGGAGAGTAAGAACAGCCGGCTGGTGTGGCAGGGTGTCCAGCAGCTGACAAACTACAAGTCCAAATCAGGTATGGCTGAAGGTGACCCAGCATTGGCGGAGGAGCTGAACATCTTCTTCACACGCTTTGAGGTCACTGCACCCTATGCCTCAGAGGAACAGCTACACCATACAGCCCACAGCAGCAGTACCATCATCACTCTGGAGGAGCATGAAGTGAGGCGCACCCTGCGGGCTGTTAACCCGAGGAAGGCAGCCGGCCCAGATGGCGTACCAGGACGTGTGCTGAGAGACTGCGCAGACCAGCTTGCCTATATTTTCACCAGGATTTTTAACCAATCCCTTGAACAGTCAAACGTCCCACCCTGCCTCAAGACCTCCACCATAATACCCTTGCCCAAGAAATCTCATATCTCTAGCCTAAATGACTATAGACCAGTGGCACTAACCCCGGTGGTGATGAAGTGCTTTGAGAAACTTGTGCGTTACCACATTACAGCAGCCCTACCCAGCAGCCTTGACCCACACCAGTTTGCCTACAGAGCAAACCGATCGACAGAGGACGCCATAGCAACAGCACTCAATGTAGCATTAACACATCTGGAGAGGCAAGGAAGCTATGTGCGTATGCTCTTTGTGGATTATAGCTCGGCATTTAACACCATTCTTCCATACAAACTGGACGCCAAGCTAAAAGACCTAGGGCTTCCTCACAGCACCTGTAAGTGGATCAATAGCTTCCTCACCGACCGCAGACAGAGAGTGAGAGTGGGATGTTACACATCTCCAGCCCTAAATCTAAGCACTGGGTCGCCACAGGGCTGCGTGCTTAGTCCACTGCTCTACTCGCTTTATACACACGACTGCACCCCCGCCCACCAGAGCAACGCCATTGTAAAGTTCGCAGATGACACTACTGTGGTGGGGCTCATATCTGGGGGAGATGAGTCTGCCTACAGAGATGAGGTGGAGCGGCTGTCTTCATGGTGCAAGGATAACAACCTTCTCCTAAACACGAAAAAGACCAAAGAACTCATAATTGACTACAGAAGACACAAGACAGAAATCCAACCACTAATCATCAGCGACGACTGTGTGGAGAGGGTGGCAGACTTCCGCTTCTTGGGAGTCAGCATAGAGGGAAACCTATCCTGGAGTGTGAATACCTCTGAGCTACTGAAAAAGACACAACAGAGACTGTACTTTCTGAGAGTGCTTAGGAAGAACAACATCACACAGAGACTGCTGGTGTCTTTCTACAGAGCCTCCATCGAAAGCATACTAACGTACTGCATAGGCATATGGTACGCTAGCTGCACAGTGGCTCAGAGGAAAGCACTCCAGGGAGTAATCAACGCTGCCCAAAGGACAATCGGCTGCCCTCTCCTCAAACTGAAAGACCTACACAGTTCCCGCTGCCTCAAAAGAGCCCATAACATCATAAAGGACACCTCACACCCTGGACACTCCATGTTCGAACTGCTGCCTTCAGGTAAACGGTATAGAACAACATACACAAGGACTAACAGACTCAAACACAGTTTCTACCCAATTGCAATATCATGTCTCAATGCTACTAAAAGTAGATGACTTTCATTGCCCCTGTTGTCATTTGTGCCCTTGATGTTGGAATGCTTTCAGACATGTTTTGTTGGATGCGCTAACAAATTGATTGAGTGATTGATTGTTTGAGTGATATATCAACTAGGTCGTATGTTGAGTGTCTGTATGGGGCCTTAGGCCTGGATTGCTTGGGTGTATCTACGGTATGAGAATACTGTATTTTATATGTATTTCTATCTTTTATATCCTATCATTATAGTTTTTAAGTATTTATCTTTTGTGATGTTGCACTGACCAGAGACATCTTTCAATTTCATTGTACCTGTGACAATGACAATAAAGAATATTCATTCATTCATTCATTCATTCATCTCTCAGATAGAATAGCAATGAATTGCACTAGTTAAGAGTTATTTGCCCCAATATATTAAACACAATGCCCATTTACTTATCAATGCTAGGTGACAGATACCATTTTTCTACTGGCAACTATTGATCCAGTTGGAGATATATTCACAGAGGTGTATGTGTTTTGTGCATCAGAAGTTCGTGAGGGTGATCTCTGCCTATAATGCTTACTAGGACTAGAAAACCTTGGAAAAACCTGGTAGCTAGTCTAATGGTGGTCAACCCACATCTTTACTGATATATAATGAGGTTTTAAAATTCAACACTGAGGATACAGAGGACGTCCCCGAATGCCGTCTTTGCTCTGTAAAAGGAAATCAGTGAAAAAAGGATGTGCAGAATGGAGCCCAACCCCAAATGATAGCTTCAATGAGCCATTTAAATTATGTATAGCTGTACAGGCTTTTATTCTCAAGGAGACAACCCACTGAGACAGCAAAAATGCCAAGTGGAATGCCTCCATTCCCCTCAAGAAAAAGAAAATAAAATAAAAATAGGTAGATGAAGAAAATACTCTCAGACAGACAGGTGTATAGCACGGAACATCTTGCCATGTGACAACGCTACTTCTTTTGGGCAACCTTGAGTCCTGAGATTCCTAAAGATGTTACGTTGATCCGTTTCGCCTGCCCTAATCAAAAAGGTTTTGCTGCCAACAATCTAGGGTGCCAGACACCACAGGACACCTCAAGACGTCCTGTGTGAATACTCTAACTGGCTGGAGTTACTCACAGATATTGTAGCTTATAAATGTGTTTGTCTAATTGTGCAAACCTATTGTGCTATAAGTTTTAGTTTGAAGCATGCTTTTTGTATAACACAAAACTAATGAAAAATAATTAATAGTGATGTATACGCCTGCGAAAAAATGTTAACATGTCTGAGAAAACAGATGGCACACCTTTGACAGATTACCGCTACCATACTGCTGTCAAAAAACACAGCCCAAATCAAACAGACACTTCCCAGGAAATCAAATCTAAAACATTATTTTATTTAAAGTGGGAAATCTCACATGGATTGCATGAAATTGCCAACAAAGCCTTTTTGACAAGATCGCTTCATCAAGCCTGCAGTGAGTAGTGAGAACATTTGTTGTGCTTTGACAACATTTGACACAGAGGAACATGAGCAAATCTGAATTATTTACTTACTTAATAATAATAATAATAATAATAATAATAATAATAATAAGCTGATTATAAGGGGAGAAGATGTGTTTTAAGGGATGGACTGGCTGCTTTTAATAAAAATTAAAAAAAAATAAAAAAATAAAAAGGGGGAGACTTTGGGATGAGATTAGAAGTAAGGCCTTTGAAACAAGGCAGCCTGTTAAAGGCCTGCTGCTGCAGCACTGAGGATTTTCAACCTGGACGAGTGCCATTTCTTTAATTTAACTTAATCAGGAAATGAATCCATCTAATGCAGTGCATAGGCCCAACCAGCACAATTATAACCTGCAGACTCAAGTCTTCATACAAATCAAAGCATATAATTCAGCGGAAAGCTGAGTGATTAACATTAAACTGAAACTGGCCTTACTGTGTCTTGTGTTAGCAAAAAACAAATAAAATAAATCAGATTTACACTAGTTATATTAACCACCAACTAATCTTAATTGTATTTTTTAATGCCAAAAATGACCATGTTAAAAATGATAAGCAGCTAATCCTAAAATTTGTTAAACTGAATTTTTATTTGATCATCAAAATCACTGAAAATTAATCAGAATAGTTTTTCACATGTGAAAGAGCAGAAAAGAAAACTGGAGGCCGAAATTGGAGACAGAGAAAGAAAAAGCACTTAAAGAACCGTAATCATAAATATATTCTATGATACCAAAAGTAGTGGATATGCTGCACCTCTCTCCCAAAGAGCCCCTCAGTAATTTTATATTACATTTACAATTGTTTTGCTGCACTGCCGCAAGTGCAAAGAGGAGGTCCACCACAGTTCTAACTGTGTAGTGATACATCTACTCAATACTGTCATATAAATGTAACCAAGTATACGTGAATTATGATGTGATTTTTCTTGAAGTGCTCCAGTGGAACACACCAGAAATCTCGATTGTGCCGCCACTCTGATTTTAGCCGTACATAAACCTGTAATGTCAAACTATCAAACTGAAAAAAAAACCCAAAAACCTCCCCATAATTTTAAGCAAAGTCAACAAACTTCCAGCATTTACTGGCTGGTGATTCTATACATGAAGTTTTTAAGTCCTGGTCATAAAATAACTGCCCGCAGGAGCTGCCAAGATGCTCTCTGAGTTAAAAGGCTCAAAAGAGGTCACAGCAACAAGGAACAAAGTAGTTTCACGTTAAATCCATTTTTAACGGGATGCAAAATAAAGCTCTTTTTTTTTTTTTTTTTTTTTTTTTAAAAGTATCTGGCCCCATTATCACTGCGACAGACTGAAAAGAAACACGCTCATTTTTAAGATGCCTAGAGAAATAAACAGTAGGGATGGTGCATCATTAACCACATTTAATGTGTCATTTAAATTCTGTGGTGCAGACTTATCAGGTAAAAGGTGAACAGAAAAGGAAAGCCATTTTTAACCACTGCACACACATGCATATATTTAAAGATTAAGAGAAAAATGGACTAGTTATTCACCATCCTATTTTTAACACAAGCAAGTCTTTGTACTCAGTATAAATGTTATATGCAGAGCTGGGCCATAAATACACAGACATTTGAAACCAATCTTGGCCTTTTGCGGTGTAATAAAGTCTTTTCAGGCAGCATTATCCCCCCGCCAATAACCATGAATACAAATAAGTTCACAAAACACAGAAAGATAGACACGGGAAAAATGAAAATATACAAGAAGCCTCTGAGGGATGAATGTGTCAGAAGCTGGAGACAAACACACATATCGAGATATTATTACTAAATGTGCACAGATGGTGGGCCACTGGATGCACTTCCAGGCCGGCAACCACACAGCGCCATGCAATCCTGTTACACAGCAAATAAGGCCAATGTCATTTAATCCTATAATGGGATGCGTCTATTTCATTCAATGACAAGGTCGTGCAACGAGCGAGATATAAAGACATCAAAGAAACCTGGAGAAAACAAATTCCTGCCAAATTCTGATCGTGTACATGTAGAGGTCGGCATGGAGCTACTTTCATCGGGCTCCCTTATTCACAAGGGTGAGGGGGGGCACGACAACAGGTAGAGTCACATGTTTGATTTGGCAGATTTTTAAGCCAGATGCCCTTCTTGATGCAATTCCAAAGGGACTTGTGTCTCTTCCACATCTTTATCACACAGTCAGTTCTATTTATGTCCGCCATTAAAGCGCAGGTAGCTGCCACAGTATTCTCCTGAACGATAAGTGTCGCCACTCAGACAATACTGCCACACCAGTGCTGATATAACGGATGGACATGGTTTTCAGCGTGCGCTACCATGAGACAGGGTTAAGCTGTGAGCATAAAAGATGCTCAAATGACAGGAAGAACTACAGAGATCGAGAACATTTTGGAGAGCAAAGTTGAAACACAGCTGACTGATGACACAGATGGACCAGGATCAAGTACTCGATTTGTCTGTGTGCGCCAAGCTGTGCTGTGGCATGCCTTCGACTAATCAGCTCTGCGTCTCTGCCACCTGCACTGAGCTCTCATGAAGCAGAGGGGCATTTGAGGACTTGAAATGAAGATTTGTGTTTTCCTTTTCAGCATTTTAGGTTTCAATTTTCATATATACTAAATCACGATTGGCAAGTGCTGCAGCTAGATAGAGATCAAATCTGCTCAAAAGAAATAAAGTAAACAACAGAAAACCTCAAATCTGTGGTGGAGTTGCACTGGGTTACATGCTGTCCATTCACTTGGACACAAAGACAAAGTCCCGACTATGGTTGCCTTGCTCTTTTATAGAAGCCTAACCTATACAGTTTGGCCTATTAACCGTGATGAAATACTTCCTGCGAGAACGTTAGAGTCACAATAGGTGCTGGTAATCCTGAGATTCAATAGGCAGCCTTTACACTCGTTCTCCATCTATGCCAGGACTGTGAATCCTCCTCCCCAACACCAACACTCTGGCAGCAACTCTGAGCCCACAACATATTTCCCCTAAGGGAAACACAAGGATAAAAATCTTAATCTCAAACCACTTGCCAAAAGTTTTCACTTCATTGTATAATCCTCCCTAACAGTACAGATTAAACCAAACACAATAAGAACACGGCTCACTCGTCCTTACTCTAGAAGAACCAGAGAAAAATGCCACAGCTGTCCAGATTGAATAGAATAGAATAGAATTCAACTTTATTGTCATTGCACATGCACAGGTACAGGGCAATGAAATGCAGTTTGCATCCATCCAGAAGTGCTTTAGTGATATAGATATATTACAATATATATTAGCAATAATATAGATATGTGAGTATATTACAGAAATGGGTCTATTATGGTATGTTATAATGTACACGGTATGAAGTATGTTGTGAATATTCTATAACTATAAGTATGTACAGGCTGTAGTGAGTACAAGCTATGTACAGGATATGAACAGGATATAAATATGAAAAACTATACAGAATATGAAATAAATAACTTTACAGAATCTGGGATATACAGCTATACAGAAATGGGAACTATGCAAGTTGTAAACAGTTGTAGGATAAAAATTATCGAATGTACAGAATGATTATTTACACAGAGCTATACAGTAGTGCAGTTAAGATAAGTGAGGGTGTAGATAGTTTCTACAGAGGCTATATAAAGTGCTAGTGGTTGTGAGTGGTGGTTCTGTAGCTGCATGATAGCAGCAGATGATCAGTCTGTAATTATCAGATCAAGCCTCGTAATGCCGGTGAACCTCCGAGGACCTGTTGTGTAATGATGATGCTGCAGTCACACGTGAGGCCTGTGACATTCAGTGGAGGTCTGCTTCGTCGATTTTATATTTGACAGGCCGGCAGCCTGCAAGTCTTGAAATCTTGTTTGATTACATGCAAATGCAGAGCTATGGCTGGTCACACCAGAGCAACACTTACCCTTTGTGCAGCAACAATTAGAGCATTCATTCATGCCTATCACATACATCCAAGTATATGGAAATTTTATTTATGATATACCACACACACACACACACACACACACACACACACACTGAATAATCAGCCTCATTCCACTGATTGATTAACCAGACTGAGAAATATAATAAACTTAGTAGGAAAATTGGCCAATCAAGGGAATACAAGTGGCTGAATGGTCTACAACAGGGGTCACCAACACGGTGCCCGCGGGCACCAGGTCGCCCGCAAGGACCACATGAGTCGCCCGCGGGCCTGTTCTAAAAATAGCTCACCATAACAACTTACCAGTAAGCTGCATCTATTTTTATTTTTTCTTGCTATTTTTTTTTTATCACAATTGCATTGGCGTTAATTTGTTAGAGATAATATATTAAAAAAATGTTTATTATTAAATATTAGATCATGATCTAATATTTAGTGCTAGCTGGTCTCCACGGAAACAGTTGCCGTGAAGACCAGCAAAGGCAAAGGTGAGGAGATGAGGAAAACATGGCGGAAAAAAGGAAGAAAACATAATTTTCACAGTGAATGGGAGGAAGAGTTTTTTTTTACCACTGTGAAAGATTCATGCGTGTGTCTCATTTGCGGGGCAACTGTGGCAACGGCAAAGCGGCACAACGTGGAGAGACATTTCCGAACGTGTCACACAAGCTACCATGCTAACTACCCAAAGGGCAGCACACTGCGAGCGGAAAAGGCCCGCGAATTAAAGGCAGGTTTGAGCAAACAGCAGTCTTTTTTCACGAGACCGGTGAAAAACTCTCAAAAAGCAACCGAAGCCTCATTTAGAGCTACACATTTCATGATTAAGAAAAAGAAGGCATTTTTAGACGGGGAGTATTTCAAAGAAGCAATGATGATAATTGCAAAAACTGTGCTTAAAGACGAGAAATATGGAAACGATGTAATCTCCACTCTCTCTGATGTCCAGCTGGGGGCAACTACAATTGTTAGAAGAGTGTCGGCTATGTCCGGGAACTTGGCCGATCAGTTGGATCAGGATCTGGCAAAGTGCAGTTGGTTTAGCATCCAGTGTGACGAGTCCGTCGACAGCAGCAGTACAGCACAGCTGATGGTCTTTATCCGGATGGTATTTGATGGTTTCTCCACAAAAGAAGAACGTCTGACACTACTGCCGCTAAAGACAACAACGAAGGGAGTTGACATCTATAACGCGG
The DNA here is from genome assembly GCF_057381915.1 of Diplotaxodon limnothrissa. Lineage (NCBI taxonomy): Eukaryota > Metazoa > Chordata > Actinopteri > Cichliformes > Cichlidae > Diplotaxodon > Diplotaxodon limnothrissa. Next base: position 6,210,094 of record NC_140615.1, on the reverse strand, counting down.
TGAAGGAGTTTTTCGCGAAGAAAAAGGTACCGTTGGAAAAGCTGGTATCAGTGACTACCGACGGGGCTCCTGCTATGATCGGCCGACATACGGGATTCATCGCTCACTGTAAAGGTGACACAGAGTTCCCAAACTTCATGCATTACCACTGCATCATTCACCAGCAGGCGTTATGCCCAAACGTGATCGGCTTCGAGCACGTCATGACTCCCGTCGTGAAGATCATAAACAGCATCCGCTCCAGAGCTAAACAGCACAGAACATTCAAGGTGCTATTGGAGGAGCTGTCAGCTGAATATGGTGACCTGCTACTACATACGGAAATCCGATGGCTCAGCAGGGGACGGATTTTGCTTCGTTTTTTGTCACTTTTGGGTGAAATCAAGGAGTTCATGCAATCCAAAGGGGAAGACACATCTCTGCTGGAGGACACTGAGTGGACACTTGACCTTGCGTTTTTAACAGACATTACTGGGAAACTGAACCATTTGAACTGTGAGCTGCAAGGCAAAGGTAAGACTGTTGCTGACATGATAAGTGCTTTAAATGGATTTAAAGCCCAGATGAACATTTTCTCTGTGCATTTACAGAGAAAAAAGGTGCTGCACTTTCCCTCTGTGCAGATGGTGCTGAAAGACAATGCTTCTGCATCTGAGACTTTTGACAAAGTTGCAGAAAAGTACACTCAAGTCATAAACCGACTTGGTCAAGAGTTTGAGAACAGTTCTCAGTGGCAACATTACAGTGTCATGTCAAAGTTTAATTTAATTATTGAAAAACAAATGTGTTTGTTAAGTGTAACATGTGACAATTTGCTTTAAAATGCTGCCAATTTGGTGAAAAGTTCTGTAAAATTTGAAAGTTGATTTTTTGTATGTTACATACATACAAAAATAATGTATGTAACAGTGCATGATTTGTTAAAATTTGTTAGTGGTAAGTGAAAATGTTGTAGAAGTGATCACTTCAAAATGTAAATACTTGCAGAGATATATAGAAATAAAGCGTTGCATATTGATATTTATGTTTCCTACCTTGTTTCCTAATTGCATTCTTTATAATTATGGTGAAAAATAATTAACATAATTAGTGTCCGTACATAGATGAATATCATTAATTATTAATGATAACACATAATTAAGTTAAACTGAGGAAATTTGTTATTTGAGAAGTGTGTGTCAAACTGGTAGCCCTTCACATTAATCGGTACCCAAGAAGTAGCTCTCACTTTCAAAAAGGTTGGTGACCCCTGGTCTACAAGCAGCGCGTGCAGAGTGTGTTGTCTGAGACTAAATAAAGCCTGTTGTTGCCAGGTTGATCACATTTGTCCCATTAGCTGCAGGAGTAGCTGCACTGAGAAAAGAAGGAGGGAGTGTGTGCACTGAGGCAATAGTCAGACCTTATGGGTTTTTCATGGAGAGTCTAGAAACTTAAATAAACATTATTCTAACAGAAGAATATGCTGAATGCCCCAGCTATATCCCCTGCCTCAGCATATGCATTTTAACTATGTAAAATTATTCAATAATTTTGTGCTAGCCAGAAGAAAAGTTTGCCTCATAGACAGGTGTGCCTTCGTTGCAAATTAGATGACAACTTCAGGGATTTAAGGCAGCACAGTGAAACAGAAGCTATGGCCAAACAGCTTAAGGTATGTGATGCTTGCAAATGTGAGCCAAGGAATGACTTGAACTATTTAGTCCATTTTTGTGGACCAGAAATAATCAAAGAATAATCTGCTCACGGTGTGAAAAAGCAGGCACACTTCTCTGTTTGCCTTGCCTTAAAAGCTCTGGAGCTTGTTGACGTAAGCTACTTCCATCACAGACTGGACTGTTCACAGAACCCCGAAGACCCTTAACGCAGCCCAGACTTCAGGCCCCCTTCACTCCTTAAACACTCGGCTCACACAGGAGAGCCTCTCAGTTTCCCTGCCAGGCAACAACATTTGTTTGTCCTCCGTGCAGTCACAACCGCCCAACAGAGTGAACACACCCCGGACGACACGGCGGTCCTCTGAAGCGGGGGTGGGGAGCTGCGGGGCCTTGAACGCAACTCAATCACCTCTCTGTGCGAGCTGCACAAAAGGGGCCAGTGAGAGTGAAAACACAAGAGAAAAACAGACGAAACTAACCAGATGCTCGGGTGTAGCCGACCTGCGGCAGGTGATGTGCTCTCTGGTTACCTGCTTCTCAGGGAAACCAAATCTTAATGAGAACACGCCTAAATGTGAATAGCTGAGCGGGTTAATATCTTCGCCCGGCAGCAATGGTAGGAGGTAACAGCCAGATAAGCTGCTGAACTCAGTTAAACCCTGTTCGCTCTGGTTTTTATTACACTTTTATAGAAATAACACAATAGGATAATCATCACTGGCTATTACTTTACGGCATTCTATGAATTCGGTTTCACTTTTGACATTTTTATGAGGAAAGGGGATATTTTTATTACATTCTCTGCAGACCTGGGTAGTTTATTGCAGTGTTAGTTTCAAATGCAGAAAGAGATATGAAAAAAAAGAAAGATTTAAGGCAGATTTAAGCGGGGAAATTAATGAAAAAGCACTTTCTCACGTTGTTATTTTTATATCTCACGCAAAAGTTAACAACCACAGGCTGACTTGACTCCAGACTCCTTTCTTGGTGGTCGACACAACTTCCCAGTATTCTGGCCGGCTTAATATTCACAACTGAATGACCCATTCTTGACAGTTCACTGACTCCTTTCAGCTCCTGAAGGCACCAATGAGAGGAAAGTCATCACAGACACAAATTGAGTCCAGTATTGTCGTGGCCTAAGTGGCAAACTACCAAATGGAAATGCTTAGCACTCTCGGGGGATTAACTCATACACACATTCTTCAGGGGCTTGAGGCGCAACTCCATGAACAGTGACCGCACTGTGACGTGATCAGTCGAGATCCCGACCCCTCCCAAACATCTAGCCAATAAAAGCCCTTTGTTCCTCTGAGAAATCTCTGAATAAATACTGAAAAATGTTAAGAGGTAACGAGTGTGACTGGAGCTTCCCTTCAGGGCAAGCAAACTGTTATTCAGGCCAAAAGAGGGCAACTTTTTTGTAATGCTTCTTGTGAGTCTCCACAGAAGAAACATTCAATATTAAATCCAGCTTGGACATGATGTTCGTTGATCTCAGTGAATACATTTTTAATGAAATCTGGTGTAGGCCATGACCCAGACGACTAGATTTAATTATATCACCCTGTAGCCATTCACAATAAAATGTGTGACCCTTAAATTCTGTGCCAAGAAGAACAAAGTACCGTTTTCTTTCTTTCTTTTTTTCCAGGATCGTCACATTGTACCCATTTATATCCAAGATATATCCTCTGGTTTCCTCCCCACAGTCCAAAGACATGTTTGTTACTTTAAATGCTGATTCTAAATTGGCTGTAGGAATGCCACAAACTGCTAACCGACCTGACCAGGGTGCACCCAACCTCTTGCCCACTAGCCGTGTTAAATGTGCAAAATTTCTTCAATCTGATTAAAATTCATATTAGAGCTTCACTCTTTACACGGATCCTACATGAGGCTAGCCGATGAAGAGCATACACATGAACCATTTGAACAAAAAACAAAACAAAAAGGAATTTTCGCATGCACACAATTGTCTAACTTTCCAGAAATAGTCGAAGTAGTAATGGCTCTGATTTCCAATAAAAGGTTTGTCAGATACAGACCAGTTTTGTTTCGCTCCATCTCTACCACTAGCTTCAACAAAGGCAGGATCTTCTAATTGGTGGGTTTGCATGAAGCATTTTAATCATTGAGGCTTTTAATCCTTGCAAACATGGCTACCTTTACCTAAATACCTGAACTCGATAAGCAGAAAACTTCCAATGTGTGGTGGGCATGATGTATTTAAAACTAACTACCTTTACACAATCTAAATATGTAATCAGTTTTTCACGGCATGCACCCAAAACATTTTCGCAGCAAGTGGTGCACCAGCATAACAAAGAAACATTAAGCGCGCAAAGTTTCTGAAAACAAGGCAGTAATTGCACTGAAAGCATCCACCTTCCTGTAGCCCTGTGGAGCTGTTCACACCTAGTTCAAACATGCTTTTCTGATGAAAGGATTAATGGGTGAATGGGAAATTAAGAATAAATGACAGAGCGAGTCACAATCAGGTTTGTATTTTTGTTATTCAAACAGTTTAAAGAAAAAAAGGGGTATGCGTTTCATATTTTTAATCATGTTTCAGGAAAGCTACGTGTGTTCCCCCCTCCCACAAGTTCTTTCTAGATGCTTCCTTCTTCAACAACTTAAAATAATGTTGAAGCAATCCATCTTTTATGCAACACACGTATCAGCTAATTAAGTGAGCTCAGTTTTAATTTCAGCGCTACATCACACTTTTGGATCTTAAGCTGCTGCCATGCCATCTAACTAATATCACTGTATGCTAAGACCATGATAACGCCTCAATGAGCGACTCTGAGACAAAACTGCCTACAATACATCACAATATTTGCATAATTAAAGACAAAAAACAAAGCAAAAAGCAAGAGTGATGCATTAACTCACTGCAGTGTGGTCTGTGCATATTTATTATAATTTGCATTCAGTTTCAAGAATGTGTGAAATTAAATGTGCGATTTGTCTTTTTTCCCCCTTAAATTTCTTTTTCACTGCAGCCTCGGTTCAGTTTACCATCAATCATTTGATAAGCACCACGAGGAGGAGTCATAAAGCGGTGACTCTACTAAGACAAACTATCAGGGGAAACTGTTTAGAGCCGCTGCTGCACGTTTTATTAAAAGATCGACATTTTCACCCGATAATTGCATCTCGAGAGCAAACAGCGAGATATGACTTTATCAATGTTTTGTCCCAACCCCATACTTACTGGCATACTTTCTAAGGAAAAACACAAGTCTCTGGACTGACTCTGAATAGCAGGACGCCACAGTGGTTCTCGAGCTGCATGGAAGAGGCAAACAATGCAGTCATTGTCAGCTGTGTGCATCCACATAGTTTCTGCTTGCCATAACACGGCAAGATAACATACGTCAGCCGGATCGCTGCTAGTTTGAAGGCTTGAAATGGGCTCCATTGAGACAGTCGGCAGCATGTAGAAAATGTAAGAGTATATATTTCCTTCAAGGTCAGCAAAGTCACAAATGGCAATCATCCATCACTTGGTGTCTGGGATGCTCTGATCCCTGGAATGAGGGGCTTTTTATAAGCCTGGCAAGCAGTTTCAATCAGTGCAGCATTTTTGCAGCTTTTGTTTAACCATGAAAAAGCACGAGATAAGTGATTAGATTACAAATGAAATTATTAGTAATTTGAGCAAAATGTTGACGTAATAACTAATTAATTGAGCTAATTACACCATTGAAGAATGTTTTAATGAGGTTGCCATAAGACACCTCAGAGCTGAGCTGTTAAATAAATAGTTTATTTACATTGTTTTAACTGTAACTATTGATTGGTGATGGGCTTCTGCAGCTAATGCAGGGCTAGGAAGCTTTTTTTGGGCAGCGTGCAGGGGGGGGTGTCTCTGACTTGAAAAAGCCCCAGCAATGCGAGAAGAACGCACATGTTAACTCTGCACCCCACAAAGCAGGGCATCCGATTTGTTCAACTACAATTGCTTAATTCAATGATGAATGAAGGAACTTCCCAACAAGCCGGCCTCTCTTTTGTCTGACCCTGTGTGCACAGAACAAACTCAGGCATCCCAGCAGACCTAATGTTTTGACTCTGGAGCATGGGAGACACACAGCCGCTGCTCACAGTATACAGAAAACTAAATAAGTTACACGGGTGAGACCTCGGAAAAACAAGTGATGTGTCTGTTTGGCTCTTGACTTTATTGGTACACACACCAATCGGATGGATCATATGATCATAGGTGGAGCCAAAAAGATAGCGTTTCAACACATCCTTAACGTCTTACGGCCGTGTTATCGGTCTGAGTTGTGGGTCAGAGTTTGCCAAATCACCTGTTTGTGCCAAGCTTTTCAGCTCAATCAGTTTCCATAGTGCTAATATTTGCTAACACCGAGAGAAGGGAACAAGAACCACTACCCAAGGACTGTCTGGTTTCTTCATGTGCTGCGAGATGGCTGGTAATGAGAAGGGAAAAAAGCAATGAAAACAAAGCTGTAGGGAAGAGTGCAAACAAACAAGCAAGTAATCTTTGGTTAATAAAAGATAAGCCAACATCAAGATGCCCAGTTCACAGGTATTGTCCGCTGATAAGCACAGGAAAGGCAGCAGGTGCACTTTGCACGCATGCATTCACGCACGCTCTTTAGTAGATCATTAAAAGGCAGCCACACTATCCAGGCCTAGGTGCTACAGGCCTTTTCTTTCTTTTGATGGATGGAAAAAGAAATGAAGTTACTGCTGTACAAGCGGTGCATTCCCAGCTGCTTAACCTGGAAACAACTGAATTACGACTAGAATAATCCCCCCACCCCACCCTTTATTTGTGCAGACATTTTTTAAAATCTGTGTCTATTTCACCGCCTGTATTCTCATCACAATAACTGTTAAAGACAAAAGCACACCCTGGCTTCTGTAGCCCTGCCTGGGCATGCCGATATGGCCGGTGATTAAGTCGCACCTGCCTCTACACACCCTGAAACAGGAAGCTCACGCTAGGGAGTGTGCCGATTGGGAGTTTAACGATGAAACACGATGTGTAAATCACGCATCGACGGTGGTCAGATTGGAGCCACTGTAGAGCAGGAGAGGTGGACCGCCCTGCAGCAAATGCCCACCGGTGACGTTGCACAAGAAGAGGGCAGATGCACTTTCGGGTCTTGCATAGTTTCTGCACAAAAGTAGGCCCAGACCTACTGAGCGTGTGTGTGTTTTCCCCCCACTTTAAGCCCGTGATCACACCACATAAAATTTTTAAATCTACCAACGAAACAGGGACAGGGTGAAGAGGATCTGCAATGCGCAGCCAACCAAGCCACTCGATCCTGGTGCGAACACAACGTTGCCAAACCCCAAGTATTAAACCCACTAATGGAAAAATAAACCTGCGTGGTTTTAACAGCATGGCCATAAAACAGACACACACACACAAAAAAAAACTGGGTGGGTTGGGGGTAAAGAAACATATCACCACTAGCCCTAATCCAGATGTACTCAAACGTATTTAAAAACAAGATTAGTACAGGGAGTGCCAGCCACGGGCAATATTACAAAGCATGCAGCGGCTGAAGCGGATTTTTAATCCTAATAATACAAAACACAAAGATAAAAAAAAGGAGTTTAAAGAAGTGACTAGATGCCAAAAATAGAATCGATGCGGATGACAGAAGGGGGTCATTCACAGCCTCGATATTATCTCATAAAGCGGCACACTTCTTGCACTAAGGAGGCAATGTTAAGCAGGACAGGGAATAAGTGCAGTTGGACCATAATGGCTAATTTCCCTCTGCTTCAGGCTGCACTGGACAAAGCATCGCGGGATGCACTTGTCCACCGGCGGGATACTTCGCCACATCCATCCGCTGCGGCTCCGGGGCTGGCAATCCCGGAGCAGGTTACTGGACACGCATCCCCCCCTCAGGACCGCACAGCCCCTGTCTGCTAACCGCTCTTTGTAACCTTCAGCGTCCTGGAGCGACTAAGTGGCTTCAGACAGCCGCAAACAAACAATAAAATGAAATAAAAGACTGTCTGCCTCTGACACTCACGAGACACAACGGGATCTAAATCCCAGCTTAGTTACCTTTAGCTGCCTCCACCGCACATAATAGTCCGAGGACCAGTCCGACTGCGGATGCAAATTGCTTGTTCCCTCGGAACCGCATCCCGACTTCGAGTTCAACCGCGGCGAAGTTAAAAACAGCCGTCTTCTTCTTCCTCTTCCCTTCGTCAGTCAGGCGGAGTGTTTGTCTCACATGAAAAATTAAATCCAGGAGATGAGTGTGTCGGTTACCACGGTAGCTCTAAGATGGCCGTCGTCGTCGCCACCGCCGCTCTGCTATCCTCTTCAATCACCGCTTCTCTCGCAGTTTTGCAGCTCGAGGCGTTCAGGGACTGTCGGAAAGAATTCCCAGACCTGTCCGGATGTACCAAAATACACACAGACCTAAATCTTACTCATGGGTGTGCGCCCGATGACACCGTTTGTGTATTAAGCAACCACCTAGTCACAGTGTAAATACAAAAAGGAGGCGTGTATTGAGATTGTTTCACCTAATGTAATGTTAAATGTATCAAAACAGACTCGTACGTATCAAATGTATCAATGAAGCTGGGATTCCCGATATTAAACGAAGAAGGACAGCCTAAATAAAACTGTATTTAATTAACTTTATCGTATGAGAGCAAAATTCAATATTATCTATTAGGAAAACCGCATCTGTCACAGCATCTGTCTAATTTTTACATTTGGGGGAGAAGTACCAAACCTGAAGTAAAATAAATGCTGCGCTGTTACAGGGAAGATTACTTATAGTTATGTGTTAAAGTTTAGTTTAAATATTGAATCGAGTGTTCTGGGTGCCAATCAAATGTAAGGCTGTGTGTAGGGAAAGGAAATATTAGTTTATCAGTCCCCATAGCAGGTAAACACATTCATGTATGAGAAGCGCCGGAATGCATGGCACATCGTACATTTTAAATGCATCCATATTTAAGTATCAGAAAACATCCATATTAGGCCAGTTGCTTAAATAACCATAACTCACATGCACTAGGATCAAATTAATACTGTTAGATGTTTAATGAAGCCTACTGGGTTGCATTTTATCTGTTTTATTTATCTATTTATTTATTTTGTCTCTTCTTTCCATCTCTATCCATTCTATGTCAGCTCTCCAAATATCCAAAATCTGAGTTTAAAATGAGCACCTGAAGGCAGCACGTGTCCAATGATGGTCAGTGACGTCAATACTGTTATTGTGGGAGCGTGCAGCTAGTTTAGCACGGGCGGCTAAACTAAGACTGAGGTCCAGGGTCAGATGCTTTCCGGTGCTATGTGGGGATCTGTGGGGATAGCAGGCTCTAAGTGGTCGCCATGATTTAAAGTGCATGGCTGATTTGAACAGAGTACTTAACACATGAAACATAGGGGCCAACAAAGGGCAGCTTGACAAATTTCCAGTTTACTTGCAAATTTGTGTTTGACCCATGGTCACGCAGGCTGTCATCACTAGCTGCAGATCTCAGTTCCCTCAGTTATCTCAAAGGATTCCACTGGACAGGACAGAGAACATTGCTGGCAGAGAGTAGATTAAACACATAAGTGCCCGATGCGTTAAGGCCCTGGATGGATAATCCAGACGTGGTAAAAATTGATATTTCAACAAGACGTCTGTACCAGAATGTGACAAAATGTATGAAACTGTTTATGTGCGAAGCTTAAAAAGCTGTTTTTAATCCTTTAGTCCTGACAGGCAAGATGGGAATTGTAAATCAAAAGTACATCCATGCATTTCACCCCGTCTCTATTCCACAGAGGGACATTCAGAAAGCTCACTCTCTGTGAAAGAGGCTTGTATGGCATATTGATCATTTATGAGTTAACTACAGTCTTCACCCTGCGGAACAACCACACGGCGGTGCGCATAGCAATGTGAGAATAGCAATTCCTTGAATTGCAAATGTGGGTGGAGACTGCTATCTAATCAACACCCTCAGATATAGATAGCACCCCTAAGGAGAGGAGGATGCGAAGCAATCAAAGAATTACTTCAGATGCGTCTGCATCGCTAAATTTGCATCACACTGAGAACTTTGCTACGGCTGCTGCTCATGCAAATTCAGACACATGTAGCTTCAATTATTTTACTTGGGAAATCAGAAAGAAAAGGTCAGCAGCCCATGATGCAAACTCTCGCTGTGAAGCAAGGAATCTTGTTACATATCTGTTGATTTTTACTTCAAAAACTGTCCCAAACAAATCATATATAGATGTTGGAAGGATAGAGGCCCTCCATTAGACCTCAGCAAAGCCGCACTGGCTACAGTATTCACAGGGAAACAGCAGATAATGGGCATAGTTGTGTGAGGCCACAATTAAGTGATGGGTCCATAAACAGGAACTTCAGGGCCACCGCCGCAGAACTGGAGCACAATGCCTGTTTGTTTCCAGTTTGGCAACACATGAAGTGAACGAGAGAAAGTGGACACCCAGCACCACACACACATGCACACACATGCACGCACACAAGGCTTCTCTCACAGATCCCCGCCACTCTGGAAGAAAGACAGAGTGGCCATTATCATTTCTTTAGGATACAATGACAGTCAATAGGAGGGCTTAGTGAATAGGTGTGAGACAACAACAAAAGCTCAGGTAGGTGCAACTTCCTCAGGAGCATTTTACCCACTGTGAGAGAAACACTGTGCTCTTCAGGGGTTTTCACAACTGCTGATAGTTTAATGTCTGCTACGAATGCATTCTTACTAAGAGTAACTTAGTAGTCTGTCTCATTTGGAGCAGTGGTTTGGCTCCATAAGCAGAGCTGTACCTGTCAGCCTCACTAATATCCACACATGAGTGTTGGTAGGTAACGGATTTTTTGCTTAGTCCAAGCAGTGTTTTGGGGAAAAAAGGTTTCAGGATATCTGTCCTTTGTTATTTCTAAACAATGAAGGTGAGTCAAGCTATGGCAATGAAGACGAGCATTAAAAAAAAAACAGTGACTCAACAGTGACTTCGGATTATTTGCAAGAAATCAGTGTAAGTCAACAGAGAAGTCACGAGAGATGATTGTGATGGAGTATATTATGGGGCAGCAGGGGTGTGTTGGGCAAATTTGCCTGCATGCAGACTGACCCAACCCCCACCCATCACCACCACAGTCTAAAGATATGCATGTCAGGTTAATTGGTGATTTTAAAGTAGCCGTAGGTGTGAATGGTTGTCTGTCTCTTTGTGTACCCTGACTTTTACCCTATGAGAGCTGGAATATGCTCCAGCCCACCCGCCACTTTGATTTGGATAAGAGGGAGAAAATGAATGACTGGAATATGATAGATCAACAAAGGGAAGCTGCAATAACATATGACATTTTGGATTTTGTACAGTGTTGTGCAAAAGTCTTGAGCCACCCTTGATTGCTTTAAATGTTGCTTCCAAGCACCAAACCTGAGCAACAACTTCCAGGTGAAGATCTTTCATATTGTTCTTTGAATGTTGGCAACCGTTTTCCTCATTTTCAGTCCAGACCTTGTTTGTTTGCTAACACACTCAACCCTGAAGTGCAAATCATTAAAAAAAAACATAACTCGGGAGATGAAACAGTGTTGTGTTTACACACAACAGACAATTGAGCAAAGTACTGATTTTAAACTGTATGCTTAGGGGCAAGAACAAATAATTTTTTCCCCCAATTTCTTTCGTTGAATGTGGAAAAAATACCAAAGATAACACAGTTTGACAGGCATGAAATTGTATTTTTGAACCAGTAAGGTGAGTCCCACAGAACTATTAGCTAAAAACTCAGCATATCTCAATACAGTGTTTACTGTGTCCTTAAAAAAATTAAGGAAACTGGATAATTGGAGGACAAAAGAAGTGGCAGCCATACAAACTAATCTACATCCGATGAACAGCATTTAAAAGTCAGGTTCCTTAACAAAAAGGGAAAAATCGTGCAAACACCTGACACACTACCTGACAGAAATCTGAGCCTGTTTACTGAAGCCTCATCAGAAATGGTTTCAGTAGAAGCCTGGAGAAGTATTATCTATTAAATGACAAGAAAGCTTGGCTAAAAGAATTCAGGCTGTGTGGAAGAATCAAGGCTAAGAAGAGTTTCTAGCTTCTAAAATGTAAGAATTTGCCGCTTCCCTCTCGTTTCTTGGTCAGAAACGAAAAGAAGAAGAAAAAAGAAGACATCAACAGTTTTTTCCCCTCCACTGTCGAGCTCCTCAGCATGAAATAGAATATGAAATAGCTATCCATCACAGAGAGCGACCACACTTCTTCATCTTCCAGGCAAGGATTTGGAGTTTAGATACATTACAAGGCTATCATGGTTGAAGGTCATGAATGCCTCATGGATGCTCACATTCTTTAAAAACCTTTCCACCTCAGTTGCCATCCTTCTGCCCGCGCTGCACACACAGCATGGACAGCAGGGGTTGAACGTGTTTAGTCACTGACCGTAGGAATCGCACCATCAGAGACGTTACTGTGGGCTGCAATCATGGTGGGCGGCTGGCAGCAAACAGAGCATGAAAAAGACTCGACTGCTACCATGGGAATCAAAGTGGCCGTGACCATTAAAGACTACGGCTTCTCAATATTCTGTTTCCTGTTTCATGTCTAGACTGCGGCTTGTGTCATTAAAGATCACAAAGTTTTGGCTTTTCCTCCCAGGAGAATTTGGACTTCTGTTATCTGTCCTACTTTTTTGATAACAGGCACCGGCTTTACCGAGAATAATTATTCAGAAGGTGATTGTTTGGCACAACAGAAACATTAAGTAATGACTTCCTAGATGGGAATTTATATTAATGATGTGTACAGACCAAATTATTTGTTTTTGTTAGTATTTCTTTCACAAAGGAGCAGCATATTCGTCCCAGGATTTAATTGGCCCCAGGAAAACAAAGCTCAGCAAAGTTATTTTAGTGGATTAAAGTTTTTCATGCCAATTTCCCTCCATTTTTAAAAAAATTTAAAGTCACATTCTCTTTCTATATCTGAAGATCAAAATGTATCCCACGCATGCTGAATTTGTGTCGCCTCATCCATTTGTAATCCTCAATTTTCTGAGAACATTTTCATTGAAAGATTCATTTTCTATAAACCGAGGCTTTTTTTTTCTGCTTCGGTACGGGTGTCTCCTTGACTTTGCTCATGACTGCAGTTTTTAAAAAACCCTCAGCTGGGGAGAAATTAAATCTCACTTTAGAAATTCGGGACAATATCAAGTTCTTCCAAAGGAAATTTTAAAGCCGATGGCTATACGTGCAGGAGCCCGGCAACAAATCACACAAAGAACCTAAGCTGTGCACCTTTAAGCTGCCTTTGCCATCTAATTCAAACATTTCCCACAGGGAACGTTTAAAACATACCCGTGGTGACTGATTCCTCTCCACTTAAGAAGCTCTCATTTATCTTGCTGCCTTGGGCTGTCACTTGTGGTCATTTATTAAACATATGCTCTTCCTTAATGTGTACAAACTCTGTCTACAAATGGCCTGAAAATGCACTGTCAGTGGTCCTTTTAATTTTTTTTTTAAAACAGTCCCACCGTCATTAATCAGGAGCCAATACAAATCCTGTCAGTGCACGGAGCCGACGTGATGAGACACAGAAATCTGTGCATTTCTCTTTTTGTTTTCATTTTCCACAGTGACGCAATGCAGAATTCCAGCTGCCCAGTTTATTTTAGGGGTGATATATGTGGAGTAATATGCACACTGATCAAAACCTGATCAAGCACTTTGTCCCTCTGTGCTATTGCAGTTTTAGCGGTGCCTCAGGTCTCATTGTTACTGATTAAAGACACGGAGTGAGTGGGAATGTAGCAGATGGAGGCGTGATAACCTAACAGAGCACTGTGGTCCACTCAACAGGGTTCAAGGATCTTGCAGATTAAACTTTCACTCAGCACGTTCAGGAATATTCATGAGAGCTGCATTTTAGGTTAACGCTGGTACCAGACATCACATGTGTTTGATTTCATTTTGAAGGCAGAGCTTAAACATAATTCTTAGCCATCTTTGTGTTAATATGTGGTGGATTCCAGATGGGCATCAGGTTGCTCAGAAGGGGGCGGGTGCAATGATTGTTATATTATTGTTTTAGGACCTTCACCCCTGAACCCTACAGAAGGTCACCTCTGACACGCCATGGAGACTGTTCATAGGGGGTCAAGCTGGTGTGAAACTCTCACCTCCTTGGCTTTATTGCCTTGGAGAGTTTAGGGAGGGGGCACTAACATGGCTGTCACCCCAACTCCAATCAGTCATTTGTGATATGCAAGGTCTCTTGACTCCCCAGAGTCTTTCATTTTAAGCGCTGAATATTAGGAGCCTGGGGATGGCAGCTGATGAATACAGACATGCCGGACAAAGTTGGAGTGTTCAGATGTAAATGAAGTACCAGCGATTTCCAACCACAGACACTAAAAATGCCAAGGTGGTACTCAGAACTTGACTTATAAGAGCAGAGCACCTGCTCAGCAAATATAAAGCAGGACTTGATCCAACAGTGTGCGCTGTGGCAGTGCATGAAAAGTGGAAATCGAGGGGAGAAGTTTAAACGCTGATGATAAGTGATGGAAAAAATGGTTCACACTGATAATTTCATAAATTAGAGTAGAAATGATTAAAGCATTAAAACAGCTGCTGGAATAATAGCTGACAATTGAAATAAACCATAAAGTAGATAAGTAAAAGAAACAATTTGCTAGATTTACTGAGTAAATGAGATAAAAACACTGCAGCTTCTGGCCACTTGAGGCAAGTCGGTCACCTTAGGCCTCAGTCACACAGGCCTAGAGGCCTTCTGGCAGTTGCTAGGGTAAAATGTGTATGCCCCAGTTCATTGGCAAGTGGTTCCTCGAAATTGCTGAGTGTCTGAGTTTGCAAACAAATCACCACCTTCCATAGAAATTACCAGTCACTGTGGCAATCTGCAAGCGACCAAAACATTTGCAAGGTAGTTTTCGATGCACCACCACACATCACTTTGTGACCAGTTTCTTGCCCATTGATACGCTTATTGATTCCGCTTACACTTGTGCTACAATCAGCTGATTTCAGTTCCTGTGCAAGAGGAGAAAATTAGAGGCTCAGAAAGGATGAGAAGGTGATGGTAAAGTGGAAACTGTATCCAGGACAAGTGCAAAACAGCATTATGCTGCTAACACCACTTTGGCTGTTTACAAGCACCTGCACAGACAGTATGCTAATGCTAAGCTAGACAAGGACCCAAAGTGTCTGCTGACTGCAGCCCAGCAGCCAGACCCTTAACTTCAACAGGCTTCTGGCTACAAAGAAAAAAACATTTTACAGGCCAAAAAGTTAACAATGAGGTTTTAAAATATTGAGTCCAGAAACAAAAGTTAGCTCTGCCCATCTTTAATGCACAACCTTTAATAAGTAATTGAAAAAGGTTAGTTCAGAACAGTCAAATAGTGCAAACAGACTCCTATACACTAGATTTTAGTATATAACAGTCTTCAGCTTAAAACTAACAAACGAACAAACAAAAAGTCTATTAACAGCCACTCCCTATTTAAGATGGTGCCTCTTTGTCACAAAAAGACTAATGAAGATTGTGTCTGTATCAAACGGATAGGAAGCAGAGCTGGAAGTGGAAGTGTTGAGTGGGAGTGACCAGCAGGATGGACGTGATATTCGTATGTGAGTGGGACATCTCAGGTTGGGTGGGTTAGAGACAAAGTTGGAGAGGCAAGGCTGAGGTGGTTTTGACATGTGCAGAGGAAGCTTAGGAAATAGATGGAGCAGAGGATGTTGAAGATGGAGGAACCAGGCAGGAGGATAAGAGGAAGACAAAAGAGAAGGTTCAAGGAGGACATGCACAGGGTTGGTATGACTGAAGAGGATAATAGGGATAGGGCGACACACAGATGATCCACTGGGATCAGCTGAATGAAGAAGAAGAAACTCTAGGACCAAAACTTTGGATATACCTCAAGCTCTAAAAGTTGTGTTCAAAAGTCTGATTCCAACAGCGCCACTAATAAAGTTAACATGAATGATCCTCAGCCTGTTCATTTTTTTAAATATCATCCACTTAAAACATAAATGTTTGGAAAAAGACACGTGAGGGTGATAAAGTTTTGACAGGCTTCTCCTATTTTAGCTAACAAACATAACACTTGACACACACTCACACAAAACACACACAAATGTGTCCACCCACACACCGGATAAAGCTAATAACACAGACCTATGTTAACCCATTTTAACAACCCCCAAGTTGAGACATGTCTGTGATTAAAATCTCTGTCCCTGTTTTTGTATATAGGAAAATCTGCTGTCCAGACAGGGGGAAGTGAGCAGTCTTCTCCATCATTACCCTTGAAGGAGGCCCATATGGTGAGTGGGTTATATTAAAGTGGAGGTTAGAAATGGATCAGAGCCAGTGTGTGGTGTGCTCCATGATTTCTGGCTGAGCAGTGTAGTCGGGAGCATGCTGACCCAGAAGCTGTAAAAAACCAAAAAAGAAAGAAATCTGCTAAATCCAATGAATTCAAGTAAGTTTAGAGATTTGAAAAGAATACAAAAGGAAGGTTCAGTACTCAAAGTTAAGCTTCATTTCAGGTGTTTACATAAGATCATAAAGATAAAGATCAATTTAATTTAATTAAAGAGCAGAAATATTCCCCCCTTTGAAATTGTAAGTCTTGTGGGCTGTAATGACAGTAATTTGTTCTCTTAATCTCTTCCCCAAACAATATTTGGGGAAGGGACTCATCCAGGCTGGAGAAACTGATCAGGAGGGCTAGCTCTGTGGTCGGCATGAAGCTGGACACTCTGGTGACAGTGGCAGAGAAAAGGACATTAAAGAAACTGATGGACATTATGAACAATGCTGGGCATCCTCTGCACACGGCCATAAACAATCAGAAGAGTCTGTTCAGTGACAGGTTGCTTCTCCCCAAGACAAGAACTAACAGACTTAAAAACTCCTTTGTCCCACACGCCATCAAACTGTTTAACTCCTCTCTGGAGGGGAGAGGGAGGGGAAACAGGAGGACAAAGGAGGGGGGAACAACTAAGCTGTAGTGCCTCTTCACCTCACTGTACAATACCTTGTGCAATACTTTTTGTAAATAGTCAACAGTGCAATAGACTCAATACTTGAAATGTGCAATTCACTTGTATTTTTATTTTTTATTCCTATTTATTCTATTTATCCCCTTTGTATATTTTATTTATATTTGTCTCTGTATTTATATATGTGTGTGTGTGTGTGTATATATATATATATATATATATATATATATATAACAATTCTGTAACTGTAACTTCGGTCATTGCTGTGCTTTTTGGAAGTCGAATTTCCCAGAGGAACCCACCCGAGGGATTAATAAAGTTCTATCTTATCTTATTTGATCCCCTCCTGTGGTATTTAGTTACTTAGTTCACCCTCATGTCCCTCAACACATGTAAAGCTGGTGTTAAGACATTAGAGCAAAGAAAGTGTGTACATTATTGTACTTTATTGAGCCCCGTGGGGAAATTGCTCTCTGCATTTAACCCATTCACTCAGTGAAGCAGTGGGCAGCCATTGGGCGCCCGGGGAGCAGTGTGCAGGGACGGTACCTTGCTCAGGGGTACCTCAGGGTAGCTGTTAAGGGGAATCGAACCCCCGACCTTCCGATCATGGGGCAACCACTCTACCTACTGAGCTATCCCTGCCCTCAGGGACAGGGACATATCAGGGTCTGTGCAGTCAGCTTGACTGAGGTCCCATTATGTTATAGTGTTTGTGTCCTGCTCCCAGACTGCACATAATTATGTAGTTAGTCTGCCATTAACTCAGATCAGCGATTATTAACTGACCGGGTCAGCGCTGCAGAAGGGGAGCAATTGAAGTATTCCCAGGTCACACTCAAAGTCAGTTCATGCCCCCACCAGCTAAAAAAACCCCAAACAGTTAGAGCTACTGGAAATGACTCTGAGCTTTAACACAGTGTGACACATGATCCCCAGGCTCATGTTTTAAGATGTCCTTTAGCCTCTGCAACAAAGTCCACGGCTAAGATTGTCAGAATGGACGCATCAGCACTGCGTGATGCTCAGGAAGGTGGAAAGCTGCTTCTAATGCATCCATTTTGTTAATTGGGTTCGTTCATTATAGATTTTGTTGAGCTTGGCCTTTTCTCTACAAAAGTCTGTCTCTTGTCCAAGTTGAACGGCCAGTGATGCACTTACTGATTGCTCTGGGTGCCTCAATGCAACACATTGCACAAGGTGATTGAATTTATTTGATTATTCAAAATCTCAGTGCGGCAAGCAAATAGAAAGACCAGACAAGGACTTAAGCATTCAAAAGGAGAGTGGCCGGGCTTAGGTGAGAAAGCTCTGTCTACGTTATCAAACCGAGGACGTTTTTGAGGTCACTTTGATTCAGGCTGACGGGATCACCTGGATTTATAGGGCAGATATTAAACATTCTGTTCATATAATAAGTCCTGAAAGATCAAGCGCAGTCATATCTTAATGACCTCATGGTGACATTGCAGTAAAGCCCTTTGGACAACGAGAGGCGGAGCCATCAGCTATCAGGCTCCTCTACTTTCCCGTGAAACCAGCTCAGTTTGGGTGTATTGGATACGATTAGTCTCCTAGCCATGCTGCTATAGGCCCAGGAATGCTCCCACTGAGCTCTCTTTCACCCATCATCACTACTGCATGTCATTAACTTTGTGTCCTCTCTCTCCCCAAGGTTTGACCCCTTTTCCCCCTCGATACTTTCTCTCCTTCTACATTTCTGCAGCTGTTTCTGGATCTAAAGTGCCACATTTCCCGATCGGCATGTTCCACTAGTTCATGCTCTTCCTTTGCCTTACTACCCCCACACTTCCCAGCCCAACCGGTTAAGCCTAGTTCTGAGATTTTTTCCTGTTAAAAGGGAACATTTTTTTTCTGCACCATCACCAAGTGCTTTTTCAAATGCTCCTTTGGCATGCACTAAGTGAATACCAGCGTGTGTTTAACATAATGCATGAGTCAAGTGTTAGAGGCACACAACAGTATATTATTCAGCAATAACCACACATCACCGGCCAATTCAGGACTCATTCTTTGTGTATGTACACTACACATATGCGTGTGTGTGTGTTGGTAGGATGGGGAAGCAGCAGATTTTGGCAGCTGTGTGTTGAGAGGATTATTTAGTGAAAGGACCTTCACTTTCTCATTTCGTGTGACCTTTTAATTATTGATTTTCAGCTCACTAGGACTCATCTCGCCTCTCATCTCCTTTCCTTCTTCTCGTCTGTGCCACCGCCTCTCCCTTTATCTTCGCGGCTCTTCTTCTTCCAAAACACAAAATCACTCATAGCAACCCAAACGCACATGCACCAAATTCGTCTTGTCCTTTCTCTCCCACTCGCTTCTCCCTCATGTGCGTCTCCCTGTCTTGTCTCCATATTAAAATGCGTCGCTGCTGGCCGCTAGCTGCAGTGTCAGCAGGGGGGAATGAGGAAGGTAATTCATACCGGGCTGTCACTGAAACTGGAGGTGAGTAAGCACACCTCTACCCTGAAAAGACAGCCAGAAATGAGCCCAGCAAAGGACCTTAGAGGCATCAATAATCCAGCATCTCTCCTTGCACTAACAACAGCCTCACACGAGCTCATTAAACACTGCACGCTCCTGGTGCTGGCGTATATTTGTACTGTCGGAGCTCAGATTGAGATAAATGGGAGCTCACGCTACCTGCAACGCCCCTGAGAGCACACACCCCCTGAGTTATAGCTATCAGTGAATTATATTATTTGGTCAGATCCACTTAGTTCTCTGTGGAGATGGTGACACAAGCCTCTCGATGAGAAGCGATTCCTGTGAAAAGATGTCGGTTCGTAGAAAGCCTTGGATGTGTTTACACCCACATGAGGTATATTTTAGAGCACCAGCCCAGTTCTCTGAGACACCAGTGTAAACAGACTGTCACGGTTCTCACTGGAGCTCTATTACCAAACCCACAAGGACACACACACACACACACACACACAGAAAAGCAAACAGCCACATTCCCAGTGACAAGCAGACACTCATTGAGCCAAAAATACAGTATATAGAGCATATGTCTGTGTATCTTTGTGAGGGGTTGGACTCTGTTCCAATATGTCACTGTCCCTTGTGAGAGACAGTTGAGTGGGGGTGGGTATACTTGTATCTGCTTCGGTTCTCTGACTGCACATTGGGGGTTTTCTCCAGTGAACAATCGGATTGTTTCCCTGTACCTTAGGGTCTGGGAATCGGTCCTCAGGAGCCTTTGAACTCATGTGTCAACTGAAAGTTCAGAGTACCCAGCTTTGTTGGAGTACCTGGGTGTTGTGCTTGCAGGTGACCCTGCTGGGGATTCCACTGTTCTGGTGCGGGACAACAGCGAGATCTGGAGGTGTGTGAATGAGAGGAAGAGCCTGTCCAATGTGTTATTGGACTTCTGTCACTGATTGTCTATAATGATGTTTGAGCATAAAGGTGTTCGTAAGGAAACCACAGGTTGCAGATCAATCAGTGATTTTGTAGTTGTATTGCTTGTCTATGTCTTGGACATTCAGGTGAAAAGAGGAGCGAGTTGTCAACTGATCATCACCAGCCATGTGGTGAAAGTGTGCTAGAAATCGACGGAGGTCCTCAGTTCCCACCTTCAGCAACGCGTCGATTGCATTCCAGAAAGGCTGCCGGCGTTTAATCTGAGTGGACCATGTTCTTCATCTCCATTGCCGAGGGGGCTGCATGAAGATGTGGCTGCAAGGTAGTTGGTGCTTTTTGTGACAGTAAACCCTAAATCAGGTGGTGAACACTGGAGGTGAAGTTGCTGAAAAAGGAGTTCTGTCAGGTTTGGTTTGCTTGTGAGACTCTGGAGGCAGTTGGCAGGTACCAACAAGCCATTGGAGCGTGACTCTTCGAAGTAGCTGAAGCATAAACGGGCGTGTGAGGAATTTGGTGGGGCGAATGAGCAAGATACTCTTTCAGCCTTAAAATGATTCTGGCAAACTCTTTGGCAACTCAGTAGGGGTAGTAGTTCCATTTCATGGAATGACAAGTCTGAGGCCTTTCATACAGGAAGCAGAGTCTGAGGACGAGCCCATTATTGGGGCAGGGGTCAGTGAGGTAGTTAAACAACTCCTTGTTGGCAGGGTCCCCGGGGGGGAATGAGATGCAGCACGAGTTTCTCAATTCTCTGGATGTTGTTGGAGTGTCTTGGCTGACACATAAAAGTCTGGCACAGTGCCTGGTGTGGTAGTCTGCCTTTTAAGAAGTGAGACCAGTGACTGGCTTCCAACTTTAAGGTGATCACAGTCCTCAAATGGGGTACGCCAGGGTACTGAAGAGCAGAGTCCGTCTGTTAGTCAAACTTCGGATTCAAGAGGAATGATGTGGTTTTTGTCCTGGTCATGGAACGCTGGACCAGGTCTTTGTCCTCTCAAGGATTTAAAGGTGCATGGAAGTTTTCCCAACCAGTCTATGTCTGTTATGTGGCCTTTGAAAAGGCATTCAATCACATCCTTTGGAGGATCCACTTTAGTTGCTGAGGAACTTGTTTCTGCTTCTTTTTGATGAAGTGCTTCTGTTGGCTTCAATGTGTTGGGTGACCTCCAGCTCACACTGGGCATTTTGCAGCCAACTGTGAAGCGGCAGGAATAACAATCATCCTGTATCTCTACCCTCACCTATAGTCACGAGTTTGCCTCAGTGAGCCCCCAGATGAGGTGAAGGAGGTAGCCAGGGAAAGGGTGGTTTGGATCTGGACCTGATAAGGGGTAGAAAACTGAATGGATGGATGAACATCCTGACACACAAAATGAAATACACAACTAAGCACGTCATATAATCCTAAAATAGATGGTTTAAGGCACTGGATTAAGTGTGATGCCCTAGCTTTGGCAGTTTGTTATAGAAACACAAACATTCATTCCTGCCAGGCTGCTGCCTGAGTACCAACACAGTTCAAAATAGTCATTTATGTACACTCACCTCTAAAAGAGGCTCTCTGCCCCGCATCTCCTCTTTGCATCACCCCCAGGATAATTCTGTCCCAGGTATTTTAGGAATCTGTCTCGGGATAAGACAATCTGGGGACAGCTGCTCTCTAATTTTAAGTGGAGGGCCTGAGGATATGGGTGTCACAGAGAGAGCTGAGAGCCAGTGGATATTAAAACCAGTAAGAAAGCTACGTGTTGCATGTGCGTGGCAGAATATCATTGCACCAGCACCTCTGACTACCATTCCCAAGGGACCCCTCCTGAGGAGGTCAGGACCTGATCTAAGGGCAAAGAGTGAACCTCACTCCCCATCTCCACCAGTCAATTCATGATCCACTATGACAGTTTCAGTTGTTGTTGCCGTGGCAACACCATCTGCCGATCCAAGGAAAGCATTCACAGTGACACCTCCCCCTGTGTCATGGGAGTATAATTAAAGGGTTTGTTTGCTGGTGCAAGTGAGGCAATTGTTAAATGAGAAAATATATAATTTATGTCAAGAAAGAAAAAACAAACTTGTTTTGTGTGATCTGGTTGGTCCATATGCCAGACCTGAAAATAATTAGCTTGAAATGTTGTCATCAGTCACTAATATCTGCATCATCATCTGATGCTAACAGGTGCTAACAGGAGCTGCTGCTGCTGTTACATAAGATCCAGTTGGTTCATTACAGTGCATTAGCATCAGACCACTGATGCTCTGAATCAAAGCTGGTTCTATTACAATCGTGCCAGCAACGCTTTCCGGAACTGGTATTGGCGCATGCATTTCCAAATTCTTACGTGGGAGTCATGCACGAGGTCAATAAGGCGTTCCAGAGTGTGTCCTTCAGCCAGAGGCTTGCTGAGGTGGTTCACAGAGAAGCTACTGCAGGGTGCCGTCTTCCAGATGATCCCGACCTCTGCTGCCTGTGATGGAGGAGGCGAGAGGAGTTAAAAAAGGAGTTAAAAATAAAAACTATGTTTTGTGCAGGGCAAAGGTAGATGTAGCAGCGCCGGGGCTGCAGGAGATCAAAACAAATTTGAACCTCCGTGATGTTATTGATTCTTTGACACAGAGGTAAAATATGGGGATTTCTTACAGCTGTGGCTTGTGGTGTTATCATTATTAGATTGTAATCATTTGTAGAAGGTGTTGAAGCTTTTTCTTGTCCATTTTCTTTGTGGGAAGCAAGAAAGTTACAAAAGGTAGTGATTGCTCTGAGTGTGATGGGCTTTTTGGATGATGTGTTTCTCAGTCTAGGCTCTGTCAGTGGAAAGGCCTGTTTCTCTCAGGCTGATTGCTCATTGTTAGTGTAAAGGGATGAAGCTGGGAAGAAGAAGTGATCTTGTGCTAATTTCTGGAAACAAACAAAAACTTGGCGTGGTGTTGAAAGAGAAAGAAATTAGCTAGGCAGGATAGTTTCCAAGCATTGGAGCTTTTGTTAATTACTTAAGGGGGCTTAAGGGAAACTTTAATGAAGATGCCCCACGACTCATGTTTGCACCAGAGGTCCTGCAGCTTGTTATAAAGCAGGCATAATCCCACCGAGACAGTCAGTCTTCATTCAGACCTAATCACAGTTTATAGTTTGGCTGTTCCTCGAAATGACTTCTCCTCAGATTAGTTTGACCTCTGCTCAGAAAAAGACTAATATTTCTTCTGCAGTCAGCAGTGTCTGCTCCACCTGCACAGAGTTATAATGTCAGAGGAGTCACTATAGGCTACGGCCACACCGTCACAGTGGCGTGATGGATGTCAGCTCTGCCAGCTCCTGCTGAGAACGCTGAGTCATTTATCGCATTCCCAGCGTTCAGCAGTACGCTGCACCGGCTTCAATGCTCCGAATGTTTACCTGAGGTCAAAATCCACAAATAGCTCCGTGCATCACTCTTTATCCTGCTTTGAATGAGTCTGATTTGATAGTTTATCATATTTAGCACTTGCATCAACAGTTTGTTCCAGTTTATAACCTGAGTTTCAGGCGAGGGAAAACAGAAATCTCAGTCTACAGACTCCATCGTGTAGCGAAAAGAAAGCAGAGTAATAAATACAGCTTTGAACTTGAGAGCTCCGAGTCTGTTTCATTAATCAATGCCAGAGCTGCTGCTGGCTGTTCATCTTTCTTCTCCTCCCCTGCCTCCTCAGGGAGGAATTTTATCACTTTAAGGTTTGAGCATTTTTACATTCCTCCCTCACTCATTCGGTGAATTGAAATGAGAGAGGGAGTCTGGAGAATTTTATGGAGTGTCTACTTTTCATTTTCTTTCATTGCAAACCAAACAAAAATAAACAAAGTTGCGACAAACGCTCCAACCAATCCAGGGTTGTGAGGAGAGGCTGCAGTTGAGCCCTGCTGTCACTGGAAGACGGGCGGTCAGTATCTAAAAATACAAAATTTGCTCCCAGTTTTTTGAGTTGTGAAATCCAGCTGTCCTGTTTGAGGCACAACTGTAGTTGGCTGCAGCACTCGTGTTGTTGTTGTAGCTGGATCTTCTCTAAACACAGTCTAAGAATATGCCGGTCATCCAGCAACAGCACCCTCACTCACTCAAGCTTATTTCAGTCAACATACTTCAGGCCTGATGGCGCACCCATAAACTGACACCAAGTTACAGACCTGTGTTGATATTTTAAGGCTTGAGGGGAAACTTGTGCGTATGATTCTTGAATAGTAATTATATTTATACCCTTTGAACTGTTTGTATTTGCACATATACAGGATGTTGGGTCTGGATTTATCACCTGTTAAATTATGTCACTACACTCTGATAGCATAGAAACTATTAATTAACCATTAATAGATACAAAAATTAGACTAGCTTTCCAAATCTCATTGTAAGTTCTGGGTTTACTCTAGAATGGTTTAACACATGCAGTCTCTGATTATCCAACACACCCTTGTGAATTCTCTCCACAATATTCTCCTTTTCAGTGTGTCAAATGCAAAGAGCGGAGATGACATCTCCATATATTTTGCCTACGCGCTGTAATGTGTGCACGAAATAAATCTCATTCAGAGGAAGCACTGGAGTGGGAATCCTGGAGGTGGACAGGTATTTCGATCCCGAGAGTATATTGTGGAAATAAGCTTCTGTCAAAATGATATCACAGCTAGAAAGAAGTCGAGCAGATGGCGGGAGTTGGTACGCCTTCAGGGGAGCTCAAAGACTGAGTGGAAGCTGTGGATCTTTGTTGCCACTGTTTTGGCTGTTATGGTCAGTGGTTGACCCCACAGCAGCTCAATGGCCATATGGCCTGGTTTCACAGCTACCAGGCACAGCAGGGATTTAGCACAGCATGGAAGAATGTGGAACTGACTCTGGTGGGAAAAGCAATGTTTCATTACTGCACTAAAGAAATGCTGTTATGAATTAAACAGCATTTAAAGGCACACAATACAAATGCAACTGTGGCATTGAAACTGATAGCAGGTACGGTCAGCATAATAATAAAACACCAGGGGAAGTAGCGGCTAAGTGCTGATAATCAAATACCCTTGGTAAACTGATCATCAGTATGTGTGATCACCTCTATAAAAACAGAGGTTTTGGCATTTTGCTGGTCCGTCACATTCAGGTGTTTATTAACAGAATTTTACAATCTTCCCAGGAGTGAACGTACCTGCAAATTCAACCGTTCAATGCTCACAAAAATGCAAGAAACTCAGCAATAGCTGCACTAGACTCTACAGGCCTCAGTTAGCATGTTGAATGCTAAGATTCATGACAGCACACACCAGGAGAAAGCCTCTTCTCTCTAAAAAGAACATGGCAGCATGCCTCAGGTTTGCAAAGTTGCATCTGGGCAAATCACAAGACTCAACGACAAACAAGATCTAAGTGGAGATGTTTGGTCATATTGCACAGCATGCCATCTGGTGAAAACCAAACACAGCACATCAGCACAAATGCCTCATAGTAACTGTGAAAGTTATGATGGAGGGGTGATGATTTGGGCTTGTTTTACAGCCACAGGACCCCGACCTCTGGCAGTCACTGAGTCAACCATGAACTCCTCTGTATACAAAAGTATTTTCGAGTCAAATGTGAGGCCGTCTGTCCGACAGCTAAAGCTTGGCCGAAAGTGGGTCATGCAACAGGAGAATGATCCAGAGCAGACCCGGTCCGGACCTCAACCAGACTGAGATGCTGTGGTGGGACCTTACAAGAATTCTTTCACAATTATGTGAGAGACTGATAAAGTCATACAGGAAAAAAACAGCTTCAAGTTATTACTTGACTCATGAGGTGTTCACAGGACTGCAGAGAGTCCTGTGAAAGAAATATCTCTGTCACAGGACTGCACGTGAGCATGAGGAAGAAATCGATTTGCAGTGAGAAGTAATTCCTCTACTTTCATGGCAGAAATGGAGAGCAGTAATGGCGGGTATGTAATTTCAGACGCCTTTTCCTTAAAGCATCGGCACATCAGAGGGACACATTTTATGCAGGATGTACCAAACGTAGGTGAGTTTTGGTGATATTCCCCTCAGGATATACATAAATTAAATAAAAGTTGTTTTTAAAAAATAGTTAAATTATTTCTTTGTTGTGGTGTTCAAAATATGGATGAGTTAAAGCAATATGTGAAGAATCTTTGGAAATTAGACCCTAAATTAGCAACATTATTGAGTTTTGTGGAAAATTCTATTTTAGCAGATGAAGCAGTGCCTTCAGTCTGATGGGATGAGTGGGAGCATGAAGAGAAAGCCTGACAGAGAATATGATATGATAAGATAGTCCAGCCAACTCAATTTTTTTTATTATTAAGCTTCAAGTACATAATATATAAAACATGACAGATTCATGTGAGATATAGTCTCACACCATGGAAGGAGATTATTCTACACCCTACAGGGGTATAGAGTTACATGAGTTTTCAGCAGGTACTATCTACTAAGAGGGTTAATATGTTTAGGATAACAGTAAGACAGGAGTTCACAGCCATACCGGCAAAGCTGTGAGGCTGTATGCACATCTGCATGTCCAAGACAGCTGTAGGTGAACTAAAAGTGGCAGCCCAGCTCTATCCTTAATTCATGTGCGGTCACGAGCTGTGGGGAGCTCGCGCTTTATCGAGCACTGGAGAAAGTCATGACGAGTAAAACAGATAAAACTGAGACAATTGTGCACCAAAGAAGTTTTGCAGACTCCAAAATGAGCCAGAAGGTTTGTGGAAAGTATGGACTCAAGCCTAAACCTTTTATCCACATGAAGCTGCTTCAGTATTAACTTTAAGAGTAGCTGAGAAATAAAGGTGGTCTGCTTCAAAAAGACTTAAGGAAACCATTGTAAGCGCTGCTTGTTGTTGCTGCAGAAAAGGGAGTCACATCAGTCCAACTTTTTTAAAAAGCATCTTTCTGATTGGCTCGTCCCAGGCTCAGGTCATGTGACATGGCTGCTTAACTAAACAAGGAGAAGCAGCATTATTGTTGGATGTGGATGGACCTGTAGTCAGTTTTATGCATCACCAACATAGAACCAAAATAATAAATGTATCATCAGGTATGTAGACTTTTCTGCTTGTCACTGCATTTTGTTCAATTAAACTCGGGCCTATTTTTTGCATATCTTGCACTGCACTGCAACTACCAGCTAAATTTCATTATTTTATGGAGCTGATTGTATTTTCGCTTTCATTTTATTTTACTCTTAAAATAACCCAGCCCTGCCAGTTAGGATGTCTTTTATGTTGGCTCGCATCTCTTTCATCTCGCTGAAAAAGCCTTTGATGTCTCGGGGAAAGCTCGCTTTGAAGAACACAAATAAACCTGCCTTGTATTTTCTTCATAAAAATATGCGTTTCTGTATGTAACAGTCATGCTGCGGACGAGCACAAGAATGATCAAAGTTGTCTTATCAGCAGAGCATCTGATGCAGAAAACCGGTTTCATTTCTCTCCGTGAAGCGAGCATGAGGTGCTGCAAGTAGATGAAACTTGGAGCAAATCTCATCTATTAGTCATGAGGTTTAGGGAGTGTGTATCTGCAGAGCTCTGTGCATGCCCATGAGTGACTGTGCAGTGCTGCATTACTCCACATGTGCCCCTCTTTGCCTGCCTCCCTTTTCTCTGGATACTCTTGGCTTTGCCCAATGTGTTGAGTCACAAGGTAGGAAGGAGCGTCACCTCCCTCGCTCCTGGAGCTGCCACGCTTTCAACTCGCTTTTCGCTTTGAAGATGAAAGTCGGAGCTGATCACATTCATTTGTCCCATAAAATTATATCCTTCCCCCTCAAACGTATGGGGGTGGAGTAATTTTTAGTGCCGGTCAGAGAGTCATGTGGCTTTAAAGTTTCTTACTTTCAATAATGCTGACTTTAAACTCTGGTAAAATTTTCAGAATGCTGTCAGGAGTCCAAGAACCCACTTGGGAAAAGAAAAAGAAGCAGTACTTTTCAATTGCACACCGATCAACCACAAAATTAAAACAACTGACAAGTGAAGCGAATGACATTAATCTTCTCATTGCAATGCAAAGGTCTGCCACTGCTGGGAAAGCTTGCGTCCTTGCCCAAACCTTGCTCCATAATGGCAATGACACTCCCCCACAGCTGCAGTCCAAACTGCTCAAGACATCGATGGAGACCTACCGAGAAGTTCATATCTTCTATAATCAAATCTTATAATTAATTTTTTAGATAGGTTAATAAAAATACTGAAGTCCTGAATGTCATAGGCATTTTTTTTTTCTTTTCTTACAGTCGTGTTTACAAATTGATTACAGGCTAGGCAGACAAACTACCCCTACCCTACATTCATCCTCCTAAACTTCTCCCTCCCTCTTCCTTCATTTTACCCCATCCCTAGCATCCTCCTCAGTCACACCAACTCTCTGCATGTCCTCCTTAACTACATCCACAAACCTCCTCTGTGACCTTCCTCTTTTCCTCTTGCCTGGCAGCTCCATAATAAGCATCCTTGGTCCAGTATCCACTGTCCCTCCTCACCTTGCCTCTCTAGCTTTGCCTCCAAATTGCTCAACCTGAGCTTTCCCTCTGATGCGCTCATTTTAATCTCGTCCATTCGGATCTCTCCCAAAGAAAATCTGAGCGTCTTTAGCTCGGCCACGTCCAGCAACACCTCGTCTCTTTCTGTCAGTGTCACCGTCTTCAAACCAAACAGCACAACAGCTCTCACTACCATCTTTAATATGTTCCCTTACTGCTCTCCTTCTTTCACAAATCATCCCTGACACTCATCTCCACCCACTACAACCCGCCCACACTCTCTTCTTCACCTGTCTGTTACTTTGGGTAGCTGACCCCAGGTATTTAAACTCAACCTGTCCATCAAAGAAGAAGGGACTCAGAGTCAATCCTTGTTGTATTCTTGCTCCCAACTTGAACCCATCTGTCACTCCTGCCGTGCAACTCATCATTGTCTCTCTGTCCTCACATTTGTCCTGCACCACCCTCACACACTTCTCCGCCACTCCTGACCTCCCCATGCAATACCATAGTTCCTCTCTCGGGATGTTATCATCTGTTTCCTCTAGATCCACAAAGACACGGCAGAACTCTTCGATACTTCTGCATCAACACTCTCAAATCAAACATCACATCAGTAGTTCTTTTTCTCTGCATGAAGCCATACTGCTGCTCACTGATCGTCACCTCTCTGCTAGCCTAACCTAACTTCAGCAGCTCTTTCCCTCATCTTCATTTTCTTCTTTCTTGAAACACTGAAATCAGAAGAATCAAACTTAAGTAAAGTTGTGTGTAAGTGGGACTGCAAGCGGGCTTTTGTCCACCAAGACCTTCAAGGTCATCTTCATGATTTATTAGTCAAAAAGTGACACATGCACACCAAACTTCTTAAAGTACGTTTAAAAAGAACAAAGAAAAGGAATATATACAAAACACAGCACTATTCAATTAAAAGTGAATATTCCAGAGAGCGCTTCCTTATAATGCAACAACAGGCGCTGCTTTAAGAAAAACCATCCTTTCAAACTTATTTCATATTTTAAAGAACTTAAATTCACAAGCACTGATGTGACTGCGCATCACACAGTTGAAACGTTTCTTAAACAGCTGTCCGCAGTATATGAACATCATGATGATGAGCGCTGCACACACACACACACACACACACACGCAGAGTTGCGTAATGCAATGCGATTGTGCCGGTGGCAGTTATCAGCTGGTTGGCGCACAGATCAGCTGCTGCGCGCCGAGCTCTGGGTCTGATCTGCCTGACATCAGATAAACACAACGTCAGCGCTCACGTGTACAGTGAGAGTGGGAGCTTATGCTGCCGGGGAGAGAGAAGTCCTCTCACATGCTGGCAGATGAGAGTCGGGCACTGATGTTCCCCTGTTTGTCTGAGAGGCTGCGTTAAAAATAACTGATGGACAAAAAATGTTTCCCCATGTGGATATGCATAATTGTTTTTAAAAAAACAAACAAAAAAACCCATGCAAGTTTATTATATGCACACTTTCATCTACACCTTGGTCCAGTTACAGTTAAAAGACATCTACAGCAGCTGGCTTGTTATCCCCAGAGCTGATAAAGGTATGGGAACAGTAAACAGATGTTCATCATTAGCAGAGGGAAAAAAAAAGAGGGAATCCCTTCTTCAACTTGGCGACCAAGTAGCGCCCCCGGTAATTTAAACATCTGCCTCAATGAAAAGCCGACAGGGAATTGCACAGTGCTGTGGTTGGTTATTGCTAGATAATGAGGTAAATGAGAGAGCTTCAAATTTTTCTTTTTTCATTTGGAAAGATGCCAGTGCAAAAGTGTGTCATTTCAAAGGACGGTTGTTAAAAGTTTTTATGGGTAGGGTCATAAATCTAATAATTAAATGAAGGTAAAACTATCTGAAACCTTCTTTTGTGGTTCCATGTTGGTCCCAGAGTGGTTGGGCACAATCGCTGCCACATCAGTCATTTGTGAAACCTCATTGAAGCCTCGTTGGTACCATTTCGGCTGCTGCTGTGTTAATTTCTTAAGCGACCATCATCAGACTAATAACAAACTGGACCAAAACTGGATCACAGATTTCACAGGTGGTTTGTAAGTAGCACTAAGACAATCCCACAAAAACACCACAAACATCATGTGGAGGTTCACTTTAGTTACTTGATTGAAGGAGGTGAGTCCTGGTGATCACTTCTCAGCTACAGCCGGCATTCACTAGCCAGTCAGTCACATCTCTTCTTTAAGCCTTAAGTTTAAATTGGTGGTTTATACTTTTTCCTACCCTGGCCTTATTGATATGAAGGGGTAAATTAGCTTTAGAGAACAGGTTTTTGTCCCAGGCTAAAAACATGTATTTTAAGCTGCAAAATTTGGCATTTTAACATGTTTGTCTATGCAGGTTTACTTGATGTTGGATCAAGGATTAAGTGGCAATTCAAGGAAATCCATTCTGGCTTCATGTCTTGTTTGCCTGTAGATGGGTTCTGAATCTGGCACTATCACTGTGATGTATGTGGGAAACAGTTACCTGCTTGTTTTGGAGACAATTTAGAAAAAGTAAGCCAACAAAGAAGTGCCAAACACTACAGCCACTACAGGCTGCCTCCAAAAGTGAGTCACTCCCCTTACACCCCAATGTTAAAATGCCAAACTTTAAGGAGTCGTACACTCGAAGCAGTAAGCAGTGACCATGAAAACTCAGTGACATTCAGCAACGACAAGGGAAATAACTGGCAAAGCAAACTGGGCGGGTCAAACTTTTCTGAAATTTGAGGTGAGCAATTGAAACGACTGCCAATGAGGGTGAAGAATATAAACAGCTGCAAATAAATTGCCATCCTGTAGCACCTATGTCACTATTTGTGGAGGAATTTCTGTTTAATGTGAATTTCTGAGTATAGAGCCTGTGATTTATCACAGTTAATTGCTATAAAATCACAAACAGACTGCATGTAATTGTCAGCCTGTACCGATTCAATTGCAAACTGCTAGCAGGCATGTTTCAGTCTCAATGACATTTCAAAGGAACCATTTTGAATGCAGCAGATTGTGAGTTCATTGTACATGGATGCAATAATTATTGGTTGTGTTGTGGTCTCCAATCACTCTTGTCCCTAGTGTATCTGTAGCATAAACAAAGATAAAAATAAAACCTTGACACTTCAAAATTGTAGAGTACAAAACCAGTGGGAGATGTCACAGTAGATATGTCCATTGCTGCAGCTCAAGCTCACAAGCTAAAGCTCCCGCAGTTTTGAGATCAGTGTCTTAAAATTCAGATTTGATCAAATGTGGCCCCTTGGTTTGGTCTACAAACTACATTTTTCACTTATCAACAGGAACAAAAGGTTAATTCTCTTTCTAAGGCAGATAAGCTGAACACAAACAGCTGTGATTTTGCCCTTATTATGACTCCAGAATGCTTTTGTTCCCTGGATCTGGCCTCACCTCAAAGTTTCTTTGAGTTTGATCGACTTTAACGGGAAGAAACGAGAGGAAGACGTTTTCACCGTTTAAAAGTTCTTTAATTGTTCAGTTGGTATAGGATTTGGAAGCATTGAGTCAAGACATGGTCAGCAGCCATACAAAACGAAACCAACTAATTAACATCGACTTGAGAGGGGGAAAAAAAAACAAAACAAAGGCAACACACATACATTAAAAAAGAAGACAATTTAGCCATCGTCAGGTGATCACAGTAAAAAGACGCACAGTCCTAGTCTCAACTCAACAGCATGCTGAAAGTTCAATGATTCGCACAAACTGACATTCACTCACAACTCGAATAAAAGGCTGCAGAACAACCCTGATAGGCAAAAAAGTACAGTAAGACACCTCAGAGAGAACAAAACAAAGAAAACAAATCAATGCATAGACAACAAAAAAAAAAAGTTTCAAAAAAAAAGTCAACCTAAAGACAAATTTCTTGTGTTGGCCTTTTACATTGCGATGATTGAGGACATTCAAATAGAAGTTATTGCCAACAGGATATAACACTTGGATAACACTTACCCATAAAAAAGAGATCATCTTTTTAGTTGTTGTTGGTTTTTCTTTCTCCAGAAACATTTTTAAAAGAGCTAGTAGCTTCCACAAACATCAAGAATGTACAAACAATGGTCATTGTGGCAAGGCTTTGAAGATCCTCGGCTGAATGAACATTAAAAGCCACGAGGCAGACATGCTCGGCGTCGAAACATTACAGTTATTTTAAGTTATACAAGTTAACAAACTGTACTTAAACACATTTAATACTGAGCAGTTCACTAGAAAATAAAAGCATGTCCGGTGTTATCCGCTTAGCTATTCCAGTCGTGTCAATTAACAAGATTTATTTTATTTTATTTTTTAAACACTGACAGGATAAAAACGTGTTTACAAAGTTTTTTTTGTTCTCAAATCCACTGAACCAAACAGACTCTCTGTGCTAAATATCAAAATGTATTTTTTTTGCAAATATCCCACTGATAATAGTGCAATAGATACAGTACAGTCAGAAACATACTCCCGAGGATTTAGAAACGCACCGCTTTGCGTTACCTTTCTGAAAGTCGGCTGAAGCAAAAGGAAGCGGAAAGGTTTTTAAATTCTCAGAGTATCGCACGCACTCCTCGTGTTTGGCGCCATGTCTTTAGTTACAGGTAGTTAAAAATTAGAGTTTGTGACTTTAGTGTGAGCAAAGAGCCACTGATGGTTGATGACGTTACAGAGCGACTCGTGGTTCTCCCACCTTTAATGGTGTGTTTGAAGAGCCGGTTGTCGACTCGGTAAGCAATAAATTACAACTACAGCCTGTTTCCTTCCTAACTCTCAATTTCATCTTACAACTTAAAAAATAAAGAAATAAAAAAGTCAAACAATTGGCACACTTAATTCATGTTTCCTATTTCCCAACTATCTGTACAATTAAAAAAAAATTTTTTTTACATGTCACGTCTGGGGTGAACGTGCACACTTGTGTTTCATGATTGATGTGATTACGTCTGGTAGTGTTTTTAACTCTTCCCTCTCTCTTTTACAGCCTGCGGGTCGAAAACTAAGCGTCAGAAAGAACAAGCGGGGCCTCATTTATAAACCGATCCATGGATTTCACAAAGAAATAAAAGAAAAAGAGAAATGTGTCGATTTTCATTTACATATGCCGTGAGCCTGCTAACCCATGTAGTCAAAGATGAATGATTAATGACGGGCCTGCTGAGAGTGTTACTACACACATCAATCAGCTGATCGTACTAGTATTCATGCAAGCCACACGGAAAATTCCAGAGATCTCAAGTCATACTTGTTTTTGAAAACATTCTGGGTTAATCTGATGAAGGAGAGCAGAGGTGGGTTAGATATCACTGTGGCTTACTTCTTTTAGCTGATGACATTTCCGTGTGGAGTATTAAGGGGCGAATTTAAAAATCCGCACCTCCAAATCTGGCGTGGTTGTCTGGCAGAAAAGGATGGGGTGCCAACTCTGGGATGGAAATGAGTTGATGTGTCTAGTGGAAGAGTTTCCAAAGGAAGGGAAGAAGGTAGCGGGAGATTAACACACGGGCTGGCGTGGTCTACACTGAATCTATGTTCCCAACTTCATGCACAGTTTTGGGTCATGAATGAGCCCACAGATACAAGCGGCTAAAACGAGCTTCCTGAGAAAGACGAGCAGAGTAACAGATAGTCTGAGGAGCTCAATCGCCCGGGAGGAATTCACAGTAACCCTGCTATCACCTCCATCTAAAACTAGCTAGCTGAGGTGGTCCAGAGCACTTGGTTTCCTATAGGTGAGATGTTACGGGCATGTCCAGCTAGAAGAGATAACATCATCTCCGCTGGCTCGGCAAAGCCTCAGTGTCCCTGTAGGAGAGTTGGAGGCAGCTGCTATGGGGGAGGGAGGTTTGAGCATCTAAGCACAGAGTGCCTTCCCTTTGAGCTGGACGTGGATAAGTGGCAGAATGGATGGATGTTTACCAAATTACACGGAAACTCCACTAATGGGAATGTTTACGTCTCCGCAGAACTACAAAATAATATATGTCTTTTTTTGTCCTATTGATGGGGTTCAACGCATTTTACTTTATTTCCAGAATGCAGGGTCGAGTTAACATCTGTATCTGTAGGGGAGAGCATTTTGCATTTTTCATGTTTATAAATGAGGCCCCTGGTGGAAAGCAAACAAAAGCCTTTATAACACAACAGCTAAACCAAAAACAACTTCAGCCCAGCGGGGTAAGCAGAAATAATCAAAATCTCTCCTCTAACACTCATCAATCATCGCTCTCGCTGCTTGACCAAAACTATAATTCTCTTTGCTTCGGTCAGCCCGCTGGTCAATTCTACCAGCAACAGCAGATACAACATGTAACACTGCTAAAAAAAAGAAGAAGTCCCAATACAAACAGAACGATACACATCCAAACCCTCCTAAAAAAACAAAAAACCCAATGATAATCATCCACACGATCTGAGTGTTTTCACTGACTGCCTTGGTGCCAAAGCTTCAGCCCGCAGTGACCCACACTTGAGTGCATCTCAGGTAATGGTGCGCCGACTTGTACGAGGAGGAGTCGAGGGGTGGAAAAGGCCGGGTGGAGGGTGAGGCAGCCCCCGCCCCGTCTCTTCCCATCCTCTTCTGTCCCTCTCAGGCATCCTCCCTTCACCTCCTCTCCTGAGCTCAGCAGGGGTCGTGTTTGTGGAGATTAAAGGTGGTGTGGATCACGTGCAGGGAGGGATTGGGGGTGAGGTGGGTGGGACGAGGGGCGCGGGAGCCAGGGTCACTGTCGTCGATCCTCCGTCTCTGACCGTGAGAACGCCATCACCACATCCTCTGCACCTGAGAATCAACGTGAGACACAAATACAGACTTTTAATGTGACATGCTTTTTATCTAACACCAGCATCGATCGATAAAGTACGATAGAAAGGATAAAAAAGAAATAAAAAAACACTACTTGGGCTACTTGTGCGCTTACATTTGACTTATGCCGTGTCTCTACTGTTGCACTGTAACACTGCTGCTGCTGGGCCCTTGTGGCAATAGATACACACTTTGAATGAAGTAGTATGTCATCAGTGACAACAGCACATTGGAAAAGGATGGAAAATGCCCTTCATTTTGTTCGCACTAATAAATGCTGCCGCCTGCACAAGCTGCAAGCATCGATAAAAAGCTATTTAGAGTTTCTTTTTCAGACTGTCAGAAATATCATAATCGTAAATTTCCTTTATTCCGGGACATCGTTTTGAGGCTATATTTCCCACCTCTAGTAGCCACCCGGACAGGACATGATGGAAAACCAAAAAAGGTAAGGATTTTATTATCAACTGGGAAGGAAACTTTACTTCCAGCTTCAGAAGATAAGCTGTTAAAAGAAACTATTTACTTTTCTGACTAACAGGAAACGTGTTGTTGCCTTTTCTTAGAGTCGGTCTAAATATTGGACTAGGCACAGAAGCAGTAAGTGCAAACACAACCATACAGAAATACTAAGGAACTTTTGCGCCAGTCATGAAAGATTTGAGAAGAGGCCTCGGGCAGAGACTTATGAAAGTTACCTGATGCATTTACAACAAAGTCAAGTCTGCGAAACATTTGTTGGGCTGCATGCACAAAAAACAAGGCCGCTCTCTGCCGTGAGGGATCAAATTGCATTCTTCTAGCTACATGCATCTATCCCGGTTAGGGCTGCCACAAACGATTATTTTGATAGTCGACTAGTCACCGATTATTTTTGCGATTAGTCGACTAATCAGATCATCATCCATTGGAGGTACAGCGTACAGCTTATTGCACCAGCAGCATCTGGTCTTATATAACTATCATTAGCTTACAGCTTGAAGTGTTTGTGCTAACTAAAAATAAAGACAAGATGGTAGTTTATTAATTTTTAATGAAATTTGCAGATTGTTTCGGTGAAGTTTAATAAACTCCTTGCTTTCTAAAATATAACAGGACACCGGAGTATATTCTCCAGCTTCTGATAATCAGCTGTCTGCTTGACAGTTTTAGCTGTGTAAAAACTATAACTTTAATCTCAGCCAAACCGATTTACTCAGGAACAAATAAAATACTAAAGAAAGCCAAACAACATTTTTAAGTTATCTAAGTGACTTATATATATGTTTAACCTGACTAGCGAAAGACGGCGGTGGGTTTGAAAACGATTTGCCGGGAGTCCGGTGTTCTCACGGCTCTAGTTAGCCTTGCCCCCGCCTAGCTAACGAGCTAGTGGGTAACAGACGTCTCCGAAAACGTCGGAGCGCTTTTGAAAATACGTGGTGTCTTGATAAACTGAGCAGATATTTGAGGTTTACACAGCTACATTCTCGCCTGAAAATATGTTAAAGGTTTATTTTGTGACCCAGAAAGAATAATAAGAGTAAAGTTAAAACTAACTAGCTGCCGCCATTGTTGACAGCTGCGCTATGAATTCTGGGACACAGCTTCTTCTTCTTCGGGGTTTAATGGCAGCTGGCATCCTTGTACATGCAGTGCTGCCATCTTCTGTTTCAGTCCGTTATTACACTCTTAAATCCTACTACTCATTCCTGCGTCCTTTGTGATCTTACAAAGCTTCAAACGATGCGTCGACTATTAAATTAGTCGTCGACGATTTTAATAGTCGACATAATCGTGACTAGTCGACTAATCGTGGCAGCCCTAATCCCGGTCAGTCTTCCACATGTTTTGTGCTATCGGAAAACCCAAAACACGTTTGAGTTCAAAGTGTGAAGCCAGACAAGTTTTCCACAGGTCCTAGGATCCCGTCGGTATCCTGTAAATCCTGTCAGCTGTGACTATAAAGCCGAAGGGGAATACCCTGCTGTGAAAATCCTTTTGGTGCATGCAGGTAATTTCGTGTATCGCCATATATGTATCACCTACTGTGGGAACCCACCCTCCTCAATCTGAAATCACAGCACTCTGACTGGAGATACTGCAACACCCTGAGTGGCTCACTGACCTCCTACATCCTGCTCTGCAATGATAACACTTAAATCTGAGGCTTCAGCACCAGTCAGTGTCCTCTGCTGTAGTACAAGTGTGTCTGCCAGTAAACTGTGTGAGAATCCAGCAGATTTCCAATTCGTGGAAAAAACTATCAGTGTTTACCATTTCCTTTATTCTTTCTGTGCTCGTTTC
The DNA here is from genome assembly GCF_057381915.1 of Diplotaxodon limnothrissa. NCBI lineage: Eukaryota > Metazoa > Chordata > Actinopteri > Cichliformes > Cichlidae > Diplotaxodon > Diplotaxodon limnothrissa. The sequence goes on along the minus strand of NC_140615.1, from coordinate 6,172,403 downwards.
ATTTTGCCACCTTAATGAGGACCAACCGATAATTACAGCCTCATTTGTGTTGAGTCAACTAATGAATCCTGCCAGCTACACAAAAAGGACTTTCTCAGCTGGCTTCTGCTTAACAAGAAATCATTCATTAGTCTGCTGCCAACTGTGATTTGTCAAGTGATTTGGACACACACCCACCGAGTGTGTTTTTTTACTCTCATAAGTGGATATACATTTTCCACTTCTGTTCACATAACATTAAATAAAATATACAAAGGTAATTCAGTGCCTCATATATTCAGCTGTTCTCTCATATTAAGCACTCCGGCATTCAGAGTTTAAACAAAGAAGAAAATATCTAGTTGTCAAAAAGGAAGTACTCTCCCTCTTTTAATTTTAAGGTTTTACATACAGGACAACACAACTTCTTCACATCATTGCTTCAGTTCATTGATGTGTGTTTGCATTCATTCATGCACAGCTCTCTTAAGGTCCCCCCCACAGCATTTCAATCAGGCTGAGGTCAGGACTTTGACTGCAAGATGTTAATTCTTTTCTTTTTCAGTTATTCTTACAGATGTTTTGCTTTGCTCGATTCATTGTCCTGCTGCATGAGGCAGTGTGGGCTTCAGCTGTCAGACAGCCTCACATTTGACTCTAAATACTTATACAGGCTGCAAAACAAGCGCAAATCATCATCCCCACCACTGCGGTGACAGTTGGTTTGACTTGTTTGTGCTGAAATGATGCGGGCAAATGGTTTTCTGCAAATGTGTTACTGTGTGTTATAACCAAACGTCTCCACTTTGGTCTTGCAACTCTGAAGGTTATTGTTCTCAATGTGCAACTTTGCAAACCCAAGAGAAGCGGTTTTCTCCTGACAAAGCTTCCAGACAAGCTATATTTACATTTAACATGCTAACTCAGGCCTGCAGAAGCTGAGATGAAACTTTATTTATTTTGTTGTTTTGTTTTTCTGACCTTGGGGTGAATTTGCTGGGATGCACACTGGCAATGATTGTTTGGCAATGGCCTCCTAACCCTCCCCAGATTGTTGGACCAGCAACTATTGCTTCTCTAAGATCACGACAGATGGCTTTCCTCCTTGGCATCATGCTAACACACACCTGAATGCTGCAGAAACAGCAAACTTCCAAACCCTCTGCTACTTCTCGAGGTGCAGATACCTGTTTATTCTTATTAGATTTTGTGTTTTTTAAGACGCTGTCTTTTCTTTGTCACATGACTATCAAGTACTTTTGCACCACTGCATAACTGTTGCTGGATAGGATGTCAATGGGCATTTCCTCCACCAGCTCTTCAAGTCAGAGTGATGCCGGAGAGGCTGATTTGCACCCATGTGATAATACAGTGGCTTAGCTAAATCACAACGAGTGACTGGGGGTCATGTGTCCTCCCTTATGCAAGCTCTAAGCAGGCAGCACCCTCATCTAAGCTAAATAGAGTATTTCAAGTCTACTGTTGCGTGTTACATGTGAAAAAGCCTAGCGGAAGATAATGTCCCAACCTGATTCATTTGAGAATGACGTGGGAGACCCCATTAATGTCTCCCAAAACCTTAAATTAAAAAAACTACCTCAACGATGAGAGGAGAAAAACGATAGCAAGGTGCAATAGTCTACATCCACAGTACGCATGAGCATGTGATGACATAAAAACCATCTAATAAGCAACATCTAAGAAATCTCATTAACACCGAGTTCCACACCTTTTCAAATGGTTAAGAAGAATCTCTATCAGCACCTCGTGTGTGCCTGCTATAAAAAGCCTTTCTTCTCTTCAGCCCTGAAGTGCGTGTTAGATTTAATTATTATGGATAGAGCTGGGCGATAGAACGATAACGATATGTATCGCGATATAACTTTTACTCGATAGAGAAATTAAGCTATCGCGATAGACCTCGCCGCTCTTGTCCTCTCAAAAAAAAATTTAAAAAAAAAAAAAAAAAGGTCAGCCAATCCAAATTCAGTAGCGCAGAGCCGAACCAATCACAGCCGCAGCGTCATGTCGCGTGACTTGTTACGTACAGCACAAGTGCCAAGCCGCACGTGTGTTTGTTTGGGAAGCAGCCAGCGCATAATGGAGGAAATGAGTGTGCCGACTAGAAAAATCAACCGAGCGTGACCGAAGAGAAAACAGATGATGGTTCCAATGCCGGAGAGATTGTCGAACGGAAGAGCCATAGAAGTTCCGTAGTGTGAAGGTATTTCGGCTATTTCAAGTCTGACAAAAAACAGAGTAGCGTGCACTGTAAATGTGCCGAAAGCAAGTCTGGAAATACAATGAACTGGTGCATGCGTCACACTGTGCGCCACGTTATTGTTTCGGTGAAATGAATTTCTACAATACTGTTACTGTTAATTCTACTCTCTGCAGTGTTTAAATGCTTACATATACACACAGTTACTGTCCCTCCACACATACGACTCGGTTCTGCTTCTATGCCCCAGCTTTGTTTACTTTTTCCCACCGAGGCTTCTAGACTTCTGATTGGCCAACATTTCTGCACGGCTAGGAATCTAGCGCCACCTGCTGCTTTGGCATGTTCATAGCAGCGTTTTCCTTCATTTCTGCCTTTATGTGTGGACGGGATTATTTTTTAAAACGAAAACGGAAAATCTCCGTTTTCAAAAATACCCGTGTACGTGTGGACGTAGCCTCAGTCTCTGACTGGAAGCGCTAATTCGTCATTCGGCTTTTGTCAGACTAAAGTAACTGTTAAAACTGTTTGAAAAGCTCAGCTATACAACAAGGAGAGATTGAGAATTTCCTTTTAGTTCTCAGTTTATTTGATATTGACAAAAGTTAGTCAGTTTTGTCTGTTCTTCTGTAAAACAAACTAAGATTTATTTTTAGAATTAATATTTTGTTTCTAAGTGGAATTGACAATTTAGTCTGTTTCGTTTGTTCTATTTTGAAACTTAAACGCTTTAGCGGCTGCCTTTTGTGTAGTTTGCAATATTTGCCTTTATTTATCTGAAAAAGTCTCATGTTCCTTAAGTACATCTACCCTGTTGAACTTATTATGGGAAATAAATAGTTAAAAACAAGCTGCTGATTATTTCACATTTTACTTGTGAGCAACGGCACATTTAAATCTTACAAATATAGTTATTTGGCTTATATCATGATAGATATCGTTATCGCCTGAAATGAAAAAAACATATCGTGATATGAAAAAATCTCATATCGCCCAGCTCTAATTATGGAGATATGAAAGTAGGCCAGGGACTGTGAGCCTTCACATGTATTTGGCACAAAGGGCGGACCCTCCTCATCAGACGGCACAGACCCTCCAAAAAAGCAGAATTTTGTTTTTAATTTGCTATCGCTCTGGGAAAATAATTTGCATCTTTCTATAGCGCATTCAGGTCATCCTGGAGCTTGATGAGATCAAGATTTTTTTGAGGGGGGCGGAGGGTTAATGTGATCTTTCAAGCTCCCCCTCCCATGGGAGCTCCCTGGCTTACCCAAAAGAGACTACCGTACAAGAAAGAAAAAAAACAGTATCAGAAACATGGTGCTTGACTTCAGCTCATAACACAAACCTCATCTGCTCTGAGACACCACGTGGGGATAAATGGTGCTTGAAAAAGAGACAATTATGTAATACCACACAATAGGAGAGTCGACCTGAATTACACCTCTGCTGAATAGCACGGATCATGTTTTGGTGCAGCAGCGTGTAATAACAGCCATTCATCAGAATAAACGCCTGCCTGAATTATTTTGTGTGATGGGAGTTCGTTATTGTGTAGCGGGCGGTTCACGCTCTGAGCAACTTGGGCAGAATAAAGCAGCCGATAGTTTCTCCAAATACTTCCACAGATGGATGGAAGGGCTTTATCTGAGCACTTTGCCCTGCCACACACACACACACACACACACACACGCACACACTCTCGCCAACAAAATGGAAACGTCAGGTCCCTCAACACTGTTGCCTAGCGACAGATAAAAATCACGACTGCATCACTCCCGTTGCGGCCTATGAGCAAAAAGCTTTCGGTCTGTTTCGTTGCAGCTCTGCGTCCAGCCCCCTTTCTCCTTCCTGCTCCCCCACCCACCTCACACTGGCTCCTTCCTCGCCACACGAGAGCGGCACAACACCGGATGGTGGATTATATGAATACAGTGACAGTAAATGTGCTCAGCCCACCAAAAGAAAAAAAATAAGAACATTAATGCGTTCACATGAACATATTCATAAGCAAGCAGCCTTTCTTCGCTTCTCTGAGACTACAAATCAAAATGTGGTTGCCTGGGATTAACTGCAAAACACACAGGCCTGCAGAAAAACCTCAGAGGACAAGAAAACTGTGAATTAACCCAAAAAGAAGTTTGTTTGATGTCAAAGGCGCCAAGCTGCACTCCCGAGGGTGTCTCCAGCCTCTACATGATGACTCTAGTGTAGCAGCGAGGAAGCACCAGCAACACTTCAGGTCACAATCTGTGCAGGGTCAGGCCAGGGGATAAAGGCGTGGGACACCCATCATCCCCCCAAACTCAACAACAGCAGGGGCGAGTTAAGAAGCGTGACACACAGCGGGGAAGTGTGTGTGGTCCAGCTCAAAATATTTACCAAACACAGTGGGTCTGTCGGCTCAGAGCCCTGCACTTCTTCCTGCTTAGTAATTATTACAACAACATAATTTTAAACGGTCTTTTTAAACAAGATAATAAAGCTCAAAAACTTTGTGGTTTAAAAATAAAAAAAGACTATTTTAATGCTATCCTTTATAAACAAGGCTGTACAGATAGATTTGATCTGTTTGTAACAACATTTGTTTTTAGAGAAAAGAACTAAAAATCAGTTTTGGTTAAGGAGATCATAAAGCAGTTCTTTCAGACATACTCTAACACACCTTCTGGCAGATTTGGAATAGAGATATAAGGAGAAACTGAGGCAGACGTGGTACTTAATAAATCTGAGTGCTGGGCAGCAGACTCATGCTGCAGTGAGGAATCGGATAAAGCCAGGATCAATACGGCTATGGCCAAGCCAAGAAGCCAAACAAAGCGGGGGGAGGGGGTTTGCTCAGTGCTCTGACCTGGTCTGAATATATTGATCAAACATGGCTGCGGTGAATGAATGGATGAGACAGACAGAAAGAGACCCGAACATCACAGCCAGGCTGTGCAATTAGCACCCCAGCCTGGCCCTTTCATGACACCTGCTCCACTCCTACCAGTGTAGCACGTCACAACACCACCGAGGCCCAGAAGGGAAGGTCAGCTTTCCTGGGACATCTGAGGTTGCCATGGCAACCCCACTCCTCCTCCACCTCTATTGTTGAGGCCATGCAGCATCCTTCTGGGAGGAATAAACTTCCCTCGTCAAATCAGAAAGGATAACAAGCCCTGAGACTGCTGCCCTTATGAGCGTTTTGACAAACCGTATTGTTTAAAGTGACATGACGCCAATTACAGAAAGCTGTGGATAAAAGAGCTAAAGAGGAGGAATAAAAAGCCCTATTACAAAGACAACCACTGTATTACTGCGCGTCAACTAGTGTGTCAACGAGGTCTCTGCATCATAACGTGTTAATTCGCTTTAAATAGACACAGTTATTGTTCAGTATTAGTCAAAAAGTGGCAATTAACACTCAAAGGGAGTGCCAAAAAACACAATTTCAGGATTTCTCACTTCAATGCCAAACATGGTAACAGCATTTAAGCACAGCTTATTATCCTTCTATGCAGATTAAAAAAAACAACTTCATTAAGGCATTACAGTAAAAAGCTGTGTGGAAAAAACCCCCGTCTCAGCTACGGAGCCTTCGGCAGAGAATTCCTCTTTGGCCTGATTAAAATCGCAAAACAAAATTCTGTATTTGCATGTATGGTAATCAGCCAATTAAAACTATCTGAAATGCAAATCCAGTGACCCCTACTCTTACAAGAAATATGAGTGGCAGAAAGCTGATTTTCTATTGTTTTTTGTTTGGTTGTTTTTTTTCCCCCACAAGGAAGAACCAGTAAAAAAAAATCTGGCAGTTGAGCAGAGTCTGAGAAAATGAGTCTCATGTGAGCTACATTCCCACTCAGTCCACTCGACATGATGAAGACTGAACACTTCTCTGCTGCACATCATTTTTGCACCAGAACGTGCTAAGCAGACAGCAACCCTGATGGATCAGTCACATCAGTAGAGCTACACCTTAGGAGATGTCTTGCAGACAACCTAACCTTGATTTCGAATAACATCAGAGGACATTCACTACTCCACTGTGCACGCAGCGCCCTCTAAGCACCCCACCACCTGATCAATGACGCCATGTGTGACACTATCGCTCCATGCTGACACCCCTTGAGGGTGCTGGTATCAGAGCATCCTGCGTCAGCATGGTCAAACTACGCTGCGTTTCACATAACCACAAACCAGTATTGATGACCGTGTCACCCGTTCGCGACGCTGAGAACATGGGCAGACCAATTTTTCCCCAGACAGAAAAACTCAATAAGGAGATTGAAAAAAAAAAATGAGGCCTATAATTCAACATGATCATGATGCTGGTATTAATAAAACGTTATCAATATCAACCCCTTAAGTACTACGAAGCGAATAATAATTAAAGCTGTAGCTTCAGCATCTGCTGCAGAGATTAACCAGAAGTTTATGGAGATGCAACTGCCAGCTTGACCCACCCTCACTTATGGCAACATTTTAGTAACAGTGTTGACATCCTTGCCAATCTCATTTAGCAACCAAAGAAAACCCCAAACAACTGAAGATAACTCGCTGGTACAGACAGTTCTGCTGGTTCATCCGGTGGGATGGTACAGGTCTCCTGTCATTATAATGAAGTGTGAGCAGTGCAAACTAGATAGAGTACAGCATGAGTCAAACCTCTCGGTACAGGTGTTCAGAATTTGTCTAGCAGCAGAAATACACATTCAAATACATTCTAGTGCAAACGCCCTTTCCTCAAAGTGTATGAATAAAATTAGCATAATTACCTATGTTTATCAGCTTGCTGTGTGACTCACTACCAGGCAACAAATATACTTCCTTTCATCTTTTTTTACTCCCCAATTACCAAGTGTAAATGAGATCAAATACTGGACTTTCTCTTCACACCAACTGAAAAGATCCCATGTGTGCTGATCCCTACAAACCGCTGTCCTTCAGCACAGCGCTCAATATTTAAAACAGATTAACTCTCAGCAATCTGCACGATGCTTAATCACAATACCTCAGACATAGTGCAGACCACAAATTATCCACTGGCACACCGAGGAAGTGGCATGCTGCCAAATGACACTAAATGTGTCCGTTTCTGTGATGTATAATGCAGACTTGGAGCGCCAGATTCCTCCATAATTGATGAGACTCTTCCTAGCTTTATTGACAAAGCAAAGACTTTGCATGGAGTGAGAGGCGGCGAGCACAGCAGCATAAACTGACAGCTAGACTGCAGTTAAAAAAAGAAAAATGTACATCATAAATTAATGACTTCAAACCAGTACTGATCTCCCATTCGGGTGCTGTAGTTTGAAATATATGACACGATCATACGTCCTGTCTGCTGCAGTTCTTTATATTCTGCTGCCTGATGAAGGAACGCAGTCTAATAATGAAATACACATCATCAGTGATGCAATGACCCATATTAAAAATTCAATGTCGCGTCCCACACTGCACAGTGAGGGCGCGATTAACAAAATGTCAATGTACTTCGGCGGCACGGCGCGGCACAGCACGTCGTACCTTTTACCCGCACCTTACTCAACACCTTATATAATCACAGCCTAATCCCTTCGACGCAGAAAATGTGATGTTTCTAAATTCAAACATGATTGTTTCCCCACAGAGCAAGGACGCAGACAAGGACACCTAACACTTCCCTCTGGGTGAAGCATCAAAGCCAATTTTCCAAGCTGGAAGCTCCCCTGGGGAACCCAATATCATAAGGGGCAAAGCAAGACCGGAGCCCCAGCAGGTTCACCACAGGAGGACAGCGGGACTCCGAGCTCGCAGATGTGTTTTTGGACTGAGCTAAAGTCTACTCACAAATAAATAAATAAAATAACAATGCTGCTGCTTTTTTAGGTAACTGCAGTGCCTTTTCACATATAACATTTTGTTAAATATAGCGCCCTCAGGTGGATTAAGCTCAGGAGCACCACAGACAGGTTTAGAAAGCTCAACAGCATCCTCTGCTGTCTTGACAAGGCATGACCAGCATTTGTAAGGTTACATCTGTAATGAAGAGTGATTTACAGAGCAAACATCAAAATATTATCCATTAAGTAAAGCAGAGGAGAAACTAGTGATGTGCTTGAGCTGAGGATGAGTCAGTTGTTTCCAGCCAGTCATGCTGTTTGTGGCGTGAGTAATCTCGCAGCGCTGGTGGGCTGCTGAGTCGGCCTCCTGTGCACAGTCAGCGAACCAGTTCGGCCTGCTGGGGTGCAGACTGTAAAGGATGATGTGTGTTGAGGGATTTTCCCCTTGTTTTTGGTCGGGCATTTTTTCCTCTAAGGGTGGTGTCTGTGGGCTAATGTTTTATAAATGTTTAGCAATAGCACGCTGCCATAAACACCTTTGATTTGTACATATTTACAAAAAACTATGAAAATTAGAACTATACTGATATGCAAAATAGGAGTACAACAGGGTTTTTGAGCCTTTGGGGGTTGAATATGAGGCCTCATCTCATCTCTATGAATTTCGCTGCCATTTGATAAACAAAGATAGTTAAAAATTTGTCTTTTTACAATAACAGTGATTTTCTTTTCACCCTGGATAAAACTTACTGGGGCGTGCCAAAACCATCTTTCTGCAGTCCTATGAAAAACTAAGCACACCACATGGTTCAGTAGCTTGTAGAACCACCTTTAGCATCATTAACTTAAGTCATTATTTTCTGTATGACTTCAACAGTCTCTCACATCATTGTGGAGGGATTTTGGCCCACTCTTCTTTACACAGTTCCTTCAGTTCATTGAAGTTTGCCAGAGATCATTCATGTACAGCTCTCCTAAGGCCCTGGCACTACTTTTCAATGTGGGTGAAGTCTGGACTTTGTCTGGGTCATTGCAACACATTGTCCCGTTGAATGACCCGGTGGGGGCCAAGCTTCAGCTGTCAGGGATATGGCCTCGCATTTGACTCTAGAGTACCAACATCTGCACTTTGGTCTCATCTGTCCAAAGGACATTGTTCCTGAAGTCCTGTGGTTTCTTCAGATGCAGTGTTGCAAGCCTACACCATGCTGCCCAGCTCTTTTTAGAGAGAAGAGGCCTTCTGCTGGCAACCCTTCTAGCCATAATTGTTTAGTGTTATTCTAATTGTATTGCCATGAACATCAACATTTAGCATGCTAACCGAGACCTGCGGAGTCTGATGTGTAGCTCTTGGATATTTTGCAATTTCTCTCTGTATTGAACAGTCTGACCTTGGGGTGAATTTAGTGAGACATTCTTCCAGGGAAGAGTGTGGCAGTGTGTTAAACACCTAATGCTCCAGACCTAAATTAATGCCAACTGACAAACAGATCTGATTTTATAATCAATTAATAAAGTGCTTTTGTTTATCAGCACCTAGTGGCTACTTGCCCTGTTAATTTCTATGGAAGCAGTAAGGGCGTAGTTCATTTTTCACAGAACAGCATGAAGTGCTGAGAAAACTTTTTCACATGAATGTATTTTGCAACTACATGAACAAATATTTCCTAATAAAAAAATGCTTCAGCTAAAATGACTGCACCGTTAAACTGTGTGTGTGTGTGTGTGTCACAGCCTTACCCTGGTCTATGTTGTGCTGCGGTAGCTGGCTCATCTGACTGTGGACCACACCTGCGTAATTTCGGAGAAAAGCCTCTTCACTCGGCGTAAGCTGAAGAGGAGTGAACAAAGTCACTTTAAAAATCACAAAAAAGTAAAAACAAATTGAAATACTGACCTCAAAGACTAAGTCAAATACTTCTGTTCAACATGCTGATTAATGAAACATAGCAATTCTCCCAGAAACAGCCATGAGGCAATTTAGATCCAAAATATTTTGATTTTTAACATTAATTATTTCAAAGAAATTGATCTGTTTTTCTTCTCTCTGCTCCTTTAGCACACATTGCTTGAACAAACAAAATGTGTGCCAAATAAACTGAGGACTATCTTCTGTTGTTGTTTCACTCTAACAACAACATTATTAGGTGATGACCTGTGCAAACTGCATAGATCAGTTGAAGGTTTGGCTAGGGAATGGATTTCAGGTTATTATAATGTGTGTCTTTGCCAACTAAAGCAATAACCACAGTGTGCATGAGTTGTGCGTGCCTAAATCTGAAACTTCAAATGGCAAAGTTTTGCGGTAATCAATGTGTCTCCTTACATTTGATCCCATTTTCTTGAGCATGAGCAGGACCCGCACTTTCTGTTGGATGTACATGTCTTCAGGAGACTTTCCCGGGGCCTCCTCGCGGTTCATCCCCCCTGCTCCTGTGGCTCTGGACACACAAACACATCAGCATTACACAAGATCTGTGAAAATCAGTTACACAAACACAGTATTGATATGAGACAACTGGGTTGTTTCAGTGACACAGTGTGACAAGAGCCAAGCTCAAAGAGTGATTAGGCAATAAAGATTAGACCATTTCAACGAGTATCTTCAGCAGTTGTGTTATTCTGCATATTCAACCTGACCAAACTAAAGACACAAATTGACTGATCTACTGGAATTTCCCCACTTGATCCTCTCTCTTGAGTTTACAGAAAATGGTCAGTGAAAGAGAAAATATCCAGTTAGTGGCAGTTCTCTGGGCCTTTTTGATATCAGGGTTTTGAGGAGAATGGCCAGACTGCTTCAAACTAACAGGAAGACAACAGTAACTCAAACAACCACTTTTCAAAAGCTAAGGTCAAGGTATGTCAAAGGGCATCTTTGTTAGTGTAACACCTCCAATCTTGAAGCAGGTGAGAATAAACAGCAGCAGAAGACCACACCCCGTGTCACTCTTGTGAGCTAAAACAAGAAACTGAAGCTTCATTTCACCAAAATTGGACAACAGAAGGTTGGAAAAATGCTGCTTGATCTGATGAACCTCAATTTCTGCTGCAACATCTGGAAGGTAGAGTCATAAACTGTCACAAACAACACAAAAGCATGGATCCATCCTGCTTTCTAGGCGGGTGGTGCTGTAATGGTGCGGAGAATATTTTTGTGCCACACCTTGGCCTTCATTGTACTTATTGCATTGGTCGGTCTGGTTGGGTACGATTTATGTAAATTTCATCAGCATTGTCCATCAGGATCTTTCTACTGAGCATTTAGATTAAAATTTAGATAAAAAAATGTACCAAATATATATCCACAACAGGCCGCAGATTTTAAAGTATAACAGGAATGACTACTGGGCAAACATATGTTCAGATGTCCGTGTCGAAACAGAATATAATCAAGGCTCTTAGGCTCAACAGCCTACCTGAGTTTTGTTCATGACAATGTCCAACTCTTAATGACCACAGTTCACAAAGCTTAAATAATTTCAAACTGGTTTCTTGAACGTGACAGTGAGTTCACTGTACTCAAATGGCCTCCACAGTCACCGTCACTGTGTCATCATATCAACATGAACCAAAAATCTTTGAGGAAACTTTCCAGCACCTTGTTTGCTTTGCCACAAAAAAATAAGGCAGTTCTGATATATAGATATATCGGACAGCCACACCCACAGTCTTCCAGTACTTCCAGACTACTTCATATAGTTAAAGTGCAGGTTTGGCTCTTTGCAGCATCATTAATATTGCATGGCAGTTTTTACACAGAGCTCGCCCCTGCCTGTTTCCATCTCTTATTCTCCATCTAACTAATGACCTATTTTCACTGTCAGTCTGCAGAGATGCGAAAAACAGGCAAAGGGGGGAAAAAAAACCGGGAGCAAAAAGAAGGTGATAAAAGGAGCTGCCAAATCCAATGTGTGTGACAGGAAAAGGTTCTGCTGTGATATGACACACACACACACACGCCAAGGTCGGCTGCTGTCACATTAGATCTCTTTTATGCCGCACCAACCAGACAAGCATACAGCACGTCTTCATATCAACCCTGAATTTAACCGCAAAGGGTAAACACACAAGAGAAACAATTCACACAAAAGAGCAAAATAAATCATTAAAAAGGATAAATTATGTAAGGAAAAAAAGATTTAATAGAGAGAAAATATCAGCATGCATGGCAGGATTTGTTCTTCTGAGAATATTTCATAAGAGCCACAGTGACTATGATAGCACTTGCAATTTATTTTGGCCTCTTATCTATACAAAGGACCACTAATGCATGTTGACAGGCTGTTTGATGTAGGGTTATATTTAATTGAGGAGCTGGCTTGCTGTTCCCCCTTTCCAGAGCCCTGGGGAAAGAGGATGAATGGGGTACCGTAGGCCACTGGCTAGCGTTTGCCACTGTGAGCATGTGGATTCATCCAGATCAGAGCAGCTGGAGACCATGCTTCTGGCACTTTGTAATTATAGCAATCTTTGGTGACTGTTTACTGCAAGTAGCTAGTACTTGACGTCTCCTTGTCAGCTAAAGGAAGTAGCAGGACGCTGAACGAGGAGCAGATAAATACATTAGTTATTCCCTTCAACCTGAGCATCAGCTGTAGCTTAATTGGAGAGCTGCTCCAGAAGACTCAAAGCAAGAAAGACATGAAAAGACTGAGACGAGCTTGCCAGCATCAGTTCGGTTGCTCAGTAAACCTTCAGGGGATTGGCGGTGATCTTGTGTGAATTTATTTGGATGGGGGTAGTGATGGAGGGAGGATGTTGGTAGAGGGTGCCGGGGAGGTGTCAGTGTCTTTAGATCAGCAGCAGCGACACGTTTGATCACTTCTCCGAGCACCTAACCTCAGACAAACACAAGAGCTAAGACTCCCGGAAAGAGACCTACCAGCACGTAGACGAGCAGCATGAAGAATGAATGAAACTCAGGAGCTCCGATCTGCCTGCACACTGGGAATATGACAGTCATTGAATATGACTAGACAAAGAGTAGAGGATGAGGAGAGCGTCTGAAGTGAAACATTAGACTAATTGCCAAAAAGTGTTGTCTTGAGATCTATGAAGGCTGAAATGATGATGGAACAAAGACCCATCAGTTGTCTGTCATATTTTGAGATGTGACAATGTAACCATTTTCCCCCTCCTGCTGCTGGACCGACATATTCAAAATTCACCATCTGTATAAATAGGCCTACTGCTTTCATGACTGAGGCATTTCAGATCCTCTGATGTTTCCTTTTGAAGTTTAAAAACTGTCCATATTTAGCACCATGTCTACCCGGCCTCACTACTGTTTAGAGAGTTACAATTTGTATTTTTATCAGCCTGAAATGATTTTATTTTATCTCACATTCACAGCAATATCTGCTGTAAGAAGAACAAACATGCCGCATAGTCCCATAAGGACAATTTCGACAGAAATGAGAAACAATGTGGAAAATGTAAATCAGGACGATCAGAGATATTTTTTACATTATCATAATGTGTTTGAGAGTCACTTAAAAAAGAATCTTCTGTGGATTTCATCCTTGCTTCTCCTGGCTGGTAGAGAGCAGAAGGATTAATTCACAGATGACTATTTTGGGCAGCAGAGCAGCTACAGAGATAAAATAAAATAATTACAGCTCTGGTACAAACTGAACCGGATTACAAAATGTACAACGCTGTAATTAACGCTGTGAAGATGCTTATAGATCGAGTAGTTTCACACATGCAATCCTACTAAACAAACTGATTTTCCAGCCACGTTGATAATTACCCAACAATAATTCACATGTACTCTGTAGATGCTCTCAGTGAAGGCTAAACTAAGCTTAAATAACAAGTGACAGTGGGAGAGCAGAAAACAGAATATGTAGTTCTATATGTATATTGTCTAATTTTAAATTGATAAACACTAAGATATCAATGCCAAATTAATGTTTTTTCCCTTTTAATTTTACTGTGTACAATGTATTTTATTTTATTTACATGTTCAAAATAAAACAGACAACCAACCAAACAACCCACCAGCGTAGGGTAAAGTCCAGTTTGAGATGATTTTCAAACCATATAACAATGTGTGTCCAAACAATCATGTTTATTTCATGCAGGGTTTACTTTTACATATCTGACAAATAAAAAAGCCACATCAAACTTCAGTCAGTGACTTCATGCACAGTGCAAAACTTACATTATTGCTAAGTGAGATGTGACCACCTTATGCCTCTAACAGCATCAATCTTTGAAAGGTCCTTCGCATGAAGGTCATTAGGTGTTTCCTAGAGTGCCTGCTGCAGCTTTTCTGTGGATTTAGTCTGTCTTGCCTCTTTATGTTATCTCAGAATGACTCCTTGATGCTGGGGGCTCCATGGGGGCCATGCCATCTGTTGTCGGCTCTTCTCGTTGCCAAATCTTCACGAATCTGACTACATGCTCAGGATTGCTATCACACTGCACAAATTAATTTGGGGGTCAATAAAACCCATCAATCGTGATAGATAAAAACCTGCAGGTTGTTCTACTCTGGTTTTTCAGAACATGCACAGAAAACCACTAACAATATCATCCAGGAGGCATCTGGATCAGACTTATGAACAGTAGAACTGCATTTGCCACTAATTCTGATCAATTCTTTGCCAAAAAACCCCAGACCCAAACCTTCAAGAATCTATATTCTTCAGCGCTGCCTGTTGTAGTGCTCTTAGCTCTTCTTCTACCATAAATTTACAACCAAATATTTTAAACTTCTGACTCATCTGTCCAGAGTGTCTATCATTATTTTTTCCACATCCTGGTTTTTCTCGCATAGGCTTTGTTTCCAAGTTTCAGCAACGCCTCTTTGACCAGATTTTTCTATACTGTAAATACGTGCACCGGAGTCCAACCATCGCTAGCTGCTAGCTCACCTAAATCTTCTTATTTCGAAAGAAAGTCAACTGCTGTGATCTCAACATTAATTTTGTGATTCATGAGTAGACAACACATCTGGTGTCTACCACTAGATAACATGCCTTCAAAAGTTGATACTTTTAATCAGCACAATAAGGCATAAGATTTAAAACAGAAAACTTCATAATGATTGTATATGTATGTAAAAGATTCAGACATTAAAGATGCAATATAGGAGTAAAACTGTCTCCTGCTCTGCTGAAATGCTCCGAATATAAACATGGTTAGGCATAGTGATATTTGCTGCCTACTAGGATCATGCTAGCAATATTCTGGTGTGCTCTGCTGTGTAACGTCTCAAATCCTTTCAAGGACCACAATAAGGATCCTGTCAGACTCCTTTGTATGTTCCCGAGGTTAGGTTCTAGAGGTGGGCTGGCTCAAAGCTAATCCCTCGAGGGATACTCAGCCAGCCCCAGACACATACGGCTAATATTCCAGACATAATCAAAGGGTTTCTTTTGTGCTGATCTAGCTATAATCTCCCCCCTCTCTGCCTGTGTTGTGCTTTTGTCAGTGTTGTCTTGTTGGGCTGAGCTGAGACATCAGGCTCTCTGAGCCCCTCTAGGCAGTGGAGCTAAACTAAATCATCACTGAAACTAAACTAAAGAGTCTAAAAATGAGAATGCCTGGAATTTTATCGTGTTTTTGTCTCTATTTTATGGATTTTTAAGAGTTGTTTTGTCCATGACTGACCTATAAATGGACTAAAATTTCCAGTTGTACTGAGTGTGTATCCTTACAGTGCTCATTTTAACAATTTCAGTTCAACCCTCTATAATTTATGACTTTTAAACCTTCAAATAACAAGGGCAGTTATGCAGCATGGCGTGGGCATACACAACAGTTAGTCGCAGTCCAAGTTCTTTGATGTCTTTGATTAATGTGGCATTGCATCTGAAATCCCAAGCTATGTGCCATTGTTCAGCCTATCCTGTGAATTACTATTAGCATACATTTCTACGGATGCACTACTTAGTACATTCACATTACTACTTGAGAACTGGCTGGAGATATGTTACCATGGTAACCCAACCTCGTTTAAGATTAACCAAGTAAAGATTAGGAAAATTTTTAAAAGTATATTATGCCTAGCAAAGTGAAACCATATATTTAAACACTTCAAAGGAAGAGCTACTGACTTAGATCTCAGTTGCCTTAATCTCTGTCTAGCAATTTCTTTCATGTACTACTGCATTGCATTGTGGGATATTTATGCTGGTGTAATGATTGGCATACATCTGGCCCATTTATATGATGTACCTAAATGGTCATTAACAGTTAAAGTGCATTGTCCCTTTTCAATAAAATAAACAGATTTAATGGGTACTCCCCATTTACAGGTATCAGGGTGTAACATAAATGAGGTTTAGCTTAAACTGAAGATCGGCCTATACATGAACAAAAGTACTGAGATGCCCTGCCCTGATTGCATGTGGTAAGAGACTAAGTATCTCTGACTTCTGCAGTAAGTCATACTAGGGCTGTGCCACAACATACCATCCATGACAGTACAGGCAGAAAACTGACAAAACAGTGTCATGTTACATCAATCGATAATATATTAAACATGTAAAGTGTTTATGTTATCTAGTGCACGCAACAATCAGACAAGGCCAGATCCTGTTTTTGACAGCAGGAGCTGCACGCCAGCCTCCGATGACTATTTAGTACCCACAAAACTATTCGCGCTAAACGTGGAAACAACAAATTTGTTTCACCACTCACAGCAAAAGAAAAACACAGTCGTGTAAAACCAGGCTACGAAGGTGTGTGAAGAGATGCTAGCAGCTGCTGATGTGCAACCCAAAAGTAAACAAATGACTGAACCGAGCATCGCCGGAATGCCGGCTAAGTGCACTCCATACAACAGGAAGAGCAAACATTGGAGGGAAATTACTGATGGGGTTGCATTGTGGAAAAGGAGGGCTTTAAGCAGCTGGTCAAACAGAGAAAAATATCAGGTAGGAAATATTTTTAATTTCAGCTTTAATATGTGACTATATTGTCCTTGCTGCCCTACTGGTGCACCATAATGCTACTGCTGGCACATTGTTTCAGCAGATTCGCACTTTGAATTACGTAGTCTGTCTCATTTCAAAAGAACGATTTTGTTTGCACTAATAAATGTTGTTGCCTGCAAGCTGTAAACATCAATAAAACTGTCCTCAGAAATATCATTATTGCAAATTTCCTTGAAAAATTATGATATAACTGTTGGGCTTTATCGCCCACCTCTGAGCTCATATTTGGTTGGATTAGTAAAAGGTCTCTATGAATACTTTTTCAGATTAAAATTTAAATCAAGTTATGATAAACGTGCAGGAAAATAAATCTCACGTTAAACTGTGTAGTTCAACGTGTTATGAAATATGTACTCAAATCATGCATTCCTTCAGTATTTTACACATTTTAAGCTTTTTATCTACCTCGCATCAACATTCAGCTCAGGATCACCAATTAACCTAATAGACATGTCTTTGGACTGTGGGAGGAAAACCTAACAGGCACAGAGTGAACATGCAAACTTGATTCGAGAACCAGAAACCTTCTTGCAGTGAGGCTGCAGTGCACCACTAACATTATATATACACTTTTTAAAAACATGGAGGCAATTATTGTTTCCACTAGTGTCTGCACGTAAAACAACCAGAATGACAGATCACATTGTACTGCTTTTTTCATCAGTGCGTTTTCTCCTGTTATCAGGGTGAAACATGGGACACGCGTGTCATGCTTGCCAAGATGGAAATAACAAGCAAAGGCCTTACTTTAAAATGACTACTGTCACCAATGTTTGCTAAAAGTGCACAGTTAAAGATTGCTCCCACTCCAGCAAATGGGATTATGCTTGATTCAAATGTCATTGCAGTGCCACATCTCTTAAAAGCCACTACACATTCAGTAATGCCACTTTAAAAATAGAGACAGGCCTATTGCTCGCATGCTGAATATTTTGTGTTGAATTGTGATTATGTGTGTGTTGGTACCCATTAGTGTCTCTGAGAAACATAAACTTCTCAAGACCATTTCAGGACTCTGGCCTGGCCTAACAGTGCAATGAGGGTCTGCTGCCAGGGATTACAGGATGCAATGTGATAGGTCTTCACATTTGCTGAGGGTCAAGCAGGGCGGAGGCTGCCACTGTTACTGGCTCTGCAATCAGCTGCTCACATGATGCATGACATCTGATTTACAAATCAAATTCCTCTGGCCAGCAGAACTCAACTGCATAGGGCTCTTGATAGGTCAACAGCTTAAACTGGGGGAGGAAAAGCCGAGACTGTAAAATAACTTGAATGGAGTCACGGGCTGCTGCAACATCCCGAGCAAATGTGTGAGAAACCTAAGTAAGCTTGGTGTGGCTGCCAGCTGAGCTGCCAACAACCTGGCCTGGTTCTGCACAGCAGCTGTGCTGCTGCAGGTACACACATTTACGAACACATGCTCTTTTCTACCAATGGGTCATTGCGTGTATTAAAACTAGCCGACTGGAATTAGGGCGGCACAATGTTGCCATTCAACACTGTAGTTTGGCAAATTTAGCCCAATCTTATCAGTTTTGTGAATTCTATACTAACACAACGGGGATGCAGCATGCACTGAGATGATTAAATATTAAATATCAACATAGTGTAATTTTCATTTTGTGGTTTATTGAGAGTTTTCGGGCCTTGTTAAGTGAAAATTTTAAATTGTCATAGCCAAACATCCCACATAAGGAAGTCTACTTGACACCCAGAGAATTGAATCCCTATTGAACGGGCAGATCGAGGTCCCGACACAACAAGCCGAAAGGCTCCGACTTGAACTTTGTGTCTGTCTGCATGCTGTCACCTCTTCATATGTACAATGTTCCCAACAATGGTGACAGTAAATGGGGGACAATGGCCGTGAACTAGTTTGTGGGAACATGATTGATAAGTAGGTCATGTCTTGTTGTCACCATGTGAGGCATGAACTCAACCCTGCCCAAGTGTTCAAGCTTTAGCAGGGCTTCTCCATGTATTCAACTATTCTTCAGCTAATTCTTTACGTCCATCCCGACTTCACTTTTTCCCCTCCTAGATGGTTCAGAATTTAATTGCAAATTTACATCTGTAATGTCACGGCTTTCCTTTGAATTTTTTAAAAAAAAAAGTTTTTTGCAGAAACATTTTACATTAAAATTCACACGACTTGATTCTGCGGTTTTGTCTTCTTACGTCTAATTCGATAAAGCCACTTTTCCCACAGACTGTACCATATTACAAAATAAATAATTTTATTTATTTTTTTACGATCACAGAACTTGTCAAGCTTGTCAAGTTGAAACGGAAGCTGCTGCCTTAAGATGGCCCCTCGAGGGCACTGGCTGCAAGATTTTCAAAAGAACCAACGTTAAAGGCAGGGCACTAAATTCTGATTTATGAGATCTATGTGCTTGGAACAATAGAACAGACAGACATGAGCATCTCTCTTAACTTCCATAAAACAGTGTTTTTAAGTCCAATTCTTTAAAAAAAAAATCTAATCTGGTGTTCACTGGGAATGAGATTGGGCGTGTAAGCCACGAGTAGACGCAAGCAGTTCTAGTGTTGCGGTGTCAATCCACAAAAGTCTACTACGTGGCCTGGTTAATGCTGACAGGATGACAAGTGCTGTGCCAAACACAGAGCAAGCAGTCATGAGATAAAACAGCATTGCCTCCCAAACTCTGCTGGCAGGCAGCTGATGAGGTCCCCTCGGGGCTCGAGGAGGCTGAAGAGCAGCGAGCACGAGGAGGCCAGTGGTCCTAATCTCTCTGAGAAATCCAGACAGCTAGGAGAATGTGCAAACTAAGGCAGGCTTTACATTACTGCGGTCCGTGACTGGTATTCGTCAGGAGATTTCAAGTGTGCTTGCCAATGTGGCAGAGCCCCAACACCCACACTCATCAATGCCCTGCTCCCAATAGGGTGCCAGCTTTGCCACTCTAGGAATTGTCAGCTTTCTGACATGTAGGAGGAGGAGGTGGTGGTGGTGTAAGCAGACATGGGTAACTGACGGTGTGGCACAATGCATCCATGGGTGAGACCATCCAAAAATAGAAAAGCAGGCTTGTGGGTTATGTGAAAAGCAAACTTGAACACAAGAAAGTGGCCAAAAACGCTTTGGTGGAGCTTCATGTTTAAATTTTAAACTCCAAGCCCAAGCATTGCCTTTGGGTGGGTGTTTGGGGACTGGGACAAATGTACTGTGCACCGCATGGAATTTCCAGCAGGAAACAGAAGGAGCCGTTATCTGAGACACGTTATGAACAATATTGTGAACATCGTGAGCGTGAGTGCAAGTGATTCAAACAGCTACGATATCGCAGGGTCATTTACAAGTCTTCTTAAATCTTCCCCAAATGTGTATAAAGCAACAGAAATGCCCGGAAACCCAGAGTGAAATAAAAACAGCTGTTTCTCTAAGAGGTGGGCACGCACGACCGTGGACTGGTTCCGTTGTCATGCTGCGGGACGCAGACTGTTCAAACTGTAGCAGCGCTCTCGCTAGCAAGCGGCGAGCCTCAGTCCGTTTTCGATGCGGGTCTTAAGCTATATCCTTCACGGGAAGGAAAAATGTACGGACCACACTCGTTTCTTTAACTTCCGAGTGGCTTTTGTTTTAACGTAAACACCCGCTTCATTTAGTCTCCACCAAAAGGGAAAACAACAACCAGGCGCTACACACTGGCAAAGCGGGCGATGCTAACCAAGCTAGCTCGCTAGCATGCCCCAGACAAAAGCCTGAATGAAGTTCCTATGGGTGCAAACACCATCCAGGTATCGCTGCTCCGCCAGAGGTGCAAACGCTGGGATTCGAGCACACGCATCGTTCCTAAACCCCCTGACAACGTTTCCCTCGTAAGAAAACTGGAGATTTGTGCTTACCCCTCCTGGTCCAGGTTTACTTTCTTCTGTGCTCTGTTTGAATGGTGTGTTGTTGTAGGAGGGCGTCCTGTTCCGGGGTCACATCCCTCCAGTCGGCAGAGCTACGGCGAACTGACTCAACGCAGCGACTCTCCTGCTGGCTCCCCGGTACCCCTGCCGGCCACCAGGGGCGCCACCGGCTCAGCCATCATTGCACACTCATCAGTGGAGTCTGAGCCGTGAAACGTGGTCTGGGTCCGACAGCCGGGTCACCAAAGGGTAAATTCGGATCTCTGTATGGCTGGTCTTTTTAAAGAAATAAATAAGGTGATGCCGGAATTAATACAAAGTAGTGAGAATGTACAGAAGGTATTTCTAGCTCTTCATAAGTTAAAGGAATCATAAATAGTAAAATAATATATTCGTTTAGGTCTATAAACTCAAGTTAAATTACATTCATGTGAGTTTGTGAGCATAAAATTATTTATTTATTGATTATTTCTTTTTAAAATTAGTTTGTTTAATTTTATTTATTTATTTATTTTTATTTTGGAGGTTAACTGTGGTGTAGACTCTTTATGCCTTTTTTTTTTCAATACTACACTAACAAAACAACAGGACAAATTAGGACAAGACAGACAAACTGTGCATTTAAATACAAATAACATACATTCAAATAAAAAAAACAACAACACAGGTTAATGTTGAAGGTGTATTTGATGTGCAGTGCGTAAAAGCTGAACACAGGCATTACTTTTGTTAGTTTTTGGCTCAAGAGAGAGAAGAAAAAATAAATTAAACGTAGTTAATAACAATAATTATAACCATTATAAAATAAAATAATAATACTAATAGCCATCATTATCATCATCATCCTATTTCCTATTTCCATTGTCATCGTCATCTTCTTTTTTGTTAGTATTATCATTCAACATATTATCATCATACATATGGCTATTAAAGTATAAATGAGTCTCTAACTACAAGTTAGAACCTTATAGCTTCATATAGCTATACTTATATCTACACAAGTATAGCTTTTATAGATTGTGATTATAATTAGTTAAAAAGTTAAAAAGAAAAATAATACTAATAAAAATAAAAGTAAAAAAAGGAGTCACTTGGGTCAAACAGGTAGGGATTATGTTGTAATATGTTTTTAAATGAGCCTCACCATCGCACATCTCTGAGCCACTTCCGTGTGTAATAGTTTTTCAATAAGATACCTCAGGCTGTTCATCACCTGTTTTGTGTCTGGATTGTTCATTACATGCAAAGGTTTTCGGCCATATATGCCCTATAAGCAAAACTGAATGTGACACTCCTGATTTAAGAGAAAGCTCACAAAATTCTTTTGCAAAGAACCACTCAGTTAGTTTTGCAGCACTTTTAATTAATGTCCAATGAAAAATATAATTTTCAAATTTTTTTGTTGAAAAAAAAAAACAAAAAAACAACCAACAATTCAGATTCTTACTTTTCAAAAAGACATTCCTGCAAGAAACTTATTAGCCAATTGAATAGAAAAGTTGATACTGCTTTACCACTCTCAAATATTTCGATGAAATATGATCAAGTAAGAGAGAAAAACACAAAAAAGCAGTCATGGTTTTACATAGCTTCCACAACATACTCATACTTAATACAGATAATCAGGCCAGACTGCAATATCTGTGACCAACATCTATACCAAAACAATAAACAGATGTGGACACATTTGTTGGACTTTATCACATCTGCAAAAACCACTGTACATTATCACAAATCACTTTATTGCCACTTCCTCAAATATGGAAGCTAAACTGCGAATGTTTCTAATAAACAAGGGGGCTACTGTGTATAAGGAGGTACTGAAACTAGTAATTTATTTTTGTAGTGGTGTTGCACACCAGACTGATATGACCTAAAGAATAGTTGGAGATAAGCAAGTCCCTCAGACTTGAAATGCTGATGAATATTTAGGGAGAAATGGAACATGGGGGTGACTTTGGTTGATTTGGCCTTTTTCCAATCAATCTGCCTATTTGAAGTTGCAAAAACGAGCGTAACATTCAGTTAACAAATGGCTTGGATTCTAGAAAGTTCTCCCTTTACACTCTGTTTACTGACATCATGTTTACCTCCTCATAACATCTGAAGCACAAGTAAAAACAGGATGCAGAGAAAAGTCTATACTGCATCTCATAATTTTTAGCTGCACGCATGTTAATCAGGGCAGAGCCCGAAACTGATTCAGCAATATACTTTACAATTTGCAAAATAAAAAAAACACACACACAGCAAAGAGTAGCCCATTAATTTGTTTTTCCTGACTTAAACATGCAGTGCTTAGTGGAGCCCACATTGAAGGACACTGGCGAGCTGTATTTTAGGTCTGTTCCACAGTGAATCGCTCAGTAGTTTAAGGTACCTTAAATCCTCATGCTGTGTAATCTACACCTACACTTGCTCTAACTGTACAGAGACTTGTACAAAAAGTAGAGACCTTTTAAACCGTTTTGCAAAAATAAAAGAGGCTATAAATAGCACATTATTTTCTTTCATTCAAGTGGACCCTGCACGACTTACGGAATGACATACAGCATGTAAAGTAATGCGAATGCACCACAAAATGAAATGACACAGCATACGAGCTCACTTTAAATAAACGCCATATTTTACAGCATCAGATATGTCAAAGTGTGGTTGTGCTTGACACTGCAAGCATGAAATCGCCCTCATGGCACCTTGTACACCCATTAAAAAAATGCAATGGAGATCACAGTTTAAGTGCATATTTAAATATTAGAGAACACACACAGACACACACACACACACACACACTCACAGATGCGTACTGCTCTTTCTAAGATCATAGACCTAGTCCAGGTTTACACTTTCAAAGAAGGCATGACATCAATACTGCATTTTGAGAAAAACATCCACAAGTCTATGGCTTACATGAGTCTACGGATTGTCTTATTCTGGGACCTGCTGAAGCTTTTTTTTTCTGTTCTTTTCACCAAACATATATGAGATCTTTGCCTTGCGCATAAAAAAAATCGTATATTTCTCCAGAAAAAGGGAATAGAAAAATAAAATAGAATTGTAACTTCAAAATCTAAAATAAAACTGATTACACTTTCATGGTGTCTTTTAAATATGACGCTGGAGTCAGCAGACAGTCTGCTTAGCTTAGCATAGTTAAAGCAAAACAGCTAGTCTTTCTAAAGGAAACAGTCACTTTTAAAGATCACCAATTAACATGGACTGTGCGCAGTGCTGCAGTGGTGAGCACTGTCACCTCAAAGAAATAAGGCTGGTCTGCAGTGGGGGCTGTGGTGGAGTTGGCATGGTCTCCTGTGCGTATCCCTGTGAGGTTTTTCCTCCCGCGGTCCAAAGATATGCTTGTTTGATTAACCAATCATCCAAAATGGTCCATAGATGTCCATGGATGCGAGGAGGGACATTACCCCGCCCCTTTCTCAATACCACATAATATAAGCTCCACCTTCCCTAGTACCCTAAAATGGATAGGATAAACCTAGTATACTTAAATCTCACTTAAGCTAAAAGGCAAGTAAGTGTATTTCTTAAAATAAGAGTAGTATCAGGGTACCTTTAGCTATAGGTACACACAGCCTGGTACACAGGCATGTTTTCAAAATAAAAGTCCTACATTTTCTTAGACTATACTATAAAATGCTTCATGTGTATTGGCACATATTCTTCTTCAAGGCAACATTAGACAACAATGTTAGAACGACAAAAAGCATCACCTCTTTTTGAAATATTCTTTGCGACCTAACAAGTACATCAGCACTCATTAAGTAGTTACCACAGTTAAATAAAAATACAATAATGATAATATATATATTTTTTAAAAAGACACGTTTTGCAAAGATACAGTTGAAATGAGAGGAAATAACCTCATAACAGCTATCGTGGGTTGTAAACCGTACGAAAGTCTTGAGGTGAAACTGCTGTTCCCTGCCGAACAGAGCCTCAAGTCATCATAAAGTTAGTTTGCAGCTTGCTCCCTGTTGAGTAATGCAGTCGATGAGATGAACTTTCTGTTTCGGTGATTCATGACACTTTGCATGAGCAGGTGGTTTTCAAGTAGCAATTTCAGCAAATCAAAAACAGGTTTATTCTCTGGGTTGAAATGCTCCTCGTGGCAAAGACATTCCACTGATATATGGGAGGAGGATGAGTGCGATGGATTTTCTTCACTGTGAAAATACTTGTGTGTGTGGAAGTGATGCTCCAGGATTATCTCATTATCTTTGGATGCCTCTGCTTAGTTGTTATTTACCACATACAGGCCACTGAGATGTAAACGTTTGCTAAAGAGCTTTTCAGAGTCTTTGAATTCCTTCTGTCAAGTAAAATATTAGACTGTGTTTATGTGTATAAGTTAAAAATCCATGTATTTGGCTGGGCCTCATGTTTCATTGGTTCAGTGTTCTTCATGGTCTATTATCTTTGGCCAGTGAGTGCATCATCCAGTTGACCTTGGTCTTCCAGCTTTCCCGCAAGGCTTCGTTGAACTTTACTTTGAAGTTCTTCAGCGCCTCGTCCTCTGTTTTGCCCAGCGCTAAAGAGTCCTTTTAAAAACAAGAGACCACTAATTATTAACATTGTTGTCATTCTCCTCATAATCATTAACTGCTACATCATAACTGTGGCATACCTTTAGATACTGTATGTCTTTGAAGGACGTGAGTTCAGGTAGCCCCGCTGCCTTCATCATGGCGAAGAGGTTGACAAACAGCGTCCCGTTCCGACACAGGATCTTATAGGCCCGCTCACAGTACTCCCTGAACCTGATGCAAAAGATGCAAAAACAAACACGTTTCATAAGTTAGCAGAACCCCAGAACAATCCATCCATCCTTTACTGCTTATTCAATTCAGGGTCACAAGGTGCCTGGTTCCTATGCCAGGGTACACGGTCTATTACAGGGCCAAGACAGACAACACAGACTCCACACAGAAAGGCTCCAACTGACAGGTGGATTTAAACCCAACTCCTTCTTGCTGTAAGAGGACAGCGCTTGCCACTGCACCACTGTGCCAAAGTCTATAACTATAACTACGTACGTGTGTTAGAGTTACATGTTTTTATTGTACCTCTCAAATTTCTCACTGTTGTTTGTTCGTCCTTGCTGGATCACGTGGACAAAGTCATACGTCAGGATAAAAGGCACGCGCTCCCTGTTGATCCCGAGTTTCCGCTTGAAGTTGCCCAGGAAGTGCCCAAAATCAATGTGGAACAGCTAAAAAGCAAAGTCTCACTTTAGTCACTACGTCTGAGTCTCCCAAACACTGACTGACCTAAACAATTTGACTCCAGCATGTTTCACCAAAAAATTATTAGAATATTACAAAGCACATTTTTTTTACCAACTCCAACCAAAAACATTACACATCAATCAACAACATAATTTTGCTGAGATTCAAACGTGCAGTAAATCTTACCTGTCCAGTTTCCCTGATCATGATGTTGTCATTGTGACGATCTCCGATGCCCAAGACGTAAGTAGCTACACAGTAGCCAGCGCAGGACAGTGTGAACTCCTCTATCGCTTGATCAAGTTTGTCCCTGGTGACATAAAAGGTCACAGAAACGAGGAAGCAGAACGTGAGCGAGTTGTGTTCTTACAGTGCTTTCACACTTCTCTTATATTTCCTATATCAGCCTGCATTACACAAACGCAGCCATGAAGCAGAGTGTCATCGGTGACAGAGCATATGAAATGTTCAAAGAGGAGTTCCTGTGGCTGATTAACGCCTGATCGTCACATCCTTTCGCAGCCTAGACGTGCGGAGGGTTCATTGTGTTTTTTATACTAATTTTCTCACGCTGCAGTGTCCGGGCTAATTATCTTTGTATTCTGTGGGGCCATCAGCCTGGACACACCAACGTGAAGTACAGAGGCTTATTCATTACTTCTTCAAGGAGCTTTTAGAATAGACAAGACCTTCAGACTGTCTGGCATCAAATAAAAATCTACTCTCATTTAATGCTGCTAAAGATGCTGCTCTACTTTGTGCTGCTCTATCCGGTTTTAAAATGCTACAAGGAAAAAAACACTTTTAAGAAAACAATTTAAGTAAAAAAAAGAAAAAGAAACTACAAGATGAAGCAGTACTGTTTACTGCTCACAAGAAGTGAAATATTTATATCAAACTATGCAAGTTTTCCTGAATGGGACTGGGAATAGGATGAAGGCTTGTGTGCCTTAAACACCCTTTTTTTCATATTCTTAAATCTTATTTTCTGTCCTTCCCCTCCCCCTTCTTTTCCACATGAACAAAAATGGATAATTGATCGCAAACATATTATTGTTTTACTTAAAAAATATCAATACCCATCTGTGGCTCAATATACGCGGCTGCTTTGTGCTAAAATCAAGAGGAGTCGATGAAATGATGAGATGCCGCTTTGGAAAATTCACATGATGTTATCGCGAATTTCAAATTGAAAAACTTCTTTCTTGACACTTGACAAGTCAGCGCTGTCCTAGGAGGACTTGGGGAAGTCCCCACAACAACCTGAGGGAGGTTTATGGGGGGAAAAGGGTGCATATGCGGATTAGCTCACCCCACTCCTGCTCTGTGTCTTCTGTGTGGTTTTATGTCATGCTTGGCTGTGTGTATAATGCACCTAATTTGCTTTGCTTTTTGAGGTTAAATAGGGTCATCACCTCTACAGAGTGTCTACACCAAATAAGATGACAATCGGAGAGCTTCTGAGAGTTGCCATTGTGCCAGAGTTCATCGTACTCACTCGGGATTCTTCGATTTGAGCCAGTTAAGCAAGGCGTCCTTGTTGAAGGCAGCGGTAGCGGCGCTGTTGCTGCTGTTACGCTGGATGTTGGCAATTGTGTCAGAGTTCTTCACAACCTCGATGAGCCCCATTTTGTTCCCGGTCGACAGGCAGCCGTACGGGATCATCCTGTGTTTGCCAAGTCGAAAAATGAACAGCGTTAAGGCTGGTGGACAAGATTTCCCCGTGCACAAGAGGCAATTAGTGTAAGAACCAGCTCCTACCTGAGATCCAGACCTTCTTTCTTCCACAGATTCTCCATGAGCTGGATCATCTGCAGGGTCAGCATGTCTTGTCGAAGGTCTAAAGGTGACAAGGAGAAATTGATATATCTAATCCTAACTTTTCTCTCGCATGACTCGTTCCAAACCCACAGTTTTTATCTTCCCAGCAGATTTGAATGTGCAAACCAGCCCTTAAACTAAAACAGGCACCTTGAGAAAGGCATGTTCGACCTTCTTGTCTCTTACCATCTCCATTTTTGAAGATAATGCCCACCATGTCTCCTTCAACTGCGGGATTCTTGAACATCAGCCAGAGTGGCTTCATCTTGGAGTCCATAAATCTGCATCTATCAGTACTGTAACAGCAAAAATGCTCATGTTCATTTTCATCCTTGTACATATATTTTTGCTCAGTAACTGATATCCCTTGTGAGCTGTTGTATAAAAATGATTTTTTTTTGTCCATGACGACACTGACAATGCGCTCATATGTTTGTAGGAGGGAGAAATGAGAGTAAGTTGCTGTGATCCTGAATCAACTGAAGAGTTAATTTCTCCGTGTACCACTTAAATGTATTTTTTTTTATTCAGTAAAGCCAGAAAAGGAGCCAAAGTGGCCTTTGCAAAATCCAATAAGGAGGACAATAATGCATAAAACAATTATGCTCTCTTGTGTGCGTTTGCATTTGTGTGTTTTTCTGGGCCACTAACCAGATCTCAGAGAGGATGATGCTCGGGTTGAGTGGTGACAGAAGGTCTGACAGGGCCTCCAGGTAGGACTCTTGTCTGATACACTGCTTCAGGTCCTCTGCCGTCACCTTCTGGGAGCCCAACTTGACAAAGTCACTCAGAGCCTTCATTTTGCCCAGAGCCTCATTCTGAGTGTGTGAGAGTTAACACAGAGACTGAGAATCAGTTGAAAACACACAAGATCAAAGCGAAGGTGAGTAAGAATCAGGAGGTGATTACCTGTTTGGTTAAGAGCTTGATGTGATGGATATTTCCCCTGCAGTAGGCCTCGAGAATCAGGCCAAAGCGCAAACCCACAGATGCCACATGAGTCTCTGACCTACAATAGACACAAATCTCCAGTCAAACAAAAAGCTGACTCGATCTTGTTTTTCTTTCTGCTCCCTTTTTTCTAACTAGCTTGTATTTTTTAAAGCTAGCCCCTTCTCACTCACCTGAGATGCCAAAACAGAAAATGTCCGATCCTCCTGTTGGACAGTGCCCGTTCTAACAAGAAAGTGGTAAGGTCACAGTCCAGGTAGGACTCGTACTTCAGGACCTGGACCAGCTGGATCAGATAATGAAGCAGCTCATCATCACTGTGTGCAGAGAAATGTGGCTTATGCGGTTAACAGTCACAACACAGCATGCCTGGCACTGTAAGCTTCTGAAACAGATGTGTGTGTACCTGAGCTTTCTGAGGCATCTGATAGTGAAAGAACGAACCGCTGGGTCGGGAAAACTGTAGTCTAAGAGCTCCAAGGCGTGGATGGCAGGGAGGTCTGGCCAGTTCCTCAGTAAATTCACCATCTGAGGAGAATCCAAGAATTATTTTCTAACATGATGAGAAAAATCAAGGAGATTTTGACAATTTGAAGATTAAAGCAGGCTGCTGATGTTAATTCACAACTCGATATTTCTTTCTGCGGCAGTGACATTACTATAATTTTGCATGATTCACTGTTAAAACATTCCTTAGTTTTGAAGCTCCAAAAACCTGTAAAGTCACACATTTTCTTGCTCTTGTTACAACAAAGGTTTACTGCAAGACCTCTGTGGTTGGTAAATATTACCAACATAATATTATAAATAAATATTATATTACATAGATCAGAGCTCATGGTTGCCTGTTTTCTATAGATAGAACTTTATTTTGAAAATGTAAAAGAATGAAGTACAGCTGGCATTCATGGACGTTTGCTAAAACAAAATAAAACACCCAATATAAACTATTAGTTGTCTGTATATAAGAAACTAAGAATACATACTGATATGGATATGTGTAACTGTAAAGAATTATAGACCCTTCACTCACACACACAGATACACACTTATCTACACTACATAGTATTCATCCCAGTTTTAATAATCCTATATAGACTATCATTTCAGATGAAAAATTTGACTTCTTTGAGCTTTTTTCTGATTCGTTCACTCCTTGTTTGAAATTTTGGCCACTTTAACCCTTAAAGCTAAGCTAATCATCTGAAACAAAAGGTTTTACATCTCCAGATCGACTTACAGACATCAGTGAAAAATACAAAGAATAAATAACGCTTTACTCGTACCTGAACTACATCCTCACGCTTATTCCACTTGGTGATGAGGAGGAGCTTGGACAGACTTTCAGGATAATGATCGCGGACTTCGGTGCGGAGCTTCCACAGGAGCTCTTTCTCGTCCTCGAAAAACTCGGTGTAGTTTTTGTTGTCCATGAATTCTTTGAGCTTAAAGTACTACAGAGAGCACATGATCCACACACAAAGTTATTAAATTTTCTGCTTTAAAAACAAAACAAAAATTCTAACTATGTAAAATTTGTCACATGTGAGTCCTACCTCGTCTTTAGTGGCTAAACTTAGATCACCATTCCTCTCCATGTCACATATCTGAAAACACGTGAGGATTATTGCTTGGACTGACTGTCATCAAACAAAGATCCAAATATGTGCTTCAGCCTCAATAAACATGACACAATAATTCTGTGTAAAAATCATAAAATGACTTATTCAAATAATTCATCATTAAGGAAAATGTTTTTTGGTATAAACTGAATGTATACAAATCCTATAAATTTCATTTAACTATATTCCATTAAATTTAATAAAATTTTACACTGTACTTCACGTTAGTTCACCTTTTTTTTTTTAATTGTAACTTTTTTTGTGTAGTCTTTTGGGAGATAGTACCTTTTCAAGTGGAGGGTAGTAGAGGGGGTGTGGCCGGATGTTGGGAAAATGAATGAGAAGTTCAGCGGCGCTGTCCACATTAGGGTTCTTCTCAACAGTTCCCATCGGGTTCAGCAGGTCACTTTTCTCATCTGTGATAAAAATATCATATATGAAATGATGAAATGTTCCATTTGGTGGAATCTTCTTCTCAGTTTTTAGTCTTTCGTCTAAGAAAACCACTCCCCCGCCTGGCAAACAGGTACTTCAGCATCTGCAAACAGGCTATCTTATTGCATCATAAAACACAAAATGTGTCACTATGTGTGATTTGGGCGGCAAGACGTGTCACTCTGGGCATTTCAGAAGCTCTCTGCGTGCTTCAAAGTGTTGTGGAGGAGGTGTTTTTTAAATTTTTTGAAGAGGATGAAAATGTAAGAAGAGGCAAGGCTGAAAAGTACCAGGAACACACGGCCATGTGGATAAGTGGAACTCCCCAGTCTTCAGCTGGTCCTTGTAGTCAAACACCATGGTGTTCACCCAGGCTATTGGACAATCCTGAAAAGACAAAGAGAGAAACTTTATTGTTTCACTTCACACACCATCTTCAAGCTTGAGGATCTTGGAAATGGTTTAAAACTGAGTCAGAGAATGTAAAAGATGTACAGAGGAAAACGAACCTGCATAGCTTGCAGCCTGAGCTGAATTATGTTTCCTCAGTTGTAATAAAATCATGTGCAATACTTGGGCAATACAAATCTTTTATATTTCAAGCTCTTTCCTCTCTGAAGATAAAAACGTTTGACTGAGAAATCTTTTTTTTTTTTTTGCATCATAAAAAATTAAAATCAAGATTCTCTAAAGGCAAAGCTTTTTTATTCTTTAATCTAAAATGCTTTGAATAATTAACCATCTCCTGCCCAACATGTGCTTTATTTTAAAGGTTCACTTGAATTCAAAACTTTAATATTCTAATTGCAATAAACACTCTGAACCTTGATTGCGGTATATTTAATTTAATTCACCGTTAGACTTAGAACCGCCTCCAAAAACATGACAATAAAACGTTAGGAGAATGATTCGTTTGTATTTCTAACTTCTAAAGTTCTCTATAAAAAGAATTTGGGTTCCAAGAAATCAGTAGAAAAATGACTTCCATTATTTCAGTGTGTTAAAAACAACAAAAACACAGTTAACACATTCAAGTTAAAAAAAAAAAGAAGAAAAAAAGGCAGTGCACATAAACAAGAGCGGCTAAAATAGCTCAACTTCCGCCAGCCTTTCTGCCGTCTGGCTGCAGGACTTCTCTTCCAGGCAAACAAAGAGAGAAGTGGCTCAGAAAGCAGAAGTGGTCTTAATGGCTATAAAACACACCTGGGCTACATGTTTTGGAGGTCTGCACAAACTCGAGCGCACAGCTGCTGCGTCGCTTCAAAACAGAAGATACTGCGACTACAGTAAAAGGGGAATTTGTTGTTCTTGTTCACTGTACCTTTCATTGTATACAGGGGAGGTTTGTGGGGGCTCTTTCAAATGTGGTATTTGAGTGTACTGCCACCACTGTAGCAGCTGTGCACCGTCCTGAACAGGACATATTTTATATTCATTTATATGACATAAAAGGAGCTGCTGCAAGAAGCTGCTGAAGCCAATCAGCATCCAACTGAATCCAACTTGCTTATAGTTAAAGTAACATATTAAATTTTGCATGTATTAATAAAATGAGAGGTCATTTGTTTGCTAGTAACATGCCGAGTGGAGCTTTTTTAACAAACATTTGTCATTTCGACCATAAACAGAAATGTGTATGGCATTGGTGTCAATTAATTAATTTTATCAAAAGTATGTTTTTTCCCCTCAGGTTAAAAGTTTAAAAATCTCTCTATGCTGGAAACTTCTTGTTATATAGAAAAGAAAAGCATAAATTCTCTTAAATTACTAATAATTAGTAGCTGCTCATGAATTTCTGTCAGTTGAATGACTGATTCAGCAGTTAATGTAATAAATGTTTTAAAGATAATTGGTGCATTAATGTCAGATCAGGTGTTATTGTCATTAGTATCTACATTTTGTGCTTTTTTAAACTATATTTTTGGGCCTTCCTTGTGTCAGGACACAGGGGAAGACACACTGTAATTGGATTCTGGGCGGATCTGAACTTTTTGCATTAGCCAAACAAAATACAGGTGTCCTGCTGAACCCAGTCAGCTAAACCAGCGTTCAGTTACTGACTGGATTTTGGCAAACAAATTACTCTTTCTTGGAGTGTTTGCCTCGCAGACCTTCAGGTGTCCTGATCAGCCTTAATTTTTCAGTTTAACAATTACACTGAAGTGTCGCCCTGGTATCACATACTTCTTAGTCAATACTAATTATTTTCAATGATGGAGCTGTAGCTAAACAATTATGTGCTTATCTTATTGTTAAACCACTAGTTTAAACCACAAATTATTATGATTTTTTTTGTTTAGAAATAAAACTTCATCATAAGCGGTAAAGCTTTGTGCAAACGATTACAATGCTTTTTATATTATCACCATTATTACTATGTGCTCCACTCTTCAAAATGTAATTTCACATCATTTTTGCATGCTTTGCCAGCCATGTATAAATGTATGCAAAGCTATATATAAAAGCTGTCTGTCATGCTTATTGTTGTAGGCGCACGTGTGCCTTTGTGTGCAGTGAGGTTTCTTTGTTTCATATATATACACACACACATACATATATATATATATATATATATATATATATATATATATATATATATATATATATATATATATATATATATATATATATATATCCTGTGTTGTGTTTGTTTGCCTAAAACATCAGTGAGAAGTAGGTCTTTAATCCTCAGTTTGATATATATCTTTTATAAAAATGTAGCCGTTTGCGTGGCCCATTAGTGCACTCCTTCACTCATTCAATTTTTGTCGTAATGCGATATACTAGCAAAGAGTCAATCAAAGAGAGAGTTTGTCTTCTGCTGCAGCCCTTACAGCAGAATAAACCTTTGAAAATGCAGCTGAACAATTGTTAAAACAGCTAGAAGAGTTGCAGGTGTAAATCCAACTACATGGATTTAATGTGTGCACTTTTCTTGTGCCTTTCTCTTTGTTGGCTTTTCTGAATTCATGCTTGTTAATCAAAAAAATGTTGCAAAGCCCTGCTGTAGATAAAATTGCTTTGTAATGTCTTAATCCCCCTCCCCCTCTAAGCTGTCAGCGAGCATGTAAATTTAGAAGGTTCAGTGTATATATATGTGTGTGTGTGTGTGTGTGTGTGAGAGAGAGAGAGAGATGAGGGCTGTGAAGATGAATTTAGAATTCCTTGAAAATGTTAGCCAATTCCTTCCTTCCTTGGACCGATGTGCAGATAAAAGGGCTGAAGCGGATGAAGTGTTAACCGCAGCCTTGCCACTAAGCACACTTGCACAACCCGACGCAGCAGAAACAACAGACCCACACAGAAGCTACACGCACTACACACAAGAGAGGAAACAGATCTGTTTGTGCTTGCGAACAAATTCACACCACCAGCCCAAAACACTGGCCTACTCAATCGAACGAGTAGTACGCTGAGACCCCAAAAGCACCACGAGTTACTGACACACTCACCGCTTTCTTGTTCTTCTTTTTGGTGCCGCGGGGCTTCTTGGTCTTTTCAATGACGCCGTAGAGCGCGAAACACAGGCGGCTCATGCGGGGCAGGTCGGCCACGTTTATGTCAAACTCCAGCTTCTGATTCCACAGCGGCTCGGAGCTCACTGTCACCTCCGAGCTCGTCACCACCTTACAGAGCAGCTCGCTGCCATGGAACAGACCAGCCTGCACTACAAGCTGCAGGGGAACCACAGATACACAGTAGTGATTAGATGGAGGCAAGACATGTGGTTTGGAAGCCGAAGACTTTAGCACTTTAGTGTGAAGGTGATTGTTTGTGGAAGATTTACAGACTTCACGAGATGATTCAGAGTTTCCTGTGTAATTCGAGCTATGAGTCAAAGAGTTTACACATTCGTAAGCGCAAACAGGTCTCCGTGCGGAGTCAGACACAAATGAAAAAACAACCGCCAGAGACGTAATTTAATACTGCACGACCATTAAGCTCCTGCCTTTCGCCAAATCAAGATAGTCCGAATTAACATTTACAAAATATATGAGCTGATTTCCCCCCTTCCCTCCAGGGGTTGTGTTTTCAAACCTCTGCTTGACATCCACAGACATGACTGATAATTATGCAGCAGGAAAAATTAGTCATGAGTCATGATGCTCTAAGGCAGCAGCACCCAGGAGTGCACTTGCACTTAATAACCCATCCAAACAGTAATGTAGTTAGTTATGAAACAGAATTACAAAGACAGACACACATTAACAGAATTCCCACTCTTTCTTTCACTCTTTCTTCTGACACGGAAGGGTGAGCATGGAGTATCAGCGGATGTTTCCACATCCTTTGGCTGTTCTCGTACGCTCACTGACAGTTGTCAAATTTTGAGATAGGTCAGGAGCCCGTCTGCAATAGTAACATGCAACGCCTTCAAAAAAAGAAGTGCATTTGAAAGCGAAAGAGGGAGAGCATGTAGTCTGTCTTTTTTCTTAGAATCTAGGCCTCAGAATGAGACGTAAAAACCAGATAGACACTCCCCACTTCCTGTTTTGAAGTTTTAACCAACCGCCTTGATGAATTATGGGAAATGTGTGGTCTGTACCATGTGACCCCCCTTGTCATTTACATGTCAGCCCCGCTGTTCCTACAACTGAAATTGAGATATTGGTAAACAAGTGAATGCCACATTTCATTGAGCAGCAAAGTGAGAGAAAACCCACGCAAAACCACACCGACCTTCATTCCCTCGTCTGCGTTGACTCGTTTGCCTTGCACCAGGTGAATGTGGAAAGGCTCATTGATGGACCACAGAGAGGAGGTGTTTTGCTGTAGGAAGAAGTCAGAGGAAAAAAGGGAATTTAATTTCTCACTGCCTTGCATTCACACGGTTGCTCCAATTTCCTGTTTGGCCACAACTCAAAAAAACGAAAAGAGGGTAGACGCAAAGTAACATCTACTTTCAAAAGAAAGTTGGGGGGGGGGGACTTTCTAACTGAAGACAACTGCCAAAAGATTTTTAGCTGCTTATCTGACGAGCTTCAGATAAAAGTTTCAAAACATTATAAAACGATATTTTTTATTATGCTAAAGCAGTTCCAACGTATGCTGCATGCGCAACTACAGCAAATGAAAGACAAGCCGTCAGATGTAAATTATCTACACCGAGCTGCGTGGCTTATTTCAAGTGTGCCAAAGTCCGCAGGCTAGTCGAGTAACAACTGCAAGAAAAGAGAAAAGGGGGAAAAAAAGAGCATGTGCTCCTCTTTTAATGAACGACAGCTACCGCCTGACCTCTTACCTTCTTCAGTGGCAGAGGAGGAGGTCTGGATAAGGAGCGACTCTTGTACACCTGGTTGCACATTCTGCCCTGCTCCTCCTGACATTTGGTGACGGTGGAGTAGTGCACCATGGTGAGGTGGGGGTTCTGGCCATTTCTCAAGCACGAGAAGATGTACTGAGGAGAGAGACAACAGAAGATTTACTGGCACAGCCATCAGTCAGTTCACCCACAGATATTTCCCAGTGTTCTGATAGCGCTGGTTAGCTCCTGAAGGCTGTTCATTTGCTGTAGGTTAATGCAGCTCAAATCTCATTATGTGTGGATGGATGCAGTTCCTTTCTGCAGGGCTGCTATACAGATATGAGTCACCCCTGCAGGTAGTTGGAGTTTCAAAATCAACAGTGGAGTCTCCGGCCACCAAAATCTTGACTTAGCCTACTCCTAACCGACAGTCATTTCAGTTATTATGGACCCACCTGCACAGGCTGAACGCAGACAAACGACACTAAACAGAAACTCGCACACATTCACAGAGAAAACAACAGCTTGTCTAGAATATAGAGAATGCAATTCACAGTTTCAACAAAGATCAGCAGAGAAAGTCCAACTTTTCACAGTTCGTTTTTCAGTTTGTGAATAAATAGATAAACCTTCATCTTAAAGGCGCTGTGGGTTAATATGTCAAAGAGCATGTGTATTTTTTTTTAAAGACGGATGCTGATATGAAATCAATTAGGTAGAATAGTTCATACTGAGTCTAGCACATGCCCACAGGAACGAGGAGGATAAAGGCCCCCTAGGTGCCTTCTGAAACACTTCTTTGTGGCAAAACAGAAAGAAAAATGACATCTGTGCTGATTATTTGTTAGCACATTTTTATGTCTCTCTGCAACTCGTCTAGAAGCGAAATACAAAAGCTATCATGGCAGAAAATGAGCCTGAAAGAAAATTGGACTCTTGGGAATTATCATCCAACAAAAACACAAACCCAAAATAAAATTTGACAAACCTACACAGGATTTGCCTCAAAGCCACAATACGAACATCTAAAATTTCTAGTCCAGAATTTGGTTAAAAAACAAAAATGGGACTGAGTCATTAAACCAACAAAACCAACTGTGAAAAAAGAGAAATAATTAAAGTGATAAAGTTAAAAAAAAATTCTATGCTGCATTTTCACACAATTTTCTGCTCCAAGAGTTTATTTTATTCGATTAACTCACTTTGAACTGACACAGTGGGTGTTTCCCATAGATGAAATCCCACCTCCCGTTGACCTGTAAGGTGTAGTCTTCAGGTTCCTGTCGCATTAAGCGGAAAACGGTAGCCTTCTTCTTCAGAGCGCTCTTCATCAGAACCAAGGGGAGGTCATGAGGGTCCTGCTGTAGCATGAAGCTTTCCTGTAAGAGCAACAGACAACATCATTCAAATAAAGAGTACGGCTTTACAGAAAATCTTAAAATTGCTGCTTGTTCCTGAGTGTTGTTTTGAAGGTAGTGTTTATGGTGTGGGAGGGGGCTTTCCAAAGGTGATCACATTTACTTAAAATCACCTCCACAATGTGTCTGCACAAGGTGGAACCACAGTTTTTCCAATCAAAGCTACTTTGCTTTTTGCGGGTTCCCTGCTGCCCCATCATACCAGAACATTAAATTTGATTAGTTTGAACAAACTGGACTGTATGACTCATGACAACTTAAAAAAACAACAACTGATGAACTCACGTCAGAAGCCTCAAACTTGACATTAATGAAGATCTTCTTGATGTTTTTTGTCTTGAGGCTCTGCGGCAGGGAGCAGCATGGCTCCAGTTCACATGGGAAGCTGTACTCCATCCACTTCTGCCAGGGCAGACTCTGTCGATCTTGAGCCTTTTCTTCGCAAAACGCCCTCATCTTGGTCCGAAACTCATTTACCTCGTCATTCTTCTGAGCTTCAAACTCATGCAGACCTGGAAAGTTGGTTAAAAAGTAAAAGGAGAACTTAGCTTATCATTTAATTAACTGAAACACGAAAAACGTTCAGATGAATAAAGAAAACATAGAAAAGAAATTATGCCATCAGAATAGCAAATTTTCCCTGACTAAATCTATAAGAAACATAGGCTAAAATGTAACAATGCTATTAGCCACGTTTAGCTTTAAGTCTGTATATTTGAAAACTTTATCCCTGAATTTTTCAAAAGTTAATTACACGTAAAATATGAGTGGAATCATATTATAACTATCTAAAGAATAATTATCATTCCACTCATAATATATTCAGAATACATGAGAATATGGGGGGGTTGCTAAACAAATAAATTAGCTTTAGCTAGTTAGCCTAGCCGAGCCCTACTTTTTCAGGTTAGCTACATTAGCTTATAGTATCTTTGGTTAATTCACAGAATCATTATTTTTAATTACTGTGAACCTACTGTAAAAACCAGAAATTCCTACAGCAGTGAAAAAACAAGAAAGCTTCTGTCATTTAATGATTACTTTTGTGTAATATGAACGGCAATGGCTGTAAAACCTATATCTCAAATTTAAACCTTCACATTTTTCAAAGCTGTGAAGCGGGCCAGATTGAAATCTCTGCTGGTCAGATTTTGGCCCCTAGGCTTTATATTTGACATTATTGGCTTATAGCTAGCCAGCAACCTGCTTTACTTGTAAAAAAAAAAAAAGACGATTAGCATCGTGGATATACTGTAACTCAGAAAGAAAATGCTTTTTTGTTAATAGTTCCTTCTTTTGAGCAAAGTGTTATTCTGCTAACTTTATAGTCTCCGAAAAATAAGAATACTTTTGTTCCAATTAGCATTTTAACTCTGCCAAACCAAGGCTTCAAAACTACAACCACAGCAACTTTTCATCAGTTCTCATGCTGTAAGTGTGCTGTGGCACTTGTTGCAGGGGTCTGGATCAACAACTGAGCAAAAGAAGACATTTTTGTGGCACTAAGAACATAGCAGAGCCACAGTAATGGTGACAAGTGGATGAGATCAAAGCTGCTGTGCAAACATTAAGACGTTATCAGGATGAGTGTTGCAAGTCAGAAACTCTCATTTCATTTCTCTTTTTTAAATGCATGCAGTCACTTGTTCTGTCTGACTCTGAGAAATCTAGTAGACTGGGCAGCAATTCAGGGGACTCGAGCCAGACTGGAATATCTCTATAGCTTAATGACAAGAACTCTTCTCTGTAATCATGACTGATTTAATCTCATAGAACAGTACCACAAACCCTTAAAAGCAAACAACAAAAAACAAACAAAAAAACCCTCTATAGACACTGCAGAGGCCCACCTTTGCCAATTAACAGGCTGATTTGGGCGTTGGTGAGTTTCTCCACCCGGTCGCCCTCCCTCGCCACCAGCCTCAGAACACACATGAAGGGCCGCACATCACTTATGCGCCTCGATTCTTCCTCCAGCTCTTCCCTTTCCGCCGTCTCGTTGATGCAGGTGAAGACGTATCCATCAGGATCGCCGAGTC
This sequence comes from Diplotaxodon limnothrissa, assembly GCF_057381915.1. Classification (NCBI taxonomy): domain Eukaryota; kingdom Metazoa; phylum Chordata; class Actinopteri; order Cichliformes; family Cichlidae; genus Diplotaxodon; species Diplotaxodon limnothrissa. The sequence goes on along the minus strand of NC_140615.1, from coordinate 6,132,789 downwards.
CACAGAACAGGGCCTCACTTCTCGCATTTTTCCAAACCATCTGAAATAAGAGACAAGAGGGATAAATGAACACAAGAGCCCCAGTTTTGATGAGCTGCCATGCCCAGTTTTCATGAGAAAAAAAAAACAAGACTGTCCAGTTACTGTTTTCAAAATTAAAACAAAAGCAAATGATCCTCTGATTAATCTAATGAGCTGAAATAAAGCAAGAAAATCATTGTTTCTAAAGCTTTCCTAAAATTCCTAGTGAATTAGCAATGACTGGAGGGCCATTTCATCTATTGTTTAATTTATTTGTTTTATTTATTTTTATTTTATTTTTATCAGCGAGGTGTTATTACGAAATTGTGTTCTATTGTATTTTTATCTGTATTTACTGTACAGCACTTTGGTCAGCCTTGGTTGTTTTTAAATGTGCTCTATAAATAAACTTGACTTGACTTGACTTGACTATTAATCATCCTAACAGCATCCATGAGTATCATTACCTAACGCAGCTAAATCAAACAGCCCGTAGTGGCAGAAGTGTTGGCCCGTTCAGCAGCACGTTCACATTTTAACAGCAGATCTGCTTCGGCAGGGTGCTGGCTGTGTTTCCCAGGGAGGAAAGCTGCAAGCTCCCTCTCTGTCGGAAGCATCAGAACCGGGGAGCATTGTCTGAGCGGGGGCTGCGTTTTAATTAGTTTAATGTCTGAAGAAAACATTAAGTCAACCAATTTGTTTAAAAGCGTATTATTGTGACTGACAACAAGATTTTGCAGTCTGAGCGTCTGAGCTGTTATGCTGCAGTCAATCAATTACAGTCTCCTGGAAATACAGTGCTCTCTATTAATAGACGCAACGTGTGATTACATTACACATCCACATATCAGTGAGGAGTTGAGGTTTCAGAGACCCTTTTAAAAGCAGATGCCGATGCATGTGAGCGTTGGGTTGGGGTGGGAGGGACACTGTACCTTTTTGATGCTTTTGATGGTGTCGTTTCGAGACACGGGGAATTTGAGGAAGATCCCAGTAGGCAGCAGGAAGTCCATGTTGATCGCCTGGTCCCCCTCCTTCTCCCACTCCTCCTGCATCCCATACTTCCCTGGGGGCATGGTGACGGCCTCTCATTTACTGCCAGCTCCTCTGCTGCTCACCAGAACACGAGCCGGCTGTCCACACACAGAGCAAGCACAGCCGGGGTTAATATGTCCACTATTAACAAGTGTCCCTGCATGAGCTGTCTGCTGTTTGTTCCCAAAACACTGGATAATGCATCTTTAAGAGGTTGTAGTTGAAAAAGGAAGAGGACGTGCAGGTTGTAAATAACGTGAATGAATGGTAGCTTATTGAAGGGCCTGGCCTGCACCTGATCCCCTTCCTCCTGATGGTGATATAAGAGCACACAGATATTTAAAAAAAAAAAAAAAAGAAGATTAAGACGACCTGAGTGCTTCTATCACGTTTACTACGTGCAGTTCTGCCTTTAATGGTCAAAAGGAAATATTCAAGGGTCAAATCAGGTGAAACGGCGCTTAAAGAAACTTCAGCTTTCTGGTACATCTGCTGAATAAAATGCAAATCAGAAAAATGGAAATGTGCTTCTGCTTCCCGCAAATGTAACGAAGTGTGTGTGCAACGAGAACAAGTAGGGTTTGCAACGTAAAGTAATTCTACACTATTGATTTTCTTTGGTAAGAGGAAACTTGCGCTGTGTGCGCTGCATGTGAATAACAGATGTAGGCTGACTTGTGCCCACAGCCTAAACAATGATAAATAAATAAATGTTAAGCTTTTAAAATGAAGCTCACAGGACCGGATGGATGTCAGATACGCTGTGATATATCTGTATATTTTGAAATGAAAGGCTAGAATGGAAATAAAAAGATACGGCGCATCCAATCCAACACGCAAACGTGACGCTGCGCCGTTGTCAGTAAAACTTGTGTCATGGCGAAAGCCTTGCCAACCTGTTAGCGCACACACTTGCCTGTCAGCTCTACAACCCGGTCATCTCTTCATGGCTTTCCCCCCTTTTCCCCCCGTCTTCTTCTTTTTGTTGTTTTTTATCGCAGTGAAGATGGAAGACGGAACATCACGGAGACGTGGGTCGCTCAGATCCGGCGGCTGCAGGATCTATCCGTAAGGAGGAGATGAGCAGGGTGAGGTGCTGTAAATCCGAGCGCTCGTACGGCTCCTGTGAAGCAGTGGAGTGCCTCCCTGCCTCGGTGCTGTGCGCTGTCAATCAGTGGGGCGCTGATGTTGCGCTGACCCTGACGGATGAGCGGCTGCGCGCTGCCTCACCAGCTCTCTCGCTCTCTCTCTCTCTCTCTCTGCGCGCGGGCCAAGGGACCGTCCGCCAAAAGTTTGCGCGAAGTGAAAGTACACCGCTCTCTCCACCTCCCGCCCTCCTCCTGTCTTAGGTGATGTATGTAGGAGACTTTAAAAAAATATTTCAAGCTAAAGAATGAAACAATTAACTAAAACCAATTTATAAGAATTTAAGTAGAAGCCGAATTAGTCGCAAGCAGGTATGAGGGCATGTTTGGTGTCTGAAAAGTGAGTCACTTTCTGGAACTTTCACGCTATTAACGCTGATTTAATTTCCGTATACAGGCAGCAGGGGAGCACCTGCGTGAGTAAAAGCCTGTGATGAAAGAGATGTTTAATAATTCTGTCGATGTTAAATAAGAGGAGGACTCAGTGCGTCACCGAGTCGATGGGAAACTATTATTTCTTTCATTTTGGAGAATATATATATATATATATGTGTGTGTGTGTGTGTGTGTGTGTGTGTGTTACAACGCGTTGTCACACGTGACTACAAAGGCAACGTGGGATTTGGACGGTAGCGGTAGTGGTGGAAATCTTTCAAAGTAGCAATACCACAATGTGGATACACAAAATGATCCCCCCCTCCTGAGGGGAAATATTTGAAAATCTTGTGAGGGATGCAACATTTGGCTTGTTTCATTCATGAATGAGTGACATGAACGAGACATATTTTTGAGTAATAGGGACATAGTTTGTAAGCTGATGCTTTAATTTCAATGATGGTATAGAAGTTAAAGAGCAGTCCAATGCAACCTTTTTGGCTTTAAGGAGAAAAAAACAGTCTCACTTATTCTATAGGCAAACTAATTAACCAGTTATTCATGTAATAAATCTTTAGATTAATGAATGAAATCATCATTTTGCCTCTTGATTTGGCAACATCATCAAATTAGGAAAGTTTTGCCAACCTTTCAGTGAGGGTAATAAAACATAAGTAATTTATTAAATGAACAAAGATAAATTTAAGTAGGTTATTTCCTCTTTTGATTTCCTTCCACTTTTGCGAGTTTCACGAGCCAAAATAGATCAGACGAGGCTTTTAGTTTTTGGAATTCACACAGAGTTTAATTCAGTACATTCCCAGTTATTTATGTCTGAATTTATAGCTGCAAATAAATGTAAAGAAGCAGATATTTTGTGGGGGAGGAAAGACAGTAGATTCCAGCTGGCAGCCAGTCAAACATCTTAAATAACAAAATTAATCGTGTTTCTTCAGACAATTTTTTTCTTCTTCTTGAAATGTTGCCGTCTTCTGTCAAAGTGAAAATCTTGCTGGGAAGCCTGCCTTCCTGTTTTCTTATATCTGTTTAAGACTATTTGTACTTAAGCTTTACCACAATCAGTGAACAAAGACACCGCGCTCATCATGGAAGTGGCTCCCGAACCACGGCGGTTGTACTACCATAGAAAGGGGAAATGCAGGGGCCAACAACAACAGCAGCGTGACTTTACAACTGTTCACTAACTAACATTAGCAAACAGACAAAACAGGTTTTTCTTTTCTCTGAATTCTGTGCCAGACTTTTTCTTAGCAAGTCACATAACATGCAAATAAATAGATGATCTCAGTTGTGTTTGTTCAGTTTGGTTTGCAGGTGTTGATATTTCTGAGTTGTGGTCTGGTGCTGCTAGATACGTTAGCTTCCTGTTTAATGAGAGGCTACTGTCTTGAGCACTCAAGAGCTACAAGATTCTGATCAGTATTTAGAGAACACACACAAATATGTGTTTGTGAGTTCACCTCAGACCAGCTGGTAACCCCCCCCCAAAAAACAACAAAAAAAAACAGGAAGTGATTGTGCAGAAGAGAAACTGTTTGGCCAGATCGGCAGACTGAAAGCATGAATGCTTCCCACCCTTTGCCCCGAACGGAACTATTTTTCAACTACGAGCCAGAAAAACCCCTCGACAGTAAACAAGCTGCAGAGCTGAATCTCGTAAATGCGCTATTCATCTCGAATCTGATGGCAACTCAAGATTAAACTCAAATTAAGAAAACATTAGAGTTACAGTTTCGATAAAACTGAAAGCATAGCCGTTAATCAGGCAGTCCAACACATGGCACAATAAAAAAATTAAAAAAAAAACACCAACAAAGTTTAGACAGGAAACTTTTACAGTCATCATATAAACACATGTAGTTTGATCACGTGATGTTCAGACGTGTGTGCCTTGTTTACCGTCTTTAAGCTTACCCACAGTTCTGTGGTGCATCAGGAAAAGGGTCTTGACTTCCTTTCTGTGCGTTCTTAAGAGCTCGTGCTTCTTTTTTTATTCATATGCTTTTTCTCTTATTGTCCCTCGACTTTCTTTCTTAATGGGTTGTGTAATATACGACAGAGCAAAGTGGCTTGTCAGTACTATCAGGTCCCCATTTCTGTGGTTCAGAGAAAGCCGCTGTTTAACATCGGTTTGGCTCATTTATGCGACAGAAATCCCCACCAGTTTCACATTCAGGTAGAAAATGAAAGTTTTCTTCTTTTTTTTTCAATCCACTAGAGAAGTCTATCACCTAGATGTGATTAAAATGTAATAAAATGTGCTGAAAAGGAGTCGTGTTTTCCAGCTGGCATAATTTAGCACATTTGGTTTTGAGTTCACCCACGTTAAAGCACGTTGTTCGCCGTCTAGTCACGATACTCAGAGCTTCTTTGCATCACTTTGACTCATAAGATTCCCCAAATGGTTTTACAGTTTGCAGCCAAAACTCTGCTGCTGCCCTTAAAGATCATCTCACGTGAGGTCAGACACAGATGAAAAGAGATTTAAATGCTACCTGTGAGTTTCGTGACTTCTCCAGACACCCAATGTAGTTTTTGTGGAACTAAAATTGAGTAAGAGATGAGAAGAGATTTGAAGATGAGCCCAGTTTGGTTGCAATAGTTGAGTAAAACATTTTAAAAAGAAGCGGAAAGAAGAGGAAACCTTACATTAAGGGTGTTGTATTTTGTATATACATTTTAATTCAATTGATTTATTTAAAGGGAACAGTGCATATTAATGAACAACATGTCACTTTTCACCTGCCAGGTCAGAGCAAAAAAAAAAAAAAAAAAATAGGAAAGTTAACACAACATCAGACAGTGTACAGCAGTATGGTTCAGACAGCAATATGTAAAATTACAACATGAAAATTCACAGTACAAGAAGAAAACACATAACAACAAATAAATATAAAAACATACAGCATCAAAGATGACACATAAAATTAATGGTAACAGATCTGATTCCTCTTTAGCCAATTCACTTGTTACAGCAGCACAAGAAGAAAAGGTCAATTAGAGATATATTAAAAAATAGAAGTAGAAAAAAAGACAGAAAAAAAGCCAAAATACTATATTATGTGCACATGGTTACTATAGCTAGTACATTTTTTTTATTACAGCTGGAATTTTATTCCAAATATTATAATAATAAACATTATTTGGGGGTAGGGGATAGAATCAGAATCAGAATCAGAATACTTTATTGATCCCTGGGGGAAATTATTAGTTGAGATAGTTGAGAGATACTGATTAGTAAATAACTGGACATGAATACATGTACAAACAAAGGCAGCATAGCTCATGATAGCACTTTTTTTAGTTATCTAGAATAAAACAGGATCCAAATTGGATTGAATTAAATAAAGGTAAGCACAATAGCATCAGGAAACTCATCTTCTTGTTCTTTGGATGCAAACATATCTATTCGGTTTAGTTTAATTTAGTATTTTTCACTTGGTTAGCCCCACCTGCAGTTTCAAGGGGGCTTTTGATGCATGTATTTCACACCCTTTGCCGTGAAATTCATGCGGTGTGTCTGAATGATCTGAAAAAGAGGAAGCGTGCTGTGAAAGGATTGGACCTAAGATTAATCTTTGAGGGAGTGCACAGGGGATTCCAGCAAAGAGGATGAGAAACTGCTCTTGCTGACTGAAAATGTTCTGTCAGGCACTGTAGGGTAGACCCGCAGACCCCTACAGTCCAGTGCTTTGCAATTAATATAAGTCCAGAGAAGTGCTGTGTCACAGGAGAAAAACAGCAGCATTAGTAACTAAAATTAGATTTTAGTAATTTATAGAAGTTTCATTTCCTAAATCTACAAAATGTCTCAATATAATTGCAGTGACTCAAAGAAATGCATTTATTTCTAAAAGTGTCTGATCTAATGCAACCAGTCAGATTCTACCACACTGCTCTAGATGGAAAAGCTAAACATCTTAGCTCCAAGTGGAAGAACTGGCAATGACACTGTTGTACAGACATTTGAGTCGTCTGTTTCCCAGATTATTAATCTTACTAACCGCAGGGATCACCCGATTCTTCATCTCAGCTGGTGAAAATATTTCACTCTTCCAAAAATATTCAAAAACTGCAAATGTAATGCGATTCTCATCACCTCCACCTTACTTAAACTGCAGTGCTGCTTCTCATTTTAAGCATCATATCTGCAGAACATCAGCACATAATTAGTGATGAAGTCAGCATAACAAACTTCCAGTGTTTCACAGTTTAAATATGTTGACTTGCTTCTGCATGTAGCTTTTGATTGGATTTAAAATGATGAAGTCAGCTCAATGAAAAACTATATTACTTTCATTCATGTTTTGCATGGGATTAAGAAAGCATAACTTACAAATGATGAATTGAAATAACAAAATGTTGTGGGTAGTTTTGTGTTTGTTTAAAAAAAAAGTGAACATAGACAGTGGTGCAGGGAGGTTAAACTCCTTTCATATCACGGGTCATATATGACCCACTTTGAGATATGTTATTTAGAAAATGAAGTGCTATTACAACACAAAGATTTTAAGTAGTAAATGTTTAAAATTACAGAAATCTATAACTTATTTATTTTGGTGTACTATAACTGGTCACTGGCGTCCAGATTGGAGTCTGGTCCCTGCTTAAGAGGTTTCATGTCGATTGCTTTCCTCTCACTCGTTCAGTAAGTAGAGTGAAAATGTACTTGTGAGTGATGCCAACTTCAATGCGAAATGGTTGAAGTTAATCAAAAAATATTGAATTTCTAAAATTCAAAAGGGAGAAAATATCACTTAAAAGATTTGAAACAAGTTTGCACAATTTAATTTGTTTGATTAATTCAGCATTCAGGTTTGTAGAGTCATGGTTGTTACAGAGGGTGCAATGAGCAATCTCGAACACGTTTGCCGTTTACATTTGCTGTATTTCACCATTTATTCTAAACAATGACTCAGTGTTAAGCTTAGGCTCCCTTCCTTAAGATGATAATGCGATTTATGAAGATTAAAGGTGAGATGATGTGCAGAGAGGAAAAAACAAAATAACTTATCTGACGTTAACGCAGAATGGGTCGTCCATTCTCTGGAAAAAGGAAGAACCAAAAATAACATCAAAACTTAACTTGCAATGAAAGTGGAGAAAACAAAAGTGGAGGAGTACAGCTCAGGGCTTAAAGGGAAGGAAATAAAGAATTACACAGATGATGAATAATGAGATATGAAGATGGCTATTTATGAACTTTGGACAAGAAAACAACACATTAAGATCAGAGCGCAAACATAATTCATGTTGTTATTATGTGCAAGTTATTTTAGAAAGAGTCATAAAGTTACCCATGATAGGTCAGAAAGATATAATGGCATGATTTATGGTATTATTTGGTCATAAATAATTATTTTTTATACCTAAAGCCTTTTTAGAACTAATAAAAAGAAAATGTTCTGATGAAAAGAAGTATATAGTGGCTCTATAATGTAAGGGTACACACACATTTACCTTAAAAACAAAAGATCCCAACCCATCATGGTTATAGTGGAGTGAATTTGTGGCTATAAAATCGAAGTTTCCCTCCTACAAGACTCTTTCCTTCACCCTTGACCGCTGCCTGCAGTCCACTTACAGTTAATCTCTCATCAGCTGTGTAAATTCAGCTTTTCATTGCCATAGCAACCCTTAAAGATAATCATATGTTTTAACACTTCAGTGCAAGCTTCAGTTTGCTGAGGCAGGCCAGAGATCAGAATATTTAAAGACTCAGACAATGCCTAACGGTGCCAGAAGGGGGCGAGCTTAAGGTAGGCTAAGGCACAACATTTGGAAGCACACTGAACACAAGTTTCAATCACTTTCATGGCCCCATGTGTATAAAATGGAGCAGCTAGGTATGCAGAATATTTTCTCAAACTGTGGAGAGGTTTGGAGATGCCCCTTCCTGTTCCAACATGACCGCCATCACTGCACAAAGCAAGGTCTATAAAGACACAGATGAGCAAGTCTGGCTTGACTGGCCTGACCCCAACCCGACACAACACCTTTGAGTTGAATTGACGTGAAGGCAGCGAGCCGGGTTTTCTCATCCAACGTCAAAAATCCCTATAACACACTCCTGAACTTTATGGAAAGCTTTTCCTATGGATTGAGAATGGCACTTCACTCAAGTTCATATGTGTGTGTGTGAAGGCAGATGAGCTAATATCTTTTGGCAATATTTTGTAACATCTGTTTTGATAGAGCAGGTGTAATTACACAGAGGTAATTAGGGAAAGAATTTTATTTATTTAAAAAAAAAAAAGAAAAAAAAAAGCACAGGTCCACATGAAACCACTGTTGTTCCACAATTACAGATCAAACGTGTTGCTTAGTACAAGGGAATAACAACTAGACAACCTCTGATTTTAAAAACTGATGACGTAGGCTGCGAAACAAAACAGTTAAGTTCAAATACATGTTCAAACAAACTGACTTTCAAGTGAATAAAAATAATGATAGCTTGTCCATTCCAGAGAAAATTAACTGGGATTTAAGAAAGCATCAAGATTTTAGCACATTTCATACTTTTTCAATGACTGAGTCAATTTAGAGTCAGGAAAAAAAAAAAAAAAAAAAAAAAAAGTCAAGCACAAATATCTGCATACAACACTGAATGATTAAAATGAACACTACAAATCATTAGAAAGCCGTCCATTGATAGTTTTCTACAACTATTGCCAGACAAATGTAATAATTTATAACTTTGGTTCAAAGTAACTTTGCATAAACCAATAAGTAAACTTAATATTGCAACAAAGTCAAATTACTCACTTAATAATTCAATAATCACCTGAACAGAACAAAATCTTTCCAAATTTCATACGACTTTTGTTTTGCATCACATGCAAAAGAAACACAAACCTATTTAATTGCAGCTTGCGAGTCTAAAAATGCACAAGTTTTCTGAGAATCGGTTGATTAACATGCACACAAATAACAATCAAACATCCGTGCTCTCAATTTCAAACAATTTTTAAATCACGTAAAGTAGAACACGTCCGCCAATTCAGAAAAACAAGTGCAAAAATATTTCCAATCTGTAATAACGTACATGCTTGACTATGAGTAATAACAAAAGTAACGTATAAATTAGTTCACAGCTGAGTTGGCAGGAAAACTTCCTTCTCTGCGGCTTGCTTGTGCAGACAGAGAGACAGCAAACATAATTTCTTCCATATACTGGAAATGTTTTATTTTTATTTTTAAACCACACTTGACCTTAGGCGCTGTCACACTTACAAACTTGCTTATGAACAGCTTTACAGTAAGAAAGAACCGAAACTGAATCGCTTTGGTGAGAACCCTTTTTGTAGTGAACTGCTGAGAAATGTTTATGAGATGGAAATGTTAGGAATTATTTTGACCCTAAATAGGCCAACAATAACGGAGCACCACTTTTTACTTTCCTCAGCTGACATGTAATGGCACCAGTACAAATACCAATAAAACAAAACCTAAACCACAAGAAAACATGTCGCTTAACATTTACCAGTTTCTGGCTGCTGTAGAGATCCAGCGATGTTCAGTTGAGGGAGGTAATGCACTCGGTCAGTGTAAGTAGGTAAGACGCGACTTTGTGCCCAAGCAGTGTCGACTGAACAGTACATGTTTATTGCACAATTCACAGCGCAGGTTTTAAAAAGCCATCAGTGCAATTTCATCTTTTTTTTGTTTTTTGCCCCTTCTTATCATTTGCACCTGTCTTTGTGTAAGAGGAGCAGTGATCAAAAGGCAAAAACAAAACCCATTTCACGTTTGAGCACTAATGACTCACAAATATAAGATCTGATTTTACTGCACAGTTCTTCTGACATCTGCAATTTGCATCGGCAAACAGTAGGTAAAGCACCAGAGAGGTGATATTTTCTTGCACTGCTGTATGTCCTCTCGTTGCGCAGGAACAACAGGTTAGTCAAGGGGCCAGAGGCACACTTGCTCTGTACGGGGCAGCAGCAGCAGCTCTGTCGACACTCATCTCCAGTTGTTGTACATGTAGAGGCAGCCGAAGAACAGGTTGGCAGTCAGGCTTGCAAACAGAAGCCCCGGCCATATGAGACGCTTCGCAAAATCTGGAGAGAAAAGGCAAACGTGAGCCATGAGCCCTATCATCAAACCACCTCATCTGGTTTTACATTTTGTGTCTGCGTCACAAAATACTTTTCCCCCTCCTTTAAATCAGAACAAATAGAGAAGAAGTTACAGAAACTACAATCAAGTTCATTGAATTGATTTTAATGAAGCAAAGACCCACAGGTAGCTGTGTGGTAGCAGTGTTCTTAATATTCTGTCCCTCATACATGGGATGCTGCATTAGTTCCCGTCACTTAAACTGAAATTGCTTTAAGAGGAAATCTGTTTGCAGTCACTGTAGAGATCTACAGAGATCAAAAGCAGCTTCAAATGATACACACAGACATTCTCATGTATCAGCCCAAGCAGACTGAAATCTTTTAAAACCCAGTTAGCCAACAGGCATGATACAAATATTAAATTTTCTGACATAGATACATCCATCTCCCTGCAGGGTTGAAGTCAAACTGCTTACCTTTTGGAGAACGCCTGCCCTCTGGACACTGAGTTGTAGTACCGACCAGGCAAGCAGAAGAACCTGAGGAGCTGCTTCGCTTCTCTTCCTCTTCAATCACACTATCGTCTCTTAACAAGGAGCTCAAATCTGCAAGGCCAATCAGGTAAAATCATTAAACCACAAACCAAACCATCTAAACATGTTCACAAGTCGATTTGTTTCATTGTGTGGTGGATTTGCCCCCCCCCCAAAAAAGTTTATATTGCCACCTGGTGGTAGTTTCAGGAATAACAGACAAACAAAATAAGAAATATTGCCAGAAGTCTTCCTATAACAGTCAGCCTTATGTATACTTGCCATTTTGACTTTGAAAGGGTGACACATCGGGTGAAAAGCAGCCGCTGTAAACCGAAGGGGTCGGCTCAGACAGGAGATGTGATGGAGACGCAGGTGGGAACATGAGCGTGGGTTCTGGCTCTGCTGAGAAAAGCCGGAGTCTCTGGCCACCAATGTTGAGACGAGCAGGGCTGATGAGGGGACGCCGTTGTCTGGCAGAACCTGAACTGGATGTAACAGAACCAGCTACCGAAGGAGCTGGGGAGGGACCCGGGGATGATGGGCGGCTCCCAGACTTGAGCGAAAAGTAGTCTGTGCCAAAAAAGAGAGCGGTGAAAAATGTTTTCACTAAGCAACGTCTTAGTGAAAAAAGCACCGAGCTGTTGCTTACAATGAAAAACTGAACAGAGGTCACAGAATCGCCAGGACTTTCAATACCTGAAGATTGTGAATCTTTGTACTGTGAGGCTGGTCTGCTTCCACTAAACAGGTAACCAGAATCTGAAAATTAAAAAATAAATAAATGAATAAAACTTTTCACCACAAACTGATGTTTTCACTTAAACCTGCATCAGTATTTCTCATAAACCTAAAACTACACAACTTCATGCTGAGACTCAGGTTTTAGTTTATCACATTCAAAGAAAAATTGATAGTCTTCACACTAAAAATCCACAATATTAGTAAATAATTAGTGACAAATCTGTCAGATTAAGCAGCTGCAAATGGGCCGCCTACTGTAGGACCACGACTGCTCCTAAAACATACGCTTTACACTGCAAACACACATTTTTTAATGTTTGCATTTTAAATAAAATTGAGAAATTTAAGCACAGATGTGCCAGAGATTTCTGAAAAATCCTGTCTCCATTGCATAGTGTCTAAAAAAATAATGTATATTTATGCAAACACTTCAGCATAAATGACCTCTTAGTAAGAAATGCAAATACTGTAGATACGTTTGTGTAAACAGAGGCAATATTTCAGCTGATATTCCATAAAAACTGAGCTACGTAATTAGAAACCTCATGAGCATGCGAAGTGCTACAGTGTAACTGACTGTAAAAACAAACAATTCCAAATACTAAACCCAACCTACACCTGAAGCTACTTGATTAATTTGCACAGATGTGTCGGTTCCCTTTGCTGAAATGTTATTTTATGAGCCGTTAGACCACAGATAAACGCCAACAAGCCATTAGAAGGATTACACAGAAATATCTGTCAGCACGAGCACAAACTGAAAGGGAAAACATCCCGCGCTACCTGTCCTGGTGAGGGAGGGCATGGTGCCGAGGCACAGGGCTCTGTTGAGACGCCCGGGCAGAGAGGAGGGGGAAGCCTTCCGCTCGTGACGACCGTGGTGGCGGTTGATGAGCTGGGAGAGGTTAGGGGGCGGAGTGGGGATGAAAGTGTCCGCCACATCGGTGGAGCTCAAAGGAGGGACTGTGGAGCTGCCTGCAAGGTATCTGCAACACAAGAGCAACGGAATGGTCTACTACCTGAAATTAAAGTTGTAACACAGCAGCAAAAACATACAAATACTTACATACAGAAAGTCTAACATAATACTTCTGAGGAGAGGAAATTGGGTACTGATAGAGCAAATAGTGTAAACACAATTAAGAATTTTACCTGCTTACCACAATTAAACATATGCTGATTTAAAGACCAAGTGCGAGAAGAAAACTGGGGACACACTTAGAAATGAGCTCTGACAACCCCTTAATGTCAGCACTAATGGAGGCAGGCTACGACAAGGCTGTCGCTGAAACGCTGCAGCAGCTGTGTGACAGCACGCAGCAGCTGACGGGGAGAGACGAGAGAAACGCTTCACACACTCATGGGTCCACACAGAGCAGCGACATAAAGCTTCTTTGTATAATCAGGTCACTTCTGATTATTTCCACTGCCTCCAAAGTTGAGTAATAAAGTTTTACAGACTGGAAAGAGACATGCAGAAGGAGACAGGATGCTGGTGGAAAAACAAGCAGAAGACAATTCCTTTTATCAGTCGTTTATTATATTCCATGTACAGCAAGCATTACCACAAAGCCTCCGAAATGGAGCACATCATTAAAAGCAAGATACCCAAATGAACCATTTAAGCACCCAAAACGCAAAGTGTTTCATCGAGCATGTTGCAGGAAACCTTTGAGCAGGGATGGAGCTCCTTTCTGAGGCTGTTACAGGATATATAAACACATCGTCGGTGATCAAACTGTGATAAACTGTAAAAAAGTATCAAGATTTCGCATAACAACGGGTCCTTTTTTAAAAAAGTACCAAGTGTTTCTCCAACAGACGCTACTAAAATATTTAGATAAACATACTTGGGATAAATAGTAACAGTAGTATAATAATGAAGTACAATAATTTGTCACATATAGTAGCTTAATTCTACAGTTAACACTTTGAACATAGTGCTTCTAGAGCTAGACACTTGACACAAAGAGGTCTACAGTCATACAGCTCATCAGGTAGAAACAGGAGTTCTCTAAAAAAAATAACACGCAGAAATAGAAACACTCAAACCAGACATTATGCAAATATCATTTAAAAAACATGCAAACCAAACGGTAAAAATACTTTCTTTCTTACCCTTAGTACACACAATGGTCCAAATACAGGGTGTAGCAAGACGAATCATTCAGTTTCAAAAGGATTTATTTATTTATCGTTTTAAATATTGGACATAAAAGCTTGTGGTAAATTTTAAACTACATGGCTGAATATAAAATTTTTTACATACAATGTTGTCCTTAATTTGGCCCCCCTCTGGACGCATGGCACATGTCCAAACGATAGTCAAACTCCCATATTTGTATGAGCATGTCTGGGGCCACTGCAGCTGCTGGTGCTACCAGCGACCGCATTAAAACCGACAAGCCCCGTCTTTTTAACGGTATGCGTTTCGGCCGCAGGATTAAAGCGCTTTGAATTCGTGATGGTTCTTTTTGATACACCCTGTACGTCACACAACTAACCAATACAGCTTGTTTTGTTCTGTGATGAACGTTACTTTTGAGTTTAAGATGCAGTTTGTCACATGCGGCAGTTCAAAAAACAAAACAAAAAAAGCCTTCAAGTCGTTAGCAATTAACGTCACAGTATAAACAGCCAGTATGACTTTTTTTTTCTTCTTTTTAAAAACTGCGGCACTATACAGCATTGCATTGTGCTTTTTTGATGTATATCAGGTGTGAAAAGTCACACAAGTTCATAACTTGATCAATCATCTACCATCTTAGACTCAAAGCATGTGAAGTCTACTACACCACAGGCGCTGGTTTGACAACATAAATCTCTCAACAGAACAGCGCAACACAGTTTAAACCCACAGTTACAACACTACAAAACTGATGAGCAATCACAATCTAAGCACCTTGTCTCCCATTATTTTGTAACACCTTCTCACATCAGAGTAAAATAAATACCCCCTACATCCAACACAAGTAAAACATAACTATGAAACTCAAACAAGTTAGATGAAATGTTAGCACGTGCACTTAAAACGGTCATTAGTGTTTATCACATATCAACTTGTTAAAATACTGGCAAAGGTAGCATTAGTTATAATGGAAGCTAATACGGTTGTGAGTGATGTAAGGTCGTCATTTTAGCTGTAAATCGCCTCATTTAGAGCTTGTGCAGGACAATTTAAGATTGATCCTGAGAAAAGACTCCAAGATGTTGCTGAGTGGAGCACCGATTAAAAATGAAAGAGGGGTGGGGCACCAGGAACTGATGCTTACACAAGATACCTCAAATGCTGAAACAAGCCAAGTACCTGTCAGATAGTCACCTACAGGCTATTTTGAACTTGAGTTTTGAGCCCACAGCTAAAAGCATCAAAATATGACACAAAGAAGTACACATAAATACTCTCCAAAACCTTTGAACACTTTGCATATGCAGCTCTTTATCATGCTGCACCATCAGAGAGGCCTCTGATGGGCTCTGATCATTCCTCAATGTCACAATGAGCCCAAACATACAGCCGGATACACACACACACACAAACCTGTTCAACGGTCTGGGTATTTCAGAAACTGCTAATATACTGGGATATTCCAATATAACCATTACAGAGAATGGTGTGAAAAAGAGAAAATGCCCAGTGAGTGCCAGGTCTCTGGGTGAAAAAGCTTTGTTGAACCCAAGAAATCAGAGATCAATGACCATAATTCTTCAAGCTGATAGGAAGGGAGCAGCGACCAAAACAACAATTTGTTAAAACCAAGGTATGTAGAAGAGCATCTCTAAATGCAAAACCCACTGAACCTTGAAGCAGATGGGCTACAGCATCTCTGATCTCCAACAGCTAAGAACCGTAAACTGAGGCTACGATTCGCATGGGCTCACTTTTTTGGTACCTACTTGACCAGTATTCCAAGCGACCAGGGTTCTGAGGCGATCTGAAAATGTGATTTCAACAGACTGCATACCACTGATCAGCTAGTCAGTGGTGTCACATGATGAGTCAGGAGAGAATCTCCTTCACGGAATTGAAAACCACCATTTTTGTAACCTGGAAACAAGGGAAACGACAGAGAAACAACACCACGGTCCCAGAGCCTGACAAAAATCCACAGGCCGAGCAGCAGGTATCACATCGCCTCGACGTCCACCTTTGTTATGTCGCAAATAAATGATGTCAATGGATGTTCCACCGCGTTGCTATAACGACCTCAACCATATTAGCTGGTACTCTTTAGTAATGAAGAACGAGTCGTGCCAAGTCGAGTAGGAAGTAATGGAAAAAGGCCTAATACTAAATGTATTCATGATCTGCATGTTTGATTTGGCCAAGATTTTATGCTGGATGTCAATCCCTTTATGACCAGTGTCGCCATCTTAACAGACCACGTCAAAAAGTTCAAATAATCTCAAACTTGTTTCTTGAACATGACGGCGAGTTCACTGCACTCAAATGACTTCCATAGTCACCAGAGCTCAATCCAATAGAGTACCTTTGGGATGAGGTGAAACGGGAGATTGTGTGAGGTTATCATATCAATATGGACCAAAATCTCTGAGGAAAGTTTCCAGCACCTCTTAAATCTGTTTTGAAGAATTAACATGGATCTGAAGGCAAAAGGGGGTCCAACTGGTACTAGCAATCAGTAAGTAACGAAGCGACCAGTAAGAGTATCTAAAACTCAAGACAACGCAAGGAGCCCTGCTGATGAATGAATAACCACCGGAGAGAACCGATTTTAATACTGGACTCAGTGTTAAGTGAGACAAGTAACAAAGGCAATCTACAGAAGAACTGATAAGTTCTCAAAGAAGCTTTAAGAAACAAACAACCGATCTGCCAAGTACACTGAGAAACTTCATGCTACTGTCTCAAGGTGAACTAATGCCACTGCAAGGCCAAATATTGGCCAATTCTGCATGATACAGTTCAAAGAAAATGTGTATTTGCAAAAATTGCTTAAAGTCAAGATCATGCAACTTTAGACGAATACTGAATGTTCTAAAAGTAAATCAAAAGGGTACAAGGTCACAACAATAATGGAGACAGGAGAAAAACTGCAGAATTTGGGAATAACAAACGGGGGCAGCTAAATACTTGAACCATTGTAAAATAAATAAATAAATGAATAAATAAACTACAACAGTAAATGTCGATTAAAATTCGCAGATGTTGCAGGCATGCAAATTTTCTGTCAGCTAACATCACTACACATCATGCTCCACGTCACCTCCTGGTGCTGCCAAAGACATGAGGTAAAAACACCAGAACAGGCTGCATTAGAAAATATCCAACGCCAATAAAAATTGTAGGTGATGTGAAGCGATAGAGAAAGAGTGTGATTACGCAAATACCACATCTTATGTGTGGTATAAAGTGTTTACACAAATTAGTATTTCATGCAGTGAGTTGTAGTTAGAAGCCCCACAGCTTTAACAGTGTTAAACGAGTACATTCAAAACAATCTAGTAAAGTGTAAAGCAGTTAATAGTAGCTAAAACCAAAAATGTTAATAACCCAATATACTGGTTGCAAAAATGAGCTTATTTAAACATCATTTTTTTCACATATATGGTGCAGTAATAATGATGCTAAATACATAATCAGTCATTTGAATAGAGAACACCAATAGGTTGAAATGTCAGAAGGTCCTGTAAAGTTTACTTGTTAACCTTCTTAGGACTTTATAACTGATAATAATTAGAGTAAGCTTATAAATAATACCTTTATGATATTATGATTACTGAAATGTTTCCTCATTGCTTCTCTCAGTGAATAGATAAAAAACAATGACAATAACAATTATTCAAAGCAGAAGGACAAAGCACTACCATGAGGTAACAATATTATCTGATGCAAAATTGTTTTAACTGCCAAAAATTGATGCATCAAGCACCTGCTCAGCACGTGGCTGTGTGGCTGAAGGTGGGATTTGGTAAGGAGAAGGGACTAGCTTCAGGTCGTGTGCCATATCTGGAGATTATCATTCACATGTCAGAACATCACAGTCATTCTCACACAGAGCTGGAAGATTGAAGGTTTAAAAACAGACAGTGACAGAAATGAAAAGAAATGACAACATTAAAAATACACCAATAACACTTGTTAGATTGATGCTTTTTGATCCGATGCTTATGAATGCGAAGCATTCATGGAAAGACGGCATGTTTTTGTATAATCCACGGTTTCAAATACAATGTGAACATTACTGCTCAGGTTCTGACCTTCGGTATCTGGCTCTCCGTGCGCCCAGCGGTTTACGAGTTGCCACGGCAGCAGCAAAGCTGACGAGGCAACAGAGGGAGACGCCAACAAGCTTCGTTGTGTACATCCAGCTCAAGGCATCAGTCATGTAGCTCTCGGCCATGTAGAGGCACAGGATGAAGAACCACAGGACAGAGGCTACAGCATCAATTCTCCTCAACCTGAAATGCAGCAAGATTAGTTTTTTTGTTTTAATTAAACTGGGAACTATGAACAGTCCATCCAAAGGCAAATAAAATGGTGGCTGCTTACCTTGCAGGTCCAGCTAAGAAGATACCAGTGAGACAAGTTAACAGGCCAACAGAGACTACAGCCAGCTGGTTGTCCTTCCCATGCTGCCACGCAAGCTCGGCATTTTCTATGGCCTTGTCTGGGATCAGCTCCAGGAGACTCTGCCACACAGGCGACACTCTGCTGCTGTTATCAGTGTGGGTAGACTCATTGTGGACTTGAGGCTTTGGAGGAACAACCCCACCACTTAATGTCTGCGAGCCATCAGGTGACGAAGGCTGGTCTGGCAATTCACAGAAAATTGTGGCAGCAAGGAAAGCACATATTAGGAAGGCAAGGGCCCGCAAGAGTACGACTCCAATGGGAGAGGACAGGCACTGGGCACTCTGCAGGAGGACAAAAACAAACCAAACAAAGAAAACAAAAAAAAAAAAAACAGGCTCTTATTGTGACATTTTCACAGCATACTGAAATTAATAGAATACAATGTCAACATAGTGTTAATAAAGTCTACAACAGGGGTCTGAATGCCAATTAAACGAACTGAAAGCACTGTTAGTTATAGTTCAGTGCTTTACCAAGAAACGGGTAACAGGACTGCACCACATTAATGAATCACTAGTGTGAATAAGAAAGTCAAAGTTTAATGCACTCCATTAAAGCCACAGCAGTGGTTAAATATCGTTCACTCGTATCCTCACACAACCTGAAATTAGACATGACGCCTAACGTCACAGATCACACTGGAGCAGAAGTGGTAACAATTGATTAATCACTTTAAACGCTGAAAAGCAGGACTTGACTGTGTCAAAGCGCTAATCCTTATCAGCAGACCCATGAAAACAAGAAACCTGTTGATCGCTTCACTGTTTGAACACTTGCCTATTTTGTTTGAGTAGGTCAAAGAGGATCCGAATGCACACTAAATAGCTACTGATAAGGCATTATGTCATTAGGTGTAACAACAAAGAGCAAAAGGATGAAAGTTTCCCTCTTACATTTCAAGATGAACAAATTATGTTAAACATGAAAAAGCAACAAGATGGTATCACAGAAAAAAAGTTAAAATTAAGGCAGTTTCCTGCTCGTCTCAGCTAAAATAATCATGTTATTTAGTATCTGGCTAAAGGTCAAACACCCTGCATGCTACAGCATTTGGTCATTTAGTGTCTTTTATGTGTGATTTTTTTTTATTAAATAATTCACAATATTGCCTGATTGGGTGAGATTGGGTTGCACTGACCTTTACAAAGCCCATGTCTGACTCCCGGGTGCGCCGCAGCTGATTATTAAGAAGCACCGTACGAAGCTGGCGGTTCTGATATTTAATGTAGTACTCCACTGCTGTCTGACATGGCCTGCATAACTTATAAGTCTGCTCCAGGTGATGCTTGTAGGCTTCAATTTCCTCATCGTAGTTCTCCTACGGGAGAAAGAAACGGCATTTGGTGTTATTCTTCAGAACAGCATGTTGGGCAATACTATGATGTGACAGAAACAAAGTGCATACATCATCCCTCGGGATATATGAGGCCAACTGTTTGATCTTTGCAGACTGGTTGTTATTACACTTCCGGCAAAGCAGCATCTGACAGTTGACCCACTGCAGAGTCTTAGGTGTCTCCGATGAAGGAAGGCTTCCAGATATGCCATGATTTAGATGCTCCATGTACTGAGCAGGAATGGGCTTGTTGTAGTCCCCATTCTGAAAACACAGACAGTTTTAAAAAAATGTATATGCGTTAGAGAAAAAGAATTACCACACTTAAGAAACAAGTTACATAGTGTATAACACTTACCTCCTGGAAGCCATTGTACTGGTCACAATTGGGGCAATCCCAGCAGTTCCTGTTCCCATAGGGCACAACTGTGTTCTGATTACAGAACCAGCAGTTAACACTTGCATGGGTGGGCTTCTTTCTGTAAGCAACAAGGTAAATCCAGCGTGTTATTCAGTGGCAACCGCTGCTGTTCAGTTATGCAAAAATACTTAACCTAGCCTGAGACATCTGAATATGCCCATTGTATTGATGTCACGTGACATAAATACTAACTGTAAACATCAAACGGGGTTAGCTAAAGTTGGACTCACAAAACTGCAAAGCATCAAGTTAGTTAGCGGCACAGCTGCTCTTAAAGTGAGCGCCCGGGCTAGCGTAAATACACAGATCTCTCCAGAGGAGCAATAGGAGCAGGACAGGAAGCACTATTTCTTTAATGTCACAATTAAAAAAATCAACTGGTGTGTTTCTTTTATTCCACACACATTAACTTGTGCTAGCGTGAATGTAGCGTTAGCTACAAACACACCGCCGCGGTGCCAGAAGTCGGAGAAGTTACCTGGTGGCAATTTTATATATGAGCGCTCCGCCGGCGACAAACGCCGTAGCTCCGACTCCGCTGTACATTAATTCGGGGTATTCCAGCAGAAGCTTGCTAAGCGTCTCCATCTTTTTTCGCAAAAACATTAAACGTAGTGTTTTAAGATTGCAAAACACGGCGCGAGCGCGCACGCGGCAAACGATTCCTTTTGTTCACGCCCCTGTAACGGAAACGGAAAGTACGTCAATACCTGGACGCATTCCAATAGGGTTCATTAAATCCTTGCTGTCCACTCTAACGCTTACGATGCTGCTTTTCATTTGCGCCCAATAACACATTTTGGTGGCGGTGTTTATTAAAGTAAAACAAATTAAAAATGAAAGAAACTAAGCATGTTTTTCCTCGACGGTAAGTAAATAGCTGTGCAGAGGATACATGCTATGATCTTGTTGGAATGCGGGACAGGGTATTAACCCAGATTAAAAAGCGTGTTCGGGACATAAAACTTTATTAACTGTTATTGTTATTGGCTTCCGAACTTTTCTTAGAAATATCAGGTTTTCCTATATTTCCTCAGTATCAAAGTACTTCCGCTTGAAAAAGTTTCCATCACTTTACACAAGTAAAAACCTTCAATACTTAGAAACAGTTTAAACAAAGCATACAGGTCTGTGAAATATTACAGCTAATATCCATTTTAAAACCTGCATTTTCAGGTAGCCTCGCTTAAAATGTATCAAGTCTTCTACAATAATCATCATCATCATCATTAATAAATGAATAATAATGATAACAAATTGGAGAGGGTGAAGTTTCTGATGCAAAAATAACTTTATTTGAACAAACGTGATGTATTTTACATCAAACAAACATTCACAATCGAATGAGAAAACGGGTCAGTGCTTGAATGTCATTCATCTTTTATAGCAGCTCACACATTTGGATAAATCCGGAGAAAACAAATAAATAACGTTACAGCAAACGTACAGGCCTATTCAAAATTATATACCAATATAAAAAAACAGAGAAAAAGAACAAAAGTTTGCTTATTTGTAAGCCTATAACCCGCAGTAAAAAAAAAATTACAAAATAAAAATGCAAACCTCAGACCCTTAGATCAGCTGTCTTCCTGCCGTTCACACTTGATGGGGGCAAGTTTGAAATAAAATGACATGGTATATGGTAGACCTGCCGTCTGTAATTCTTACAAAAACCCAAACTTTATAAAAACTGTACAAAATCTATACAAACAAAATCATCAACAGCATTATTTATAACAGACATATGAAACTGCCAAACTAAACCAAGTACCTGACAAACCAGTGACAGCCGAACTGAAATGGTGAGAGGCGAACTCAGATGTGAACTTGCCATCAAAGCACAAAATAACTCAAAAGTCCTACTGGTCCATTAAATAAGCCAGGGCTGGGTCCGCTGGCCTGCCGTAGGAGGTGAACTGCTGGCAGCTGCAAGCCACGGAAACGGTGCCTCCATCCGGGCTCATCGGTTGGGTCACCCCGCCGTAAGGATACCCGTTGTGGGGGACCAGCACGGGCGGGTGGCGGCGGTAAGCGCCGTAGTGAGGATGGTGAAAGTGGGGAGGAGGGGTGCAGTAGGAGGTCATGGAGGTGCCCGGGGACACGCTGCGGCTGTGTCCCGTGCTGACCGTAGCTGACGCATATCCCGTCGGTGGGGTCGAGCCGGGCTGGCACATGCTCCAGGAGCTGCTCACGTAAGGCTGCAGGTAGAGCGACTCAGAGTACTCCACGGGATTCCCGCCCAGGTAAGGCACACTCGGGGGTCTGTAGGGTCTCCGCACCCTCCTCCGCCGTCGGTAGTTTCCCTTCTCAAACATGTCCTGAAATGCGGGGTCCAGCATCCAGTAGTTGCCCTTTCTGTCCCCTCCGCTGTCCCTGGGCACCTTGACGAAGCACTCGTTGAGAGACAAATTGTGTCTTATGCTGTTTTGCCAACCTTTCTTGTTCCTCTCGTAGTAGGGGAACTTGGACACTATATACTGATAGATCCCGCTCAGAGTCTGTCTCTTGTTCTCGCTGTCCTTGATGGCCATGGCGATGAGAGCCACGTATGAATACGGCGGCTTCTCCAGCTGTCCGGTCTCCTGCGCACCTTTAGGCTCACAAGGGGGCGAGTTTGAGCCGATGTCCAGAATCTGCGCACCTTGGGGGGACTTCTCTGCATCCATGACTCAGGTAAGCTATCGGTTTGTTTGTGGGTCCGGCTGCGACTGCTATCTGCCCGGTAAGCAAGGCAGCTCTATGATTGTGTCTGCAGGTGCAAACGGACACATACACACACTCCTCCCACAGGTACCGCGCAGCTGTTGTTGCCAGCTTTGATCTCACCGGGTTTCTCACACTGTTTATGCAATTGTGTGTGAAACCGTGGAGGCTGTTTAGGTTGAAGCAGGGGTCAAGAGGCTGTGTTTTAACTTCAGTCAAAAATATTCCCCCTTTTGAAGCAGGGCGATCAAAGACTTATTTAGGTGTACTGAGTTTACGTGAGTGACAAGTAATGTTCTAACACACAGCAATCCTAAAATCTTATCTACATTTGATCTCCACGACCTTAGGAAAGGCAACAGGTGGGAAAACATATGTAATATTAAACTGTAGATTTGATCTTCCCTAAACTAACAACTCAAGAAAGCTGTTTATATATGACATTTTGCTAAAAGCAATGCTCTTCACATAGTTTTACTATTTTATTTGAACTTGTCGAAGACGTTAAAGCATGCTGCACAATAATGACAAAATGTACTATTAAAATAAGTCTTAACAGCAGCACAAACGTGCACACATTTGCATTGATCTGTGATCTGTTACAGTCAGCTGCCTTTTTACAGTTTTACACATTGTTTCAGCTCTGAGACACGTGGTGGTTGGGGCTTTCCAGCTCCTAATGTTGCTACAAGCACAGAGGTACTAGCAGCACAGGTATCAGAGCTCAGCATACCACCCACATACAGTGAGGCATGAACAGCAGGCCTGTCTGTCCGCTGAGGACAGTAGATAATGATCACCTACTCTCACCAGACAGTCTGTCTCCCCTGAACTGATAGGGAAACACTGATCTCAATAGGAGAGCAACCAGTGGAAAGAAAACTAGTATGTGTTTGCAGAGGATTTGAGGGTATTTCAGTTGGCTTCTGTTGTTACTGTAAATCTATTAATATTTAATGAATGGTGCTTTCACCATTATATTTGTTTAATAAAGTTAAGTACACTCATATAATATTTTGATTATTTATACTGTCTAAAATGTGCTTTTAACTCTCATAGTGCATATAAACACAACACATCTGAAGTTTTCTATTAAAAGTTATGAAAATATGTATTACACTGAGCAAGTCTGCAGGTCAGGGCACCATATACTGTAAACGACATTTTGCACCAGATAGTTTGCATGTATGTGATCGAATATGAGTGCAATCGATTGTTTTCTGTGCAATGGTCCACACTTATTTTTTAATAGTTTACTTGGAAAATGTTAAAAAGGTGCAGTGATTTATTTAATCATGTGAAAACATACATGGAAATACAGTTTCAAAGGGGGAAAAACAGAGTTTGTATATATTTCTAAAAAGCATTCAACAAAGTCTGAACTCTCTTAGGAAAGATTTCTTGTAATTTCTTGATGTACTCTAAATAAGTAGTTCTCCAGGTTTCTTAAGGGATATTTCATTAGTTCTCTTCTTTGTTCTGTTCTCTGTTGGGATGATTCCACATTGCTTTAATAATTTTGAGGTTTGATAGACTTCTGTTGTGTTTTTGAACCAGGTTTGCTTTAACTGCAGTGGCAATGACTTTGGGGTAATTTCGGGGCTGAAATATGAGGTCGATATCGATCAGAGGCTTTTGAGATAGTACTGCATGGTGCATCAAAATCTGACTTTTCTTCATTTATATTTTCATCAGTTTTGACACGACTCCAAAACCACTGACAGAGCCTCCACCCTGTTTTAAAGACGCCTTTAGACACTTGCTGTTGTGTTTCTCTCCTGACCTCCTCAGTACACGTTGATGATAATTTGAGCCAGAAGTTTTAAATTTAGATTAATCACAAGACATGTTGCTACTGATTTTTAGTCCAGTTCTTGTGTAATTTGGCATACCAAAGCCTTTTGCCTTCTTGACAGCCACCCTTCCACTGAGACTATTTCTGATGAGTTTTTAGTGAACAGTAGAGGGATTAAATGAAGGGTCAGATGTAGGTCATGTATCAGGTCTTTGCTAGACCTATTTTTAGCTGTTAAGGACATGACTTTCAGATACTGTTAATCTGCTGTAGATAGTTTTTTTAGGCCTGCCACTGGAAAACTATTGCTTAAAGAATGACAACAGTCTGGATCCCCAGAAGCAAAATAGTAAAACTACTACCATTGATAATAATAATAATAATAATAATAATAATAATAATAATAATAATAATAATATGTGTGAGTTCTTGAGTAATGATCATGTGTTTTGTGTGGTCATAATGAATTTGAGGTTTAACCACTGATTCTAACTTGCCAGCCAAACACATGAACTTCTTGCAATTCAGGAAAAATGAGCTTAGAATATTCTACACCGTTATCAGTTTTTCTCAGTTTTTCTCACACCTGGAAGTAATGTTTTTCAGATGCATTCTCAGTGTTGGAAATACTCCTTGTAGTTTAGGCAAGGTAGCTGCATGGATATATTGCGGAGGAGATAACAGGCATGACTCACAAGCAGTGAATAAACCAGAATGTTAGCTGCTCGCTACTCAGTTTGACCGTAGCTTTAATCTGACATCATACAGACTTTCATTATTGCATATGCGGTCTTCAGAAATGTGTAGAAAAATTCAAAATTCAGGGCTCTGTGAAAGTAGCTTAATCATATATTTTTTGACAAAATTAAAGAAATCCCCTCAAGGCAATTTTGAGGTGTCGACAGAATGGAGTAATGGAAAACTAATAATTATTGTGCCCTGGGCAGAGATGTAAAAACGTCAAAGGGAAATTAGATTGCCTACTGTGCATTTTCTCAGAGAAAAAGATAGATTTACTTCCTGATGTTACATGAGTGAAGACAGGCGCCAGGCTAAACACAATCTGTGTACCTGAAACTATCTGAGATTAAAGAAGAATGCAACAAAACTGCCAAAAACAAAGATCATGAACACTACTCTCAGTTCTGACCCAGAACAATAACAGAGGCAAAAATGGTTTAAGGCTGCACCAGAGAACTGCAACCATGTTTGCAAGTGTTAAACAGCCTTCAGATTTAAAGTAATATGCTGAAGTTGACTTTAAAATGAGATTGTTGCAGTCTGTTCCAACCATACTTCTTCATTTAAAGTGTTGGTGTTTCACAATAGATTATGATTCCTGTGCAGAGTACTTTCACTTTTTCACAATTCAGCTCTCTTGAAGATACAAATAGATATTAAGAGTTTATTGGGGTATTAGATAACGTCTTCCTGTAAGCCAATTCAGCAACTTTTACTATGATGACTTTCTAATAAACAATAAATACATGCATCAGTCAACAAAGTAGTAACAGCTATAAAAAAAATTTAAATAAATAATACCATCATTAATGTACCATTCACGTATGGGTGCAGAAGCATTACTTTAGGATGGAAAGCAACTAAGCAGATTTAATGAAGTCCAAAAGAAATTTTTTTATTATTATGTTTTCCTACGGTCTATTTCATTCTCATGAGCCTGATATTTCATCTAACCCACGACAGAGTTTCTTTAAATATGTGAGAAATTAAATCGAGGATGAACTGGTTTGAATTCGGTGGTAATAGATGAAGGTTACTGTGACCACCATGAAACACATTTCCATGCTACGTGCAGCAGTTAGCACTGTTGCCCAAACGCAAGAAGGTCCTGAGTTCAAATCTACTAACAGTCTGGGGTTTTTCTGTGTGGAATTTCCATGTTCTCTCCAGGAATTTGTTTCCACAGTTAGCGTGAGTTAAATTCTAAATTGACTCCAGATATGAACGTGTGCAATGGTGGCACTTAGTACTCTTGCCCTGTGGGATTGGTTCAAGCTACGCGCTGCTAGTTATGTCAAAGTTCCACACAAATGTCTAATAGGATAAAGTGACCAGTATATCCCAAAGGCAAATTTAATTGTGACATAATGATTTGAGGAACAGAAGGACAGACTGATCATATTTCTAATTTCGTTGGATGTATGGCCCTTCCCAAAGCCTCAGTGTCACTTCTGTCTAAAATTTGCCTAAAAGCAGAGTCCATGCCAACAAACCAACTAATTTAAATCAACTCTACCAATTATTCCAAGAAGAATAGTCAAATATCAAGCGAGTGTTATACAAGAAGCTTGTTGATGGGTGCCAAATGTGTCAGAGTCCATGTGTAACTTACTAAGGAACATTTAACCCAGTATTAGTATACTTTTCATCCTGTGTGGATTAGAGAAAATCCAAAATAAATTCAAAACCTTTTCACCCAGTTGTTGTTTTCTAAAGTCACTAAAGTTGTATTATGTACAGTCTTTCCACTCTCATAAAAGAAGAGTTCAATTAAGTTATTAAAACCTACAAATCACTATAAAATTCATGCCCATGATGACTGTCTGAAAACTTCTGACCACGACTGTATATGAGTCCAGACCAATATGGATGTAAACTGTAATTTGATTGATTAGTCTGTAAGCTCACTGAGAGGAGTTAAAGTTTTGTAATATAAATAAGATGCATATTTTAATAATCTAAGAAAAGCTAGTCTTTCTCATTTGTGCTTGAAATTTCTTTCCTGGAGATCAGCAATGCAACAATAAAGAAAAGTCAAAGTCAAAGCAGTAAAGTGGTCGGAGCACTTTTACATCGAAGCATTGCTCAGTAGAATGCTTCTGCCACACCGGTTTTTGGCAAGCTACTGTACCAGTTGCCAGGACAGGTACTTGAAAGAAAAACAGAGACTTTTCACCTTGCTACAATCAGGAACTCCCCTGCAGTCATACCATGAATACCTTTTATGCATAGACAGTGGCTACAGAACTGTACTAGTCCAGAAAACCAAACTCTCGTAACAGATCAGGTGGCTCAACACCTTTCCTCCTGTTCTTCCTGCATGCTGACATGGGTATAAAGATTGATTGACACATGGTACAATGCTGTATCTGCTAAGAGGCTAAAAAAGGTCTGAACCTGCTCAGGTTTGTGAAACACGATACTCAGACGTTTATAAGTGAGATGAGTGATGTTCAGTTACCCACGTTTTCCCACCACTACACTTCTCATGCTGCCATCACTATTCATTCATTTTTACATACTTTAACCATCAATGCACAATAATGAATTTGCTTTGGGCTATGCACTGTCTAGATAACCCTGCACACCAGACCGCTTTTTCACACCTGATGTTTTTGGTTTGCAATAGTAGGAAAAACACAGATGTTACTCGCATTAACGATCGCTCTGGGTGTCTGCTGACAGAGTGACAGTGAGCCAGGTGAAGACCATGCCCCGAAACGAATTAATTAGTTAGTTTTCATTACAAAAATGAGAATAGCTTTAGTTTCCATTAATAACTGACTTGTGAGTAATTCATAACCATAACACAGCACAAGGGGCTGACCACTAAACTGTGTGGAGAAAATAATGAGTGTTACGCATGTCTATATTTGAGTACAGTGGGAAGAGCAGTTTGGAAGTGACTTGTCATTGGGGCACCTGCAAAGGTGCATCAGTGATGAAAGGAAATAACTGCATGTGTTGAGGCTTCTGTCTGAACACAAGCACATATGGTAAACCGCAGCCTGCTCCTTTAGTAGTCATTTCAGGCACCACTCCCAGACCTTCCTAATCCGCGGATTACAAGATGCCTGACTTTGCTCTGGTAGTGACAGACCAGACAATGTTGGCTCTCAAACAAACCAAAAAGTCAACATTTTTTCAAAACTAATCAGATTCAACAGTGCTAAATCAAATGCTAAATCACAAATGTAATACCACGTGAAACACTGATAATCCTCTGTGTTTACAGAATGGCTGTATGTGTCACATGACAGGTGATAATTACCATCATGTCTTTTGCTTGTCTGCTATTGCTTTTTGGCTACATTCTCACACTAGGAGTGGCGTGCTCTCAGACGGGTTACACCACTTCCCCGTTCAGTTCACGCTACCACTGACCTGTACCACCTCCCAGAGTACATTGCTCTGTGGGGTTCTACATGACTGCCCGACAGCCAGCCCTGTGCCAGTCTGGTCCTGCAGCCCACATCTCCAGCAAACCACTCCCAACTCGAACCAACACTACTGAGGTATAAGTGAATGCCAGTGTTCTTGGTTGTTAAACATATACATATATTTAAATCCATGATTTACTCTGGCAGGTAATCTGGCAAATTTCTTTCACATTTTCTTTGTCGTTTGTATCCCTTGGCTTCAGGTCTACAGCTAAATTAACCTTCTCCAAAAGTTGATTCTGTTCATCTGGACGTAGCGTTTTGTGGGAGAAACGTTTCGTCACTCATCCAAGTGACTTCTTCAGTCTTAGCTGACTGCAGGTTTCTGACCTCCCAGCCCATTGTTCCCTCAGTGGGCTGGTTTCAGTCATTATGCAAATGTACTGTTTATAAGATTCGGGGAAACCTGCAGTCAGATGAGACTGAAGAAGTCACTTGGATGAGTGACGAAACGTTTCTCCCACAAAAAGCTACGTCCAGATGAACAGAACTTTTGGAGATTTACTTTCCTGGATGATTGAGAATGCATCAAGACTAACCTTGTTGAACCCTCATGTCAGATATTACAATAAGAACTCTGCCAAGACAAAGTCAACATGAATACCTCAATGACAGATTGAAAGTGGAAACTCCTTTGTCACTGGGATGAGGCTAAAAGCCTCAGTGTAGCATTAAATAGTCTTACAGTCGCATAGTTAGTGTTCAGCTTGCACAATCAGGGATGGAATCAGTCATCTACAGGAACTTGTTAGTATCGGACCTAAAAAGTACTGGACTAAATCAAACTGACAACTGTCCTGTTTGACTTGTTTTCTTTCTTGTTTTCTAGATTAGCCTGCTGCCACATGTGCGCTCTTGGTTTGAAGCTGTTTTTGCTACACTACACTCACCTTTTCTTCCCTTTTTCCCCCCCTTTCCACAGAAGAGCTACGACTACATAAGACCACAAAATAAAAGCAAAGATCATGACATCTCAATGATAAATGATTTCTGCCTGACTCAGTGCCCTTCCTCATCGGCATGAGATGAGTGATTCAAGTTAGATCTCACTTATGTGATAAGGACACTGCCAAATTCTAGTCATGGTTGAATGATCACTAAGCATGTTCCCACATGAGAATGCGTTGTCATTTTTCCTTGTGCTTTAGTCCTCTTAGCGCTCTTGTGCATTACCTTAGTTGTCCTTTTTTGCAATTAAAATGTGTTCTCTTCTTCTTCTTCTTCTTTTTTGCTCAATTTCACTGCAAAAATCATTTAAGTATATGAAGAAAAATGAAAATGCTCTGAAATGTTAGTTATAAACATGCAATATGCTACCGTAAGTCTCCCAAGATGCAAACATCCATGAAAAAAAAGCAGCATATGTATACACAGTCAACAATAACAAAAACATTTAGATCTCTACCTGCTGTATTAGATCAACTTAAGATAGTACATTCCTAAACAATTAACACACATTCTTAAAGACAGGATTGCAGCACGTACAGGAAATGTAATACAAATGACCATTTCACCTTTTTTTAAACATACATTTTAAACACATGAAAAAGAAAGAAGAGTAATTCTCCATATGTCTCAGTTCGGTTGGATGTGCACATGATCCACGTTTTCTGCTTTAAAAACCTTTAAAAACCTGGTCCTGGCACACACCAACAGGCATTCGTTATCCTTTTTTTACTCTCCTTCGCCATCGTGTGGACAGATTACTGTGAGCAAGCTGAGGCAGATTGTTTTTTTCCAATTTTGGGTTATTTTGCTTTTTGTCTTTTGCTTTGATTGCTTGTACAGTATAAAATAGAAATAAAAACAAGGGAGTAAACTATTATTGAAGTGTCAGGCAAGACTTAACTCTTGAAGGATGCATTTATGTGGCATACCATGTAACCAGTTGACTACCAAACAGCTGACTTCTCATTTGTCTGTAAAATTGCAGAATGGAAATGTAAGGACTAAACACAGCTTAAACCAGCATTTAATTTGGGTGAACTAAAGAGGAAACGGCATGATCAAAGTAATATGTAGAACTACTTACCCCAGAACCTACCTCAGAATCTAGAAGCCATCAGTGACGCAATATTTAAACCACAATTATCCCTTACAAATGAATATCTTATGTAGTTTTTTTTCTTTCTGAAAACAATCTTTTAATTTATTTTAAAAACGTTTAGTATTAGCTATTGAATTTAAAATAAGAAAAGAAAGGAAAAGGTGGACCTTTGTTCCAGTTTGGCCTTATAGGCTGAACTGGTTCCAGTTAAAGGTAAAGTAACTAAAACACACTCTCTTTTATACATATTGGCAGTGAATACAGATGTGTAGGTCTTCTCAAGACACAGTGCTTGTTATAACAAAGACCAGACTGCACGCCAGCCTGTCCTCAACCCTCATCCAGGACAGTGTCAAATGGAAAGTGAGATTGACACCTCTGTTTCAAGTGAGCTGGATCTTTGATCTTTTTAAGGTCTTTTTTTTTGAAGCACTAAACCAAATCAGGAATCGACTCTTTAATGGTACTCTCTGTTTATAGAAAATAAGCACACCTTGTAGTGTAAATGCCTCAACTTATAGTATCTAGATCAAACTCTTGGTGTGTGCAGAAACCCAGTCAACCACAAAAATGTTCATGGACTGGCTGAATTTTGGACCAGAGATATTGCTAACCCTATAACCCTGTCACGGTTATCACATGAGCTGATTGCTTCTAAAGTTCACACTTGTAGCTTGGAGTTAAAATACAAATATAGTACCTGTATGGATCAATACATTGCACACATGACACCAAAACAGATGTGGACTCTAAAATCCCTTGTCTTAGACATAACCATTACAGCTGCTTTCACTGATGAGTGCAGCTTTTTCACTGGACGGCTGAAAGGGAGAAGACAAATATGCATGCAGAATTATACCAAATTACAGTAGAGGTGGCACAAACGTGCTTGCCCTAACATAAATGAGTAGGAAAAATTTCTATCATCATCACCCAAAATTCACCATACTCGGTGTTTTGGGTCACTTTACAGAAGAGTAATAACCACGATCTAATAAACAATAAAGTTTACACAAAAAAAGTTATTTCCATCTTTAAAAAGCGTTTACCGATCCACAGGATGAAAATAATAAAATTAGAACCCCAATTCCAAGAAAGTTGGGACTGTAGAAAAGTAAATTGTCTTAAAAAGAGATAACTGGGGGGAAAATGTGCAAATATTTAGGCTAACTGGCAACAGGTCAGTAACATGACTGGATAAAGGACTTCTGAGCTTCCCAGAAGTAAATATGGGCAGAGCTTCATCATTCTGCAAAAAGCCGTCTCCACAAATTATGAAACTATTTCAGAATAATGTTCAAATAATGTAAAATTATTAAGATCTGTCTCTGTCTGCTGTGCATAGTGTCATCAAAAGAAATTCATCAAAAGAGATTCAGAAAATCTGGAGACATTTCTGCGCAAAGGGTCACGTCCGAAAATCAATATTTTATGCCTGTGATCTTCAGGCCCTCAGGCAACTCTGCATTATAAATGGTCATGATTCTGTCCTAGAGATCACTATACAGGCCCAGGAAGACTTCCAGAAATAGTTCTGTGAACACGGTTCACTGTGACATCCGCAGCTTCTGGGCCAAAGCTCATTTAAAATAGATTCAGGCAAAGTGAAAAACTGTTCTGTGTTCAAACCAATTGAAACTTGGAAATCTTAAAGCGGGGAGGAACATCCAGATGTGTCATTTAGACAGTGTCGTGCTTATTTCAGCACGCTAATGTTAAAACACATACTCCTTCATGAAAGAGTCTGGGTAATGAACTGACCTGCTTGCACTCATGAAAATCAAATTAAAAATCATGAAACAAAACATGCAACAAAGAAAACCCAGGACTTATGAACAGCTAGGATTTTGTATCAGACAAAACTGGGACAACATTCCTCTCCCAGACGTCCAGCAGCTGGTCTCCTCAGTTCCTGGATGTTTATGGGCTGCTGTTAGAAGAGAGGATGTTACACAGTGGTAAACATGGCACTGCCCCATCAATCATCTAAAAATGTTACATTATCTCATTTTAAATACTTAATAAGCTTTTAATGTTCTTTCTGAAGAAAATATGGGTTTATAAGATATGCAAATAATTGCATTTAGTTTCTTTTTTACATTTTTGCTAGAGTCCCAGCATTTTTTGAGTTATGGTTGTAAATAACCAAATAAATAAGTTGCAAACCAAAAAAAAAGGAAAACCTAAGAATAAAAAAGGTAAGCGTGCAATTTATTCAGAAGATTGCAGATGTATACGTGTATATCAGTCACAAAAAAAGCCTGTAATGTAGATACTGATACATGACATCAAAAAAATATACGCCTCCACGGTTCTTCTAAGTTCTGACAGCAGGGGGCAGCAGAGTGACGCGTTCAAGCCTGCAACGTGAAATTGGGTGACACCTCCCGGTACTTAAGGATAATGAATGTGCGGATACCTTTACACTGTGAAGTGATTTATACATATTAAACTGAGCCAAGAATCACTAATGCTATATAATATCTTAAGCTTATCTACACAGCCTCTTAAAATAAAATGAGATAATATTATGTTAAATAGCAGACTAACATAAACAGAGAAATAATGCTGGAATATATCTTCACAGGCTTCAAACAAGTGACTGCGGCATAAGCTGATGCATTTTCAGGTTTATGAAAATACTAACTTCAGTCATCAAAAATAAAGATGTAGACAGGATGGAGCTTTATGCATGGATTGCCTGTAGGTGTAACCCGTCAGAAAGTTCATTAAAACAAAATGTCAAAGTCTGATTGCTTGAAATTTGTTTAGCTTAGTTTGCAGTCAGTTTAAATGCTCTTTGACACGGTGAGAAGTTTGGTAAGCAGCATCGAGCGTTTGGACCTGTTGACCTCTCAGTTTCTTCATTCCATCACGTCCCGTTCCAAATAACTTTGAAGGCAAAGACAAAAAGAGGAAAATGTATCCCTGGGGTTTTTGGAATTCATGTGTGGAACCACAAAAACAACACTTCATCAGGGGCACCATTCAGACTGGTGATCAGCAATATATGGGGAAATTCAAATGAGAACCATTGTGTGGAGGGAAAGCCAAAGAGATTTGTCTCGTCCCTGGCCCCCTACTCCTTTTCTTTCTTTTATTTTTTTTAACCATCTTCTCACGACTGACTTTGATGTAGATGTAGACAAGATGCCTGAGAAACAAAGCAGCTCAATTCCACTTCGAGAATCGGTCAGATGAGTGGGTGGGAAGGCGAAGCAAACAGAAGAACGCAGTTTCATATGAGACACACAAGAAAATTACATTTCAGCCAGTGTATCAATCTGCTGAGGAACGGGAGGGAGGAGACACGGAGCAGGGCAAAGTGAGCTGGGTGTGAGAAAAGGAGCTCCAGTTGATCTCTCTTTAGAAACCCCCCCAACTCTCCTGCTGGGTAGTGCTCAGCTCTTGTCCTCATGGTACAATGCTGGTGGAACGGCAGCCCCCCCCCCGACCACCACACACAACCTCACAACACCCCCAACAGCCCTCCATGTGCTGGAGCTACGCTGACAGCCTGGACCCCAGACCCTAGCATATGGAGGCCAGACCAAGCGTCCTGCTCTCCAATGCGCTCCACAGCTGGGTCTCTGCTGGAGTGGGCAGCAGTCTAGTGCGACTACACGCTCTATAGTGAAGTTTAACCTGAAGAGTTAAACTTTTGGATGAACACAGACAAGTTGCTCATAAGGTCAGTTCATCCAGATTATTCCAAAACAAAAACAAACCATCAAAAAAGAAAGCTTTTTGTTTTATTTACTTCTAACGATATCAGGCCATACTTTTACTTTCTGTTAGATTTCTGTCACATCTCCAATACAGAAGGTCTTTCTTAGAGCTCTTACTTTAGGATAAAGCACAGAAGGGAGACCACAGGGTGTATTTATAATAATAACGACTGCACTGTTGTATTCACGTGTATGTAAAAAAATCTGAAAGTAAGTAGGATAAATTCATTACCTGTTTGATTTACAACTTTTCTTCTATTCTATGACATATTAAATGTGGAAATGTCCATCAGGGAAGAGTTATTTAATATAACACCAACATCATTTGGACCCAAAGAGCTACAAGCAGTGGTCAAGAAGCTCTAAATGTTTCTAGAGACACCAATTTGTGTGCTATCGAGGGCAACGTTTGAAATCAGAACTTCATCCATTCATTTTCTTTGGCTCGTCCAGTTCGGGGCTGCATGGAGCTGGAGTTCATCCCAGCTGTCACAGAGTGAGAGGCAGGATACACCCAGCAGAGAAAAAGCCAGGCAACCCCTCACATTCATACCTATGGCAGATTTAGCATTGCCAATTAGTCTAACATATCTTTTGATTGTGGTTGGGCAGCCGGAGTACCCAGAGTGGACGGGGTAGGGGGCCAGCTGGTAGACTCAAACCCAGGACTATTCACCACACCATCGTGCTGTCCTTTTTAAAAGCCTTTTGGGGCAATTCTTTGTAAGCAAAATTAAAGACAAAACTATTTCATCCAAAAAGAGCTGGTATGTGGTATGCGTATTGGATGGCGGTGCAGTCTATTCTAGATCTTTCCCCCATAAAGACGACATTTGAAGACCTCCCCTGTACTCTTAAGGACAAGTTTTGACAGTATGTAGCAATAAATACTTGGTTTGATGACCATTAGAATAGTTTCTGGATTCTTCCAAGAGTAAAGCACACTCAGTCATTTTGTTCTATAAGCAGGCCTGAGATATCACAGAAATTGCTCAGTCCAGAAAAGGATTTCAAGGGTTGCTCCTGGTCGGCTTTCAAGCAGTAAAGAGCTGGAGAAGCATGGATGCCTTGCTTGCCTTTGGCTGAAGCTACTCAACAGGCCTTCATGTTGAATGCTTAACCTGTAAAATATTTAGAAAATTAAAAGTGCGTGCAAGAGGTCAGATATGAACAAATATTATCAGGTCATAATCGCCTGAAGTGTCCTAGTCACTACCCCCCACAACCAACCCAAAAACCTGAGCAACAGTAACATCCTCATTTACACTTTCACACATTTACAAATCATCTAAGCCCCATGAATCAAACTATGAACAAAGTACCCTTGTCAGTGAGAGTCGCTGGCCTGTCCTCAACCCCTCAATTCTGACACAAACTAATGTTGACTCATGGCAGAATATGTGGTCATTCTGATGCTAATGGCAGCTTTAACCACCTACTTAACCACATAGCTCTCACTCTCTATACAGCTCCACTCAACTTGATCCCTGTGTGTGTGTGTGTGTGTGTGTGTGTGTGTGTGTGTGTGTGTGTGTGTGTGTGTGTGTGTGTGTGTGTGTGTGTGTGAGAGAGAGAGAGAGACAGAGAGAGACAGAGAGTGTGTGTATGCAGGAGAATCTAACTTTTGCTGAGTTGCATTGCAGTAAGTTGGTGTCTCATACAATGATGACTGATTAAGGTCAGCTAAAGACACCTTATTTGATATTTTGCACCTTTGAGTTTTGCGTTTCCCGCACACTTGTTTGTGGGTATCTTTGAGATAAGAAATGCTGAGAGTTGTTAGCCGTCTGGCTGGCTTTCACTGTCAGGCTTGTGTTAGTGGAGACAGGGGTCACCAGTTAGCACCGTGACCCTTTAATACTGGAGGGGTGCTTGCTTCTTGGCCTGGCATGCCACAACACAGTGCTGCAGTGAGAACAGGTGGTGATTAAAACTGCTGTAATCCCCTCCATGAATATCTCATGGGCAAGGCTATGGAAGAAAGAAAGCAAAAGTGAGAGATGGGGAAAGAAAGACAAAAGGAAAGAGACAGATGTGGTAAAGGGGACAGGGAGAAAGAGTTAAAGGTGGGGAGGGTTTGATGCTTGGACCGTGGGGCTCTTCAGCACAGTCTGCGGGCCGTGCTTCAGAGCGGATGTGTTAACAGTTTCAGGCTCAATGGAGGGAGAAATCCCCACAAAGGGAGGTGTACAAATATTGTGGGAAATCCGTCCGCTCTTTAATATTTCATGAAGGCCCACAATCTATTCATGGGACTCCATTCCTTTGGAGGGGCCCACATTCAGGCTCACTCCGCAGTCTCAATGGGCAGCCCTTAATTGAGTGCCCGCTCATTCTTCGTCTCCCTGGCAGATTGTTCCCCATGAAAGCCCCTGCCTCTTCATCCTCCTCTTCTTCTCCCTAAGAGTGGTCAAAGAAAAGGGGGCATGCCTTGCTGGTGGTGTATATTGGAGGGTGAAATAAGTAAAGCGGGGTGAGTGTGGATCAAATATGATAATAGGGCAAGTGGGGATGGTAGTGCACAGGGAGGTGGGGGCAGGGGGCTAATCCTCATGGTGGGTGACAGAGGGGAGGGGGTTGCATTCCCCTAGGTGGCAGGAGAGTGTATCGTGGTCGCCTGTCTGTGTGTGTGTGTCCATAGCATAGTTTTCTAATGTCCAGTGTAGTCAAATTGGGCATTAAATGGTCTTTAACCTGCCAGCTCCCCATTGCAGAGTCAGCGTGATGTCCGATTGTGCTTGTGAGAACAGAGGAGGTAATAGTCCCGTGAATTCAGAACAAGCAAATTGTCCCTGCGTGTTGCTTTCTGCACGCCTCCCACTGAGGCAACTCCCAGACAAAAATTTCCAGTAGTGAGGCCGTTTTAGAAGCAGAGAATCTCCTGTTGTGTTTTGCACGTAAGAAAGGCCATCTGCAGACAGGGTGTCGACCTGATTCTTTCGACATTGTCTGGAGTTCATGTGTGAAACCAGCTATTCCCATGCTCCCAGTGGGCAAGTGCATGTTAATCTTTGTATCTTTGTCTTGAATAATATAATAATTGTATAATAAAATAATATAATAAGTATGGAAACCAAAGAGTAAAAGTAGACTGTGGAGACATAGGACAAATTATAAAATTTTTCTTTCTGATAATGAGCAAAAATCCATTAAATTTGTGGACAACACCAATTCCAAAAATGTTGGGACACTGTTTAAAGTGTAAATAAAAACACAATGCAGTGATTTGCAACTCTCATAAACACGTATCTTATTCACAACAGAACATAGAAAACAGGCATAGAAAACTTCATGAAAAATATTAGCTGATTTTGAATTTCATGTCAGTAACATAGCACAAAAAAAATGTTGGACCTGGAGGAGCAGTTTGCAAATTAGGTAAACTGGAAACAGGTCAGTAGGATGATCAGCTATTAGTCAATTCAAGTCAGTCAAGTGGCTTTATTGTCATTCCAACCATGTGCAGTGTTACAGTACACAGTAAAGCGAGACAACGTTCCTCCAAGGCCATGGTGCAACATATAACAGACAATCAACACAAGATTATGTAAGTGCAAGTGTGCAAAAATTGCATAAATTGCAAAAAAAACAAAGACAGTGCAAAACCAGACAGTGCAGACACAAGAGTGCAACAATGACAGTGGGTTGTGCAAAAACATTGAGCATTGTGCAAAAAGTAACTCGATGTATGAAGGTGTGTGGGTGTGTGCGTGTATGAAATTGTGCAGATAAGTGTTTGAGGTAGTGACTTGTACAAAGGTATGTGTGTGTATGTCAGTCCAGTCACTGGGTGTTCAGGAAGAAGGTTTTGCAGTCTGGCAGTGAGGGCCAGAATGTTCTGGTAGCTCTCGCCAGAAGGCAGCAGGGTGAAGAGTGTGTGTGAGGGGTGCGTGGGGTCCTTCACAATGCTGGTGGCTTTACAGATGCAGCTGGTGCAATAGGTGTCTGTGATGGAGGGAAGAGATGCTCCAATGATCTTCTCAGCTGTTCTCACTATCCATTGTAGGGTATTGTGATCCAATACGGTGTAGTTACCATACCAGACAGTGATGCAGCTGCTCAGGATGCTTTCAATAGTCCCTCTGTAGAAGGTAGCGAGAATGGGTGTTGGGAGATGGGCTTTTCTCAGCTTCCGCAGGAAGTAGAGACGCTGTTGGCAATTCTTAGTTATGGAGCTGGTGTTAAGGGATCAGGAGAGGTTCTCCACCAGGTGAATACCAAGGAATTTGGGGCTCTTGACGACCCCTACAGAGGATCCATCGATGTTAAGTGATCTCTCCTTAAAAGAGCATCTTAGAGAAAGTTTTTCAGTAGTGAAGATGGGATTATTTCAGAGCAGTGTTTCTCAACATTAAAATTGGAAAGACTTTGAATATCTTATCAGTACATAACAGGAAGCACAGCATTTAAAACAGGCATGATTTTGTCATGTAAATCAGTGCATTGGGTCAGGAACACTTCCAAAAATAATCCTGTGAACGGTATATCTGATATCACTATGTCGGTGTTGTTCCTGCAGTGTCATGTTGGTCAGGGATCATCATTGCAACTGACTTTTCGCAGTGTTGTGATGTCATAGCTTTGCAACGTGGGGAAAAGAGTTCATACAAAACTCTCTTCTGGATCAACTGGTGATACTTCTTTGTCAATTTATGCAATATAAAAAAGAAATAGATATATTATAAAGTTTGGCTCACTGTCAAATTACATGCACAACACCAACACAGTGATATCAGGCTGTACGTCTTCTCTCGGTCAAGGCTCATTTAAAATAGACTGAGGAAAAGTGGAAAACGGTTCTGTGTTCAGACCAACTGAAATTTAAAATTCATATTTGGACGCGTGCATGGCTCCTCCTCTAAACTAAAGCGGAGAGGGTGCATCTGGCTTGTTAGCATCACTCAGTCCTAAAGTCTGCATCTCTAATGGTATGGGGGACTATGGATTAGTCCCTGTGGAAATGGCAGCTTGCACATTTAGAAGGATACCAATCAATGCTGACAGGTGTATACAGGTTTTAAAGCAACATATGCTCCCATCCAGATGATGCATTTTGCAGGGAAGGCCTTGCATATTTCAACAAGACAATGCTAAACTGCAACCAGCATCTATTACAACAGCATGACTTTGTCACAGAAGCGTCCCAGTGCCTGCAGTCCAGACTTTTCACTAACCAAAAGAATTTGGCACATCATGAAATGTAAAATGCAACAAAGAAACCCAGCAGTGTTTAGCAGCTACAATCCAATATCAGAAAAGAATGGGACAACTTTCCTCCAGCAGCTGGTCTCCTCAGTTCCCAGATGTTTTGCAGACCGTTGTTAAAAGAAGTGAGGATGCCACACCGTGTTAAACATGGCCATGTCCCAATTTTTTTAAGACTTGTTGCTGTCATCAAATTCAAAATTAGCTTATGAATCCATTTTTTTTAAAAATATGATTAAAAGCAACTTCTACATATGACCAAAACTTTTTCACTGCACTTTATGTGACTTTATGTTTAAGAGGGCTTAATTGTTAATTGATTAATTTTCCGCTTAAAGATCAGTTGAAAGGGTGATTCATTTTTTGTCCTTTTCCTCTGAACAACAGTTTAACATCTTGTGAAATCCTGGAAGAAGCTTTCCAGAGAAAACTGGAGTACCCCTTTCAGTGCACTGAGTCCTTGAGAATTCAGTGTTGGCAAATGCACTGACCCCAAGCAGAGAAGCTTTCAGCATTTAACGTCATTCAGTTTGACATCTCATCATTCCATCTTGGCACTACCTTCAGTAGCGATAACAATGAAAGCAAGTTCACCCAAAAGTTTTCCACCAGTCACTGCCAGAACACTTGACTTATTGTTTTTGAAACTTAAGTTTCAGATGTGAGGGGTCAAAAAGGCAAACAAGAAGATAAAAAGGAAATTTAGGTGGAAGCGAGTGAGACTGCTGGTACAACATGCTGCTGATGTCGTTCAGACTATGCAGATGAAGACTTTGCAGATGAATGTTAAGACTCTGTAATAAAAGTACACCTCATGCCTGCGCTGAGCACTTCATCCGGCCTAAGTCTGCCTCAGTGAAGTGGCTCAAGGTGGACAGCCCAGCTGGTAGTATGACCTGGGGGCCTCGGCCATAGTCAGTGCTCCTGTGGGCTTCCAGCTGCAGCTCGGACTCCTGATCCCTGATTATAGGTCATCCCACTCCTTCTAAGGGCCTGTAAGACCCTGGGAGCCAGGCTCACTCCCAGTAACTCCCCTTCACTGCTCCGATGTGTGTCCAACAAGCTTATGCTGGCTCATGAGGGATGGAGAGGACCTGCAGTGCGGAGACTCAGAGGGGGGAAAATCCTCTACATTCACGACACAAACCCACAGGCACACACACAGAAAACACAAGCGAGGAATTACACACACAAACACTGGATGCATAATTTATCCTAGCAGTACCACGCCTGGTATCCAGCCGAAGCACCCCCCTGCGAGTGTGGCAAAGCCATGCTAAATGGATTCTGCAGAGGAAGGGATTTAAAGCTTTCATAGTTCTCAGTGTGTTCCAGGTGGCCGCATCTCAGGCCTTTGATGGATTGTTCTCAGGTTCATTCTCTATCCTCTAGAGATTTTGCAAAATCAGACGTAAACTACCCAGCACTGCCAGGGCATCCGGGCATTTGTATGACCACAGATTCAATTCTGCTTTCTAATGAATGTCCTGTATTTAATTGAATCAATAAAGGGTTCAGTCACAGAGCTCAAATATTGCTTTTCATTCTCTATCAGCGCATACGTCACTGTACTTAATCTGTATTTATCTAAAGAATAGCAAAATTTGTTCAAAGTAGCTGATCTTTCTGTCACTCTCACAAAACGTACTGTTTTCAGGTTTAAGGAAGTATAAAAAAGAAATTACAGAAAGGTGCTTGAATACATTTTATGACTGTACCGTGCTTGTTAACCTAACAAATGTAAATGAAAAAACTCACAGACTTAATCCACGGCGGCCCACAGGTTCTCAAACACTCTAATCCAGTCATCTCCGGATATGGGGCGCTCTCACCGTGCTGCTCCACTGGGCCTTTGTATCAGCAGGTATTAACACCACAAGTGCCGCCCGAGACTGAGATGGGCACATGATTAGGAGAACTATTGACTGGGTTGACTGAGTGCTCGACGAAGGGGAGGGGTGGGATGGCTTTTTCATTAATGTGCCCCCTTTTTCTATTTTCCGCGGTTAAATCTCAGCATATATTATGCTCTGTTACTTATCAGCCGAATATCCTCATTCTTGGCATTCCTCGCTTAAAATTTCCTCTTGAATATTTTTACTCATGTTGTCTGTGAAAGAGTTGCAAGAGCCTTTCCATGAATTGCTCCACAGTGCGGCCAAGTGTTGCCACAAAGTACTGGACTATAAATTAATTCTGCTAAGTGGCAGCGCACATCACCCCTCACCACCCTGATTATTTATGCTTTTACCATCGGTCAGGGTGTCACTTAGATAAACACAGTGGAGGTTCATCTCATCTGGTCCACAAAACACCAGAGTGTGCCTCTGCCAATGGCTCGGCTGAACTTTGACCCCGATGGGTCGCGAAGAGCATTTGTCCCTCGGTAATTGGACAGAAGGGCCCTTTCGCTCTTCATTTAACCTTTGGGGTCCGAATCTTTCTTCCTCATCTACCATAAAGTCCCTGGTCCTGACCCAGTGTTTTCAGGCCTATCTTTCCACCCCCATCATGGGTCTTTCAAAGCTGGAGAAAAGCTGGAGTGTGCTTGCCCTGTCAGACACAATGGTGGAGTTAGTGACCCCTGACCCCGCAGACTGAAGCCTTTCTTCCTGGATCAGGCACTGCCTTTCGCTACGGTAGGTTATTGCTCCACAGCCTGGCAACAGAAAGAGGGTAAACACTTGTTAAGATTCTTCTTCTCCAGGCTTGCCCCCAACTTCTTTTCTCTTGTGGTCGTTCTGCTTATATTTTTCTCCTTTGGAGGGGGTTTTGTGGGTCTGTTTAAGGGTGGACAGGAGTTAAGGCAGGCTCCTTGTTTGAATTTCAGGCAGCAGCTTCATAATCTATCATTCTGACAGCTCTTTGTCACCAATCCAAAGGAGGCAGGAGTCACAGTTGCTTTGGGCATGAAGGAAAATACACTAGCTAAAGTAATGTAAATGGTTTAGACATGCATCTGCTTTTGTTTAGAAGCAATTGGATTTTTCCTTGAAAAAAACACTTCTTTTTTTTTTTGTTTGGACAAAAGCTTTGGTGCGAGTGGTCCTTTTATAAACTGTCCAACTGTGACACTGATGCAAATAAATGTGTTACAAACACGTGTGAAGGAGTACCCTGAAAAAACTAAGAAATCAGAGATGATGTCCAAGGGTTTTGCAATTAGGAACTTTGTTATCCACACTCTGATGCCTTTCATCTGCAGCGCCTTAGAAAACTTTATTACACGTGTTTTGTCACTGTGTAGGCGACGTTCTTTTTTTAATAAGCCGAGCTTGTTGTTGCCATGGGATTCATTCGTGTTTGGTGTTTGCGCTGTGATTTTTCTGGCTCTAAATCCAATACAATCGGACTAGAAGTACTTCCTTTCCTTAATCTCTCGAGTGCTGCCCTGAATCCTTGTGTATCACTACTATGTTACCGGGGAAACCCTGCTGCCCTCCCCAGCGCTGCACTGGTCACTGCAGAGAGACGGTGGACCTTATGTGTCCAGATGCTGAGCATGCGGCCATGGCAGGAGGAGCATCCTGTGAGGCACCCACAGACATATGGGTTGAAAAGGAGGACTCCTCTGGAGCGGCTGGCCTTCTCCTCGGGGACAGAAGCCCATTGTCCCAGCCCTGCCCTCCATGCCACTTAATGGTGCAGAACAGCATTGTACAGTATTGTAAATTGCTTTTTGCTCCTTTTTGCCCTGTCGGGTCCTCAATAGCCGGGCCCTCTCCCTCTCTCCCTCTCACTCCCTCTCACTCAGTGGGTGTTTTAGAGCCCTCTTCTTTCATCCCTTTCTTCAGTCCCCTCCTCCTTTTTGCTACTTTTGCTGGGTTTCTCAGTGTTCTCTTGAGTGATGGCCTAATTGTCAAGGAACAATTAAGCCATCTGATTTCTCCCCCTCTCCTCTGGTCATGTCTGCTTTGTTTCAGAACGGGGCTGCCTGAGTACAGGAAAGGGCTCGAGGTCACTTCAATATCTGTCTGGGCTTTTAATGTATCACCGTGTGCTCATAAATATCTTAAAACTCTCTGGGTAGAGGTTCATCCAAATGTCGAGTTTTTTTTCCTTAACATTAATTTGCTTACAAATCTGTTAATGGCTAATACTTATATGCATTCTGCCCCAATAGAATACTTGATATGTATGCAAAATGAAAAGTTTATTGGCTCCTGTCTAACAATCAAACAGCTATAAAAGCCTCCCCCACCCACCCACCCACCCACCGACCCTTTAGGGCTAATAA
Source organism: Diplotaxodon limnothrissa (assembly GCF_057381915.1). Taxonomy (NCBI): domain Eukaryota; kingdom Metazoa; phylum Chordata; class Actinopteri; order Cichliformes; family Cichlidae; genus Diplotaxodon; species Diplotaxodon limnothrissa. The sequence goes on along the minus strand of NC_140615.1, from coordinate 6,088,601 downwards.
ATATGTTTCTCCCTGCAAAGAAGGGAAGAAATATGTTCCCTTTTAATAGACAGGTAAAGCAAGCAGCTGCGAGACAGCTTTGCTTGTCTGCACACTTTCACCCCTGCCATTCCTATTGTTAATGTAATGTCACATCTGTGACCCTGTCTGCTCCCTTCTCCCATTTTTCCTTTCATCCTCTTCTCTGCTCATGCTTTCCGCTCAATTTCATACTGTCTGGGTTCCTCCCAGCGCGTGGAGGCAAGGCCCTGCGCAGCGGTGTTGCAAAGATGACCCTCCTCCGCAGGCATCCACCCTTACAGCATCGCTTTAATGTCACCTACTGCTGCTCCGATCACTTACTTTCAAAAAGCCTTTTGTAAACTTTATGTTTGTGGTGCATGTCTGCATGCTATAAGATATTTCTGAAGAATATCAACATGCTCAGTTAAGATACATATTTCCACGGCAGTCATGGAATTATTAAAATGCTGGAATTGTCTCTTGGTTTTTTAATGAAAAGACAATTTTCATTACATACTTTTAACGAATTAAACCTTGATTTGATATATTTCAGTTGCCTTCTACTCAAAGTTATTGCTTCATCTTTGAGTGTGAAGATATTTTTAAGTGTATATGCAGATTTGTGATTTCCTCATTTGCATGATGCAGTTTTGCAAAAAAAAGATGACATTTTAATCACTCACTTTCTTCAACTGTCAGCAACTACCATTTTCCAGATTTCCACATTATTGATTAATGATGCCTCACTTTCACTTAAAAGCATATATCTGACTCAGATGTCCCTTTTAATGAAATGGCACAAGGGTAATGCGCACAGAAAGCATTGAAGTAACTGCAGCAGTCTTGAAACAGTGCCTGTGATTACTTAGATCCAAATTTTATTGTTGCATCGCTGGCTTCTGTGCATAATATGTTCAATACAGCACATAGGCTTGCAGAAAGAACCACAAACCAAACCATAAAACCTCTGGTGCTCAGTAGATGAGAACACTCTGTTTTTCCCCCTTTTTTAAAAAAAATTCTCAGTCTATGTAAGATTCACATTCAAACTAGTGGTTAATGATCTGCCTGTGAGGGCTCACCGTGTGACAGCAGTGCAGGGCACTGAGGTGCTAATGAGAGAAGAGGACGGCCAGGCCTGCCCTCCCACGCATACAGCCCTTTGTCTCTGCCTCTACCCCCCATCATTAGCTTAATGTGGCCCTCTCCCTCAGCTAAAAAGACCACTGCCAGTTTGGCAATGGGTTCACAGATGCAAATCCCAGCCCAGTGCTAATGGAGGTAAATGAAAATTAATTGATTCTCTTTCAAAGGTCTTTTCAGATGCCTGTTCTCGCTCCGTGTTTTCTTAATATGCAGACCTCACCTCCTCAACAATCCTCGCTCGCCCACATCGACAGTTCAAACATATTGCAATTTACTTCTCATTGCTATGCAGAGGAGAGCACAAAAAGAGTAAAGGGAGGGTTACACCATCCTGACACCTGGGTATGTAAGAGATGACTATCTTTACTCTCTGACCCAGACCATAGCCTGGGGTGGGGCCTGCTTGTTAAACAAATGAAAGGCAACCATTACATATCACTCATAGATCCTGGGACTGTATCTCAAACTTAAGTTTTTCTTTTAGCTGCCAGCGTAGATGTTATTAGTAGCTTTTGCACAACCAACGCCTAACAGTGTCAGAGCTGTTCAATCACAGATGTTCCTTTACTGCTTTCAGACGTGCTTTTGCACACGCACATTGTCAAGTTGATCATCCAGGCATCTGTATTTGATGAAGCCAGAGCTTGGCTCCAGTGTTACAAGAGAATGTGCAATATGTGTCTATTTACCCGCCATGCTTTTGACGTGTGCTATTTTCACTAACTTTGATCATTCATATAAATATGGAACATTATAACAATGTGAAAATGTTACACAATTCTTAGTCAAGTTCAGCAGATCTTTAGCCCGGAGCTGGTTGTAATTCCACTTTATAAACACCTTTTATCATCTACAGTGGGGCAAAAAAGTATTTAGTCAGCCACCAATTGTGCAAGTTCCCCCACTTAAAATGATGACAGAGGTCAGTAATTTGCACCAGAGGTACACTTCAACTGTGAGAGACAGAATGTGAAAATAAAATCCATGAATCCACATGGTAGGATTTGTAAAGAATTTATTGGTAAATCAGGGTGGAAAATAAGTATTTGGTCACCTCAAACAAGGAAAATCTCTGGCTCTCACAGACCTGTAACGTCTTCTGTAAGAAGCTTTTCTGTCCCCCACTCGTTACCTGTATGAATGGCACCTGTTTGAACTCATCATCTGTATAAAAGACACCTGTCCACAGCCTCAAACAGTCAGACTCCAAACTCCACCATGGCCAAGACCAAAGAGCTTTGGAAGGACACCAGGAAAAGTATTGTAGACCTGCACCAGACTGGGAAGAGTGAATCTACAATAGGCAAGCAGCTTGGTGTGAAAAAATCAACTGTGGGAGCAATCATCAGAAAATGGAAGACATACAAGACCACTGATAATCTCCCACGATCTGGGGCTCCACGCAAGATCTCATCCCGTGGGGTCAAAATGATCATGAGAACGGTGAGCAAAGATCCCAGAACCACACGGGGGGACCTGGTGAATGACCTGCAGAGAGCTGGGACCAAAGTAACAAAGGTCACCATCAGTAACACACTACAACGGCAGGGAATCAAATCCCGCAGTGCCAGACGTGTTCCGCTGCTGAAGCCAGTGCATGTCCAGGCCCGTCTGAAGTTTGCCAGAGAGCACATGGATGATACAGCAGAGGATTGGGAGAATGTCATGTGGTCAGATGAAACCAAAGTAGAACTTTTTGGTATAAACTCAACTCGTCGTGTTTGGAGGAAGAAGAATACTGAGTTGCATCCCAAGAGCACCATACCTACTGTGAAGCATGGGGGTGGAAACATCATGCTATGGGGCTGTTTTTCTGCCAAGGGGACAGGACGACTGATCCGTGTTAAGGACAGAATGAATGGGGCCATGTATCGTGAGATTTTGAGCCAAAACCTCCTTCCATCAGTGAGAACTTTGAAGATGAAACGAGGCTGGGTCTTCCAACATGACAATGATCCAAAACACACCGCCCGGGCAACAAAGGAGTGGCTCCGTAAGAAGTATTTGAAAGTCCTGGAGTGGCCTAGCCAGTCTCCAGACCTCAACCCCATAGAAAATCTGTGGCGGGAGTTGAAAGTCCGTGTTGCTCAGCGACAGCCCCAAAACATCACTGCTCTCGAGAAGATCTGCATGGAGGAATGGGCCAAAATACCAGCTACTGTGTGTGCAAACCTGGTAAAGACCTATAGTAAACGTTTGACCTCTGTTATTGCCAACAAAGGTTATGTTACAAAGTATTGAGTTGTATTTTTGTTATTGACCAAATACTTATTTTCCACCCTGATTTACGAATAAATTCTTTACAAATCCTACCATGTGGATTCATGGATTTTTTTCCCCACATTCTGTCTCTCACAGTTGAAGTGTACCTCTGGTGCAAATTACTGACCTCTGTCATCATTTTAGGTGGGGGAACTTGCACAATTGGTGGCTGACTAAATACTTTTTTGCCCCACTGTAAGTTATATATAGTTACTGGGGCCAAGACACTATGAGACATTCTCAGTCACATGTGAAGTTTAGGTTACTCGTGTTACACCTATAAAAAAAAAAAAAAGAGTGATTCTGCGGTGATTGATTTACAAAAAATAAAATAAAATAAAAAATAACCACGGAGATCTAATTTTGACCCACATTTTGTTTTTATTAAATACACATGTTCCATATGAGCTGCTCATCAGTGACTCTCGTGGTCCTTGGATGTGGTCCTGGAGGTTTTCATCTTTTTCTTTTTTGGATTATAAAATAATATATTTGAGTCTTGGCTTATGTTTGGTGTTCTTTGTCATAGTGAGGTTTAATTCTTGTATTTGGTGAACTTTGGATCCCTTTATTATTCTATAGAATATGAGATTTAGTTTGACATTATCATTATTAAGAAGAGTTTTGCTTTTACCTTATGGTTATCAGTTTGGGTTCTAGTCTTGTGGTAGTTTTGTTCCTTCAGTGTTTCCTTGTCTGTCTGATTCCTCCCTTCGTGTTACTGGTCCTCCTGTGTTTCCTACTCCCTTGTTAAGGGTTAATAATCAAGCCTGTGACAAATGACCACAACAAATTTCCCACGTGTGGGACTAATAAAGGTTATCTTATCTTATCTTATTATGCAGCTATCGGCTACAGTCACTGCAGGATTTGGTAGACCACCTTTTTTTCTTTAAATTTATCAAACAATTCATGTTAATAGTGAGGATCAGTAGGGGATTACTAGGGATTGTCAGTATTGACGCTTACATGTCACCTGACCATGGCTAACTGTCTTGGTGTGTTTCACCTCATTTTTGACAGGTGACTCCCTGCTGCCACTACCTTTGATTGAACGAGTGTAGAACAAGTCTAATGACAATTCAGTCTCACAGAAAGTCAGCAGCAGCAGGATCTGCACCAGAAACCACTGCAAACGAATCAACAGACAAGTCTGTGGTAAATGTTTTGTGAAACCCAAAATATCCAGAGTGTGACTGCTGATGGACCTGTAGAGATCAAAAGGTCCCTCACTGATGTATTTGTTTGAAGTGGACATGATCCAGTAGGTTATCAGCAGGGATGAGTTGCATATCCACAGCTTTACAGCCTGGAAAAAAAGTAAAAATAAATAAATAATGAATAACTATCATTTCTGCACATTTATTTCACATCTGCAAGTGTGCAATGTGAAATCAATTTTTTTCAAGGCTAGGAAGATGATTTCTTTAAAAAAAGAAAGAAAAGAAGAAACGGACTCAGTTTTACACGTGACAGATTTAAACATTGTTACTTGATTTTCTCAGTTCGCTACATTCATTCCCAAAGATTAGTGGGCTGTACTTACAGCATTTTAACTAAAAAGTCGGTGACAATCAAATTTACAAAACCTATTTGGCTAACAAAATAAACAGTTTTCTTTGATTAAAAAAAAGTGTTTCTTGTGCACTGGACTGAATTACGAAGCCAATGAAACACAAAAGGGAAAAATAAAATTTGCTGACACACACTGTTCCCTACAGTCACATCCTGCTGTGTGGATTTCCCCAAAACATGTACCGATCACAATTATGGACTATCTAGTTTTATATGTAGCTTTTCCTTTGTGCAGCCCGTTCAGCTTCATATTGCTGTTCAGCAGCAACATGAAGACTCGTTGATAGCAAAAGTGTCCAGTAGGAGTCACGGTGAAGATGGGTTTCAGATTATTATGAAACCTCTATACAGCTCGAGCGCAGCTACTTCTGCTGCTGATGAACTACATGTGGTTCAATACATTTGGCTCGGGGTGTTTCCTAGCTTCTCAGAATAACTTTGCGTATTATATGTGTCTCTCCCAGAAGCTTTAAACTGGGTTCAGACCACCAGGGACATGCTTACCTGAACACCGTGGAAAGGACACAAGGCAAAACAGGTGAGTGAGTGCCACACCATGATTCCTCTTGGAATAAAATCAGCACTCTTATTCACAATAATCGCAAAAACACATTTACCCACACCTTTCTCCCCAAACACATAGTAATCCATTACATTTCTTGCTAGTGCTGCCTTTTTATCTTGCAGCATCTGTCTACTGTACACTGAAGAGCTGTTCAACCTTCTTGAAGACAAACTGATTTAAAAGCTCAATAAATACATGCAATAAATATCAATAAAAATCAATAATTATTAAAGAGTTCTCATGTGTAGCTTTATGCTTTGTAATATGCAGAGTGCTGATTAAAGTCCCCCCAAAATTGTTATTGCTATTAATATTATTTATTACTTATCTCCTCATTAGGTCTCGTGCCTCATTCTGGATTTAACTCCTGTCTCTTGTGATACTCTTTGCATTTCCGTCATGGCACTTTTTTGTGAACTTTTATTTTTGTAGGGTTATTTTTTGTTTTTCCTTGCATTTACATATGTGGGTCCTCATTCCACCCTCATTATGACAATATTAATGACCCTCATTAGCATGAAGCAATAACTTTGATTAAACTGCAGATGAAATATTTAAAATAAAAACTTTATTCATTTAACAGAAATCATTAAGGGAAATATGCTTTATTTAAACAGCATGTTTGCCAATCAAATAATTTTTATTTGATCAGATTCCATTACATTTATTATTTTACTTATGTATCAAATTAGATGGGAATTTTACATGTAATCCAGTGACTTAAGTCAGCATTTTGGGCATAAATATTCTTTTGAGTGCACACAAAGAAGCAGGAAAAAAATATTTTCTACTAAGAAATTATTTTCCATTCTATGTTTGAGGAAGTTTAAAAGTTTGTCCTTATGTTTGCAATGTCTTAAGGTTTGAAAGCAGGCATTTAAGTAGTGGTAATCATCCCCATCAAGCCTCTCGACCCAGCTCTGATAATAAGGTATGACGGATGGAGATGCCACATGTGGAAGATAAGCAGGCCCGGGCTCCCAGGGCCTGTTTGTTTACCAATCAATCGATCAACCTTTGTTTTCCTTTTGTGAATTACCAAGCATCCTGTGCTGCCGGTTCATCTCCCCCTCTCCTGCAAGCTGAGTAGCAAAAGAAAAAAAAATTAAAAATGGAGGACTAGTGAAACATTAACCAGACAGAGGAGAAGTGACAGTGATGAAATGAGCCTGGAGGGATGATGCCGATGTTATCTGCCAATGGGACAATTGTTCCTGAGCCTGTAAACCGCTACCCAGGGTCAGCCGAGGGGTCACACTTTCAGTCGGGCTTTATCTGCTGATGAGACAGGCGCGCATTATACTGATATAGGAGACCATAACAGACAAATATATGACTTTAGAGCTGAAGAGACAAAAGTAAATGCACTGCATTGTGGGCTCTTTCTGAACAAACAGGATGCTACTTGCAGAAGAACCGATGCAAAGATTCTCAAGCGGGAGCCGAGCTGACAAGAAAGGATGTATTGTTATAACTGTGTGAAAGTCTCATCACTGTGTATCTGAATTTATGGTAAGCTGTGAAAATTGCACACATGGTGTTTACCTCGCTGAGTGAAAAAAAAAAGAAAGAAAAATCCTACCGACCTCCCAGGAAGTGCCATTCATATAAAACTGAATCACACTGAATGGTTTGGGCCAGTGACAGATAGCTTTACATCATTCCACGGCCCCTGTCGTGAGACCACGGCACCCATCAATTTAACAAGCAAAAATGTACAAAAATGCACCCCCCCACCCACCCTCCTCGGCCGAACACCACCAACACACCCATATACACAGATACCACTCCGCCCTGCTCCATAGTTCACACATACAAAATCACACAAAAACCAACACGTTTCAGAATCCCAAACCAATCAAACCCAATAAAACTAACAAAGCTGGGCAAGGGTTTTTTTTGAGTAGGGTATGAAAGAAAACGAGAGATGGCCCTACAATGAAAGCCAGTGAAAGGAGGGCCATTTGCTAAGCTATCATTCATGAGGTATGGGTCCCATGCCTGTACAAGCTTGCTCCCAGCTCTGCACACTTGTTGCCATTGTGACACGCTGGCAGAGAGAAGCCTCTGTAGTCCCGGGGATCAATTCAAACCCTGACAACACCACACTAAACCAGGGTGCCATTTGTTCAGAGGAACCCCCCGAAACCTCTCACCCCATCTGTCAGGGGGCCCTCCGAGGCATTTTGTGTCCGTGTGTATGTGTGAATGTGAGTGGGTGGGAAAGGAGGAGTGAGAGAGGAGGTTAATCAAGATTTGGATGTGGATGGGTGTGGAGGAGGAGGGCCTGCGTGGACAGAGAGTGTGTATGCAGTGTGAGAGAGTGAATGTGTGGCAGGAGAACACGGTCATTATGCTGATTTTCCTTTTTCTTTTTTGCTTTCAAGATGTTGGAAGAATACTTTCTTTTACTTTCCTTTTTCCTTCAGCCAGCCTGTCTTCTGCCACCTATGCTGCCCACTTTTATGCTACGGCAAGGGTGGTCAGAGGAACAGAAATCTGGGAATCAGGTCAATTATGGACGGTGGCTTGCTGATAAGAGTGAAAGAGCGCAAGCAAGAGAAAGAGGGAGTACCAGGGGAAAGGAGTGAGATTGCTGTTTTTTTCCCACCTTGAATACTGGTTGAACACTGCTGTGCCAGTGCCTGACCCGACCGCCTGTTTTGTCACATCTGTTGTGACGCTCCTAACTAGATCTGTTCTCACACAGACCTCCCCCTTGAGTGCCACATAAACTTTTTCTTTTTCTTTTTTTTTGAATGGCGGGAGTCCCTCCAGTAACTTCACACGCATCCGTGCACACCTGCAAATTCTCAAACTGCAGCTTTATTTCTCTATTTGTGTCCGGGCTATTGATGACGCAGAAAAGAAGCAACAAAGCAGGACAGCTATTTGTTCTTTACTTAATTAAGAAACCCAAAGAGTCCCTTTCAAACGCTTCCGTGCAGCAAGCCACCTCAAAGCACAACTCCTGTTCAGTTCACACATCCGTGGCCCTAAAAACCAACCGGGCACTGTTTCCTGCTGACCGCAGTATTCGATTGGGGTTCATGTTGGTTCTAGCTCACAAAGGGACAAGCACTGAACTCTGGCCTTGGCACTGACCCTCTCTCTTCCAGGGGTTAGGTGAGGAGACAGATGTGGGTAAACTTCCCCATGTGAACAAGAGAATAGGGGCCCTCTTTTAAAAAGACCGTTTTCTCACTCATCGGAGTAAGTAAACCTCAAAGTGGAAGGTGGGCCTAATTGGGAATGGTCTGGATATGGGGTTCAAATAGCAGTGGACAAGCTGAAGTGACAATGGTTATCAGTGGGGGATGCATGAAAAGGGCTTGGTACCTATGGTCCTAATTGGCAGTATAAACGTGCAAATGCTTTTTATTATTTCTTGCAACTAATTGCTCACATTTCCAGAAAAGGGATGAATGACGTTTGCTGCAACAACTGCAGGCATTTCAAGATAATGCATATTGTATGTGTGGATAACCTGGTCGGCTGACTCCAGATATGTTTTCATGCTTTTATGATGTGACACCAGTAGGTGGCACTCCAGGCCTGAAGGCTGTGAGGCAACATAAGCAAGGATCCCTCTGAGGTCAGACATCGAGGCTCATCATCTATCTAAGATTAAAAATAATCTGAAGAAACAATAAATGGTTTATTTATATAATGTTAGTATTTGCAACATGTTGCCTAGAGTTGCCTAAAGTTCCTTCTTTTCTGTCAGAGTGGTGCGTGTAGAGCAGGGCTGCCCAATCCCAGTCCTCGAGAGCTACTATCCTGCAGCTTTTAGATGCATCCCTACTCCAACACAGCTGAATCAAATGGTTTGATTACCTCTTCAGCATGCCATCATGTTTGGCAAAGGCCTGATAACAAGCCATTCATTTGATTCGGGTGTGTGGGAACAAGGGTGCATCTAAAAGCTGCAGGACGGTAGCTCTCGAGGACCGGGATTGGGCACCCCTGGTGTAGAGTGACCACATATCTTTCTTTATATGGGACTGGACACCATTTTTTATTCCTTGTCCCACTCTCCCACATTTTTTTTCCTGCATTTCTCACGTCTGGCTTTTACCCAGTCCATATGAAGGGAAGGCTTTGTGTTATAGTCAGATGAAGGTCAGCCTGTCTGATACTCATTGGGAGAGTCACCAAAAAGTCACGAGATTTGCAGATTTTGCTAAATGTGATGAAACTACAACAGAGAAAATGAAGTGGCTGTATAGTCAGAGAAACCGAGTTTTTGTCTTTTTTATTTTTATATTTCCTTCAGGATGGAATATGTGTTGGTTAGTGACACATTATATGTGTTTCATAATTGGATCAGAATGGTTTAAACTGTCAGATCTGGCTAAAAACAAGAAGTATGTTGATCTATGGATACATCCAGACTAAAAAAGTGAAATAAAATTCAGACATTTAGATGATCTAGATTATGTTATTTCATAGTTTGTCTAAAATAAACAGCGTCTGCCTCACACTTAGTTTGTTGAGATTTGGTTGCCCTGGTTGTATATATGATGCCATTTAATATATACAATGTATTAGGTTAGTTTTTGGTTTTTACTATGCTTTTTTTCTGTTGCATTTAACCACCGACTGAGTAGTTTGAAATTGTGATCATTCAATTTTAATCAACAAATTAAGTCAAATTAATTTTATTTGCTTTTTAAAGCATAAACAGGAGTTTTAAGTGCGCAGAAATCTCCAGCAGCCCTCTGTTTCTGCTTTCTCTAACAATTTTTAAAAAATTGTTCTCAATGACTTCCTGCTTTTGTTGTATTTAGTTTGATTTTAATTAATAGTTAGATCCTTTTAATTATTATTATTATTATATGATGTCTTTTGGGGAAATGAGAAAAGTACACAAGCACGACTATATGCAGTATATGCTAATAATACTCATAATAATCATCACAGCTTATTAAAAAAATGCTGAAACTGCTCATTCTTTGTTAACATTATTAATCCAGCCCTCACTTTAACACAATTGGCTTTCCATATTAAAATATTGCATAATTAAAACATGAAACGTTTTCATATTTCTGAACTTGGTCATTCCTTCCTAATAGTCACTTTCAGTGATGCTCAAAAGCCAACGAGCAAGTAAGACTCATATTCTCATTTTGGTTGCCCCGGTCATCAGCAGTTATTTTTTACATGCCAGGGAAATACCACGCCAGAATTTTGCTGGCTCCTGTGTAATGAGCACTGGTGAAACTAATAATTAAAGGCATCATAAGACAGGTCTGCCAGCGGAGAGTCAATGGAGAAGAAATGCAATAAGAGGCCATTTAAATCACCTCAAATGGGACAGCGTGGTTGGATTCAGGGGAGACCTTTTCTTCAGCCCTCCAGACACGGCCCAAAAATGTGAGGGGTGTGAGCCGAGAGCAGCATCTCTCTCTGAGAGTCAGTGGGAGCGCAAGAGCCCTGAGCGGCCTAAGCGTGAACCTCTCATTTTTTCCCTGGCCGAAGAGTCATAAATGTCTTGTTCCTATTGTGTGGGATTTCATCTCGGACATTGTCCCCGTGGCTCTGCCCACCAGTAGCCAATAAGTGGAACATGGTCTCCTATCGAGCAGCAGTCTAGCATTCCTGGGATTTCCAGTCGGCTGTCTGGCATAAGGTCGGAAGAGACACCACCGAGCCAACTGGAAACCTTGTTTCTGTCCATTTTTTTGGTGAGGAGTGTTTGGTTGTCTCTACGCTGGAATGCTATTGTCTTCACGTGTGTTTTAAAGTAATAAAAGCACACTTGGTTTAATGTGATGGGAACACTGAAGTGTTACAACAGAAAATGACAAAGACAAGTGTGCTAGAGTGTGTTACATATGTTCAATGGGGACTTCTCAGCCTCATTCACAGGTTCTTTTTGATTGGCTTTCAGTGTGGGGCTAGAAGTATTAAACCACTGTGCCAACATCTTTAATATTTTTTTATATGCCCCTAAACACACAAACAAACTTAAAAAAAAAAAAAAATAGCATTACACTACAATAGGTAATTTTGGCCAGCACACAGTGCAAGAATGAGCAGGAATAGTTGGCAACAATAAAATGCATGTGGGGTTCAAGGGTTGTTTGCTATTATGCATCGGGCCTTTCACAGACCAGCACTCTGTTAGGGCACAACAGACAAGAGAAAGGTGGCAGTTTTTCCATCTCAGTCTTCATTGGATATTATTTAGTATAAATAATTAAAAATGTTGTGCTCTTTTCTTAATAAATGCATGAAAGTTAAAAAAAAAAACATATTTCAGGGGTTACTTACAAATTAATTGGAACATATTAGTGATTAGTCATCATGTAAGTAAACTATATTATTAGTTTTCTAGTTATTGACATTGACTTTAGTCTTTTAGTTCAAGCGATTCAAGACAGAGGATGCTCAACCTGTAACAAGCAGACTCACTGTAACACTTCTGGAAACTTAAGTAAGCTCTTGACGAACAGCTGATGTCTATCTTCAGAAGAAACTCGTTCATGTTAAGTCTGAACTGCTAATGTGCGATCAATTAAACATCACAGAAGGTGAGGTTTGTCATCAGGGTGGATTTCGTTTTTGAGGCCGACCTTCGCAATCCAATATCTTCCGTCTCCGGGGATCCTTCCTGCCTCCACGCTGCTTCAGACGAAATTAAATGAGCACAAGGGAGAGAGGGTGCAGCAACCTGGGCAGTGTCCTTGTTGAGCATGAATTACAGTGAATGAATAAACTCCCTGGAGGGCAAGAGATGGGACTGACGCTCAGTCCCGTAACCCAGTGAAGGCATCTGCTTAATCAGCGGGCCAGTGGGAGTCCTTTTGGAAACTGGTAACTTTTACACTGGTGCCTTTTTGACGCACGCTTTTATTAAAAGTTTCCACAAAAGAAAAAACAGGCCACATAGCACTCTTTGGTACAAGAAAAAAAGGTTTGAAAAACTGTATTAAAAGTTTGTCAGGTTATAGGTTGAATCAATTTACAGTGCACTACACAAATGGGGAACAATAACTCTAACTTGTAATGTGAAACAATGTGAAACAAACACACACACACACACACACACGCACGCACACACATTTTCTCAACTACAGCTCACATTGCTTTTGCTAATCTGCGATGCAGTAGAGGCATCGATGCAGTTTGTACTAAAGACTAAAATCACTCAAGAAAATGAGTATTACGTAATCAAGAGTCACCTCCAGGCCTGAAAAATGAAGCCACAGTGGAAGTAAACAAACAAGCAAATAAACAAAAAAAACTGCAATTCCTTCACATGAAATAATTGGCAGAAAATTGTATTTTTTGATAATTGAGTGTTCATTGAAGCGTAATTTAATTTGCACATCAGTTTTAATTTGTACCATATTTGCTACATTTTTTGTGAACTATTTTTAAAAAAATATACTATACAATTTATTTATTTAATCATTCTGATTATGTAGAGGTCTCAAAAAGTCTCACAAAAACACATGTAGAAAATATAATACACAGTGTAATACACTCTGCATAGGCCTGAATCCCCTCAGTGAGATCACTGACAAGGCTGGCTACAAATACCGACTATGGAAGCCACCTACTCTACATGGACGACATCAAGCTGAATGCCAGAAGTGAACAAGACATTGATTCACTGATCTACACCGTCAGGATCTACAGCAATGCCATTGGAATGTCGTTCAGATTGAAGACGTGTAGTTGAATGGTAACAAAGAGAGAGAGAGGATTGTACTACCAGAAATCAACATTGCAGACATTGGGGACAGCTACAAGTACCTGGGAATATATGTGCCGCTGGCAGATAGAGGACATCCAGAAACCAGTGGTTGAGCAAAGCTGGACTGAAAGACAGCACAGAGGCACTGATCATGGCAGCACAGGAACAAGCTCTGAGCACACGATCCATGGAGGCCGGGATCTACCACACCAGGCAAGACCCCAGGTGTTGGCTGAGTAAAGATGCCCCTGAGACAATCCAGCACATTGCAGCAGGGTGCAAGATGCTAGCAGGCAGGGCATACATGGAACGCCATAACCAAGTGGCCGACATAGTATACAGAAACATCTGTGTCAGTTATGGCCTTGTTGATAATGACTGCGCAAAGATCCTGTTGCATTTCCAGATAAGAGAGACAAACTGGTGATGGCTAACCAAAGGACATAGTAGTGGTGGACAAGCAAAAGAAGATGGCCTAAGTGATAGCTGTAGCAATACTGAGTGATAGCAACATCAGGAAAAAGGAACACGAGAAGCTTGATATTAATTAGTCTTGCTATTTTCATGTGTACTCAAGACTTTGCTGTAGCAACCCTTTGGTTTTCCAGATCATAGAAACCACTTTACTGAGTCTTTTTCTGCTATACTATTTCCATGACAACATACTGTATTTTTACCCCAGTGTAACACATATATATATATATCAGTGACTTTTAACCTCTTACCACTGTTTAGATCCTTGCAGACATTTTTAGGACGCCCCTGAGATTGTAGTTACCGTCTCACTTGCATTTGTGCAGTCTCTGCCAACTGTCACTAAATCCTCCTCTTTGCTCGTGGATAAAGGGAAAGTTGATGAGGAACATATACTCTTACTTGTAGTCATAAAATAAAGTGTTAAAGGCAAAACAGCATGCATTGTGTGTTAGTGAACCCCAGGGCCCAGTGTTTTACCGCTCTGGATTTTAAGTCTCGTTACTGGGAGATTATTAGACTTAATCTAGTAAAGAGGAGCGTGACGTCCCGATCACCCTGAAGGCTTATGAGCGCCTTTTGAAACAGTAGGGGAATTTATCCACCCTGGCCATATGCTGCTTCTCTCAAGAGGGGGGGGAGAGGTGTGGCTAATTCTGGAGTGAAGCTATTCAAACATCACCTGAGGCAGTGAGCTGGCAGGTAGCGGTCATAGCAGTTCTATGTGTTATGAATGGGCTGTAATGGTGTTGACGAAGCATTGGATCACCCGTGGTGTGGAGTAGGGTGAGCTTTGCCTCAGGGTAAGTTGTGGCTGGATAGCAGTGGAGCAGTGAGGTGCAGAGGGCGATCATCATGGGAGTCCTTTGAACTGCAGGCTGCAGGTGGAATGCGCTCAGTCAGCAGGTCACTTTTTTTCATCCTGCTTAAGGGCTGAGCCTGGAGAGTCAAGCTAATGCTAATTGTCCTTGATGTGGTGGTCCGTGACTGAGATTTACCAGTCATCATGACCAACCCATTGTTCATGTTCATCAGAAGCGACTCAGAGTCCTCAGATTCGTCTTTGATCTGACAAACCAAAACGTCACTGTAACTGAAGACCAAAATTTCACAATCACAAAAAAAAGAGGGAAGAGGGAAGAGTGTAAAGACAGTCAGTTACAGTGTATCAAGGATAAACAATATAAAGTAGAGTTGGGGGGGGGGGGAGCCTGAGAGCCACAGCTTCCATTTACTGGCCAATCAAAACCACAATGTCCACTTTACTGTTTAGTTCAGCTCAACACTTACAGATACACTTAAAAATCTTGGTTGGCTGATGATAACAAATGTGTCAAAAATGTTCGATCATATAAATCATATTAACATGGAAAAAACAGTTTGAGAGCATCATTCACCAAACAACAAGAGTCCTCTAACAAATAACATTTGTAGTGTGACTAAAAGTCTTGAGTCACCTGTCCTTTTCTAACATTTTGCTAATAAAATGCAAAATAGGTGCAGTGATTTTTTGAAAAATGTGGAAAGATATATAGAAAGTAAAAAATGCAAAAATTGAGTTTGTAGAATTTTAAGGAGATTAAAAGTCAATATTTTGTATGACTGTCTTTATTCTTCAACACAGCCTAAACTTTCTTAGGGAGATTTCTTGTAATTTATTTAAAAAGTCTTCAGGAATAGTTCTCCAAATTTCTTGAGGGACATTCAAAGATCTTTTTTGGCTGTTGGCTGCTTTTTGTTCTGTTCTCTGTCAAGATGATAGCACACACTGCTTCAATAATGTTGAGATCTGAGCTGTGGAGCCCAATCCATGACTGACAGTGTTCCACTGTGTTTTTCTTTCTATTAACAGGTATGCTTTTACTTCATTGGCAGTGTGTTTGGGATCATTGTCATACTTTTTTTTTTTCAGGCCTGACATCTCTTATTTTTGTCCTCCACTTGTTCTGAGATAAGAGCCACTTCTCACAAAGGAACGAGTGGGGATTCAAGACTTTTGCACAGCACTGTGAAGCAAGACAAAGCATCACTAACTAAACTCATGCATGTCTGTGTGTATATGTTTTGTTTTTTATATATCGTGGATGCAGATATTTAACTGGTGTTGAATTATTTTTCTCAGCATGATAATAACCCCATATATAAATATACAGCCAGAGTCATTAAGAAATATCTTCAGCAGCACAAAGAATGAGGATCCCAACAACTGGTATTGCCCAGTTAGAGCCCCAATCTCAATATGAGAAAGTCAGTCAGCGGTCAGATAAAGAAAAAAAAGCTAGTAGGTTCATCACTTTGCACAGTCCTGCATGTTTCTAACCACCACAATCCCTTAAAATGCTGTCGTTTAGATGCTGTGCTGTCAGACAGCGACATGAATCTCTGGATGCAGTTTGTGTGACCGGAGCCGCATGACTTGGGAGGCTTGCTGTTCCTTCACTGGGATCCTTTTGTGTGCCCCCTCCCAGAGCAGGGACAGCTGATCCGCAGGGGCTCCATACCTTCGTTTTACACCAGTTAATTACACACTAGCATACCTCAGCATCACTCCCCCTAACCCCAACAGCTGTCATAACAAATACTCATCCATAGCAAACAACTTCCCCAAACAAACAGATTTGTAAATAAGAATGAAGAGGGAAGGGCAGATAAGATGGTTAGAGTTCAAAGAACACATGCACAAAGGGTATCCACTTCCATACTTGTTTTACAAACAGTTTCATAATCTACACAAGGAGTTCTTCGTTTTCTGTCTGTCTCTGTGAGAGAACTTATGAAACGGTGCTCCTCCTGGGCTGACAGAGAGCGCTGTGCCTTTTTGTCTGCTTGAACAATTAAACAGATTAAATGTGATCAGCTCAGGACTGTTGAAGCGCTGGATATATTTGATGGCTCCCTGTGCTTGTATACCACGCTGCACGTGGTCCTGTCCTTACTGAGTGCCACAGCACTGCTCACAGCCAGCAGATCAAGGCCTCGCTTCTCTGTCAGCCCCCAGCCAGCCTCCAGGTGGGCGCTGCTAATGAGCCCCAGCTCTAGCACTGGTGTGGGCCTCTTCTTCCCAGGGTTGGAGGGGGCTGTGGAGGGGAGGGGGGCAGAAAGAGTCTGCTGGCAGGGTCAGCACCAGGCAGGGGGCTGAGGATGGGACAAGGATGAGGAACACCAGAGTGAGAGCTGAAAATCACACTTTTCAGCCCTTATTAATGGTGAGTTTGTACATGAGTGTGGGAAGATCGAGTGTGAGGGCCATGCAAGGAAAAAGGTTGTGCCACAGGGTGCATTATGAAACAGAAGTGCATTTTGTGCTCTTTGATCTGTGTTTATTGTGACTGACCACACACTGTTCCACTTGTTTGCACGCCGGCTGAATGGGCCAGGCGGTAGGTTCCCTTTGCTTTACAGTATGAGATATTCCAGAGTAAACAACCCCTCCTTCATCCTCGACGAGATACAAGAGAAAGCAGTGACTAATGAGAGTGTTTGTCTGATGCTGCCAGCCTCCACTTTTGTTTCCCGGGCTTTTGATGTGATTGAAACGTGTGCTTTCAAAGACACAAATCATCTCCTCTGCAGTGTTTGGCCCAAAATAAAGCTTAAAGGGAGGGTACGTGCTGTTGGTGTCTCCACATCACAGGGAAAAAAGAAGGGCGGCGATGTTTGGGGTGTAAAGGGGACTTTGATGATGGGATGATGTTTGAGGTGACCACAAACATGGAGATGCGATAATCCCTCTGCCCCCGCTTCAGCCATTGTGAATGCTAGTCAGCGGTGCATTCAGATGACTTCAACAATGAACAGCCCACACAATAGCTCCCTGTGCCATTTCAGTCTGGAAGAATAATATCTCGTCAGATTGTCCTTAATGGTGTGCGTTCTGTGTTTAAACTCTGGCCTTGTGCAGGAATGTGCTGAGCTTATAGCCTCAACATAAAATCTGTCGTCAAAATCAACCAGCAGTGTAAATTCAGCATCTTCTGCTCTCAAACTGCTGGAAAGAGAGCGAAAGTGTAGTTTGTCACCATCTCGTGTTTTGTTCAAACAACAAAGACACCAAGACTGATGTAAGGGGAAAACTTTTGGTGCTTATGGTCGGTGGTCTGGCGCCTGAGTTGTAGATTTCACTTTGTAGCATTACATACAGTTTTAAAACGAAGAGAATGAAAACCAACTCAGCAGAAGCTCAGATATCATCTTTTATAACGGAGGCATTTTTTTTGCTTTCTTGGCGAAACCTGTATCTGCATCCATTACTCACAGTGTGGCTTAGCTAGTGACAGTTTGGTTAGAGACCCAGGAGGCGATTTGTGTTTTCGTCATGACCGCAAACCTCTTTGAAACCCTACAGCGTAACTTGTGCACAATGTGCACCTCCCCAGAAATGTAACTTGCAGTAAGCTGCAATGCCTGCTAAGGGTATATTTTATTTTAAACCGACATGAAAACAGTAATGGGAAAACATCCAAAGAGATGTTACTAACACATTTACGTGTAAATACATATCAGCCACCTAGCTTAATCGTTCTTGGCACAGAAGGAGTCTGGATGTGTGTGAAGGTTCTCAGTCATCCAGGTCATCGTAGTCAAAGGAGCTTGGAAAGAAAAGCGTCTGGACTTCTTTAAGTTACTTGAAGACGTTTCACCTCTCATCCGAGAAGCTTCTTCAGTTCTCGGGTCAAATGGTGGAGAGTCCCAGATTTAAGGAGTCTGCATGTACTTCATACTTTACTTGGTCACTAGCAACCTGTTGGCTTTAACCTCCTAAGACCCGAACTCTTTCATGGCATGCATTTTTAATTTCTCTTTGATATTTGGGCTGACTGGGACCTGATGAATGAAAAACAAACAATTACCAGTTTGTTTGTTTTTTTTACCTAATTTTTATTTCTAAGAAAAATGAGAGCCACATATGACGATAGTCGTTTAAAAATTTAAATAGAACAGTAGCAGTATAATGTCCTCGTAAGTGGATATCAGGCCCTTGTAGAGCAAAATTGAGTATTTTGGTCTAAATAACCCATCCACATAATAAATATGTGGATGCCTGGTCCTAGGAGGTTAAATATACCATCTCCCCTTTTTGACACTGCAACTTAAGCATATGTGTCCATATGAGGCATATGAGATGAGGTAAACCATGACATCTAAGTGGAAAAACTTGAGGGCAGTCTGTCAAGGGAGACACTCCATATAAAACACCTGGACCTGGATACGAATGTCGGCAGTGACATCAGCCACTTATGTAGGTTACGTCACAGGCTCTAAAAAAGATTCCCCACAGAAAATCAGGCCTTATGCTTCATAATTCCTTCAAGCTTTGCATCTCCAGATTTTTTAATAAACCTTTGGATTTTTGCAGACACTCTTTAAGGTAAGTTGTTAGTGGATTTCAGTAATCCAAGAGGATATATAAAGCATGTCTAAAATTCTCCATTTAAAAAAAAAGTCCTAAAGTAATTCGTAATGAATATGTCAGTGTCAAGCTGCCACACAGCCCCTGTCCCTCAGAGCGTGCACTCAAGAATGGGCAAAGATTATTGCTTTTTTTGAGGCGTCTCCTCCTTTATGCGTGCATAAAAAGAGTTGGTTTTACGGGGGCACCGTTTCAGCACATGTTGGAACTCCTGCGGTGCTGGTCAGTCAGAGTGGAATACCCCTGTTTCATGGGTTCACACCAACGCCATAAAGGATTCTTTGTCACCCATGAGCAGGGTCATCTCTCTTTCCCACTGCCCAATAAACGTTCGCATTCTGCACCTTTCTTATGATTTTGTTTAGCTCACGGGCCCCAAACAAAAGTGCAAAGACTCGAATTATTCACAGGGAAATGAATAAAGGATTAATTTGCATTGATTTTGATCCACCATAAAAGGAGTAATTTTTTTTTTCCAAGACGAACCAGAAAGCAAAGCATTTTCCTTATCCAACAAAGCCAAACAAAAAGATCAATAGCACTTTCTAATATGGGAAGAGAAATCTCAAAATTGGTGCTTTTGTGTTTTATTAGTTTGGGGGATTTTCCACTTGGTCTGCAGTCACAGATAGACATTGACTTTTGTGTGGAAATTACGCTCTCGGTCACAAATTAAGAAAACATCAGTCTAAATTTAAATAATTTGGCCTGGGAAGGTTAAAAAAAAGGTTCTTTATAAATCAAAAACTGACTGAAGAGTCAGTATGTTAATGCAGCAAACAAATGTTCTCTTTTCCACATTGTGTTTGTGTGTGTTCGACTCATTCAGCGGCATTCACCGTGGCCTGTGAAAAAAATCCTGTTCTCCTTGTAGCTGTGTTTGGTTTGGCTGGAATGGATTGGACACAAGCTCAATTTAAGCCTAAAGAGTGAAAAAGGCTAATTTTATGCCTGATTCATCTGTGTTTGTGTTGGTTGTTTGTGATAAAACTAGCATTTTTTTAAAATTTATTTTTAATAAAGTGCATAAAACTTCATTTTTACCTGGAGTTTTGATAACTGCATGAAGTAAAATTGCAAAAAAGTATGAAAGGAATCCAACTGAATCAAGAGCAAACCATAAAAGACAAACGCGATGGTAAAGTGTGAACTAAAACCAACGTAAAACAGTGAAAAAGTCATGTATTGCAGTATTTATCAGAAACTCTCTCTTTTTAGTCGTGTGCAAAGACATGAAGTAAGAATAATAAAGGTTAACAGGAAAATGTGCTAACTGTAGCTCTCAAACAGACACCAAGTCAACTTTTTACATTTTCTTTGCCCCCCACATTTGATCCTTTGTCTTCCACTAGCCACCCCCTGTTTCAAATCCAACAACTTGTATACAGAGGGATGAGGAGGGGGGGTGGGGTTGCCCGTCCCATGGAGCGCAGCCTTGTTCCAGAGCGCCCAGGACGACCATATCTGTCATGGCGCATTCCACTGTGGGACCGTGAGTGGAGTGCCGTGGTGTGCCGGAGCTGCAAGTGTGGAGAGCTCAAAGGCCTGCTGAAATGCTGTAATGTAATTATGTGGACAGTCTCTCAGATCCATTAGCTTGAAATGGTGCTACAGCCCCACGCCCCCTCCTCATTCAGTCAGTGGGCAACCACGTCTTTTCTAAGGGGTGGGGTGTTAGCAGGGGGGCTTCTGAAGTCATCTGAAAAGACCTCCTCTGTCCTCATTGTGCTCATTGTCTTTGTAAGCCTGTTATTAGTGAGGGGAATCAAGTTACGGCCCTCTGCTGACAACAACTTCAGAGATTTTGCACGCTCAAAAAATGATACCTTGCCCTCGTAGATGTGAAGCAATAACTTTTAGTTTAGTGATCTCTTCCGATTCTTAATGAATTATTTAGGGACTTTAACAATAATCAGCACATGACTGTGAATTCACATCAGTATTATTAGTGCATTATTTTATAATCTAAATGATCCTGAACAAAACAAACACTTTTCTTACAAAGCACAAAGGTTGGCTATGTTTTCTTCCGTAGAAACAGTGAACCGGGCATCGTAATTTAATCTCTTGCTAAAATCCACTGAGTACAACTGTCACGTCTGGAGCTATGTAAACAATCAGATCGTATTTATATCACTTAAAAACCATTTAACAAGTTAGCTGTGAAACTGCTGCTCAAGTACGAGCGTCAGGATAAAAGTGGAGATTGCATTAGCTTTGTAGTTTACAAAACATCCCTCGAACATTTATTCGGGAATCAAATTAAAGGTTCCAGCGATTTCCAAAATTTGATTTGGCGCTTTGTGTTTACCTAATCTCTGGCATTCACACAGACACCGGTGGAAATGTCCAAATGCGTCACTGCACAACTTTAAAGGCCTTTCCCATGTATTCCAGCCTAGTGACCCATTCTAAATAACCTATATCATTGGGGAACTGCTGTTTATAAAAGAGTCCATTGGGCCCTCCGCTGAAAGGTTTTTTTTTGGGGTGGAAGCCTGGATGAAAAGTGCAAAGAGGAGGATAAAGAAAAAGTATAGGAGATGTCAGGACGCCTTTGGAAGGAAAACAAACTGCGGAGACCAATGTGAGTTGACTTAATCTGATTAGACTAACCTCATCAACAGCCCACTTAAAAGGGAGAAGAAAGCCTTGAATTGGGGCGAGAGGCAAGAGAAAAGGGTCTCTCTCTCTCTGTTCAGAAAGCCACAGAGGCTCAGTGAATACACCACATTGTACTGGACATGCTGGTCTGC
This sequence comes from Diplotaxodon limnothrissa, assembly GCF_057381915.1. Classification (NCBI taxonomy): domain Eukaryota; kingdom Metazoa; phylum Chordata; class Actinopteri; order Cichliformes; family Cichlidae; genus Diplotaxodon; species Diplotaxodon limnothrissa. The sequence continues at coordinate 6,066,705 of NC_140615.1, read as the reverse complement.
AGATGGCAAAATGACAACAAGCCGCTTGAAAAGTGAGGCAAATATAATTGATCTCGGGGCTTTTTTTCTCCTTTCTGCAGGTATGAAAACAGCTAAGGGAGTAATGAGATTAAGGAAGAATAAAATGAAAATACCACTTTTCCCTCACATTTGTGGTGCAAACATGCAGCCTTGAAGCCTTTGACTAAATGCACCCATGCCTGAAATGCCATGAGAAATATTTCCAGATTCATATTAATTTATTCAAATACTGACTTCTTATAAGGCACCCTGCGGTCGTGGTTATACATCAAACACAGAATAGCTGAAGAGGGAAATAGCTGATTTAATACCAGCACAATTAGTTGGTGTTAAAGAAAAACATCTGGCCGCTCCCAGACTGGACAAATCCCCAGCAACAATACGCATGAAATATCTCAACTTGGCAAATCCCTAAACATTGCTTGGCAGTATCTGAGAGGACACAGGTCCATATTTTTGCACACCTTCCTTCTTTAATATTTGCTTTAATCACATTCCATAATAAACTATCCACCCAGTGTTTTCAGTACTCTGTAAATCCGCCTCCCCGAAGCGAGAGGTGAATGCAGCAGCTGCAGGTGTCCTTTCAGTTGCAAGCTTAGATCTGCTTTGGTCGGGATTCTGGCTTCACTTGTTTCAGAAACCTCACACCACTAACTAGCACCGCTGAAGTCCTGCTGTCATCTCAGATTTGGAAACCTTCAGAAGAGTTTGTCCTCACTTTTATCAGTCAGTGCTGGAAGAAGTATTCAGGTTAATATCGCACTAAATAAATAAAATGCTGCATTTTGAGTTTTAGTTCTGCTTTATGACTGAAGTGAAAGACTAAGTGTTATCATGCTGAATGACCCATATGAGTATTAAACTGTTATCATGAACTGAAGGCAATGAGACATTATTTAATTTGGTATACCTGTGCTTTTTTTCTTCCTTAAGAACGTCTTCTTGACAGCCACAGTTTCAGGTCTTTGCTGGACTTGCACCCTCTTTCTCAGGACATGAGTTTTGTTGTTACTGTTAATCTGCTGCAGACAGGTTTTCATGTCTGCCACTTCTTCTTTTAACCCTCCACTTGTTATCTCCTTAATGTCTTTTAAGAACATGCTGCACACGAAGGTCTTTGGCTCAAAGCGCTTTGGTAATCACCTTCTTGGTGCAAAAAATATTATTTTATGCCTGTCAAACTGTTTTATCTTTAGCATTTTTACATAGATACCTAAAGATAGAATTCAAAGTTTGCTCTTTGCTAAGTTATCTGTAATGTGCAGACACAAAACTGTTTCATCTCTTGAGTTAGGTGACTTTTAATGTTTGAATAATTCATAGGTCAGTGTTAAGAGGCTTAACAAACAAAGAAGATTCCTCGGAAAATGGTCAGGTGCAAAGACTCGACAGAAAATGAGTGGAAAAAGCAGCCAGCATCCAAAGAAACTTTAGAGGACCTTCAAAAAGCCTGGAGAACTGTTGCTCAAGACCACTTTAAAAATTACACAAAATATAAAGAAATGGAGGGTGGCTTGAACATTTTGCTCATTACTTTCTGTTCACAATTTGTGAATATACTAATTAGAATATTTATACTCTTAATCTTTAACAGTTAGCTACATTAAAGAAGACTACAGCAGAAAGTATACTTCCCTCTTAGCTTTAGAGATCTATAAAGTCCCTCAAATGTGCTCTTGTGGACAAACTCAAATGGCAAAGATTTCTAACCATCTATGATGACTGCCATGATTTCTGTGATATAGTCAGTTCCCTCTAAACTGCGCGCGTGCGCAATTGCGCACTGCTGGCACGGTCTCTGCGCACAGAAAATCTGCGTTGGTCACAAAAAAAAAATCTAACCTGAATTGAAATTAAAATTAAAACTTTAACAATTCTGTTTTGCAGTGTTAGTCAGTGAGTGACTGGCTGTATGGGATTAGAACGATGCCGCCTTATCCCATAGTCCAGCCAATAACGCGATTCACATTCGTATATATGAAGCTAATCCACGTCGTTGACAGGCTATGACAGCGTCCTTGTGACACCGGTGTTTTAGCTAGCAAAGCCTGATGTGGAGTGAAGCCACGTTAATGACAACGCATACAACCATTGGAGATGTGAGCAGGACAGACGGAACAATTGACGGGAAACTGTGGACTTTATACCAATTTTTAAATTGTGTTGATGGGCCACGTAAAACCGGAGTTATGATAAAAAAAAAATATCTGCAATGTTTGGTTCCCTTCCTGAATACTATCGTTGTTTATATTTACTGCGGGAAGAAACGGTAAAAACGGCTTTTTATAAGGAAAACCTTGAAAGCGCTCTCTGCCTGTGAGCAAAAACAAAACCAAACCCCTCCCCCTACCCTTTCCTATTGGTGGAAAAATGTACCATGTCGACCAATCAAAAAATGATATTGCAACATGGCATTTAGTTGTTTAGGAAGGGGGAAGTTTGACGGCGGTGTTTTGAGATGTGAGAGATTGTCGACGTTTAGCGCAAATCTTGTGTAGTTAGTGTGTAGTGTAGTCAAAAGTTTTGTTGTGTGTGTCAGAACAATGAGGCGACTGCTGAATGTTACAGGTGTTACAGCAGTGATACATCTCCTGTTGTCAGGCCTGCAGGTATCAGGCTGTTGTTCTCCTTTATCTCATAGTGGACAGAAATTATTTTTTGGAGTGGCACAAATAATTTGTGTGGCATCAAATTTGATGCAGAACAGCTGATTGTTCTGTAAATAGTTTGAAATGTTTATTTAATAAAAACGGCTTGGCTGCATTTTTAGGTAAACAGCTGCAAAAAACTTTGTTGTTTGCATAACTCAGTTACTTTTTTGAAGAAGTAACTATATAATTAATTGCCCAACATTGGTCATTATTTACTGTATTTTGCAGACAGAGAGTTACAGGACTCTCTCCCAGACCACAGACTCATAATACAAGTCAGAGCTTTATAAAAAAAAAGAGAGAGAGAGAAGAAAAGAAAGAAAGTTGTGTTTTCAATATTGGAGTTCAAGTTATTTTTTACTTCCAATAGTGTTAACATACTACACAGGTCATGAACAAGATTTTTTTTTAAATTTTCATTGTAGGTGGGCTAAAGCAGTTAATTAAAAGTAGTCTAACATAAATGTAATTGCTGTAATTTGATTATTTTAATAAACCATGTAACTTGGATGGATTCAATGCTGGCGTGACCACAGTGCACATGTCTGCTGTTGCTCACAGTGGCCCAAGGGACCGCTCAGGGAGTTTGTGTATTCGCTCAGACACGTGAAAAATTAGAGGGAACATTGGTCATAAACCAAAGTAATGATTCCACATGTTTAGTTGTTGCTTTTCTGCTCCAAATCGGTCACTGCATCTGAAACAAAACACAGCCACCCAAAAAGCCATTGTAGCTGCTCAGTGTTGGGGAGTCACTGCGGTAAACACATCTACCAGCACTTGATTGGGAAGTGTGTATAAAGGGATTGCCAGGCCGACAGCAGCTAATACAGATATAATTGACTCTCCTTCTGCATTCTGCACATGGATTTGGAGAAGTGCACAGACCTATTGTACAACAACAAATTAAGCAGGCAGTGGTCAAAAGGAGCTGCTGAGCATTCAGCAAGACTGGACAACAGACTACTGAACTCTGCTAAATCTGCAAACACAGCTTCTCCCTCCTTCTGGGCCCTTTCATCTCCCCCGACATCTCCTCTTGCAGACCGCCGCCTCATAAAGCTAAGTCAAAAAGCAAGTACTCTCTCGTCTGGCGAATGTTGATCATTTACTAAAGGCTGCCGTTTCTCTTCTCTGCATTCCTCAGGCCGGCGATGTCGGCATGAGCTTTTAACGATGCTCTTGTGATGAAGTCACTCGAAAAGTTTCTTTGAGTTGAAGGGGAATTTTTGTTCTCTTTGTTGTCTGGGTCCAGATCTTTGAAATGCAGGAATGAAGAGAGAGAATTATTGATGGATCAAAATTATGAGGCCTTTTCTGACTCCAGATCAGGTTCAACAGGTGCTATTTCACCTGTACAGAATTATTACAGCAAAATCCCATTAACTCCTCTGCTGCAGGGAGTAGTCAAAGTAATCCCTGTGGAGCTGAGCAGAATTAGATCTGCTTCATTTGGGCCGATCCGAAAGCAAATAAAGCCAACGTGAACCCAAGCACACACAGCTGGCCCTTGAGACTCAGTATCCTGGGCAAACAAATGTCCAGCATGCCTCAGCACAGCTCACCCATGGGTGAGGGGGCCATGAAACCCTGAACAATGGCTGATACACTGAACTGATGCGCGGCTTAGCACAGTTTTATTACATTTGGCCTGTTTCAATACGATGCCGGCCAAAAGAGGACCCCAGACTTTGTCGTCAGTTTTAAGATTACTATGACATCTTCGCCTCCTTAGAGCTGGTAATGCTCCTTTTGTTGCAGTGCGCCCACTGGCTTAACATGGAAATCTGGTGGTTTGAGTTTTAATTTGTGTCCCGGCTGCAGATCCATGTGGGGTAACCAAAAACTGTTGCTTTGTCTGTGTGGGGTTTGGATTTGATCAGTTTCAAATCTTACTTGTTATTATGTAAAAAGAAAAAAATTAAATGCTTTTAGCATATATAAAGTTAACATATTCATTTATCGAAGGATGACTTGCACATGCTCTGTGTAAGTCTCAAATATTTACTGATAACTTATGTTGATTTTATTTCCTGAGATTTAAACACTTATCTTACTTATATATTTTTTTAATCATATGAAGGTCCAAGGCTGTAAAAACCTTTGTTTTACACTATGTGGATGTCTGCTTAGTCCATTTCAAATAAATAATGTTTGCAATGAGAGAAACACTCCAACTAAAGTTGTTTTATTTCTCCTTTACTGTGTAACACCCTATTCTCCTCTATTACTGGCAACAAGAACAAGTAGAGAAACAAACTTGAACATGAATTAAATGTAAATATTTTAGATGTCTCAATATGAATGTGTGTATATCTTATATTAATACTATAAATATATTTTCTAGGCATAAGTAATATGTTTCCTTTAATCTATTACTCTCTTTATTTATTTAAAATAAATTAAGTGACTAATAGCCTTATATTTGGTGCAAGTTTAAACAGAGCTGTGCCACCTTGTGGTCATCTCAAGACTGTGATCCTTGCCTTACTGCATAAACTTGTTCTCATACAGTTTACATTTAAAAACACACACATATCAGAAACTCTTTTTTCTGAGGACTCTTAGGAAAAGGAAATCCAATTAAAAAAGGACGTCACTGCAGAGCACGGCCACGTGGAAACTACAGTGGGTGCATTTCATGTAAGGGACGCACTAGAACTACAATCATGTAAAAACCGATGCTTACACTACACTGTAAATATAGTTAAGCCTTTATGTCTCGATTCTTTACAAAGCCTAAACTTTGGTCTACTTTATTTTATTTTTCGAAGTAAATTAACTTTTAACTTTTACAAATCAATCGCTAGATGGCGCCCTTCTCCTGCACAAAGTCCAAGCAGCTTTAAGCGAAAGGACGTCCTTGTCCATACACAAATGTACACGAAAGGTGTTCGTGTGTTTTAATGGCCTCACAAACTGAATAGATCCGCACAGATTCCCAGGTTTTCTTATTCTGTGTCGACATAAACGTCTGGCTGGAGCGACTTTATTTTATTTTAAAAGAAATTGTGACTATCTGTGATTTGTCCACTACAAGTACGTATGTACTTTAAACTGAATATATGATTATTGGTGCAATTATTAGAGGCTCCACCGAAAGATCAGAGCTGCAAGCACGAGTATTTATTATTGCAGTTTAAATATTTTCCGAAACTACTCTATTCTATTTTGTTCTATTCGTGTTAAATATAACGTTTTCATATTGCCAATCCCTTCTTGGTCTGCAAGCTCTAATCTGCGAGTTCTGGCGCGTGCTCCGTGAAGACGGGAAGACACCGTGCGCGGATGGCACGCGGACAGATGTGCCACCCCCCTCCTTCTCTTCCTCCACCACCGCCACCTCTTTGAGCTGGCTCCCGCGCCGGCATGATTGACGTGAAGCTGTTCAGACAGCCAATCAGAGAGCCCTCCGCGTTATTTGCATAAAGTGACCGCACGCCATTGGCTTGGTGCGTGCTGCTGCAAACCGCTTCGCGTGTCGTTACAGACGTCTTCTCCTCCTCGGAGGCAGAGAGGAGTTTTAAAATAAGAGTGTAAATTTGTTCTGAAGTTTAAAATGTGTGTGTCGGGGGTAGAAAAAAGTATTCTGCTCTGCATTTACTGGGGATACAGTCACCACCAAGCAGACTATATTCCTCTAAAACAGGCATGAATTAATTCACGGCATCAAAACAATGTAGCGTCAAATATTTTAATAACCCGTACTGATTGTTATCGCTGCCGGGGGAAAACACGTCAAAGGAAGGTCTGCCCAGTAAAGTTTTGTGTATAGACTCTCCATTCATATCGCTCACACAAACACACATAAGCACACACTTAGCTACACACAAGCACTACAACATTTTTTGACGGAGTAAAGTTGGAAGCAAATACCCCCACCTCCTCCCTCCCTGCCTCCCTTATCACTTCACAGGCCGGCCGGGCCGCTGCCGCTAGCCCCGCTTTGTTGTTTGTCTCTGCAGGGCTGATTGAGCAGCGCGTGACTGACGGCCCGCGGGGGTGTTGTCCAATCAGCGGTCTGCCCCGCGCCCAATGGGTGAGTCCTCTCTGCTATTGGCTGAAAGCGAGTGTGGGAAAGAATGCAGAGAGGGTTTCACACGAACTGGGAGCACGCGAGCCGGGTATAAGTAGCGCTGCGGCGTGTGTCAGCGACAGAAGTGGAAAGTGGCTTTGAGCGGCGCACCGCACGCACCGTACTCACAAGACAGTTCAGTGATAACAAGCGGCACAAGGCAGACTCGTCCGTGGGACTCGGTTGTCAGGCATATATCTTATTTTATATTCTGCAGTGGCCCCGAGTGATTTTTTTTCTCTCTCCTTTTATACTTGAGCTCGCAGTAAGGATTTACTTTTTCACGCCTTTTTGTTTTACCTGGTTTAATCAACAATGCCAGCTGACACTATGGAAAAGCAGACGGCATCCCCTATTGCCGGCGCACCTGCAAACGGATCGCACACACCGGACAAGCCAAAAAACGCCAGCGAGCACAGAAAAGTAAGTAATTTAATGTTTTAAAAGAACGGAGGGGATTCTCCTCAAGTGAGGAATATTTGTACAAGTTTGTCCTTTAGTTACGAGATGTTAGAGATATGACATCACCGTGCAGTCGTGCAAATCCGTATATGCGATTAGTAAATAAAATATTTACTTAAGAATTTCTTTTTTTTATTTGCAGTCTTCAAAGCCCATCATGGAAAAACGCAGGAGAGCCAGAATTAACGAAAGCCTGGGTCAGCTCAAGACGCTCATCCTGGACGCGCTTAAAAAAGATGTAAGTTCAAAATTATCCTAGAAACTTTTTTGTAATGAAATATTTGTATTATTCTTATTCGTAGATAATGAGTTGGTTTTAAATATTCCTATTCCTTTCCACAGAGCTCCAGACACTCCAAGCTGGAAAAAGCAGACATCCTGGAGATGACAGTGAAGCACTTGAGGAACCTGCAGCGCGTACAGATGAGCGGTAAGTTGATATAATAACAAAAGTGGGTCGTAAAGTCACGACTTTTGGAAAGAGTCTCAAAGCTGCTTATAAGTTACTAATATCGCGTCCTCCCTCTTCCGACCAGCAGCGCTCTCAGCTGACGCCACGGTCCTGAGCAAATACAGAGCCGGATTCAACGAATGCATGAACGAGGTCACCCGCTTTCTCTCCACCTCAGAGGGGGTGAATTCTGAGGTGAGGTCGAGGCTCCTCAACCATCTATCCAACTGCTTGAGCCAGATGATGTCTATGAACTACCAGCAGCAGTCCCCGTCTCAGCAGGCACACCTGGCCCAGCCCCTGCATGTGCAGCTTCCATCCACTCTGCCCATCAGCGGGGCCGCAATGGGCCCCAAGCTCAGTCCCGCTGAGGCCGTGTCCCCCAAGGTCTTTGGTGGGTTCCAGCTGGTGCCCGCAACAGATGGACAGTTTGCTTTTTTGATCCCCAACCCGGCCTTTACCTCCACCACGGCCCCTGTCATCCCCCTTTACGCAAACGCAGGAGTGCCTGTTGCGGTTAACGCCAGCCCGGTGCACGGCAGCTCAGCACCCACTGCAGCATCTCCTGTTCATGGCATGACGTCCTTCTCCGGAGGGTCCCAGGCGGTCAGCCCAGTGGGGGTCAGCACCGGCTCCGAGAGCAGCGAGCCTGTGTGGCGGCCGTGGTAGCTTAAAGGGACCAGAGACTGCACTTCAATCCAGTTCGCATTACTTTTTCAATTTAGACTTTTAAGTGACTGCACACAACGTTACGGGGGTTGAACCTGTGACTTTTCCGCTATGGGATGGTAACTCTAACCACTTAATACCCCCTCCCACTAGTTCATGTTGTTTCGTTTTATGGAACAGGTGCTGCCTCTAATGGCGCATGTTTTTATAAGTATATCTATATATATAATTTATTGTTGATTCCAACATTTGGATGTCCGTGGTAAACATGCAGATGGAAGATTTATAGGATTTTCTTTCTTTCTTTGTTTTTTTGTTATGATGAAGTACTTTTTATGAAAAGGTTTAGTTTTGTATAGAGGTGTCATTGATTGTTATACCAAAGCTGTGTTTTATATTCTTTGTTGTTTTGTGTTTGAGAAGAAGTTGGGTGTTCACCCACTGTTTTAATAAATGAGGTTTCAGAAATTATGTCTCGTCTTCAGCCTGCTTCTATCACGTCATTAATTAATTTTATGAAGTATCCGTATGCGCCTCTATTATGTCACACGCCATGCGTAAAACTTCTATTTAACGCGTAAAAGTCATATCGAGGATCAAACTGTGGTTAGAGTTAAGGATAAATCAGGGGGTAAACAATATATTTTAATATTCATGTTCACAGTGTAAACCCCTGCATCAGTTAAGCTACCACAGGTTGAAAGTGGCCACCTTGTCACCAGTTTGGCGGGAGCTCCTTACATCTGGCCCACTAAAGAATGGTCCCGGGGACAATAAGGGTGTATTTTTCTGCTGCTACAAAGGTAATTAAAAGTTTGAAAAGGGTCTCATCCTGTATGCAGCGGGAGCTTTAAAAAGTCTCAAACCCTATTCAAGAGCCTGGGAAATGCGCTCAGGGGTTAATGTCACTAACAGATTGCTTCAGTGAAAGGAGAATATGGAAGGATCCTCGCTTTCTTTTGTGGATCAATTGTTCGATTCCACTCCAAGCGGAATGGAGGGAACTTGGTTAGACTTCGCTTTCAGGGCAGGGGACCTTGGCGGAAGTCGTGGAACTGGAAGACAAATAAAACTGCAGGTTGTGGAATATTGTAACCTGATTACGATCCCCCATCCCACGCGCTGACACACAATCATTTAAACTGCCTTGTTTTTATTTCCAGTCTGCGGCCTACATCTGCTTAGGTGACTTTTCCGCACAGCGCCCTGCGAAGATTCTGCGTAACAGTGGTCTCCCTTTCCTTTTCCCACTTTCTGTTTACTCCTGGGTGAAAACATATCTTCCTCCAGTTAGTGGGGTCCGGAACTGAGGGCAGTGTTTCTGTGTCGACCGGCATGGTGCAAGCCGTGTGTCAGCCACTTGCAGTCAGCGGGCCCCTGTACTTGGGATTAGGTTACAGCCCGGTCAAAACCCCTCAACATTTAATACTCCACCGGCGCGCCTTAGCTGTGCATGACTGGCACAGGGCAAAAGTAAGACGGGTTTAAAGTGTTTTATCTGCCCTGGCCGCCAACACATGCAAAATAAACATTTGTAGTGCTTCATTCATTTAAGACGCGTGCGCAAATATAGAAAAATATCTATGTTCGTAAAGTTTTACGCGTAATGGGTTATTTAAGCTTTTAGGGCTCATACCTTCCAACCAAAAGCAGCTGTTTTAGGCTCCGAGACTAAAAACATGTGAAGAAATAGAAATAAAGTGATGTTGTTTATAGAATCTCTTCACAGTTCCGTGGCACTGCCTACGTGACCTCTAACGGGTGTTTTTCAGTGATACCTTGTAGTCACAACTCCTGGTTTTAATCTCCCCTTTACAGTTGGACTGCTTTGTCGATTCGTGTACTTGCGTTCTCACTTTCACCCCCCCCCCCCCCCCCCCCTGAAGTGGCAGTGCCCTGCAGATGACACCGGCAGTACATGGCATACTGAAACCCCACTGCCTGTGATCCTCAAGCAGCTTCTTTCTGCGAGGAGGCATACTGAAACACCAGTTGGCAGCATGTGTGGGTTCTGCGGTTGTTCCTACTGCCTTCGTGTCTGTTCATAGTTCATAGTTCAGAGATGCCTTTGTGTAGCTGAGGTCGTGAGAACCGAGCGAACTAGTCTGCCTGCGGCCGGGCACAGCGCCAGTCAGTAAATCCCCGCTGGCAGGCCGGGTCGTGCAGCCGCTCTGCGGAGGTGAGGAGGCGAACATACACACACGCGTGGCCGCCAAGAAGGGCGCCTGGTCCGGTGTAAACATGAGGGATTAAAGGGAGGGAACTCGGATCCAGCTGTTAGGCTACATACTCCCAAGAGAAGTTAACTGAGTCCGTCATATTTTCATGGCAACCTTTTTTAAACTGTTTGCAAATCAGGTTAAAGCTGCCTCTGTGGACAGGCTGGGAGTTAGGAAGGAAGATAAAGAAATCCTATATTCACTGTTTGCTTTGAATTACCCAACAGCAGCTGCTTTAAGGTAAACACAATAGGCTTATAGAGACGGTGGCAAAATGTAAATGTTTCTTAAAACAACAACAACAACAAAAATATGAACAGCTGACGCAGAGGTGTCCACAGAAAGAGGTAGCCCACCTATGGTTATTAGTCTGCATCCAGATATGAACTGCTTAAACGTGCGTACATGGTTTATTGCCTAACAAATGTACAAGTCCCATGCTGTTGAGTTTGGATCATCGTCTGTGTACAAAACGAAACAGGAGGGAATCCGTCGAGAAAAGGATTCCTACAGAGGGCTGGATGTCCCTCGGGGACCTGAGCAATCAAGTCCCTAGGGAGAAGTCACTATTGAAGAGGGGGTAGGGGGTCATCAGAGGAGCCCACAAATTATCATTCTCATTAGCGACTGAATGGCGGATAACATGCGCACAAGTTGGCGCCAAATTTTTTTATCAGCACCTTTCCCTCCAAATCCAATTGTTTGTGTTGCTTAGGCAGAGCTCGGTGCTTTTTGTATGCAATTGCAGCCTTAGCCTCCATACAGGGATGCAGCACTCAGCTTACCTTAAATTCTTCTCTCCGCACATACTTTAAAATAATAGAGAGCTAGGAAAGCTCTCAGAAAATAGATAGATAGATAGATAGATAGATAGATAGATAGATAGATAGATAGATAGATAGATAGATAGATAGATAGATAGATAGATAGATAGATAGATAGATAGATAGATAGATAGAGGACAGTCTATATTTGCTCCTTCAGCTGAAGACACTGCTGCAAGGAGGACATAGGGAAATGTTCTGCATGCTTTGGTCACAGGTTTTGAAAGGAGGGGCTGTATCAGGCATGAACTGTGTGTATGTGTAAGTGTATGTTTGTCTGTGTCTGTGCATGTGTGTGTGCGGACACTCCTCTTTGCACCTGTTTTCTTGAGAATCACAGAGGGTTGTACAGGGAGAGGAGAACGACAGATTTAGAGGGGTGGGGATGTTGAAAAAAGACACTGAAACTGTGAAAGTACAAAATGGACACACTTGCAGGTGTTTTTATTTCAGTGCAGATGATGCATGAAGCAGCTCCGAGTTAAGCTGATAGAATGCGTGTGTTTTAAAGTTTGACCTCAAATTTAATTACTTAGTACTTTATCAAGTGTTCAGTCTTTTAAGTTTTGTCCATACTTGCCTACCTCCTCCCCCCTGCCTGGTCTTTTTTGGCTCCCTCAAGCTTCCATCCTGTCCATGTATTTATAGTAAGGGAGCACTTATCCCTGGGACTGGGTGTGAGGTGTTGGGTGCGAGCAGACAGAGAAGGTGAGGCAGGGTGTGCAGACGCAACAGGACATGTCCAGCCTGATCAAATATCACAGGGTCTGGGTGCCGCGTGGGCTCCGTTGATCCTCACCGCTTGTCTACAGAACGTATTTCTGAAGCCAGGTTTGGCTTTTCAGCAGCTTCTTCAGTTTCACAGCATGAGGCCTTTGGCTTACAGCCTTTGCCACTGGTGCAAATTCCACAAGAGAAAGTCCTCTTGACAGGGTTAGAGGTCACCCTGCAGACTCCTAGGTGAAGAAGCCCCGTCTTCAAAAGTGGACAAATTTTATTTATGTTTTTTGTTGTTGTTGTTTTGTTTGTTTTTTTAAATCTGCTGAGGCGGGGTAATCCTTGTCTTTGCTCTACAGCTTTGACAGCTGTTGCTCTATTTTTGCTCTGGTTCAGAAACACTAATCTCAGAGATGATCAACTAATGTATGAGATATTAAAATGAAACAGTTTGAAGATGCAATCATGTTAAGGAGCTCCAGAGCAGCTCCCATCAAGAGCTTGTTTTCTTGACTAACACCGAGTCTAATGATGTGTGGTAACTAAATTATATGGTCCCACCTCAGTTTAACTCAGCTTAATTTAAAGATAAAGAAATATGAACGCTCAATTGTCCAAGTTAAACATGACAATTAGAATTTTAATTGACTCAATTGTCTATTTAATAATATTTAATATATTTTAATTTCTTTTCTTTTTTTTAGACAACAAAACCTTTTTTTTTTGTAATGAAAACCGAAATATTATGTTGCAGTCTATTTATGATGATGCAGATGAATGTTTCATGATGGAGACCTTGCAAGATAGGTTGTGTATTTTGTGTTTACATCTGTGGTTAATTTTATTGATGAATTCTATTCTATACTATTCTATTTCTATACAATTTTATTAAGAATCAATAGAAGATTATAACTCAATATCGCCACCTAGTGTTTGAAACCTGGATAGAAGTGTGTGTGTGTGTGTGTGTGTGTGGGGGGGGGGGGGGTCCAGACATTGCTCAGTTGTGGGGACTGAAATCTGGTTGCACTGTCACATAATGTGAAGCTTCTTCTCATGTGTAGAATAAAAGCATGTCATTGCATTTTGGGGTGAAGAAATGCTTTAGGGTTAGGCTAAGGTTAGGATTAGGCAAGTTGTAGTTCTGGTTACGGTTAGATTAAGTCTCTAGGAAACAAATGCAAACTAACTAAATGTCCTCTCAAGTCAGTGATGCACAGCTGTGTGTGACTCACCTAGTGGCTCACTGCATGCCCCGACTTGTACCCAGTTTAACACCTGAGAAGAGCCTGCACAGGTCTGACCCATATGTCTGTAGAGGATACCTCTGTCTGCCGCTGTTGTTTGTGTGGGAGCACAATTTGTCCTCTTCCTTTCCTTGTGTGTGTGTGTGTGTGTGTGTGTGTGTGTGTGTGTGTGTGTGTGTGTGTGTGTGTATGTGTGTGTGTGTGTGTGTGTGTGTGTGTGTGGTAGTGGGCGACAGTGGTGTTTAAGCATATGCATTTGCTTTGTGGGGTTGGATGACTGTGAGAAACAGCCTTTGACCTATTTCACTCGAGGCTCGTGCAAGATAAATGCAACACATATATGTTTACAGACACTGTTGGTCACTGATGTTGGTCAGCGGTGCCAACTACTTGTAAGAGACAAGACGCACTGATGTTATTAGTTTGCACTCCTCTGTGAGTATTTTATTACTCTCTCACTGGTCAGTCTTTTTCACAAAGTGACAGGATTTACTGATCACGCGCTAAGATATATTTATCTTTTTGCCACGGCCTTTTTAGTTGTGCACCTTCCTAAAACATAAATGTGTCCTTTTAGGTTCTAATTGATCTGACTGTATTGCCATAATATTGAGAAAATAAATGAGAATTTAAAGAAAAACTGTGTTTATCCTTAACTTGAGAGCGTTGACATCTTCTTTCAAGGGGCTCACTTTTTCCAAATTTCCATCCCTGTTAATAAAAAACCTTGGAAACTGCACATGTTTTGTGTCAGTGGGATTTTTTTTTTAGCAATTTCATTATTTAAAAAAAAGATTTTTATACTTCGGGATTAAAACTTGAAAGTTTATTTTTACTGTTTAGCTCTCCAAGTTACTCAGTGTCTCTTTATGTTACTGAAAATGCAAGGTTAGCATCCTACAACATATTTTCCTACTGGAGAATTACCAGAAGATCAAGGAAACTCTCACTTCCTGGTTTATATTTAGCAAGTGGAATACAAGCATGCTTGACAAAAGGATATTCTACTCTGGGATGTGTTGAAAAGTTTCCTTTCCTGACCGGCTATCCCACTGTGCCGAGACCTGCGGTCTTCTCTAGAGCCTGGTTAAGCTAGGTGGTGACAGCCACACTGTTGCAAGAGTATTATCACTTTAGCACTGTAGAGAGGGAGAAGGGCAGGCATTGTCCCCTAAACAGGATGTCCTGGTGTCTGGTCCCATCTCATGTGGGCTATCCTTTGTGTTCGTGTGCGTCTGTGTCTGTGGATATTGGGCTAAATCCTTAAAGCAGATGTCACCAGGTTTTAAAAAGTTTATCTTACTTTTTAAAATTCACTTTGATCTTTTATTGTGCCAGTACGTCCACTTGCTCCTCCCAACCCCACCTTTCTTTTCAGTTAAGTTTTATCTCATAGATTTTAATGAAAATGTCTAGCAGACACTAATATTGCAGTGTAGCTCTTAAGTGTATAGTTTTTTTGTGTCTTTGTGTCTTTCTGCCACATGTGGTATGGGGTTAGAGTTACAAGATGAGCCCATAGTCTTTTTCTTCTTCTTCTTCTTCTTCTTTCCTCTCCTCCTCTTTTCATGCCCTGGGAAGGTAAACACTCATCCTCCTTGCTCTTGTTGTTCTTATGGTAACTGTTGAACAGTGTGTGCTCCACTCGTGGTTTTATTGCCCGGATTGTCATGCAAGAGGCAGGGAAGACAAGTGTCAATAAGTGGATGGGCTCACTGCAAACAAATGCACTAAAAGAATGGCAAAGAGAGCAGAGAATACAGCTGGGCACACACACACACACACACACACACACACACACACACACACACACACACACACACACACACGCACACGCAGAATCATGGTTCTTTCACGTCACAGATTTCAAAATCAAAAAACCCAAAGAAGACAAAAATCATTAAAGAGACGTGATAACTGCAACTGAGGCAGTTTTAATTACCATAAAAAAAATCTTTATAATGAATCTTTATAATGCACAAAAGGGTTCTGGGGGACGTAATGCAAATATAAAATGGAGATGTTCGAAAAACAACCAGCTTAAGACTTCAAGGTGTTCTGCAACCTGTCAGGTTCCTTTTTAATCATTTAAGGGAGTAAATCATTCTGAGCGTTCTGGCTCTGGGTACATAAGCAAACTTACAGCTCATCAATTTTGAGTAATTTTTGTTTTTTAAAAAGTATATATCAGTTTTTTTATATATAAACAGTGGACAAAGTATTCATGGTAGGAGAACAATAAAATCATGTCAATTGACTATTTTAAAACAGTAAGTTTTAATCATTTAACTGTGTGTTAAACACAGTTTAATTGAACAAAGCACTGTACAAAGTATGCATGCCCATATAAACACACTTTAAAAGTAAAAAGTGGACACACAGAATACAGAATTACGCCACCCTAACATAACACAACAGCAGGGCACACAGAGAGTTTGAAATCAGGTTAAAGGGGGGGGGGGGGGAAAAAGTGACTGATATAGATGGAAATTTTAAACCACCTAATCTTTCATCACTTTGAAACTCCCCTGCAGACATCAGTTACCCCACTGTCATGCTCTTATCTCTGCTGATATAGCAAACAGCTTTTTAGTGGTACTTAACAACGGACTGACAGAAGGTAAACAGTGCCTTTGCAGCCGTCTTGTGTCTTTCTGTCTGCTGATGGTGATTGCTCTTAGATGGATCACCCGTCCAGTCTGACCACTCATCTCTAGCCCCGTCCTCCTCTCCAGAGCTGAAGAGACTGCGCCTCATGATGAATACACCCGTGATAAGATTACCACAGGGCAAGCACACGCACACACACACGAGGCACTGTTTAGCATGTTATTCTTAGTCATAGCCATTCATGAAGGAGTCCCTCCCTCCGTGAACGTCTGGCCATGCATCTCCCCCTCCTTTCATGCCTCCCTGCCTTCTTCTTTACTTGGGATGTTTACTTGAGACTTAGGTTTTGCCATTTTAGTCATCTGTTTTTCCACATGCACCTATATGAGTGTAGACCGTGATACAGGCAGCAGAATCTTGGTGAATTTCTTCAGCTAGTGTTTGTATGTATGCAGCTGTCCTCATTTACACGAGTAACAAAGCAAGTAACTTTAATAATTAAGTTCAAAATTACTGCACAGGACAAGAAGCAGCTAAAAACAGCAAAGCAGCAACTTCTTGCATCACCTCAGGGCTCTGCTGCGAAGGCTTTGTCACCTCTAGTTTTAAAGCCTTGCTCTTTGAACCGATAAAAATCCTGCACTCAAGGGTGTCGGGCTGCGTGCAGGCACGCATGTGACCAAGAGGTCAAGAGGTTGCTCAGTGAACAGGTCTGCAGGTCTCCAGGCCACTGCAAAGCTAACACAAAGAGACAGACAAGCATCCATTACATTGCATTTGCACCTATATGGCCAATTTACAATCAGCCAACCGCACATGCCTCTGGAGAGAAGAAAGACATGCAGACATATGGAGAACAGACATACTCCACACAGACAGGTAGCGCCTGTCCAGCAGGTTCAAACCAAGGACCTTCTGCCTTTTATCATTAAAATAGCCTCAGTAGGTATAAAGGGAATAGAGTATATGAAATATATATCTATTTTTGTGCTGATAAAGTTGTAATGAAGTTGTAAGTTGTAAAGTTCATAACTTATAGATGCATTCACTTCATAAACAAGTGTGCTGAATCAGTATATAAGACGGCTTTACATAGGAAAGTTTGCTGTTTCATTTTTTATATAAAATGCAACTTGCGTTTCATTTTATTGTTAATGAAACTGCAATTACAAGGCACGGTGGAGCAGCAATTAGTACTGCTGCCTCACAGCAAGAAGGTCCTGGGCTCCGGGATCATTCTCCCATGTTCTCCAGCTTATCCCATCTAAGGTTTCCCTACCTTAAGAACAGCTTCTTGACAGCCAAACTATTTCTGACGAGGCTTCAGTAAAAGGTAGGTGGTCTGTTTCGGGTCTTTGCTGGATTTTGTTTTTGTTTTTTTTACCCTTTTTCTTAATGACATGACTTTCAGTTACTGTCCATTATTATCTTTTGGGATTTCTTACCCTGCCACTTCTTCTTTTTTCCTGCACTCATCCAATTTCCTCAAATGTTTTAAGGGCACACTGCACACCATGCTGAGATATGCCAATTTTCCAGCTAGTCCATCTTTGGGAATCATCTTGAAAAAATAAAAGTTTCAGTCGGTCATACTGTGTTATCATTGGTATTTTTTGTAAGTTCAACTAAAGCAATGAGAGCAAAGTATGTTTTGTATGGATTTTTTTTCATGTTTTTGTTCATTGACAGGTTGGTAGTGCCTCAAGTCACAATTTCAAATAGCTTCTTATTAGTTTTATGTTATAGTTGACTGAGTTATGGATCAGTATTAAGTTTAAAGGCAAAAAAAATCCAAAAACCCAACTGAGAATGAGTGAAAAAGCAGCCAATGTCCAAGAAAATCTTTGAGAAGATTGAAGAACTGCTGCTCAAGGCCACTTTAAAAGTTACAAGAAAACCTGGCTGTTTGGAAGGAAAACATAAAGAAAAGAGGGGCACCTTTTGCACAATACTGTAAGTAAATGAAAGTTAGGATCTCTGATGTTTGGGATATTAGTTTTGGCTTCAGCAAAAGATTGTATGTATTTTAGCAGTGTAGGCAGATGTAGAGGAAGACATACGTGAGAACAACAAATCAAATAAAAAAAAAACTGCATTTTATTTCATTTTTCATGAGCTAATTAATCTTTAAGGATATTCTGTTTATGTTGATAAACTTTATTAATAAATCCATCCTCACTCTTTGGGTTTCAGATATGTTTAGAGGTTCAGTGGTGATATTGCTGTGAAACACTACCTGTGGCAACAGTGAGACCAGTTTCACTTCCAGCTCATTGTTTATGACACTTGGTCACATTTGGCATCACATTTTCACTCACTGTGTACTCTCCCTTCTTCACTGTGGAGTTTTAATATTGTGAAGGAGAGCTTTAAACCCAAATCAGCATCTTCTCTATTTATATGGGTTTACAGATATTCTCTATATATTATTTATCTATTAAAATATTACTTGAATTCCTTATTAGCAAAGTGTCATATAAGAGCAAATTTCATCTTATGAAATTAGGACTCTCCTAAATACCCCTTTTTGCCAACAAGCTTCATTTTAGATAAATTTTTCTGTGAAGGTGTCTCATTTTGTTTTGGAAATGGTATAGCTCACAAGAAGTCACAAAGTTAGGAACATTGAGGTAGATTGAACTGCAGTGAATAATACAGCAAGTGAGAGGGATTTCAGGCACACAAATATTATTTTCTCATGTCCAGGTATGTGAAATTCACATGTTTTTTCTGGCTTGAGTTTAGGACCAGGTTCTAATTAAAGAGGAATTTTTCAGAGGTCTAAAATAAACTCACAATTTGGCAAAAACTTTGAAAAAATATCTTGCAAGACATGCAGGATGATATCATGCACATAAAAACGGGCCAGCCGTTTTCTAGTTCTTATTTCCTCTCCTTCTATCTTTTCAATCCCTAATTCCAGTTTTAATATTTTGTATTAACGCAACAAGCCTGGCAGGATTGGGAAAACAGGTCCCAGACAGGAGCTCGGGATCTTGAGCGTACTCTTTGGCTTGAGTTCTTGGGCTTCCTTCAAAGTCTAGACTGGCAATCCCCTCCAAGATTAAAGATATGAAATATGGAGCTAGTTAAAGAGATCCATGGATGAAAGCGTGAAATTGCACATCTGTGTTGGTAGTTAGTATTAATCAGTTTAGGCTTGAAACGTGATTTTGTGCACCACGTGCAAAATTCTCTTTATCCCTAATGTGACAAATGTTTCAGAGACATACTTCTGCAGCTGTGAGGAAAAAATAGGCCCTTTTTCATTTTGCAGGTTTGAGCGAACCAACCCTTTAAAGTGATGCTTGAAAAGACCGAATCAACCACATCAGATGAAGTGATTATTATTATGTTCTGTGGAATAAAAAGGCAGCCTGTTTCTGGTAACCCTAACCACGGCACAGTCTGGGAAGAGCCCAACGTGAGCATTAGCAGTAAAGTCTGTTTGTGTGTGTTTGTGAGTGTGCGCGTGTGTGTGTGTGTGTGTGACTGAGAGAGATGCCTGGCCACCTCCTGCTGTGTTACTCTGTGATGACTGACAGCACCAGCCTGGCTGTACAATGGCCGCTCTTTGCTCTCTGTCTCACTGTATAAACACAAAGTGGGATGGTTCCCTCATGCAGAACTCCTGTATTGATCACTTATGTGAGATCTCACAGCCGCACTCATTGTCCTCTTCCCCTTTCTCTCCTGCCGATCAATAGCTCTTTGTGTTGATTTTTACCCATTGACAAATCACTCTGTCCCATTGCCTTTGTTAAGCTGTCAGTCAAGCAGAAGGTGTTGCTGTATTTGATACTCACTCAGTGGGAAGAGAGCAATCAGCTCAAAATAAGACAAAGTGTCTGAACATGATGACTACAGCTTGTTTCTAATAATAAAAATGTGTATATATTTTGAAAAGAAACCCTAAAATCTATATTATAAAAAAATCTATATTATAGTAAGTTAGGTTTCTAAATGTCTTAAATTAAATTACATAAATTATAGTATGTTTTATGACAGTCCACGCCTTTCATGTCCTATCCTAAAATAACCAATTTCCTTCAAAAAAGGCTAACTGCAAAGTAACGGCTCATCTTATTACCGCCATCCTTTGAGTCAGACATGGCAGCATCCTCACGCTGTCAGGAAATAAAAGTATTGCGCATCATTAAACCTCTTTGTCTAAATGAGGGATCTCTGTTCCTGAGAATGCGACCTGAGCACCGCTGAACACCCAGACGATGCGGATGACGTAAGCCACAGATTCAGAGAAAGATCTAATCTAAAGCTTTCACCCACTCACAGCTGCACCCTGCTAAGCACCGTCGATTCACAGGGCATAAGTGAGTCAGTCTGACTGACCTGCTAGATTCTTTTTATGGTAAAAATGTATGTGGAGAATTGTTTTTTCTGCAAGCCCACGGCTGCATCTGACACCTACGCTAAACTGTGGCAAGTATCAGATAAGTCGTGCCATTTTCGCTATCCAACCCAACACAATCATACAACAAGGTGCTTAATGATTATGACGCACTTTCTGTTTATTACTGTAAGCAACAGCTTGGCAAAAGATTTGACTTAAAGTGAAACATATCAGTGCATCTAACTCTGTCAAGTTCTTTGACAGTTTTTGCTCACATGTTGGATGCAAATTGGTATTCTTACAAACAAAGACAGAATTAGTAGCCCTCTTATGAAAATTGCATTAAAAAATATTTCCCAAGTGCTTTTAAACAGGGTGAGAAATTTATAACACAGCTTCTTTATAGTTTTATGGTAAATGGCCTGTATTTGTAAATGGCCTGTATTTGTATAGTGCTTTTCTAGTGCCTAAGGACCCCAAAGCGCTTTACACAACCTGTCATCCACCCATTCACACACACATTCACACACTGGTGATGGCGAGCTACATTGTAGCCACAGCCACCCTGGGGCGCACTGACAGAGGCGAGGCTGCCGAACACTGGCGCCACCGGGCCCTCTGACCACCACCAGTAGGCAACGGGTGAAGTGTCTTGTCCCAAGGACACAACGACCGAGACTGTCCGAGCCGGGGCTCGAACCGGCAACCTTCCGATTACAAGACGAACTCCCAACTCTTGAGCCACGATCGCCCATTTATTTTGGATGCTTAAATTATTCTACTAACACAAACTACGAGGGTCTAAATTATTAGCCTGTAATAGCTCTATTTGTGAGCATCAACAATTCTTGTTCTTAAGTCTAAAGGGATTTCTTTTGTTTATGGCATGAAGTTTTTGCAGGTGACAGCTCAAACCTTGCTGAAATTTGATTTACACACAGTTTGAACTTAACTTTAAAAGCTACAAAGTCAAAGCACATCATTGCACAGCAGTGGTCGGTGCTATGGCTCAATAAAAAGCTCAGTTTTTTAGGGGGCTAATATTATTGACCCTGATCAATTTTGTTATTTTCTGAAATAATTCAGTTATAATGTGCAAATAGAAATTATTTATGCCTGCTAAAGAAATCTAGTTTGTTGAGAGGTGCTATGTTAAAAATCCCTTGCTCTATTAAAAAAAACCAAAAGTTTAAATTTCACTGGTGGGATAATGATTTTGTCCTCATCTGTATAAGTGTACCTCTTCTTGCACATATGGCCAGCTGCCATGAGTCAGCAGCGGTGGTCAGAGGTTTCCACTCCTAGACACAACAGTCCATCCGGGAAAAAACAGCTCTCTGATGCCTCAGTCTTCCTATATTGTCTGGGATGATTCCGAGTTGGGAGAGGCTTATTGTTTGGATGTCTTTGTAGTCCAGGTCCATTGCTGCGGAATGTGGGGATTTCCTCCCTCGTGGGTATTTTTAGATCTCTGTGTGAATTCATGGGAGCTCTGCATAATGCTGAGCAGTGTGCGGTCTAAGGGTGGGGCCTGTAAATTCAAGCACATGTGTGGGAATCTGGGCGTCTGCTTATATAAAAAAAGAGAGAAAAGGATGTACGTGGATGTGCACTGGTACATTTTTGGCACTTAATCATACACAAAGCTTTAATCAATAAGAGAACTAAATAGCATCACTTTAAAGACCTCGCTGATTGAGACGGATGCTACTTGGCCTGTATTTCATTTGAAATTTCACAGTGTATTTACCCACTGTTTCCTGTTTGACAGCTCCAGATTGACACTCTGGTTTGGACACTGCTTGTTCACTGAAGTGTTTTAAGGAGGCTTCGGCAGGTCACCTGGGGGTCTATGACCTCCCCGGGTAATGCTCTCCTCCAGGTCCTTCTCTTTGACAGTGGTCAATGGAAGCGTCCATGCAGAGGACAGCCAGGGTGGATGGTCCGGGTGACATCAGGGAATGAACAGGTCATATCCAGAAGGACCTGTCACCTCTAAATCAAACCAAGTGAGGTCTCCTTCCGGGTCTCACTCCCCCCGTCAACTTAGCTGACATCAAGTGACACTTTGGCCTGACCTGCCTTATGCTGGGTGCACATGTGGTCGTAAGAAGCATGATTGGATGATTGTTTTTAAGTGTTCACGAGTAATCTGTGGTTGGACTTTTGCAGTATTAAAGGTCAGAAGGTGCTATTCAACGTCCCAAAATAGTGTGCTGCTAGTGGAAAGGTGCTACTAATGGAAGCTAGTTTTCTCATGTTTGTGGTTTTGATTTTCCTTTAATTTTGATATTTGATTTTTTTTCTCTTCACAGATAGAACTCTGCGGTTCCATCTCCAACCCAAGACAACACACTGCTGGCTTTTTTGAAGTTCTGCATGCAAATGTGCCAAGACAGCCTCTCTACTGGTTAATTCCCACAATGCTGCTCTGCAAATTAATACAAACAAAAGACCATAACACAAGTTGCTTGGGTCCACTGGAACCACTGATTGGCTGCCTGATGTCAGGTTAACACCAAGTCAGGTGCTTTGAGTTGAATACTACATTTTTATGGTTTTGTAGATATTGAGGTGCTTCACTACAAAAACAAACAAACAAAAAACACTCACATTAGCAGGGAGCCATGGCTATCTGTATGAAAACAGTGCAGTTGTTGATCAGGTATTTGAGTCAGGACCAAAGACAATGAATAGCACTTAAAATTGTAAGCATTCATAAATACAAGGCTTGAGCTATCAACCTCATCTGTTGCTTCTATATCCAGCAAATATTCTACCTGAACATCTCATAAAGTCACCTCAATCTAATGACATTTAATCACCCTAAATCCTCAAATAAACACATAGATGATATTTAAAACCATGCACATGCACAGCCTTAAATAATTGCTGTGCCCTGTATAGACCACCACCGACTTACCAATGCAAAGCCTAGAATGACATCATCATGTTTCAGTGATGAGAAATGAAACTCGCAGGAAATTAAATGTCTCGTTCACACACTGCTTATCATTCTTAAAATCAGCAGATATCTTTTATGCACACGCCTGTTCTCTGAGGCCTTCCTCTGAAAAAAAATTGCGGCTTAGCTATATATATATATATATATATATATATATATATATATATATATATATATAAAAACACCCAGCACGCCCCTGCGGGCGGTTTATCCTTCAAGCTCGGGTCCTCTACCAGAGGCCTGGGAGCTTGAGGGTCCTGCGCAGTATCTTAGCTGTTCCCAGGACTGCGCTCTTCTGGACAGAGATCTCCGATGTTGTTCCCGGGATCTGCTGGAGCCACTCGCCTAGCTTGGGAGTCACCGCACCTAGTGCTCCGATTACCACGGGGACCACCGTTACCTTCACCCTCCACATCCTCTCGAGCTCTTCTCTGAGCCCTTGGTATTTCTCCAGCTTCTCGTGTTCCTTCTTCCTGATATTGCTGTCATTCGGAACCGCTACATCGATCACTACGGCCGTCTTCTTCTGTTTGTCTACCACCACTATGTCCGGTTGGTTAGCCACCACCATTTTGTCCGTCTGTATCTGGAAGTCCCACAGGATCTTAGCTCGGTCATTCTCCACCACCCTTGGGGGCATCTCCCATTTTGACCTCGGGACTTCCAGGTTATACTCAGCACAGATGTTCCTGTACACTATGCCGGCCACTTGGTTATGGCGTTCCATGTATGCCTTGCCTGCTAGCATCTTGCACCCTGCTGTTATGTGCTGGATTGTCTCTGGGGCATCTTTACACAGCCTGCACCTGGGGTCTTGCCTGGTGTGATAGACCCCAGCCTCTATGGATCTTGTGCTCAGAGCTCTAAGCTCTGAGCACATATATATATATATATATATATATATATATATATATATATATATATATATATATATATATATATATATATATATATATATATATATATATATATATATATATATATATATATATATATATAGACCCCAGCCTCTATGGATCTTGTGCTCAGAGCTCTAAGCTCTGAGCATATATATATATATATATATATATATATATATATATATATATATATATATATATATATATATATATATATATATATATATATATATATATATATATATATATATATATATATATATATATGAGCCCGTAAGTCAGTGGTCCATGATAAGATGGTAAGTTGGAAACAATACTCTGTTGAAGAATTGTTAAACTACCCACATATGCTTCATTCTGCGCCTTCTTTAAGTTAATGCTTTTTGCCTCCATCTCTTCTTTTTCACCTTAAACAAAAAGAGGGGCCTTTAATGTCTGTATTAATTTAGAAGCAGGTGGTAAAGAAGCCTTTGTTAATCAATTAATGATGAATTCCCCCCACTTTACATGGTGGCTTTTTCACCATCCGTTTACTTCTTGTGCCTGAGTTGGGGAAACTTTATAAAAAGTTTATCTTACCATGAAATGAGTAGGCAAGGATAAATGGCTAACGTGGGGTTTTGTCTGTCAATGCAGTCGACCTATTGGGGGTCCACCGACTGGGCAGGTTTGGACCATATGTCATCATTCCTACCCTTTGTGTGGGCGTGTCTCTGTGGCAACGGCATCAGCTGCGACCATTGTGTGAGAGGATTCAATGGCCCATATATTCATTGCAGAGCTGGCATGGGCCCCGCAACAGAAACAAATTGATACATACAAGCGCCAGCCCCATTTGGCGAGCATGACACATTTCAAATGGACAAAAAAGGACATTTTAGTCTGCTGGAAATCTTGAGAAAAGCTTGGTCACCATAGTAACTGTGCAGTAAAAGCGATCATGGGCCATTAAACTCCAATCAGATGTAAATTTGGGCTGCCCTCAACCCCTCTGAGGGAAAGCCCCCTTCACACACAAGACACAAATTAAACAGTTTGTTTGCCAATTCACATGTCATCTTAATGAGTTTTTATTCGTTTCCCCTTTGTTTAAATGGAGAGAATTACAAACTGCCATTGATTTGTAATACTGGGCCACTTCAGCTGTCTGCACATGATCTATTCATAACTCATTCCAAGCCAGATAATAAAAAGGTACAAAGCATGTTGTAAAGCTTGTGAAGTGATAAATTGGAGCCAAAGGAAAAATAATGGCAACTTTACAAGATAATCAAACCCTTAATCAAACAGCAATGTACAGTTTCATTAATTTTCTGTCTTTGCTTTCTTCATCATTGACAAATTGCTGAAAGTGTTGTTGAAAACAGTTTCTGTTTCACATACTGTTAAACTTTAGTTAGTGCTTCTTATTATTATTCTTTTTCACGAAAATGTCCTGTAACACAGGAAACAAGTTTTAATGGAAAACAAAGGGCAACTGGATGACACTGTCTCCAGGACAGGAAGCTTTGTGCCCTTGTGATTGGGCAGAGAAAATATTTTGCTTGACTTGGTGGCTACAGATTTGTCATGCCATGCAGCTCCGTTCAATGGCACACACAGTGTCTGATGTTATTGTAGCAATTAGGATTATTATGTTCCACAGTGCCTGGCTTTTGTCAAAGAACAAGTCAGCAAAAAGAGGTTGCACAGGTCGTTGACACAAAAATTGCTTTTTATTAATCATCATTACTTGTTAAGAGCAAAAAAAAATCCTGGATAATGCTACTTGCATGAAACACATCCAGCCAAAGAAAGGGTAACAACCCATATCGTTACCCAGTAATCACTATGAAACATCAGGATTTAATATGATAAAAATAATTGAGATGGATTCATTGGTTTAAAAAAGTAAACATTAGCAATTTAATTCAGTTTCAATTCAGTTTTGTTTACATATACTGCCCCCAAATTATATCACTCCTTTTGAGCAAGTACTTTGGTGAGTGACAGTGGGAAGGAAAAACTCCCTTTTAACAGGAGGAAACCTCTGGCAGAACCAGGCTCAGGAAGTAGGGGGGCACACTTACTGGCCTTATTCACTGATGTGTGTTCAGAAATGTTCCTATTGTGCATACAAACAATCTATGCCTCAAATCAGTAATCAGCGTGCTGCAATGTCCATCTTTTTCTGTATTATGAAATATGTTTGCCTATAGGTGTATCATGAAGAAAGCTCAACACTGATGAAAAACGTAAATATCAGACCGGCTGAAAAACAAACAGATGGAGGACAAAGCCTACAAAGCCTATGAACGTCCATCAGTGGGTTAGCCTATACCAATAAATGAGGATGAAAATTAGAGCATCAAATGAATGAATGTAAGACCATCATCTTCACAGTTATTTTATAAATTTAGCCAATCTAAAAAATGTAAATATTGTTAATTAATGGATTTATATGTAAAGCATTTAGCATTTTCTGAGATATCATTCGTGTGTATACATGAATTGAAGTGGTTCAGACAGTATTAAAAACGTAATGTAAGAAGAAACTGATAAATGCCGGTTTTATACGAAACATTAACGTGTGAGGTTCAAGCACAGCATTGCATGTATTCGCTGTTTGTGATTAAGACCCATTGTTGCTACTCCAAGTGTTTCCATGTCCGAACACGAGAAAGGGGGGAAAAAGAGAGAAAAACCATGACTAGCTCTGATATTAATGAGAAATGAGTGTGTGGTCCTGTTATTATGCCTGTTTTCAGGACGCTGTCGCCACTCTTGTCTTCACTCTCGCCTCATACAGTACAGCTGCTCTGTTATGACAACACTGGACAGTCAGAGCACAGCATGGGCTTCCACTGGCTCCGGACCAAGCTGACCTGGGAGCTGACTTTACCAGTATAGCTGCAGCCTCCCCATTGCTAGCCTATTGTTGCACGGCACAGCTAACGATGGCCTGTCTGTCTGCTGTGGTCTCTTCCATGCAGAGCAGGGGGAATGCTAATTTGACAAAGGGATGATTAACTACAGCAGCACGGTAACAAACTGCCTCATTTTCACGTCTTGTTGTCTCCAGTGTCCCACCTCCCAGAGATTTGACTGCTCTATTAACTTATGTGTGTTGAGGGCTTAGCTCAATACTTCAACTCCTTGTATGTTACTATTTTTTGCATTTTCTAAAAATGTCCTTTGGTAACACTGTAACTAAAAATTGTAAAACTATGTAACTAAATCTACAAAATGTAAATTATTTCTTTAAAAAATAGTGTGGCAAATATATTATTAACTTCCATTTGCTAGCTAATGCCTACATTTATGGCTTCAGTTGTTGAGCGTTACAACACTACAGCAGCTGATTACCACCCAAGCCAACACGTGAAAAAAATTCCATATTTACATTTTGTGTGAGTCACTGTCTTGCTGTTGCCTTAGCCTAAGCTGCCGGGGGAAGACCCAGATTGTCTAACACTTGGAAGGTTGGTGACTTTCTCCCTGGCTTCTCCAGTCAGCATGCCAAGTTATTCTTGGAAAAAATACCAAAACCTGAGCTGAGTGTGAGTGTACGTGTACGTTACGCTCGCTCAGTGCATGTTTCTTTTCATTCTTCACCTTTGAATGACGGTTAAAAAGTGTAGGGTCCAAATTCCATGCATTTAACATATGGACACAGAGCAGCTGTAGTTCAGGAGTAAGCCATCTACCAGTCGGAAGGTTGGTAATTTGTTGGTATCTTTGGGCTCAGTACTGAACCCCAAGTTAACCCTCGTGCATCCATCATTGTTTGTGAGTATGTGCGAATATTAGGTGTGTAGGTATAGAACAAAGCCCTTGCATTTATTTGTGTGTGACTTGGATAACAAGGCGTATAGTAAAGTGCTTTGAGTGCTCAGTTAGAGTAAAAGAAGTGCTACACAAGTTCCAGCAAATATATAACTTGCTAATCACTTTGTCTCAAAGTAAAGAAAGTAAAGGTGGGTAAAGCTGACCTGATAGTGGTGGAAAGAGAAATTTCTGGTCTGTAATAGATGTTGATTTTGTATTTGATGCATGAACAATTTGTTTTAAGGGTTTGATCCAGCTAGACAGCCAAAGTGGCATAGATACATCTCGTGTTATATTCAGTTTTAAAGCAGTAAAGGGAGTAAATCACTTGAAATTCGAAATCTTAAAATAGATTCTCTTGGATTTCGCCAGAATGGAAGAGACCGTGAAGCCACGAGAGAAGTAAAGAGAGAAAGACTGAAAAGGAGGCAGAATGGTGTACTGTCTGGCTGTCTGGTGTCCACACAGAACTCTGCCTTGTCCACTGGTGGCTGTGGAGGATTCATTAGACACCACAGTCACTCCCCCTGCACGTGAGTGACAGGTCTCTTCAACCAGCTCTCTAAAGCACCAAAGATCATCCCACTCCTCTCTTGCCCATCTGGCTGCCTGAATCTAACAAGGGGTGCCCTCCAGTTATAAGAGTGCATAAAAAAGAGGAGGAGAGGGAGAAGAAAAAAGTTAAAGACTGGAAGATCCCATCAGATTCTCCGTGGTCCATAGGCTCCAATTATTCAGAGCTTATCTTTTCAGCTTGGCTGATTTCCCAATGAATAAAGTGCGGTACGTATTACTGCCGGGCGGGTGCATCTCTAAAGAGGCTGAAGGAGGATCAGGGATGTGGGTTATGGTGTCAATCTGGCCCTGACCCCTGGGGTTAGGGAGGTGACGTTATGCAGTCACAGTGCCAAGGCATCCACTTGTAGCGCTTCCATTTAGAAACCGTTTGGATAAATGGAAAAGGGCAATCACATTAGAAGAGGTTTCTTTCCAAAGAAAGCAAAGAAAGAACGATAGAAAGAAATCTCTAATGACAAAGTGAGTGACTCTTGACTTTAAAATCACCTCTAAGACGATGGCTGGAAAAGGCATAAGTCAGGAGGGTTAAGCTTAAGCAAGGTACGTGCTCACATTTGTGTCAAGAACTGCATCAAATGATTTTAGCAGAGACTACAGGCACCAGAAAATATGGCAGATAGAGACTATGGTAACCAGCAGATCCACTACAAACAATGGTTTAGTGAAAAGTTGGCCACAAAATGCAACCATTTTTATAACTACATGCGGAGTATATGTAGTTATTTGCATATGTGATAAGAATCTCAAGTTACAGAATAATATGTTGCTGGTAGCTTTTCCAAAAAATGTAAACAAAAAATAAAAAGGGTTTCATAATTTTCTGAATGCCAGGAAAACTTCAGGGTTAAGTGGAGTGACCCTCCCTGTACGAATCCCACTCTCCACTTGGCACCGAGCTGGGGCACCACGGGAGATTGGTGGTCCTCCGGTTCGCGGCAGCCCTTCCATTCCTGAGCATCTACAGCCCTCAGATCTACCGACAAGTGTTGCCGATCCCTCTCTTTTCTTCTGCCTTCATGGAGATGGCTGGGAGATTCTCATGCCAGCGCACAATACCTAAACAAGCGGGTATGTCTAATTCAATTAAGTCCACAAGGCTGTGCCAAGTGGGCCCTGGTCCTGTGTGACAGGGATAATGAGCGGGCAGAGAGGAGCAGGAGGAGGAGGGGGACTGGTGTTGGATTGAAGATCGAGCCCACGCTCATTCAGACATTCATACTTCATTCTTTTTATTATCTGCTCCGAGCTTTAATGTTTCCAAGATGACCCCACTCATTTAGTGCTGAATGGAATATTTTGCATTCCAGCATTAATGTGCAAATAGGCTTGATGAAGGACACTGAGAGGCTGGGAATTATAAATAGTGCGACCTCTGAATTCCTACAATTCATCACTTAGAAACGTCTCTGAATCTGGATTCTTTCCCCACTGCTGAGAACAGTGTCACACGAAAGATGTGCGGGAGAAGGAAACTTAACAATCTGACTCAATGAGTGACTCAACAAACAGATACCTTACAAAGAGGCCGACTCTCCCTCTGTGATCGCTAAGCCATTTATCCTTTTAGTCTTTAACTAATACTTGTATATATTTTACCTTTGTCGGTGCTTTTCCATGATTAATTGCTTTAAGATTAGGTAAATAAAGTCATTCAGTTTCAACTTACTGTTGCAAAATAGTTCCCTCACTGAAAACAAAAGCAGCTGAGGACTGGCAAGGCAGAGGATTCAGTACATCCTGAATAAGTCGGAAGTTGGAATTTCCAAGTTCTCAGTTAGTATTTGAATCTTGAACGCACCCTCAACTCAGATTTCCCACTTGGAAAGTCGGAGCAGCCTTCGCAATCCTGAGTTAGCAATCTAAGTTTGTACATAAAAAGTAGTAAGATTGTGAAACTTTTATCTACACTGCCACAGTTGTGTATTTGTGATTTACTAAATAAGGCATTCGCAGAGCACGGTGAATGCCTCTGTCCACGAATGTGCTGCAAGTATTCTGTTGTGTTGCTAGTGTTACAAAAATGGCTCTGCTTAGCTTAAGAACCAATGCAAATCCTGGTTTTCCTCACCTTTTCTGGAACGCGCTAGCTCAGTAGCTACATTGCTCCTGAGTTCCAAGGTGTCGGGAACCCAGCATTAGAAGTTAGCAAGAAGCTAGCTTGCTAGCTGATGTCTAGAAATGATATGTCACAGAATTGCTATTAACCTTAGACATCTAATGAACTTTAGATAAAGAAAATCAAATATGTCAAAATTGACATATTATAATTTGCCAACTCCTGGTTAGCTACAGGGTAATCATTAGGCTTAGGACGTTGAGTGATACACACTTTTCCTTTACTACTCGTGACTGTATCACCTCCAATATGATGGACAACTCTCGAGCAATGTGTGCTTTATAAAATACACCAACAATGGATAAAACTGAGGTCCTTGAGTTTGGCACTGAAAACTCCTCTAAGGTAATTACATCACAGTACCAAATATCATATTTGCTTGTCATATTTTTGACCAGCATTTACAATTTGAATCTCACTTCTCAAAGATTATCCAGTCTTGCTTTCTGTCATCCAATAATTTGGAGATTTTAGTGCACACTTTAGTGCACTAAGTCACTTTTCACGTGTATCTCTCAGTCCTCCTTGGCGAGTCTTTAACTGAACCAAAATTCAGCAGATTTTTTTTTATTTTTGGTGATAGTTTATATCTGATTTGTACAGAGATGTGTATTTTTAAACAAATGCGTGACCTTACATTTGACTGTGTCTGTATGCTGGAAGTATACATGTTGGAAGCATAAGTACAGTTATTAAAACTGCAAAGGAGTTGTCAGGGAGCATGCTATACAATCCTGTGCTTAGTCGGCCTGAGAGCGATATTTCTGAATAACTAGAATAAGCTTAGCTATGCGCTAATCTAGCACAGGAATAGTACTAATAAAAAACTGTACTGAGATAAAATGACTTTAATGAGTTTAGAGCCAAGGCAGTAGAGGCTTGGAGAAATAGAAACAGGGTCAATGTGTCATCACTTAACAAGCTTATAGAGCAACGACCACAGTTCATTTGTGCTTTAAGATGGGATACAGCTACGCCTCCCCTTGACACTCAACATTGGTTTATTTTAACCACATAACCATATGTGGTTTTTATTTTAATCACAACAAATGTTCCCCGACTTCAACAAAGTGGCAATTTTACTACAGCCACTGTTCTCCCCATAACTACAACCACAATGTTTTTCCCAAACCTAATAAAATTGAACCATAGCAGAAAACTCAGTCACAGAGACACAACGTCCTTCCCAGATTTATGCATTAGGCTAGAGGAAAAGGGAAAACCGTATAATTTATTGTTTTATTTTGGGGAACTATAATTCCGGACAGCACAAAGAACGTCTGTCTCGTTTATTGTAAGCTGAAAACTTGTGTGAGAGTAGGTGTATTTCAAAGGCTCGATGACATCCACTTATCCAGCGCCAGTGAGAAAAGTTGCTAAATAGCGTAACAGTCACGGTTGACAAGGAGTCATGCGTTGCTCAAGGAAACCTGCTTTTCTGCATTTTCGGCACTTTTGACTTCAGCTGGGAACTATCTCAGACCTGAGAGGCTTTTAGTTTCACTGAAGTTTCCAAGGACTCCTGCTGCTCTGCTGAGACCCTTGTCCCCGACTGGCACAAAACAGCCTCTCAAACGTTTGACTTTCTCACAGAAACAGCTTGCTAAATGGTATTTCTGTAATGGACTCCTGCTAGGGTTCATATGTGTTGTATAGCCACATTGCACAAAGTTGAGTCAACATGATTACCATGAGAAAGGTCCCTAAGAAAAGCCCAAAAAGGGTTTTTTGAATAAAAATCAGAAACTATAGAATTCATTGTTTTCCCAAGGAAAAAGATGAAAATCAAAGACATCGATGGTCATTTTTTTCTATTGGAAAAGTGCTGCCGAATGAATGTCTTATTTACATGCCAAAGGAAAGGGCCGTGGTTTTAAAAGGATGGGAAAGCAGGGGCCTCCATTATGGTGGTGCTGGTCGCAGAGGCCGTGGCTACTCTGGCAGCCTCCCTGCCAGGGAGCGGTTAACAAGGCCTTGGCTGAATTAAAGAATGGCAATGAGTTTTTAATTGGTGACACATTATATTTATCAAGCTGACAGCAGAGTGACTGCACTGTGGCCTTTCTTGTTTTGTCCTTGTGTGCGCATTACTTCCCCCAAGGTGCCCCTGTATGATACCCCCTGTCTGCCGAGGTCCCTCACGTGTGAAGAAAGAAGAAAAACATAATAATTGAGCATCGAGTTGAATGATAACACTGAATTATTCATTAGGGTCCCTTAAAGTGCTGGATAAATCAACACCCCTCTCTTCTCTTTTTGACAAAAGCATCTCTTTGTCCCTCAGTCCAATCACGCCAGTTTAAGGCTTAGCATAAAGACAAATCCTTTTCAGTCCTTTTAGTGCTTCGTGACAGACGCTCTGCTGCAGGGCCGGAAAAGTTATTAACAAGTGTTTAATATTTGGATGGGAGTGTTTGGTCACCTCTTCTATACATGCCATTTATGTGCAGCCCGTATATATTATGGGGCAGCTTGTGACTCAACACTTAATAATGACGCTCTGTGTTGCTAATGTGTTCATATGCTGTGAATATATTTGAGTTTCAATAAAGTTTCATTCAGCTTTTATCATCAGGTTCACTGTTATTATGCAACCTTTAAATAGGTTGATTCACTCCACACCAAATATTGACTGCTCTTCCAGCTGCTGCTAACTTTTTAACTGCTACACATACTTTTTTTTCTCCAGTGGATACAGTGCACCCTTTAAAAAATGTGACAATAACCCTTTTAAGAAATAAGGCATCAGATAAAAGGACTGATGTATAAGTGTACAGTGTTGTATTTGGGGGATTAGGGAGCTTTTAGGAGAGATCGCCCATTTCAATTAAAGATCTGGGGACATAAACACATAAACATGCTTGTTGCAATAGTTATACACCCTTAATATCTCTCACTATAACAAAAGGGGCATCTCAGTTTCAATTTTATATTTCTTCTGTGTAATATATCAGGGATATTTGTATATCCTACTGAGCTTACTGTCTTGGAGCAACTGTGACCACATAATTTCCTCTAATTACGTGTAATTTTCTGATTCTGATAAACAAATGTAAAAAAAAAAGCCAGACACCAGCTTACTAATTTCCAGCAGTCTATCCCATCAGGAAGCAGTTCAAAAAAGACTCTTCATGTGAACCGTTATCTGTTTAATTTTAAACAGCGCTTGTTTTCGAGTAACAGAAGGTCCCCAGCAGTTTTAGAAGAAACCCTTTGTTGTCTTCAGGGTGTTACTACAGCGAAGGGGAGTAAAGTCTAGAGGTCCTGGCGATCCTCTTCAAAACGCTAGTGAAAAGGGAGAAGGGGTGAGGGAGGCCTAATGAAATATTTAAGATTTAGGCTAAAAAGGGACTCTGAAAAACTTTGCAACAAAGGGGTTGGCCGAGGGCCTTCATTGTCCCGGGACCCGACGGAAGCAGGGGCCAGGCTGCTACAGATGTGAGGAGAGCCCATATTGAGCCGGGATGTGTAGGCTCTGCACACAGCTGTGTCACTGCACTCCCGCCCCAGCCACCAGCCCCCTGCCTTTGTGAGCCTTTGTGAGGGCCACAGAGTGGCGATTTTACACCGAGCTGATTGCACAGCAACGCCTTTGTGTCGCCAATAAGAAGACCCTGCCCATTCCTGAACATCGGCACTCATTCCCTGCGCATCACAGATTTGCACAATTCTTCCCCATCCCCTCAGCCCACACAGTCTCATAGCTTTTTATTATCTAAGAATGACAAGGTGATGAATCCCCTTTCCGTTGACTGATACGAGCGGCGGTGGTTAGTTTGGGGAGGGGTGAATCTCTCATCCTGGCTCCTTAGGATCTGCCTATTTAGCACTTAACTGCTTTTGATTAATGGACAGCCCATTCTATGTAACGTATGTTGTTTTCGGGGCCCACAGAGGCAACCGCATAGGCAAAATGCTTGAGTAATGATGTCATGAGGTCACAGCGAGCAGTTCAGACACAGAATGAGTGAAATGAAGGAAGAAACTGAGCTTTTCCATTTGTTAAAAAAAAGTTCAACATATGGTGGCAAGTAAATGTGCTAAAGTCACTGATTGTGTGCTTAAAGAGTTAGATGAGCATCACTTTACTAAGAAAATACTGAATGTTTTACCTCCACTCATGAATGAGTGAAAGAAGTCAATGAACGACTATGATGTTCCTTGTTTCAGTCTGCTAAAAATATAAATCCTTTGCCTAACAGAAGACTTGATCCCTCAAATTAGACGGAACCCTTCCTGAATGCTTCGCCATTACCTCTAAATCCCCTGGTGTCACTCAGAGCTACAAGGCGAGTTCAGGCCTGAGCACTGAAAGGGCACAGCAGCTTAACACCAACCTTAACACATGACTCACTCCTTCCAAGCTCATAAAGTCTTCTTAATGTGGCTAATGTGAAGAACAATAGAGAAAGACCGGGTCAGCAACTTGGAATAATGCAACTCACTTTGGACAAATCAAGAAACATCTTTTGACCTAAACTTACACAGGAGAAGCCTTAAAAGAGTCACGTCATGCATGATTTGAGTTCGAAGGCAATTACGGAAATGCATTTTCTTTGACTGAATTCAGAAGGAGATGTCATGAAATGTCAACAGCCTTAGGTATGTGGACATCCAAAACCATTAAGATTCTAGCTTCCTCGTACTGCTAAGTATGAATACTAATTATACTGATACTGGTCTTCATTGCCCAGGTACTACTCATAGTCTTGGTTTCTTCAGGTAGAAAAAGCAAGTTGCTTTTCTACTCTACCTGAGCACTCCAAGTGCTTTAGGAAACATGCCTCATTCATCCATTCACAATTAAGTGCTTTCTACCTAACAGCAGCCAGGGATTGAACCTCCAACCTTCCAATTAGCAGTTGACCAACTTTACCTCCTGAGCTCCATCCATCCATCCATCCATGTGTCAGAAGTCTAGACATCCCTCTATCTAGCCATCCCCTCTAGCATTTGTTTTTTTCCACTAGCACCTACTCAAATCAACTAGGTTTTTAGGGTTTTCCATTAGGTGCTAGTTCTTGGTATCAGGTACTGTTTAAGAACCTACTCGGCTGGTTCTTAATAACTGAATACCACTGATTAGCCAAGGACTGACATCACTGAATGAGTCGTGAGAGAGGGACTCCTTCACAAGAATGAAACCTGCTATTTTAGAAACCTGACAACGAAGAAAATGGCAACACATGCTGCCTGCCGCCTTCGCTGGCTCTCTGGCAAAAAGTCCGTATCCCAATATGGTATACCATCGACTCGTTGTCCTTGATTGTTGTGTTGTGTTTGTCTCATATACAGATAAGTTCACTTTGCTATAACAATCCCACCCACATTGGGGTGGTACTCAATTATGGAAATAATAATGGAAAATGGTCTAAACTATATATAGTGCAGTCGAGTTGAGCGAAGTAGATACTAGTGGAAAATAGCCTGTTGAGGCATTCCCAGGTGGAATCTCTGCAGCGTGTCCTGGGTCTACCTGAGTGCCTACTCAAGGTGGGACACGCCCAGACCAACACACCCACGAGGCATTCTACTCAGATACTTGAACCACCTCAACTGGTTACTTTTAATTTGTTTGAAGTTGCTAGTCGAAATAAATTAAATCTAAAAGGTAAATATAAATATAAACTGGTATGAATGTGAGAGTTTGTGCAGAATAGTAGCAGTATTGTTACAATATTGTGTACGAAAATATTGTGGCACTATTGTCTTACTTTTAATGCCATTTTTAATTGCTTGGTATGTCGTGTGCAGACACCAGCACATGATTGCATGTTTTGGAATAAGATAATAAAGATTTTAAACTTAGTAGTCTAATGTGCTAATACTAGCGTCCTAGCGGTGTTTTCTTTTCTTTTACACCCATTTACCCCAGTTGTGAAATTGCCATCATACAGTGCACTAAAAAGTAAAAATGTTTTTACCACAACAGAACACATGATCCACCTAACCTTGCCAAGTTCCTAGGACATCATCCACTTTTCCAGTCGAAAATGCATGGTCACCACTTTGACACGGTGAAATCAGGCATCCAGTATGTTGAAAGGAAAGGTCAGAACTGGACATCTAGTGAGTGGTACAAATGTAGGAGGAGTGCTATGAATGCATACAGCACTTCATAAAAAGATGTGTTTTTACATCCATTTTTAATAAGAACTATCTATGGGTTGATTAGTATCTAACAGCTGTATTGAATATTACATCTATATTATGTGCATTAACATCATGTTTGTCTGTTTATGCATCAATAATGTCATTCATCAGTACTTGCACATTAGCGCACTGTAATTCTTCATTACCGCTGAAAGTAAGTAAGTAAAGAAGCTAGGAACTGAGAAGGACTCCCCTATTTATACCCAATTCAAAAACTTGTTACTCAAGGGGTTTTTGGGTTTTTTTTACTGTAGTTTTCTAGCTTCCCGTTACAGTGCCATTGGGGTGTATGACTGAATCAATGATATCACCAAAGGAAAAAAAAAATGCACCTATAATGAGCCTCCTGTATTGTTTCTGTTCCGGCCCTGCCAGAGTTATGGATAGACTCACTTCACTGGGATACTTAATAGCCCTTAATAGATGTGAGACTGGTGGAGTGAGGCAGACTGCACGGAGAGCTTGATACAAACCAGATGCGAGGCTAACTAACCTCTTAGCCTTCCTGCTATTTAAACACGGGTTTGCTAGCTGTACTTTCCTCTGAGTTTGTCTCTATGTTCTTCACAAAGACCTGTCACCTTTAATGGCCAATTGGCTGAGTGGGCTGCTGTAGCCCTCTCTAGAAGAAAAGCACCACGGAGAAAGGCTCATGGTCAGCTAATGCAGCTTAATATTCTTTAAAAGGGTTTGGGGAACAATTAAGAGAGTGTTTCCCATGGTTCTCCCCCCAGCGGTTTGCGGCTGCCTGTGCAGCCGCTCGTCTGTTTGATGGACTCTGAATGCATCTTATTGATGGGGGTCAGAGATTAGAAGCAGCCGTGCAAGGGGAAGAGAGTGAAAAGAGGGTCCCACACGGTGGCCTCAATGTGGCTCAGACACGCACACAAACAGCCGCTAACAGCTCTTCCTCTTGTCCGTCTGTGAATCATATTCATCTGTGATTAATGAGCGATTGGGCGCTGCATGTCCTCTAATAGAGATTCTCCTGTTTTGTTTTGTTTTTTTGCATATGTTACATCTTTTATCCAGCTTGTGAGAAAAGTTGCTAAAAATGCTATCGTAATGTGGTGAGGCACTCGATGCATTTTGTCATGTTGTTTGTCTGCAAATGCGCTCTCAGTCGTCTTGCAGGCGCAGTGCTCTGGCATGCACCCACTGTGCAGATGCCACATGTGTGAATGTGTTGGGTCATGACCTCGACAGCAGACGCATGAAGCAGAGTAACACTTAACCCCACAACATGCATTTCTGACTCCAAGCATGGAGAGAAACTAGTGTTACTATGTCAGTAAGCACAGATTTTTCTTCAGCGTGAGCAGTGCAGCGACTTTGTCGCTTTAGATTTTACAGAGTGATGCTCTTTCAAAATAAAGCAAATGCAAAATTATACTGCTTGCAGTCTCACGTGAGTCATATCAAGGAAGTGGTCTGTCTCACTTGAAAGCATACCAACCAATTTCCTGCCATCAGACTCTTCACCATTTATTGTGATACCTAACATTTGCAAAGCTTTAGGTAATATGCATATAATACTAAAGTGTAAAAATAATTGCATCCTTTAGTTTTGTCACCCCGAATTTACCATTGTGTGTTTATCTTGTAGTGCCCTGGCAGACTGTTGGGATGCTATACTAACTAGTTGTCCGTCTACAGCTATAGCTCACCATGCAGTGGCAATTAGAGGAGTGTTTTGGGTCAAGGAGAAAGCAAGGGTTTTGTTTGCCTCCATCTCATGATTGAATGGCCATGTATAGGAGCATGAAAGAAAAGAAGCCAATTAAGTGAGGGGTGGTTTGATTTTTTTGTCCTGTGTTGTAATTAGGCCCAGGCTCTAAAAAACTTCCTCAAGTACCATTTGGGTTGTTTTGTTGGCTATATCATTAGGACCAAAATGATCCGCCCAGGTGCTCACTGCCTGAATATGTTGAGAGACGATGTAAAGAAAAACTGCCAACCACAAGATTTTGGTGCTTGTAACACTCCCTGGCTCACACATAGTGGCATGAGTGGAGTCCTTAAATTCTGTCAATCAAGCCGGTTCAAACAATGACGAGCATGTTTTACATTCAGACCATCCGAGAAAATAAATGGACTTGATGTACACTCAGCGGAATTCCAAAATGTCCTGGAAATGAGAGTAGTTATTTTCCTTCCTTGGTCATTTCAAAAGCACTTCAGAGACTCAGTTACCTTTGATGGTGCAGAGCCAGGAAGTGAGTCATATGCAGTGGTTTTAAGTATATAGGTTCATTCACAACCACATCCAGTCAATTAAAGTTTTTCCTTCTCCACCGAAAACCTTCACAGTTCACATTTTCCACAATTCTTCTTCAATGAAACATTTGTCTAAAATATTCATTCATCATAATTCCTCGATTCTCTCTTATTGACCAAATGTCTATAAATAATATTAATAAAGGAGTAATAAACATTTAGTTAGGCTAATATCTTTTTGTCAATGAGTTTTATAGCATCTGGCTGAATCTGAGCAGAGTACAGCTCTGTACACTTCACAGTTCAATCACAGGTCACATCATCAATAAACCCAATTTTATTGGTGCCCGTTCCACTGGTAGCCATGCTCTGACATGTTTGATGGATAATGAAATATGCTTCAGATCATCAGCTGTTTCTCTC
Organism: Diplotaxodon limnothrissa; assembly: GCF_057381915.1. Classification (NCBI taxonomy): domain Eukaryota; kingdom Metazoa; phylum Chordata; class Actinopteri; order Cichliformes; family Cichlidae; genus Diplotaxodon; species Diplotaxodon limnothrissa. Next base: position 6,027,246 of record NC_140615.1, on the reverse strand, counting down.
CTTATCCATCCTTTTCTCTTCCCATCATTCCGGTACAAGTTCCTCTTGGTTAGAACTGTCCAGGGGCTGTTTTAGATGTTTACCGGGAGTCTAATCTAGCCTTCAGGTTCTTAAGTTTGCAATTTGTTATAGACTCTCTTTATTTAGAATCATGAAGGGGTCTCTGGATTGCAGATGTTGACAATGATACTCATATCCCCTCAAGGGTATTCTTGACTTGTCAGATGTTTAAATGGCTTTTTCTTAATGAAAGATATATGACATCGGCATCTCTACTGAAAAGTTCCAGTAACTAGTGAATTCTAAATGCAAGTTTAATTCTTGGACCTTCTTTAACCTCCAGATCTTTTATCATCTTCATTTGTCATGAAATACCAAGGGGCAGATCTGACCTGACCATGAAATAATTCAACTGTTCAATAGTTTTGGGCCTCTGAAAATGGGGGATTTTGTATAAAATTGGCTGCAATTCTGAAACAGGAGCACAGTTAGTTTGTTAAATCCCTTGATTTAAAGCTAAAAGTCTGCACTTCAATCATAAGTTGTTTGTTTGATTTATAAATATTTATAAAAAGTTGTAAAGCCTTTGCTGTCTCAAGCGATTACACAAATCAGCCTAAACCCTGACAGACAAAACAAGAACCACTGGTATGCATATCTGACCAACTAATCAGATATCGTGACCCCATAAACCCCCCACCCCGAGACATATACACACACACATCCATACATGCTGACACACTCCCTGTTTCCTGACTCTGGGAAACTGAGAGTCCGGCAGCTGCTGTCAGGCTGGGTGGTTAAAGGAGGGGTAGCCGAGAGGCATGGGAAGGATTTAAGTGTGCCATGTTAATAACTCACAAGTGGCCTGGGCCCATGGTCACCCTGTCATTAAGGTGCCACCACACTCCTGGCATCTGACCCAAACTTACATTCCTGGTGTAATGGGCGGCAGCTGGACCGAGGTTTCCAGGAGGACAGCTGAGAACAAGCAGGCGGGGAATACCACGGGGAGCTCCCACGCTCATCACTCCTTCAACCCTGTCCTCGGCCCTATTCATTAGTTCCTCCCAACCAGGAAATCATTTCAGATTGCTCTTTGCAGTAGAGAAATGAAAAAAAAGAAAAGTGATCATTTAGATTAATACAGGTCACAAAAGTGTAGCAGTTATGCCTCCCAGAGAAAATATAGCTCTGGTTTTGGTAAAGCTAACTACAATATGTAGCTCCACCTTTCTTTTTTCTTTCTATTAAAGGCTGCATAAATCAACAATGACACCTGACAGAAACTCAAATGAAAAAACACAGTTTAATCCCCACTACAAAAGTCTCCAGAGTCACCTACCATTTCACTCTGCTGTACTTCTGACACGCTTCTTCCGCCCTGAATCCACTGACACAAACTTTAGAAAACCGACCCTGACAAAAAGAAAACGTCCACAGTTGAACTCATTTGCCTGGAGTGTTTTTTTTTTTTTTCAAAAGCACCTTCTCTCAGTGTTCATGTGTACATAAGAAGTGGGGGCTGACACACAGACCTCAGTCTTGGCTGGCGACCAGTGGCCGGAGCAGCGTTGGCAGCGAGATCGTGAGAAACAGGGGGGCGACACCCAAATGTCATCACAGCTGCAAAACTGCTGAGCATAGAAGCCAAATTACAGAAATATGTACCCCGAGGCCTCCCAACAATGAAAACAGAGGCACATTTGAGTGGCTGCTGCAGTGGAAGTTGTCCTGCATTATGTTTCGTGGGATTTACCATGAGCAAGAAACTCCAGATTCCACAGCTGCTGGCAGACATCACAGTGCAGCGTCGGTAGCTGTGTGGGAATTCACACTGCTTCAGCCTCATTATTATTGTGCCATGTTATTGTGCATGAAGCCTGGTGCACAAGGAATGCACTGTTCACATAGTGTATGAGAGGATCACGCTGATAGCCATGTTTTGAATCACAGTAGCTCGGCTGTCTTGGTCACCAGAGTGTTTTGTTTGGATTAGAGAGGCAGACACCCTCTCCGCTTTTAAGATTAGCCTCAAAACTTTCCTTTTTGGCAGAACTTATAGAATAGTTAGGCCTGATCCTCCCTTAGTTACGCTGCAGTATGTCTAGGCTTCTGGGGGCTTCCCATGATGAGTGTTTCCTCTTCACTCAACCCCTTTTTACTCTCTGTGTGTTTATACACCACTCTGCATTTAATCATTAGTTATTATTAATATCTGGGTCTCTTCCACAGTGTGCCCTTTTTCCTGTCTTCCCTCACCCCAAAGCAATTGCAGCAGATGGCTCCCCCTGCCTGATCTATCGTCTGCCAGGGGTTTCTTCCTGTTAAAAGTGAGTTTTTCCTTTCCACTGTCACAGTCTTTGCTCACAAGGTTTTTATTTTCTGAACTATTGTAGAGTCTTTACCTTTCAATATAAAGAGCCTTGAGGCGCCTTGAGATTGTTGTTGTGATTTAGCACTATACGCAAAACTGAACTGAATTGAACTGAACCGAACCGAGAGTAGTAATTGTGTTATTGAAGCGTAGCTCTGTTAAAGTGAGGTAAAGCAAAGTCATTCACCCAAACCTGAGACGTATCATCATGCTTGCAACTCATCTTTGGCAGGAAGTGTTTTTGTGGTTAGGAAGCCATGTAAACTAAATGCATGTGCTAGGGAGGGGATTGTGGGGGGTGGGGTGCGTGTCTATCAAAGCATACACGTCGAGCTTCTTTATCACATCAAACACCGCAAACCTCACTAATATTCTCATGGCATGAAACCTACATGCATTTTTCTCCTGCACCACACTTTGTCCTCAGTATGAGCTCCTATAGTGCTTTTTATTGCAGTATTAAAGCTTTGCACGCTTAAACAATGACCAAGCTGTTACTGGATACAGTGGAGAGTCTTGCAATTTCGTACCTCATATGAGAAGAATAAACTGGTTTCATGTAGCCTTTTTTGCATTCTTTGTTTTCAGTGGAAATTTCAGCTTGTTTTCTTTCTCTCTCTCTTGAGGACAGGACTGATAAAACTCTTACATTCTGTATTATCTGGTTATGGTTATAACAAATAAAGACAGGAAGGCTGTGGATGGTTAGTGTGTGGCTAGTTTAAGGAAATATCTTAATCCCAAATGACTCCTGCTGCAAGTGTAGGAATTAAGGACTCCTACTGTTTGGTTGCAAGCGCCAACCACGGATCCATCATCAAGTGCAAATTCTAGCCTAAAAAAGTCAGAGTTTTTCATGCACGTCCATTTAAAGGTCAGACTGCTTCCTGCATTTGGACAGCATTTGAACATAAATTGTTGGGTGTGGAATAATCCAGTGAGTACATATTTCCTAGGGTACTGAGCTGAGTCCATCACTCGGTTCCCACCCACGAAAAATGTCAAATGAGGTTAAATGTGTCGGGAGCTGCTTCCTGGGAATAAACCACTGTGGATGTGGGCAGAGACCGTTTTCCCTACATCTTGGCATTGAAGAGCTTTACTTTAACTGACTGTAGCTACTGAATCTACACAAATATGGACAGTCACACAAACTGGCTAAAAACTACTGGGATTGTTTCATTTTTCCACAGATCATGGTGCCAGAATGAAAGGTGCAATCAACAGTGGCGCTAAAGCAAAAACAACTTTCAGAACTGATCAAAACGCATCTGCAGCCCATTATTTGCATGTTCTGTTAAAAAAAAAATCTTTGGAAAAACGTACTTGTCCTCAAACTCAGTGTTTGTGGACATATTCCTGAAAAGCTAAAACAGTCTCGGTGGTGTATTTATTTACATGTACACAGGTGTGTGTCTGCATGTTTGTATATGCAAGTGTATAATAGTAACAGAGTAGGGGCTGCTGTTTATTTGTGCATGAGAGTGAAGCTGGGAAAGTTTGAGAGAGGCAGTAGCCAGGCGGGTGGCTGCGAGGGAGGTAGATTTGTGGTTTGGGTGGGTGGGGGTGCTAGTTATGTGAGCTCAAGGAGGTGGGTGAAGAGACGGGCTGTGCAGAGAGAGGCAGAGAGGGCCTGTGCTTGTGCCTTTCAAGGTGTGTTATTTGTTCAAGGCTGTCCAAACATTTACAGAGCGCTGGCAGCCGTGGAATGCAGAGGCAGGGCCGGGACTGAGAGCAGCAGCCGTGGGAAACCGCTGCTCTCCTCAACCTCTGCAGGCTCGTTCCCCCTCGGGCAGAGTGTCAACGCAGACGGTGCCAGAGATGTGTGGGCCTGATAGTGACAGGTCCCGTCAGCAGCCGCGCGCACACGTACAGACACACACACAGACAGAAACGCACACACACACGTGCAGTTCCAGCAGGCACACAGCCGGGCTCATTGCCTCGCTTGCAGACTGACACACATTAAAACACAGAGGCAGAAGCCAGAGGCACACGCCTTACCGCATATGCACGCACACACACCCTCAGACATGTTTAATTGTTCATTCACACACCCACACCCACCCCCACCCCCACCCCCCCCCCCCCACACACACACACACACACACACACACACACACACACACACACACACACTTAATTCTTTTAGTCTTTTGAAAGATAAACAGTAGACTTCAAAATTGCTTTGAGTTTAGCTTTTGATTCCACAAATGTATTGTCTACCGGCACATGCCCATGTGAGCTTAAGTTTTACTCATGTTGTGTCATGTTATAAGTTTCAGGGAAAAACAAAAATGATCTAAACCATCCACCTCAAAGCCTAAGCAGTGAACCAGAAATAGATGAGACACGGGGAGAAAAAATGCCAGGTGTTTATTCAGCTACTTTTATACACAGTACTTACTGTTTTTGTGTGTTCTCTGGCATGAAAATCATAATCTCATACTACTAAAGTATGTATGCACGTACTTGTATTCCTCGTGTGAAAAATGTCGGTCTTTTGTTAAAAAGTTCTTTTATTTGCCTAAATGAGGTAAGCAGAGACTGAACGTCTACAATCCACCTGTTTTTGCCCCGTGTCAGTCAGACTGAGCGGACAGTAAACACGTCTCCAGGTGCCAGTGCCAAACATGACAGCCGAGCTCAGCTGAAACTTCCACTAGTAGGAAGTCACCGTGCACTGTTGAAGCCGTATCCTGTGATAAGAGCTAAACTCAGGAAGCTACCCAGCAGTTTATGACGTTCCTGGGTGCAGAGCAAGTTCACTCATATGTAGGTAGACCTGTTCTCTATTTCCAAGTGCAAACACCAGAGATAATTCACGACTGACTTACTGAGCCTCACACAGATTGACAAAGGGTAAAATTCACATTATTTACTGTCGAAAACTTAAAGGGACCTCGTTCGTCTCCGTTCGTTTTGTGACACATTTTGTGAATTAAAAACAATCACGCAAAAGCAGAGAGAAGAGTTTTTCTCTTAACAGTTAACATAATGTATGATAAAGTTTTGGATCCATGAAACAGGTCATGGCTAAACTGAAGATGTGAGACAACTAAAACAAAGGAAAGCACAGGAGAGTATATACAGCATATAAACACTGATATTTACATATTTACAGCAAACAACAACAAAAAAAAAACCCTGCAGACTAAACGGAGCAATCGTCTGATCATAAATCAAATAAGCAAAATATTAAAAAAAAAATACAAATACAAATATTTGAAGTAAAAATCCTATTTTCACCATAACACGGCGAGCTCTTGGTACTGCTGGATGTGTCACTTCCTGTGTTAGCTCTGCACCTTGTTCTCAGGCCTGCCAACTTGTCCCTCCAGATGCTGGAATGAGTCACTGAAACCACTAAAAAAACAAAAGCAAGAACAGCCAAAGCCAAATTAAGGTGTGATTAGACAAAAGGTATTCTTAAAGATATATATTTTATATCAAATCTATATATTAGAGATATTCTCCCTATATCGTGATACTTTAGGTTGAGGATGAAACCCTCATTTGGTGTTAGGGTGACAAAAACGAATTAACATGACAAATAGCACGATAAAGACCATAGCCTGCATATGCATGCGTTTTTATTTACACTAGTTTGTGTGATTATCACTAACTGTGCTATGGCTCCAATAACAGTCGGCACAGTGTCAACAAACCAGGCTGGAGATGTTAATCTTATCATTTTCTCAGCACTTTGTCAAATAGCAAAAAAAGAAAAAAAAAAGTTTTGTTATATAACAAAAGAGAGTGATAAGATCTTATCATGACTGCAGTACAGTCTCTTATAAAAAACAAAAAACAAGCAAATAAGTTGAAGGTATGTGAAAAGGATGTGATAATCGTGACGCCTCCTGTTATATTTATCAAGGTTGGCAACAAAATGCATGCCGCAAACTGCAATTTCTATACAGAGTGCGGACAACGTGCTTCAAGCATCGCAGCTGAGCAGAATGACTGAAAAGCATATGAGCGATCTGTGTCAACTACAAAGAAAGGTACAGGTGTACGTGCGCGTGCGCGTGCAGGAAGGCTTCCAAACATGTGAACATGTTGTGTGCGGCTACATATGCAGCATTCATCATAAATGTTTCCAACCACACTGACATTTTCATATCATTTGGAAACGCTTGGCGTGTACATTAAATGTCAAAAGCCTGTAACTGCTTTCTGTTGTGTGCACAGAGTGAATGTAAAGGGACGAGAGAAAAGCTGTACACAGGAAAAGAGAAAAAAATCCCTGCTTCCTTTGTGATGAGCTGTGCAGCAACCACCATCATTTGATTAAATCAACTGATTTGCCTATATATTGGCAAAATACCGACTGTTTGTGTAAACATGACTTCATGCTGTTGGAACAGCTGCTGAATGCAAAAAGATTAAGAAAGCACGTATGCATAAGGCGCTGCGCGACACCTCACATGCATGACACTTGTATGACAAAGCTGAGGGACACTTGCTCATCACCCTCCCCCCGTTCTTCTCGCACGTCTCTTTGTCCTCGTGTCTTACGCACTCACACACGCACACACTTATCAGCAACTTCTGGCCTGCAGATCCATACACCTGCCCGCAGTGCTGGAAGGGTGTCGTTTTCCAACGATGAGGCAACTTATGACCAATGAGCTGTGGTGAGAACGGTTAGGGAGTGTGGTGGGAACTCTCCTCCCATTACTCTTCTCCCTACCTGGGAACCAAAGCAGCCTCGGGGAGGGGCCGCCCGGCCGACTACTGTCTGAATGAACACCAAACAAAAACTCTCACCAACAGGTGAGTTACACGAGTCACTGTTGGTTTTTCTCTACTCTATTCTCTTTTTTTGCTTTCCCCCCTCCCCCATCATTTTGTTTTTCATTCAAGGCTGGCACGCTGCTTTACATTTTGGCAGCACTGAAAAAAAGGACACAGAGAAACAAAACAGTCAAAGTGTGGGAACTTTTTCTCCTTCCTTTTTTCTTCTTCCAGGAGCTTTTATCAGTATTAACTCTGCTTACACAGGTATTTGTGCACCTGTGGCACTGAATTAGTGGATCAGCTTCTTCATTGTGTTGTAAAATAAGCACTGTGAATTACTTTTTTTTAAATTCCAGGATTCTGCCTGAAAACACGCTTAATCCTTCACTGAGCAGCTGTAAGAGCTGGGGGGGGTTTCTTTTTTTTTTTTTTAAGAAAACTGTGGTCTTGTTTCACTTTTACTGCTGGTGCAGATCTTTTATAGTTCTTATTTATTGTAAGTGCATAGTTACATATCTCTCTTATTTTACCCATAACTGTTGTTTGAAAGGCTGATAAAAGATGCTTTTGTCCCACTGATCTCAATCTCTTCCAGTCAACAACCTCTGGGTGTGAGAAATTAGGCCAACACGTGTTAAAATGGCCCACTTAAAACATAATATAATGAATACATTTAGAGCATGGCACAATGAATGACATTGAACTCTATGGAGAGTTTGTCCCTTTCATAACAACTGCACAGGGATTAGATTTTTCAAAAACTCACCCATCTGGATTTTTTGGAGGCTCAAAGTTGAGGCGTGGCCGCTTTGATTGACAGGTGTGCCGACCTATAAATCTCTGCTAGGCCTCATCTCCAGTAATTCACGTCACTGAACTGCATATTTTGATTGGATCATCTGGCAAATAACATCAGTGCCTGCGTGGTACAGACCATCTGAAGGTCAGGGTTTGTCTACTTCTTTTTGTGAGTGAAGTGTTTGAAGTGAAGAAAAAAAAAGCTGGACATTTTCTGTGAATGAATTAAAATCTTCTGTTTTTATATTTACAGGATAGTCTGGGAAATGAGCTACCAGAACCTTTTCTGAACCTTTTCTGGACCATTTCTTTACTACGTGGATAAAGAAACGCTGCTGAAATTGCTGAATTTACATTTCTTTTTTATAGTAAGGGATTAAATATATAGTTATGTTTCTTTTCATTGACACAAAGGACAATTTCACTTAAGATCAAAGTGGGCTGTATGACGTCCCTTGAAGTCAGTTTGACATCCCTGTTTTCGGGTTTTATTCAAGTGTTATTTAGTACACTATAGTGGTGCAGTGGTCTGAACTATCACTCCACAGCAAGACGGGGGTCAAGTTTGAATCTGCCACTTGACTCGGGTTTCTCTGTGGGGCCTTCGCTTGTTCTCCCAGTGCTTATGTGGGTTTTCCCCAGGTACTCCAGCTTCCTCCCACAGTCCAATAACATGCAGTTAGTGGGGTTAGGTTAATTGGTCATTCTAAATTTCCCATAAGTGTGAATAATTGTCTGCCTCTATGTGTTATCCCTGCTTCAGACTGGCAACCTGTCCAGGGTGTACCCCGCCTCTTGCCCTATGTTAGCTGGGATATGCTCCAGCCCCCTCGTGACCCTGATAAGGATAAGTGGAGGAGCATGGATGGATAGAGTTAAGTGTTACATGTTCAGTAAAGCTAAAAGAGCCCTAGATACAATTCATTGCACTAATCATATATTTTTGTCTAAGCTTAGCCTTATCTCATCCAAATATGTTCATTGGTGGCTTCAACAACAATATAACACTGACCTAAATGCTAATGTGGAGTCTACAGACTGAAGAGGGATGTCATCATCCATCTTTTGTATACAGTCTGTGTATATAACTAAAAGAAAAGACACTACCTTAATTATAATAACCTGCAAGCTGTCAACATGAAAGTTATCAAAAGATCTGTTTTTTAATTTTAGGTCAGAACACAAAATATTTAAATGGCACCATCAGAGCAGTATTTCAGATATCTGAGTGCACTGAAACTAAACAGAAGTCCCTCTCATAGATTTCATTGTTAAGAAGCTAGATAGGTGGAGGCAACTACAGGCTTTCCTCTGCATACACAACTTAAGCTGGGACACACAAAGGATTGTCTGGGTGATCTTAGCGAGACAATCCCAAAAATAAAGACGGGAAAACTTCTTGGTGAGGATCATCCTGGTTACACAATGAGTGCTCTGTATGCTGTGATATTTTAACAGCCGGTTAGATCTGTTTATTTATTCAGTATACAACTTGCCAGTTGGTGCAGCAGCTCCCACTCCCTCCTTTACTCTGCTATGTAGTTTCTGTGTTATTGAGTTTAATGTGTTATTGTTGCATTCATGCATGTTTATAGGTGCATTTTAATCCTGTACACCATATTTAATGTGTTTGGTGTGCTGGCAGATAAAGTATTATGTCATGTCTGGTTTCTTTGCAGAAATATGAAAATGGTCTGTAATTGCATCTCTAACTAATTTATCTCTTGTCAAAAAAAAGTTCTTATGCAAGGTTTTTGCTTAGTCCTAAACTTGGGCTCAGGCCTGAGTGATGGAAATGTGTGTGGATGCATGTGTGTCCTCCAAGTTGTTGTGCTTACTGATAACCACTAAAGTGCAAGGTCAGCAACCGTGCAAGGTCAGCAACCGTGCATGCAGCGGGGACAATAAAGCAGTAATAAGAAAACTTATATTCTCTGGTGTTTGCAGTGGTGTATGTGGGAGTGTGCAACAATCACCATAGAAGCGAATGGATTTTAATAGGAAGTGTGTTTTGCTTGCACCACGTGTGTTTATGAGATTCCTAAACAGCCTTAGTAATCTTAAAATTTTGGTAATACTAACCCAGTATGTTTATTGGCTAAACCAAACCAAACAACAGCTAAAGCACAGCTTAACTGTACAGACAATACAGAAGCAATTCCAAATGTTGGCTTTTTTGCTATAACATTGGCGGGAATAATTATCTGATCCCCTGTCGAATTTGTAAGTTTGCTCACAAATAAATGAACACTCTTTACAGCTGTTTAATTATAGTGAAGAGAGACACAATATCAACCAAAAATCCAGAAAAAATACATTGCATAAAAGTTATAAATTGATTTGCAAGTCATTGAGTGAAATCGGTGTTTGATCCACAAGAAAAATATGACTTTAATACTTGGTGGAGAAACCCTTGCTGGTAAGTACAGGTGTAAGATGTTTCTTGTAGTTGGTCGCCAGGTTTGCACACATGTCAGGAGGGATTTTGGCCCAGTCTTTTTTACAGAAACTCTCTGAATCCTCTATGTTTTTCGGTTGCTGCTTGTCAAGTCGAAGCTCCAGCTCCCTGCACAGATTTACTATAGGACTGAGGTCTGGAGACTGGCTAGGCCACTCCATGACCTGAATGTGCTGCTTCTTTAGCCACTCCTTTGTTACCTTGGTGGTATGTTTTGCATCATTGTCATGCTGGATGACGCATCCACCACCCATTTTCAGTGTTCTGACTGAGGAAAGGAGATTCTCATCCAAGATTTTATGGCACATGGTCCCATCCTTTCAATTCAGTTCATTTGTATTTACATAGTGCCAAATCACAACAACAGTTGCCTCAAGGCACTTTATAGCGTAAGGTAAAGACCTTATTACCGTAAAACCCCAGCAACCTCACCCCCGTGAGCAGTGATACAGTTGGTGATAGTGATAAGGAAAAACTCCCTTTTAACAAACCAAGTCTTGGCCCCTTAATGCGATGAAGATTCTGTACCCTCAGCAGGAAAACAGCAGATTGACTTTGCGGCCGCATGAAGATTTCAGTGAATTATGGCATAGACATGAGACGAGGCTGCTTAAAAGATGTGATCATGTAAACAAAATAAAGAATATATTTTGTGTTCAGGAACATAAATCAATAGATTGTGTGGTTGTGAACATTTCACAATCCTAGCTTAGCTTAGCTTAGCTTAGCTAGGTTTGGTTTTGTTTAGTAAGGAGTCCATAAGAGCCCCATGTTCTTCCCCATGTTTATGACAAATGTAATGACATGTAAATGACACGTGACATAGTGTCAAAAACTAAACGAAACAGCTTGTTACACCGCACATTTACCTCATATCAGGTTAAACTGTTATGAACTAGTTCGCATTTAGACTAGAAACAGCCTGTGAAAGTAGATTCATGATTCACACTAACTTAATGACCCCTTGTGCCCTTATGATGGAGTAATATCGAAAGTCAGATTGAAATCATAGGAAAGGTTCGGGTTTTTCCTTCACCTGTTTTATCAGCTTTGTCACTTATTGTGTCAAGACAAGTCTGCATTTGCATCATGGCAGTTCTTACGTCTTTCTGAAAAACATGTTAGTAACTCATGAAGCTCCTCCAGAATAATAAAAAAATAAAGTTACATTACACCCAGTACTGTGCACTCAAAGTAAAGATCTAGCTGGTGTTTGTCTGTGTGCTAATGTGAGGATCTGATAGCAGGATAGACACCTAAGTGTGAAGGAATCTTCCCTCCTCTTTTATTGCTGCCCCCAACAGAGCTGCGCCATCGACTTGACTGCCCAATAAAAACAAGTAAAAGGCTGACATTGCACTTCATTTAACACCGCATGCCCTTCACACTGCCTCCTACATAGGCCATTGTCATCCACAGGGACGTGTCTTTGTTGAGAGGTTCATGTTGTCCATAAAGCAAAACTCCAGACAACAATAGATGGGCAGCTGTTTCCTAGGCAAGCAGTGTGTTTTGCATCCTACAAGCAGGTGTTTTCTCATGATGTTACTTTGTAGTGTAGCTAATGCAGCTTGAGTTTCCAGGTGACTAATGACTAATGTCACATCCCGAATTTTCTTTTTTCTTCACGTGTCAAACTAAATTTAGTAGCGTGGCTCTATTTTTATTCTATTTCTAGTTTTTTTTTTTTCATGTTTTCGAAACTCTAAAACACGTATAATTCAACTGTCCTGTGCGACTTTTATCGTAAACCCAAGCAGGTATTAAGCTGCATTTTAATAACTGAAAGCGTACAACCAAACGTGCTGCTCACATGGACAGCAAAAATCTTTGAACCGTCTCTGCGTCGAGTGCATAAATGTCTGAGTTGATTTAGCCTGGGTGGGGAGGATGTGCACTCTTTAGATGATCGTTCACAATGAGGTGTCAGGTATGAGACAACTATTCCCTGGAGCAACAGCCACAGAGGGCCACGTCTTCATCCCTTTCATACTTCAGTGACTCATGAGTATTTGCTCCTTTAGAGAGAAGAGATTGGTAAATGCATGTTTGAGAAAGTTACTCTTTTCTGTTTTGCTCTGGGGGGTTTTTCACTTCCCTTGAACTCTGCCACTGGTTTCAGTAGCAGTCTGAGACAAACACGCTCTTCTTATCCTTTCTGTTTCAGCTCCAGTGCCTTTCAGATTTCAACTGACTTTTCTTTACCTTTCTGACTGCTCTTTTCCCCTCCTTTTGTTCCATGTCTTTCAGTCGTTGGTTTACAGCAGGTCCACGGGGGAGAGGGACATGTTTGCTCATTCTCTCAGCAGAAGGGGCCGGCAAAAAGCTGGCAATCAGAACGAGCAAATATATTCATGCAAAGTCAACCCGACTGAAGGGAATTGTGGGATGTTTGCTGGAGTAGAAATAGGGATTAGGAGGCCATGCTGTGACCACAGGTGCCTGCCTTTTTACAACTATTGCATTTCTTTACTCGCCAAGGAGGCAGATGCCTTTTCTCGTTACTTGTATTGTAACTTTTTTTTTCTATAGAGTCTATTGAGTTACTGAAAGAGAGACGGTCTGCTCAAAGCGCATATCTTTTTGAGGCTCACTAATTGTAACGCAAAACCATTTAGGTAAGGTGAAAATATCCTGCCTAGAAACACAAGACCAGTCACACACACATGGATGAGAGTGAAATGCAAAATTTAAACACACAGCAGTTGCAAGCATAGACAACAAGGTCACAAATTCCTGTATTTCCATACCCGTGTTGAATTAATCAGTAGGATTCAATGATTTTGCCTTGAATGGTGACTGATAAGACGCAGTCAAGAAGTAAACATGAGCAACTGTGTCATTGTTTCCAAAAGTCCCCACTTGCTCCCCGTCTAGACTGAAAAAATCCACATTCAATGTTATCATCTCATTGAGTGGCCTTTATCAGCTGTAATCACTCCCATACCTGTGGCCTGTATAGGAGCCCTCCCACCTAAATGCAGACCAGAAGGTGCAGTGACAAACAGAAAGCAGTCCCCATCATGTAGGGCACCTAAAGTAACCTGATAACATGGAGTTAATATTATAAACTGCAGTTAAACCCAAACTTTATTTTTCCATAACTTTCTTATTTCAGTGTTCGTGAGTATATAAAATTGTATCAGGCTCAAAAAGCTTTAAAAAGAAATTGGTCCACATAAAGCTTACTTTTGTTTTTAAATATTTATATTTTTACTCAAACATGCAAAGGTTGAAATTTTTATGATGTCATCTACAGCTCAGTGCAGCAGGCTGGCATTACCCACTTCCCTGGCTCATTCTGCTTACACCTTTCCCATGAGGATAGAAAAAGCTGTGCCCATGCATCAGTGCAACAATATGAGTATGTGCAGCTTCTTTTTCTGGTGGCAGGATGAATGCCATCTTTACCATTTCAGAATTATTATTATTTTAATCACAAGCTGATGAATTTATGTCACATAAACATGAGAATCACTGCAAATGTAACCAAAGCAACCATGAAACAAGTGGATTTGCAGTGAAATGCTGCTCGTGGATTTTCCTACCTGGGCCTGTTTTAACTACTGTGCTGAAAGAGATACTGATGTGTTGTGTATGTCTAGCCCACTGTAGCAACACTGATATCAAATGTTGTGTCAAGGGCAACAAATGGAGGCAGATTATCCACTTCGGGGAAGCAGCCGGAAGAAAACGAAGAAGATAATCAATCAAGTGTGTGAAAAAAATACTTGCACTTGATAAAAAGGTTTGTTTTTGTCTGACCCTGACTTATGCATCATTTCTACCCCAGCTGGTTTAGTGACAGCTGGACTGGATGGGACAGTCTGACTGGTTTCATTGTCTTTTGCACCAGCTGAGTAGGTCTGCCACTTCTAGGTTATGTAGGGTTTCAGAGACTGAATAAAACACACAGTATATGCTTGCCTTGTCACTCATTCTGTTTTTACCCCTGTTTTTCCATCACACCTACCCTTAATAACATTTATTTCATGTAATCGGACCAACAGTTGGGTATATGAGGACTTTTATTCACCTTTCTGTGACTTTGTGATCCAAGGTGCACCTATTCACACGGACTGTATAAATGTTGTTTGCCTAAAAAGTAATGGGGCTGAGCAATCTTGTCAGACAACTTTACGGCACAATTTAGGAAGAAGTGTCAGTAAGTAGGTACATGGCATGCTTTTGCAAGCTTTGCTGATCCTTTGGTGCACAATTAGTGAAGCATGCCACTTTGCAGCAATGTGTGATTTCCCACAAATGTTTTTTCAGTATGACTGCCTGCTAAGTAATCCATTAGCAGTGGTAAAACTAAGTAGCATTTACCAAGCACAACATAAAGGTGCACATAATGCTGAACCAGCCATTTACAGATTTTTAAAAAAAATTTAAAAAAAAACAAAACAAAACAAAAAAACAGCAATTTTTGGCAAAGAGGTATCCCTCCTTTCAGTACCTTTTCCTCTGTGCTTGCATCCTTGCACTGCTGTATGCCCACAGAGGAAGTGATGCAGTGTCACAGCAGAACAAAAGTCTATTACCTAATAAAAGAAACCACAGAGAAACCACAGAGGACAAGCGTGAGAAAATAGTGAAGGAGAACAGGTTTATGGCCCCATGATAATTGAAGTGATTTAAAAAAAGAATCCCATATTCCCGGAAGGAGGCTTGAAAGCAACAGGAGAGCCCTGAGCAAAAGAAACAAGGGTGTACTGCTGTAAAACAGCTGTTCTTCACTGTTACCCCCATCAGCCTTTGCACAAAGACACAGGTGCGAAAGATCAATGCATACAAAGATGTCAAGAAAGCATAACACACACTCAAAAAAAGTGACAAGGGAAAACACTGATTACTCCTAAATATTCATTATGTTACTCCTGATATTTACCTTTTGAAAACACAAACCAAGAGTGGTCACAGTCAGTTTTAATCTCTCTCGTGGTTTCACATAATTCCAGTGGCATGACTTTCAGACAGAGCAGTCCCACTTTAACGGTGTCAGGTGAGATCAAAACAGTGTGCTTTCAGTATCACAGTCATTTTAAGGTCTCTCTTCAGCCCCACAGCTCAGCCATTTTTGAGTCAGACTAGACCCTCTGTCTCTGGGTTTTGTTCTACAAACCTCCTGCTGGAAGCTGAGCTCTAAGACAAAGCCCTGTTTACACTAATGGCCCACTAGGCCTTTTGCCACAGAAACAAATAGCAGTGGGGGGAAGTCAATAGAATTTAACATTTTGACATTTTTCCTCCAGCTCTCAAAACCAATATTGACCCAGCTCCCCTGCATGGCTGTCTTTAGTCCAGGACCTTGGCATACAAATCAAGCCAATGCAGTCAGAACCGCAGGCAGTCAGTCGAGGGGTGAGGCCAACAATAGCCTACCCAGGATGGGGCTCTCCCACTGGGCAGGCAGAGTGGCCACTGTCCCTGGTCTCAAGCTGGTCTGCTTAGGCCTGTTGTATGAAAGAGCTCATGCTATCCTGCCCGCTTTAATGATTCCATCTGAGAGGACCAATTGTGTCTGTACTCCAGACCCTGCTGGTGAGTGAGGTGGACAAGTACAAGGGACAGTGGGGGCGCTCACATGTGCAGAACAACCCCATAGCGGGCCAGTACTTCTCAAAGGGCAGATTACAATCAATTAGAGCCTAATGAGAGGGAAGCTGGACTTGTAACCTGTTGCAGCAGGGTAGTTGTTTAGAAAGCTCACAGTTGGCAGACACATCAATAACATTTGAAATAGCTTCGGATTGAAAGCAAGACAGCGGGAAGCCCCTGAGTGCGTGGCCATGTATGCCTGTGCTGCTTCTGTTGCTTTACCCAAGGCGACTGAAGAGAGAAGAACAAGGATACTCTATAAAAATATACTGTGTTTTGGGCATTTTTGACTTCTGTGAATTCTTTCATTCATTCAGCCATGATAACAAGCCTTATGGCAGCGGGTGTCGTGACCCAAGAGCTCACGCAGAGAGAGCTAACAAAAAAACATTTGAGACATTCATAAACATGGCAATCAGCAGTTTAGATTCTTCTTTCAAGTGTGTGTGTGTGTGTGTGTGTGTGTGTGTGTGTGTGTGTGTGTGTGTGTGTGCGCGCGTGCGTGTGGGTGGGTGGGTGACTGTAAAAGGAGGACTTTAGCTGTCACCAGAGAAAGGGCAGAGTGTGGGAGCTTGTGTCGCCGCCCAGCAGGAGAGCTCGTCCTCAGGCCGCTCTTACCTGTGGAGCCTCTTTCTCCACGGGGAAGGTTCTTTGCGTGGCAGGCTGGCCCACCGCAGGGGGAGCAGGGGATAGTCATATAAGGGAAGGTGAAACAGCAGGAGTAAAAGGGACATTTTGGCCTCGGGTGAAATCAGTTCAGCTGAGGGAACAAGTGAAGGTAGAAGTCTTCCAAAAGGCTTCAACCTACACAAACTGTGTGCCGACAGAAATTCTAGTTTACTTCTAGTAAAGAGCAAGGCCACTGGGGCGATAAATTATGATTACCCAGCCATCCATTCACGAGCCACACCTTCACATTTTTGTCCTTATGTGACCAGATAAAGTGTAGCTCACGCCACTGAAATTACCAAATCATTACCAAATCATCAACTGGTACTTTGTATTCCCTGAAATGAATAAGAGGTCTGTATTTTTATGTATTACTAATATCTGTCTGATTATGACTGTTCAGCCAGATGTTTCCTGCTGGCAGCGAGCAAAGATTCTTTTAAACATTACTGCCATCCTTTGTTATCTTTAACCATCTTATTGTTTTTTTTTATTTTCTTTTTTGAAGTTGCTGTCATTTATATGTAGGTGAGCTTACCAGTGTTTTAAACACAAAATGGACTTACCCCTGTTATGTTTAGTTATATTTTTATGTCATGAACCACATGGATATAAAGGAAAAAATACAAGTGGCATAAACACATACACTTCGAATAAAAAGTTTTAGCTGAGTCCGAAATCGTTCCATAATTCAATAAACCGGGGCTACATTTTAAGGCTGTTAAAATAATAATTTACATTTTACAAGTTTGCCTTTCTACAATTAAATAAACATGAACGGGCAATACTGAAAAGCTTTACCAACAGAACGCAAACCAAAAGCAAATTAGTACCTGACCACATGCCTACATGTGCAAATTAAAGCTGTTCCCTGCACCATGCAGCTTGAATTTCCCTGTAGCAGTAACACTAGGTAAAAAGACAGATTTATACTATAAAATTCAAATATCAAGAAGGCGAAGAGCTTGTCGCTTGAAGGAGGTAATTAGAAATACTTTGGCTTTAGAGCAAGTGATGCTGATAAATGATAGGAAAAGGGTTGGAGAGCTATATCTGTCACAAAGCAAGCCAACTAACGTCTTCAACCACTCGAAAGCACACCGTAAACTGCAGTATGATGAATGCATGGAAGCTGAAGAAGAACGATGCAATGGTGCTAATGTGAAACATAAAGCATCAACTCATGTATGTATGGATGGATGGATGGATAACCACTACAAGAATGTTATCCATACATACATATATGAATAATATTGTGATGTGTATTGTAATTTTCTGGGTTTTGTCCTTTTGGTCAGCTGCCTTTCTTTGTGGAGGTTGCACATTTTGCCTGTGTCTGAGGGGATTTCCGTTGGATACAACCTCCTCTCGCAGTCTCTCACAGGCATGCGTGTTATAGATGGATATAGGTTTGAGGTCTAGAATAATAAATACAGAGCTGCGTGAATACATGGATAAATGTTTATTCTATTCTAAAGTCCAACATTAAGTGATGTTATTCTAGAAAAGCAGCACATAAAAAAATACCATAATCATCTGACAGTTCATGATTCGTGTCATAAAAAATAATGAATGAAATGGACAGTGGGTTCAGATGATATCACATTATAATCTTGAACTTTGTCCTTTAATGGGGAATTGCATCATGTTGTAAAATTGGAAAAATAATGAACCCCAGCAGCCCATTACATCTTCTTACCTGCTGTTCTTCCATTTCTTGGACCAAACAGATCAAAACATACCGCCAGACATCAACTCGACTATATCTCACTATGGCCTGCCCACCATAAAACTTAATGCTTTGATTGAAATGTTGCAGTAACCAAGCTTTGAGCACATAAACTCACTTAAAGCTGACAGAGACCGATTCTTTCCTTTCACTGGGACAATATTAAAAATGCCTCACCCCTTTAAATCAGCTTCTCGTGCTGTGACTGATGTGGGAACACTTCCCATCCCCAACCGATCGTTGTAATATATGATGCTGTTAGTTTCCTCATGGCAAGCAGTTGGGTAGCACCGGTCACCACTGTGTTGAAACACTTTTAATCAACCAGAGCCTACTGTGAAAGCCCGAGCCCCGCCCGGCTCCCCACCTGCCAGAACCGAGCAGTTCACCTCAGCAACCTCAAAGCGATGGCGAGTATTTAGTAATATCACGCGGCGGTCCGGCAGCGTCTACTATAATGTACCAACTGACAGCACCGGCCTCGCACAGCCCTGCTACCCCCTTCTAAGGTTATATTACAACACAGTGGGAGCTCTGAGAGAGTAGAGGACGGGAAGCTGTGATTATTTGGAAGTTCTCAAGACAAGCTGGCGTGTTCCCAGGCTATGGTGGGGGTAGGCTTTCTCCCAGCATGCCATGCTCTGTGCAGTTTGATTAGAACTAAAGTAGACAGAGCTTCTCATGTATGCTGTTTCTATTGGCACATTTCTTCCAATTACCCATCAACCCCACTCCATGAGTCAGAAGTGCCCAAAAAAATAATTTTGACCCTTGAGACCCTGTGTGGGTTTTCCCAGTGTTATTATTCAAAGAAGCGTGTAAACCATTCAGAGTAGAACTGTGTGCGCAGTGATAAACCACACTGCACCGTCAAACCCACGGAAATTAAAGGTGATTATTCCATGATGAAGGCAGAGATTTAAAAAAAGGAGGAGAGAAAAGAAACACAAAGCCCCAAATTTGTAACATAAAGTTATCTGACGCTGACAATAAATGTATGATTACACAGGTCTGAAAAGAGGCAGCCCAGAACATGTTTGCATAAGCATCTACCAGCATTACAGTTACATAAGAGGAGAACTTGCAGTGAACCCAGGAAGAGTAATGGCATGACCATTAGCAGTGGCAATGCCACAACTTGCTTCTTCTTCAGATCAAGAGGGCTCTGCTTTATTTTTATGGCATGCTTTACCTGCTTTCAGGCCAAAGAAATAAAAAGTCTTAGCTGCATGGTGCTGTGTGATGATGCTATTCAGCGTATGATGTAAGATGCCCAGATTACACAAAATGATTGATTCTTGCTATATGACAAATTATTATTTTTATTATTATTATTTTCTTTTTCTGAGTTTGAAGAGAATCTCTAAGTTTTAGTCCCCACTTAGAGATACTGATATGTGATGATGCAGATGAATAAAACAAAATAATGATTTATCCAGTGATTCCACCAGGTTTCAGGAACCGCCACACAACAAAAGCTAACAACTGCTAAAATCAGGCTAATTATCTGAAGCGACCCGAGAGCTAACATTACTGGGAAACCAACATAATGAGGGGGTTTCCTCTTCTTCCCATTCTGCTGTTTGAATCCAAAGACTATGGACATTTGAGAATACACACTATACGGCTGATAATTCTCTAGTGTAAAAGGATTGTAACTCTGAGAGGTTTTAGGAGCTGATGGCATTAGTATAGCTGACCCCTGACCATTTGCTTTTGTTGCCCTTTCCTTAAGTAGAGGAACACATTAGCCACTGCTTCTTATTACCCTTTCTGTTATGGCAGCACCAAGCCAAGAAGCAACCAGCTTACCTCTTGTTACCTAAGCTCTCTATTTGGCCTCGTATAAGAGTCTCTTTCCTTGGAGAGCTGCTCTCCCAGCAGACCCAGACGAGCTCAGGGAGCACTTGTCAGAGACCTGTTGTATTGCAGAATGAATGGCGAGGCCTCAGTACAAATTCTTACACGCTCTCAGGTGGCAAAGGCCAGCATTGACTGACTGGTTGTGTTAATTTAGCTGCCTTTCAGTCTACAGGCTTCTGGGCCTCAATGGCAAAAGAGCTAAAAAAACATCTGAAGTGTCAGAGCAAGAATGTGCCACTCAGCCCTGAAGAAACACATCATTAACAAATGTCTGGCAACAAACAAACACTGATAGTTAAACAAACCAGGGAGGTAAGCGCTACCACGCTGCACACTGATAACCTGCACAGTGGGTGATCCACATTAACAGGAAACAATCAAACTGGAGGAGGAACTCTGCTAAACTTTTGAACCACAAAAGAGCTGTGGTGCGACAGTTTGTGGTACGAGAGGGAAAAACTGTGCCCACTCTCTGTCATTCTTCCCAGTGATAAAGCTGCGTGGCAGCTCAGACTGAGGTTACTCGGGGGATGGCCCATACCCTCAGCGTGCCAACACCCACTCTGACCAGCAGGCTGACTCAGATGCTGAGGGCAGACAGGGCACTGCACACCGACAGACATTTGACTCAGACTTAGTTATGTGCACTCCTGGCCTGAGGCGTTGCACTGAAATGCTTTGCAGCCAAGCTTTGATTTACTGGCTGGTTTTGGCAAGGATGCATGCAACCGGTATCACACGCCTTTTCCTTACAGGAGAGAGACACCCTGAAAACTGGTTTCATCCTCATACTACAGCCCACATCTAAAGATAATACAGTCACAGAGGGCAAGGTGCCACTTATGAGTCCATTAATTCATTTTTACACACTCTCTCTAAACCATCATATATAAACTGTAACAGTGGTGGATGTTCTCATTCGTCATGTGAGTAATGAGATCAGCATATGAGCAAACAATCTCTGTGACTCAATGATTGTACTAAACGTTGTATTTCAGGCAGTTTTTTTCCTACTATTGATTATCTGATTCCCTGTGCACAGTCCAAAGACAACAATGGTGATGCCAAGTTGATCATAGGTGTGAATGGTTGTCTGTCTCTTTAACAGACTAGGGACCTATCTAAGTTGTCTACTTCTCGCCCTATGCCCTTACCCAGGTGGGATGGGGTCCAGCCCCACTGCAACCCTAAACTGGATAAGCAGAAGAAGCTAGCTGGCTGGCTGGCTGGCTGGCTGGATGGATGGATAGGTATATGATGTAAGAGGGGATATCCCTATTATGTTCATTTCAGACATACAGCAGTGCTAGCCACCTAAACCACCAAATACGGATTATTGTGAACAGTAAATCATGCAAAGCTACTCTTTATGAAATTGGCTTATTAAATATCATTCAACTTAAATTAAATAAACTTTAAAGTGCTCCGAAGAGCTGGAGGGAAACTAAAAACTTGTTATCCTCTGTGGGTTTGTGAACAGACACTCCCCCATTAAAATAAAGACATTGATGAAAGTTTTAAATCCATAATAACTATTTTCTCAACCACTTGAGGGCAACAAAAACATGTTGTGAGCAAGTAGACATAACCTTAGCAAATCTGGTGGCAAACAGTTATGTATTGCATATAATTTTGCTGTTGTTTTATAATGAACTTAATTTGAGCTACTGCTTATCACTGGTTCTTTTTTATCTTATTGTTCTTACCATGCATATATTTCCTGTGTCAAATCAGCAGTTTAGCCACTTCACACAGCTTCTCTTCTTTGCACATACGGCATAAAAAATAGAAGAAGAAGAATCCTTTAATTGTCCCACAAGGGGAAATTTGGTTTTAACAGCAGCCAGAAAGACACATATACAAACAAACAGTACACAGGACACAGAACAGAAACATACACAATTTTTTTTCTTACATATTTACATTAAGGGCAATGGTTACTATAAACAGAGTACTGTACAGTTATTAAATAAAATAAAATTGTAGTTCGAATCGGTTGATTAAATGAGGGACAGAGTTTGACATTTCTTTCTTTTACTCTGATTTTTTGGACTTTTATGGACCTGTTTGTGCAGCAGCTCTGACATGTCTGCAAGTCACAGCTCTCCTGTTAACACGTCGACACTTCCAGTAGTTTCGCATGCTTGTTGGCGGGTCATGTGTTCTGTGCAGATGCCGTGAAGAGAGAGTCACGACACGTCACGGCTGCTGGGAAACTTCAGGCAGTGAGAAGTAATAATATAGCTGAGGTCAAAGCCTCGTCACATCGCATGTGATGCAAGTGGCAGACCAACAGCTCCATAGCTTTGCAGAGCCGTGTGGAGACTTTCACGTGGTGAGTGATGTGCTGCAGTGTGACTGGTCGCACCACTTCCTATTGTTCCCTTGTCACTGATAACCTCTGTGACTCGGGCCAAAGGAAGGAAGGCCGTCGATTAGTTTGTGGCAGTGGGCTTGTCAGCTCTTTGTCCACCAATAACTCATTAACTTAAAGAGTCCTCTGAGAGAAGAATGAATCCTCACATGGCTCGCTGTATGGTTAACTAAGAGTAAACAGCCTTTCAGGCATCTCTGAGATGTGATATCCTCCAAGAGGAGTGAGCACAAGCCTGTCAGGAGGGAATAGATTCATTCTATCCTTTCATTTTAAATCATCAGTTATAAATAATGAGAAATGCACGTTTTTAAATGACTTTAGAGCACTTTGCTCTCATTTACACACATACGCAACAAGAAAATGGGATTGCAAACAGGTTGTGTGGAAAGTTTAGCGGAAACTAATAAAAAGGCATTTAAAATAACCTGAACATCTATGATGAACAGTATGGACAGTAAAAACGAAGCCATGTTGAAGCCAACTCTGGTAAATGTTGGTAATATTGTTCTTATCAAAAGCTGTACCTCAGAGGTAAACAGTGTAATCTGCTTCACTGATTAACTCAGCTGATCAGGCCTGTGGGACTCTCATGCTGTCAGGACAGAGACCAGAGTCAGATGAGATAACATCACACCTCGGGTGCTGAGCTGATGTCATGTGTCTGCTGCCTTAATTGTTCACTGTTTATCTGCGCCAATGTGCTGCTCTCACTCGGCCTGCTTTACAATCATTTCAGCTGTTTCATTTGAAGTGAAAAAATGGCAAAAGTTAACCAAATTTCATGTGCAAGAAGTCAGACTGCCTTAAGCCTGGAAACTGAAAGGAGAATTAAACCCACTGTCTGAGGTCTAAAAATACCTTAACACCAGTTAATGCGTGATGATGTGGTTACACACTCAATGTAGAAGGGAGGAGCGAGCAATCAGCATGGAACCAAAAGGTTTCATCACTGTGTTTCACAGCCAAGATGGCTTTGCAACCTATGAAAGAACCATTTGTGAAGCTGCAAGTTTAGCCGTGGCGGACAGCTTTCAGCAAGTCTGCTCAGTTTCCTGGCAAAAGTACAACATAGAGAACAATTACTGGCCCACACAAATTTTAACAGTTTTAGTTTTGGATTTTATTTTATGGAGAGAAATGGTTTTGTTTGTTTATTTGTTTGGTTGGTTTTTGTTATGTTTTTTTTAAACTTGTGAACAGCCTTATCGTTCCATTCAGAGATTTAGGAAATAAAGTTAGTAAGTCTTTTAATGTTAGTACTGCTAATATAAACAACATTACAAGGGACAGACAGACAGATAGATAAAATATAATAAGATTAAAAATAATAAGTAATAATAAATCAGTCACACGGGTTCTCCTATATGGATCAGTGAAGATACAAATAATATGGTTGTTTAAATAAGTTATAAAATCTGCACGAGTGACTGTTTTGTCAGCTTTGGACTAAGGATGGACTCTATACACTTGCTCACTCAGTGTAGAGAAGAGTCATCGTGCCACCAGCTGTAAGCCAGGGCTACGAGACGGCAGAAGTATACAGTCTATACTCATCCGCACACTTATTAGCAGAGACCTAACTTGGAAATTAATTGGAAATGTCTCTTAATTTCATGGTTGTATAGTGGCTAACAACAGAAGTTACAGTTAAGTACAGAGAGCTGTCTCTCTGCTGAATCCACATATTTGGCAGTTTGCTCTCTGCCACTGCTTTTATAAATAAACGCCTTTGGAAGTCTCACACTTTTGTTTTGTTTTTTGCAACTGTTACTTACCTGTAAGGTTAGCAGGTCTTAAACTCCTTTGTGCTTCAGCTCTGGTGTCAAACGGTGGTTGTTAATCGCCATCTTGTGGTGAACACGGCGCACTACATGTTGAGTCGAGGTCATCAGGGTCGGCCCATACCTGAAAAGCAGGATCTGGTATTTACATGACGAGGCATGTGCTCGTGAACACATTTGTGTGTTTCTTGTCAAAGGGAAAGCAAAAAAAAAAAAAAAAAGACAGAAAAAAAAGTCATTTCAATCACCCTAATTAATTAATGGCTATAAGCTGTCTAATCTGGGAAGCAGAGGTTCTGCAGAGGAGTATTGATGATCCCCAGTGTGCTGACACTGCCGGGTGGTGATGCTTCAGGTGAGCCAGTAATGTGTTGTTAGTGCTCCTGATCAAATCCCACCATTGTCAGGACGAATGATAATCCTCCTGAGTACCTGCAGGCAGTCCTACATCCAGCAGCAGCAACAGAAGGATACAGGTAGCAATGGCCTCTTTAGCCTAACAGCTGGACTAGAATAACCCCTGGTGCTTTGAAACGGTCCATTACCTTATTTACAGTGGGCTCGTGTTTATGGATAAACACGCAAACGCTCTGCTCTTTTTCTTCAGAAAACTACGGTTCATTTATAATTAGTTCACATTAGACTTGAAAGGCTTAGTTTAGCAAGTTTAATTAGCAGACATATAATTTCAAAATTATACCTCAAATTGAAAAGAAGGTAAGCAAGAAAGAAAGAAAGAAATCTTAACTGGTAAATTTGAACGAATGTGTCAGCAAATTCAGCCTGAGGAGGCCGTTGATGTAAATGTTTACTGAGACCACGAGATATCCAGGACAGCAAGAGACAGGTGCTTATATTTTAATAACTACATTAAAAAAACAACGGAAATGAACAAACTCAACTAGCTGAAATTAACTAAATTCAAAGTAAAAGTATAAAACATTAAAAAAAAAAAAAAAAGATAAGATAAGAGCTCAAATCAAAACTGTAGATTCAAGCCTTTTTAAAAACATGAATGTGGGGAGGGTAGGGTGGGGATTACACATTCCAGATGTTGAGCAGTGGAAGTGAGTGGGGATATGCCAGCTTATACTTCTGCATCAACATATTGTGGAAATGTCTTTGTTTCTGTAAGGTAACTGTTCAGCACAGGATGCACTGAGGCTGCCTGCTATTCTGTGATGCTTTCCTCCTTTCATCCTGTCATGCTGAGTGAGCGCAAGCACAGGTGTGGTTTACTTTTCTGTGAGGCGTGAGAGCCAGAGCTTTCAGTTTGCAGCTTTCAGGCTACTTCTGTGTTTCATGTGAGTAATCTCTTTAAACCAGCATGTGTCTGTTCAAATCAATGATAAATGATGCTATTTTAATGTACCAGCCCCGATATGCTTTCTGCAAGAATTCATCTGTTGTTCAACGCTTTCTGCACATTCAAAACGTATCTGTGTTTTAAAAAAAAAATTTTCAGGAATAAAAACTGTGCAAAAGTGCAATTCTGAAAAGAAATCCATATTTTGTCAAGAGTAAAACATAGAAAACACATCAAATGTTAAAACTGTGAAAATGTACCAGTTAAAGGGAAAAAATAAGGTAATTTGGAATTTGATGGCATCACTCTAAAAAACAGTTGTGACAGGGTCGTGTTCACCACTGTAACAACAGCAGACCTGCTGCTGGACTGCTAGGAGAGGAAAGTTGTCCTGTTCTTGCCTGATAGATGATTCTAGCTGCTAAAGAGTCCTGGGTCTTCTTTGTTGCATTTTTCATTTCGCGATGCGCCAAATGTTTTTAGTTCTTTGGAGGTCTGGTCTGTAGGCAAGCCAGCTCAGCACCAGGCCTCTTCTACTATGAAGCCATGCTGTTGTAGTCAATGAAGTACTCGAAACAGAAAAAGATGTCATCTGGATGACTAAGACAAGATAAGATAACCTTTATTAGTCCCACACGTGGGAAATTTGTTTTGTCACAGCAGAAAGTGGACAGTGCAAAAGTTATATAGCAAAACTTAGAATACAATATGAATAATATACTGTACACAACTGTACAGAATAGAATAAAATCAAATACTATATAAAGTAGAATAAAATAGAATACAATATACAATAGGATATAAATAGAATACAAATTCTATATACAACTGAGTAAAAATACAACTTTGTCAGAAAGGAGTATTGCACTTAGTCTTATTGCACATGTGTGGGTTTGTGTGTGTTTGATTAGCTGCAAAAGTCTTTGTTGTGGAGTCTGACAGCAGTGGGGAGGAAAGACCTGCAAAATCTCTTCGTCCCACATCGTGGGTGCCGCAGCCACTGGAGGAGCTGCTCAGTGCTGTCAGAGTCTCCTGCATGGGGTGGGAGATGTTGTCTAACAGGGATGACAGCTAAAACCCTCTATATACCTTTCAGCATTGATGGTGGCTTTCCAGATGTGCAATCTGCCAACAATTTGGAATACCTAGATCTCAGTTTTTAAATATCTACAGTATACTGTCAGGGAGCTCCTGAGTACTTTGGAAGACTGGGAAAGGACATAAAGTGTCTTTGTGTAATTCTCAGGGAAGGTTTGCCAGTTCTCAGAAAGACATCATTGATTAGGAGTACTGAAACAAAGTCAAGGGATGTAACTCTATTTAAGATTGTATATCCTTATTATTGAATACCATTATAAAGTATCTAGACTTGAGGCTAAGAGACTTAGACTCAAGACTATAATAAATAAAATTATTCATGATATTACAAAGATTCATGTCCCATGTTTTAGGTCATGATAGAGATATATATAGTAGGAGTGGGAGATAGAGGATCCGAAGCATTTGAAATAATGTCTTAAAGACAGTTTGGAAGTCTAATAAGAGGATATATATATATCAGACATAGAGGACAGTTACAAGTACCTGGGGATCCCGCAGGCGAATGGGAACCATGAAGAGGCCGCTAGAAAAGCTGCAACCACCAAGTACCTGCAGAGGGTCGGGCAAGTCCTGAGGAGTCAGCTGAATGGTAAGAACAAGATCCGGGCCATCAACACGTACGCCCTGCCCGTGATCAGGTACCCTGCTGGGGTAATAGGCTGGCCAAAGGAGGAGATAGAAGCCACTGACATAAAGACAAGAAAGCTCCTTACCATGCATGGAGGGTTTCACCCCAAGTCCAGCACCCTGAGGCTGTACGCTAAGCGGAAGGAAGGGGGCCGGGGACTGGTGAGTGTCAGCACCACAGTCCAGGATGAGACAACGAACATCCAAGAATACATTGGGAAGATGGCCCCAACTGACCGAGTGCTCAGTGAATACCTCAGGCAGCAGAAACCCAAGAAAGAGGAGGGAGACGAGGAACCATCATGGAAGGACAGGCCCCTGCACGGTATGTACCACCGGCAGATAGAGGAGGTGGCTGATATCCAGAAATCCTACCAGTGGCTGGACAAAGCTGGACTGAAAGACAGCACAGAGGCACTAATCATGGCAGCACAAGAACAAGCTCTGAGTACAAGATCCATAGAGGCTCGGGTCTATCACACCAGGCAAGACCCCAGGTGCAGGCTGTGTAAAGATGCCCCAGAGACAATCCAGCACATAACAGCAGGGTGCAAGATGCTAGCAGGCAAGGCATACATGGAACGCCACAACCAAGTGGCCGGCATAGTGTACAGGAACATCTGTGCCGAGTATAACCTGGAAGTACCGAGGTCACAATGGGAGATGCCCCCAAGGGTGGTGGAGAATGACCGAGCTAAGATCCTGTGGGACTTCCAGATACAGACGGACAAAATGGTGGTGGCTAACCAACCGGACATAGTGGTGGTAGACAAACAGAAGAAGACGGCCGTAGTGATCGATGTAGCGGTTCCGAATGACAGCAATATCAGGAAGAAGGAACACGAGAAGCTGGAGAAATACCAAGGGCTCAGAGAAGAGCTCGAGAGGATGTGGAGGGTGAAGGTAATGGTGGTCCCCGTGGTAATCGGAGCACTAGGTGCGGTGACTCCCAAGCTAGGCGAGTGGCTCCAGCAGATCCCGGGAATAACATCGGAGATCTCTGTCCAGAAGAGCGCAGTCCTGGGAACAGCTAAGATACTGCGCAGGACCCTCAAGCTCCCAGGCCTCTGGTAGAGGACCCGAGCTTGAAGGATAAACCGCCCGCAGGGGCGTGCTGGGTGTATATATATATATATATATATATATATATATATATATATATATATATATATGTATTAAAATATTTCCTATTTTAATAGCATAATATAAAGAAATAAAGGGTCCCTTGTTTTTTACAATTACAAGCACCGTCTACTTGTTGGTAATTCATTCTTTTACGCCCACATAGTGTAAACAGTCTGTAGTTTCATACTATCAGACTCTACATCAACCTGTGTGGTACAAACAGTCTGCACACTTCCTAAACAGTCTCCAGTGATGCAAAATACAAGTCTTTGTCTGCTATTTTCTGTCTTCTACCCTTTGCTGTAATTTAGGCATTGCACTCCTTTTTGACACAAAAGGTGCCACCAGCCAAGGATGCTTGGTAACGGGACCATACAGAAACTGCTCTCTGTTTAAACACCATGTCACCGAGCTGGTGATGAATGTGTTTTTTACTGGGTTTTGTTTAATTAACGCTGAATTGCCGAGCCTGACATGGTAAACAATTAGGGTGAAATTCTGTCACATTAGTAGCTGTGAAACAGCCCGAGCGGATCTCAGTCTCAGCTCCATAAACGCACTCATAAGAGCTTAATCCTGTTGATGGAAACAGAATCCCACCCATGGCAAAACAGCCCCGCTGCCCCAGGTGCAGTAGCCACTCAGGCCCAGGCTTGTCTCCCTTTATTGAGGCTGATGAATTGAGAGGAGCCTCTTGGGCATGCAGCCCAGGCTGTGGTTTGGCTAATTAGAGGCTCTGTTTTCTCATAAATATCTATAGCAATGAAAATTAGGTAAATAAAGGCTGCAGTTCCACCCTGTGAAAGTGTGAGGTAAAAAAGTCTCAATGGAGAGTGACACTGTGAGGGAAACCTGGCAGGTGTGTGCTTTTACAAGAGAAATAATTGTTCTAAATTGTTACTTATAATGACAGCTTAATCTGCAATTGAGCTATGCAAACACAACCTCATTGGGGCAGCCTCACCTCTGGTGCTGGTGCCCCAATGAGGTTTATTGGTGCCTGGACCTGGGAGTATAGAGTGTGTATGGGGAGTGTGAGTGTGTGCATGGCAAACATTTCTGTGCATCTCTAAGTTGGGTGTGTGTGTGAATGTTTGTGTGCATGAGGGTGGGAATGCATCCTTGTGTCTGTGTGTAAATTTTTGCCTATGTCACACAGACACACAGTATCTTGGGCTGCTGCTGCTGCCTCCAGAAATATCTTGTATTATTAGTACTGTGTGCTGTTGCATGCATATGTTGGTTGTTGCTATGGTTTCCCAGTAGGTTTTTTCCCCTCTCCCTCTATCCCTCTTCGTCTCCTCTATTTTTCTCTCAGTCTCTTTCTGTTAACTTTTTCCCCAACTTCACTGTCTTTCTTTCTGTTTTTCCTCTGTCCACCAGCCTCGTCCGTTATGTTGTAATAATCCAAAATAAAAAATCCCAATAAAGTTCTAATAGATTTTGACTAACGAAGGCCATAATACTCCACTTGTGAAAGTAAATCTGTTTGACATTTTTCGGCCTTCAGGCATCACTTCTGATTGCTACATATACAAATAAAATGATCAGGTATAACATTACAACCACTGGCAGGTGAAGTGAATAACACTGATTATCTCTTCATCATGGCACCTGTTAGTGGGTGGAATATAACAGGGAGCTATTGAACATTTTGTCCTCAAAGTTGATGTGTTAGAAGAAGAAAAAAAGTGTAAGGATTTGAATGAGTTTGACAAGGAACATGTTGGAATAGCTAAACAACTGGATCAAAACATTTCCAAAACTGCAGCTGTTGTGGGGTGTTCCCAGTCTGCAGTGTTCAGCATCTATCAAAACTGGTCCAAGGAAAGAAAAGTAGTAAAGTAGCGACAAGGTCATTGGAGGCCAAGGCTCAATGATGAACGTGGGGAGCAAAGGCTGGCCTGTGTGTCCAATCCAACAGATGAACTACTTTTGCTCAAACTGATGAAAAAAGTTTATACTGGTTCTCAAAGAAAGGTGTCAGAATACACAGAGCTGCAGACCAGTCAGGGTGTCCATGCTGACCCCTGTACATCGCTGAAAGCACCAACAATGGGCACATGAGCATTTGTGTGGGTCATTTACCTGGGGAACACCTGGCACCAGAATGCACTAAAGGATGAGTGTGACACTTTGGACAGTGTACTGCTGGGACACTTTTGGTCCTGCCGTCTATATGGATGTTACTTTGAAATAAACCACCTACCTAAGGATTGCTTAAGACCTGTTTCATAGAAATAGTATTCCCCGATGGCGTCTTTCAGCAGGATAATGCACCCAGGATAATGGCACAAATAGTTTGAGGAGCACAACAATGAGTTTGAGGCCTTGGCTTGGCCTCCAAATTCCTCAGATTTCAATCCAATCCAGATTCTGTGGAATGTGCTGGACAAGCAAGTCCGATCCACAGAGGCCCCACCTCACATCTTACAGGACTTAAAGGATCTGTTACTAATATCTTGGGGCCACAGACCCCAGCACACCTTCAGGCGTCTAGTGGACTCCATGCCTCCGCGGGTCAGGACACAACACAATATTAGACAGGTGGTCATAATGTTATGCCTGGGTGTATTGTGAAGGCTTGTTTATTCCTAACAATAGTGACAGGGAGAGAAAATCATTTGGGAATTGTTCTTTTTCTAAATTATCAGTAATTGTCATCATTAGTCAGTACATTCAGCTGCAATAAGGTTACATTCAACATCTGATAATCTGAGATTAACAGCAGATAATGAGATCGGGCCTGATCGGTTATCTTGGTATCTTTTAGTGTTGGGAATATTTTGACAGCAAGGATGTTCCCGTAATCACGTTGTTATTACTGAGTCCTGCTGATAGCTGTAAACAAAGGCTCAAGGCCTCCTCAGGTAAGACATCCTCACCTTTTTAGCAGTTTGGCAACAACCAAACACAAATATTTTAGAAATCTGCCAATGATGTGTGTAAATCTAAAAACGGTGCTCTTATTTTTGTTTTCTTACCCAAATTTGAGCTGGCACTCTGAGAGTTTTATCAAGCACACCATTCAACCACTACAACCAAATAAATAACTGTAATTTGGCATCATAATCAAAAAATACTAATGTGCTTTGCAATTTTCTGATTTTTCTAAAACAGTATATTTAAAAATTCATGGATAACAGAAATAATTGTATTTTAGTATATAATATAATATAATTTCAGTTAGAAAGCTTGGTGGAATTACTGAAACATAAACTTTACATTGATTTACAGTGCCTTACATTAATTAGTAAGGCACTGTAAATCAACACTATCAATAAAGTCACTTACATCCTTTCTTTTTTCTCTCACTCCCACCCTGTCCTAATCTTTTACTTATTTTGCCTTCCTCGTTTCCCCCCCCCCCCCCTTCCTTCTTTCTCTGCCATTTCCCCCTGTCTCTTCCCATTAATGACCTAAATATTTACAGTTCCAGTTGTAAAGCCCCTTTGTTGTGGAAGAAGCCTTTGTTAATGGCAAGCTAATACTAGGACTTTAATATGAACCAATAGGTGATTCCGCAGAAGGAGAGGATTCAAACACTGGACACAGAAGTCAGAAAAAATGTTCAAAAAGCAAATGTTTGGTCAGGAATCGATGTACACATGCAGACAGTAAGATAAAGATTCATGAGGAGAATAATCAAAAAGCACAAGGAAACAATAAAAGACAACAAAAAAATACAAACCTGGAAAAGATATTTGGAATGCAAACTAGGAAAGAAAACACAAGGAGTGCGAACTGGAAAGCTGTGTAAAGAGGTTGATCGTGTAAAGCAGGGGTGTAAAACATCGCTGGACTGTTTTGTAAATGTGAAAGAGGGCATAGACTTCAGACTTTAACCTTATTTTCTAATGTTTTACAACTTTTCTACCGATGAAGGCCTCCCCCACGGCCATTCATGCTACACCAACGTAACAGATAAACAGTTAAATTAGAGAAAAGTTACTGTACTAAAGTAATTCTGTTTTTGTTTGTGTGTTTGTTTTTTACAGTAGTAGATTTCAGAATTCTGTCAATTAAATAAAATGCTTTTTAATTACAGGACAGTGTGAGCAATGAGTTGCAAAAATGTTCTGTAATTTTAGACATTTATTTCTTACACCTTAAGCCCAAAGAGTCATGCTGACAGATTTCTTCTTTTTGTTACAGCAATGTTTCTTTGTTATGTAGAAAAACTGAAAATGTAAGAAAAAAAATGTATGAGAAACTGTTCATTCGCTAAAATTCCAATAAAAATTTCACTTAAAATTTTTCATAGTGTCGTCCTTCCCTGTGTTATATGGTAGTAAAGCATAAGACACCAGCAAATGCCTGTTGAGCAGAATTAGGCAAAATCTTACTGACAATTAACATTCACTCAAAGTTAATCACCCTAAATCCAGCCCTAAAGACACCCTCCAAACCAAATGATAACACGATGCAAATAAGCCCATCAAAACACTGCAACGAAGAAATAGGCTTTATGTTGGAAGGAACACACAAAAAATCACGACAAAGGAAACAGAACTTGTCTTCACTATTAGACAGGTGAGGTTAAAACAAAGATTGAAATGTAAATTATCTAATGACACAAGGACTGCTTGCAGTCTCTAATTTAACTGTATTGCTAAATTTCAATAAGCTAATTGAGGTCTCATAATTACAAATTCTCTTATCAGAAGGAAACAGGAAATATCTGGTTAATTAACGTACACCCTCTAACATTCCTCACAGACTTTGGGTTATATTGATGTACTAGCATCATACAGCCCAGCACATCCCAAAAGTGAGCTATTGGATTGAGATGTGGTGACTGTGGAGGCCATTTGAGTCCAGTGAACTCTCTGTCATGTTCAAGGAACCAGTTTGAGATAATCGGAGCTTTATGACATGTCAGAAGATGAGTACACTGCAGTCACAAAAGGATGGACATGGTCAACAACAATACTCAGACAGGATGTTGAATTTAAAGCATGAAAGTTTCCCCCACACTATCTCATCACTGCTGCCAGTCTAAACTGTTAACACAATGCATGATGCATCCACGCTTTCATGTTGTTTATGCCAAGCTCTGAAACCACCATCTGAATGTTGCAGCAGAAATCGAGACTCGTGAGAGCAGACAACATTTGTCCAATCTTCTCCAATTTTGGTGAACCTGTGTGAGTTGTACTCTCGGTTTCCTGTTCTTAGTTGGGAGGAGTGACACCTGGTGTGGTCTTCTGCTGCTGTAGCTCATCTGCTTCAAAGTTTGATTCAGAGATGCTCTTCTGTGTATGCTGTGTTTGCATGTTGTTGCAGTTGTTATGTCTACATGTTTGAATGCATTTCAATGCTGCCATGTGATTGGCTGATTCGATATTTACATCAGTCATCAGATGAACAGTTTATATTAACATGCCATAACCTGACAGACAATAAATGACCTGGACACACACATGTGCTTGTATGTAACACCTAATTATTTATTAAGACTATTTAAATTGAAGTTAATCAGTGTATGGATTGGTCTGTGTATTTTTCACTAAATTGTGTTTTGATCCTTTGGCATTGTTTTTAGAAACTGCCAATAAAGCACCTTTATTTATTTTCTTAAACATCTTTATATATATTTTTATTTCCTCAGATAAAGCAATCTTATTTTTTTCTTTGTATTTCTGATTTTCAGCCTCAGAAGAGTCACAAATGACGTCTAAGTCATTTGTGCCACTTTCTTCCGTCTGTCTTTCTGGCTCGCCTTAGCTGGAAACATTGCATGGGAAAGTTTCATATTGGCTGTCACCCCATGATGTCACAACAGTGAGGTATCAGCTGACTGACACACACCTCACATGACACCCATATCTGCTGAGGGACCTCTTTTATAGCTGCTCCCAGCCACTCCGGCTACTTGCTGAGGTTTAAGCACACTTATTTGACCAAAAGTCAGGATTAATAATAAAACATACGTAACTTTAATTAAATATGCCAAGAGTTTTTCTGCTAATTAAACAACAGTAACATTAAAGCTACTCTAAAAGCAGATTAGCAGTTTGCCAGGGGAGAATCTATTTAAAGTTCAGAAATGTTATACCTCTGTTAGAGATGGCGGCTGTGAGAACACTGCGTGTATTACGTGATCAGAAGCACCGCTCTATATTTATCAGATCATGGGGCTTGCCTTGTCGCATGCTCACATGCAAGAACACCTACCAGAGGACGTACAGCATGGTGCTGCAGAGACTTCCTTGACCTTCATCTCCTGCAGAGCAGGACAGCTTGAATCAGGACAGGTAGGAACCATGTTTGGATGTAAAAGTACAACAAAACAGCTAAAACACATAAACATTTGAATTCTATATGCTGTAATTTTAATATAAGTAAGTTGTAAGTTGTGGCATTTTAGTTTTATGATTTGCATTGCAATTTAAATTGTGGATTGAAAATGACGCGCACTTAAAATTCATATCCTTGTATTTTTCATAAGCAGCTTTATTAATGAGTTGATTTGAGATTAGAGTTTGCTAGTCATCCTGACAAGATCTGTAAATGTTAATATTACCTGATAACAAGGGTTTTACTTGACAGCTCTTTAAATTGATTTTGCAGGTTTTGTTGAAGTTGAAGCAAAATGGAAGAGTTTGAATACAGTGTGGAAATCTGTGACCGTGACTGGGAGCGCTTCTTTGCAGAGTGCGAGGAGTGTAATCTGCTTCCTCCATCGCTAGCAGGTCTCGAAGATTCGGGGATGAGTGACATTGATGACACGGGGTCTGTTCTTGCCATGAGGGCTCAGAGAGTCGATCTAACCGCAGGCTTTTCTGAGACTGACCGCCCTATCGATGGGCCGCCACACTGTGAGGGCTCTCCTGTGGAACACTACCTCAGCAAACACGGCATAGGAGGGATGGAGAGCGTCCTCTCGGGCAGCGAGGAGGATATCCACCTGCAGTCCGTCAATATGTTTTTTGAAAGGCTGAAAAGTCTGACAGAGCCTGAGCCAAGCCGAGTGAACTTTGGAAAAAACAGTGAGGCAATACAAGAGACGGAGCGGTGCAGCGAAGGGCAGCAGGCCAGTAGAGATGCACTGCCAAAAAACATCCAAAAGTTAAACTTTCTGCCTGCCAGGGGTGAAACAGCAGTTGGCAAAGAGAGCAAGAGGCCTGTCGACACCATCAGAAAGACAAACACACTGAGAAAAGTGCACTCTGACCCCAGCATTTCCTTGCAACATGCAGCCAGTAACTCAGTACTCAACACTAACAAATCAACTGAAACTGAGTTATTCATCAGAGAGGAAGCCTGCACAGAACCCAGAGTCAGCGACGTACAGCAGTGGAATCGTGACTCACTGTGCACGGCCGTCTGCTCAGTGGCCACACCAAACAAGGTGCAGACATGCGCACTTCTACATGACTTTAAAGAGGAAGAATTGTTGAAACACCTCTGTAAAAAGTGTGCCACTGATTTAGCCAGTGATTTGGACATGGCAAATATTAAATGGCAGGAAGACCAAACTCCTATTGTTTCACAGTCAGACACAGCATGTTCAAACAAAGCAGTGATCCAAGAATCTCCGTCTGCTTCCATGAAGAGGAAGAGGAGAAAGAAGAGACGGCTCAGTGTGGAGCAAGGCGAAGGTGGGCACGGATACGAGAGGCAGGTTTTAGTCAAGCCGAGCGACTCGGAGGAGGAGCAGTGCCCGTCAAAAGCAGGAACAGGTCTCTGCTTTTCTGAGGATATCAAGTCGTTTTATTTAAACGAACCACAGAAAAATCTCACATCTCTTCTAACACCATATTCAATGACCAGCAGCAGTTTCCCGGTGATTATATCTTCTAATCCTCCATGTGATAGTCAGCACCAATATTTGTCAGAGAGTGTGGGCAGGCAGAGGAGGAGTACAGATACATCCGACAATAATTCAGCAAACAATAGCTCAGCGACCACACTGAGTCAAACTGATGACAGTGCAACGTCTGCACCAAACAGCAGTGCTACTGTGGCAACAAACTCAGAGGTTTGCAGCGAGTCGCAGGAAGAAAAATCAGCTGGACTGAAAATGTATTCTAAACTGCCAGTTTTAATGACAGTAGGTGAATATGGTAAACCAGACATGGGCAGAGAAAGTCAGAGCGGGGACATAAAAGTCGAGGGGCGTCACTCCGTCACTTCACCTGAAAATGAAAAGAATCTCACATCTGCTGTAGAGGTCAAAGCAGTAACTCATAGTCTTTTATCGAGCTCAGAGTCAAATGCTACTTCTGTGGAAGTCGGCCAAAATGACAGACAACCCGCCGCTAAGTCAGTCCTGGCTGTGGAGGCTGGAAATTCTGGCGGGGACGAGCCCACACTGTGTCCCAGTGAGGCTGAGCCCCAACAACAGCTGGAAAAGGAGTTTCACAACACAGACCAATATAGCGGCACAATGGCAAACACCGACTATTCTCCACCTACAGCCTCGACTTTAAAAGGCTTGCTCACAAAACCTCTGCAATTAAAAACTTCTGCCTGCAAAGTTATCAGCGCTCAATTTACATCTGATAGTTTTAATCCCTCGCCCGATGAAAGCTTTCTGTCTAAAAGTTCACCCTGTATAGGTGTGAATACAGAGTGTCCTCTTGAGGTTCACACCTCACCCAAATTAGATATTTCAGAGAAAAGCACAGAAACACTAGCGGCATCACAGATAACAAGCAAGAGTCGAGCAGAAACCAAATCACCCGTGTCTGAAGATGTACTAACAAGTCTTTCAGATATCACAAATGTATCATCCTGCAGTACTCTGAACACAGAGTCACGGTCAAATGGAAATATCAGAGACATGCCAGCAAGTTTCTGTTCATCTGTCAGCGAGCAAGAGTCTGGAGGTCATGGAGGAAAAAAGGGGGACGAGAAATCTGGACTCAAGAGCCCAGACTCAGTGTGCGAGTTGTTGGGAAAAGCGGAAGATGCCATCTTGGTACCCGAAGCTGAATGTAAACCTGAACGGGTGCTGAATCCAGTGTTTGCTATGTCTTCCTTTTGGAGTGAGATGGAGAAGCTGACAATAAACGACATTCTGGGTTTGAGAATGATCAGCAAAGCTGCTCCACCCAGCTCCCTCCCACCGTTACAGGAAAACGAGGAGATGGCAGATTCAGGCTTTTTCACTCAAATAGACGAGTCCACACCCGAGCAAACGACCGAGGACGCCTCTGGTTTCCCCGATGCTGTAGAATCATGTTTTAATCCTAATAGCGCGGCCAATTTTTCCCCTTCACGAAGTGTTTTATGGGAGAGTGAATCAGCCCACGTGAGCCAAAGTGCTGATATTTACCCTGAAAATGTGATGCTGACATCTGTGAGCGACACTTCTCGACCTTTCCTCTCAGAAAAGGCTGAAAAGTCCCTCCGAAAGATTTCCAAAAATATCAGCGTGCACAACTTACGTGCACTCGAGTCTGAGTCATTTAGCTACACGCAGAAATGTGAAACTTTACAAACAGTAGATGAAGGAGAATCTCAGAAAGCAGAGTATGTCTTGCCTAAGCAAGACAAAGGCACAGATCCTCTGCCTTCCTCTCTGACAGACAGTTACAGCATCTCTCTCATAGATATATTTCAGTACTTCTTTGGAGGGAAACAAACTGCTCCCAGCCAACCAGCTGCAGATAACTTAACCACCTTCTACGATGACGGGAATTCAGTCCCTGAAACGTATGATCATTTTTTCTCTGAGTTCGACACAGAAAACTTCTTCTATCCGCTCATCGCAACTGAAGATGAGACCAAAGACAAGCCAGTTCCTATCTTTTCCAGCTCTCGCTCAGCTAACAGAAAATTCCAGTTCCCGGAAGCTTATGATTATTTCTTTGCCTCATCATCCTCATCTGACGAGTCGGAATCCGATGAAGAGGATAACACCGGTCCTGTCAGGGTATTTACCAGGTTCAGCCGCAAGGCGAGCTCATCTCATATTTCTAAAGACATGTATGATGATTTCTTTGCAGAGAACAACCTCAGACAAAACTTCTTCTGGAAAACAACATTCTCCTTCAGGAACATAAATTTTTCAGCATCTACAGTCCAAAACCAGGCGTCGCACTCTCTGTCTCTCGTACCTGCGAGACAAAGGGGCGGTTCTCATGCAAGGACAGTTTCTTCTCTGAATGCACTGGGAAATGAAGACGTGATGTTTCCTGATCCACTGCTCTACCACTTTGAGGACAGGGTAGTCAGCCAACTAGCACAGCAGCCTTTCAGATACGAAGACCTGCAGACGGCCGTTTCAAATCCAAGTAAGTCCACTTTAACACAACGATGCACACAGTAACCGTGGAAATGCGTTAGGTTATGAGATTCATTGCAATGTGCAGTGGTCGAATCTTCAGTATGTATCCTGGATTTCAGACATAACAGTTTGGATTGGTTTGATTTAAAAAAGTAAAGAGATGAGATCTCAGTAGCATCTTCACTGAAATTCCAAGTAAATGATTCAATTTGCCTTTATTTTTTGTAAGAAGTTGAAAGGGAAAAAAGACAGAAAATGCATTTTCCCCTCATTCATTCTTTATATTCTCCCAGCTTAACCATCTGATTTTACAAACATGTCCACGTATCAGATAGGGGTCTAAATTTGTCATCGTTGCACAAAGCAGCACTCAGTTGCTTTCAAATCTTAAAATGACCTGTGATCAGAGATGGGCAGTAACGCGTTACTTGTAACGTGTTACTGTAATCCGATTACTTTTTTCAAGTAGCGAGTAAAGTAAGGGATTACTATTGCAAAAACAGTAAATAGATTACCGTTACTTTCCCGTAGGAACGCTGCGTTACTGCGTTACTAAAACCGTGATGTTTTTGGGAGAACGTCTCATGACAGTGATGTAAGCAAGTGTGACGTTCATGACAACAGCTGTGTGCAGATCAACAATGGATAATATATCGAGTGCGGGAGAGAGTATGAGCGTGCAGCGTTTAAAGCGTGGAAGTACTGACCTTACTTTGAGTTTGATTCCATAAAAAGTGACAAAAACATTAGCGTCTGCTGCGCGTAGGAAGAAAACTTCTTTTTACAGCGAAAAAAAACCCATAAACTTCCAAGCAAGCACCGAGTGCGCTATGACGTAATGGGAAACTCACAGAGAAACTCGCGGATTCTTCCACTGACCGCTGTGGCACACCTACACCAGGGTAAACCTCCGCCTACCCGCAGTCCTGCTTTACAGGTGAAAATAGAGCAAAAGGACCGCTAGTCTTTGATTTTATTTATTTTCTGCTGTGTTTTACTTGCATCTACTTGAAAGAGTGAGTGTAAACACAAAATATATATATATATATTTTATGTGCTGGAATGTGTTTAAATATTAAACAAATTTCTTCCAGTCAGAGAATGTTGCATATAATTAAATTTTAAAGCTAAAAAATTAAAAGATTAAAACTAATAAAACAAGTTTAAAAAAGAGACTTTTCCATTTGATTACATTTTGTATGATGGATTATGCAGAAAAAGTAGAATTGGGCTGAAAGATCTGTTGCTTTATCACCTATTCAGGTTGTAAATCGTGTTTTTTAAAAGTAACTAAGTAACTAAGTAATTAATTACCTTTGAAAATAAGTAATCATTAAAGTAACGGGATTACTTTTTGGGGGGAAGTAATCAGTAATTAGTTACTGATTACTTTTTTCAAGTAACTTGACCAACACTGCCTGTGATCAGCCAAAATCTCCTGAACGAGGCAGCAAACACAGCCCAGAGGAGGTGAATAGAGTCCAGTTGTCTTCTGAACACTTCACCTACAGTATGCTGGACCTGATATTGTTTTCCACTCCAGCCTCAATGGAAAAGTGAAAAAATTCTGTATTACAGTATCTTAGAGTGACACACTTAAACTTAAAAAAGATGTTTCGAAGAGCAAGATGAAGACTGCTCTAACTGTATGAACCTGTCCAACAGATTGCATCTCTGTGAGGCCTCCAGACAAAAAACCAAAACTAATAGACTATTTTTCATTAAATCAGGTTTAGTTAAGCTCTTTTTTGTTTTCCTCACATGTGGACGACTGTAACGTTGGACATGTCCACTGCTCGGTCAGCTGTTACAGTCCTGACTGGGACAGATTCTCTTTCCTCAGCTGTCACACGATCCGTACTGGACTGCAGGCACGCAGGAGTGAAGCTAAGGGGAATGGTAGTGCGTGATAAGTTGACTTCACTCAATGAGCGTCATATCTGAGCTCTAAGCCGGCTGTAATTGTGTTTGGCTGTGAAGGAAATGAAATTACCTCATATTTATTCATGAGTCTTTATGTGTAAATCCCTCTCCTCCTCCAATGCATTTAATTAATATGCTATATGATATCTGAGCTCTTTTGCTTACCCATGAGGGTTATCTTTAATGTCACAAATACTCACTAGATATATATATACTTATATACTCCTAGAAGTGAACTGTCTGCAGGTGTTTCGAGGTTTACTGGGGCACTGTGTGAGAGCAGAGGAAGGCCAAACTTGGTGGGATTTTATTTACAGCTGCCAAACACAAATGGATTTCTTTGTACATGGTTGTTCCATTCTTGTGTGTTGCATTTGCACGAACAGCTTACCCACTCAAAACATTTCTGTCTTTGAAGGGTTGGATGCCCCATTCCTGCCGCTCAAACAGTCAGACATGTGTCTGGTTTGCATTGCGTTTGCCTCGTGGGTGCTGAAGACTGCAAATCCTCAAGTCGGAGATGCTTGGAAGGCTGGTACGTGTGCAGCATCAGGGTGTTTAATACCACAGAAAATTTCCTTTTTAAAGACTGAAATTACAAAATGGTT
Organism: Diplotaxodon limnothrissa; assembly: GCF_057381915.1. NCBI lineage: Eukaryota > Metazoa > Chordata > Actinopteri > Cichliformes > Cichlidae > Diplotaxodon > Diplotaxodon limnothrissa. Next base: position 5,985,923 of record NC_140615.1, on the reverse strand, counting down.
CTTATTAAGTGACTGCGCTTAAGTCCTGCCACACTGAAACTTGGATTTTAGCAACAGGATTACTCACTTTTTCACTTGCATTTTCCACACAGTTCTGCTGGCCAATGTAAGTGCCCTGTCAGCCATTCGATACCTGCGTAAGTACGTCAAAGCGGAGGCGGCCGGCTGTGAAACGAAACTGCACCGCAGGGCGCTGCCTGCTCCTTCACCTCTCGGCCTCTAAATATGTCGAGGCTGAAGTGATCCATCTTTTCCAGAAAGTCCGCGGCGGATTGTTGAAACACGTTTGCACTGTGATTACTGATCTTACGTCTCACTGAGCTTTCCAGAGAAAGTGTTTATTTTAAGAGCAGTTATTTAACTTGAGTGAAACTTTAACATCCGAAAGTGTTCAGAAAAAAAAATGAAACGACCAAAGGCAAGATGAGGCAAGCTCATCTGACTGAAAGAAGGCTTTAGAAAAATCAGATGCATAAGTATGTGTGAAGCAAGCTTGGAGGTGATGAGTGATAAGTGGATTAGTGTGAGAGACTGTAGAGATTCAGGAGAAATTTACACAAACTTGTTTCCATTACATGACTTTTGGTAGCAGATGCTTCTATTTAAATCAACCAAACTTTTAAAATATTCTTACTCACAGTTATTGTATTTTACAGATTTGCCACTGTAGCCGCTCCCATTCAGAAGCATAATTTATTTAAGGGGGACAGCATTCTGTGCCAGTATCAGTTATATGTATATTATATATTATGTGAATGGTATTTTATGTTAATGACAGAGATCTGTATACTGTTGTCATATGTTGCACTGAGCTGTGGATGTTGATGATAATGGCAGTGATGCCTTTCAGTTGAACTAAAGTAAACAGTGTAGGTTGTGTGCTGTGTGTGTTATTGAAAAAGCAGACGTGCACGCAAACCTTTCTAAACACTAGATGGCGACATAAACTCGTAACTGGACGCAGCTGTGTGATTTACAATGTCTTTCTTCCCTAGAATAAACAAAATACTGCCGATAAATCAGTACAGAAATATAAGACTAAGCTTATATCACAATGTATTTTAATATACTGTTTAAATTTAAAGAGTTTAAAAGTTTGGTCAGTATTGTTGGTATTCAAAGAGCACTCTGTCAAGACGTTTTGTCCAGCAGGGGGCAACACTGGACCATAAACTCCAAGTGTTTCAAAGTTCTCTTGATTTTTCAAAGGAATCTTTTTGTTGTTGTTGTTTGTTGAGCCAGTTAACACTGACTTATGAATCATTTGAGCATGAAAAAGCTGCCTAACAGTAATGAATCACTGTTGTGTCTGCGCGTGACAGACAACTTAGCAAATAGCTTTAAATTGTATCTTCAGGCACTTTGTTACTAGCAGAAATCTAGTTTCTCATAGCTTACAATCATTTTATTAATTAAATCCAGGAAAAATACTAAAGAAAAGACAGATATAAAATAGTATTTTTGCACCAACTAAGGTGGATTTTCATACAAAATACTGACTTTTAAAACTGGTTATAATTGTACAACTCTAACCCTGAAACTCTTGTTTTTAAATCATTTACTGTATTTCCGTGTATGCCTGCATGTTTCAGTCAATTGCACCACATTTTGCTACAAGATGTAAAGAAATTAGAGAGGTCACATGATTTTTCCAAAGCACTGTACAATCTATTAATCACAGGTAAACTGTTGTTTATTATTTGCCTACATGGAAACTAAATGGTGTCTTACTAGACTTTGAAAGAGGCACCTGGTGAGCTAGTGTGTGCAGACTGCAGAAAACCTGTTTTACAACATAAGGTTTGCATAAAAAGACTTGTTTTATTCTTACACTGTTATTTTTCTCACGTTCTAATATAAACCAATCCTTCACCACTCACTATTAATTTTATTTAAAGCCAAGACACTTTGACAAATTATTACCTTTAAAGTGTTCCTATTACTATATGCAGAAGAGGACAAAACAGACACAATATACTGAAACTTTTAACACTTTTATTTCCAAATATAAATAAGCACCTCAAACAAAAATGAAAAAAAGCCACAGAGGTATCAGTACTGTGCACCTCTGATATTATTATTATTATTATTATTATTATTAAGTCAATATTAGTCAGTTACAGCCACATCTATTTGCCTTGACAGTATAGCACAATAAAATAAGAAGTGTACAAGATTTACAAAAATATACATATATTCTTTACTATAACAAGCCCTGATGGAATGCTTTAATAACATTACACATTACAGTATAATATGAAATGAACAGCCTGTTTGAAAAACCTATAAATATTTTTAAAAAGAAACTGGGTTTACTACAGATAAAACCAATGACAGTGCACTTACAGCATATAGCAGATTTAGAAAATATTATTCAAGCTACACAGTATATACAGCATCCTCTACTGTCTCCTTCCACAAATGCTACATATTAAACAGACAACTGAAGCCTTTGTTTGCCACCTCCATAACGTTTTGCTTCATCCCGTCATTCCTCTGCTCAACTGCCCGACGTCTAACAAAGCAGTTCCTGGGATTTGTTGGTTCCTACTGTACACAGTGGGACCAGCACGATGCTTGCTGTGCTTGCCGGCTTTTATTATCCCCCTGATAGAGATCTGTTGTTTGCACACGTCCAGACGAGCGCCGGGCCATCCTTTTTGTTTTATGACCATCTCTGTGGTGTTGCCATGGCACCAAGCCCTCTGGCCCCGAAGTCTAATCCTGTCCAGTCTGTTGAAATTCCAGCCGTTGGCTGGATCATTCCTGTATCACAGTCGAACTCCCAAATGTTGTCATAGTCTACTTCCTGGTCATCTGGTTCTGCGGGTTCGAGGTATGAATTGCGACCTATAAGAATTGAAGACGATTAACATACTTGTAGTTTCACACAGCAAAAAGCAAACCTCACCCTGTTTAAGTAAACTTGGAAACAGTCCCAAAGTAATTATGGTGTTATGTGCATTGTCCCAAAATATGGTCTTACTGTAAAAACCAGTAGAGCTGCATAATCCCTGCTGCACCACCTTCTCTTGTTATTTATGGTCAATAGTAAAAAACGTGCAGCCCGTCAAATAAAATCACCTGGTAAAATCATGTTTACTAGTTTATCTGGATAATCAGATAATCTGGACTGACCAGAGAAATCCTAGTCTTGTTTCATCAACGATAGCAGAGCCTGTGTGAGCAGTTGTGTGCTGTCAGTCACAGTGGGGTTATAAATCCAATCTGTTGAGCAGTGTTCTCTTACACTGAGCTTCACCCTGTTGGGACAACTGCACCAGCATATTTAGAGCGACACTAAGCTCTAATTCACTGGCACATTTGCACATTTCCTACACCTTCAAATCTGCAACCTTTAACCTTCCGTCTACCTGCTGACAGACCCGGGAGTTTAATCACACCAAAGTGCGCACAGTGTTGAATTTACAGTGTGGTTGGAGCGTGGCCAATGTTGTGTGTCCTTTTAGGCACACAGGCTCACAGTGCTGACTTTTATAGCTCAAACTTTGAGATTGGAGATTTCAAAGAGTCTCCATTGTTTCTCCACAAAGAAAAAAAGGGGCTCTGTATCTTTGTTCACAGGATGAAATGAAAACATTTCCTATCTGGGCTAGGAGCACAAAAATGACACGCAGGCGTTCTAAACATAAAAGGAATGTTTTATTTGGCTATTGATTGCATGCCTTTAATTCTTACCTGGTGAGTAACCATAATGCATCTGAGCAGGCTTTCTGGCAGAGCTTGACGGGTGAAGTATCTGTCAGCAGATGTGAAAACAGAGACAGTTACTTCCTGTGATCAGTTACAACAAACATCCTCATGGTTTCTTAAAAATGTGTGTTTCTTCTGAACCTGTTTAAATATCACCTGCAGCACACTTGCTGTGCTACCATACAGTTTATCATTTCACTCTGCACTACTGCATTCCAGAAACCGGAGTGTCCTGGGAGATGAGTATCTCTGTGCCTCTCACCTGCTCTTGCATTTGACCTGGCACAGGCAGCAGCTTTAGCCTCGACACAGCCTCTGCTCTCTGCTGCGCTTGGTTCTCAGGTGTGTCCATCTCCAGGTCCAGAGCGTGGCCCTGGGAGTTGGTCAGGACCAGGCTTCTCCTGCCGCGTCCACCCATAGGAGGGTCGTGGAGCTGGAAGGAGGAGGGCAGCATCTGGGGTTCCTGGTGGTGGCACTGCTGTTGATTCAGCTGTTGCCAGAGCCGCGGCTAAGAAACAAAGAAATAAGATGTGCATTTTTAGCACAAAAGTTGCAACATTCCTCAGTTACAGTGGACAGTAAATGTATCCAATAAAATAAATGATGACTTCATAAAGAGGAATAGTGCAGTAAAACTGAATATTTTACTGCACTAGTAAATTAGGCCAAACTAAAATAATTAAATGACTGGTTGGCTAAATCACAATTTAAAACGTTTAAACTTCTATAGAAGATTTGACATGCTCTAAAAAAAGAGTTATCATATGACCAAATACTCATGTGTTTATGGGTGTTTGCACTGCTTGATATCAGACAGGCTGTGCAGGTGTAAATTGAACCTGTGGATCCAGTATCATTGGCCCACTTACCACTGGCCTGGCCTCTTCCAAGGAGTAGATTTCGAGGGTGCAGGGCTCATCGTAGAGAGGCGATAAGGGTTGTCGTGGGGCACACATATCCGAGTGGCGCTGGGAGATGTCAAGGGAGTACTTCAGGGATGTCTGAGGAGTGCTCCAGCTGTTAGACTGGAGAGGATTTAAACAGAGGCAGGAGTTAGCTTTACAGTAAGGAGAAATTTCCTTGCATTTGTAACAATAGACACAGGAAGTAGAAAAATCAACTAATCCACAATTAGTTGTAAGTGTTACAGTGTGATTGTGTCTTTGTGACTTATTCCAGATCTGCACCAGTGGAGCAGTAGAGTGCACCAGACTGGCTTAAGCTCTGTTTATAAACTCTAAGAGAGATCTCATTCCTTGCATCTTTGATTAAATTGATCTTTCAACCAGCCTAAGTGGCAGTGTTACTCCATTTGTTAACACCATATGCATGTCTCAGTCTATTGCCTGGTGTCTATTTAGGTTACTGCACACATGACACGTAAAATACGTCAGCGGTCTCAAAGGGAATATTCGGTTATCGAGTTAGACGCCAGACTGAATTACCTTGACAAGTGGAGCTTTCTCCAACCGCTGCGGGCTGGCCCGGTGCTGGGCAGAGTAGGGTATGCTGTAGAGCTGAGACAGCTTGGAGCTCTCTGCAGGCTGGAGGTAGGAGCTGTGCTGAGGGGATGAGTAGCGCACCGACAAAGGTCGTAGGTCACGCTCGGGCCTCGTGTGGGAAGATATGCTATTGCTTCTGCTGCCTAGCTGGGCAGTCTCAGTCGAAGAAGGACGGCTGGAACTGTACTGTAAGGACAACACACCCAAAGGACAAAAGTCAGCCAAGAACTGGAGCTTTAGATCACATGTGCCAGCACAGACTGTCTCTTTAGCTTCTGTTTGCTCGTGTTTTTAGCAAACAGTGTCATGTAAGTGTGAGAGAAAAATGTCTCTGTTTAATTTGTGCCTTAGATCTGAAGCTGAACACTAGCATCTGGGCGTGCAGCACGCTCTACTTTAGCTAATTGGATAGGCAGGCAGCTTACAGGACCCGCCCCCCCTTTCCTGGAGGAGTTTGGTCAAATGTCCTGATAATGCAGAATGATTAGGAAACTGCTGAAGCAGAAGCTAAAGGTCTCTTATGACTCCAAATCTATAGTTTTCGCAGATAGGCATCATTTGAGTGAAAATGACTTTGTTCTGTCTTTCCTTTTCTTTGCTGAAGGCCTGAGGATCAGCACCGGAGCCTTTGTAACAGGAGCACTTTGGTCTCTACACCTTGCTTAATAATTAACTTTGTGAAAGAAAGCATCTGGTTGCTCAGCTCCAACAAAACAAACACAGGCTTTTTTTTTTTCACAACTCTGACCATATTTATATCTGTGCAAATATTGGTGCGTGCGATTAAGTTTATTAGATCACTTGAACACTCATGATTGAGAAGTAGCACACAGCCGACTTACACAACGAGGCTCGGAGTACCCAGGGGTGAGAGGGTTCTCGTCAAGAATTGGGAACTGAAGGTTTCGGGATCCTCGTCCACTTGGGGGCTGGCTAGACTTAACAGACTCCATTCTTCCTTGGCTGTGTCCACTCCACCTGTCAAACTGAGGGGCCTGGAGATTAAAGGGCACAAAGCACGCATTAAATATGTAAAGCAAGCGACTGTGAATAAATCTTTCAGACTTTGGTCATGTCTAGACCTACAGTAAATTGTTAAATTGGTAACACAGTAGCAAAAATAGAGGAAGTCAAGTATATAATCATGCTGAGTGTTAGTTTACAAAAGAGGCAAGGCCAGACTCATACTTTAATTCACTCCACCCATATTTTCACAAGAGATAGCTCTCTTAATAGCAGCTGTGGTCAGTTTAATTATGTTTGTCCCCTGAAAGCAAGGAAAGCAGGCCTCACCTCTGTCTTCGTCGGGGTGTAGATGATGTCATAGACGGGAGGCGGGGGGCTGAGAACAGGCACGTCAGCAGCTTTGAACTGCTGGATCCAGTCGCAGAACTCGGTCCTGTCCAGACAGGACACCACTATGGGGTTGATCATCTTGCCTGGGAAGAGAGGAGGGGAGGACAAAGCCTGTCATTCGGTCCACTTGCTCACTGGAATGTGCTATAGCAAGATTGTCATTCAGCAGGGATAAAACCAGCTCATTCATATGGGGGGGGGTTACACTCTGTGACGCTAGCAGATTCATGGAAAAGGGCACTTAGCACAAAAACATGCATAAGAATGCAGGCTCATTAAAATCTCTTTAACATGGATATGACTAAAGAGCAGTGTTTACCTTCAATCATGAAGGTGTTGGGCTTGACGTCTTGACAGGGCGTGGTCACTGTAATCATGTTGAGCGGAAGTTTTCCCTGCAATTGTATAGCAACAGGTTAACACAACTTTCTCGTGCACACTCTTAATATGTCGGATGCATTTAGCCTGTGACTCATTTGAACATCAGAAAGGGGTCAACCTCACCTTATAGAAGAGCCCGTCGTTCTCCTCTGATAGGATGATCAGGGTCGATGGGTACATCACCAGCAGCCTGTCATTCTGCTCCTGAGGACAGAGAGATTTATGAAGCGTGTGGTTTTCTTTTGCTGAGAATTTATATTATTTTTCAACCAGAAGCAACATTTTTGCATAGTTTCCCAATTTTGTATATCTTGTTTACATATTTTACCATGTGTGCCTTTCACTTGATTTGTATGTATGCCTCCTGTTTGTATATATTTCCCCTGTGTACTGTTTATTCCTGGTGTTTTAATATTTACATTTTATTCCTGCACTTGATTGTTGGGTTTTCTCTGTATTGTTCTCCATTGGGTCTTTTACCTTACTTCTGAAGGTAAGAAGGCAAGCCCTGATAACTCAAGCAGTGATAAGATACGAATAACCTCCGGTGCAAACACAACCATAAGACCTGTGCGAACGTTAACAAAACCAGCGACATTATCTTTTAATACGGCGCTGTGAGAGGTACACTTTAAATCTCAGTAGGATCTCCACTCAGAACCAGTTAGTGGGGGGATTTAAAGGTGCGGCAGAGGGACGGTTTATGTTTCCACTCTCTCTCTCACTCTCTCTCTCTCTCGGAGGGCGTGTCTGGATAGACAGCTGACATTCCAGCTGTGAGGTGAGTCGAGTCACTGCGTGAGCCCAGCAAATGCCTCTCACACACCCAGGCCCTAAATCTCAAGCACTTCAATGGGACTGCCGATTTTTTCCCACAGAAAATAAACTGCAGAGATCCACGCAAGTTGTGTCATGACTACTGTTTTTTTTTTATTGGCTGCTAAACGAAGCCCTGTTTGCGGTACTTTTTTTTTGTCTTCTTGTATGTTTTTCAGGAGCAACCAGGTTGCAGGTGTCTCGCACTGCTGGTGCACCATGACAGGAAACAAAAAGGAGCTGAAGGACATTATATACACATATAGACTCCACCCTTTTCATTCACTCCTTACATTTTGTTGAGCTGATGTTTGTGTTTGTGTTGCGCAATGTGAAAACTATGTGAGTCACCTAGATTAAGGGCTGATGTTATCCTGACTATAATCATGGGAAAAATTCTCAGAGTTTGAAAACATGAATGTATCATTTGTTACCGTCTGTACAGTATTAGGCAAGTGACCCATAGCAGTGATTCAGTCTTGATAAGAAGCAGAGGTAACGTACCAGGCAGGGCAGGTGCTGCAGTCGCACCTTAGTGACATAGGTGATGGTGCCCAGGCTGTCTCGCTGTGAGCCTTCCCACTCGTGGATTGGCTCTCTGTTGATGGAATTTCTCAGCTCCTCTCTTCCCTCGAGAGAGTTGTCCTTGTTGAGCTACACGAGTGAGTAAACAAGAGATGAGTTAGGTGAGTCGGATCATCACCTGAGTAAATATAAGAAAAGCTCGGCTTTTCCTGAAACATAATCGTGTTCGTCTGCCTTCCTTCCCCGGCTTGTACGCCAACACCGTTTTAAAGAACTCATGACTCTGTTTCTTTTCTCTTTTTTTTCGTGATACATCCACATTCACGTGTTTTATCAACTAATTCCCCACCTGTGGGTGTAGAGTCAGCACTTTACCCCTGCACAGATGTGAGGGTTAGTTTGATGTAGGCCATGATGCGGTCAAGGCCACTCCCTAGTATCGAAGCCTCAGGGAGAGCCAGCAGTGAGTGACCCACTTGACTCACCTACATCTACACGCACGCACCCATCCTGTTTTATGAGCCAGGACTGAAGCCAAAGTATTTTCTGGCTAATTCAATGTGTGACTTAAGAACACACACACACATACAGAGGCCAAAAAACCACAGGCGAGGCTGATGAACTTACTCTCACTCTAGTGCAGTTTTCTGGTGACGTTGCATTTCCTCCATTAGCTTCAATGTTTTCTCTGAGCAGCCCAAACCACATGTCCATTTCTTCTTGGTTGGCGAAGTAGACGATGATGGGATTCAAGCTGACGCCTGCAGGATGTAAAAGGTCACAGGTCAAAAATGTAAACCGCTTCCTCTTTCTAAGCCCTTTTTTTTTTATCTCACAGTGGCAGATTATTCATGTCCACAGTCTGCCTGCTTTGATGTTGTGAGGCGTTATGCAATAAGGGCCATAAATGTGAACACATGTTCAGGACAGTCAACCACATGTAAGACCTATGTTGGAAAAACCCCTCTGACCTGCTGTGTTTGGTATTTAAGGATTGTAGGAGATTTTCCTTCCCACACAGTGCTTATCCAGAAGGAATGAACAGGACCTGGGATGAATAGATCTGGAATCTCCCTCTACCTATCAGTCCCACACATACCACAGATAACCAGCACAGATAGGTAGTCTATTTCATTCCCGTCCACTGGCTTTTTACTGTAATCGTCTGGAACCGTGAACCTGTTGACTGCTCCCTTAATAAGCAGCTCGTCTGGAGTCTTGTGTTGACTTTCTTTTCACTGCAGGTCTTAATTTTAGACCGTGACCACAGCACTCCCTAAAACTTAAAGTTATCTTTTTCACTCCCTCAAATCTTTCCTCTTTTTTTTTTAAGTTCAAGCAACGCAAACATTACGAAAACGTCTCTCCCGGCTTTCAGTCAGTCAGGTCATTGACTGTTGTTGAAAATGTGCCACAATAAACATCTTGTGTTCACAGCTACATGTGTAAAAGCTTCCAGGAATTTTTACACATCCTCTTGTGTTGCTTTTGCACAGTCACCCCTCTAAGTCATCGACAGCGCATTTTCGACTCAGTGAGAGGAAGACGTCGGCCTCCCTCAGAGAACCGATGTACATCAGCTCTCCCTTTTTGACTGAGAACTTCCTCATGCTTCCTCCAAATGTTTCCGGGCAGCTGTGCCCTGGGGAAGGTTAACGAAGTTTAAAACCAACCAATAAAAAACAACAGGGTTGAATAACAGGCTTGATCTGGGAAATTGCAAAACCAAAAGCGTGAAAGAGCAACACCGGAGAATGTCAATATTCTGTCAGCAGATATAAAAGTCCAGTCCACTTCTCTCGTTTTTATTTCCTGTGCTATTACAAAAGCTACGTAGCCACAACAGCTTTTTGTGATTTTAATTTAAGAAACTTTCGGATACTTTTTTTTTCTTGCCCATTCAAAGTTCAAAAGCTAAGTGGCATTTCAGCAAGCCTTAACCTGAGCAGTTTTTGGAAAGTGGCACCATAGATTATAGGCGGTGACAAGGTTAAGAGCGGTAGCTGGGCTTTTCTGCTCAACAGCTGGGCCGGCTGAAGTGCACCTGTTGTCTAACAAGCAGGGTATTTAAGGCCAGTTTGGCCCTCCCTGACCGAAGGCGGAGGGGGCTCAGCTCTGGTTCATCTCGGTTTTGAGAGGAGGTGAAGAGGTGAGAGGGATTGCGGGACCTTTGAATCCCCAGAATGTGATAACAGTGGAAATGCTGCAGTCTGGAAATAGTGGGGGGTTTTCTTTTCTAAAGAGAGGAGAATTTTTACTTTGATCTATAACTGATGAGGCGGTTCGACACAGCTGACCACACAACAGAAGATTAAAACAATAAATAAAAATTGTGTCAGTCTGTCTCATCATCAAAAAGAGCTATCCACAGCTCTACGTCATACATTTTCAGTCTAAGTGATCAATTACCTAAATTCCACAAAGCCAAAGAAACAAAACAGCATTATTGGATACCACGGCACAATGCCAGCAACCACTTGTGTCCTTTCTACTGAAGTCAAACATACCGTTTATTTGAAAGGCGAATTCCTGGGGTTGGCTGTGATTGCAGTTCTGCTGCAGGCTGCAGATAGTGAGCTCTTTCAACGGAAGAGTCCCCTGCACATAAACAGTAAAACAACTTCAGTCATGGCGCTTTTCACTCATTTCACTTTGCAACTTGTTCTCTAATGTGTGCCTTTCTCTTATTTTTATAGCATATATTTCTTTCGTTTTGTGTTTATTCCTGCTGTGTACTATTGATATTGACCCACAATTTCGTTGTGCATGCACAATGACAATAAAGAGCTATTCTATTCTCTTCACTTGCACACAAACATTCATAAACTACAAACCGTTCACTGCATCATCATCAGAGCTGCTATATGATCTGTTTGAGCCATCTGTTCAGCTCTAGTTCTTAACCAAAAATTATTCACCATGACAGTGAGGTCAGTCTTGGAAGCCAATGATGTATTCATGTCTGACTTCCATTTTCCATCCTCTATAAGCCTGACTAATACTGCACACAGGTGCTTAGCTGTCTCTTCTAGAGAAGGGGTTTAATTGGCGGTAGCTACTGATGATTAATGGCTGCTCACGTTTTATGAGGCAGGTGAAGACACGTAATCATACCTTCTGTTTACCAACAAAGTGCTGGTTGACAGGGGGATCTATGTCAGAGCGTATGATGAAATGACAATCTTTTTTTTTTTTTTACATCTAACCTGAAATCGTGAGGATTTAAAGGAAGGGATTGTTGATAATGTTGCTTGAATTTTGAAAACTCACCTGGTATGTCAGTCCGGTTGTGTTGTTGGAAACAAAATGAAGGTGTGTCTGGAACAGATCCAGGTAGCAGTCGTGTATATCCTGAAGAGACAGTAAGAGAAGATGAGCCAAATGTGCCGTGTAGTAAAATCTATCCCACCTGTGAGGATTACTGTTCTGCATTAAAACTGCAATCTCCGGTTGCAGGTAAATGAAGCTGTGTATGCATAAAGGCCCGTGCGGAGGCGCACGTTATTACTGTTTATTTTGTATCACACCATCTTACTCAAGCGTTTTCCTCTGATTCACTGAGTGCCCACCGTCTTGTTACAGTATTATTTTGCTCTTTACTGCACAGTATGTTCTTTTCCCACCGTGACGTCATTCCTTCAATTAATTTTTTTTACGCTTATTGACAGAGCTGTTGTGTCACAACTTTGACAAATTGCAGTTCCCACCAGCAAGTCCTCTATCTGTGCCTGGGATCAGACACACTCTCTCTGTACCCTGAGGTTTTCTCATGAAGCTGTTGCACAACCACAGCCTATGCAAGCATGTCCAAACACAGGCTGCGGTTCTCTTTTTGGAAAACGTATTGGATCTTTCGCAGCCAACCAGTGCGTCAAAGCCGGCAGCGAGTTTCATTGTGTTTGGTGGCTGCAGCCACATCCTGTTAATCTCCACCTGTTTTGTTTTTTTGTTTTTTCGGCTTCTGACACTCACTGGGTTCGCACAGGGATGACTGGCATGATGTGTCACCATAGGCTTGGCCATTGTTGGACATGACTTTAACCGCAACGAGGTAGTTGCAGTATAATCTTTGTTTTCTTTTACAGCTGTGTTCCTGACATTGCGACACATGGTCATTTAAAAAAAAAAAAAAAGGTGCTTTGCTGCGCTCACCTGACAGTGGAGGAAGCGGAAACGAACTTTGGAGCTGTGAATCATCCGTCCATAATTCTTCACATTGATGCTGCTCTTCTTCCAGCCGCTGATCGGGTCGTAAGCAAACGGAGGATCCCATTTGATGTTTTCTATCGTCTGCAGATCTTTAGGGGACATTTCCTGCAACCAACAAGTCACAATATTAGTTCGGGCATGTCAGCAGTAAAGCAGTCAGACCTGAATTTAAAGTCAGAAAGATTGGCACAGGGCTTGAAAACCACAGCCGAGCAGTTCTGTTTGGCATGTAGATGAATGACGTTATGTTTTCAGAGCTGATGGAGGTACGTACCTTCCTCGGGGTGACAGTGCAGAGGATATTTATGATGCTGTTGGACTTCTCCTGTCCCTCCTGGGGATTATACTTGCGAAACAAGCGACTGCTGTCATGAGAAAGGAAAACTATGTGTTAATACTCACTCTCCAGTGTTTACCGCCTAATCCATGTTTAGCTGTTTGGTTTATTTCCCAATCAACTTCACGCCTATAAGGATTCCAATATAGTCTCCTATGTACAGTTAGTGAAATAACCTAAATCTAATGTTTGTTATAGCAAAGCTTTTCCTTCCAAAGTCACACTTTAGTTTAAATCACGTTGTCTGTCTCCTAAATCAATCAGCATCCACATGCCTGGCTCCCACTCTGTCAGTGCCAGCCCTTTAAATGATAAGAACAACTGAGTCTTGTGTTTGTGATAGCGAGGATATCCACAGGGAAAAATCAGCATTCAATGTCTCTCTTTGTTTTGCATGACCCTCATCTATTACCATTTGTGTCACATCTTCACGAGGAAGCTCCCACACTGCAAAGATAAGGCTTTAGAGACTGCTTTTACAGCTTCCGCTTGTAGTTTATCTGCTTATCTGTACATATGTGTGCCAGTGTCCTCAGTTTAACAATGCAGGCTTTTGTTTTTATGCTGGGAATCAAGGGTTGTCCGTCCAGGACGTCCATGTGCAGAATTAATTATTTATTAGTGCCTATTGAACAATAAAAAAATAAAACTTTCTAAAATGCATTTATGCGCAGTGAATAAATATAATGGTCCTACATTGGGATGTAATCTGCATCTGCAAGGTGGCAGAGGAATGTGTTGTAGATAATAGACAGGTAGTGGATTTGCACACCCAACATTCTCCAAGTCACTGCTGTGGCATTCAGCACCATTCACTCCCCTTTTCTTCAGGGAATACCTGAGCCTGGCCTGATTCTCCAACACAAAGAGGTTGTACGGTAACAGAAAAATGGAACACTGACTGTATTGTTCATCCTGATCCAGTGATCCTGCCTGGAAGGTGTATCACTGTCCAAGTTTGAGCCGCTGAGCTTTTAAAACCAACGGTCTTTTTAGGGTCGCAATGCTCATCTTTTTATTTTAAAAAAACTTTAAAGCTACATGAGATGTTTAACCAAACTACATCCTGAATCGTTAGTCAGAAGATGAAGAATAGAAGCAGTGGTGAATTAGAACCAGATGTGATGGTCTAGCAAGGCTGAATCAAGGGTAACATGCCCAGGCATATAATCCTGGGGGATTAAAAGAAAACCAGGTAGAAAACCAAGTGTAAGCCAGCCATCTCCATAGTCACGTAGTCATGTACCGTACTAACTTAGCAGACTAAACCTTATCATTTAAGAATAACAGCTCAAAATTAATCACGTTAATACTCAAGTCTGGATTGGTTTTTGTGTGTGTGTTCATCTTTTGGAGGGAAAACAGAGTAATCGACAGCTGGCAGATCATCTTCACAGAGATGCAAAGAGGAGGCAAATGGTAACTGGATCATTGACACCGTTGGCCAGACGGACAGGCTGCTCAGGCACGACTCCGGGACTATTCTGTATTATGATCCTGAACCTGGTCCCACAAAATGCACAACCTCTGTGTAACCCCACTTCTCAAACCCTCAAGAAATACCAAGAATACCTTCCGGGTGAAAGCCAGTGTCTAAAATAACAATCTGCTGTCAAGGGCATGACTCTGTTTACACACCGACACAAGTACAGTATGAACACCCGGAGAGATTGAATAGTTCTTACCTGTTTCTGCGTATGAAACTCTTGCTGGAGAATCTGAAGTTGTGCTGGGGGACACATGACATACTGCTCCCCATGCTGCTTTCCTGTGTCGGGCTCAGCGCCTCTGTGTAGATACGCTGTAAACTCCCTGTGTGATGGATGAGTCTAATCCAGACGTGTGGTGCGCTCACTGCTGAAGTCAGACTTGTACTGAGGCAGAAGTAGGGAGGGTGAAGAGTCACTACTGTGTGTGAGTAAAAGGGGGTGGAGTTTGGGGCTGTGTCACAACAGGTTGTGTGTGTGTGTGTGTGTGTGTGTGTGTGTGTGTGTGTGTGTGTGCGTGCGTGCGCGCTCGGTGAATAAGGACACACACTCCCCTGACCTGCCCTGTCTGCTAAATCAATCCCGACAACAAAGCCAACAGGAGGGGGTTCAAGGAGAAGTGTGCCATTTCACACCTTCCTGGAGCCAAATGGAGCTCATTGTTGGCTCACCGCTGCAATAACTGGCCACTAAACACGCTGGATGGTGTGTGTCAATCACACGGGAAGATGGGAACTTCTGCTGGCATGTCCAGACATGAAAATGCCTCCACACTTAAGTATTCTATTTATTACTGCAAGGTAAGTATCTGTGAGCTTTTGGTTAGTAGACTGGATAAAAAAAACACAGCACAGGGCTTAAAAAGGGTCAAAACATCTGTTAACCCCAAAGAGGGGAAATGTCTGGCGTCACATTGTTTTCAGAGCAAGGATATATGAAATGTGATATTTTCTTATCCATGTTTGCAACAGAGGGAACAGGATGCTTGTGAATTCAACCACTGAAATTTTCATAAGCCAAGAGGTGTATGCAAACACATCTTGTTTGCATTTTAGGAGGATGTTCCCAAATTAAATATCCACTACCTAAAAGTGAGAGTCACTCTAAGAAGTTAGGTCTTAACACCCATATCTGGTTAAAGGTGTCAATTCCCAGGTTTCCAACTTCCTTCATAGAACACGCGGTCTTATCGGTCAGACAACGAAGCCCAAAACTCATGATCACGCTCTGTTTGCTCATTGATTAGATCATTGTCTGTGCTGAGCTGCTGCACTAGTGTCATAAATTTTAAGCGCACGCTGCGGTCTGTCAGTTGATCCCAGCCTGTTCAACCAGTTGTTTAAACAGATACACCTGAGGCGCTAACAGTCATCAGCCTCCAAACTATGCCATCTTTCTGACTGCGTTATAATGTTCTCTGAAACCCCGTTTGGGGGGCTCGAGTAATTTAATCAGCAGTGGAAGTGAATATAAAGCGTCTCGGTAAGCGGCAGACGATAGAATTGAGACCAGATAAGAGGTGGGATCGAGATAAGCAAACACCCAAGCAAAAAGAGGGGGAGAAAGACTGAATGTGGCTGTTGCCAGGCAAATTTTGCTTAAGAGTATCATGAAATAATAATAATAACTTCAACTATAATGATATGTAAGGTTTATAATAAAGATTTGATTCCTTTTAGCATATATCTAACCTTTAAAATTTAAAATAATGCTAGTGAGCAAATGATTATGTACCGGTAGCAGTATGTATATATTAGCAGTGGGGGGGTTTGTGACACACAGCCCATGGACCCATGTATTTGGTTTTGTTTTTACTCCGAATCCCCTTCCTGACAAATCTCAGGGATTTTTGTCTCCCCTGGTTTCAGCACCGGAGACCTTTCACGTGTTGCTACATTTTTACTTTCAGTTCAATCAAAACAAAAGATCACCAAAGACAGGGTCTGAAGATGTCACAGATATTTTACTGAGTAATCAAACAGACTGGTTTTAAACATTTATTTTTACTTTTCAGGTCTGGCTGTGCATCATCATGGAAAAGCGGGAAGATGAACCAGATAATTCACACATGCAGCCAGAAGTGACTCACACTCATAGTCATAATATTACAGGAAAAATGAAACAGGGAATTTTTCCTGTGAGATAAATCCACTTTAAGTTGCTTTGGTCAGTCAGGTGCCTCATCAGGCACGCCCTTTATCAATAATACGTTTTCCAGATATTTCACCATCTAGCACAGAAACAGGTTGTATGAGACAGAACCCAAGTTTGACCTGATAATTCAGGTCAAACTTACATTTCATGGCATAAATACTATTTGTAGTATTTCTAAATCTCACCATGACTTTCCTGGAAAAATGGAGGTAAAAAGATATTCAAGCTTCCTAATCTTGGCCTCTCGAAGTACTGGCAAAATTGATGCTTAACTGTGGAAGCCTGAATATAGTTACTAAATATACAAGTTTTTGAAAAGGTTGGAAGCACAAAAGTCAAATATGTGAATATCCATATTTACAGTTTAACTCGAGTAGTTAGGCCACCTTTTAAAGATGCCTAATGCTCTGCCTTGGATCAAAGCTGTGGCCATACTTTTCCCCCCATTAGCAATAAAGCGAACAAGCCACACATTAGCTGGAGTGAAAATTCCTGTTTCTGGTGTGTTTTGCAATCCTATGTGGTCACTAAAAGTACCTACACCTTTTCAACAGGGGCGGGCCACATCTCATTTGCAACAGACACCAGCGATCCATGAACGGCTCATTATGCATCGTTTGGTCAGGCGTTATACAGCGCTACTTTCCTTTGTGTGACATCATGAATACCTTTAGGCAACTGCGGTCCCAAAATGTGAGCTGTTATATTAATTGTAATGCTTATTGTCTCAGTAAAGGTGGCGTTTTAAACTCGTGTGTTATCCTTGAACAACCTATGTGACCAGGAAGCTTTTAGTAACACAGGACTTTCCTGGGCCTACAGCACAGAGACTACAGCAGACGTAGTGTTTTGTGGGAGAAACGTTTCATCACGTCACGTCTCCTACAGGTAGTTTAACATTATTCAACAGGAAGAGGAAATACTTGGAACTATGTCAAAAACAAGTCCTTATCTGGAAGTCAGTTTCTTTGTTCTGACTCATGTAGGAAGGATCACATTTTCCAAACAAATCCGCTATACACAATAATTTCCAAACAGTTTCTATTGAAATTAACGACTTTGTTTCCATTTTCCAAATATAGTGCAGTCAAAAGCTATTTGACAGCACTCTTTCCTGATTTCTTTTTTTATGCTTATTTGTCACACTTACATGTATCATCACACAAAACAAAGCAAAAAAACCCGAGTAAACACAAAATGCTCTCTTAATGAATGAAATTGTAATTTCATTCATTAACAGGGAAACGTTATCCAAACCTACCCAGCCATGTGTGAAAAGCTAAATCGTGATTTTAAAAAGTTAAATCACGAAGCTGAGTTTAATTTCACTAAACACACTCAGGCCTGATTACTGCCAGAGTTACCGAATCGAGAAATCACTTAAATAGAAGCTGTCTGACAAAGTAAAGTATCCTAAAAGACCTCAAAAAGCAACATATAACAGCATGAGCTAAAGAAACAGCTGAGAGACAAAGTCACTGATATCTATCAGTCCAGAAAGGGTTACAAAGCCATTTCTAAGGCTTTGAGACTCCAGCGAACCACAGTGGGACTCATTAGCCACAAATGGAGAAAACATGGCACAGTGGTGAGAAAGAGACCAGGCAAAAATGGCATCCATGGAGAAAATCACTGCTGCCTAAGAAGAACACAAAGGCTCGTCTTAGATTTACATAACAATATCGTGATGAAAATATCCAAGACTTCACACTTTTTGGAAGGTTTAAATTCTGTTACATGTGACATAAAACTAACACAGCTTCTCATAAAAAGACCATCACACCGATGGTCAAACATGGTGGTGGCAGTGTGGTCGTCTGGGGCTGCTTTGCTGCTTTAGGACGACCTGCTGTAATTGATGGAGCCATGAATTCTGCTCTCTACCAGAAAATCCTGAAGGAGGATGTCCAACCATCAGTTCATGTCCTGAACCTCATTTGAGTTATGCAGAAGTGCAATGATCCAAAACAACAGCAAGCCTACCTACACAAAAAATAAATAAAGAAAATAAATAAGGTGGTTTTGGAGTAGCCTATTCAATGGCCGGACTTATATTAGACTGAGATTTTTTTGGCAGGATCTTAAACAGGCCATTCATGCTCCAACACCCTCCATTGTGGCTGAATTAAAACAATTCTGCAAAGAAGAGTGAGCCAAAATTCCTCCACAGTGATGTGAAAGATTCACTGGCAGTCATGACAAACGCTTGATTGTAGTTCTTGCTGCCAAGTTTGGCACAACCTGTTATTAGGTTTTAGGGGGAAATAACTTTTTTTACATATGAATTTCAAATGAATGAAGTCATCATTTTAAATATTCATTTTGCATTTACTTGGGTTTTTGATTTTTAATATTAAATTTTGTTCAATAACCTGAAACATATACATGTGACAAATATGCCAAAATAAAACTCAGGAAGGGAGCAAATACTTTTTCACGACACTGTATATCACGCTACCTCCATCGGTGGTAGGTTGAACTGTGTTTCTCCCACAGAAGTCACTTGTTGGTGTTTACCCAGGCTCAGCGGGTGAGAGCAGCAGTGCTAAAGTCACACCTCAGGCCACTAAAACGGAGCCTGGATGTGAGGCCCCCAACATCAGGTGTCCAACAGAGAATGAGACGTGCCAAAGTTCTCACACAAGGCGACCGTCAAGGAATCTTAATTAGACCGTGGCCTCCTTTGAAGGGAAGATCTGTCATAGTCAGATTAATAGTGTCTTACTTCAGTAGGTTCCTGTCTTTAAGTCACACACTCCACATTCATTTGTGACTGGGTTATAAAAGTGTGGTGATAAAACAGAAGAGTGCTTTCACTCTGCACTTTAAAATGTGCACACAGACCTAATTACATCCAGTATGGGAACCAGACAACACCTTTTGATGTGATCTTTTATGATTTACATACTTTCTCTGTCACAGTCTGGCGAGGGCAGACTGTATGAATTGAAAAAGGACCCAAAATGCAGACTCCAAGGAACAGGGAACAAAACTTTAATGTTAACAAAAAGCGAGCCGTTTAATATGGCTGGTAAAAAAGGTACAAACAAAGGGCAAGGCAAACTGAAGCAAAATTAACACAAACCTAAACTGGGAAATCTAAACAAACAATAAGAAAAACCTAGACAAGAAACTTGGAAACATGGCGTGGACAACAGACGACCTGACAATCACACACTGAAAACAGAGGACTTAAATACACAGGAGGTGATTAGGGGAAGTGGAGACACATGAGGAAACAGCTGGCACACATGAACATAATGACGTCACAGTGGGAGAGTAAAACTGAACATGATGAACACAGAACACCAGACCTCTTCACAATAAAACAGGAAACATAATGAGACATAGACATGACAACCCGAACTTGACAACGTAAGACACAGACATGAAACGCATGAAGAGCAGGGGAGATTTAACATGGTTGGAAACACGAGGGGGAAATAATAACTAGAAACACTTAGGCATAATAATACAAACTTGATAACATAAGACACGCAGCATGAAACACGAAGGGTGAGGGGAAGCTTAAATACAGGGGAAGAAAACACAAGGAGTCTAATAACCAAATGAACTTAGATAACCTAATGAACAAAATAAACTCAAACTTAAAACGCTGGGTCAAAAGACCCAGGACCATGACATTCACTTCTCTGGAAAACAATTGAGTCAAAGGGACGTATTGTGCCAGCGTGTTAGACAGGTTGTATCATTTCCTTGGAACTGTTGGCTCTGATAACTGCGAAAAATGAAGTGGGGAAAGAAATCTGAGTGAAACTCATTATCCCATCATCTGTGTCATATCTACCAAAGCACTTAACTCACAAATTTTAGTATTTTTATGTTTTTTTGTTTTTTTATTTGAATGCACAATAGGCTTTTCAGAAACTGCTGATCCTAGTGGTGGTTGTGTGGGATTTTCCCACACAACCACCACTAGGATTTACAGAGAATGATACTAAAAGAAATTAACGAAAATATCCTAGAAAAACAGACTCTTTCCTTGTGAGCATTGAGAGGGGAATCCCCAGATTTTTACCAGCTGATTAGAATGTAACAGTAAATAAATAACCACACCTTCCAACCAAGGTTTGCAGAAGAGCACCTCTGAATGCACAAGAAACATACAGCCGCAGGAAGACCACTCCGGCTGCTGCTGTCAGATAACAACAGGAAACTGAGGCTATTGGCACAGTTCTCCACAAATGGGCAGTAAAATGATTATGGAGGATTATCTCTTATGATTTTGGGTTGTTTTTATTATTTTTTATATTGTTTACGTGGATGATTTCTTGAAAGCTTGTCTGTAAATCAGGTTTTCCTGTAGGCACATGGAAACACATGACAACACATGACAACAAAAAACATGACAACAAAAAATGACAATGAAAATTAAATAAAAGAATCCATCCTGCCTCGTATCAACAGGACCATGTAACAAATCTCCAATCATCTCAAACTGGTTCGTTGAACAGGATGATTCGTTCACTGTGCTCAGATGACCTCCACAGTTACCAGATCTTAATCCAGTAGAGCACCTTTGGGTGGAACAAGAGATTGTCATCACACATGTGCAAACGATAAATCTGCAGCACCCGTGTGAAGCTCAATATGGACCAAAATGTGAGTGAGGAATGTTTCCAGCACCTTGTTGAATCCACCCAATAATTGGGATAATTAAGGCGTTTCTGAGGAAAACAGGGGTCCTAGTACTGGTGCGTGTACCTTAAGAAGTGGCCAGTGAGTGTATAATCAAATGAGAATCTAAAAGCAAATCTAAAGCATTTGCATTTACGATATGAACTGCAGCTTTATCTTGCTCTCCTGTTTCTCTTTCAAATCGTTTAAATCTACGTCTTCATTACTTTTGCTTTTGGGGCTTCGCACACAATAATTTTCCTGTTTTGCTATCGGACATCTTTGTCCTTGACTTTGATTTATCGTAAAAATACTGTAAATATTATTAGTTGGTACTCTGATTTGTGCCATGTGTTCCTGTTGTTTGAATTGTGATATATGGCAGCTTCACATGACAGCACTTGACTTTAAAAGCTTAATAAAAAATCAGCTAGCAACTAGCTCCAAAGCAAAAGTAGCAGTTTGTTATGGTCAATTTCTCAGATTTTACTCACTTGCTTAATTTAAGAACTTTTTGTGTTTTTTAAGTTAAAACACACACAAAAGAATTTTTCCCATGAACAATCAGCAAGTGTTTAAAAAAACTGATTACATTGAAGCATCATGTTTTGGATTTCATATGATTTTAAATATATATATATATAAAAGTGACTTCCAGATAACAGAAAGCCTTATAGAGATGTTCTATGGTTTAGTTCTCCAGCTTAAATGATTATTTAGGTAGCAGTTAAATGCTAGCTAACTCAAACGGCCTTACTCTCAGTGCTGAAAGAAAAGAAGAGTTTTTACAGTGAACTTTATGTCTCCAACTGAGCACACAATTTGTTCTTGGATTTAAGGATTTAAGACCTTCCACATCATTTCTTTGGATTGCCATGGGCTATAAGTCAGTCTTTGATGCGGCTGAAAGAGTCAAAAAGTGTATCAGCCCCCTCACAGTAGGTGCAGTAATCCAAGTTGACACTGCAGCCCTTTCAGAGAAGGTGACAGCATCTCTGTGGCTTGTTAAAGGCTGTGCGGAGGCTGACACCAGGGGAAAAGGAGATGCTGCAGTGGTAGGAATGCTGGGAGGACAGACGGCCCCCCAGATCAGCTGTAGCAGCTCTTCCAGAGTGAGCACATTCGACCAGACAGACTGTAAAGTCGTTAGCGTCCTGATAGCAGCAGAGCTGACAGAACTTTCCATCTACCGTTGACTTCTGAACTACAAGTTAAGCTCAACATTACTGAATAATGTTAACAGTATAGCTGAGGTTTGCAACCCCCCCCTCCCAACAATACCCACCAGTATTTGTAGTGTTGCGTATACATGATGGTGCCACGCAGTGAGCATGTGTGTTACAATCTGGGCCCACATTTTTTAGCTTGTGCTTGTTTATTTCTTGGTAAATTGTCTCTATTAGAAAGAAGGTGGCAACCATCAGCAGATCATGTTGAAATTAAAGACAAACATGAAGCAGGTTGTAGACTTAAAACGAGCAACGCCCATCTCTGATGGTTTTTAGGTTTCTTTGTGGAAATTTATATATTAGAGATCAGTCATTGCACTGAATAAAAAACGCATTGTGTGTTCAGATATGACTGAGTTTAGACTGACAACAAACTTTCCAGGTCATGCTTCTCATGTCTCCTTCCATACTCATCTTCATATGTACTTCCTCAGAAGTGCACCCTGGTTTGGAAAGCAGTACCCCACAATTCAGATTTTCTTGGCTACCTGGCTAATGCGTACTGTCCAAAGAATAAGAATGGTTTTATTTTAAAAAACAAAAGACCAACCCATAATATATAATCAGTATGATTTGATACTGTTCTTTGCAAAGACAGGAACAAAAAAAAACCCAACATATTTTTAAATCCACCTTTCTAAAGTTCAGGTGTTTGATTGAGGTGAGATGTCCCTTTAATATCAGTACCAGTATGTACAATTTCAAATGTATCTATTTAACAGTCATCAGTAACAAAAAGCAGCCTGCAGCATCACCCACAATAAACCTGCAGTCATTTTCAAATTTATTAACGTGCTTAAATTAGTCTAAGACCTTTTTGTCATTTCTGATAGGTAGACTTTGTTATTTTCAGAAAAAGGTTATTATAGTGAACATACATGAGGTTATGTTATATATCATCAAGCAAGCACAGAGATCTCCATCTCATCCTACTGTGGTTATAAGACAGCCGTAGGCGTTTTACATCTTATTCTGAATGTGTTTTGGAAGAGTACGAGTTTATGGGGCCGTGTGTGTGCAGACGCAGTCACAGGTGTTAATGCCATGTGACTGAGGTCAAGACGGGTAAAGTGAGAGTGCTCAGCTGTCCACGTAGATCACTGTGAAAGAGCAGTATGTTGGGAATGGACCAGAGAACTGTGTAGAGTGATCCTAGCAACAAACTGTTAGAAACACAACTGTTACTCTGTGTGTGTGTCAGTCAGTTTTTATTAGGAAACAACATACACCTACTATTCCGAGTGTCACAGTGCTCCCAGCGCCATAAACGTCATGCCTTTTTTTGTTGTTGTTTGTCTTTGATAAATGGAGAGCTGCATTGTTTACATGTGATGGTATCGAGTACACCGTTGCTAAAGAATAAATATGTGCATGCAATTAGGTTTCATAATTTCCTGGACAAAGACAATTTTTGCATTTCTGCTTCTGCACACCACCACAGTGGACTTTTAAAATGAAGTGCAGTACACGAGCTGTATAAACAAATTCAAATTTCAAATTTTATTTGTCACGTACACAGTCATACACAGTACGATATGTAGTGAAATGCTTGGACAACTGCTCGTGACCTAAAGAAAACAAAAAAAGGAAAAGGCTATGAATAAGATAGGAAATAAATATGAAAAATTAAAAAGGGTAAATTTAACTAGGAAGGAATAGAATATAAATTAAGGTTAAAAATGAAATAACTGTACAACACAAATTAGAATGAAGGGTAAATTTAACTGGGAAGAATAAGATAAAGATAAATATATAAATTAAAGTTGAAAATAAAATAACTGTACAACAAAATACACAATACACAATATAGAACTATATAAGAATGTATGAAGAAATCTAAATATAAATAAATATATACACAATAACAGCAGCTGTACAAGTATTAACCGGAAATGAAGAATATAGTGACCAGTGTTGTGCAAAACCAAAGTCCAGAAAGTCCAGTGTGTGTAAGAACTGTATGTGTGGGTCAGTACTGTGTGGTGGTGTGATTGAGAGACCGTATCGCCTGCGGGAAGAAGCTCCTCCTCAGTCTCTCTGTGTTGGTCTTCAGGGAGCGGAATCGCTTTCCTGACCTCAACAGAGAGAACAGTCTGTTGTTGGGATGGCTGAGGTCCTTCACGATCTTCATGGCCTTGGTCCAGCACCGCCTGCTGTAGATTGAGTGCAGGTCAGGGAGCTCGGAGCGGATGGTGCGCTCAGCTGACCGCACAACCCTCTGTAGAGCTCGTCTGTCCTGCATGGTGCTGTTCCCGAACCAGACAACAAGTTTTAATATGAATCATATTTGCTGCCTTATTTTATTTTTGATGATGTAGAACTCTCAAAAACTCCTGTATCAAATATGATTACCTGTTTAGGAATTACAGACATTTTTTGACAAACTAACATAATTTTAACATAATTAAATATTTATTATTTAATTATAAGGATAGTTTTTAAATACTCCTGTTTAATAATGCTTTGCGGTCACTGAAAGCCTGAAGTCTAGGACCCATGGACATCACCACATGCAGATGGTCTGTCAGGCCTTTAAGCTTTAAACCCCTTGAATTAAAGCTGAGAGTCTGCACGTCAGTCACATGTTTAATTAAAAATGCACGGTGGTGAACTATCCAATAATTTATGGACACAACTGTAGGGACCATTTATACATGGACGGGTAAACCTTTGCTCTTCAGTTACAACTTTTCATTTTGTATGTCACTTGCAACCAGTTGTTTCTGTGTGTGTTTGAAATCACCAGAACAATTTTCACCTTTGAAAACATGTTTATTCATTTTTTAAAGTGTATAGTATTGCTCCATTTGGCAACAGTGCAAAATCCAACATTTTAAAGTCCATCATAAATAAGAAACATACCATAAATAAATATCACCACATTTAACACAAACTTTAAAAAAAAGAAGAAGCTACAGTCACATAAAATTGCACAAATAGATGTAAGATATCTTAAGCAATCTTTCTATGTACATTTGGATCCACAGAATGGAGGCTAAAGTCTTGTGTGGTTTTGTGCACCTTTTGTCTTTAAAGTCTGTCCCTGCCTTGTATCGACTTCATCACAGCGTCTCTATAAGGCCATCACGACTCCAACTCTACGAGCGTCCGCACTTACACAGAAATTAAAACGCAAGGTTGTTTTAGATAAACAGAAAAGGTTCAACAAAAATCCTTCAAAATAAGGAAAAAAGGCAACTTCTCAGAAGTTTGGAAAGGTTAACACTGCACGACACGTGAAATGAACCCAGGTCCCATTTACTTTAGACATGCAGGTGAGATTCCCAAATCACCCACAACAGGTTCAGTGACATTATATTTGTGGTTAATCATACGGCATATATGATGAGGTAATAAAAAAGGGAATATGACAGCACCAAGTGTCAACAACATTACTGATTAGTGTCAAGTGTTGGCATACTGAAGCTAAACTAGACCTTTCTGCTTTGACTGAATTCCAGGATGATATCCACTTCCACATTTTTGGAAAAAACTGATCAAGAAGCAGGATTAAAAACAGTATAGATTTCTTTCATTGAGTGGTCAGCAGGTTTGCGAGCGATTAAAGCCTTTGTCACAAATGCAGTGTCAAATGCGGTCATGCTTATGGCAGTGAAGAAATATTTAGAAATGCAAAACGAAGGCCGCATTTCGAGATGCAACAGGAGAAACTCTACCCCTCTCATGCTTTAGACATTCTTTGTCATATCCACTGATGATATGCACATCACACATCTAAATAAATATATTAAAAACACTCTGAAGTAGGCATAGGTCGGATCTCCTTTCCTCCCTAAGCATATTTAAAACAGAATATATATTAGCATTTATACATTTTTATAAATACATATACTTTATCATCTCTGTTTTATATCTTTAAAAAAAGAAAAAAAGAAAATGGATCCAAACTCATTTACAGTTTTGAGGGCCTAGCTTTTCTATGCTGTTGGTGTCCATGCGCTCTTGCAGTGAGGGTTTACAACATTGCCTGTTACTGCCACCTAGTGTGGCAAAGCAGCACTACAATATATATATTTTTTCCTATCTTGTTGGTGCCAGTACATAAACATGCATGGTACAACCAGTAAAAATCTACATTCCAAAATAAATCATTCAGCTTTTCTCTCTCTCTCTTTTGTTTTTTTTAAATACATTATTGCAAAACCTCTGGGTGTCAAAGAAAAACCTTGCAGCGAGACCGCAACATCAAACCAAATACATTTACATCACACACGACAGAATTAAGGGGCCACCGTGTTTTTAGGTGTGTCAAACACCAGAGCGGTGGGAAATTTTTTTATTTTTATTTATTTATTTATTTTTAAAAAGTGGAGCTTTGAAGAACGATTGGTCAATGTTCACATATGGGAGGGAGCCGGTATCTTTATGGCTATACAGTGGAGGTACTAAGGCCAGATATAGTGTAGTCCAGAATTAAGGGGAATATTGAAAACAGCCAGATTGTTAGAGGAAATTTAGAACATGCAATGCAGTAAGCCCAGTTTTTGTTCATTCAACCTCAAATTAATATAATCAATGAGGCTAAGAATGTATCTGAAGCTGCAAATGCACAAAACTGAAAGTTTTGTTGATTTTTTAAAAGGACTTTTTGTTGATATAATAAAAAATTTACTTGTGAAATACTGTACATTACAGTTTCCTATAATCAGTGAAAACAACATAGATCTTTAAATCCATTACCAGCATGTTTGTTTGTATTTTAATTCTGGTGCACTAATCTTCACCAAAACTGCCACTAATTCTGAAGCACACTACACCGAGGCCTCAGCCCATCTGTTCCCCTCGCCTCCACACATTTACCTGTCCAACCACCAGCGCTCTTCCTCCTCATCTTCTTTGTTTCAAACAGAGCAGTTGCGTCTCTTCCCAGAGCCAGTCTGGGCTGTAGCAGCAGAGGCTGAGGTCAGCCAAACAATGACCCCGTGTCAAAGGCTGGTGGAAGAAACCGAGAGGGTGGGCGAGGAAGGTGGCGGGAAGTTCAGGAGCTCCAGCACAGCCACACCCACGCTGCTGCGCCGTGTGAACATGCAGGAGGCTGCGACCCATTTATTGCTGCGTGGGTTGTACTTTTCAATGGAGTTGAGACTGGAGCTGCCATCATTGCCTCCCACTGCGTATAACCAGCCATCCATTGCCACCAGGTCATGAGTGCTCCTGGAAGGGAAAAAGACTATTTAAATGTGTAAGTTCTCACATATATTTAATATGATGTGTGCAAGTCGCTACTGCTGAAACGGACAAAGAAACAAATAGCAAATTCATGTGGTCTGAAACCACAGCTAAAAGCTGCAGTGTTCAAAGAGAAGAGAAGCAATTGGGACACCCAATGACCAGTGTACTGGCTTAGCCTTTGGATGAAACTGTCAATTTTGGGGACTTGTGGTGTTGCCAATTTTCTCTCCATCGTTTCTTTTTAAAAGTAAAATAGAAGGATAATGAAAATGAATCAGCGTCAGACAATGTCCAATAGTTATCAGATGAAATTTGGCATCTAGCATTTCTCATTTGCTCTCCACACAGACATGCAACCAAAGCCTCCTCAAAGGCCATTAGTCAATGCCACTCAAATTTTAAGATAAAAGTGGAAACCAGAAAGTTTCTGCTGTCTCTTACCTATAGATGTTATATAATCATATACACAAGCTGTTTACAGAGCTTTTCACACGACTCTGTGCAGTCCTATGGTTAAGCACTCCCTTACTGCTTCCACAGGAAATAAGCTAAGCAGCAGCCAGGTGCTGATGATGAATTGCACTTTGATCATCAGCAAGTTTGCGCACCTCTATAAAAGCAGCAACGTTTGGCAGTTTGCTGCCTGAAGCATTCAGGTGTTTGTTAACACATTGCCACAATTGCCCAAGTGAAGATGTCCCAGCAAATTCACATAAAAGTCAGGCCGTGAAAAAAAATAAATAAAAAATACAAGAACTTTGTCTCAGATGCTGCAGGCCTCAGCATGTTAAATGTTAAAGTTTATGACAGTAAAATTTAAAAATGTGAACACGTGCGGCTTGTTTGGAACGATTTTCTCTAAAAAGAACCAGGTGACATGGCTTTGGTTTGCAAAGACGAACCTAAACAAACTACAAGACTTCAGGAACAATGAACTTTGGACAGACAAAATTACTGCCGTAAACACGGTATATCCATTCAAACATCTCACGCCACAGTCAAGCATGGTAGTGGAGGGGTGGTGATTGGGGCTCGTTTTGCAACCACAGGACCTGGACACCTTGCAGTTATTGAGTCAAACATGAACTTTTACAAAAAAAACTACAAGAGGGTTTCAAAAACCACACAGGACTGTCGCTACCAAAAACCTTAATGTAACATAATGTGTATATGAGCCTGTTGCAGTGCTTGGGTAACACAACTCTGTTTAATATTTAGCTTTGGGGATTAAAGCAACCTGACATGGCACAGACCTTTAAAAAGCAGTACTTTTTGAACATCTATACTTAATTCTTAATCAAAGCAAATGATCGGTGTAAAAAATAAATAATTTAAAAAAGAAACATTTTCTGCGCTTAAAGAGGACTTGGAACAAATTTGGTTTTAATGTTCATTTCAAATATCCCCGTCGTGACCGTAACACAATGAGATGATTTTGGACAAGACTATTATTCTACAGTGTCTCCCACACCAGCACACGTTAGAAGTGGCTATAGCGTGTGACACATTAGTAGCCAGTACAGTGTGATTGTTTTGGACTGTGGAAATGGAGCCTCTCAGCAACTGGATAAGAAAAGAACTCCAAGGCACACAGCTGATTAATGCCATGGGTTATTCATGGAGCTGCACAGTCAACTGTTGTCAGGTTTTTCTGCTCCTACAACACACTGACTCATACATAACCAAGTGTGCGTGTGCGGATGCATAAGTGTGTCTGCCCTGGGAAAGAGCAAATCTGCCGATGCTATCACAAATCCTCAACAGCTACATCTCCAAATCTTCCTCCGTGCTGCAGATCCTGTGACAATACAAAGCTGCGAGCGTGCTTGCATGTATGCCTTTGTTGATAATCACTTGCAAGATGAGTTTCAGCTTTCATCTTCTAAGAAAATTAAAACATAAAAACTCTGTTGTGGAAAATAGGCCACTTGATGTTTATGCCTTAAGAAGGTTTTGGCAGCACAAGGGGAAAAAAAATCCTCCAAATGCCCCGACACCCGAGCCTTTTGCACACAGCGAACTAATTGCAGCCGAGATACTATTCTGACAAGCTACATACAGACAGAGCTACAGATATTTTTTCAGCTTTTCAAAGAAGATGGTTTTATCTCTTTATTTAGGTTAGAGTAAAACTGAGGCTTGGCCTGTGGTGCTTCTCAAATCCTTTCAGCAAGGTGTCGTGCTTGTTAGAAGCACAAAAATAAGGATAAAAGCTGGACAGCGCTAAAAAAACCAAAACAAAAAAAACCCACAGAGGCTGTTTCCATATTCTTCACTCCCAGCTGAAGTTATGCAGGCGTAAAGGGAGAACTGGGTCATCCTGCTGGCTCAGTTGGCTAAAGGTGTGTTTAATTTATTACCTTGAATTCATCCCAGATTTTTTTCTCATCTCTTCTCTTTCTGCCTCTTACGGTGCAGCATAATGTAAAAAAAACAAACCATAACCTCTGTTCTCTTTGTAAATGTGGCTAACCTGCGTATATTCATGGCGGAAACTCCTTCCCAGGTGTTGGTCTTGGGGTTGAAGCGCTCCACTGAGTTCAGGCAGCTGGTGCCATCATTGCCTCCTGCGACGTAAAGCATGCCGTCGAGCACGGCCACCCCGGCACTGCTGCGTCGACTCAACATGTTGGCGATGGCGGTCCACGTGTTGCTCTGTTCAGCCAATCAAGAGACCGAGCACATATTCACACAGCAGATTCATTTGTACCGTTTCACTCTGTCTACAGCATCCAGTCTAGGTAAACCTGGCAACAGACGAGTTTTTCTAATGATAAATTTAACAGCTGTATACCTGGGGGTCATATTTCTCCACTGTTGCGAGATGTGAGGAGCTGTCATAACCTCCCACCGCATACAAGCTGCCATCTGGAGGGGAAAAGGGAGTAAATACTGAGAATGTAAATATTAGCGGTCGCATACCGAGATGGCAACTCCCTCTTGATGTGAGTTATTAAAATACAAACAGTGAAAAGTAAATACAGGAGCACAGCTTGGTTTTTTTTGCCAGTACCTACCCAGAGTTGCTACTCGAACATATCTCCTACGAGTGCTCATAGCAGCGATTGAGGTCCATGTGCTGGTCAGAGGGTCGTACCTCTCCGCACTAAAAGAAGAGGTGAAAAAAGACAGATGCTCACATGTATTTAATTCAGCTTAAAATGATCAGTAATCATCAGCATAATAACAGGCTGTGCATACCTATTGAGACAGGAAGCTCCATCATAACCCCCCGCAGCGTACAGCAGGCCATGCAGGACAGCTACGCCTAGACAGCTCCGTCGTGTTCCCATGGAAACCTCAGGTTGCCAGGAGTTAGTGATAGGGTCATAGGACTCCACGGTTGCAAGGTCAGAGGTGCCGTCATAGCTAAAGAGAGCGACACGGATATAAATGAATGCACAACTTTGCAACAAACGGTGAACATACAAGATAAAAAGTTGCTTTGCATGGAAGAAAGCTCTCACCAGCTTATCGAGCAAATGCAAATTATCCACAAATTCTGCTTCCCCTCAAATCACACAATGTAATGTTTGAGTAACAAATAACTTTTTAGGGTCAAACGCTGCGATTATTATCACCTACCCTCCAACAGCGTATAGTCTGTTCCCAATTGCTGCCACGCCCACCCGTGCCCGCCGAGTGGACATGGACGCCACCATGTGCCAACGGTCTGTTCTGGTGTCGTACGCCTCGCAGTCTCCGTGGATAGCAAACAAGCTGCCACCACCTGGGAAAGAACAAACATACACTAAAAAAAATGAGGAAAAATGCTTTGAGCAAAAACGCAAATGTCATCAGGAGGATGGTGACATGAGAAAACGAGGACTTCAACTTCGGGTTTTTAAAAGGAGTGAAAATGAAATGTGTTTACAGTCATTCCAAACAGCAACGCTAGAAGTTAAAAATGAGGGAGGAGAAGTATTAGAGCCTCACAGCCTCCAATCATAGTGGGTGTAAAGGTCAGATTGTTCATTTTGGAAACAGTCGATGGAGACACATCTGACGTGTGTGTGTGAGTGTGTGTGTACACAGGCGCACTATTCAAGTTCCAACATGCAGTTCACACAGAATAAAAAAATGCTGGCATTTGTAAAAATCATGAGTGACTGGTGAGCTAGAGATGTGTGTGGTCCAAGTGTACCCTAATGGGTACCTTCAGATGCACACTGACCAACGGCGAAGAGCACAGGGCTGGCGCCTTCACAGCGTCGTGGGCGCGTCCGGCTGTTGCTTAAGACACCCCTCTGCTCCGGCATCAGGTGATACTTTAGGGCCTCGATTAGCAGGTCTTTGCACTCCGAGTGGTGACGCACCAGCAGCTCCGTGTCTACGTTGCTCATCAGAAAGTCTCGCCTCAACAATGGCAGCCGCACGCACTTCATCAGCTAGCGAAGACAGTGGGAGAGTGGGTGATGAGCGGGTGGCGCTACATAGAGTTAAACAACAAAAAGGGGAATGGTTTCCATGTTACCCACCCCAAACGACTTACCCAAGGTACATGTTGCCTGCGTCCATCTATATCATGTTTTACCCAACTCAACACGGCTCGGTACACTTCCTCCTCAGATGGCACATTGAGATTGTCACTGGAGATCAAATCTAGGACCTGGATCGCAAAGACAAAGCATATAGGAAGAGTGAAATTATACTATCGCTTACAACTTTATATTATTCTTTTATTTTTTATTTTTTTTTAAATCATAGTGTATCAACTTGGACCGTTGAAAAGCATTTGCAGAATACTTTCTTGTGGTTGTAGAAATCGGCACACAGGAAGTAATTTGCATGGGTCACAGACCGTGTTAGTTCCTGTATATGGTGACTTCAGCTGAAGTCTTGCATCTCCTTTTGTTTTGCTTGATTTGTTGTCTCAATTCAAAGGATGACTCAAAGCACCACTCTGACATCGTGCACACTTCACTTGTGCATTATATTACAGCCTGTGTGTGTGCGCGTGAGCCGTGATACATTTTAAGTAATAGTTTAAGCTACCACTTCTTCAATTGTGCATCTGTGGCACAACGAATGCTGGACTCTGAGTGGCTGGCTGGCAGTGTTCCCAGCCCAAGCCTAAGCTGGCAGGGCTGGGTGGGACCAAGGAAGCCAGCTGCTGCTGTCTTGCCTGGCCAGATCAGAGCAAAACCCTCCCAGGAACAGCCTCCTCTAATCCAGAGTCACACACAGAAATACTGCTGATGCCACTGCCCCACCCTGCAGTCCCTCCTACCACTGCATGCACATAGTGCATCAAATTAACTCCAGAATGTGTGGGTGCATATGGAGAAAAACGCCTTTACTGCCTTTTCATAGCATGGCAGCACGATTGAGGGACATATGAGCGCCACTGTGTCAAAGTACTCATGTCTTCATAAGCTAAACGCAGTAATTAGGAGGAATCTGTCGACTGTTGTCTTCAAAATGTCACGCATACGACTCTACATCACCAAATTTGGCAAGTCACAATCCTGTCGTGCCTTGCCACTTCCTCCAGAGAACATCAGAAGAAATATGGGGCATATTTCACAGCTCTGTGAGCTTGGAGTCCTGTAGAGCAGCCAGTACATAAATCCTGATCTGGTGCAGATTTATGACAGTCACAGAACAGCTGCAGACACGACAGTGGAGTAAGCCAAGAGAAAGAGAGAGACAGAAGAACAGGAATGAAGAAAATGGCCTATTTTTAATCTGCTTTTATGCAGCTTAAGTTTCAGTGTTTTAATGGACTGTGCCCACACACTGCAGATTCAGTCTCTGGGCTTTGAAGGCCAGATACAGAGGGATGCTTAGTGTGTTACTCTGGTGGAACAACATCGCTTTAGGACTGTGGGAATTGTTATTTAAAGAGTGAGAAAATAACAGGAAAGGGATGGTAGTAGCAGTTTGTTAATTTTCTTCAACTTCCTTTTAATTTGCTGTTACCTTCTTAAACATTTCATCTAAGAGAATATATATTTTCTCAATTCTTTAGATGTTACAGTGAGCCCCTGCCTGAAACAAAAACATGATGTGCCTCTGTGGGCTTTTAGAAGCTGTCTGATATCATGAACACCAATTTTTTAAAAAAACCACGAATTGCTCTAAAAGTTTAAAAATAAAAACATGTAAACTTTGTACTCAGGTAGGTGTGTTTAAACTGCAGGAAACAGGAAGTTTAAATAACCCAACAGCAGCACTACTTTATTCTTTAGCATGCCAGGAATAGACTAATACCAACACATAAATGTCAAATACAATATGCCAGGATGTCCCGCTGGATTTTGTATCACTTTGCAGTAAGAAGCTAGCGTATGTTTCTGCCTTTTCTGCTACAATTTTGGGCAACAACTTTTTAAAAAATATTTTCACTCCTTCGGGATCTACTCCAAAAAGGACTTTGCAGTTCTTGTTAGCCAAACATTGCCCTCTTCACAGGTAACTGATAGCAGTGTTTGGCTGCTGAGCAGCTCATTTGACCAGGGTTATATTCTTTCCCAAGGCCCAGCATTCCTTACATCGCTCTAAAATAATAAATGGGTACACCTACAAGATGCATTTCTCTTAAAACGTTGGTTAAAACAAGCAAAAGAAAATTGAACCAAAATAGAAACCATTATTGTTACGTCAGAGGAGCAAACACTGCTGTTAGCTCTCTAAACAGCACAGCAGCTGTGGAAATGTCACTGGCTTTGCCTAATTACCACTTCCCAGACAGGAACCAGAGTGCTGCCACCGCTGAGCCCTGCTAATGAATAAGTGATAGTTTGGCTTAGCCGACTTGCCAGATGACAAAACTGCAGAAGACAGTGAAAACAGGCAGGAGAAAAAGTTTCTCTAGTGAATGTCAAAAGCACACAACTTCCCCGTGGCATGTTGATGCGGTTTAAAAAAGAAAAAGCTGTGCTTGTGTACACATTATGCTGGGGAAAAATTATAGATGTAAGCATTGCTGCGTGTCCTTTGTGCTTTGGCATTATTCATGATAGATTAATCATCACCCCTACCTGTTTCAGTGGCAGCAGCATGAACTCCTCAGTCTTGGACACCTCCACAAAGTGCTGCAGGACATACTTGTGTGCTGACTTGAGCAGGTCGCTGCAGGAGTGTGTGTCAGCGAAGCCTCGGATGCCCAGGCAGTTTGAGGGGTCCAGCTGGCTGAGGAGGAACTTACAGCAGGCGTCCCGCACCCCATTGAGCTGCAACAGGCTCGCTGCTGGGAGCAGTGTCTACAACAGGTGGAAACGCAAAGTCTGTTAATTTTTTTGTGCCATATGAAAAAGAAAGAAAAAAGTGGTTTAGCAGTTGTGTATGTGAATCTTAAAACGTCAAGCCTACCTGCACATTTCCTTCCCCGACCACAATCTCTGCTGTGTAGGCATACTGGATCAGCTGCTCCAAAGCCTGAGGGTCAATGTCGTGAAGGGTCACGTGGGTCTGACGGCTCTCAGACATCTCATCTGCGTGGCCGCACAGAATGAGATCAGATTAATTTTAACAAATTACACCGAGTAAAGCTCCAGCTGATAGCAAAACTCCTCCCTCTTCAATCATACTGACACATGGCATCTCATAGCATTTACAGCACTGCTGCAAAATGTCAGCACAGCTCATTTGTTACCGTTTATTAAATCAGTCGTTTCAAGTGTGTGAGATTTTTGAAATTCCTGGATATAAACACTCTCTCTCCCACAGAACTAAGCCTGGAGCTTCTACAGTAACAGTCATGAGCTTCATCGACTCATAGTTAGACAACCTCACAAACACCTCTGCTGAGGTTTTCTGTTAAAATAGCTTAATTAGGGACTCTGTCAGATGACATGAAGTCTAGCAGCTGAGTCTCCAGGCAAATGACTGTCTGGAGACACACAGCATCCTCACAAAGGGCTAGTGTTTGGGAGGAAATCTGACTTACACACACCTCACATGACCACCTGTGCCCCAGACAGGAATAGGTGGAAGGAAGCGATGATGCTGAAAGGATGGAACAGCCATAACGGCACGCACCCACGCAAAAACAAGTTCTAATGTAAACAAACTCAAACAACAGAGAAAAATAGTTTGCAGTTTGAGTTTGTCATGCCACTTGCTCATCTTTGTTAACTTCAGGGAGAGTATACAGTATATGCATCATCAAGGTCCATAACACAGACTGAACTTACTGGTAAACATAGCGTGGAAGTATGGACTGCAGGACGCCAGCACCACTTTGTGCGCCTTGATTTCTTTGTTGGAGACATGAAGGACGATGTCACATAGCAAGCCACGCTGTCGCATCCGGTTCATGGACACGAAGGAGTCGTGGTAGTGGCGCTTTGAGTTGTGCGAGATGCTGTGGCCATCACGGTTGAGCAGCTGCATGCCCCCCTCCATCATGGTGCCTGACGTTGCGGTCGTGGGCTCGTGCCTGGGCCACACTCTTGGCAACTGAAACGTCAAGAAAAGCTTTTTAATGTCGGCCAATACTAATATCATCATCATAATAAAATCCTTTTTTTGGGGGGTAGACAAAAGTCTTGGCTTTGCTTATCTATAGGGAGTGAGCCGTTATGACAGGTGTCCTGGGCAATCATTATACAGTTATAGCACCCATCCTATCGGCTATGACAGGAAGTCCTGCCAGCATGACAGAAATCTGAGTACAATCACAAAGTGTAGTAGGATGGATGGCCTGATTATTTCACATTCAGTCTCAGGAATGATTAGATCTCACTATGACACACCAGAGAGTTTCAAAAGATGGACATTATGGATGAGCCTGCCATCAAATCAGTGTGATCCATCCTGACTTGCAATTTAATTGGACCA
Source organism: Diplotaxodon limnothrissa (assembly GCF_057381915.1). Taxonomy (NCBI): domain Eukaryota; kingdom Metazoa; phylum Chordata; class Actinopteri; order Cichliformes; family Cichlidae; genus Diplotaxodon; species Diplotaxodon limnothrissa. The sequence continues at coordinate 5,949,598 of NC_140615.1, read as the reverse complement.
CATTTAGCTGTGAACTCCCCCACTCTGCTCTTGAATGGAAGAACACACTTCTGCATGTTGCATAACTGTCATCACGCAGCATCTTAGAAGTTGTTGTCTGATGAATATGTAGTAACGCATACACAGACTAACGCATACACACACATAATGCCTTTAATTTAAAAAAAAAAAAAAAAGGGGGGGGGGGGGGGCAGGGATAGCTCAGTAGGTAGAGTGGTTGCCCCATGACCGGAAGGTCGGGGGTTCGACTCCACTGAACAACTACCCTGAGGTACCCCTGAGCAAGGTACCGTCCCCATAGCATTGGTGGCTGCCCACTGCTTCACTGGGTGAATGGGTTAAATGCAGAGGAGTAATTTCCCTACGGGGACTAACACATGCATATATACACACACACACACATATGAAAGATGGACACAGCCAGCACAACATCACTACCATCTTTTCCATTTGAAACCTGACCTGACAAGCGAGGAGTGGATGTGAGTGTGAAACAGAGGAACACTGAATTCTTGCTGGCAAGTGATTTGCAAGTATTTAGCCACTGAGCAGACGCTGGTTCGCCCTGCGTTCAGACGAATAATTAAAATGTGGCTACAAGGGGCTCTCCCTCAAGCTCCTTCCCTTGCCTGGGAACCCTTCAATGTTCCCCTGGATAAGATCGTAGGATGTGGCTTAAGAGACCAACTTCTCGGCTTAGACTGCTGCCCCTACGACCCAGCCCCAGATAAACACCGAAACACTATTTTACATGCTCTTCTTTTAAATCAATTGATCTGACTGGCCTTCTGATTGGACTGCTCTTCGCAAAACATACGGTCTGAACAGCCGGTTTGGTGGGGCTGCTCTTCTCACAGCCAGAGGTGCTGTATCAGAGATGACAATATTTAGAATATCAGCCAAAAGTGAAAAAGAAATCACAGTAACCACACATTTAGACTTTTTTTTTTTTTTTTTGCTTAAATATATTAGCTGTACTTAGACTGATGTCATTATTTTAAACTTTGCTGTTATTTAATGTGAGCATTCACAGGTGTAGAAGAACTTATATGATTGAAAATAAAGGAATATATGTGATATATGTTTAAACTTTAATGATAAAGAAGGATTCTTAAACTACAGGACCCCTGATAAGTGTGGTCATTGCCTGCAGGACCTTACAGCCACACACATTAAACAAATAAATAAAAATCACACATACCTTAGGATATCTATTTAATACACCAAGCTGGAACATTCCCTTTGAACCACCACATACAAACAGCCTCTGTATGCTTTATTTAGACATATGACAGGAGGTTTACAATCTTGAGTTAATCAGAGCAATTATGCAACAAGCAGAATCTCATCAGGAGAGAATATTGACCAGTTTGAAGTCCAAGAAGTGCAATGCTCAATGCTGAAACCCATTGTACCATTTTTCCTGATTATGTTAAGTTTCACATGACTGTCAAATAAGCAGTTCCCTGTTATGATCAGTACATCCTAATAACGGCTCTGTCGCTTTCAATTCAACACTCTTCCCCCATCCTACCGAGCACCATCTCAAATGTCATCACAGCTGCCTGGCTACTACCCCTGGGTCCCATTTTCCAAAACACAATAGCCCATTAAAAAAAACAAAAACACGCACACCAGCCATGTTCCTCTATGAGGGAACAATCTGCTCTCATGCCCAAGGGAATAGTAAGAGACAATGCTGGAAAATGAGACATGGAAACACGGGATGTTGTGGTAGATGTGAAAACAACTGTCACAGTTAAACTAACAAACTGAAACACTTGTCCTGTTCATCTGAGGCTTGTTTCTCCCTTTATCGTCTCTACCCCCAAACCCTGGCTGGTATCCACACAGAGGCTGAGTTGCTCCTTGATAAATAGTGCCTGCACAATCCTGCTGAATGCACAATTTCATTGGGGGACACAGGGATGTTCCTATCCAAATATCACTATGTGATATACGGAAACCCCAACCCCCACTCCATCAGCACTGAATAAGAGCATATGTCAGCTGCAGCAGCGGCAATAGGAAAGAAAATGAATGTATAATGGCTTTACCGGTGGTTGTTTTGCAGTTATCCTTGAAGACAGTGTGTTCCAGGAGGTAAGGGGAGATGAATGAAGAGCTGTCGCAGTCAGAAGGCTCTAAAATCCTATCACCGTCTACTTATCGGTCCATATTGTGACTCGAGCATAGGAAATATGAAGAAAGCCTCTGTTTTGTGCTGTATGTGCTTGACGTCAATGCAAAAAAAGAGCTGCCTGAAAGCTGACATCGGTCTGTTAAGGTGACGCTGTAATTGTCGAAGCCGAAGGTAGCAAGGCTTGCTCATGCTGTTAAATTTTAATACGTTAAAAAGGAAGACATGGTTGAAAAACACCGGTATGTCATTTCAAATGACCAACCGGCAAACTAATGCAGTGACTGTTCAGTTTACGAGCCCACAGACACACGCGACCTTAAGCCACCACTTTTGTCTTGTCGGAACACGGAAGTGTGTTCGACGTATCCGTCTGTGCTACTGTGAAAGGCGGAGTTTTCAGTGACGCGCTGTGATTGGCCACAATATGAAACATACCCCGTTTTGGTTAGCCCGGAAAATAAAATGAAACATAACTACAAACGTGTTCAATAATGCACAGCTTCTGTAATTTTTTCCTCGTTATTTACGTGCAAATTATACACTTATCACCCTACTACTGACGTAAAATAAGCACCCTGTCTTTATTATCTCTACGTGAGATAGCCAGTGATTCTAAATAAGCTGTCTATGAAGCTAGCCGCTAAGGTAACGTTAGCTAACCTGAAAAAAATTAAAGCACAGGGTACTCACGACCAGCCGTCGTCGGTGTCGATGCGATGACAGCAGTGACTTCCTTCGGTTTGTAAGCTTGCCCAGCTTTGAGGCCGTGCAAAGTAACGTTTAAAAAATACTGTACTCCTCTCTGGATATTTGGCTTCCTGTGTCTGGTAAATGCAGCTGAACATTTTATTTAAACCTCACGTGTTGCATCAAAACAGTGTCCGATCTTGCACGCGCAAGAAAATTTCGAGGTTTCCGTGAACGCACTACCGTATATTTGTTTTAAATAATCAGTTGAGTATTTGTTCACTGTATTTGTGCCGACTTTACTTTCATCAAAAACTAAACAAATAAAGTTCGTTAGCATTTTATCAAAAATAATAATGTTTCGGTTAGTCGGTGTAATTATAAACGCAAGTACCGTCATACGATCAGTATCCGCGAAACATAAAACCAATTCCATCGCTTTGCACCAGAGGATTGTGGGTATTGCGGTTTGGCGTCACGTTTTTTAGATCCAGCATGGCAGCGAAACAGAAAAGGTTTGTTAATATTTTCTTTATTATGCTATGAATACAATGAGATTTACCCAGTATTTTATGTTGATGTTGAAAGTTAAAGTCTGGCCAGTTAGTCGTGAAAGTCATTCTAACTCTTTACGACTGTATGTTAGTAACTAAAGTGCTAGCATAAAGTCGTCATGCTAACTCGAATACGACTGCTGTATTCTAAGTGTGGTTTCGCTTCATGAAAATATTAATAATAATAATGATAATAATAATAATAATAATACAAGGTTCCTGAGTGTTTTAGGGAGATATTTGCATCTGACTGACAAGTGAACAGCTAACCAACAAAAATGCTTACACGTGAACTTAAAAACTGTAGGACAGTTAGACCACACACACACATTTTTATCGACTTGCTTCTTATGGATTGTTTTCTTTCTTGTAGGAAATTAGAAGACTTGAGTGTGGATGAGTTCCTGCTGACAGGCTTTGAATCGGACGAAGAGCCTCCCAAACAGAATGGGCTCAAGAAGAAGACAGATCAGAACTCTCCAAGCCCTAAGAAGTGAGTCCTTATATTTAGAGACCTTTAGGGGGTGAAACATAATCTTAAATGTGGGCACGCTCTGATACGGGTATACACACGTGCAGCATTTTCCAGTGTAAAATATTTGGATATTGTATTCTGTTCAATTGGGGTCATATCCATTTACTTTTCAGACTCACCAACTGACTTCACACCCCTTTAGCTATGGTACTATTCTGCTATATGTGCTGCCTGGCCTAATCAAAGTCAAAGTCCTAACCCGACTGAGATGCTTTGGCAGGGGCGTAATTTCCAGGGGGCCTGATTATTCTTTTCTGTATGATGTACTGTTAGAAAAGTGCAAATGCAGAAAATGTCTCAAAGTTCTGTAACTCGTTTTGTACATACTCTGTATTTGTAGAGATCAAAAGTCTAAAGGTAAGGCCTCTCAGCACAAGGAGCAGCTGTCCAGGTTAAAGAGCAAAGATCCCGAGTTCTACAAGTTTCTGCAGGAAAACGACCAGGCACTTTTAAATTTTGACGACACCGACAGCTCAGACGATGAAGACGAGAGAGGGTACCACAAACTACCATCTAAACTGGAGGTAAGAGGGCTACTTACTTTCTGGTGTGAGTTCTTTTGGAAATTAGGAGATCCTCATGCTGCCTTTTTACATGTTTGTAGGAGGCCAGCTCTGGGGATGAAGAAGATGATGACGATGAATATGCAGCAAAAAGTTCAAAGAAAGCCAAGAAGGGAGCAGATACTATCAAAGTCACAGACAAAATGATAGACGACTGGAAAGTGGCCATGAAGAAAGAACCCACAGCTCATCTCTTCAGAGAAGTCACGCAGGCCTTCAAGGCTGCTGTCGCCACAACGAAGGGTGAAGAGGGCGGTCAGTGCCGCTACAAAGTAGCTGACAGCTCAGGTGGGTCCTCATATCTGTATTCATGTATATATGGGTATATAACAGTTTAATTTGAAATTAAAACACCAGTCACACAGGCCTAGAGGCCTGTCAGCAACCATTTACCATCCAATAGTCACAAAGGAAAAATGTGTGTTCTCCAACCGGTAAGCAAGTGATTGTTGAAAGCACTATTTATGCAGTCCTAGAGAGGGGGGTCTGTGACCCCTGGCAACCATTGATTGCTATGTGAAAGTTTTAATTCTGTGACTGGTTGGTGAGTAGTTGGTCTTAAATAGCCCTTTTCCATTAGCACCTCTTCGGATCAGATCGACTTGGTTTTTGGGGTTTTTCATTATGTGGTAGTACCTGGTACCACGTACTTTTGTAGTATCTACTCGGCCGGGGTTTCAAGCGATCTGAAAATGTGACGACAACAGACTGCATCCCACTGGTTGGCTAGTCATTGGTCATGAGAGCATCTCCTTCATGAAAATCCAGCCAGTTTTGAAACCAGGCAACAAGGAAACACAGTGGTCCTCAAGTCTGATTAAAAAGCCATACACCGAGCAGCAGGTATACCATCGGTGTAACGTCCACGGGACATTTGGACCCACTGCTATCACGACCCTATAGACAATAGATGGGGCGACTGGAAAACGAGTCGCCCCATCTGGATGATGAAAATGGCTAAAGGACCTCTTTTAAAAGAGGTATACGGTGATGCAGTGGAGACAGTTCAGCATCTTCCATACAAACTGCTGTCGACTGCTGTGATCTGCTAGCAACCGGCAACCAATCACCAACCAGTAAGGGAATACCTAGCGAATTTAATAATTTAACCATAATTTGTTGTCAGTCCTTAATGACTTGTCACATGCTGTTGGAAGCGTTCATGCTTTTGTGTGATATTTTACTCATTAATTAGCTTGTAGTCGTGTCCCTACGGTTGTTTATGCAGTGCCAGCCACGATAGAAATATATAAAATGCTTGGACTTGTTGTTATTGTTGTCAGGTGGGGTTTTATTTTTTGTTTTGTTTTGGGGTTTTTTTGTTTTTTTGTGGGGGGGCTTTTGTTTTTCACTTTTTTGAACATTCGTTCATCTCCGTTCTGATACTTCTGGGAAGCTGCAGTTAGAAATTTGCTGACATCTCTGAGTCCTCATGTTGAGGTGGTCATTTTTATTCTCTGACTGATAAATTAAAAAAAGTGTAGTCAACAAATAAAAAAAATAAAAAAAAAGGTAAATGCACAGGAGGAATTGAGAGTATCGAACAGGCCAATCACAGTAGCGGTTATATTTGTAGTTACAAATGTAACTGCAAAATGTAGTTACATTTGCACATCAGGTTACATTGTAGTGTTTCAGAGGGTTTCTGTTACGATGTATCTACAGTGCAGATTTAATGTTTATTTTAACGTTTTAAGCACTCCGTAAGAAGCTCATAAGATTCACAAACATCAAAAATGAGCTAGGATAAACAAGCTACATTATATAAATAAAAAGAAGCGAAGAATAAAAGAAGCGCAGCTTATTTAGAGACAAACATGCCGATCTCTGTCACAGAGAAGAAATTGAAAACACAGTTTATCAGTTACAAAAAGTCCTCTGGCAGTTCTTCAAGCTTTCCTTTAAAGATCGATTGTTTCTAGAATTGTATTATTGTGATGACATAAGCACATTAATATTCAGTCCTTGTGCTATTTATGAAAGATACAACACTTAAGCATGCATGATGTTCTTTTTCTGTCTGCAGTGTTCAATGCTTTGGTCCTGTTCTGCATCAAAGATATCCACGGAGCTCTGCAGAGGATGCTTAACCTGAAGCCAGATAAAGACCAAAAAAAGTACAAAATCCACAATATTCACACTCGTCTCATTTCTCATCGATTGTCTCGGTGTAGCTGAGAAGAGGGAAAAGAGAACCCGTTCACTCATTTCTTTGTTTGTCTTGCGGTTTGTTCGCAGGTCAGTGCTTCCTTCGTCTAGTCCAAGATGGCAGAAGAATCAGATGGACATAAAGATGTATCTCAGTGGAGTGGTTCAGGTTTGCTCTTTACTTCATGTGTCTCTTTGTTTTTCACCACTTAGATTTCAGGCCTGTGTGTTCCTGTGAGGCAGATACATGAAATACAGAATACAGGGATTCATTTTTGTGAATATTTGCTTTAAAATTATTTCTTGTTTCCCAACTGCAGCTGTTATCCAGCCTAACGGAGGCTACGGTCATCTGTGCGGTCCTGAAGCACACCAACCAGCTCGTACCGTATTACTTGTGTCTACCCAAACAGTGTCGCCACCTGATTAAGGTGAGACCTCCACCTTAGCTTGATGACACGGAGTAAAATATGTCAGTATTTATTGACAAATGATGTCTTAATGTGTCTCTGTTTTTGTTTCCTTTTCCTGTTTCTGACTCCAGCAACTAATGAAGCAGTGGAGCACGGGGGAAGAGACGAGTCGGGTTCTTGCCTTCCTGGCCCTCAATAAAATCTGCCGCCAGAAACAGGAAACGTACCTCAACCCGATTCTTAAGGTGAGCTGCAGGAATTGAGGTGTTCACAACAAACCTGGATCTTTACTGAGGCAAAAGGGGGGGAAAAGCAAATCCAGCCTGGGCTTCTTAAGAATAACCGTCTTCCTCTTTGCAGCAAATGTACATTTCTTATGTACAAAACTGCAAGTTCACATCTCCCAACGTGCTGCCCATGATCAACTTCATGCAGAGAACTCTGACAGAGATGTATGCCCTGGACACGCAGGTCACTTACCAGCACGCCTTCATCTATATCCGACAGCTGGCCATTCACCTCAGAAACGCCATGACCATGAAGAAGAAGGTTGTTTGGCTTCTTTTTGCTGTTTGTGCTCACATAAAACAGTATTTATAGAGACTGACAAGTATACATCTGCCTTGAGTCATTTAGGGCTTCAATTTAAGGATTGGTTTTTGTAATTATATAAAATTCAAATATATATTTGCTTTTGAAATGCTCATGCGCAAAAACGGGGATGTATGATTGGAGCTTAGTCCAGTTTACAAAAGTAATTTAAAGCTATATACTGACTGAGCAACCACGCGCAGTGACACAGAGCTATTCTCTGCTATATAGATGCTCACCCTCATTCACATTTGACCCCTTTTTTTTCTTTAATAGGAAACGTATCAATCAGTTTATAACTGGCAGTATATTCACTGTCTGTTCCTGTGGTGTCGGGTCCTGAGCACACTCCACCCCAGTGAGGTACTGCAGCCTCTGATCTATCCACTCTGCCAAGTCATAATTGGCACCATGAAGTAAGTATACATAAATATGTTAGGGAAAAAAAGCTTTTAAAAGATTAAAAACTCAACCCCAGAGTCTGATGTATAAATAAAGCCACGACTTGGCTTCAAATACACACTAAACAGCCACTTATATTATATCATACACTTATGTTACACCTCGCTAGCACCTCCATTTGCTTTTAGAACTAGCTTAATTCGTTGTGGCATAAATTCAACAAGCTGCTGGAAACATTCCTGCTTTGGTCCATATTGACATGATGACATCACACAGTTGTTGCCAATTTGTTGGGTGTAAATCCATGATGTCACTTTCTCGTTCCACCACATCCCAAAGATGCTGTGATGGATTGAGATCTGATGAATGTTTGAGTACATCGTCATGTTCAAGGAACCAGTTTGAGATTTGAGCTTTGTGACATGGTGCGTTATCCTGCTGGAAGCAGCCATCAGAAGATGGGTGCAGTCTGAGATGGACGTGATTCAGTATTCAAGTAGAAGTAGCGTTTAAATGATGCTCAGTTGGTACTGAGGGTCCCAAAGTGAGCCGAGGAAATTTGATTGAAGGCAGGATGGATCCAAGCTTTCATGTAGTTCTGACCTTAACATCTGAATGTTGCAGCAGAAACTGAGACTCCTTGGACCAGGGAACATTTTAAAAAAATTTGTCAGTCTGTGTGAATTGTAGCCTCAGCTTCCTGTTGGGATGGGAGTGGTCTTCAGAGATGCTCTTCTGCATACCTTGGCTATAATGACTTACTGTGATTTGACTTACTGTTGTCTTCCTTAAAGCATCCAAGCTCCTCTGATCCTTAAAAGTAGCAAGTGATTTCTGCCCAAAGATCTGCCTCGCGTAGGATATTTTCTCTTTTTGGGAATGTTCCCTGTAAACCTTAGAATGATTGCACAGGAAAATCGCAGTAGATTAACAGTTTCTGAAATACTCTGTCAGAAGGCACCGTGTATGCCTTTGGGTTGGCTGATTAGATCTTTGCATTAAGAAACATGAACAGGTTTACCTAATGAGATGAACCGTTGTTTGTACTCCTGCAATCTGCATTTTTTTTTTAAAATATATTTTGTGGTTCCTTCACCCAAAATTTTTGTAACTGTGTTGCTTTCAAAATCTTGGAAGAGAATTATTTTTATTTTTTTTTTGTACACGTTGCCAACAGCAGGTGGAGACATTGATCACTATTTTCTCTTTCAGACTGGTTCCCACAGCGAGATATTACCCTCTGAGGATGCACTGTTGCAGAGCGCTCACTCTGCTGTCTGGCAGCACCAACACGTTTGTGCCCGTTCTGCCTTTCCTCTTGGAGGTAAGGCTTCACGTCATCTCAAGTAACCAGCGTGCAGAGCTAACAGCGTATCAGTGAGGGGTCAGGTTTCCAGTGGCTCGAGTCTCTCGCACCGACACACAACTTGAGGCCCTCGGATAGTTTGAGATAATCTACAATAAACAGCCCGTTGGCTGACTTTGGTGAAATGGAAACAATGAAAAGGTAGATGTGATGAAATGTTCCGTCGGTGGTTTGCTGCGGAAAAACATCAGTGGCATACGAAATGCACTTTGGTCTCAACGGCCACAACTGTAGAAGCTTAGGAGGAAACATTCAAAGGGTAGAGCTGTGAGAGACACCTTTGTTATCAGACCAATCACGGGTCACCAACTGACAACATCTTCTCTGGATCAGGTGCTAGTCACGTGACCGCGTAGTGTGCCTTTGTGCGCAAGTTTTTATGCACGCTGTGCGGCTTTGTTGTGGTTTGCTGGAGGAGAGACATGTGCTGGCGACTGGCTCGGCCCGCTGGGAGTGGTCAGCGCACGTCTGTCTGTATGTGTTTGTGTGCATGCAGCAGTTTGACCGAAGCGATAAAGACACGGTTGTGGTTTACACTCTGGTCCTAACATGCTGTGCAGACCACATCCTCTCTGCCTATGGCCCACTCCCCACTTCTCTCCCCGTCATACACACAGATACACTCCGACCCCCGCCTCCCTCGCTCCATCTAACCCCCAACAGCAAGCTGTGTTTATTTGTGACGCACAATGCTTCCTGTGTTTTTTCTCCTTTACTGTTCCCCTTGTTAAAGTCAGGCTGAGGTACGCTGCTACTGTTTTAATTAGAACAGCAAAAGCAGCCCCTTCCTCCTGTGTGTCTGTGCCTGTGTGTGTGTTCTCGTATCTCCGAGGGGGGTGTATGATTTGGAGCTTCCTGCTTGTGTAGCTGTGTGCATGCGTGTGCGTGTGTGTGTGTGTGTGTGTGTGTGAGAGAGAGAGAGAGAGAGAGAGAGTGCACCAGGGTTGGCCCATGCCTTCCCACTTCCCCTGGCTCCCCCGCAGACCGCCACCACATCCTATGTTTGTACAGACAGCACCGGCCAGGAGCGTTGCTCTGCTTCGCGCACAGCGAGCATTAACGACCACACACACACACCCACACACACACACACACACACACACAAGCACAGAGATACAGGGAGTCAGAAATAGCTTGATACACAAATACAAGACAGAAATTCACTTGCGCACTGTGGGCAGATGTGAAAGCTAAAGCTTGTAGACAAATAGCCCACACGTTGGCTAGAATGTACTTTCACAGACTAAGATAGAAATGTGTCATCTCAGTAACACTGCAGTATTTAAAATGAGCTGCGCTGACTGATAATTGTCAAAACACTTTCAGCATCCCGCAGAATAAATGTTTTCTTTAGCTGCGTTGTCTTTGAAGAATAGCAAGTTGAATGCGGATTTACTCAAGACAGAGACGGTCGCGGCTTTTATTAACGCGTAGAAGCAGTTCCAAATATCAACCTACAGCCAGGAGATAAAGTTTCCGCTGGACTTGAAAAACTAAGCACACCATACGATTCAGTTGCTTGTAGAACCACTTTTAACTTGAAGCAATTGTTTTCTATATGACTTTCTCTTAAGGTCCTGCCACTGCATTTCAGTCTGGTTGAGGTCTGGACTTTTACTTGACCTTTGCAACACCGTCGTTTTCCTTTTTTAGCCATTCTGCTGTAGATCTCCTGCGGTGCTTGGGATGATTGTCCCGTTAAATTACCCAGTTTCAGCCAGCTGTCAGACAGACGGTCTCACATTTGACTCAAGCATTTGGTGCACAGTGGGGGTTCATGTTTGACTCAATGACTGCAAAGTCTTGTGGCTGCAAAACAACCCAGATCATCACTCCTCCACTACCGTGCATGACAGTTAACCTGAAGTGTTTGAGCTGATATGCTGGATTTGATTTTCCTTTTTCATACATGGCACTGGGCATCGTTGCAGCCAAACATCTTCACTTTGGTCTCATCTGTCCAAAGGACATCGTTCCAGAAATCTTGTGGTTTGTTCAAATGCAGCTTAACTTAAGCCGTGCTGCCGTGTTCTTTTAAGAGAGAAGACACCCCCTCTTGTCAACAAGCACCACACTTGTTCAGTCTTTTTCTATCTGTACTGTCATTAACTTTGACATTTAACATGCTAACTACAGCCTGCAGAGCATTGCATGGTCTGATCCTGGGGTGAATTTACTGGAACATCCAGTCCTGGGAAGATTGGCAACGGTCTTGTTTTTCACTTAACAGTAGATCCCATCCCAGTTTGATGGGCAGCAACAATTGGTTCTCTAAGATCACTGTTGATGTCTTTTATTCTTGGGATTATGTTAACACACGTCTAAATACTGCGGACCAGCAAAGCTTCTGCTTTTAGAGAGGTGCTCACACTCGCTGATGATCAATAATTCAAGTGCATTTGATTAGCAGCACCTGGCTGCTACTTACCCTCTTAAGTCCTATGCAAGCGGTAGCTGTGGACTTGGTTTCTCACAGATAAAACAGATTTATTAGCTAATTGGTTTAATAAATAGTGATGTTAATTATGACATTTGTAGGCCCAACCTGCATTATTGATTCCTTCATTAAGGGATGTGTCTGGATTGGATAGTTGAGAAAACAGGTGGATGTTACTCATACCAAAATCTGCATCCTTTTTAAAAAATGCAAACAAAGAGACTGACAGATTGATTAAAAAGAGCATGTTTTATATTTGAGATGGTATGCACTACATTGTTGTATGAGTAGATCAGAGTTTACTGTTTGTCTCCTCTTACAGATCTTCCAGCAAGTTGATTTCAACAAGAAACCCGGACGAATAAGTAAGAAACCCATCAACTTTGCAGTCATCCTGAAGCTTAACAAGGTCAACCTAATCGAGAAAGCCTACAAGGTAAGTGTTACTGTGACCGCTAGTGTTAAGAGTGTTAGACCAGGTACTTCTTTATAGCTGGTATACAGCGGTTCCTGCTGATTCTGTCTTTAGTGTGCTGAGATGGAGCAGCTCCTGGAGTCTTAGTTATTTTAGTGCTACTCTGTGACAGAGTGGGTGTGGATTGAGGACAACGCTGAAAGTCAGAGCTCTCAGACTGACCCTGAGTCACCTCGCTCAGTGCTGCAGCCAAGAGGATTGCAGCTCTGTGGGATTATCCCCCGCACTCCGCTCGCTAGGTCTGTTCTCACCGCTGTCACCCAGGCAACTGCCGTGAACCCCCGTCTCGTAAACACACAGCAGACCTGACCGAACAAACAGATCGGTCTGAATCAGAGCACCTCTCAGTCCACACAGGCTTCAGATGTTTTATTTCACAGAAAGGCAGCTTAACTTCTAGCCCTGTAGATGGCATCTTTACGTATTCAGCTTTTACTAAAGGCTAAATAATAATAATAGTAACAACAACAATAATAATAGTTGTTGTTGTTGTTGTTGTTGTATAAAGTAGGTCCTCATTTGACCTGAAACTTTAAAAGGTTTAGGGGCTACAGGGAGCTCTGAGTAACACAATTGGTAATCTCAGGTTGCTTTTCTGTGGTTTCCTATTTGTTTTTAGTCTGTGTTGATAGAGAATATAGCTGTTATGAAGTGCTAAAGTTTGTACACTGTTACCGTCACATAGTGGCTCTGTGGTGTAGCGGTTAACAAAGTTAGCATTACGTGCAAAAAGATTGTCGGTTCAAGACCAGGAGGAGAACCAAATCCTGCCTCTGGGGTCAAGCTAGTGTACTGGTACCCAGTGCCTTTCCCAGTCTTTGCCGTATCGACATGTAGATGCAGCTGCTGTGGAAACCTGGCTGCTCTTCAGCCTTCAAGCTGTTGATGCTACACTGTAATTATTTTCAATGCATTCGGTTTTCCTGGGGCGGCATCTCGGCTAGTCATGTTACTTTTTGGTATATTACCTAAATGGTAACCATTTGATCTCCTGTTTATAAGCCGGAGGTGACTTCATGTCCCAGGGACACACACATCCACAGCTGTGATGGATCTGTGTGCTAGCACTATACATTGCAAACAGAGTATATTGATTAGCACAACATTGTGATAATGTGCTGGCCAGTAATCGCATTTTGCTTGCTTATTGTTGCCAGTGTAGACTTGCGCAGTTTGTCGTTCATATAGACTCCTTTCTGCTTTTCAGTGAAAATACAGTCGTTCAGTATTGGCTCCAGTGTTAGCCACTCATCACTGCATCACTCCTAATGGCAGGGTGATGCAGACACATCAGCTCGCACTGTTTGAGTGATTTAGTGAGTTCATATAAAATAAAACTTTAGCTTATGTGAATGTTGCACTTTGTTTCTGTTCACTGGTATAGACGTCATGCTAAGCGAGATGTGATTGGTTTGGAGACTTATTTTAAGTTAGCCCCGACCAATAAGCAGGAAGTATATTGTCTGTCCCAAAAATGCCAATATCCATGAACACAAACACTGCATACTAGAAGTTCAACATTAAATCTTCCCAAAATAGATCTGGATAGAGACACAGATCAATTAAAACAGCTTGTAATGCATTATTGATTCTTGGTTAGTAAACATTTAAATGTTAATACCAGGCTGGGAAAAGCTATTGGCGTGATTAATTTGCAGCGAGGAAGATGCTTCCATAGATCCACTCGAGTTAGTTTCACATGAAATAGGAAAATGATGTCATTTTGTAAATTGTGAACATTGTTTATGATCGTTGCTGTCCTGTTGTGTTTTAGGACGGGATGATTGACCAGCTGTACGACCTGATACTAGATTACTTCCACACTCAGGCCAGCTCCATCGGGTTCCCTGAGCTCGCCTTGCCCACCATCATTCAGGTGAGGCATACTTCAAAGTGATCTTAAAGCAGACTAGAATTGATTTATTTTTTTTGACTTTGTCACTTTTTTAGACAATTGCTATGACACTGAATGCTATTCCCAAAGTTTTTCACCTGAATATATGATTCAGGATCTGCTGAACCGAATCAGCTTCCTTTAGGGGAAACAATAATCATCATGTGCTTGTTCTTACCTTCTCATGCACCTCCTCCATGTCCCTGCAGCTGAAAGCGTTCCTGAAGGAATGCAAAGTGGCCAATTACTCTAAGCCGGTGCGTCAGCTGTTGGAGAAGATACAGGAAAACAGCAGCCACATCACAGGACGGAGACAGAAGGCCACATTTGGAGTGGCCGATGCCACCGCTGTGGTGAGTGGGTCTGGTTTGTGCGATGATTGTTTGGCCCTTCTGCTTTTGAAAACCTTTAACATAGAAATGAGTTGCAAATACAGAGCAATGCTCTTCCATTGATCCAGATAATAAGGGCAAATAAATAATATGTTGAAAATGGCACTAAATAGGTTTAAATTTTAAAACTACTCAAGGCCAGTTAAACGTAAAGGTCATCAACAAAATGCAAGATGGGCAACAGGAAAAAACATTTTACTGTTATTTTTGCTTCCAAGCTAGACTTTATTTCATTTTAAAAGCAGTCTTGAGCAACAGTTCTCCAGACTTTATGAATATCTTTTCAAACGTTTCTTTGGACATGAAAAGGTATGTAACTCAATGCATGAGCCAGTGTTCTGTCTACACATGACTCATCTACATGTAACGTACCATTTGCCACTTTGTTACTAGTAGCCTGTCACAAAAACAGTTCCCATTTCTTTAGTTGAATCTATAAATAACTGCCAAAGATAACACACTTTGAAAAATACTATCTTTGCACCAACAAGGTGATTCCCAAAGAGCTATTAGATTAAAAAAATTGGCATTCCTTGAAATGGTGTACTGTGTGTTGAGGACAAACAGTATCTGAAAGTCATGTCCTGGAAAAATATGGGAAAGCATCCTGCAAACACCTGACACAGAACTTGAGAGATGCATCTGACTCCTTAACTGATCCATACGGTTCCCTGAAGCCTCATCACACACTCTTAGTGGAGGGCTGGTTGTCAAAAAGCCGTTCTTATGGAAGGGAAACATAAAGAAAGGGCCAAATTACACAAGAACTAGACTGAAAATCAGTAGCAGCACGTATGATGGAGCGATAGATCCACATTTTCAAATCATTAACATCAAGGACGTTTGGAGAGGGGTACAACAGTGAGTATTTACAGTCATCTGTAAATAAATTACAGCCCTTATGGGTAATAATTATTGGTTCGTGTAACTATATGTTCAACAATCATATTCCAGTATTTCTAATAAGAGCACCAGAGAAATCCAGTTGCAGGGAAAAATAGCTTTTTATATTCCTTTGGGATAGTTTCCAGTTGAGCTACGTGCTGCAGGCCATCTAACAACAGATCATCTAATGCCACAGGCAGAAGCTGGTAATGGAGAACACCTCTCTATATAAACCTTAAACTCAGGTAAGAATGACCCTGTGCTTACTCTGGTTGTAGATCCCGGGAGGTCTCAAAGGGCCAGTTATACACAAGATGCAGTTACCAGTAGTGCTTCACTGAGTTACTGTCCAGTTTTCAACCTAATGAACTGTATCTCCCATATTCATACTGGATAGTTTTCCTATAAATAGACTCATCAATAGCTATAAGGTTTGAACTAAGGGTGGTGCCTGATGCAAGTCCTTGGCTGTGCAGACAGTGGGACGGTGGCTTTACTCCATCCAGTAAAGGTTAAAAAGTGAAAACATAAGCTCTGAAAAGTAAGTAAGAAACTACAAATTAGATCTTTGAAGGACATTTCTACCAGCAGTTTTTGTGCAACACTATCTGAACCTCATGCTGTATTAACATAATAATAAAATTATATTATCTATATTATATTAGCAGTAGGGAGTATAAACTTGATTTTAGAACTTACCTTCACAGCTAAAAAGAAAATTCAAGAGTTTTAATAGGATTTTAATGGAGGGAACTCTGAGATCAGTTATAGTAATCATTTCTACTGAGACAGTGGATTTGTCTTTGTTTACATGTTATAATCAGCTGACCTGATGCTGCTGCTCTGAGCTTTACTGCTCTTTGTACATTTACAACTGAATTCAACTAGATGTAAGCAGATGCTTCATAGACTGTCTTGATTTCCATCCTCTACACTGACAGCACCCTGTTTATACTGTCTTTATGCTAGAAAGTATACAGTTGGTGTAAAGGCCGAATTCAATGAACGAGTCTCAGCATCATTAGCTTAAATTCAAATTCATCTCTGCTGTATGTAACCTAACACTGGCCATGAGCACCACAGCCACTGTGCACCAGTCCAACACAGCGCTTTACTGTACATTTACCACAGTACTGCAAGCTAACCTGTTTATCCTGAACTTAACTGCCAGGTATTTTCATACAAACCCTGGACCATGCAAAGTTATTATACTGAAGTATAACTTACCCCCAAAGTGTAGCGCTTCAATCAATTACATGTTTTTGCCTCTTTCATCTCTTTGTATGTGATAAGCCCTCTTGATGGATAAACCAGTAGGTGTTACTGTTCCCTCCATTTAGGCTCAAATCAGTTTCATGTTTGAATCTCCCAGACTCGTTAAACCTAAAGTCACGAGCCTGTTTTGCAAACATAATGAGTAGAAATTAGAGGCATCTGTGTGAAAATGTAGGAAGTAAAAGTAAAAAGTTGCCAGAGAAATAAATACCCAAATAAAGTACAGATACCTGAAAATCCTACTTAAGTACACCAGTACTTCATAGGGTTAGGTTTATAGGGTTTTCTATAAACCGAAGCACTTTATCACCCATCTTCCTCGAATCCACGACCAGTTTCACTCAACATGCGTGTCTTTGGACTGGATTTTGAAGTTCACCACAGACACTTCACTACAAAGAGCGACCTGCAATACTGGTTGTTCCACAAATCTCTCTAGAACATGCAGACACAGTCTCTTTAGAGCTTGCAGCGTCTGTAGATCACCAGTGCACTACTATGCGATGACGATGGTGGATCTGCTGTAAGATTAAAGAATTTGCATCACAAAGAGCAGTGCTGGCAACATAGTGGGCTGTCCAGGGCTAACAGATGTAGTTTGTCCAGGGCAAAGAACGTTGACTTTGTTAGCTTGTAGTACTGGTGCTACAAAGCTTGCTAGTTTTGTTAAAATCCCTAATAACCAAAAGCAGTGCAGTTCTTTACTTAAACACACTGACAGTAATGTGTAATATGAACACACAATAACTAGAAATCTTTTCAGACAAACGTGTTTGTCGGTAAAAATGCAAACACAATAACTAGTATTAGTGTGTATAACACATAGGTGTACAAGTATACGTACTGCATGTGTGTATGTATGTATATGTGTGTGTGTGTGTTTTAGTGACATACATGTGTGATATTTGAATGTGTCTGTATGCAACACCTCTATAATTACAGGTGTCAGGTGTGTCAAAGCGGTGGATGTCTAGGTGACATCCACAGTAACAACTTGCCCTTTCAGCTCCATGCCCTTAAAATCATATTAACAACAAAATAAACACCAGTACGGTAACTGAAGAACGTATTCAGGAAATATTTCTCTGATATGATACGACACCTGAAAGGTACCTTTCTCTCCCTCAGACTGCATGCTCGGGAACTTCTCTAACATTCCTCCTGCCTTCAGCCATTTAATGGCAGCGAACTCGGCACGCTCCATTCGATGCTTGATCTGAAGAGCAATTTAGAGTTGCGGCAAATGGCATAATTTTATGGAACAGTATTGTTAGAACAGGACAGAGCAACTTGAAACAAGCATTTCCTTTTTTTTTTTATTGTATTTCTTTTTTTTTTTAACGTCGTCTCTTTTAAATATCTTGTTTTCCACGACGTAACGATTGTCTGGTTTACTCTTTTTCACTGCTTCTGAGCAGTGCTGACAAAAAGTTGCGCCTTAGCTTCATAGTTCGGCCACGGAAAGTCCTTTTCCCACTCGCTGTTGTACTTCTAAACTTTCCCTTTATTGTCAGACGTTCCTTAAGTTGCTGCAGGTTGTGTGTTTGTTTCATCCTGATGGCTCGTTTTCTTCCATTTTCTTTTAAACGTTTAAAACATCGCTCCATTTATTCAGCGAAAAAAACGCTTCCAATTTCCATTAAACTCTCTGAGCCGCCTGCGCATACCATCTACCAATGGACTGGCGGCAAACACAAAGGAATTGTGGGAATTGTTGTAGAATTTAAGGCTAATCGTATTGATACGCTAACAGTCTATTATCACAGCAGATTACAACTACTCTGTAGCATCGTGATGTAGCATGGTTTCACAAAAAAAAAAAGTGGCTTGCAAAGCTCTCGCATTAGTGCTCCGTATGCAAAATAATTTGCTGTCTCTTTCTTTCACCGTCTCGTTAAACACTAAATCTGGAGTTCGCCCGTCTGAAGGTGTGTCTGGGCGCATAAGTGCATCTGCACACTCTGGTGTTTGGAAGTTTGGAAAGAAAAGCGTCTGGAATTCTTTAAGTTTCTTGAAGATGTTTCATTCTGATTCAGAGCTGAAGAAGCTTCCTAGATGAGAGCTGAAACGTCTTCAAGCTCCTTAGATTACCATGACCTGGATGACTGAGAATCTACGCAGACACGTATGGCAAGGTTTGCTGTCGGTGAAGTGAGCGCTCGCATGATTGGAAAGCTTCACAGTGACGTCTGATCACTTCATGGGACAAACGTCCTCCAGCCTAGAAAGCTATGGCTGAAATGTCCAGTGTGTCAGCAGAGGCAGGGTTCAGGCGGGGGAAAGATTGCCTCTGTGTGGATGCGTTTAATTATACCCAAGGAGATTCAGAGCTGAAGTCATGGTTCAAGTTCGTGGTGTGTTAGCGCTTCTGCTATAACCGAAGGAGGAAAAACAAAATCACTTGTGCTTTTTATGTTCTCGTGGGAAGTGGCTGCATGTCCACACCCTCAGAAATGCATCATTTTGTCTGTTTGTTACTGTGATGTTTTTATAAATGTCGTCAAAGTAACAGAAAACGCATTTAAAATTTTGAAACCACCTCTGCTGCGCGTGTGCGTTCGTTTAGTTGTGTCACCTGTACTTTTGAACAGGTGTGAACTGATGAATATTTAAGAGCGTTTAAAGATGAAATGGAAGCGGATGGTCTTCGTCTGTAATCTAGCTGGTGTGTGTGTGTGTGTGTGTGTGTGTGTGTGTGTGTGTGTGTGTGTGTGTGTGTGTGTGTTTACATAGTATAGCAGACGACGCGGCACGGTGCCAGCGCCTGTCGCCACGGCTCTGTGCTCAGCGGAGGCTGTCGCCATGGCATTGACTCCCTGGCACGGAGGCAGCCGTAGAGGTGTCACCGCGGGCGAAGGAGAGGGGACAGCCCTGCTGCTGTCGCTGTGGAAAGGCCACGGCCCCCCTCCGGCCACCAGCCCCCCTGCTGACATGTCACCCAAACTGAGAGCTAGCCTAATTAACGACGCCCTGCGTCCATCCTGGTCACACTCTGCCATCGCTCGTCTTTCTCTCATCTGAAATTATTTAGTTGTTTGTCTGACCGAATTCAGAAGTAACGTTTTCTTTCTCTCGTCCCGTCTTCCGGTGCACACGTGTCACTCTGTCTTAATAGCGGCACTGAAAATTGTGATAAACATGTTAGGCCAACGGGTACAAGAGGCCACGGTCTGTTCGCACTATTGGATTTGTCGGTCAGATAATGTGATTGGGCCTAATCAATATTGTCCAGAAAGACCTTTAGGGGCTGAAGAAGATCTCCTCTTTCAGGCATCTTCAACCCGTCTGTTTTCTCTGACTTTCATCACACTCGTCTGTCTCTTTCTCCCGGTCAGCTGGAGGTGGAGGTGTAATATGAACCTGCTGAAAGGCTTGTCTAAACAGATCCTGGAAAAGAAAGGGAGAGAACCCACCTGTGTATTTATGCTTATTAGGATGGAGATTTGCATTTCCTTTCACATACACATACCTGTCCTGTCCACACCTGTGTGCATTCTCCATCTAAATATCTGTTCTCTGTCAGGCGGCTTGGGAGAAGCAAATCCAGGAGGAGGGGACCCCCCTGAGCAAATATTACAGCCAGTGGAAGAAGCTGCGAGAGAAGGAGATCCAGCTGGAGATTTCTGGCAAGGAAAGGGTAATTATCAAACCAAAGAAACCTGCCAGTAGTCGCCTTACTCAGTCATTATGAGTCACTTCTACTGTTTTTCATTCATGAATGTTCATGTGTACAAGCACTGCAGTTTGTTTTTGTGTGTGTGTCACATAAAGATGGAGGATCTGAACCTTCCTGAGATCAAACGGAAGAAGATTGAAGAGAAGAAGGCCGAGGACAAAAAGGAGTTCAAGGGTCTGTTCCAGTCTGACAGCGACTCCGATGAAGATGACGATGCAGGACTCAAAATCAAATGTGAGCTAACCCCCTCATATCTGGTTTCCCCCACTTATCTGAATCCGGCCCTGCAAAGGATACAATTTGTGGACTGGTGCAGGTTATGGTATATTTCCCAACTTGGCCTCTAGGGGGCTGCATTTTGTTACAACAGTGTAAAAGCTTGAGAGGTGATGACAGTTCACTGTGATTTTGTTTTTTTTTTTTTCCTGCCGTTATCCGTTTGTGTGACGTCTCCTAGATTTGACTACACGAAGCAGATCACCTGCAGAGCAGTTTGCCGTAAGGCTCCGAGATATGAAAGCATCCACAGAGGCCGTTTCCGTGGAAATTAAAATTAAATCCCAAATCAAACTGAAGAGAAAATCTCTCGCTTATCAGAGAGTTTGGTTCTCTCTTACTCTCTCCGCCAAAAGGCGCCGTCAGCTCATTCATCCTTTAACACCCCCCCCCCCGCCCCGTTTGTCTCTCGTCCTCTGCGGGTCGTCCACAGGTCAACCTCGATTTTATAGCTTTACACTCGGACACGCTCCAAACAGAAAAAAAAACCCTCGGCAAGGTCACTGAGGAACAGAGCAGGCGGCAGGGTTTGTTTTTTTTTTTAAATGCATCTGGACTTCATTGTGGGGAGAGTCCCCACAAACGGATGGGCAGCTGCCGGCAAGCATCCCCTCCACTCCTCCCTCACCCCTCTTTCGTTCAACCTTCCTCAGCTCCTCCACACTCACGAACCTGCCCTCCCCACCTCCACCCCAACAGGAAGTACAGGCTTGGATCCCAGCGGGGGTTCCTAATTCAAACCAGCCCACTGGAACAGCCAGCGGTGGCCTCTCTCCCTTTTTTTTTCTCCCTCTCTCTCTCTTTTTCTGGCTCTGTAGACTCCAACCAGCTGCCCCCGCATGTCCTCGCAACACGTGCGCAGACACACACACACACACAGACACATCTCGATGATAGCACACAAATGCACACCCACCGCCTCGCCGTCCAGTCTCGAAGAGCCAAAAGCTTTCAGGCAGCTCACCAAAGCTCTCTGCGGTCTCACACACTCCCGGAAAGAGGGGGAGTGCGAGAAGGGGCTGATGATTAAGATTGGTGTGTGTGTGCGTGTGTGTATTTTTGTGTGCGTGGTGGTAATAAGTCATCCAGGTCATTTGGGGGCAACCTCAAAGGTACAACTGAAATCTGCAAGCACCATGTGAGCAACAAAGAGTTAGAGAGGGCGAGAGCGCGTTTGCAATCTTAAATTCAGATGGGAAGTACCTGATGTTTTAATAGACGTTGTTTATGTGTGTGTGCGTGTGCGCGTGTGCTCGTGTCATAAAGGAAACAGCTCTGTTTTCCTTCTCTCTCCCCTATGCCGTCAGCTTCTCATCACACCTCAACTTCAAAGCATGTGGACCCCAGTTGTCCCTTTGGCTAGACAACACACACACACACACACACACACACACACACACACACAGAGCACTCTGAGAGTAGCACACCTTAAATTTCAAAAAGAAAAAAACCCAACATCTCTCCAACACACACACACACACACCAACTCTGCCATTATCGTGGAAGCTGTGGAACCTGCCTGCTATCTCCATTTGCTATATTTAGGCCGTGAGCATAAGATGTCTGAAATTGCCAGTAGTAAACTGTCATGGGTGTTTGTGCAGCAGCAGCGGCGGCGGCGCCTGTAATCGACTCTCAGTTCCATCTCAGGAGGAAATAGACACTTCCAGCTGCCTGTGATACCTGGCCCACATATCCACGTCTCCAAAGTCGTCAGACGTCAGCGATGCACCGGTGCAAACTTAGGAACGTCTGAAGAAAGTAGGACTAGACAAATTTCAGCGCGCTGTAATGTTTTTCCACCATCTCCCCTCAGGTAAGAAGAGCAGCCGTGCGTCAGATGACGAGGATGACGATGATTTTGAAGACCTGTCTGACCTGAGCGATGATGAGGGAGAAGACTTAGGTCGGTATTCACAATTAACAGTTTTGACACATTTTAAGGTCCTAATTTGTCTGTTTTGGTTAATTTGCTGTGTAGAGGCGTCTGCGTTACCCTTTTCTATCAGTGCAGGGCCAGAAATATGGAGGTTGGCTGGTAACAAGGGTAAAACTTAAAATTACTGTTTGCCTCTAGAGCGGGGATGTCAAACTCGTTTTACATGTGGGCCACATACAGTCCACTTTAATCTTAAGTGGGCCAGCCCAGTGAAACAGTGCTTCCTGAAGTTTATCTGCACATTTAATCCTGGTTGTATATTAACTAGAGATGGACCGATCCGATATTACGTATGGGTATCAGTCCGATACTGACCTAAATTACTGGATCGGATATCGGAGAGAAATAAAAAATGAAATCCGATCCATTAAATATCAAACAAGCACCTCACAAAACTTGCGACATGGCGTAACTCTGCTCATAACCGTAGCACGTGGGAACAGTATGCATCACGTGATAGAGCAGCTGTGGCGTGCGGGACCTGTCAGCGGTCTGGTTGAGTATTTGTAGCCTCGCTACCAAACCGGCATTTCATCTCCGAGGAAGTTATCCCAGAGAGAAGTAAAGCAAGTGTGTAAGTTCATCTCTGAGTGTTTGTAAAGCATTCCCACGTTAAGCTTAACAACCGATATATGGAGCGACTGCCTCTTCTCTCTCCCTCCCTCTCCTGTTGCTACTTCAATCGTGAAACTGATCAATGATCAGCTGATCGGCTTTTCTGTCGCGAGTCCGTCTCTCTTGCTTGTTTTTGGCCCACTTTGCACCAGAAAGAGGAAACCAGCGGCTGAACAACAGCAGCACGTTTAAGCTTGATCAGCTGTTGTTAGAATTTATTTAATATTACTTTCTACACCAGGATCTTTTTCTACGCAGCTGACGCTGGTAACTGTGCAGGGGCGGATCTAGCAAAGTTTAGCCAGGGGGGCCGATAGGGCATTAACTGGGAAAAGGGGGCACAAAGACATACTTTTCTTTCTTATTCTCATTTAAAATGTCGAGCTTTTAATAAATAAATATCTGAATCTTACACCCAAAGTTTTAATCTGATGTAAAATGTATAGAAGTCCATTAATGTATATAGAAACTATACCCTACTAAGCTATAGTACTTTTTCCTTTGGGAAGGTACGATCTGTGCAGTCTGCAGTTCTGTTGAAGAAAGACGTTGAATCTATTTAATTATTCTTGAAAAATAATTGATTTCTGTGCATTTTTTTTCACACTGCATCAAATTAAAGTTGATTACGTCGATTAAGCATCATGAGGTGGGGGGTGGTTCTCTTTTCTTTCTTTTTTTTTTGCTGGGAGATTGCAACCCTATTGGTTAGGTTGCTTACTCTTTAAAATACCAGAATAGGGAGGATGGAGCAGGTTTAAGTTTATTAGATTGATCAGTATCGCTGAACTATGAAATATTTTGGGTGCAGTGTATTTTTTGCATACAGGTATAACAGAATAGCTTTAGTGTTTGTTTTGTTTTTTAAACTTGAGTATAAACTTACACAAAATGCAGCAAGATATTTAACCCTGGAGAACCAATGGGGTCAGAGCCGACCCCATTGGTTTTCTATTGGTTTTCTCCAGGGTTAAAAAACAGTTTTATTGATTAAAAACACACTATATCGGATTCATATCGGCATTGGCTGATATCCAAATTTATGATATCGGTAATAAAAAAGTGGTATCGTGCCATCTCTAATATTAACAAAAGAAGAAGTAGAATTATAACAATATGTTTTTCTGCACGATATAGAAATGCAGCTGTAGCAAATGAAAGACAGACCGGAAAGTTTTTGTTCATTAAAAGCAAATGTTAGTTTTTTTCACTGTGGACATAGTTTATTAATAGATATCATCTATGAATTCATTACTTTAGTGTAGTGTGGCCGTGGAAAAGCTCTTTATCAGTAAGAGAAGCTGTGAAATTTATGTTCTTCATATTTTCCAAAACAGTCCAGCGGCCAGATTGGAGTCTGTCGGGCTGCGTCTGGCCCCCGGGCCTTAAGTTTGATATCCCTGCTCTAGATAATGCAAATATAGTCAAGTACAAAAAATTGAATTTTAATAAATATTTAATTGTTTTTGTAGCAGGTTTTCAGGCATAAACTGCCACATGATGCCAGATTTGGGTCTCGACAGTCTGAACTTTTAAGCTAAAACATCTCTGGGTTCGGCTGCTGGTTTGGAGGGAAGAGCGATTTTAGAATTTAGACTAAGCATTTGCACTGAAATAGTTAAATTGTCCCCAGAAATTAATTCAGTCTCTTAAATGAATTTATTATGTATAAATGAACAGAAATGGAATTTAAGGAGCGCAACTCTAAATTTATGCTTTTCAGTTATGCTTTTATCATCCGTGTGTAACTTTTGAGAGATGGTTTACATCACATTTTAACATGGTGGTCTCACAGCTGGTAGCAACTCCTGTGGCCACTCATTAGCCGAGCCTGGAGAGTAAACAACATTGTAGAAATGTGTCAGATTAGAAGAGGTTTGTTAAAAATGCCGTTCTACTCGATACCTGAGAGGTTTCTGATGTGGCTGAGCGTGAAGTTTAAGTACTTCTTGTCTATATTCCAGATGATGATGATGATGATGATGAAGAGGAAGGAGATAAAAAGGCTTCCAAGACTCCTCAGCCGCTGTCCTCCTCTGCTCTGATAAAGCTGGCTGAGGGAGAGGAGGATGTAATCGAAGACCTGGAACTGTCTGATGACGACTGAGGGTCTATAGGAGCGGTCAATATTTCCAGTATTTCCTCTCTTTGCTATTGTTGTTTTAATTTTCTGTCTATGTACAGTACAGAGAAGTTTAATTTTATTAAACACTGAGCCTGATACAAAAAAAAAAAATCCTCTCCTTGAATTTTTTTAAGATGCTAATTGAAGCGTGTATGTGCATGTTAATGCACAAGTGCACCTGAAACGAGTAATTTGTGTACATGTGCACACCTGTAGGCACCCCCAGGCTTTGTAAGAACGGGCTATTTGGAAGGAGCTATGAGGCTGGCTGAGCCGGGCCCAGCCAGGCAGGGCCGGCCAAGAGGAGCGGGTACAGAGAGGCGGGTGTTCAGCCCCGAGGCAGCAGTGCGGTGCCAGGCTGGCAGGGTGGTGTCTGATGCTGCGCCAAGACTCTCTGCCCAGGTGGTAGAGCAGCAACACAGGCTGGTCTGTTTCCGTGCCAACTCCTCACCCACCCCCTGCCCGGACCGCTGTCTTTTCTGTCTGTCTATCGCACATGCTCAAACACGGCTGTCCTACTCCCCCCCCCCCCCAGCTTGCCAGAATCCACAGCCAAACCGATGGCGATTCTGACCTTTATCACGAGGCACATTTACGGCACGTATTCACTGGTGTAGGAAGGACACAAGTGAACTACGTGTGGTGTGAATCCTTCAACTGCAGATCTGATTTGAGCAACTCTTGTGTGTCGTCACGTTTCCTCTGCTGTGGTTTTCAGTGAATTCTGAACCTCCTGGTGCAGAGGCCCGCCTAAAGCGAGGGGGAAGTCCCAGCAGAGTGAAGAGCGCACCGCTTTGAAGGAGGAAGGCGAGTGTGAGCGAGGGTTGCTCCTGGTTCTGTTGCTGTGTGCGTGTGTGGGTATATGAGGAGGGTCAGGTTTACCCCCACAGGCAGGGAGGCCTTGGCCTGCGGCTGAACCTCACACTCCGACAGCTGGTGTTGACCCGAACTGTGCCCCCCATGGGTCACCTCCCCTTTATAAAACACACACACACACCCCGCCTCCTGCATGTTCTTTTTTAACGAAAGTACCACAAACACCTGAGGAGGAAAGAGCATTTCTGATATTTGAAGCAAACACGAGAGAAAGAAGAGAGGCTTTCTTTAGCATTTATTTCACCTGTGTGGTGAATAGAAAAATAGGATGAAGACAAACTTTTGAAGGGAAATCTAGAGACCATTTTTAATTTGTTTGCGTAGTAAAAAAACAAAAAAAAAACAAATTCAAAACATTTGCATTAAGAGCTTGTGCCTTTCTTTTCCCTGCAACCAAGAGAGAAAGTAAAAGTATCTTTGGAATTCCATCTTGAGGGCTAATTTTAATACATATCACCATCTGTTTTATCTACTACATTAAAAGTCCTATAAATATTTTTGTCCTCATATTTATATGCTGAAGTAGCATTCAAGATTGGAGCATACGTTTTTGTTGTTTGTTTTTTTAATATTACACTTTTTTTAAAAAAAGGGCAAAACAAAAACTCATGAACAAAAAGTACCACCAAAGTTCAGCAAGTCACTTTTTTTTTTTTCCAGTAAAGAAAACCTTAATCGTGCAACTACATTTAACAAAAAGTAAAAGTACCACGTATGTAATCTTCAGGATATTTTCATCTTAAGCATGATTCTGTACAATTTTGCATGTTTTTCCTACCTCCCACAGTAGTCAACACAAGCGTACAATGACATAAGGGGTACAAACCACAGCTGCTATTGAGGCTTCTCCATTTCTTAGCATTTTTAATCCTTTGTTTGTCAGTAAACGACGGCTCTACCTGTGTCATCTCAAATAAGAGTCCCACTGAGTGAGGCACTAAGCCTAGCATTCCCCTGTTTGACCGTTAATGCAAAAAGAAGCGCAGACACGTTGTGAAACATGGTTTCAATTCCACATATCCGGTCATCTTTGGTATCGGGACAGCGGAATGCATAGTTGCAGTGATAAGAGAGGAAGCTGGTCAGATCTGGTGCTGCTCAGCATATACGTTTCAACTCCAGCCTCTAAAAGAAGGAAAAAAAATAACCAAAAAAAAGAAAAACAAACCAACATACAGCACCACGCTGCTGTTTGGCCTCAGGGAAAGGGGCGAGGAAGAGGGGAGGGAGGGAGAAATGTCTCTTTTTTTAAATTCCTGGGCTTTGCAGGGTTCTGGGTGAGAGCAGTCAGAGATGCAGAGACTAGAGAAAGAGAGTGAGCGAGTGAGCAGAGCTTCCTCCAGCCCAGGAAGGAAGGAAGAGTTTCCGCTAGCGTCTGACTGTCTGACTTGCAAGAATGTCGCATTTGTGGCAGGGCTTTGCTCCATTTTTTTGGCAGGCTTGCTGTGACCAGCTGTCTCCTTTTTCTCTGTCGCTTCACGTCTCTTCCTTCCAACCCAGTTTCTTTGGATTCTGCTCGGCTACAGCCCCTGCAGAGGAACTCAGCTGATTGGTTTGTCGGATACGGTCCATACTGTCCAGTTGTCTTTTTTTTTTTATTCAAGTCTGTTATTGTCCCGTAAATTTCAGCTCAAAAGGTGAAGGTATTGAGAGGTCAGTCTGCTTCAAGTTACACTCCCCCATCCCCATTCATGAGACTAGTCTTCCATTCTCACCCCTTCCCTTACACTCCTATGAGGGGGTTTTGGCCTCGTATCGTCCTACCACATTGCCGTTTTCCTGTTTGGGGGAGGAGCAACCTGGGGTGGGGCCGCTGTAAGGGGAGGAACTGCTGCTGGTGGAAGTGGGTCGGTGTGGCACAGAGAGAGAGAGGGGCAAGGGTGTGTCAGATGGCGCAGTCAGGGGGTCCCGATCGTGCTCTGGGGGTCGCAGGGCAGCAGAAGGTGGAAACGGGAATGCCAGCGGGAATCCTGTCATGTAGAAAAGCCTGCCAACGCGGCGAGCCACCTGAGGAGACGAGAGGAGATCACATGACTGTCAGTACAGCCTGTTGAGCATCGGGTTATGGACTAATGTGTACTGAATTTAGAGAGAGAAGAAGAGAGGCTGAGAATGTGGGGCAGGCTAGTTTAAGGGAATCAGCTATACTATTCTAGCAGTTTGTCTCGGTCCTACAGACGGGAACGCACACTCAGACAAACACGGGTCCACTTGATCATACACAAACACACACACTCTCACACGCGCAGGTCTGTGAGGTGTACCTGTGAGCGGATCTTGAGTGCGGGCCCCAGCTTTAATCCCATGGTGTTGAGCAGGTGCTCCTCAGTGAGCAGTGGCAATGTCTCTCCATCAATGGCCTGCTCCCGAAACACCTGGCGGAGACACAGCCTCTTCAGCCACAGCCCCGACACACACAGAAACACACACGACCCTACACATTCGCTCACACGAACACTACAGAACAGTGGGCTCTATTCCAAAATGTTTCATACTCATTTTGAGAACGCAATTGGAGATTATCAGGAAACATTTTTGCAATATGGATGATTCAAATTGTAGAGACTGTAGTCTTTTATCATTTTAAACATCGTAATGTTGGGATTGGGATGTTTTCTATGCCATATGTATATACGGTTATCATTTATTGTGCAAAAATGACTCCAAAGGTTCATCTAAATCTCCGAGTCTAAGACAGCTGAAGCCTAATTATGGTGTCTACTTTGTTCCTTATCAGTTCCCTTGGAGTCAGGACAGCAGCAAATCCCTCCCCATACACGTCTCTGACTCCAGAAATGTTCCTCTGGCCCTCTTCCACAAGATGTCTTTTGTCTCGTCTCCTTTCCATCACCCCCAACTGGTCACAGCACATGCTGCTCTTCCCTGAGCCTGGATCTGCTGGAGGAATCTTCCTGTTAAAAGGAGGTTTTTCCTTTCCACTGTTGCCAAAGTGCTCACTCATAGGTTGTCATTTGATTGTTGGGGTTTCTCTGGGTTATTGTAGGGGTCTTTACCTTACAATATTAAGCGCCTTGAGGTGACTGTTGTTGTAATTTGGCACTATATAAAATAAGTTGAATTGAATACCTAGTCCTAATATTTTACTCGTTTCCATTTTCCAATGATGAGAACTTTCTCTGGATAGTTCATTTTGGAACGTCGCACAGCCTGGATTAACACACAAATGCACGTTTCATTCACACAAGCTACACCTACATGCACTTTAAACTCACCGTCATTCACACAAACGTGGCTCAAACCATTAAACATGACCATGCTCTCTCATGCATCCACACACATTCACAAAAACCTTGAAAAAGCTGCAGGTTTACTGCTTCTACCTAAATATAATGAGACGCCTTTGACAGTACTGCAGTGGTTTTGGGGTTTGAATTATATCTTAGTACACTGTTTTTCCTCTATGGTTAATAATCAGCCTGCCCCTGGCCTCAGTCCCCTTCTCTCTCTCTCTTTCCTGCTCTCTACGTTCTCACCTGTGTGTATTCAGCACATCCTGCCAGGCTGCTTATGAAGCCGCACACATCCTCCACACTCCACTTGCTGATGTCCTCCGCAGGGTTTGCTGTGGCCGAGTCCTCCCCATCCATGAAAAGACCTCCCAAAGAGCCTGAAAAAGCAGCAGTGGGTGAAAATGATGTGTCAGTATATACACACACCAGGTACAAAGGTGCTATTTGTTTTCAAATGTGTATTTTTTTGGTTTGGTTTTAAGTGTCTGTGTTAAGTAAACTAATAGATATCTTAAACTCATTTAATAAATGACTGTTACAGTTTCCTTCAGGTGCTCATTACCAGTCTTTTCTTATGCTTTCATAAAGTAAACGTGCCGCTTGCTGCTATGTCATCCCACTTTATGCCTGCAAACCAACAACCCCCTCAATCCCTCCCTTCTGCCCACGTGGCTGTGCTGTTGGTGGCGTGCATGTGGGTCACCCTGGGGTCAGAGGAAGAGGCCCTAACAGGGAGAGGCCTCCACACTAGAGACACGCACAGAGAGTGATTCTAATGGATTTCACGTGTCAGCTCTGAGCTCTGTGTGTCGTGTGTGCGCGTCTGAGTCTCTCACCCGTGTGAAAATAAGGGTTGGCGTAGGGGAATCCGAAGGGAAATGACTGGGCATGAAGAGCAGGTAGCGGTGGCAGGAACCCTGGTGGCAGGTGGTACTTCAGATCGGTTTTGCCCAGTCCAGTGGTAAAAAGGTGGCGACTGGGGGACTCTGTACCTGCAGAACTACAAGGGGCGCTCAGCCTGCCTGAGCGCTCTACAGTCTCCTTGGCACTGTCACACACTCCCTTGCTGCCAGTGTCTTTACCCCTGTCCTTGGGTTTACTGCTGGACTTGGCACCGACTCTCTCCAGCCTCTCATCGCACATCTCTGTCTCGCTGTCTGAGTCCTTCATTTCCTCTTCGTGCACTTCCATGTCTTCCTCCCTTCCTCTGTCCTCCCTTCCTTCTCTGTGATCCCCACTATGGATTTGCGTCTGGGGGACCCTGCGGGCCATCTTTCTGGATTCGGCATCTGTGCCAGCAGTGGAGCTCTGCGGCTGGGTGTCTTTGGGTGTGGACGACGCCCCCGGTTGTTGCTGTTGTTGGTGGTTGAGTGTTAGGAGGGGCGTGGTAGCCCCGTGTCGAAGCACCAGCATTGCGTTCGTGCGGCGGGCCAGTTCCTCGCGGAGAGGATGGCCCTCTGGGATGTCATGGAGGCTCCGCAATGCTGGATGGTCGAGAGGAATTCCAGGAGGTAGAGCCCCCAGAGGGTCAGAGCCCAACAGACGTTGCTGTTGCTGTCGCTGGTGGAGATTTTCCAACTCTTTCTGTCTCAGCAGCTCGGCTGACATCTCAAGTCTGCGGCAGCGAAACACAGAGAGGTTTACCACACAGTCCAAAAGCTTCCTAAACCCATATCTTAATACTTTTGATGTAGGCTTTCATCATCACTTTATTAAACACACCTGGCCAGGTTCTGCTTTCTCAAGAGCTCCTGTTGGCGGGCAAAGAGCTCTGCTTGAGCTGGCTGAAGGAAACCGTAACCTGTAACAAAAACAGCACAAATGTAACAATGCAATGTCCCAAGTTTTGGAGGAATCTTTGAGTTAACATGTTACAAACTAAATCAAAGTGCCAAAAAGAAATACTAGGGTGAAAATTTGATTTTCTTTGTGTGTTGTGCAAAAGTATCCATCTGGCCTTAGAATTACTTATGACTCACCGGGGGCTTGGCAAAGAGCAGAGGGCATGCCAAGGAAAGGAGGCCGCAAGTGAGGTCCTAAGGCGATGTGAGGAGCAGTTGGAGGGGACAGTAGGGGTGGAGGATGGGACATTTCTCTGTGGACACAAATTAAACAAAAACATCAATCTCAATTTTAATTTTACTAAATAGGTTGAAATAACACGAATGTTCAGCACACGCGACTTCCTACGTCAGTGGAACAGTTTTCACTTCACATTTTGATTTTTTTCCCCTCTCTCTTCTCAGAAAATTTCAGCTGCTGCTCTGTGTGTCTGTGTGTGTGCGTGCGCGAATGGTGCCACACTGCCAATGTATGCAGTGTATTTTTATCAGTGGTGCTCCAGAGGCCCTCATGTCGCCCCAGCGCCTCATCAGTCTTGTCACGCCGCAGCAAGCGCCGCTGGCCATTGCTGTACCCTGGACTGCAGCCTTTCCTTCCCCTGCCGCCTCACACATACACGCCACAACTCCAGACCCACACACATAATGAGGGCTGAATGCACAATGCCAGTGTGTCATGCTCCGACAGCTGGGGCGGCCCCTGCGTCTTGACCGGGGCCACGGGCTGAAGGACCTTCTAATTAACACTCATCCCTCCTCTCTTCTCCTCCTCTCCCCTTTTTTCTGTGTGCTCTTCTCCCTGCTTCCCTCCCTCTCTCCAGGCTGCATTGAAGCCAGTGAAAAGATGGAGCATCCTACAACCCCTGTTTCTGAAAAGGCCTCTCCATTATTGGCTTAGTCTTTTGTCCTCTTTGAGGGGGAAAGGTGCCTCTCACCTTTCCCCCCTCTTTCTCCATCTCTCCCTCTGTATTACCCACCTTTTTTCTGTTCTTTACTCCCTTCTCTCTCCTTCTCTATGACCTCTGAAAAATCTGTCTGCTCTCTACTGTTATTCCTTTTGCCTGTGTATTTTTATCTCTCCTCATCCCTTCATCTTATCCTGTTTTCGCCTTGTGCATCACTTCCCTTTTTCCCCTCCCTTCTGTCATTCTGTCCCTCTTTCAGTTTGGCGTGCATCCTTGGGGGCGCGGGAATATGGCTTCTGAAGCAGCACGTAATGTGTGAAAAGTGAGGCATGTGCACTTTGACCCACTGAAGGCGTCAGAGTGTGCGAGGCTTTGATCCCAGAGTGGATGATGATGCCGCCCGCCTGCTCTGTCTCTCTACCCTCTCTCGAGCCTTTTCCAGGGCCTTTTCCTGAGCTCAAGCTCGAGCTTCTTTTACCCACACGTCTCCACTTCACTCCCCTCTCTGCTCCCCGAGCTGCTGCAATCACACCAATCAGAGCTCAGCTGTGCGCGACTGCCGCCGCACAAAAGCATACACGGGAAACAAGCTGAGGAAAACAACAGAGTCAAAACCAACACTGGGACACATGCGACCGCAAATATTGTTTTGCAACCGTGTTCAAATTAGCCAGCGCCTGCATGTCTCCCGCCTCACTAAATGGTGAGGGAAAAGAGAGAGAGAGAGAGAGAGGGGAACTGTGAAGAGGGAGGGCACATCTACGAGAGCTGGTGGATGAGATGGGGTGGTGTGGGAGGTGTGAGGTGGCAGAGGCAGCACTGAGAGGGTGGGTGGGTGTGTGTGCTGGAGAGGGGAGGGAATGGGGGGGCGGCAGCATTCATCGATCGCCTCCGCCGCTGAAATGTTAATGCTAATCGTATAACCGCTCTCTCCGGCGGTGCCTCGCACTCCAGTGGCAGCTCCAATTAATCTTGGGTGAGGGCTGTGGCGCGTGACCCTGGAGCCGCGAGCCGGGGCCCCGCTAGCCGCTGCTTATGTAATTACACCGCCCAGTGTGTAATCACCTGGCCTAATCCCTCAGGGCTAGCAATTAGCCTTCCGACGCGCAGTTCCACTAGGCTACGTTAAGGCGCCCCCCAAGCCTCCTCCCCCCCCCCCCCCCCCCCCCCCGCGCCGCCCGACCATGGCTCCCGCATGCCAAATTCCCATCACCCCCCCCCCACACCCCTCTGATATTCCCCCTTTCTTCTTCCCTCTTCTTGTACCGCCTACCCTTGCCTAGCGTTAGCCCTCAAATGAATAACGGTCAATTAAAGCTGCATGACTGGGGCTGCCAGGCGTCTGCGCCACCATAATTAGGCCTAATCACGGGGAGTGAGAGAGAGAGAGAAAGAGGAGAGAGAGAGAAGAGAAGGAGTGTTTGTCTGACACTCCCCTCCACTCCCTTCCTTCATCTCTCCCTCTCTTCCTCTTTTTATAGGAGGCAATTTTGAGGGAGGAGTGGCAGACATTAGTCGTTTTGCTCTGGGGCTGTGTGTGTGTGTGTTGGGTGCTCCTACATGTGTTTGTGTGTACTTGTCTGTTTTTCTCTGTGTGGTTTTATTTTCTCTTTTTTTTTTGCACCATCTTTGCATTTTGTTGGCAAACCACTGACATGCTATAAAAAGATGAGGCAAAAAAACTCAGAGACTGAAAATAGGCAGACTCACAAATGCAAGGTGGACTCATAATCAAGCAAAACTGTATCGCTGGATTCTCTCTTTCAGCCTGTGTGTCTCCTGCCTGCAGTGAGGCCAGGGGCTCCTGGGGAATTCACTGGTGTGTGGCGACCTGTCAGAGTGGCGACAGCGGCCCCGTCCCACAGCAGCCCAGGCAGTGTGTGTGTGTGCATAAGTGCGTCTGTGTAAGTGTGTGTGACAGGGCTGCCCTTAATGACTGGAGCGTGGGGGGATTAGGAGCGCCGCGCGGCCGCCTTCGGCTCCTTCTCCGCAGGAACACATTTACACAGGAAGCTCATTAAAATGGATGAGGCTCCACGCTTGCGCTCTCCCTCTCTCCCTCTCCCACCCTCCCCTTATCTCACACTCTCCCGATCTCCTCACTCCCTATTTTTGTTCATCTCTCTCTCGCTCTCTCTGTTACTCCGCCATCTCCCATCTCCTCTCTTCCTTTTTTGCTTCCCTTTCTTCATTCCCGCTTTATGCTCCAATGTCCCCCCCCCACACACACACACACACACTCTCTTTACTTGTCTCTATCCCTCCCCTATTTGCCTTGCAGATGCTTGGTGAGCTTAGTGCCATTTAAGGCCAGACAAATGGAACGCCAGGCTCTAAGCCCATCGAGCGGCCCTAATGATTTGTTTTTAACAATGGGCCCTAATGGGCCCCAGGTAATCAATGATGAGGGGTCGATGGAAAGGTGAGCCACGGAGAGAGTTAGGGAGGAAGAGAGGGGAGCGCTTCCATCTCTAACTCACTCCCTCAGCCTTCATTCTTCATTTTATTGCTGTTATTATTATTTTTTCAATATACCAATTATCTCCATATTAATTTTCTCCTCACTTTTGCACTCATTCTCTCTGTCCCCCCCACCTCTCTCTCTCTTCTTTTTACTAGTTCTGTTTATCGTTATTTATCTATTTCTATCGTCCGATAACGATATAAATCACAAAAATGTAACATTTTCTGTAAATTCTGTGAATCTCGGGCAGCTCGACTTGCGTGAAGTGTTTCCAGCTGCGCGTCGTGTAGCTGGAGTCGAGTGTTTTAACCGATGCATGAAACGATACATTTTTAGACAGAAGTTGTAAAGGCCGCCGTTTTCTTTGTGCGTATTTATTACACGGCGTGCTGCGGGGAAAAGCCTGTTCTAACGTTTGAGTCTAAGGTTTATTTTTTAACACCTGGCCGCTCTTTTCTACTTCTCATCCGTAAATAATCTGCTCTTTCACGTGATTCAGTTTATTTTGAAAAGTCTCAACAGGATCTTGAGCTTTATTGCGAAAGGTTTATGTGGAACATAAACAAGCGGACACGTGATGGTTTTACCGTCATTGTTGCTAACGACAACGCATAAAAACAGGCGCTTGTCCGTCCGTAGTGTGGTTATATTAAATATAAGAGAAAGAGAGAACTTTAAGAAATTAATATAGCCACTACAGTGACCGTCAAAACGATGAAAAAATATTGCTGTAAACAGTTTATTTTGCGACACCACAAAACAAACAATAGCGTAAAATGAAACGATAGACGTTTTTATATGGTCATCCGATATATATCGTTATATCGAGCAGCCTTAGGTCCATTTGTCTTTTCTTCCTGTACTACTGCTTGGACAATAGCACAAGTGATAGACAGATTAAACTGTTTCACTGAGGGTTAAACAGAACGCACAAGCAGGGAAGAGTGAGGTAGAGACGGACGGACGGACGGACGGATGGAGGTAGGGTGAGGCCTAGTTAACTCTCCCCGGTCCTGTGTGGCTAATTACTTTGTGTGCTGTCGGAGAACAGCCGCGGCTCACTGAGTACATTCACACTGCACCACTGGCCTCTCTCACACACGCACACACAAATTAGCAGACATATTCACACAAACAAACCCAGATTCAATCCGCATAGATGAGTATGCATGCAGACCGCCAGCTTGAAAAATGGAACAAACACATGAACACTCAGCCCCCCCCCCCCCCCCCCCAATCTTGCCACAACACACACACACTATATACACCCCCACAGTCTCCCAGAGCTGCACCACACAGCGCCTGGCCGCTCTGCTTCCTGCTTATTTCCCCCTCCTGCCCCTCACCAACCCCTCTCTGCCTCTCTCTCTCTCATGCACACACAAGCGCACACACAAGCGCACACACCCTGCTGCCGCACCGCCGGCCCATTATCGATCCCCCGCCTCTCCCCGCGCCACATAAATAATCGACAAGCAATTACCCGCCCACTCCCGCTGCCCCTGGCTTTGTTTGGGAGGCGCAGGGGCCAGCGCTTTGGGGGGGAGGGAGGAAGAGCTGGCGTGCAGGCGTGCAACTCCACAGTGGTAGCCAAGAGGTTATTGGATCCTCAGTTTAGCCATGTATGTGGAAATGCACACGCTCACACCAACTCTGCAGCACACAGGAAAAGCCAAATATGAGATCAGATCTCGCTGAGGAAGGTGGGGGTGCTATACAGTGCTGTGCTGATGAAAACTGGCAGGTGATTAACTCCAACTCTTATGGTATGAAGTTATATACATGTGCCAGGTGGATGCAGGTGTTAGGGTTTCTTTTTTCCTAATAATGAATAATGCCGGTATTTGCTTCAACAGCTACAGCTGGTTACGGCAGCGCTGATGTTTTTACCTGTCGGTATAATGTGCGTCCCGATGCTGCGGCAGGCCCTGCTTGCGTCTCTGGCTGGATGAAGAAGAGCTTCCCGCCGAGGGCAGGTGAGCTTCTAAGGCCACTGGATTCCTCACCGCCGCAGCCAGCGCTTCCTGGCGAGCTCGCAGCATGTCTGCATTACGGAGCAAAGGGGCAAAACAGGGGAAAGCACGGCAGGAGGAAAAGAAATGAGATGATAGTGTTGATGTGACAAAGATGGGATAAATATGAAAGAAAAGATGGATCAGAAAAGAAAGAGGATGTAAAGGGAGACAGGGTGATGAAGTTTAGCATCCAGTTGTATTTTACTGAACATTTGTAAAAACACAATTCAACTAATTATACATTTAGCTGCTGATATTTGGCTTTTAATATGTGATACAAGTTATTAGAACAAAAAACAGAAGTGGCACATGCTCTCAAAAGTTATTTATTATCCTGTAGTGATGGATTTAAGGGTCAAGTATGCAGGCAGCTTATAAAAACACCCAATAAGTCATTAAGAACTCCACTCGGCCTCATTCCATCTTTACACTGAAATGATGGATTTTCTTATCCATTCATCTACATATACAGATATCCACACAGAGTTTAAAGCCATGTGTCTTGCTTTGGAACTGAGCTGACCCCATTTAAGTGAATGAAAAGTAAAATTTCTGCTATTATTTTTTCTGATATTTATTTAAAAAAAAGCCTGCTGTGCAAAAAGCAGCACAGTATGTGCAGAGTGTTTTTACCCCTCACAACCACCACCACCGTGCCTTCTCCCTCCATCTCTACCTGCCCTCTCCCCTGCACCTTATGCCCTCCACCTCTTGCCTCATTCCATCTCTTTCTTCTCTTATCCCCCTCTCCCTCTCTTTCTTTTCCTCCCTCTCCCCGATTCTCTCTCGCCCTCGAAGGAGAAGAGGACTCATCATTATCAAGCCAGGCCAGGCCACACCAGGAGACATGGCTTCTAATGAGAGAAAAATCCATCCTGCTCTCTCTCCTCCCTCTCACTCTCTGCCTCAATCTATCCATCCCCCCAACCCTCCCCCAACTTTTTTTTTTTTTTTTTTAATTAGACAGATCCCTCGGGAGCTAGGGGCCATTTCCGCCGCCGGTACGGGTGTGATGTGTGTTTCTGTGTGTCTGCGTGATTTAGGTGCTTACGTGTATGTGCCCGGCTGTGTGTGTGTGTGTACACGCGTGTGTGCGTGTGTTGAAGCAGTTGAGCGGGCGCCGAGGTGGGGGGGTGAAGCGACAGATATTAATGCGGCCTAGCTCCGGTGTATCGATCTGTTTGCTGCGCCAGGCCGCGAGGGACTCTGCTGGCGGCAGACAAGGGTGTGTGTGTGTGTGTGTGTAAATGGGGGGGAGGAGGATAGGGAGGGTTGTGAGAGATAAGGGAAGGATCAGAGGGAACTGAAGCCCCAAAGCGCACGCGCACACACATACACACATACACACACACACACACTCTGTTGAGCACTTGCATACAAGGTGCAGTGAAGACAGGGTAGGATAGTTGACCTCTATAAGTTTCCTTTGGTCGCAGTCCCACCTCCACCAATTATTTTGTATGTCTGGCTCAGTTAAAGGGTTTACTTTAGCAGTTTTGTTAGTCTTTAGGAGCACCAAGCACCCAACTGAGAAAGAATGGTCACAATAAAAGCTGCAGAGACAAACAATCTCACCATGCTGGAGACCAAGGAGCAAACACACCAACTTTTAGTTGATGTTTAAAATAACAGTTTGGCTGAGGCAGATGACACTGAGCCATAAATGTTTCCAGGGGATTCTGAAAAGTTAAGAGGCCATGAAACACTTGCCGTTCATTAAAGTTCATTAAATTACTAATGTTCTAAGTATTTGTTATTTATTTATTTACTGATGAGCAGCAGACCAGCGTTTTGGTTTCACTGTCATGTTTTCATTTCTAAATGCGACATACGTCCTAACATTAATAAATTTCCAGACACATTGTTTGTGTTTTTGAGATCCTACACTTCCCATCATGCTTCTCATTAGACTTTTAAAGGAGTCCAGCCAGCCGGACATTTATTTTTAAAATATGAAAATCAATCTTAAAACCCCCAAATATGATTTCCCAAAAGTAACTAAGACCTTGAATTTGACAGGTGTAACAGGTGATATACTCCCTTAAATCGACACAGTACAAGCCTTATGACCTTTGCTTCTCCGTCTATTATTTCTTCCTGTTATTCTCTACATGTTCACTCCATGGAAACGATGCATCACTTCAATATTGGGTCCATATTTTCTCTCTCCCTCCCTCTCTCTTGAATTCTCTTTCATGTGAACTGAGAGCAGCATGGTCACCTGGGGCTCTAACCCTCTCTTTTTCTCTTTGTGTGTGTGTGTGTGTGTGGGGGGGGGGGGGGGGTGGGACAGATTAGGTGCTCGGACTCAGAATGTTCCCCTCTAAAACTCTTGTCTCATGTTGCAGCTGCTGGCACACAAGAGGAGAGCCCCTCTGACTACAAATTAGAGTCCTAATTGCAGATGGACACACACACGCATACACCTCTTTCTTTGCATGAGTTATTTTGGGAAGTCCCAGTTTGTCATTCGGACCCATTCCACTTATCCCTCTTTTGTGCCATCCCATTTTTCTCCCCACCACCATTCCGGGAGTTGGGCCTAAATCCCCTCAGTTAAGCCGGGCTTTCCTCAGCACGAGAATACAGGGGAGCGCTGCGCTGATGCAGCTTGGCCGGCCCCGTGATGGATTTGGTGGACTGGCAGGTACACAAAAGCCAGCATCTATCTGCTAAAGCGCACCATACACCAGAAAATTAAGCATCTTTTCAGGAAGAAGCATTTATCAGCATTTAGCCAGTATCATAGGCTTATGCAGCTGTAAATATGCGGCATGTGTGCTCATGCTGAACGTCCTCGTCCTTTGACCAAACGCACTGCTTGATTTTTTCACTTTTTTGGGATGGTGCTAGAGGTGTTACGCACAGCTCCACATTTCGACGCTGACTGAACTCCAAGAGACAAAACAGGAGAAGACGCCCCCCCATCCCACCCCTCCTTTCACTTTCATCTGGATCTCTACCCCCACCTCTCATTTTCTTTTCTCTCTTCTTTACTCTCCTTTCATCATATGAAGAGGGAGGGAAAGTCCTCCTGGCCATTTCTACATCCCTTCCTCCCCTCCACCTCCACCCCCAATTTCAACCCTCCACCCCCCCCACCCCCACCCCTCACACCCACACCCCCAATCACTTCTTTTGGTACTCTTCTTTTGCCCATCAGGTCCAGAGAGAGAGCCTCTCACACAACACGTTGCAACTACACATTTGCGTGCACACACATCTAGACGCATGCAAGGAGACTTGCTCTTCACCCCCACCTCTCCACGCACGCACACTTTCATTTTCTGTGCCCCACACTTCAAACACATGAAAGGATGCTCTGCGGGGACCAAGGCTAAAGGGAGAGTTGGCGGTAAGGAAAAAGGAGGAGGAAGAGGGGAGGTGGTATAAAAGCAAGCATGAGAGGCAAATGTATAGGAGAGATGAGGGGCCCCGGGGGGGTGGGGGTGGCGTAGGTGGTTAAAGAAGAGGGTCATGGGGGCCTCATTGGAGACCAGGTCAATGTCAAGGGGCTCGCTCTCGCTGAAGTGATTCACATCGGCCTCTCAAGAGACAAAACAGCCATCCCTCTGTCCTACATCCTAAACTGTTCACAGTGTGGTTCCTAACAAGCGCCACCTGTTAATTGGAGAAAGGGAGGATGTGGAAGCAGTGTTGTGTTTGGCAAATAAACCTGTAAACAGCCAGTGGATTTATAGAGAAATATGGAAGGGTGGCTGTCAGCACTAGCAAAGCCTGCACTGCCCGTGGCTCCTCAGCCACTGACAGCATCTAACACATATAAACAGGAGTGTGCTATGTCACAAGGAAATTATCTTTAAGTGATGGGTTCATTTAGTGTGTGGCAACTGTAACTTGTTTTATATTTCTTCCTCGAGGAGAAGTTATTTATTTGTTCTTCCCTCATTTGTGTTCCTTCTTCATTTCCTCTCCATAGATATAAATTTTTTCCCCTCTTTACCCGTGCCTCTTCTTCTCTGCACAAGTGCTGGTCGCACAAAGAAAGCATATTTGCAGAATAAAGGATAATGTGGAAACTATCAAATGATTTGGAATGTGGAAGTGAAGAAAAGGAAGCGAGTATGTCAGCATCGCGCCAGAGCGCCTGCCTCAAAACCGACAGAGCTTCTGGGAAAGGAAGCCGGTGATCAGACTTAGCCCAGGGCCATAAAACCCCCAGAATTTTGCCTCTAAACTCCTCTAAAACGAGGGGGGGGGGGGGGGCAATTAAAGCTTTTATAGGCTTCGCCCCTAGATTTGCAACCAGCAATTAAAAATCATTACTAATCAAATAAAATTAATAGCTGCTCAAACTACAATTTGGCCCAAGCACTGATTGGATTTATACTACTGCAAGAAAGACTCGTGTTAAAAAAAAAAAAAAGACACTGGTAGCAGTCAATGTTACATCCTATAGAAAAAATGTGAGAAAATATTAACATTTCACGCTCAGCGACAAGAACAAAAAGCCAGCTTATCAATCTGTAACAACTTTTCTCATTTTCTCTCCTCCCCGCCCATCAAACTCCAGTTTCCTCAAGATAAAACTGGGGAATTTTATGTCTATAGAAACTCAGTGAATATGTGACACACTAGAGGTTTCCTGGGTGAGACTTAGAGGGTTGGCAGGCAGCCAATGAGAGCTCCTGGATCAATCATGGCGTTGATGCATGTGAAGGCTTGTGGGTGTTGTTAACAACGGAGAGTCGGGGTGG
This sequence comes from Diplotaxodon limnothrissa, assembly GCF_057381915.1. Classification (NCBI taxonomy): domain Eukaryota; kingdom Metazoa; phylum Chordata; class Actinopteri; order Cichliformes; family Cichlidae; genus Diplotaxodon; species Diplotaxodon limnothrissa. Next base: position 5,908,137 of record NC_140615.1, on the reverse strand, counting down.
TCAGAAATCACCCTGAGTGACACTTTGACACTGGGTGGGCAAGCACCGCAAATAGAAATGTCAGCCGTCTCAGTGGCCGGGGTTTCACAATGGCAGCGGCGTGGCACGGTGCTACATGGTAGTGTGAACACAGAGCTGTACTCCAGGGTTACCAGGTAGCACTGCACCTCAGTGACTTAGCGACAGGTGATGGAGGAGGGTTATTTTGTTTTGTTTCTTAAAAGATGCTTGAATTAAAGTGAACAAAAAGAAACCTCTAGATCTTTTATGTAAGAATTTCTAAATATATATTACTATTAAGAATTTAAAAATCTGTGGAGTGGGGAAAGATTAGAAATAGCAAGACAGAGCTTTGTGTACTGACCGTGACCGGGCAGACCCATGCTGCTTGCTAGCTGGTAGAGGCGTTGCTGCTGCTCCTCGTAGGACCCTTGCTCGCTGAGCGCTGACATCATGCGCCTGTAATGTTCCTCAGGGCTCATGTGGCCGTGGCTGCCGCCTGCCTCCACCCCTGGGCTCTGGGAGTTTTCTGCAGAAAGGAGGGGAGGGATTAGCGATTGTCAGTAGCAAACTGATCGGGAAATTTCTTTTAACTTGATCTCCAGGCTCTGAAGCTCTCCCCATAAATTTCTATCACCTCAGTGGCACACGAGATATTTATAGGAAGAACAGTCCACATTCATTTGCATGTCATGATTGTGCAGAGCACGCCACAAGCAAGAGGTTGCATGAAATGTAATACTGTTAGCAGCCTCAAAGCATTAGTGGCTCTAAATGGTAACCAGAGGTCACAGATTTGTGAAATTTTGCAGTTCAACAGCTAAAAAGCCGATTCAACATCAGACACATGAAGCACTGTGCTTTAACATTACTGCGAACTTTATTGTCAGATAAGAAATAGTGATTCAAACTTTTTCTAGTTAAGATTTGATTTCAGTTCTTAAAGGTACTAGACCCTTTGAGAAATACCTAAATATTAAGCATTTTTTGGTCATATTTTCTCATTTTACCTAATAAAACAAGTATAAGTTTTATGCATATGTTAAATATGAGTCAGAACATGTGCTTTCAAAGATCATGAAGGTCCAGTGGACTGGAAGCCTCTTCACATGAAGCTACATGCGTAGAGCCATGCATTGTTAATGTTCAGAGCCTGACCCCATCATGAACTCACAATTTCTCTTACACAAAGCGCATCAGTAGCTCCGGTAACACTGCAGTGATGAAACTTACTGTATATAATGCAGAAAACTCAACAGTACAAAACAACTCTCAGCTTCGACCACTGTTAGTGTGGGTACGTGTGTGTGTAACACCTCTCTGTTGTGTTTAGGGTGTTGCGAAGACAATGCGGTGTATGATGTCTATCTAGCCGTCAGTCCCCCATACTTAATCTCCCTGCCTTTGACCTCCCTCTTCCCCCTCCCTGTCAATAGTAACATGATCTAAGGTAAGAACGGAGGGGGATATAGGAAGGTGGTTAGGGAGTTAGAAAAGGGAGACAGAGGATGAGGTGGAGGAGGGAGAAGCAGAGGAAAGAAGCAGGGGTTATTTTTACCACCCTCCTCCTTATTGAAACCTGAGTCTGGCCCCGGGCAGGCGAGCAGGAGTGGCGCTGAGGAGCGGAGGTGGGGTGGAGGTGGTGAGGGAGGAAGCGAACACGCAAGCATCTCTGTCTCCACCGACAAGCTCCAGCTAATCCACCCAAGGTCCTCGAGTGTTTGTGTGTGCGTCCGTGTGTGCGTGCGCAACTAGTCTGTGCCTGTCTAAAGTTTTCCTGCTCTCTAAACACAGCAGGGGGTGCCGACTTTGCAGCTGAAAGAAAAACAGACATCATTTACACAGTGGTATCCAATCTCTCTGACTCCATCCACACACTACCCTCACAGTCTGTCTCTTTTAGTCTGTTCTCCACCTGCATTAGTCATTAAAGGATCTCTTGTGTCACCACACTTGGAGGCAAAAAGATGTAACTTAGCATAGATAACACACAAATACTAACCCACGTACAGGTGCCGCGTCAGGCTTTGGGTGTGGACGGAGCTCAAGGTTAAGACACAGGATCAGCAATGTTTTGACAAGGCTTAAATGCACTTTTCTGGACAGCTGGCTGCACGCACACACGCACACACACACACACACACACACACACACACACACACACACACACACACACAGTCTGCTTTATCAGTTTCTCTTGTTTCAGTTTCAGTTTGTGCATGTACAGCAGAGGAAGAATGTATGTATGTATATATGCAAAGCATATACAGAGATTGTGTTTTTAAAACCAGAAACCTAACCATACACACTGTGAGAGGCACAAAAACACAAACTCAAAACACACAAACCTCCATTTGCCTTAAAAGGAAACCGAGCCAGAATACACAAACACACACACACTATTCTCAACCAATAACAAACCCATGCATCTTTCAGAGGCAGGGTTGTGTCTAAGTAAGACGATAATGGCCACGAATGAGTGCTTCTGTACACAGAGAAAGAGGAAAGAGGCTCCAGGCAGGACTGCAGTCGGTCAAAGGTCACCTGGTGGCCAAAGGTCAAAACAGGGATCACGCCGAGCTCGACACAGCTCAGTCTTACATCCGAATTACACACAACTGCTTTCACTCATCTAAATTTTAATCCATACTTTAACCCTCAGAAAGAAGATTTTATTAGTTTGTCAAATAAGAAGTGCAGTGTATGCACAGCGCTTGTGAGTCTGCAAAGATAAGATGTGTGGTGAGCTGCCCTTGGGTTTTGCCTGCTGTATAATGCATCAGTCAGGAAGTCTTCGTCAGGAGCCCAGAGGGACAGACTCGGTGGCCGTGCCAGCTCCACGCCGGGCGCCTGGTTTCACACCACACGAGGGAGATATGAATAATAGAGGACAGCGCCCGGATTGCAGCACTACAGAGGAGCACCGTCTTACCAAGGTGTGCCTTGTCAAGGTCCGTCATTTACGCTGTGCTAATTTCACCTAGAGAGCAAATGCTTATGCTCATATGAGTGTGTCTGCCTGAGGATATTACTGTACACATGTGTTTGTTTGGAAGATGACAGACGGGACAGGCGCCCATGCCCTCAAATCACAGTTTTCATTCATTTTTTGTGGAACACACACATATATAGAGGTGATCAATGTTTGATCTTTTTCAGGGCTAAAAATGAAACTCCTAAATGGTTTTCATTTATTGATATTAAATCACTTTGTAAGTAAGAACTTTGTTTTTTATTTAACTATTTATTCATTTTTGGTGGCACCCTCTAATGTGTGCATATGTAGGAAGAAAGGGGAACGAGATAGCTGCTTCTACATGCTCCTATCTCAACCAGGAGCATGTGACACACTGAGATCTGGCACATCGTTTGCTCTGTGGGCCTCTGTGACCTGTAGTCACCCATAACACCTTTCTCTGCAGGGATGTTTGCATGTATATTTGGAGAAACATGATTTGGGGTCAACATTCTGACATTCACCAGCGGCCGAGTCAACTTCCATCTTTTCTCTTTAGTCATTCCGTCTTTTTTCCCCTCAAACAGTTTCACACATCTGTAACATCACAACACACAAATACACTGCCTACCTTTGGGGGATACACTGCGTAACTTCTTGCTTTCAGAGGGACACTCGCTGCTGCTGTTGGGAGAGAAGCTTCTCCTCTTGCCTAGAAGGTCATCTGTAAACACACACGGAAACCAATCAGAAACAAAAACCAGAGTAAAGACTCAATATTGTGTCTCTACCTGTGTGCATGGTGGCTGCTTTGGAAATGGTAGAAGAGAGAGAGAAGTGCGAGTGAAAAATAACCAAGGAGGAGGAGAGAAAGATGAAAAACAGAATGAGTGAAACAAGGCACGGGCGTCTGGAGAGGTGCATATTCTGTCAGAGAAAAGAGAGGCCCTGCACTGCCGTGGATGACGGATCTGCCCCCCTTAGTCACGTGTTTGTTTGTCTATCTAAAGCAGGGAGGGGGGCTCTGTCTCTCTGTGCCATAATCTCTTTCCAACAATCTGTCCTCAAGTGTTATCACCATCCTTCCTCTCTCTTTCTTCCTTTTTTCCAGATGTTGAAGCAAAACCCTCTGACTGAACTAAAGTGCACGAGATCCTCTCAGAAATACCGCTCAGCTGACATCATGTCTGCCTCACGTGTTTTTATTTTAATTTTCGTTTTTGTACCTCTACAAAACTTTTGGTGACCTCCCATAAACCCTCATGTCTCTTCATTTCTCCATCCCCTTCCTTCTCTCGTTAGTGTCATTTGGGTGTGTTTGAACCTCAGGAGCATCTCACTCTCACATTAACACCTCTCTGGCTCCTCTTCTTCCTCCCTGTTGTCCCCACCCCTGCCACTAGAGCTGCTCCCCCCCCCCCCCCCACCCCCACCCCTTACCTCTCCTCCCCTCTCATCTCTCTCTTCCTTCCTTTCCCATCCCCTCCCACCCCCCCCGCCACCTCCCCTACAAACACACCTCAAATCAATACAGGCCTTATCAGAGAAGGAGGAGATACAGAGCACATCGCACACAGCGCCGGCAGGAAGGAAAGAGGTGTTTGTCATTGCGCTCTCTCTCTCTCTCTTTATTTCTACTTCATGCATCTCTGATTTTTCTCCAACTCTGTTTCTTCCTCCACACAGACAGCCAAACCCATCGCAGTGACTTCTTTTTCCCTTCGTTCCACTTTCTCTCTTTCCCATCTCAATGCATAGTTTTCAGGGTGAGGCGAGTTCCCCCCCCTCCCTCAAGGAGAATGGTTCATCTCTCTCTCTCTGCTTTTTCAGCAAAGCAATTTTTCATCATTTGCACAGCAGGTGTAAACAGTGCGGAGAAAGAACGAACACAGAGTAGAAATAAAACACGTCGTCATCATCATCGCAACACCCACGCAAATATAGTTAGCTCCGCCTCTTTCCTGTGTCCAGCATTAATATTGCTGGTGGTACGTGAGAGTAAAGCTGATATGGTGTCTGAGCTCTGACCTTTAACCTATTAGCCAAACTTGTGCCTGTTCCTGTCTGCAAGGGGAAACAGAGGAGGGAAAAAAAAACGGATTTAGACAGGACTCTGAGGACTTTGCTGTGCTGCTAAAGGAGTGCCGGTGTTGATGAGAGGGCGAGCGAGCAAGCGGGAAAGGATGAGAGGGAGGAGGTTCACTAATGATCCGGTGTTTGATGTTACCTCTCAGGTCCTGAGGAGATCCACTCCCTATACCATCCAAAAGAAACAGCAGGAGGAGGCGGGGGGCACAGGGAGTAACGCTAATGGACAAGTGCATGCATACACACAAACTGGATGCTTTTTACCATTTCTACTTTTTCTCCAATCTCTTTTATGATCTCTCTTTCCGTTTTTCTTTCTCGTTTTCAAATCTCGCTTGGTACTTTTCTTTCACTGGTCCTTTCAGGTGAAAAAAAAACGAAGGTCTCCATCTATCCTATTAGTGAAATATTAACAAAGAGAGAGAGAACCCCCATTAGTTAAAGCCCCTCTTCTACCAAACACACACGCGCTTAGACCCACACCCACAGCCTCTCATGATCAAACACACTTGAGTCGTCTCTTGAGCCGACCTCACTCAAGACACTGCGTCTCCTGAGCGAGTGCCCGAGGGCCCGAGATTTGAGGGCGGAAAGCTTTTAAAGCCAATTAAATGGGGCTTCTTAGAGCACCGGCGCTCCCTTTTAATGCCAAACCCTGAGCTCTGCTAGCATCTATACTAACCCTTTTACTCCCACTAACACAGCTTACAGTCAAGTTTGCTACCTTAGGCCTTTCCCTATCACCTGCTTGTTAATATTGCTAAGGAATTAGTGGTCGTGGAGTCAAGAGTTTTAGTCCGCCTTCAAGGCTGCTATTTTAACTGTCAAAATACAGCAATTATTAAGTGCAGACAGCGTTTGCTTCTAATGATATAACCCCATGTTTTAGCTTTTCTTGGTCAACAGACAATCTGCAGTCTTGCCTTTTTTTCAGACGTGTATGTGAACACACCATGTTCCAGCCTCTTCCTCAGTTCCTCCTTGCTAGTTAACCTCCTCCTTATCTGCTGTTCCTCCCACTGAGAGAAAAGATAGATGAGAGCTGAGGGATAGAAAGAGAAAGAGGAAACAGCAGGACCTAAACGACTTCTCTTTCATGTGACACCAGCAGGGCGAATCATCAGCCAGGAGAACGTTCCCCTTCCTCTCCTACTCTTTTTTTTTTTTTTACCCCTCTTCTTCCTCAAACTTTAGCCCTCCTCCTCTCTTCTCTCCATCCTGTGGAGCGCGTTGACAGCTCAGACAGCCAGACTCCTTAATTCCTCTCTTACTCCGTTAATCTGTCATCTTTATCAGGCCGAGGAAGGGGAGGGGGAGGCGGCTGAGTGGAGGGAGCAGCTTGGGGGGGTGGGGTGACAGGCGGGGACGTGGGGTGGGCCGCCAGCCGCAGCCCCCCGATCAATCTCCACATTACAGCTGACAGAATGGTGCTAATAACTTATTGATCCCTCCTCCGTGCGCCGGGGCCTCCGCCGGCCCTGAAAGCCCTGGCATTGATTGGCTTACGGGCCGATGCAGCTGGGAAAGGGCGGTGTGGTGGTGGTGGGGGTGTATGAGAGAGGGTTGGGGGTGGTTGATGGAGTTGGCACGAGTGGAGGATGCACCACAACAACATGTGCAAATGTTCACCAATAGGAAAACTGCCACAAAAAGTGCTCGTCTTTCTTATATGATGGAAGAAACTGAAAGACGGACAAACAGAGCCAGAAAAAAATCCCAAAAGGAATGGAACAAAAAAAACCCCCAAAAATCTGACCTTAAAATGAAAATCTGTGAGTGTGATATTTTCAAGAGATCATAATTATGTAACCAAATAAAACCAAAAGTAGGTTTTGTCTTTGTCGTCCTCACTGCCTTCAGCCGGATACAGTCAGTCCCTTCTCGTAGGAATCCTCTGAACAGATGGCGTTACACGAGAAGTTTCCATCAGCAGTACCAGTGGTTTGTTTATAATGTCGGTTATGACAACCACTGTGACTACTATGACAGTCACCCAGAAAAAAGTTTTTTAAAATTACTAATATGTAGGCATCGGTACACCTCACTAGGTTGAGTAGGCTATTTCTATTTCTATTTCCCAAAATAACGGCTACAAAACTAATCTGACAACTGTCTGTCCTAATTCTATGGAAATACCATTTATTTTTGAATTTCCTTTTAAAAAGTCAAAAGAAAAAAAACATGAAAGAAGTAACTAATTAGAATTAAAAATAAGTTTGATTAATAAATAAAATACTTCATCATCCTGAATCAAGAAACACAACATATAAAAGAAAGGGAAAAAAACCATCAAGAAACATTTATATATAATATTGCATAAGTAGATTAAATATCTGAAAAAAAAATCTGTAAATGGAAAATTTCTCAATTAAACTTTTCCAATAAGGTTGTTCTGAATCCAAAAATGATGTCTAATATCTTCTGTCAGTCTTAAATGTATTGCTTTCTTTGTCAGATCTTTCCGTCTTCCCAGCATTCATCCGTCTTCTTCTGCTTACAGAGACTGTTCCTAGGCAACAGTTCATGCCCAAATATGCAAGCTAATATTCCCATTCAAACAACGCGCAATTCGCAGGTTATTAAAGGCAATTAAAGATTTAAAAGTGCCAAGAAATATTTCTGTGACGCACAACTCGACCGACTGCTGATTCTGCTCAAGTGTAACTTTGCACAAGTACAAGCAGAAAAGAAAGAAACAATACAACTACAGAAACTACAGGGTTTCTTTTAAGCGCCCAGGCATGAAGGACAAAACTATTTTCACTATTAATTCAACTATTTATTTTGTCATCTTGAATTTCACATCTTGACAGAACCATCAGCATGTCTGTTTGAGAAACCATGAGAAAGCGTTTTGTTATGGCAGTGCAATTACATCCCTGTTAAGCTGTGGGATGTTTTAAAATATTTACTATCCACATTTCCCCTTTTTAGCCGCTGTATGACAGAGCTAATATAAGCACACATCCTGGAATGTTTACTTTGGGGGCAGAATTGCCTTTCTATGCTAATCATGTAATAACTAGCTGGTAATACTTTAGAAGCAATCAGTTTGAAAGAAAAAGGCCTTGCACAAACACGCTGGGCTGCAGATTCACATGCAAGCAAACATTTAAAACCAGGCCTTTCGAAACCGCACACGGAAAGGTGCGCATGCACAAACACACACAAAAATGTGCTCAAGCCCCAAACCGCTGCTGCAACCCCCAACCACACACACGCCGACAGGCTGTAACTGCTTTTGAGAGCCTGAGTGTTGGGAGCAAAGAGAGAGAGGAAGAGAGAGAGAGCGGCGGCCCAAAAACACCTTATCTGCCTGTTTGAGTCTCCGGTCTGACCGCAGAGCCACGGTTTACAGTCTCCACAGGCAGCCAGACTCTCAGCATCGGCGCCCCTGCCCCTCCTGCCTCCTACCCCTCCTTCCCCTCCACCCTCCTCTCCGCCTCTAACAGAGCCTCTGAATAGCCAGTGGCTGGGGATTGAGAGAGCGAAGCAGGGGAGGGACGGATGGAGATGGGAAGAGAAGGGAGGGAGGCAACCTTCCTGTCTGTCTCTCAGATTTAATTAACGGCCCACTCCGGCACAGAGACGACCCGGCAAGCCTGCTTCCCTTTCCTCCTGACCCACACACACACACGCACGCACACACACAAACACACACACGGAGCAGTCCGCCGCCATAGTTGCTGCTTACCCTCCCTTGATACCACTACCGCACTCATTCATCTCATTTTCTTCTGGCTCCCTATTTCCAAATGTTTCCTCCATCACAGCATCTCCGTCTCTCGCTGCTGCAGACTTTTTCTTCACCTCCTCCTGGCTGCCTTTCTCCCTTCTTTCCCTCCACTGTTCACTGGTACACATTAAACACCTCTGGAGGAGTCGAACAGCAGAGGTGACTGATGCAACAGCATAAACACATAAACACAAGCATTTATGCTGCGCCAATCCCAAAGCCAAATAATCCACTGCTTTAAAACTTCATGTACATTTCACCCACCTAAGTATGTGGACGCAAATTCGAACTTGAGTTGATATTGCGTAGGCACGCAGATGTATAACTACATGTTATTTGTGTGTAATTGTGTGTTTGAGAACGAGTGTGTGTCTAATTTCACTGGCAGACAGAATTAGAGCCAGTGGCTGATCGGATTGGACTTGTTTACAGACACGAAGCGAGCCGCTTAGGCAGCCTGTTAAATCTCCCTTTAATGCTCAAGCGGACAGATTTTAGGGTCTTGGACCCCCTACGTGTAGGCCACACTGTGCGCGCACCATCCCCCATTGCTGCCCCACACCCACCTCCATCCCCTCTTGTCTTCCCCCATTAGGAAAATCATTCATGGCTCTGATTTCTCCATTAAGTTTAACAGCTGATTAGACTGGTGTATTGGTGGAAATCTGTCCCAAACAGGGACCCAAAGACACCGGCTGAGCTGGCTGTTTAGCAATCTAATACTCTCCCCACCTTGCACCCACTCTACCTCATATCGCAGGCACCGTATGGACAATTAATCTGGCAGACAGAGTATATGAGCACACGGAGAGACAGTATGGAAGTGTTGGGTCTGGGGTGATTATGCCACTTGCTGTGCCTCCTACTAATGGGATAAGAAGGGACAGGGGTTGAACTCCGGGTAACAGCAAAGCAAAGGTATGGTCTTTACTGATAAAAAAGGCACCCAATTATTTAATTAAGGGTAACTGCATTTATTTAAAAGTGTTTGGATTATCTGATAGAAGTTTATAATCCAGGGTTATTCATGTGTCATGATCAATATTTTCACCTGCAGGCAAAAAATCAAAAAAAAGAAAAAAAAATTAGCAGGGATAAGAAAAAATAAAACTCTTGAGATTAATTAGTTCAACATGAAAGGCCTTCCAACTGTTTTAAGTCTTCAACAACCCTAAAATTATAGTTAGTGAACTTCTTATATTACTGTGATAATGTGAAGATTTTGCAAGTGTACCATCAAAAACTACATAAATATACTTGTACGCCACTAAAGTTAAGTGCAACTTACAAAATGTGAGCGAAACATACAGTACAATGGACTTGTTTCTAAACAGTGACTTACACAGAGGCTTTCTGAACACCCATATGTCTTTGATGGCTGCACAATATCCTCATACAGTCTACTTGACAAATAGCTGTGATTAAATGTGGTCTGTGTTCTGTGTTTAAGCTGGAAGCAAAGCTCTTAGCTTAGCACATGCACACCATGGTTCCTCTGCTCACATGAAACTGGATTAATGGCAAACAAAGCTATTTATTCAGAGGTAATTTAAAACAGGGGGTTTAGCCAAAAAAAAATAAAATCCTGGAGTGCGGCAGAGAATGTGGGAAGAACATTAAGTAATCAACATGAGCGACCTTTAGGAATTACTAATACGCTTATGTTAAATTCCCTCAATCACATAAATTACAGTAAATTAAATGGTTAATGGAACGTTTACATGTGTTTTAGGAGGTGTAAAGGGGCATGTATCATCTGCCTACATGCAAAGGAAGAAAGAGAAAGACAAATGTAAGAAAGAGAAAGAAAGAAGCCACCTTACATTTTGCATACATTACAAATGCGTACTGTTAAAACACACACACACACACACACACACACACACACACACACACACACACACACACACAGGCATCATCATGATCCTACCTGTGTGTCCAGTACTGGTGCTGTGGTCAGAGGCGGACTGGCCTTCGGGCATGCCGTGCTGTCTGGTGTGGTGCAGGTTGGAGATAATTGTAGAGAGGTCAGTGTCACGACTGCAACACACAAAATACACACACACAAACACACATAGAGGAAAGAGAGCACAATTAAAAGTAATGAACAAAAGAAATGAACTAGTAGTAAACCCAAATCAGTGTGTAAGCAGCAGCATTCAGCATTCATACTGTTTCACATAAGACTTACCACCGAAATCCTCCATACAGACAGACCTGCGCTCTATAAAATGCACATCTTCACACAGACTCAGCAGCAACAAGTGGCTGTCCTGTCAACTGGCTCTTAGCTCTGAGGTGTGTAATACACTCTGACAGACTACCGCATCCAGCACTTTCAGGTCTCATCCCTACTCATCTTCCACACTAAGATGTATTAATGAACATATTCACAACCCATAAGCAGTTTAACAGCTTAAAACCCGCTCTAATAATATGCAAAGACAGGTAAAGAATAGTTAAGATAAATAAACGATTCGATCGCGCTTGGGAGTGGTTTTATTTAATAAGAATGTATAAAATCCTCAAGTATAAGCCACCATTGATTGCGCTAACAATTAAAAAAAAGGAGCTGCAAGTCTTCTCTAGTCTTGTGCCTACACTAATGTTAAGTTCCTCACATGATTAAAAAAAAAAATAGAAAGAAAATTATTATTCACAAGAATTTCTCAAACACCCTGTCCTGCCCTTCAGCACCCAGAGGAGGAGCAGGAGGAGGGTTAACAGATTAGACCCAGATTTGGTTGGAGCCGCTCTGTCCTTTCAAATTCTCCACCAGCTGCCTTTCTAAACTCCCCACACCAGCGGACCCACACAACTGTGTCATGGAGGCATTTCATTTGCAATCTGATTACCATCCTGATCGCATTAAATGGCATAATGATGGGAAATAGGCGCTTAGCGTTTGAGGGTAGCGTGGCCGCGCGGTGTGTGGAGTGTAGTCAGTGTAATGGCAAACAGCTTGTGCGGCAGGAGAGGTACAGGGCTGAGTGTGTTTTTTAGTTACAGTCTACATATCTTCTGTCATAGTTATGCGATATACCTGCTGCACACAGCTGTCCCAAAGCCCATGAGGATTTAGAGATTTTTGCACATACATGCTGTGTTGTTTTCACAGTAACCCTAACACGTCATTTCACAGCATCAGCAACCTCTCGTGTGAGCAGCAATCTCATTTACAGCCTTAACTGGCAACTTTATTGAAAGCAGAAACATCTATGAAGGGGGTCTGGTATGACACGGCAAGCACAGTTTATGGGACAGAGGCGGTGAATGGTTCTTAGCTGCCACCACTATGACGAGGCCACACTGTTTGCGGCTGCTGGATTTGGGTTTTTACAGTCCCATGATTACAGGCTCCTTCTGTAATGTCAGGCTGTCGGTCGCCAAGCTGTTTTCCACACGCTAACAGAAAAGATGAAGGGTAGTGCTGAGGGCCTCATGCTGGCCCTGCTGGCCTCACCAGTCACCTCTCAGGCACAGAGAACCAATGACTCAGAAAATAGTCGCAGACAAAACAGTCACCATCGGTTGCTAAGCAAGGAGACGCTTGATTGGTCTGTGACTGCAAACTTTTTACACTAATGACAGACTTCTTTTTTAGAGTGCAACTTACTAAAATTGGTAGCTCTAAGCGTCTGTGAGGGCAATGATTTTCTTCAAAAATGAAAATGAGGTCCAAAGAAGGTTTTTTAAAGGTCATTATTGTGCATTTGTGTCACCCACTGACTCCAAACCATGCCATCCGTGCACAATGCAGTTAGATGCTCTACTGTGGGAAGCTGCAGCCAAATCCATCAATCAGTTAGCTGCATTATAACACCACCCTCTGTCCATCATTTAAAGTGATCGTGATAATGCCATCGTGAACTTCTCAGAGAGGTGACGGGGTTATTATCCCATGGTGAAGTGGCCGCTCAAAGCCGTGCACGGCAAGGACATTGTTAGTTGGGTAATTAGCGCACTTCTCCTGAGCCGTCCCGCCTCAGCTCGGGCTAATGAGGGCCTAGCCTTATCCCCACCCACCTATGCCCTCCCTCAGCCCCCTCCGTCGCTCAGTCTGCGAGCGGAGGCAAGGTCACTCTCAAGCCGTGGAAGACGGAGAGGGGGGCTGGGGATGCTGTTTAAAACCCAGTCACCTGAGTCAGCGCTCCCTAAGGAGCTCCTAAGGCCAGGGTTAGCTGGGAAGGACGGAGGCCTTGGAAACGATGGAGGGAGGGGGTTATATAGCGGTTGTTGAGCCCGATTGCTAAGAAGGACATGAGCCAACTTCTCATCACCCACGTGCACCAGAGACAGTCACCTCCTGCTTATCTCTAAACTGGTCAGTAGTGTTCCTTTGTTACTGGACACAGTGAACCAGACACTGAGTTAGCCAGAGTGTGTCATTAATTAAATACCACTATCTACTAACATTGATTATGACAGTTTTATGTCATCAGTAAACTTCCACAAAGGCTGAATTTAAATTTCAATACAATCCATCTCCAGCTATGATACTTATTTTTTTTAGCCTGTATAAAGCAGAACATTGCAGTTCTCAGAGTAACCACTTGAGGCTGGCTTCAAAAGTGAGTCACTCTCATGTGAAACTGTTAAATAAAAAGCATTTAAAGCCATGTTCAGTAGTTTTGGGCTCCATAGTTTTCCTTTTCATATGCATTTTCATAAAAAAAAAAAAGGATGCTGGTAAAGCTCAAAGTTAGGGGAACGGGTTCCACCTTTGTGCTTTTTGGAACATTTTTAATGTCTAAAGTATCTGACAAATAAGATCTGCTGTGTGGTGCAACACATAACATATTGGAAAATGCATTATTTAGCATTATTATTATTTAGCAGATAACTTTGTATGTGCATTATAGTATATACCATGGGTCGGCAACCCTAGGCACGCGTGCCACAGTTGGCACGCGAAGGGTTAACTGATGGCACGACCATAGCTGGACTGGCCATCGGGCATACCGGGCATTTGCTCGGTGGCCCGGTGACTTTTTTTTTCTTTGTAACGGTATAAACAATGAAAGGTGTTGGATTGGCCAGATGCTGGTCGGTGTGTAAAAATAACTCAGTTGTTTGGTGGTGGCTATGGCGGAGCTTCCACAGATTCAGTAACATTAGCAAGTGGTGGAGGCCAGCAGGTGGATGAGGGAAAGGGGAGGCAGGAGGGGAGGCAGGAGGAGAGACCCGAGGCGGCCGCCGGTCCGAGTGTCAGGTGAACTGAACTTCAGTTAAGAATTTATGACCTGCAGTCTATCTGGGTCAGATATAAACCAAGTTTAGGTGGAGTTTATTCTCATTGTGCTGACTTTTTACAATCAGTTACAGTAACTCGTACTGCGTACTAGCTAGCATGACGGAGTTTCTATACAGCTGGGTGGGTGCTATGATGTTACTGATAGTGAACTTTATTTTATTCATAAGGTCAGCTAGTAGAGTTCCTATCGTCCCGTAAAAAGACGGAATCGTCCCGTATTGAGAGAAAATATTACTCGTTTCGTGTTGAGGTGAAAAGGAGCACAGTTTGTCTCGTACTTCAGCTAGAATGGAAAAAGACACAAAGCTGGAGTTATTCTGTGTCTTTACGCTGCACAGCTGCCTCTTCTTCTCTCATTCTCTCCCCTCCATCTCCTGTTGCTACTTCAATCATGAAACTGATCAATGATCAGCTGATCGGCTCTCTTGTTTATTTATCGCCCACTTTGCGCCAGAAAGAGGAAACCGCCGGATGTCGCGCTAAACAACAGCAGCGCGTTTAAGCTTGATCAGCTGTTGTTAGAATGTATTTAATATTACTTTCTAGTATCAGCTGATGTTTGCTGGAGCCACAGCTGTAAAGCTGCTGGTCATGATGTCAGTTTGGTTATCTGGTGAGAGGGAAACATGAAGAGGAAACCAGGAGATGTCCTTACTGAATCATCAGAGCTGAACAGGTGATGGAGAAACAGGTTTACCTTTTAGGTGACATGAATGAGTTGAAGGGAAGTTATGAACTGATTCTGAGAGACAAATAACACCAGGATCCTTTTCTAAGTAGCTGACAGCTGGTAACTGTGCAGGGGCGGGTCTAGCAAAGTTTTGCCAGGGGGGCAGGTAGGGCACTAACAGGGAGAGGGGGGCACAAGGAAATACTTTCTTATTCTCATTTAAAATGTCTGTTATTAAATAATTATCTGAAGCTTACAACCAAAGTTTTTATCTGACGTAAAATGTTAGAAATCATACATATAACATCGAAGCAGCTGGAATCCACAGCTGTGCGTGTTCATGGAGCTGCATTTTCACCTGCTGGACATCACTACCTGACAGGTTTAACTGTCTTCAGAACATTGCAGAGGCCTTATTGACAGTATTTGACTCTACATATCTGTGTGAGCGGATTTTCTCTCACATGAGTCCTCAGGCAGCCGTCTGAATGCTGGACACTCTGAGACCTGTGTCTCTGAGTGGGAGACCAGAGATCACATTAACATGTGTGTCTCTGTATTAACAGACATGCCATATTGGCCCAGTTTATTGTTCTTATCATTGTTGTGAGGAGACCATAAATAGCATTTGCATTTTCTGTTGTACAGTTCATTTGCTGTCATGGATAAAAAGTCTTTTTTTTGTTTCAAAATAGCTGATAACTATTCACTGATAGCTGCCAACATCTGCGAACAAATATAATTCTATAAAGTGGTTCTATATAGTGCGTAACTGTTCATGTAGAGCGTTATTAAATTTATTGCTAATGGAATCATATGGCACACTGACCTCTGAGGAAATTTTAAATGGCACTCGTCATCAGAAAGGTTGCCTACCCCTGGTATATACTATGTATGTATACTATGTGTAGTAGTGTGCTCTGTATTACAATTTTCTGTGAATATTGTTTAGATAGTATTTAAAATATGTATTTATAGCTTAACAAGAGAAATGATTTGTATTAGAATAAAAGTTTATCTTTTGTTAAGAAACGCTTGTGCTCTCTTCTACCAATTCAGTACTATTCAAAATAACCCAAACAACATGAAAAGACTTCTGCTGGCACCGGGAGTCAACTCAGTATAAATGCCCAGTAGTGCCCTGCTGTGGCATTGGCACGTGGAGCTGAGGTGGCAGGGCTGGAGGTCACAGTGTGAGCTGGCAGAAGCTGGCAGCCCAGGAACCCTGACGCCATGTCTCACACCACCGCTGGGAAAGTGCTGACAGACAGACAGCAGGGATGTGAAGGAGGAGGAGTAGGAGGAGGAGAAAGAGCAAGAGAGACAGAGACGGGAGAGAAAGGCAGGGTGCAACTGCTATGAAACATCTGGTACACGCAGGTTTACTACCCTCATCTACTCAAGACAATAGCCCAAACATACAGCCTGCTCCAACCTGCGCAGGTGGCCCCATAGCAAAATTCAAATACTACCAGACAGTATGTAATATTCAACAACCAGAGAGAAGAAAGGCATGCACATGAGTATTATGATGAAAAAATTAAGGAATTAAAAAGAGTTTATAAAAACAGACTTCCTTTCAGACCCATCAAGTCTAAATCAGGATTCTTGCTGGTTTATTGTGAGCAGCAGAAGCACAATTGTCAGGCTTCCACAGTTGAATCCAAAGGTAACATGCAAGTGGGAACCCTGCAAGTGGAGGGGGTAATGAATAAATACAGAAACAGATACATGAATAAGTCAGAGTAGCCCAGCTTCATTTCTCCTGGTTGTGCGCCCGCTGTACACGCTGACATGAGGTCGATAAAGCAGCCAAGTGAGGGAAGACAATGGAAACAGGATATACAGCAAGTCTGCCATGCTACATTTCCTTGAGAAAACTGCTGGTTTTATTTACTCTTGATTTCTCATCTGTAATGCAAATCTCTCCTCACTTGGAGAGAGATTTTTGTTTTTAGTTTTAAGGAAAAATTGGACTAAATAAAATTTATATATGCAGTTTGAGTGGTAATTCTCAAGAGAGGACACTTTCATTCTGTGTATTAATTTCACCTGATTGGCACTGATATAACAGCACAATCACTTTGATCTTTACACGTGGAAAAGCTGAACATATCTCAAGCCACATCTGAGCCTAACAGCTGAAACACTGCTGACCATCTTTCTGTCCATCCTGTGTTATGACAGCAAGTTAACAGTGAGAAAACACTCTTCTGTGTGGAAACAATGAATGCCTTGCTGCTAGCCAACGCCCAATCAACTACTAAATTGCTGCAACTATGTCGCCATGGCAAAGGCATGTAAACAAGACCTTTTTTTTTTTTTTCCTTTTTTAAGGCGGAAAACTCCTCTAAAAAGCTATAAAACCTCCAAGCTCATTAATTAGTGCTTTAGGGGAGAGCCATTTCCAGTAATTTCACACTGTCTCTGACCCCTTACTGGCATAAGGCAATGACACGGTTGTTCAATGAAGCCAGAGGGCAAAATGTCAATTGCAACAGACATACAGTAGCTAACTCAGCATCAGTGTCTTTCTCCATTGGCCAGATTAAGTAAAGCTCTCCTGTTAACAAATGAGCCAATGATGCTTCCCAAAAAGGGGCCACAAAGTTATGTGAGAATTTTTTTAATCTTCATAAATGTAAGCACCTGCCTGCTGCTTTTTTCATACCAGCCTGTTATCACCCACAGCCTGTAACAAACAGTAAGAAAGGTACTTCAAACTCATGCCAGCTCTTCTACATTTTGACTTAAAATAAAATGTTGCCTCCATGACGAGGAGGATATTAGCATGCTGTAATATGACCAGACAGGAAAAGATGACCCTTTTATGAAGTATGTTTGCTGATTTTGTTACAAACACCTCCCTGTCATTACTTTAACGTCTCTTTTCTAGAAGGGAGAATTTGCATATACAATTAATTGCCGTGGATGACTGAGAAACTGTTAAAGCGTCTTTTGTGTTTGTTTTGGCAAAGGCTAATAATGGGTATGAAGAAGTTTGTCTTCCAGAGGTTGCAGGTTGGAAGGCAGACGTCAGCAGGTGTAACTTACAAAATCCACGGTGGCTGCCAAGTAATTATCCAGACTCTCAGTCAGCACTTTTCAATCAACCCTTGTTATCTATAGCCAAGATAAACAAATACTAAGATAGGCTTTGTTTTGCCCTCGAGTAAGACGCTAAAAATCTTAAAATTTCCCTGCCATTAAAAAAACAGAAAAATTATGAAAAATGACTCCATAGGTTGATGGTGTAAAAAGCTTTTTTAACCGGAGCTACATTACAACACGACGGCGGCAGTAGTAATTATGACGGGAGCAGACGAGGAAGTGAGGTGGCGTAATTACAGAGCCATAAAGCCCGCATAGGTAGGATGCTGCAGAGGATGAATAGTTTGAAAAATCACTGAGCTGACCTCCATTTGCACTCCTTTTACCAACCAAAAAGTCAATCTTTTCCCCCCCAAGATGAAATTCATCAATCAGTGTGTAAATAACCCTAACAATCTGTAGCGCAGACACCACAATAAGAGCTTTGGCTACATTCTGATATCCAGGAAACGTCCATATGCGTTCTATTGCGATAACGATTATTGGGTTAGTTCTGTGGTTTGGCTGCACTTCAGTCTGTAGTTGGTCTATGCTTATTCAGCAGGACGAATGCAGATCTATAGAGTGCCAAGAAAAACAATTGTCTGTTAAGACAGAGACTGCTACCATTAATCAGATTAAGGTGGAGTGTCTGATAATGAATTCTGGAAATGAGAAGGTCAGACACTTTCTGACATTGGTATGCAAAATCATTTTAGTGAAAAATGTGACACTTTATACAAGTTCCATGCAACTCTGCAGTGAAAAACTTGAACTGAGTCAAAAAAAAAAAAAAAGGGGAGAATCTCCCAACGTAATCCTTCTGGAAGTTAATTTCTGGATGAAGCATTATGCAAGGATCAAACGGTTAAATACCACATGGCACATCTGATGTGCTCTTTTAGATTAAAGTACAGTTACAGTAGGCAAGTTGCTGCAATCGAGTGGGTGTGACGGTGCTGCCGCCAGCTCTGATGATGTGAGGATGAGACAGCACAGATACACTCACATGTATACAGAGGCCCTGTATTTTTCACATCCATCGGACAAATCCAATTTGTTAAGACCCTTCTACGACTCACTTACGAAGCTGCGGTCAATGGAAATCACATTTCCATGATTGGACATCCCATTATCCTGTTCGTCCAGACCCACATTGGGGGATAAAGCAAGGCTGAGACGGATACCCACGACAGACCGGAGCTGCGGCTCCAGCGAGTCCGTCGCCTTTCAAAGGGTAAAAGCCTGACATATTAGTCATAAGTGTTCTTTAAATTCATTATCATCTTAACACGCCAGCGGCACAAGTGTCAGGGGGAGGGGAAGCCCTCTTAAATGAGGTTAGTGGATCCATTTAAAGCTTCACAGTTGCTGCGCTGTCCGCCGTGTCACGCGTAAATCTCACGACATGAAAAACATCCCTTTCTTTAATGAGGTTGCACAAGCTCCTTTAATGCAGCTGGGGACTTTCTGGGTTTAATCAATGAACAGGCTCTGCCTTAAATCAATAATCTGTCTGATTTCTAAATATCACAATCAGTTTACGTACATACTGAGCAATCACAAAATTCCACGGTGGCAATTAAAACAAAAAACAAACACACACACGAGAAAAATTATAATTCCATCTCAGTTTAGTTTTTGTTCCTAACCCCATCGACTATACGCCACCAGTGGCGGTGTATGACATCATTGTAGCCTTGCACGTCTTTGTTTGCATGTATGAAAATGGAGACGTGATTATTCACTTGTATCCAGAGCAGTTCGCACTTTATGACAAACCAAAAATCCTGCACAGAAATCATCTTCATTTTGAAAATAACTCTTTAATATTTTTGTTTATTTAACACATAAACTTGCTCAATGTAAAGAATAAACACCCCCAATCATTATGAAAGCATTTGAGATGTATGCCTAAAACATACTCCAGGGGGATTATTATTATGATGTGATACCAGCTACTTCTTAAAAATAAAAATGGCACAACTCAAAAAACTCCTGCTTTCCTTCCAGATCTGACAAAAATAAAATACTAGTCATGTGAATGATGAGGACCCAGGGAGGCTTTATAGAAGCACTGCACTGCATGTTTTTACCACTGCCAAAGTGTCTTTGAGGCAACATATGCTACTTCTTTCTTTAATCTAACTCGAGTTGTTCATAAACACTTCATAAGCGTTTTGAAACAATCTTTAGATCAGCTGAACACCATAAAGACGGCAAATTTATCTTTTCTATTATGAGCGAGCTGCTACAGTATAGGATGAAACAGGCAGCAGTGACTCAGGTGATTCAGTCATTCGATATCAACTCAAGACAGACACACCGAGACTTGGCAGCAGCAGGATAACGCAAACTAACAAACCAATTAACGCCGTGAAAGCTCAACAGCTTCCATTAGACATCCCAAAGCAAAAACCATGCATATATATTTTTGAAATGCGGCTCTTTGTTTGTCTAAAAGTGAGCCTTTAACAGCAAAATTATCCTGAAGCCACTTCTGATAAAAATACTAAACACGCCTGAGGTGCTATTAGTTTATTAAAGCTACATCCATCTGCCATTAAACACAATCTGAGAGGCAAAAACAAAAACAAGAAAACAAAGACTAGTTTAATGTTTTTCTTCATGAGGTGACTAAAGTACTTTTTTTTGAAGACATAATAAAAGCCTGAGTAAAAATATATGACTTACAACAATAAAAAAAAAAAATTCTGGGTAATTACCTGTTAATTTGTAAAAGAGCATAACAACCGACTGCATGCAAGTCATAGCTACAAGTCAGAGGTGACTGACCTTTTTCTCATGATATTGTAATGGAGCTCATCCTCCTGTTTGATGTGAGCATGATCCCCACTGGCCCGGTCACTGCCTTCACTGTCGTCACTGCTGAAAATGGAGGCCAGCTCCTTCTTGGGCACCCGGTTAGGTGGCAGGGGGATGGTGCGCTTCTCTGCCAAGCGCCCGCGGTTCTGCAAAACACAGAAAAGGCGAGACTTTAAAAACAGGATTCAGTAATTCCAGACAGACAAAGTACTAAAATGTGAGTTATTTAAAGTTGCCACTCTTTGAGATGAAAACACAAGTAGATACTCAAAGTAGAAAATCAAAGTCAAAAAATAAATAAATAAAAAAACCAGACCTGAACACCAGATTTCTTTCAGTTTGCGATCCATGGGTTTCTATCTGCAAGTCTGGCTGTATATAAAAAAAAGAATTGGCAGAAATTTTGGAAAGTCTGATTGTCAGACTGCACAGGAAATGATAGACTAAAGATCAGCCGAAACTGAGTTACTGCAGTAATCAGAACGCACAGAATGAGCTAGTGCCGCTAATCAGAGCCTTTCTGGCTGTTGCCCTAAAATCACCGCAGAGAGTGTGCGATTAGCACACAGAGGTAAAGGCTTCCCACTTGGAATAGGCGTTATCAATGAAAATCCAACTCTCTGTTATATCTCAGATACTGCAAAGGACATTACATAACGTTAGCCTCTGTGGGCAACGTGCAAGAAAAACCCCTTCCCTGCTCTTTGGCACAAATCTGCAAGATTAGGCTTTGAAAAAACGACATGAAAAGAAACCCAATAAAAGCTGGGAACACCTGCTTTGGTCAGATGAGACCAAGATAAATGTGTTCGGCTCAGACGGGGTTCAGCCTGCGAGGAGTGCCACAGTAAAGCACGGAGGTGGGAGCGTGATGATACGGGGTTGCGTGAGTGAAAAGCATGTTGGGGAGATGACATTTACAGATATCAGTGAGCCAGATGTAACGTGCGCGCGCGCCTATCCCAGCTGTCATATGTTGAAAGGGGGGGTATATAATATAATAAAAGATAAAGGTTACATGTTGCCTATTACATGAGTTTTTATTTCAAAAGCAAATCTATGGGAAGAAAATAACTCTGTCGGTGAACCGTGTATTTATTTTGTTCCAAAACTTCCTGGAGTTAGCAGAGCAAAGTAGGGATTAAGACAAGAGTATGGCCGTAGGGATATCGGGAAGTGAAGCTGGGCGACCTTTAATGTGACCTGAAGAGGTCACTGCAGATTAACACGACCCTATCACAGAGCAATGGGAGAAGGGTGAGAAAGAGGAGGGGAGGAATAACCTAGATAGGAGGATTGAGAGATGCATAGAGTAAAAGAGACTGAGTCAGGGAAGAAAATTGGAGAACGAGCAAGGGAACGATAGGGCAGAGAAGAAAAGTTAACAAGGAAGAGAGGAAGAGCAGATGTGGGTTTTGCACAGGAGAGAAAAAGGTGAGAGAGAAAACAGAAATAAAAGAGAATGTGGTGAGTCAAAACATGAAAGGGAGAAAGCTCCACAGAGGGAAGGTCTGTCCAGTGTGGGAGAATGGACTTGGATGTGAAACTATATTCCCCTCTCTCTCTCTTACTCTCTGTGCGTGCCTACATCTCTGCTCTTACTCCTTCAAGCCCTCCAGCTATCCCTTCCACGGCATGCAACCCCACACTCCACCACTCCTCCCTATATTTCCCTTCTTCCCTCACTCCATCCATCCCAGGAGGTGCTGTAGCATGAGTGGCAGGCGGGGGCAGAAGGAGGGATTTGGGGGCTCCTAGCCAAAAGGCAAACAGGTGCAGCCCCTCTGGAGTCTCTCAAATGGCACACATTAAAAAGAGTTGGGAGGGGACAGAGAAAGATGAAAACATCCCCCAGGATGAGCAGGCCACAGATTTCTGAAAATTTCTCGCCTTTCTGCTTTTCTGTGTCTTGCTTTAAAAAAAAAAAAAAAAAAAAAGATTTTTCATCTGTTTCCTGTCCTGTCAGACCTTTCTACAAGTTGTGCACCATTATTTCAGGACAGTTGATCACTTTCTGGTACTTCTGCTTCTTCTAGTCCAGAATGCTGGAGCTCTAATATATAATCAAGAGGAGTGGAGGGGCCAAGAGTGAACCCCTCCCCCAAAAAGGAATAAAAATAAATAAATCACTCCTTTATGGATCCAACCACATCCATCTGTCTCTCTTACACACAAACATCTGGCAAATACAAATTCTCCACCTCCAGGTCTATTTATTGCTGTCTTCACATTGTCAGGGAAAACACATGTGCACTACACCCGCGCCGTGACACACATAAACGCATGCATGCTCTCACAGTCAGGCACACCTGTTAATATTCCTTAGAATTCCCCTCCAAAGTGGGGGATTTTACTCGGAGCAAGCCAGCAATAGAGTGTACACAAGAATAGTTTGTCTAAGAGCAGTCGTGACTGTGACTGTGTGTGTGTGCGTGTGTGCGTGACAACCACCCACATGGCCGTGACATACCCAGCCTGACAGCCCCCCTCCCTTCCTCCCTCTTCTCTCCTCCCGGAAAGCCCCAATCCTTTCTTTAGTGGCACTGACGCAGAACTGGGGGTGAGCTCCCACTGCTTCCGGCAACACTTCCGCAGGACGGGGGAGGGCTCTCTGAAACAAAACATGAAGCCAAACACACCCCTGGCAGCCCACGTAGGAGCGCTCAAAGGAAGGGCGCCTGAGCGCTCATGCTCGTACATGCACGCACAAACATGCGTGTGTGCAGAGCTGAGGCAACCTTACTGTGTGTGGTCAACCTCCTTTCAGCCATGGAAAAAAGTCTCTCATAAAAGTCCCACTAAAAGCACCTCTATGAATATCACCTCCCACGCTTTCTGTCTAACAGTCAGCCAGCCAAGAAATATATCTGGGCTTCACATTTACACACACACACACACACACACACACACACACACACACGCGCATAAGGACATAACGATGAACTGATTGCACAATATAGACAATTACAATTATAATGACTACAAACATCCAGAAACACGCAGACACTCTGCCAATCACTCACAATATGCAGTGAAGCCGACACTAACTGAACCTGAACTGAAATTTCTCAGTGATTCAGACAGATCGCTGCATGTTTGATACTTTGGGGGCAAACAGCAGTGCAGGTGTTCATTATGCTATTACAGGTCAGAGATAATAAGAGATGAAGTTTGATGCAAGAGCATCCTTCAGAATCTACTATATATGGCATTCACTTATTGAAGCCTACATAACACAAATGCACTCACTTCCATTCATTGAAGGAATTATAAATATTTGGCATTAATCAATATCTTCTGGTTTAACTTAATGTACACAAATCATTTCAAGCTTAAAATATAAAGTTTTTATTCTCAGAGATTTTTCAAAATAGAAAACACGAGTTTTTCTAGCCCTTCATACATGTTAAATTAAGTTAGCGCTGTCTATTAAACTAAGGATTAAATCAAGCTTTTGTGATTGTAACACATTTTTAAATGCAGTAACTAGTTAGCTTCTTTCAAACTAAGCAAATTATATGAGAAGCGGATCTAAGACTAATAGTTTACATTTATTGAATCTCTTCGGTTAACCCTGCTAGGATTACATCATAAAAGCTGTAAGATGACTGGGGGAGTCCCGCATATTTAAGGCATTGGGGTAACTTAAATATCTAGGTTAAGTACGATTACAATCATTTACAGTCCATTTTTTTTCAATGAATGATATATATATATAAAAAATAATTTATTATTCCATTACATATTAATTTAAAAGGTGGCCACAACTGCTTTAGCCAGTGAAACAACATGTTACCTTTGCATTACGTATTGTAATAATGATGTATGAGCTTTAAAAACAAATTTTCGAGAGACGTTAAAAGTTTTAGTGTCTTTAGGTTTTATTTTTAACTATTTCGGTCTTCTTTGTTCACTCGGTTTGTGACGTCATCCAATGGTTTCTGAAGTCCCATTTTAAAGCCTAAAATGTAGCATTAACGTCATCGAGATATTAGTGTTTTGAAACCGGATGAGACCGCAGGTGATGGTTCTGTCTGTGAAACTGCACACTGATGCAGTATCAACTAGCCAATGACCATATCCTGGATAATTCCTCTTTTTGACCCCTAGAATGACCAAAATGCTTTTTTTTTTTGTTTTGTTTGTTTGTTTTAATTGAGTGCAACCCGAAATGAGTGACTGAGGTCATACACTCAGCAGGAAAGTATTTACTGGCGTGGCGTAGACTTCTATGCGTGGAAGTCTTGCAACCACAGCTTCGCCCCCCTAGTGGTGTTTACTAAGAATGCAGGTTCAAGGCATTTCTGCATTATCTTTACTTTTCACACCAACACGCCCATCTGTAACACTCTCAACGGATTCATTGTAAGTGATTATCTTAATTCTATGAATGCTAACGCAATTTCCATGGCAAAATTTGAAAGACATGAATAGCACCAACTGCCACTTAAGCCCACTTGCAATCCTTTCGGCCAATACTGTGTAGGCTTCAAGTTTGGATCCACAGCCTGAATGCTTTTCTGCAAACACTGGGACTACAATTTTACTACCTGGCAACATTTACATATGGCTTGCAACATGGAACAAGTCTGAACTGCATGCATTATGTAGTTTCGCTGATGGGTAGGCACACGCACAAAGCCACCGATACAACAACCAGAGACAAAAGTCTAGAAGACCCGCACTGTTTAGTTTCTTTTTTCCTTTACTACATATAGAGATTTTAATGAAAGAGGCTTTCCACATTCAGGACCAAAAGGAATATAAGGACAGGGTTCACAGAGAGACAAATATGAGAGGAATGGGCAATGTGAATTGCACTGGAGAAGAAGAAGATGGGCACTCTCAGAAAAACTTCTGATCCTCCTCAAAATATGCCAAATATAGAGCACATAGTTTCTCTGTTACTGTTGGGGGCTTGTCCGAAGTCGTGAGGAGCATTAACCTAAGAGTGACCTACGTCTAATGACATAACGCCGTCACTTTAAAAGACTGATGAAGCCAGCACTGACTTCCTGTGTCTCATATGGTCTTTAGTGTGGTGGGAAGAGATTTACTGAAGTACTGAAATATATGCTACTGGGCTCACTAAAATGATTTAAAATTGAATGAAGAGGCAGGAAATCAACTCATATTTTAACATATAGGAATAATACATTTTTAATATTTCAGTGAGTAATGCTGTTGCATTTGCAGCCATAAACGCTCATAAATTCATGGCCAGTGCATGGCTTAAAAGCAACAAAAAGCCGTCTTGGTGAAAAACAACGCAGACTAACATCCACAGCTAAAGCACAGCTTGGACAGCAAAAGCATTCAAATTAAAGCAGAAATTATAAGGCAATCTAATGTTTTTTCTCTAAATTCATTTTAGACTTTTAAATAAGCAGTTGGTGGAAAAAGAGGACTAATAAGTATGTTTTTTTCCCCCTTTTTTCCTCCCCTTTCTCCTTGCGTTATTTCCTGAAAGGTGCAGTGCCCCGCCGCTGGCTCCAACCAGCATTAGCAAGCACACACACACACACACACACACACACACAGAGCAGAAGCCGCCCGTGACATTCCTGCAGCTGCGGCGCTCTCTCTCCCTCGCACGCGCCCCCCCAGCGATCTCCCTGGGGGACGAATGCCTAATGAGTCACGCGCCTGTCTGCCGTTACCTCGCAGCGTGTGTGTGTGTGTGTGTGTGTGTGTGTGTGTGGAGGCGGGATGGCGGGCCGACTTGGCGCGAGCACTAGGGGAAAGGGGGAGGGGGGAATGAGGAGACGACAGCGAGGGGAGTGGGCGGGGATGAGCATGAGGATGGTGGGTTTGGCGGGGGGGGCGCGAAGCGGTCATTACCGCGCTAGCATAAGAGCTCTGAAACAAGGCCAAAACAAACAATTTGTCTGTTGTGTGTTTACGCGAGACTGAAAAACAATTCGTCACAAAATGCAAAATCTACTTTGTTTAGTCTCATCTCCTCGCCTCCGATTCCAGTGGACGGTACGGCCGTTATGACATTTTCACAGGTGCACCTTCGAAAAAGGTGATTAACTACAAATCTGTCAGCTTTGGTCAACCTGAGGTCGCTCAGTGTGCAAACACGACCAGCATAACCTAACTACTGTGAATAATCAGATTAAGGTAATGGTTTGATTAAAGTGTTTACATGGTTCACAGTTAATCTGATTTCCCCCACTAACCTAATAATAAAGTTTATGTGATTTCTTTGCTAGTCAGGATAAAGTCTGTAAGAATTTCTACTGATCTGTAAAATCTCTTAATGGAGTCACAAGTCATCAAAAAACGGAGTTGGTGGAGTTGCTTTTGCTTTGGTGAATTCACGGAAAACATTCATTGCCAGGCTCTGTTACTTTTCGTTACGTTCGTTCCATGAAAGATATTTAACTGTCGTCCCCACGTTATTTCGGCGTTTTTTCGTTCTTCGACACACCCCATACGTTTGTAGAAGAAAAAAACATTTCGTACTTCGTGACCTTTCAGCAAGTTTAGAAACAAAACTGAAAGAAATCAGACAAAGGCACAGTTTACTGTGCAGGGACAATGACAAAATCTCTATTTGCCTCGTGGGGTTATAATTGTATGACTAGTGTGAGCTTCACATTAAGAAACTTAACAGACAATTTTTTTTTTAAATGACAGCTGAAACTCACAGCTTTACACAAGTGGAGTAAAACATAGTTATGCTTCAACACAAGTGCACAAAAGCAACACAGTTTCATCACTTTTATTTTATATACATATATTTTACTAGTAACAGTTACAGTAACTTGTTACTGCTCTTCTGTTAAAAGATAAGACTTAGCTACATGTTCCTGAGAACTATACTAACATTTAGCATGTTTGTCGGCCTAACCATTACCCTATTCTTTAAAGCAAATCCTATCAATACTTCAAAATTTTATTTGTAGATGAAGCTCCTATCCAGTCTGTTCAGGTTAGAGTCTAAAGTGCTCGTTTTATTTTTTCCGTCCATACACGGCTACAATTGTGGATGCTAACAAAGTTTCAAATAATGATGTCAGTATACGCATCAGTGATCACTGGTAGCAACAAGCTCTGTTTCAGATATTTTTTTTCCCCCTTTCTAATTTTGTCTCTGTATGATGTCAGAGAGTGGGGACATTAACGATGCTTTTCACCTCGTGCGCACAGCTTTTTGTCGTGAGTAGTGAAGACCTACGCGGCTCCTGTTCAGACGTTTACGAAGAGTAGCCAACCAAAAGAAGGCTAGCTTCAAGGGAAGGCGCAAGGAAGCTAAAACTGTTTGGTTTCAGAGCGCGGATTAACTGAGGCACAGAATCAAGGAAAAGTTGCAACTGATGAGGTTCCATTTGAAATTTGTAGATGGTTTTAGACCCGATTTCCATCGCACCAAAATAACATCAAATAATACCAAATAACAAACATACTTATATACATAACACAGCAGCATCGGGCTTGCAGACAGAACAAGAGCAATGATCTAAAAGCAAGTATGGAGAGCACGAGTAAATATGGGATTTGAATTTTCCAACATATTCTGGTATAGTGTTAGAGATGGTTCACTAAAGATTTTGTTGTTACATCATCTTCCAAGCTTTTGGAATAATTTTGGTAAGAACATGCTTGTGCTGACAGAGGTATTAGCATGGGGTTTCTTTAAAGGTCAATATTTTGGTTAATAATAAATAAATAAATATTGTTTGAGTGGCTCCTCGTGGTGTTCACTCCTTCACACATATCGTACTGAAAACGTGTGATAATAGCAAAAAGAACTATCAATCTCCAATGAGATCATGCACAAAAGCACCAACTCCTTATGAGTTCAAATGCACTTTGAAAAATAGATCTGATTGTGGATGGCAGTGTGTGCGAGTGTGCGTCTGTGGTTTATGTGCAGTCTTTAGGCAACACTTGGTTGTTCAAGGCCATGTGAGAGAAAGAGGAAGAAAAAAAAAAGTGAGAAAGCACTGTAGGACAGACCGGCATGCGACCAAGACCCACGCCTTCCCGACACACACACACAGAGATATATTTACACACATGCACACATGCTCTCCTGCACACTCGGCCCCCACGCGCTGAGCCAAGCGGGCAGTTGCAGCCCAGTGGAGCGGCACAAGGCAAAAGGGGAGGGGGTGGATGGGTTGGGGGAATAGTGGAGGAGGGGCTGAGGTGCACAGAGGGCGAGAGGCGGCGAGGTGGAGGGGAGGCTGCAGGCTCGGCGCTGGGAGGTCAGTGCCGGTGCAGCCAGGCGTGCAAGCGTGCCTCTCACGCCCCCCCACCCGCCTTTCTTTCCTCCTTCCTCACTTATTCTCTCGCTCTCTCTCTGCCTTTCCATCGCCCTCTCTCTCTCCAACTCTTTCTATGTGTTTGTACGCCGACTGAGGTCGCCACAGGGGAGCTTTACAGACAGGTAACGACCGTGGCTTTCCTTCCCCCGACAAATATGGGGGGGAAGAAGAGGGGAAAATATAAATAAAATTGAATTGAATTGTTACATCTGTAACATTAAAAAATACATACACATTCTATGCGTTTACATTAAGTATACAGCTAACAACCAAATTCATTATTAAAGTCAATATTAATAACCAGAAACTCATTAGACCATCACAAACTGGTGAATGTTCTTTCTTTGGTTGAATACAGGTATGAGTTCTTTTCAGTGTACTGAAAGACGTATGATAGCAACACAATAGTGTCTACAGAGGTCTGCTGTGGCAGATCAGGCCTACAATTATCAGAGGAAATCGCACGTCAGAACGCAAGCACAAACACTTTACTCCACACACACACAGATATCGAGGAGGAGGGTTTTTCAAGAAATATCACCATTGTCTTCACTGTCACAAACCACATTTGGTTGACAGACAGCTGTTCCAACTTATTTTAGGGGCATCTTAACAGTGTCCGCACCCACCACAGAGCAGCACAGAGCTCGTTCACACAAACTGCCAGACACATTCAGCTCTCAGTCTTTGGCATCTCTGCTGAACAGGACACTAACGGAAGCTAATGGGTAATTTGCTAAATTAAACAGTTTATTTTAACTGAATTATTCATAGATGGAAAGACAACAAGAGCCACAAAAATGGTTTTAAGTGTGTGTGTATATGACTAGGATTGCATTTCTGTATGTCATACCCACATTACGGTTTTAATGTCTCTATCAGTAAGACTGATGCACATATTGGAGGCTCCATATCTAATTGGTCGCAGAGACACAGAGAGAGACGTGCACCAAAGTTATGCACTTGGCACAACTGCAGTTTCTGCACACTTCTGAGCTGATGACCTATTCCATTGTTACCATAGCAACGTAGCATCAGCAACATGCATGCGTGCGTGTGCACAAACACAGAACACGTCACGCAGTCGATACGGTCTAGCCATCACACAAACACATCGTCCTCCTATATTTCACTCAACATGGAGCACTTTATTTAATTATCTTCTCCATTCTTACCCAACTGAAAATGGGTGTTATGAACATAATGAGAAAGAAGTTATACGGAAAAAAGTGTGTGTGTACGTGCTTGTACAGATATGCGTGGCTGCGTGTTTAATTCCACTTTGCAAAAGAAGCCCTTGATTGGAGGAGGTCTTTACGAGCCGGAGGAGGGGAGTGTAATTTCCTCCCGGCCTCCGCCAGTTCCGCTGAAATAACAGAGCAGAGGAAGCCCAGCTCTCCCGGGAAGAGACACACACACACACGAACCCAAACACACTCGTACGTGCACACACAGCAAGCTGACAAGTCAGCCGGTATCAGGCAAAGAGAAACACAAATACAAATCAACACAAACATACGCAAAGACAAAAAGACAAATACACAGAGCTAAGATAAAGTATTATATAGACACTCAATAAACAGCATCTGAAAACCTCAATGAATAACCGTAACAAAAGCAAACGCTAATAAAGAGGAATCCTTTAAGCAACTTGCCGTTATTACATAATGGAAAAGTAAGACACCTCGACAGCGAGTCGTAAAGGAATTAATTTCATACACCAACATTAAGAACATATTTAATCCATAAACTTTCCAGTGTAGCGGACCAATTTGTGTCGTGGTGTTATTAAAACAGCTCGTGCCCAGGCAGACGCAGCAAATTACCTTCCCTGATTTCTGTGCAGGCAGGTGAGACGTCTTCCCACCAGCTGCTGCACTTTTTTATGATGGCTTGCCTCATGCCTATAGCGAAACAAGATCACTCAAAGTTCAGCCGTCAAACTTTCAAAACAAATGTCGGCATGAGGTAATTTGTGTCAGTAGGCAGGCATATAGTGCGCGCGCGTGTGTGTGTGTGTGTGTGTGTGTGTAAAAGTGCGAGAGAGCGAGAGCTCATCAGTGAGGGAGTGCTGGCTGCCATGCCCTGAGGGGAGTCAGTGGGGAGAAAGGGAGACGCCAGTACAGGCCATACAAGTCCCGCTGCCTTCCCTCCTCCGCCTAACCCTCACTGCTCCACATAGAACTGCCAACATACTCAGCCTGTGTGTCTATGTGTGTGTGTGTGTGTCTGTGCGTGTGTCATAGAGGTATTCACTTGGTGGGTTTGACTTTAGGCTTCACCACCAACCCAAGGAAAGGGGAAAGAGGCAGAAAAGGCTACAACAACAACCTTAAGGCTCTCATATCTCTGCTTACGTCAATAACAAAGTTTTCTCCGTCACAGCTGTAATTGAAGTGGAACTGTACAAGCCATAGCAAGCCAAGAGCCAATGATATCAGTAATGAGCCTCAGCGCAAGCAAACGCTCACATTTTCAAATCCTTCGTTAAAAAATAAGACGTGTATTTTTCCTGCCCCCAACCTCCCTCAGGTAATTTGTTTTGGCTGAACTCAATGTGTCAGGGTGCAGGTCTTCATTCTTGGCTGTAAAAAATGTCACCAGTTTACCTGTATCACTCAAACACCTCCGGCTTATCAAACCCGCCTTTGCCTTGCGTGCCTCGCACACAATAATCAGCAGTAGCCACGCTCAGTAGCTCGCTAAGCCTCTTACACCCTTCCCTCAAGATTAGAGCTTGGGAGCGACAACAGATGCGCTCCGCGGTGATAAAAAAAAAAAAAAGAAAGAAAGAAAGAAAACACAGACACACACGCAAAGACACACACTCACGCTCAAAACCCTCTGCACCTGTGTGAACAGATTTGGCG
The DNA here is from genome assembly GCF_057381915.1 of Diplotaxodon limnothrissa. Taxonomy (NCBI): domain Eukaryota; kingdom Metazoa; phylum Chordata; class Actinopteri; order Cichliformes; family Cichlidae; genus Diplotaxodon; species Diplotaxodon limnothrissa. The sequence goes on along the minus strand of NC_140615.1, from coordinate 5,876,368 downwards.
GCAGCGAGCCCGCAGTGTGCTTGCTCAAAGCTGACACACACACACACACACACACACACACACACACACACACACAGAGCGGTGATGCTATAATCGTGACACACCTGCAAGGCCTCAAGGTTTGGCACCGTGCCCTTGGCCGAGCCCTGAGGGAGGCACTAGGCAAACAAAAGTTCAACAGCCAGGTGAGGAAACTGACTCGGCGAGACAGAAGAACCTGACCACTGATACCCAACGTCAGGCATTAGACCTGGACAGCTCAATGCCTCCGAATAAAAGGCTGTTTGATACGCCACATCTGTGAAAGGCTGAAAGTGGATTTGATATTCATGCTGAGGAAGATTACCATCAAAGCTGACATGTGTGCCTGTAGGGTCTCTTCCATCAAGGTTACAAAGACTGCTTCACAATATACTCTTACAGACTACCCCCACTGGTAGAATAAAAGCTGACAACAAAAATACCAATAAATGCTGGTATGTCTTTTCCAGCTCTGACCCACGCCAAACTCAACTATAGGCTAAGAGGAAAAAATATATAATAAACAAAAAGGAGTACAGACTCCAAAGCCCTTAAATAAGATTTTGCGATTTAAGAAATACAGAAATAAACTGATGTGCCAGCCGAGAAAGAGCAAACTGTCCTCTTTGATTTAACTGAGCAGAAAAACAAACAATTATATTGCCTATCTGCAAAAGAAAATGACAAAACCTTTGACACAAATGTTTTTTATACCACGACTGTGCTCTTTGACCAGTTATAACCTTCACCACCAATGAGATAATTCTTCACCACTACAGTAACCCTACACACTAAAAAAAAAGAAGTTACCTTTAAGACAAATAAGCTATACCTCAGCAAGTAGTGTTCCCATACCCAACATAAAACATACAGAAAGCCACAGCAGCCACCAGTATACATATATATACATATATATATATATATATAAAAAAGAAATATTCTTACCACTGGGGATGAAATTCGACAACCAGGGCAATCGCAGATGGGTGGATGCACCTGTAAGATTCCTTTGGACATAAGAGTCTTGAGACTTTTTCCTGGAAACAAACAAGAGAGACACTTTCAGAGAACACCTATCATATCCTCCATCAACTAAACTCATCTCCTGTAGCATGGGAGAAGCTCCCCACTAACATGGCATCTGTCTTCAGCTCTTCACCTCAGAATTTTAAAAACAAATAATGTTAAATAACAAAAATAAATAATAATAACCAGATAATTAACACAACACAGACCTGAAAGAGTCGGTACCTGTAAAGATTTGCCTATTCTCTGTTTAATTTTATCACTGTGTCCAGCTGTAGCCACTGTTCAGGGCTGCGAGCCAGCCAGGAGCTTACTGACATCTGTCTATAGGAATCGCTATATTAAACTATAAGACTATCAGTTTTGACCTGTGGGCGACCCCCCCCCACACCCCCACCCACACACTTCTTAATGCGTGTCAGTTTTGCCTGAGTAGCCCTGCATGCGCCTGAGTGTGAGGCGAAAGGGCGCGCACCAAGCCTAGTTACTGCATAAGAATACTTTGCTGTAAATGCCAAGCTAAAAAAAATCACTGGCAACGGTTTCTTGCTTTTTTTTGTTTTGTTGCTATTTTGTTCTTCTTGGGTTTTTTTAATGAAAACAAAAACATTCAAAATGAGTCAACAGCTTTAATGAGAAACACTGGATACAAATAAGTCGCATTAAACGAACTGTGATGCTAAATTGACGCAAAATATCGGCTCATAAAGTCTCCTCAAATCTAACATGCAATGCGTAAACGTGAACACCCATGCACAAGTGCAGCTGTACCTAGCGGAATGATTTATCTCATAATGTGGAAGAAAACAATATATCTGAACTGTCACGTATTTCAGTAAACTACGTCTAACTTTTCACCTCGGTCCAGTGCAGCCAACTCCTAGTGCAGCCCCGGCTCGGTGTGTGTGAGAGCAGCCCAAACTCTGTGTCAAAGGCTCGGAGGGTATGTGGAGGATATGCGCCCTTTCTCATCTGTCTCCTTACGCACCGACTGCTGTAACCCTTTCACTCCAAAACTCAGTACCGAACCACAGGATTCAAGTTAGTAGCCACACTATGCGGCGTCTATAAAGCTCCTAATTCACAGTGTCGTGTCCTCCTTTGCCCGTGAACCTTCAGAAAAGTGAAGATACAGCTCTTACCTTTGTGTCTGATACTCCGTTTCCAATCTTTGGCAGTCTCACGTCCACTGACAAACTGGAACTCGTTGGGGGTGAGCCACTCGCCCCTGTATTTAATTGAGGGTCCCTTACTGCCTTGACACAGTTTATTGATATAAAGCAAAGCCTTGTTTTCCCCGCACTCCACCTCAATGCAAGGCTCCCCGTTGTCGAAGAAGGGCTGAAAGTCGGGGATGGAGGAGAACCTCTCTACCATTAAGTCGTCCGTGTGATGGTGGAGGTGCTGGTGATGCAGCGCCGAGTCGTGGAGCCCCAAGTACGCGCGATGATGGGCGAAAATGTGGTCGTAGGGCGGCGGATGCGGGGTCACCACGGGGATAGCGGTGGCATTTAAAGGGGCCAAGTATTCAGAGGGGTTGAACGCAGTCAATGCCATGTCGTCTCCATCCAGCCTCTCCTTCTTGATGGCAGGCATGTTAGTGGGAGCCGAGCGCCGGTAACAAGTGAAAAGCTGCTGCTCGCCCGATCCAACTTGAGCGTCCTCTTCGTCTGCGAGTTGGGCTGACCCAGACTTGGAGACGCGCCGCTTGGTTTTACGCAGTCCCGTGTCGCCGAGAGACAGCGGTCTGATGAAGTTGCCGGATAGATTCCCATTCAGTAGTTTCCAGCTCGCAGCGGCAGCAGCGCTCTCCGCCAGCCTCACAGCTCCTACCTCCCACATTTAATCACACTCGCTCTGTTAATACCTGACATGCTGGGCAGCCCTGAGCCCCTCACACTCTCCTACCTGCTCTAATCAGTAGCGGCCACGTTTTACCTCGCACTTCTTAGCGTTTGAGAATTTTAAAAGTGGGAGTTTTCTTTTCTTTTTTAATATCCACCGAGTAGAGGTAAACCAATCGCCAGTGCAATCTTAAAAAAAAAAAAAAAAAAAAAAAGCGATTCTGTTGTGGAAACTTGGGGGAGATGTAACGAGCCCAAATGTTACAGCCAATAATAAGAAGCCGATAAGAGTGCGTGTTTTATTTCAATTAAACCACAGTTATATGTGCCACTGATCAGAAACGCGCCCCAATATTATTATTAGTAATAATAATAAAATATGAGACTTAATAATCCTTAGTGTCTGCGCAAACGTTGGTGCGGTTTAAAGTTTGGTAAGAGTTGTTAGTTTTTAACCCCTGTGTATGTCGCTGAAGTCACGCTGAAGTTCACAGACCCAGACCAAACAAGATTTGCACTCTCCGCCGCTTCTCAACTTGGCCCATTTAAACAGCGGAGGCTAGGCGAGACCCACACAGAGGGAGGGGGGTACCGCGAGGGACGGCACTTCAGTGCGTAAAATGGAGGAACCACCACGAGGAAGTAAACTGTCTCCACCTATTTAACTAACTCTTAAACTTCTTTCAGCTCTTTCCTTCTGTTTACCCAAAAGCTCACAATCATATAATTATTAAGTGGAACACTGACACAAAATCGCACTCATACAATTTAATAACTGAAGCAAAATTCAACCCAAAAATATGCCTTTCGTGTCATTTTAAACTTCACTATTAGAGGAACTGCTCCAAATTTTGCTTTGGCCATTGTTTTTAGCCAACAACAACAAAAAAGGCCAGTTTTACTCACATTTTCAACTTGTAATCACTTCATCATCATATAATTTCACAGCTCTAAAGTAGTCCTTTACTATTAACCTAGCCTATACAAAAGAAATGGACTGCTGGATGGACGTCAGAGACCACCAGATCCACACATGGCCACTGCTGTGTTCAGTTTTGGTGTCTAAATTCAACCATCTTATTTGTTATACTTCACCTACTATGACCCCGTTCTGCCCTCTCCCGCCACACCTGCTGCAGTGTCTTTATGCGAGCCGCCACTTTCAGCGCTGAACACATTTTCACCTGTTAAGCTCTCTACATGTTCTATTTTTGGTGTTAACCAAGTACAGAAGGTGTTAACCTTGTGCTTCTATTTATTATAATAAAAAAACAAAGCAAAACAAGATTGATATCATTTTCAGGTATTACAAAAACAGCAAAATAGTGAGCTGTTAGACGTGTGCTTAATAACTAAGTTAATGGAAAACTTATTTTTGTGTTTTGTCCTTTATATAGCTTCTTTTTTGATGTAGACAGGAAATACAAAGACAGACACTGGTGTGACATGCAATAAAGGTCAAATTATGGACTAAAAATATATTTTTGTGGTCTAAGACTATTTTGTCCTCAATACAGTCATAAGTAACGGCAGTTTGTTTGAGTAAAAGTGTTAAAATTGAACTAAACTCAATCATCATATAGCAAATTTAAAAAGGTTGGTCTTATATGTAACCACTGCTGCAGACTTTTGTTTCTTTAACTGGAGTATAACCCAAAACCTGGAACCATACGTTCTGAAAGCACTTTCTCTCCACGCTGTCTGCAGGGTAGGCTCCCCTGAGCTCCTGGAGCTTATGAGCAAGACCACATCTGACCCCCATCAGTGAAGAACCACCCAGGTGGATCCACCACCACCAACACATGGAATAGCCATTCCAGCAGCAGAGGTGGGGTCTAAAGCGCTGTGTGTCAAGAGCTTATAAATCAGGCCAAACTGCCTCTGACACACACAGGAAAGAGGCACGCCACACCGCAGGCGGAAGCGCTGCACGGGAAGGCCGGAGTCCACAGCCCGGGCCAAAACTGGTATAAAAGCCTCCAGCCACGACCAAGCAGGCAAACACACAGCAGACATGTATAAAAACAGATGCCAGCTACCTCACTGAAGATGATGACAGGCTGTAGATTGACATTTTTCCCTTTGGATATGAGAAGCTGTGATGTCTGAAGGGAAAAGTAATGGAATTAGTGGGTTTGTGGATTAGGAAGAGACCAAAACAGATGTTACATTCACAGCTAAGGAAGAAAAAAGTGACCTGAGATCACTTCTCTGAAAAGCCTCGCCTGAAACAGAAAGAAAAAAAAATCCAATCAAACATTTTTCGACATATCTTTCCACGTGATGGTGAGCTCGCCGAAAAGCAGCACTGACATTAATTATGAACTGCTGACATTTATGGCATATGTTTAAAAAGTCGTTTCTAGGAAGTGGAACACTGCATTTCAGATTAGAAGCTCTGATACTTTATCAAAGCGGGCCTCACCGCAGCAAAATGTCTCGATGGAAACCTTGTTGATAAGTGCGTTGGTGCTAGAGGCTGCACCGTCGGGAGAGCCCTGATGAAACTAGTCATAAAGGGGACACCCATTACTTACACCCACTGCCCATCCTTGAATGTGACTCATTCAAGGGGTTCCCCAAACTTTAGTGACGACACCTCAACTTTCACATCTTCAAAAAATTGGTTTGGTGTTAAATGAGTAAAACTTTCCATCAGCAACCTGTGCGTCTTACATAAAAAAAAATGCAAAAAAAAAAAAAAAAAAACAACCTCTTGATTTGATGGGGAAACCTTGCTCAACCTTTCTACCTCCTTTAACCTTTTTACTTCCTTTTTGCAGTTTGCAGTGTGGAAGAGTCTCGTGTACAATAGAAAAGAAAATACCAAAGAAAAACCCACACCTGCTCATACACCTCATAAATTTACAGTGAAACAGAAAATCCCAGCATCAATGTATAATGGCTATATTACAGTAAAATGGTATCTTATTTTAGTTAACAGAGCGTTACCTCTGCTTGTGTTGCTTTTGAGCTAAAAAGAAAAAAAAAAGAAGTTAATTCTGTTACATTTGAAACCAATTTAGAGTAGAAATAACCCACAGGGCATAAAGTCAGGCAGCTTTGCTTGTGTAGGAGCTTTAATAAAATGTGTTGTAGATTCTACAAAAAAGTACCTCCCACAAAGATGATATAAACATTAGTTCTTTTGATATAATTAACTTTTTGTTGCCAACTACTTCTTCACTCTGTGACTTTCTGTGTTTCCTGAGATGTCTCTGAGCAGCCTACACAGACGCACACTTGTGCATCTTTCAGCTATGACGTACTCTAGTCAAGCGACCATGAGTCAAGCCTTGCACTCGCACAGCAAAACACTGGTGGAGATATTAGCATCACCTCAGCTTAGAGTTTCTCAGTCTCATGCTAAACACCTGTTCACATGTGAATAAACTGGTGAGCCTGCAGTACAAACCCTTAGATTAGAAATGAGATACCGACTGATTTAACAACCCCAAAATATACATAGAAAGCAAACCAATAGCCCACTAAGGAACAAGAGAGACTTTAACACTACTGAATTTTTCTCTTCAGGTTGGTCACTAAACTTAATACAGACACCGCTTCACTGCACTGTTTGTGTATTTTCTTTTGACATTTCATCACTGTAATATTTTTAAATGATAAATTAAACATTCATATTGCTAAATTACACTGTTGCTTTCTGGAAATTCTGTCTATGAGCGCTACATTACGCAGAGGATAAGCGTCTACAGCTGTCTACAAAACTTCAAAAACGCAGAGATCAGTCCTCCCCTGTAAACCATAAAGGATGTTTACACAAACTGTTGGGGTCGGCTTATTTGGCCGTGTGGGCTAATGAAGCACAACTTTTGTCAGTCTTCAAAGTGTGTTTTACAGCCATTCTCTCTCCCTGTCGTCCGGCGGGAACCCCCCTAGAGCGGCCTCCGCCTCTGCGCCGTTGTTGGCAGCGGCCCGGAGCCGCAGCGCTGCCGGCGGGGGAGAGTGGTAATAAATAACCCGGGGAGAGGAGCGGAGACCGCCGGGCGGTGCACAGTCTGACCTGACAAATACTCACTGGAAAACCATCAGAGAGCGAGAGCCCACCCCTAGCGCTTGGAGCCAGCCTTTCAGACATGAGCTGCAAAATATATAGGCCTGCCCCTACTGGAAAAAACAAGGAGAGGAAGAAGACAGAAGCGTCTCCGTCTCTCCCCCCGCATTCACATCCAGACACCGCCGGAGACACGGCGAGAGTAATTAACTATTTAAAGTTCCTTCTGAAAGCATCAAAGTACGCCCTGTCCAAATCCACTATGGCAAAATAGGAGACGATAAACAAGTCAGAGGAAGTTACAGGAAGATTAAACTATTTTAAGTTTTGCTTGACATGGAAATGACCCAGTTAGCCTGAATTTAACCCACAAGTTCACTAATGTTCTGCCTTGTTTGCTAACTGTAACTGGTGAACTTAGGTTCACAATTTCAAAAATGTCCTTGATTAAAAATGAGCATATTTTAGTGCCTATACCCCAAACTTCCAATGTTATCCCATTAGTTTTATGATAACGCCTTTGCGTGCGATTGCATTGCAACTGTACTGTTAAGGATTATGGACATGCAACCTACAGACACGCATTTGTGCAGTCCTCTAAAAAAGAAAACCAGCCACAGACTGTATAAAACACTCAGGTAGCTTCCCAGCTGGAAAAATTAAGCCCATGTTGAAGTGTGCTCAACTTGCATTTCATCTGAAAACCACCAGAGAGCAACAGCTGTGGTTTCAAACACACTTCCTGTCCATTAGAAGTTTACTGGAAAACAGCTTCCTGCGTTGACCTCTCGACACTTTCATGTTGAGTTTGAGCTCAGTCAGTCATTTTGAGTCATAGCGAATAAAAAAACAACTCTAAATTAAGGATAATCTGTGATCATGAAACCATATAATCATTAGCTAACGCCTTGCGATTGACAAACTGTTGCTAATAAGCGTGTAACTTTACACAGAGACCCACCCATCTCTACCACATCCATTTTTTTTTTGGGCAACCAGAAAAGCTCATCTCAAGGTTTCAAAACGGGACTTCAAAAACAGCAGCTACGCCCATCTTTTATAGCGTCTATGCCAACAGCAAAGCCCAATCAGACTGATATGGTTTTCTAGGTTAAATGCTGATTTGTTAAAAATTGTGCCTGAGCAGGAAAGAGAAATAGTGCAATTTACCAAGTACAGACCAAAGATTTTAAAAATAACACAAGCAGCTCAAAAAGTGCCCCAGTGGACACCTTTCATTTGGTTTCACTTCGGCTCTTATGTTATACAACTTTGGTTTTATACACAGCTGACTGCAGGACCAACAGAAAAATCAAGAGGACCTCACGGCCAGTTGTTGACCCCACGACTTTTTACAGAGTGACAGTGGAAAGCTACATCGTGTAGACTCCTGCAAAGCTATGCACCACCCACGCACAACCATTTGTTTACTTTAATAGGTTCCTAAAATCCTAAAAAAAATAATAATAATAACAGTAATAATTATCCCATCTAGATGAGCAGTGTTTTGAACAATATCAATACACAAACACTAAAAAAAATAACATCCAGCACTGCCAAGAGCATACTCAAGTACCAGGTGGCAATATGACCCTAACTCTACAGAAATGTTGTCCCAGTCACAAGCCTCGTGCAAACAATAACAAGAATCACAGTCTTGCATCATAAAAGATGATAAAGATGCCTACTTTTGATGTTGCAATAAAAAAATCTTTGTTTTCCTTGCTCACATGTAAACAGAGAAAAGGAATTTCTTAAAGTCAAGTTTCCAAAAGCTCAGTTTTCAGTGACCCAAAATGGCATGCAAGTATGTACGAAAGGCCAAAACACATAGATAAACCTACGTTTTCTAAAACACCAGTGTACGTGTGGAAAGGACTGAAGAAATTTCAGAACATCATTTTAAAAATGTTTCTACTTTACTTTTGCTAGTTTTTGTCGAAACCACAGCATCAACAATACACAAGCTGTTAGTCAGCAGCTAAAAACACTAAGGTGAAATTAATACCTTTGCAGACAGATAACTGACCAAAGTTGTGGTGTTAAGCCTTAGCTATTTCATTCTGTAGTTTACGGGGGTTCTCTTGATACATATATCAATCCATCGTCTCCTGTTTATCCAATTCAGGTTTGGGGTGGAACCCATCCCTGTTGACCCAGTGCAAGAGGTTGGCTACACCCTAGACAGGTTGCCAGTCTATGGCACGGCTAACACAGTGACAAAAAACATTCACGCTGGCATGAGTCAGTGTACCCTAATACATGGTTTAAAATCACCAATCAACCTAAAGTGCAGATATCTGACAAACTCCACACAAAAAGGGCCCAACTGGAATCAAACTCAGGACCTTCTTGCTGTGTTAACCACCACACTATTATGCTGCCCAACTAAATTAGTATTAATAGTCATTTAACTGTAGCCTGTAACATCATGCAAGAGCACAAAGACCACATGGATTGGAGTCACTTAGTTCAGATTTCCAGTTGGTGCCATCAACCAATTGGATAGGCCTAACCTAAACATGTGATGTAGCGCTACACCCCATTTTTGTATACATTTTTGTTTTAGATGGATCAAAGTAGTGAAAAATTGGGGACCACGGATTTTTCAATTATTAGAAGCAACTGTTGGACCAGTTGTCACAGCCACAAGGAGGTTTATTCAACGTAAACAAGACTAAACGTCTGACTCATAGGCCATCACCCAACCACGATGCTCTGCCCCTTCCTGCAAGAGGAACCAGCTGTGAGTAGTGCACTGATAATAACACCAGCATTTTAAGTATAGAGAATATGGTATTATAATCAGGATCCTTTAGCGTACACTGACTCATTAGTCTTAGAGATGCATCACTTCAATCAGGAGGAGATCATTTACATATGAGTCAAACAAGGGAATTCCCGTCATCACCCCTAAACAGTTGCGAGCTAAATAAAGATGTTATAAAGCAAGGCCCGTGATATGATGCAAACAGCAGGTTCAGTGAGCTTACGCTACCTGAATAGAAGCTGTTGCCACATCTTATGAGTTGTTCTGAAGAAAAACAAGGGAATTAGTATTTTGGCTCATTTGCTGGGTTCAAGTTTTGTTCCCCCCCCAAATTGTGCCTTTTGTATAATTGCTTTAACATGACAGCTAACATTAAAATGTTCTGCGACCTGCGAAGTTTCACCTTAGTAGAAAGAAAAAGTCTTCATCCGTATTTGAAAAATACTTTTTGTATTTATTCTTTTTTTGTCCTCAGCTTCTTTGATAGTCAAAATGTGAATAATTAAATGATAATAACATAACTGATATAATCAAGGCAGTGGATGGAAACACAAGTTAATAACTAAACTAAAATGAGTACATTTCTCAGTTGCTTTCTGTACAGTTATTTTTTTTATGCGTTTGTCATCTCGGTAAATTCCCACTAACATTCAAGCAGAAGCTCTTGTTACAGTGAATACTTTGCATCTTACAATTCATCCTTCCTCTCATCACATACTTGATGGTCATCATTACTAGTATCCGACTAGCTGGTGACGCTAGTCGGAGTACAAATTTCCAGATTAGTGAATTTAGTTTGGTTCTTCTGCGGCTTTGAAGAACCAAACAATCTGTATTAGCATAACTGTGATCACACAGCTGGTCTTGGCTCTTTTAAGCAAAACATGGAGAAATATTAAGACTTTCAGTATCCAGGGATGTCAGACCTGTATTAGATAACAGGCTGTGACTGTTTTGGCATGGGCTAGGATAGAGAATATGAAGACTAAGATTTCTTTGGTACTTCACTCTACTGTCACACAGCTCATCACCTCTGCTCCGTAGACCTACACATTCTTCTCAACAAGCTCCATTTTAAAAGGAGAAAAAAACTGTATTTTAATCAGAGTCTTCATAGAAGCAGTTTCATTTGAGTCGTGTGACACAACGGCTACTGTTTTAATTAATCTACCCGTCTGTAGATGTTACAATATTGTTATAAGGTTTTGTTTTTCTGCCTTTTTTCCTCCTTCCTATATTCATTGTTCTACTGTGGCTGTTGGTGGTTTCTGTCCTGGGGTTGAACCTCTTGCTGTGAGCCATTCCTCCCGCACCTGTTTGTAATGAAGTCATCAGTCGGCAGTTCCTCAGCACTGTCCCCATCAACATGGTGACACTTAGACCGCCTTTGTGTTAAACCTGTTTTCAAATAAAGACTAGTGTACTTACCTTATATCTCAGTGCTCTCCATAGTAACCTACCTGGAAACCTCGTCCGAACCCTGTCTATTTGGGAGCCCACTGACCTGCAGTCTGGTGATAGCTCCAACAATTCTGCTTCCTTTTGGCACCACCTCAGCAACCAGAGGAGCTGCTTACCTGCACTCAGCCTGCATTTCCCCTCTACACCCATTCGCTTCTCTGGAAACTCACCTGCCGACCCAGAAACCCACCCACGCTCTGTCTCCCTGTCAATTTAGAGCTCCGGCAATCCATTCCGCGTTGATCCTGCTTACAATTCCTTGTCTCCGGTTCACCAACAATCCATCACGCTTCTTGGGTCCTGATCATGGCAGATATACACCTACTGAAACAACACAGTGCGTACAAACCTAACCTACCCAACTCTATTAAATGTGTGTTGGAATCACACACCGGACATAGGACACTTTCACAGATGACCTACAGCCCAACACTGTGCCGGGACACTTCCAGGGCAGATGCAAATGGAGGGTTTGAGCTGCTGCTGCTCAGCTAAAGAGCAAGCTAAAGGCTAAAGGAGAGGGAAAAGGTGCACTTATAATAAACCTGTCTCATTGTGGATGAATCAGATTTCTGGAACAGAACTAATGAAACAGAGTTGATGATTCTTCCATCATAATCCTCAGAGTACACCGCGCACAGGTTAGCAAGAGCTCACTTTGGTATTTCATTAATAATGCACACAAGGCTTTTGGGTTATCCAAATTAACACAAAACAGCAACAACACATTGGTGTTAAAATTTCTACTCTATATTTCAACACATTTTTAACACTGTACAGCTGTGATATAATAAAATGAGTAACAATGGTAAACAGCCCTTGCATAAGGACACACAGCAAGATGGAGATTACGATCGAGCGAGTATATCAGTTTGTTTGTTTGTTTTTTTAAACAAAAGAGGGTGACTAAAACAAATTATAAAAAAATCTGGGCCATTATAAAAATTAAAAATCCTAACCTGCCCTTGATACCGATTTCATCTTTCTCCACGTTTCAGACTCGCTTTGGTTCTTTTGGCATTCACAGAGTATGGCACCTCTTGGTTCAGGTCAAACTTCTGTTGTAGTAGTTGTTCCTGTTCGGTGTTATTTGCTCCAGTAAAAGGATGCTACCTTTGCTGATTCATTTTCATTTGATCTAGACCTGAAACTTCTCAAGGGACCGCAGGGAGTTTGGCTCTTCTAAATTGGAATTTGTGGAATTTAATATCACAAACGTTCAGAGAGGATACAGTCTCCGAGGCCTTGACTCTACCTCTGTTAGCAGACACAGAAAATGATCAAAAATCACAAGATGGGGGAAGAAAAAAAATGATAGATCAAAAGTGCCAGATTCTAACAAGTCTTTGGAAAGGAAAGCACAAAATTTGTCAATTCAAAGCATTCTTGTGATTACAGTCTACTAAACAACACATCCAATTGAAAATTCATCTACAGCATTTTCAATATGTGCAGAGTGCTACAACGGCAGCTTTTCTGGCTCCTGTTTGCAGTCTCTAAACACCTGCAACAAAAATCAGCAGCTTCTTCAAAGCGGTTTAAGTCATGTTTTCCTTTCATTTTGCTTTTTAAAACATTTTTAACACTGCATTGGCCTGTGAACACAAAGAGACCACTCTGCTATTTTTGTGGTGTAATCTGGGCCTAAAGCTAAATCTTTAACCAAACAGTCGTCCAAAAAACTAGCCTAAAATAAGTTTGAAAACTGCACAAGTGTGAGATCAACACAGTCTTGTAACTCCAGAATTTCAGAGTTGGCAAGCAGGCGGAGAAACATTAAACCCAGGGGGAGGGGGAGGGCTGGGGAGTGGAGGGGAGGGGGGGTTATGCTGTCGTGCCGGCGCCCTTGGCCTCCCCCAGTGGATCTGGGGGGTCAGGCGGCTGTCTGTGATCCCACACAGCGGCTCTTCCACATGGGATTTATTTTCTTGCTGGATGGGCAGGCAGGCGGCCCAAGAGGATTCTCATTCTAGACCAGCGTCTGTAGCTGTCAACGCCAGCCGACAGAGGCGAGCGGACACCCGACCCCGAGTATCCTCCCTCAACACTCCCCTTTGGACTGTCTCCCCTCCTCCTCCTTGTATTCCCTGTTCACACACAGAAAAAGCACACAGACACCGAGCATGCACACATACACACACACACAAAATAATGATTTCACAGCCTCTCGTTTTCTTTAAATAAAACCTCCACTTACGTTATGATGTGGCTGGAAATTATAACATTTAAAAAAATTCAGCATGACTGTTTATTCAGTTTTGCATTCAAAGCCATTTTTTTGCAGTTTAGCAGGAGTCCTTATCTTTGATTGTAATGCTGTGTGGTGAACTCAACTGAAAGCCTCGACGAGCAATGAGCCAGGTCTATCTAGCAAAAAAAAAAAAAAAAAAAAATGCACAGCGTCTCCCCTTCCTCCCAAGCGCCGTTAATAATTCGTGCAGTAAAAGATAGCATGCCTCTCTGAGTTTGTGGGAGTTATTGGCACAGTATTCCCCACCATATTTGTGCGAGGCAGTGATAGGAACATAAATTATTTCTTATCTCTTCCGCAATCCATTTTTCAAAGGGCTCACTCTGTGTTTGAAGGGTAGCAGCGCCGGCAGCCAAAGCCCAGATAGTCGGCTACATTAGCCTTCAAGAGATCCGACTTCGTGATTTCAAACAATGCAATAAAAACAGAACTAATTGATATGGGCAGTACCATATATGACCACAATTTAATACCAAATTAGGCCTCTGGAATCCAACAAAAGATCAAAACAATGGTCACCATTTCCACCACAGCAAAGGCAGGCACTGTGAGATCATTAAGTTAAATGAATGGCAATGCAGCTGTGGATCTAAGAGGTAAGCCCTTGAATGTTAAATATTTCTAGATTTTCTACAAGATTTAACAGTGGACCAAAAATGGACTCTTTGTCCAAACTAGTGATTTAAAGAATTTCTAAATTATAGGTTTTTTTGCGTGTGGAAATTGGACAATGTTGGGTAAATAAATTCTCTCAATTAGATATGTTGAAATAGTCGTCTTCTATCCGGTGAGCTGCCAAATAAAACTGAAAAGACAGTATATAATCACGCTGATGCCTTTGGAAGACACCAAAAGATTCAACCTTCTGAAAAGAGAAATACTTTTAAGGCGCCTGTTTTCCATAACAAGGCCCCTTCTGGGGTCAAGAGTTTCTCTCTCGGATGAAATCATGCAAAAAGAAACACAAGAAAAGTTTTAAGGGAAAGTGGAAAAAGTCGAGCAGTGACTTGACCTGGTCAGCTGTGTGAACGCAGCTCTGAATCGGAACATTTTCTGGAAACTCTTCACAAGCAGTGCTGGTTATCAGTCTCAGCAGTTTAGACGTGTTTTACAGTTCAGCCTGATCTGCTGAGAGAAAATGACAAATGATAAATATCAAACCCTCCTCTGCAAAGCATTAATGTCTGCTTGCAAAGAATAAACCCTAGCTCTCCCAGCTACTATTGATTTTTTTCCTGTGTGTGATGTGAAACCAGCAATCAGCACTGCGGTTCAAAATAGCCCTGAAACTGGAGCCGAGACGTCAATGAGTCGCCAACACATTTCAATTAGTGAGCCGCCCTGGCCGATCTCTCCCCTGGGGCACAAAGCACAGAGGGCCCAAGTCAACATATGGTCCTGCATTGGCTTAAACGAATCTGATAAGCCACTGAGCGGGAATTTATGTATGCCACAGCTATTTGTCTAATACTAGGTACAAATTGTAAGCTAAAAAACAAAAACAAAAAACAACTGCATGCATCTGGAATTAAAAGCAACTACAGTCTCTGAAGGCCTTTAAAGAGTCTGGGTTGTTTGACACGGGTGGCTTCCGGTCAAAAGACGCATGGAGGGATAAGAATTCAGCCAATGTAATGTGAGCTGGTAGCAGCTCACATTACATAATTTTAAGAAGTGAAATTATAGCCCATCAGTGTTTAACTTTTAATTTACCTATTTAGAAAACCTGCTTTCATTCATAATGAGCCCGTGGCAGCGCTATCTAACACCCAGAGGATGATTTACAACTTAATCTTCCGTACGGATTTTGGTGTAAGCTACTTATCTCAGGCTGTAGTTTTGTTTCTCGTTGAATAGTGTTAGGAAAAACAAGAGTATAAGTAGATTTCACATTTGCAGTACTGAATTTAACTTCGCTAACAAGTTAAAAACAATAGTATTTTGCTCCATGTGAACACAGTTCAGTTGTTTCCTTTAAATTAAAAGTGTTGGGCAAGTTTAAAGGGGCTACTGTATATGTGGGTGTTTTATTTTGAAAGTCTCAGCCTGTCCTGTCTCAAGATTCCCTATCAGCAGTGGTAGTCCTCAACGTCATCCAGAGCTGCCTCTCCTGCAAGTCTCCTGTCTTGTCCTGACTCGAACTCTTGGACTGTGTCGATATTTTGTATCGTTTTCTATTTGTCAAGACCAAGAACCCAACATGGCATTTAAGATTTGGAGCTGAGGACACTGCTCCTTTGTATCATTTAGTGAGACAGGGATCACCATTAGCAATGGCGGTCCAAAGCAAAGTAGGAGTCTGTCCACTGAATAACAGGGGACCGCCACATAAGTCAGAAGGCCAACCTGGACTTGGGAAATGAGGATTTAGGCTGGGTTTAGATTAAATTTCACAATAAAAGTAGCACCTTTAATTGTTTTTGCTAAATAGGCAAAGAGAAAGACAAGAATTCTGTCAAAAAGCTATTTATCTTTACTAGAATAGCCAACAAGCTTCACTCTTTATAGATAGTGACAGAAAAAGAGACAATTTCATTGTTTGTTTTTTTAGCACTGAGAAAATCCTCAACAACAAATCAAGAATAGAAAAGTAATGCATGAATGCCAATTCAATTTAGGTTTATTTATTTGGTTCCACACAACAACAACAATGACTTTAAGGCACTTTATACTTTAAGGTAAATACCCTAAAATAATATAGAGAAAACACCAACAATTAGACCACCCCTTATGAGTAAGCACTTGAAGACAGTGGTAATGAAAAGCTGCCTTTTAACAGGAAGAAACCTCCAGCAGAACCAGGCTCAGGGAGGGGCGGCCATCTGTTGCCCCAAGTTTGAAGTAAGGGGAGGGATGCCAGATCATTGTATTAAAGTAAATACCTCAGCTGTTCTAAAGTTATTATCATCAGACTGACTCAGTGCTTTATATTCCTGACTATAAAGAATGCTGAAAACTGACATGGGGTCCACTTTCACAGTTGTTAAGCGAGTTAATTTTTTGCCATATCTCTGCTATCAGATAGCTCCAGATTTAACTAAAAACAAATTACATTTATGATATTTAACACTTGTTAATTTTTGTTTTTACAAGAAAGAAAAAAAAAATGCATTTTTCCTCTCAAAGTCAGTATCTGTTATGATACTAAAAAATGTTTTTCATAATACTCCTAAAAGTAAGACTAGATAACTGGAAGAAAAAAAATGTTTTGTGCATGTTTGCCAGCCTGCTCTCTCTCGCTCATAGCCATGTTGTTCATTCTCTGACAGCTCTCATCAACAGCAGCAGACTGGCGCTGGCATTGTGTGTGTGTGTGTGTGTGTATTTGTGTGCATACGTGTTTGCGCGTGTGTACGTGCTGTACATTCTCCACCGAGGGGCCAGGGGGTTACGCTGGAGCCACAGGGCCACCGCGACATCTCACTGCCCCCCTCCCTCACAGTCCCCCGTACCCCTCTGGCCTTTTGCTCCTCGCCTGGCTGGCAGCCCTGCATCAGGCAGACACACACAGACACAGGCTCTGCCCCCCCACCAACCCCTGCCAGAACACACACACACACACACACACACACCACTCGCTTCACCACCCCCCGCTCGGGGCCGATCGATACAGCTCTTCGCCTTTCATCTGACCAGAGCTTTGGAGGAGCTGTGCTTCCTGAAGAAAACCCAATACAGCATTCCCTTCTCAGGGTAGCTTATTCTCTCTGTGTGTAAAAGTGTGTGTGTGTGTGTGTGTGTGTGTGTGTGTGTGTGTGTGTGTGTGTGTGCGCGCGCGCGTTTGGTTGTCTAAATGAGAATGTGTTTGTGAATGAGAATGTGTGGGTGTAGGAGCAGAGAAGGAAAGGTTTTGTGCGCAGTGGGCCAGCGATGTGATAAATCAGCTAAAAGATGACCATAATAACAGGGTGTTTGAGTGTATGAAAGACCAGTGACTAAAACATAAACAGGTTTGTAGTAGATGTTGCACACCAGTGGAACAAATAGTCGGATCAAATAAAACATCTGATCAGTGCAACATGAAACTTGCTCTTCCCTTTTTGAATGGCGTGTCCTGACTCAGAGAAAACCCTCAATGCTCTTTTTATAGGTCAGTTTCTTGCTAACCTTAATGTTATTAAAGTATGAATACCTTAAAACTTCCCTGGGTGAAATTATTTCTACCTGAGCTGACACTCAGATTTCTGAGAGAAAAGTTCAATCTTAGTGGAAGATACTCATAAATACTTCAAAAGCACGAGAAGCGCGCTCACTCCTCCCCCAACTTCTCCTCCGCTTATTCAGCAGCTACCTGTGTTGTTTAAAGCTCAGCCATCCCCGCTCACTTCACTGCTTATCCTACAAATTCTGGTCCTGTTTATAGACAGTGAAGCCTAACTTCCCGCGTGAATCAGCGAAAGACTGAACCTCTTCACTCAACTTCAATGTGTTAAACAAGGGAAGCTGCTGAGGTCACACAGAGGTCAGGGGAAAACACCACCTCCGGGGACAAAAACACACCACATTTGATTGGCTAGCAAACTGTAAAGGGTTTATTTTTTTCAAGGCTCCAAACCTGTATCCAACCTGAATGGAGATTAAAAAGTCAAGACACATATTTGAGTAATAAGCTGCAACTTGAAGAACCTGATTTTTCTTTCACATTTTTAACTGAATGTGAGAAAACCAAAAATGATGTTTAGCTGAACGTTGAGTTCAACTCCATCTTTATTCCACTCTGTTATTGTCACAATACTCATACAAATTAAACAAAAGGAAAAATCTACTTGTCTTGTAACCAGTCATAATCATAAAATGCATTTCTATTTATTTGATAAAATAAGCTCCCCACCCTAAACACTAACATTATATTACTGTGCGGACACAAACTGCACAATATGTCACAAAATAACGTTAAAAACTAACTTTCATGGGAATAGCTCACATCAATAAAAATAACTGTCTGTAGGCATTTTCATTATGTGTGGCATGAATGCATATAATACTGCAAGAACTCAGTCCAAGGATTCACATTCAGATCTGTACCGTTTTGCATTTGAATGCATTTGTTCCTAACAAACCCACGCACTTGTGTTACTAACAAACGTAAAGATATTCACACAGAACGAAGCGTTTCTGGTTGAAAACGTGAAACAAGAGTTCTTGATCAACCACATTCAACTGCTTAATAATGCAAATAAGCCAATCACAATGCAGAAAATCCATGCATTTAGGCATAAAGACATGAAGAAGAATGAACGCAGCATGGTTGTTGGCGCCAGAGAGGTTGGTCTGAGTATTTCAGAAGCTGCAGATCTACTGAGAGTTCCTTCACACAGCTATCTCTAGGGTTTACAGAGGATGATCCAGTGTAAAAGAGAATGGCCAGACTGCTTTGGGTTGATAGCAAGATGCACTGCAGACAGATCTCCAGCAACTGTGTGATGCCACTGTGTCAATATGGACCAAAATCTGTGAGAATGTTGAATAAATGCCACGAAGAATTGTGTGTTCTGAAGGCAAAAGGGAGTTGAACTCAGTACTAGCAAGGTGTAACTAATGAAGTGTCCCATGAGCTTATGCGAGTCTGTGCCAGTGACACTTAGCTTTTAAATTCCTCACCTCACAGTATATTGCTACCCACTTTAAATGGCCTTGTTATTAAAATTTAGAAACAACAAAAAGGCACAAAAAAGTTTTAGCGTGACATTTTAAAAACAGGAAAAACCCTCCCACTACCATCTGCTGAACTCCACAGAGGATTTGGTTCAACAATAATTTTTTAATGCTGATTAACGTTCACAGTAGATTGTTGTAAAGTGAGCAAATCACACAAATATTAACTATTCAATGGTTTCCTGTAGAGTAAAAAAAATCTCAAATACAATCATCAAGCAAAACAATGCACGCAAGTCTCTCATTTAGGTTCTTAGTCTGGTTCCTCTGCAGCCATCTTTTAGAGGGGTTAGAGCTTAGGGACTCAAAGCTGTCACCCCTCCCCCCAAAATCAAGATTGAGGTTTATACAGTGTAACTGTTTTAGAGCGTGTGATCAGTTGCTATAAAGCCATCAAGTATTCATAATTATTTTAAAATGACATTGTTATGGGCAATAATTAGGATTACGACATCAAGAACATTGATGGAAGTGTTAGTTTGAACTTCACAACAGATTTCCAGATGTCATCCTGTCACATGAATTATCAAAAATAAATAAATAAAACAAAAAAAGTCTTCTATCTTCATGGTGTGCTTCTGCATTGCTTGGGCCATTGAGTACATGCATTTAAGTTTCTCACTCAGGCCACTCGGTTTTATTTTGCTCATATATTTTAAACAGGGATAGTCATCGGCTTCCAAGTATTCAATAAAGCTTTGGAAAGTTTTTAAACTATAAAAACCAAAAATGTAATTCTTATTAATTCTTAATACAGGATTAAATATACCAATAGCCAAATGCTAGTTTGGCTCAATTTCCATTTATCTGAGGTGATGGAAACTTTTTTTTAAAACAGGCTAAAATTTTAGACTGATATGGTCAAACTTGCAAGTTTAAACAAAGGCAGTCCTTTTTTTTAAATTAATCCTATTAAGGTGCAAAAACATAACAAATAAAAATGTAAATAAAAGTTCCATATTGTCCTCAACAATGCCCAGCGTTTGCTGTCCAGTCTAGACCAAAGAACAGAATCGAACATAACAAATATCCAGAGGGGTTTTTGTGGGGGTTTTTCCATTTACTTCCACTTTGTTGGAGAAGGTGGAAGCCATTTTTATCTAGGTACACGTAAATTCAAACAACACCACCCACCTTTCACAGAAGCTCAACACAGGATGTTGTCCCAGCAGATGTTTAGTCTGCCCAGAACAGCATACCATCTTCTGTTTTTATTGGCACTTTGAGTCCACTGGCTTTCCACAGAGGAACCACAGCTTTGGTCACTAGCACTACCCCCAATTAGACTCACACAAACATATGAGGTACAATGTCATAGAGTTAGGAGGCGAGAAGGCGACGCAGGATAGGAGCAAGCGAGCTGAGCCCAGATCCGCAGGGCCACGGACAGTGCAGTATAAACAAGACTGAGCATGGCCACCAAGAATCGGTACATTATCCCAGTGGAAACGTCTGTGCAAGGATGACTCAGCCTCCACACAGCACAAAAAGGCTGGAGAAATGCTGCTCTGTCCCAAACAGTTTCCAGACTATTCAAAACAGGCCTTTTAATCCCAGCCTGATGGTAACCAAATGGCCAAGTGAAGGATGAGAGAGCTTTGTGGTTATCACGTCATTTCACAGTCAAGACAGATAACTTCCAAACCTGGATTCTGGCCTGCAGGAAGTACTGGAATGCCATAAATATGTAATAGGCATGTTCATCCTAAGCACAGGTTGGGTAAATACCTAGGATTTGATCTAGCTGGGTGTGTATCCTGCTTGCATGTTTGGAGATTTTTAAATATTGTGCGTTCTTAGGAGTTCAAATGCAAGTTTTTCTAATTATATAAAGTCTTGAGACACCCCTTTATTTTTCTATAATACGGTACCAAGAAGCCAGACTTTCAAATTGTTATTAATAATATTTTATAATTATGTAAAATTATCTTAAGTGACTGTTCTCTAGGCTTTCTGAACATCCTCCAAAGTACTTATTTGGGCATTAGCGGCATTTTTACTCATTTTCAGTCCAGTTCTTCTACCTAGCCATTCTCAGGGGAATGTTTTTGTGGTTGCTGTTTGTTAAGCCACCTAAAACTGACCCTTGTATTATTCAAGCATAAAAAGGCCCCTAACTCAAGGGATGAACCAGTGTTGGCATGGTTCATGCCAAGAAGCAATTCTTAAGAAAGGGAAACTGGGAGAAAAGATTGAAGTATGAAAAATTACACAAGAACTGGGCTTGAAGTTGGTGACAAAAGCTCTTATGGAGTGATGACTCCAAATTTAAAATTTTGGTTTCAAATTAGTCATTGTTATGCAAGGAAGTCCGGAGAGACGTACAACGGTGAGTGTCTACAGCCATCTATAAAACACGGCGCAGACCCTGTCATGGTTTGTGGCTGCATTTCAGACAGTGGTGTAGGAATCTTATCAAAAGTGATGGAATTATAAACACAGAAAAGTACTATTAGTTTTTGATCCACCATGCGATACCATGCAGAAAGCATCTGATTAGAAACAACTTCAGCATTACAATGATCTTAAACACACCGCCAATGTAGTAAAAACTTACCTGGACAGTATGTTATTGTTTATTTTCCTATCAGTCACAGATTGGCCCCCTACATTACTTATTAAAGCACTTGGGGATCCTCTGCAGACAGCCAAAATTCAAGAAGAGCTTTGGATTTCCTTTAACAAGCCTAGAGAATTATGCTTTAACTATTAAAGAAATTACAAGAAAGCTCATCTAAGAGAGTTATGTTCAAGGTTAAACGTGGTCATGCCAAATATTAAAATATTTACTTTCAAGCTTGTTAGAATTGTAAAAAAAAAAACCAAAAAAACCTTTTTATATGTATGTTTGCATATTTCAATTTAATCGTTCCACGCATTTCCCATTTTGCTAGCAAAATATAAAGAAATGAGGTTCAAGTCTTTTGCATAGTACTGTACACCACACTCTTTTTGGTGTTCTGTTGTAATTTTATATTTTTTAAATATGGGGGAGACCACAACTTTAAATTGCTTTTGCCTTACAACCATAGCGCATGATAAATGATCGCCAATCAGAAATCCTGGGTCTAAGTTAAGCGTTGGTTCGCTCTTTGGTTTGTCAGGTGAAAGTTAAGGACAACTACTGCTCCCTGCAGTCAGAGCAAAGGAGGACAAGAGATCAAGATGGAAAGAGGAGGGAAAGAGATCCAGGAATGCACGGCAAGGCGGCTGCCTTGGCAGGTAGATGAAGTGAGGATCACATGGGCCAGCGTGGGGGGGTGATTAATGCGCGAGGGAATGCACGGGAAGGAAAACAAGGCTATAAATCAGCCGCTGGGCCTCCATGCTAATTGTAATTGAAATGAATTTGTCTGGCCCATAGTGTAGGGAGTTGCATTTACTATTGACCAATAGGGCCCCAGTGGTTTAAGGGAAATGAACAAGGAGCGGGGCATGTCCGTGCCAAGATCGATGCATAACCCAGCGCGGATATTTGTGTCCCGTAAATAAAGGTGATTTGGGACTAAAACATGTAACAGGTGAGTCACTGTGTTGGTTCCCATGGTAACTTTGGTTAATGTGATGATGGAGGCCTTAACTCAGCGTACTGGGTTCTCCGCCTCTGGGCCACAGTTCAGAAGTGAGGATGTTTTTAAAATAATAATACATTCACATTCACAGTGGTATAGAACTTGTTTTAAAAAAATGTCCGTGTCACTGCCCTCTGAGTACAAGAAAACTTCATGTATTTGTTGTTATAAAGCTTGTATTTGGCTACAAAGCCGCAAAACTCATGCAGAAAATGTTTAAATCCCAAACTCCAGTCCACTCCCCGAAAAGGGCATGTAGTCCTTTATTTATTAATCCAACTGCACATCATGTAAGTGGGACAAACATACACCTGCCAGCGTGTGAGTGTCTTTTAAATGAACCTGAAGATAAATAACAACATAGAACGAAGACACCAGTGTTGTGCTGTTGCTTAAAGATCTCCACAGGGATCGTGTATTCATGAGCCTTTTCTGGACATTTCTGGAAGTTCACAACCAAGCGGCTTTCAGCATATTCACAAAGAGTTGTCACAGTAGCTGGATCCCCACATTTGATTTGGCAGACTTTTATGCTGGATGTTCTTTCTGACGCAACCCTGCCAGGCATTTGTGCTTCCTATCAATCTGAAACTAGGGATTTTTCACATGTTAGGCAAATGTGTTAACCACTACACTAATGAAATGTAAAAAACACTACTACTCACCTCATCTGCCACATTAAAATGCCTTTTTACTAGAAGAAATTTTGTTTTTCTATTGAGGTAGCAAAATATTTCACCAAAAAAAAAAAAAAAGATTAGATAACACATAGAAAATGAAACCCCAAATGAACAACCTTGCTCAAAGCCTAAAGCAAAACGAGCCTTGGATAAATGGGATGTTGTGCCGAGCACCCAGCAGAGTATTCCCTCCTTTCTCTCTCTCTGGGATTGTATCTCCATGTTGTGATCTAATAACATTCCCCCATGAGACTGCAGATGGCATCCCGATTACACTGCAGGAAAATAACATCCTTTCCCATTCGCACACATAGCGTTTCATAACATACCCTCATCAGGACATGGTTAAATGGCAACTGCAGTTGGGCAGGCTACTCATTCAAACCATTTCCAGCAGACATTCAGTGAAACACCAAGCACTGCGCTACGTATCGGCCAATTCTCTGCAACACGTTTGAAATTGCTTAGAAGATTTCACATGCTCCGCGACAAACTACACACACCAAAAAAAGAAAAAAAGAAAAAGTAATTCACCCCCGCAATTTATAGCTCTTTGAACCCTGCGGGTGCAACGAACAATAGGAACAAAGCATTGTCTTTCAATTGTCTGTGACAGTGTGGGCTGCTCAGCACAGAGGCCTTCGCCCTAACTATTGGGGCTGTGTTTGCTAAATGAGCCAGAGCAACACAGCGGAGCCCACAAGGCTCCACACTCTCTGATACGTCCAGGGGCTTTTCTCTGCCTGCACACTCTCTCCACCACCTTACCTCCTCCTCTACCCCCCAATCCTTCCCCTCCGTCAGGAATCTATATTTCATAAGCGAGCTGTGGAGCTCCAGTGCCCAATTATCAGCAGATAAGGCACAGGAAGCCCTGGAGCGCCGGCACGGCTATTTAGACGGGGAGGGGGGAAGGAGCTGGAGAACGAAAGGCAGCCAGGCAGGCAGGCAGGCAGGCAGGGACCCAACCCCCCAGGGGCACTTCGCCCTCGCTATTTTTTTTCTTCCTTCTTTTTTCTTTTCACGCTCTCTCTTTCTCTCTCTCTCACTGACAGCCTCCTCCCCCCCTTACCTTAGCGGCAGGGTTCAATTAGTGCCGACGGCGGCTAGCACCCACAGCCCCGCTTAGCCCGGGAGCTGGAGCCTCTATCAGCACACACCAACAGCACGCAAGGCTGAGTCCAACGAGCAAACTAACGTCAAGACAAGTTTTGTGTGGGTCTTGCACATATAGGCATGCACACGTACGCACACACACAATCGCACAATCCGAGAGGCTTTTAGTATCTCAGCCAGGAGCACCACAGAGTCATCCACATAAAATTTTAAATAAAAACTGAAAACTTTTTACTACATTTTTTCTTTTATTCTTGAGACCATGGCATGGAGGTAAGGACGATTCATTGGCTAGCCTTAACATCCACGTCATGCATGAAAATGAGATATTATTCATTGTCTCCATGTAATAATCACATCTCACTAATCCCTAGGATGTTACTTTTAACAATGCAGGGATTTCCTAGTTAAAGAAAGGTCATATAAAAATATAAAAAGCTGACCAAATGTGAAATTAACAGCAGCCACACCAAATATTTCCTGTTATTTCAGTGTTTTTCAGACACGTCGTTGCTGCCTCGTCGGGCCAGCACATTTAATTCAGGACTTTTCACACTCTTCTGCAGCCCCAGACCTTTATTAGCGACGGGGTAAAAGTCAATGTGCCTCCCGCATTTTCAGACCCCACCGAAAAAAAAGAAAAAGAAAAAACCACGAACTCCAACTGCCAATGCTGAGCAAGGTCGGCCAGGGGTCAGGCACAGCTCACGGATACGAGACGGATATCGATTCGCCGGGACAGGCCACAAGCGCCACTTTCTCTCCTCCTCTTTTTCCTCTACAGTCACAGGGCAGGCATCAGCCAATAGATCAGCCAAGGGCAGGAAACGGCCGGGGTCAGAGGGGACGCTGAGAGTATATGTGTGTGTGTGTGTGCGTGCGTGCGTGTGTTTGTGTGCAGGCGCACGTGTGTGATGATAAGACTAACAGCCACCCGAAAGCTGCACCACAGCTATGGGACCTTCAGGCTGGGCCCAATCACCTGCGACCAACAAAGAAAATCACTCTGACCAAAAACTGATAGAGTCATCTTACCTTATCTTCTATGACTGCTTCAGCATCTTGCCTGTTATTGCTATGGCTTCTATCAATAGGCAGTTAATATTACCAAACACTTGTCACCACAGGACAGTGTTTGGGTGTATTTGGTTTGTCATTTTTATCCAGTGGCCTGGATCAGGGAATCCACCAACACCAGGAAAGAAGCTGGAGTCGTGCTCTTAAAGCACCAGCAGTGCACTGGTCATCATTGAGTACCATGTATGATTGTTATACTCGAGTAAATAAAAAGTTTATATTTCTCAGTTTTTATGGATGTGTGGTTAAATGCACAGGTGGACCGTATGTTTGCAAGTCTGAAACAGAGGAGAGCAGGCAATGCTCCCAGGCATAGAGAGCAGGGCAGCTCTATCTTCCACTACTATAAGGCAGGGCAGTATAAAGAAAACGAGTAAAGTGCACTGGGCTGCATCAGTAGAGTTGTGCGATATCTACAGTTCAAACCCAATAACTGCAACATACTGTAGCTCAAATGCAAATATGTGAATAAATTAAGTATCTGTTGATGCAAACCCTAGTTTCTATCCTCTTTGAACCTTCTCATTTTAGGTTTACACATAATTTTGGAAGACGTGACTGCCCTCGATATGTGGGGTACTCAGAAAGTCAATTTCTTGGTCATCTTGCTCATCTCTTACGCTCTTTTAGCCGTTTCAACCACAAACTGCAGAAACACAGAGCAATTTTGATAAATAAGGAAACGACTACAAAAGAAAAGCTTCAGATACAAGACAGAGAAGATAGCGAGGCAGTGAAGGGGAAGTGAACTTCCCCCGCTGACGCTCTTGTTCCACAGCAAGAATCCCCCGGTCGGTAGCCTCAAACATCTGGTTCCAGTTAGCTCTCAGTGCTTTGACGCGTTTCCTGTGCTGCTGCTGCTCCACGCAGCCACGGCCACGACGCACACACCCCTCCCAACAAGCATGACAGCAAAACTCTCTTGAGATGATACACTGTAGGTCACACACAGACGCATACGTCTACTCTATGTTCAAACGAGCCAAGAGTGCTTGAGGCTGTACTCTGGCTTCAGACCGTCTGTTACAGAAACGAAGGGGTAATGACATCATAGCCAGAGTTACATTAATAATCTGTGGCATTTCCAAATAAATGTTTTGATGCCATCACACATTTATATAACAAGCAAACATTACTCATCTCATGAAACTTAACACTGTATCTTTTTCTATGAATAATAGCAGCCAGTTCTATATTAAAACCACGAATATGATGGAAGTAAGAGCTAGAAGAACAGGACAGTGACTTTACAAAAGAAATTATTTAGCCTTTTGTTCCCAATATGAAACTCATAGTAATACTTTCTTGAAACCAATCCGCAGTGAGAATTTGCTCAGCAGTAGTGGTGCGTGCGTCACTGTAAAGCAAACATCTAATGCTGTTTATGTTTCGTACCTTAAGCTGAACCGAGGCAATTTCCTGCCAGTTACACTGATGCAGCAATAAAGTATCGAAGCTTTGAGTCTGACACACGGTCACAAACAAGCTCAGAGGCACAGATTGTATTTTTGACCTGTCATGACACCATGTTATGTCACTCACTCTGTGTATGACTATAATGTTTCAGTGTAACTGCCCACATAATTAACAAAAACGCCTTCCAGTGAGGTGATTCCCTTTGTGGGGGAGTGGAAAAGGGTGAACCCAGAATGGAGAAATACATGTGAGATGTGCAAAAAAGAAAAAAACAAAAAACAAAAGAAAAAAAACAAAAACAACAAGGAGCCCACACAGCCCTGCTGCCGTGCAGAGGAACATTGTAACCTCGTGGGCTACACCGGGGATTACGGGTGGTGAAAGTGAGAATGAGGGGGTGAGAGGAGAGAAAGAAACAAAAGTGCAATGAAGAGGAGGTAAAGAAACAGGAAGGAGCTTCTCAAAGGCTTTCCTGCGTTGGAGGGACTCCCTGTACCACGCAAATTCTCTATAAACAGAACACAAAATCATTCTGTGAAATCACCATGTGACTGGAAATTTACTAACCTTCTGTTCGCCTACGCTTAAAAAAAAAAAAAAAAGAGCCAGGCCAGTTTCCATTTCTATTTTAGATTACGCTACAGACGTAAAAACCCGGACATACAGCAAATCTAAGCAAACCAATATTTTCTTAGAGCTTCTTAAGAGTACAATAACATTGCAACTTTCAATATATGAATAATAGTGCATAAAGATGTCTCCATCTAAATTCGGTTTGCGGTAAAGCCGTGCTTTTTCTAGATTTAAAAAGACACACTTTAATTGCTCCCAAGCGCGGGTGAGCATGACCAAATGAGGACAAATGAAAGTTTAAGGAGGCAGTATTGATTTGTGTGGAGGTCAGGGGTAGGTCACCCCTATCAGAGAATCAACAAACAGCCGCCAGCACCCTTCTCAGCTAAGCCAATCACCTTCTGACCTGGTCCACTGTTACCATGGCAAATGACCCTGAACCACACAGACCATAAACTCAGCTCCTTACCGAGTGAAAGCAGCAAAGCGGAGCTACGCAAAGATGGTGGAACCACAACAAATCTTTAATACAGATTTTACTCTGTTTTCCAATCTCTGGGACTTGGCGAGTATTCAAAAAAATAGTGCTACTTCAGCAGAGATGTGATCTGGTTGTGCTATTGATTCACAAAACGATGTATTAAAATTCATATTATTCCAATTGAAATGTAATTGAAAAGTAACAAATGAGGGCTTTTGCCTGTATGAATCATTAAGCCCTTAAAGGAACATCAATTTAATGGTTTTACATGCAGTTTAGCGTTTGCTTTTGGGATTTTTTACTCTACAAACGCAAAATTCTCATCAATACAATAATGACTGCAAAAATATCACTCCAGTCATGCCCTTCTTATAATCCAATTTTTTGTATCCATGTAGAAGGAAGAAATCTCAGACTCTTGTCTTATATCTACACTTTCCAAATTATCCTCCTCCTGCTCCTCCTTTTAGCCCACTCTCCTAACACCCCTCCTTCCCTCCGAGGCAGGCAGGCAGTGGTGGTAACCAAGCCTCTGGCAGTGTGTTCCTATCCTGCAGGAGCCCTCAGGTTCCAACCTGTCAATATCCCAGGCAGCATCTTGGCTCTGCTGTGGCTCAGTTAACCTCCTCACCCACCGCTACAGCACAAGAGGCTCCTGTCCCTCTGCCAGCCCAGAGACAAGCACATTCTATCCCCCCCACCCCAAGCACTACTTCTCCTTCACCTCAAATACGCTCCTGCACCACAAACACTGAGCTCACATCTGTAAAGGGCAGCACTCTGGCAGCAAAAGCAAGCAAGATGGCAGCCGACGGTAGTTTTCTGCTCACTGACATCTCAGATGCTTTTGGATGACAGTCACGTTGGAAGCTCACTGAGGGTAAAGAGGGAGGATATTGGAGAAAAGCCTGAAGCCTGAAGGGAAGAAAAGCTCAGTGACTCTGTGACAAAGGTCCCATCATCTCATGGTCTATATCAGTTTCAGAGAGAAGAGGGGTCGCTGTAAGAAAATGAATACATTTTTAAAAAGAAATCGATGTATTGACACAGAAACAGGAATTTCAGAGTGGTTTAAGAGTATTTGTAATCTACAAACGCACACAGGCCTGATCCCAACCGTGGTAACAAGCGTGTGGCAGCATGTCACCCATCCCATCTCAAAACACACGCACTCTCTCCCACACACACACACACGAACACACACTCCTCCGTGCCTGACTGCGAGGCACCGTGGCTGTCTGCTGGGAGCTCAGGTTACGGCCGACCAGACTTTATGGAAGCCTCTCTCCCACACCCACTCCCCCTCCGCAGGGCTCCGGAGGAGGTATCGAGTTGCCGGTTCAGCGCCGGCCAGGCTTGGAGCTGGCGGCGGCTTGTGATCTTGGGTGCCTGTGTGTTTTATCTCCCACTCTTTGAGGATATCAGCACACAGCGCTGCTGTCTCTTCAGGTATGTAGGTGTGATTTACATAGACCCTTCGTGCTCATGCACGTACACACAAAATGCGGCCTCCTTCTCAGCACCTGTATTTTATATTCCCACATGCAATAAGAATAAATGAGGAACAAAAGTATAAAATGCTACGTTTTCTCACTTAGAAGCAGGTGTCTCTGAGTCTTATTTGAAGATGTTCACATCTGATTTTGCTTTTACCTTTGTAGAAGCAACTTCAATTTTTACTCATTCATTTTAAAGCAACGGGGTTTCAATTTCCATCTTTAGATGGTCTCTAACTCTTGCTTCTATACACGAACCAAGTCAACAACAAAGTGACACTGAAGAAAATCTGATTACTTTCTGGATAATGAGTGAGATCAGAAGTCTCAGTAAAGGTTGCTCCAAAACCATGATGAATAAAACCAAAACTATCTGCAGCTATAGGGTGGATACTACAAGAGCTAAGAGAAAATATTCATACATAACCAAAGACCATCACCACAACACCTATGTCCCTTCCAAACCCCATGATGCTATCGGTTCTCTGAGAGAGTGACTTGCTAAAACCCCGTCTATGAGAATCTCATTGTGGCACATTTGCATGAAGGAGTCGCGGGAAAGGTGCACTCGCGGGTCAACATCGAACACACCATCTATATTCAGGGACCTTGTGACGGTTCTACCGCAAGCTCGCTTGCTAGCCTGGCTTGGAACGGCACTCATGAATATTGCATGGGGACATCTGCCACCTCTGAATTATAGATCTGTGGAGGCCCAGCATATGGGAACAGCCCAGCAAGTGCTAATGGCTAGCTCACCATAACAAAATATGGGTTAGAGGCACGTGAATGATAGTTGGGTCATGCAACCTTTCAGTCATCTGAATGTGAGGCGGATTATAAATGTGATTATTTACATGACTCTGTGTGTGTGCGTGTGTGTTCATGTATGTGAAATGAGGATGGATATAGTTATTTGACCACAAACAAGCAACCAAATTACAGACATCCAACTTGCTCATGTGACTGTGAGAAAGCCAGTAAATCACACCATGTGTAGCCCATGTAACTCTGAAGCTAATGCGACCTTCTCACATGGGGAAAAGGCAACAAACGAATTTCCACACAGGAATTAATAAAAGTCAGTCGATCATTTTAAAACACTTCCCAACGCTAAACTTGTGGATGTAAAAAATGAGACTCAGAAACCCTCAGCCTAACAAGCAATGGTTAATGTCCCTGAGCCTTTTATGTAGGCTTCCTCCAGCTGAAGTGCAGCTTGCTTGAATATTCTATACTCTGGTTGCAAGGCCTGCTCTTTAAAGAAAAAGAGAGAGGACAGGAGGGGGTTGGAAGGATGGGGGGTTTATTTTCTTCCGGCCCAGTCGAGCAGGAGGCCTGGTCTACCCGGGACCACTTCGATCTACGCCTTTCTCTCCGGGATTATCCTCTTATCAGCGCCGCAAAAGCCAGGCTAAGAAGCGCCAGTAATTAGCCTATCTTTAATTAACAAGCACTTTGCTTCAAAACCACCCACAGTCCATGTAGGCTCCCACTTGGAAGGCAGTCAGCACCGGCGCAAGGATGAGCAGACTTAATCTTGTTTTTGTCTGACTAAGAGAGAGTGAACATGTAGAAAAGGGCAAAGTTCATTTTCAAGTAGCTGGAGAGTCACACCATGCAGAAACGTCCCTCATGCATGCTCGATCGCAAACAAGCCTTTCTACACCGCAGGTTTCAAAGGGAATCCTACCACCCACCACTGTTCCACTTTGTTGTGCAAGTGTTTATAATGTGTGTGTGTGTTCATTTGAGTGTGTACACTAATGTGTGGATGGATAACCACACTCAAATTATGCTACCACTCACCATCATTCACAGACCTAACTTTCCAGGTTTACTGAAGCCTCCGCCGAGCCTGCAGTGGAAACTTGTGTGGGAGAAGATGAAGGACAGAAGTGACTTCCATGCACCTCGCTGAAGATTAGAAGAGAGAAGGTTCACAACCCCACTCTAAACTGCCACCTTTTGGAGAATACATAGTTCTGAATACTTGCTATAAAGTGATGTGGTAAACAGTAGCACAGCTAAGTGGCCTGCTAAGTCACATTATGGTCATAGATCACCAAGCACCGGGTTATGGCTGGAGCAAGATGACAGCTCCGGATGAAAGGAAGAAGTGCAGACTATGTAGAAGGTAAACCATGCCCTAGCTCGGCCTGGCCCTGGCAGTGCCAAGCAGGAGGGGCGGCCCCAGCGTGCATACATTAGCGGTGCTTAGGCGCACTAATTGCTTCTCACTTAGACAAATCTCCTGCAAATCACGGCTGTGCCGCCAGCACTGCCCGAGCCCCCCGGGATGGAGAGACGGCAGGCAGGCGGACGGAGCGAGAGGCAGGAGGAAGAAGAGAAGGAGGAGGAGGGGGGTGGCAAGTGGAGCGTGTGTACCAGAGGCGCCTTGGAGAAGGAGGGAGGAAGGAGAAGGATGAGGGGGGGGGGATGCTCCCATGAGAATGGAGAGAAACGAAGAGGAGAGAAAGAGAAAGAGAGGGAGAAGCTTCAACACTTCAAGAGGCTCTCTCTCTCTCTCTCTCCCCATCTCTGCTCATCCATAGTCCAGGCTGAGTGCCCCCCACCCCAACCTCTTACACCCCTACGCTCAGAAGCCCCACCGCTGCTCCACTCCTCCAACGCTCCATCCCTCCACCTCCCCACCCCCACCTCTCAGATCTGTGCTCTGCCCCCTCGCTCGCCCCTCCTTTCTCACACTCCCTCCCTCTCCAGAAAAGTGGAGGAAAGATGAAACTCTACAAAGAGGGGGGAAAAAAAGAAAAGAAAAAAAAATCAATAACACAGATGGATAGCTGGATAACAGGGTCCGGCATGCTTCGGCGGTGAGGCAATCCAGAGGGTGCCCACACAACTTCCACAAAGGCGGAGAGATGGGCAAAAACAAGACGCTGGAAAAGAAGGTGGTGATCAGCCTCAGGAAGTTAACATCACCCGCAACACACAAGTACACACTTGCTCACATAGAAGAGTGCTCTCTGCAATGTATGGCTGCAGCCATACACAGACACCCACACACACAAAAACACCCAATATTTCCACAGATGAAAATATAAACAAAAATAAATACGTTTGTTGGAATTACTCATTCTATCCTCAGCCCCACACGGCTAATTGGGGAAATGCTACAACACAATAATAGTCATCAGATAATCTGAGGTAAAAGAAAATAGCCCTCTGTAACAATAAGATAGAATACAAGAGATCAATATTATTGCCAGGTTTATTATTCTGCTGGTGTTAATTTGAATATTGGGTGGCTGAAGGCAACATTTCTCTTTTTAGCAATGGTTTAAAGTATACCCAATCACGAGCACTGTATACAATTTACTAGGGGGAAAAAAAGGACCAGGAGTTAGATCTAATTTTTGAGTATATTCATATATATGATGAAGGGTGACATCATATATATATTATATGACTTAGTACAAGTTTGTGGTACTTTTTTACTCAAACTTTTTAGTTGCTAGTGAGGTCTTGTATAGGGAGACACTGCGCTCATTCAAGTCTAAAGCAATTCATGGACAAAGTTGTCTGGGAAAGGGCAGAGAAGCAGTGGGCATCCAATAAAATTACACTCAGGAGAGGTGAGGGAAGAGCTTGGCAGTAGTCCCCAACAAAGAAGCAAACTTAGTTCTACTCAAGCGCACAACTAGAGCAATGGAAAGCATTTCCAGATATTTTCTGAGCCAAAGACAACAAAACGACGGCTCAAACTTTCTTAATTTCTTATACAAGATTACCATTCAGAGTTCAGAGGCCTTGAGGAGACAGATCTAAATGAAGATTAGCATCAACACTTGTGTTTTTTTGTTTTAATTTAATTAATTGGGGAGATAAAATTAGTGGTAATGGAAAAACAGGTCTATATGTAATATAAATATAAAAGGGAGCTGATCTGACACCGATTACCTCATTTCTATTAGCTTGAGCTTTCCCCTTGTTCTTTTTCACCTTTTCCCCCATAAAGATGAAATGTGACAACATCCCCTCTCCTCTCCTGAGTGTTGCCACCTCAGTAGCTGCATAGGCAGAGGCCAAACTCACTACCGTCACTCATTTTGTTCTATAAGAAGGCCTGAAGTAAGCACCAAGTTCACAAAAAGTGCTTCAGTGGTTTCTCCTAGTAAGCTTTCAAGGAGTAAAGAGTTACAATTCACATTTAAGGAGACAAAATTAAAACAATGTTTCTTTCTTTAAGCCCTGAAATACCTGTTTGAGCCCTCTTACCTGGGATCACTGCAAGCTAGCTTAACATAATCAGGCTTACTAAGAATAAACCTGGATTATCCATTTAGTTTTCTTGTAAAACGCACAGGCACTGGGATAATCAGGGCCATCTATCAAATGTCAAAGTGGTTTAAAAAAAACTGTTTGTAGTAACACACCTACTGTCTGTGTCAAACAGTACCTTATAACAGCCCTTTATCTCTCAGGCCATGTGTGATGCACTTCTGCGTGGTTTTTCCTCCCACGAAACCAGTGCAGATTGGGTGTGATGCTTTTAGCAACTGTGGGAGAGGTGACAGGGTGAAGACTTCATTATAATGAATGTCAGCGATGACCCCAATCTCCCATATTCACACATGCACATATACATGCAAATTCACACATGCACATATTCCACCCAGCTCTTCTCCTACAGTCCAATCTTTGCTGAAATTACTATAATCCTCCCTTGGGCATAGTGGTTCTTCTCTCTGTGGCCACGCTGAAGCTGTCCTCAGCAAGCTATTGCAGGTCTGTTACAGTTGGTAAGTGACTGAGGTACATTTGATTATTTACATTTAACACATTTTATTTTTTTCAGTGTATGAAGATTTCAGAATTCTCTTGTCTGAGTTATAAT
This sequence comes from Diplotaxodon limnothrissa, assembly GCF_057381915.1. NCBI lineage: Eukaryota > Metazoa > Chordata > Actinopteri > Cichliformes > Cichlidae > Diplotaxodon > Diplotaxodon limnothrissa. Next base: position 5,842,056 of record NC_140615.1, on the reverse strand, counting down.
GCTGAAGGTGATTAGGGTGCTGGCTGCGCCCAAGTTTGAGGTTAAGCCTGTTAAGTCAAATCAGAGTAAGTCTAAACTTATATTTACACCTCTGAAGTGGTTTTGTTCAGTAGTAGTGATAAAGTTGATAATGAAAACTATTTAAACTCAAAATTTGTGATCAATTAACACAAACATTTCAGACATTTAATAATTAATCCTTCATTTAGACATTTTCCCCCAATATAATAAATCACCAGCACCATCTACTGTCTACTCCCTACCCTAAAACGAAGACACAAACTAGACCCCAACTCTAAAATATGTGCCTACTGTGCCATCTTATGGAGACAAGCAGACAGCTCAACCCCCAGCAGGCAGATAAAGAATATGCAGCTTTTCTTTGACTGCAATATTTGTATGGCCACATTTACAGAGGACTGAAACAGAGGAATCTACAGTAGTTTTGGAATGATAAATATATTAGACAAAACACATAATGGGAGATGTTAATAAATATTAGCATACCTTATGTGAACTAGTATTATTCTTATACGAAATCCATGAAATCCTGGATTGATGCTCGATACTAGAAGAAGACAACCAAACAAGATTAATAGCTTTAATTTCATGGGGTTTTTTGTTGTTGTTGTTGATTTTCATGTTTTCTAGCTACTAGATGGCTAATCCATCACTGAATACAGACCTGGATTAGGTCAAGCACAAAATGGAGTGGAAGTAATCAAGTGCTGCTGACTGTCAGAAATATAACTAGATTAAAACTTAAAATAGCGATTATACAAAAATCTGAATAGTTATCCAAATCATGCCAGCACAGCATAATTTGTAGAGGTCAAAGCTTTTGTTGCATTGTTGTGCAGGTGGGTTTTGAGCTGCAAGACTCTTACAACCTAGTATTACTGACCTGTGAGATCTACCCTGATTAATCCTGGTATGTGTGCAGCTCTCATGACTGAGGGCAGCTTTACACTGAATATTAATTGCAAAGAGATCAGATTTGCACATTTCAAGTGTTTAGTCTGTCCCACCTGTTAATGCCTGAAAAATAGTATTATCTGAAGAAATCTGATATTCCTTGGCTTGTGTGACACCTGTTACGAAATCAGTTTCACCCTGGTTATTTTTTATTCCTCGGGCATCCAGAGACGGCACCGGACTCAGTAGCCATTTTACAAAACTTTTATTCATCTTCAGTTAAGCATGCATCTTCTAGAAGGGAAGACGTGCAAGGCTGGTGTCCCTTTGCAGATCTCCCACTCCTTTGTTTGTTACAGTCAGCTTTATAGAAGTGACCTCATCATAAAACCCCCATGGTGTGTTGAAAACTGTGTTTGTGCATGTATGTGCGAGCACGTGAATGAGTGTGCATGTAGGTGAGGGTGCGTAACAGTTAAAGCACTGTGGGTGTGTGTGTCTGTATCTGTGGCTTCCTGCTGGTCATAAAAGTAATCTCCTCACCCAATCTACACCAAATTCCTTTAGACAACATACAAAACACAGTTAACATATTACAAACACTGAGACCCCCACTCTGCATCCACTGGGCCATTGGCCTCTTGTTGTCTTACATTTACAGATAAGCATGTGGAGAGTCTCCTGCAAACCTACTTCCAAGTTATGGCAATTATGAACTTTTATTAAAGGTACAAGCATCAGCAACCCCCAACTGTAGCTTCCTGTCTCCTTTTATGACAGCAGACCCCCAGTGTCAATAAATTCCTTTCCCTGTACACAATTACACACACACTCTCAAGCCTACAGCTAAGCCAAACTAAAACACACAGACAAATCCTTCCCTATTCCTCTGATCTACTGCTGGACCCTCTCATCCAAGCAAATTTAACATTTTGTATTCTAATAATTGTTTTCTTGTACTCACACACCTTTGCAAGCATATCTACAATATAGCTGGATGTAGCTCTTTGAGTATGTGTGCAGCCTTCAGTGTTTCTATGGACTTTATCTATTTATTAAAAGCACAAAACTGGATAAAAGCTCTTCATTAGTGGTAAGAATTATTTTAAATGACATGTTTTTTGTAATCTTGAAAAAATGTTAAGCAATCTTTACATTTAGAGGAGTTTCAGAGGACTTCTTACAAAGTCTTTTGACTGAAGTGTACCTAGTGCTTGCTAGCACTGCTAGGAAAGGTATCAATTAGTAATTAAAAAGTTAATTTTATGTGTTGTAATGTCAATAATTTTATGGTTTAACTAACAGGGTAAAACACCATAGCTGCATTAGATTACCCAACTAAAAAGTGTCATACTAAAGACATGAAAACAGCTGCGTTTTAGACAGCTAACTGTTAGCAGCGTTAGCTAAGAGCTATCGAATATTTAATTGCTAGAAGCCATTTTTGCATTTGGTAACTAACTAACGTTATTTTATACTTTCTAGATTAGTTGTCTCTTTAACGAGGACATTATAATTATTAACTTTAAGTTAAATGCCCGTGACTGTCATCATTACTTACCGGTCACTGTTTTATTTAACCGTTTAAAATAGAGACTGTATATAAAAGAAAGCGGGAGCAGTCTTTGGTTTCTGTTTGTCATGGGATGCTGCCAGGAAAACAGCTGACTTCCTACTACCAAATGTAACAACATCCGGTTGCTTTCAGTGTAAAATACCCTTTTGGGATGTATGCTTAATTAGGGGTGAAATTATTGAATTAAAAACTCAACTAATGCTTTTTGCACTAGAAAATATATGATAAGCAAGAATGTTACCTCTTCTACAAATCAAATATCCAAACTACAGGCTTTTATTGTGAAAAAAGAGTATTTTACAGCATTAGCTCATTAAGTTAAAAGTCCACTAACACAATCCAAAAACAATTTTAAAACTAGGTCTAGTCAGAATCCAAAAAACTGTAAATTGGGCCGAAATCAAATAATTGGCCCACCTCTTTTGTTGAAGTCTGACAAAATTAATCTACCCTATTACCTTCTTATATTTTAGATCTTTCTTGAATCAGGTTGACTGTGTATGCACAAATCAAAATCCGGATCAGAAACAGCTTCAACAACACAAGTGAGGGAATCATCCTCTGCATGTCCTATTTCTTATTAATAGGTAGCCAGTTCACTTCCTCAGCTACAATCTTTCGTTCCCACCAGCTACAATGGACACTCTCTGATCACAAAAGCACAAAACTGCATGAACAATGTTAGTGGTAACTCCACATACTACTATTAGGTAAGTTGATTTTTACAAATTTTGTAGTAAAAATGCTAGATGAAGTGCATTTAGTGGATCCTATTTAGACTTTCTGTCCTGCTGAAATATTTGAGTTTTATATAATCAACCTTGGCGCTCTGTCGCCATCTTCTGGTCAGCCACCCATAAAAATGACAACAATAACATTAAGACTGGTTGTTAACCATCGTTATAAAATTAAATATTGTTTTGGAGTTTGGAAGAACCTTTGCTGAACACTGAAATGATCCTAAATTACCAGAAGTTGAAAGCTTTAAAGCCACTTCCAAAATTTGTGTTTTGGAAAAAAAAAGATTCATTTGGCATGAAGACTTTTTATTTAAAAGAACAAATAAATATATTGTTTGTAACTTTTTACATCTTGCCTCATGTGATGACATAATAGTAAGTCAGTGACCCTCTGGTTCACCTCCAAGGTGACAGCCCCCTCTAAGGGTTAAATACCTGGAACTCTCCGCCAGTCGTTTTAGAAGTGAAGAGGTCTCTTGGATGAGAGGCGAAGTCCAATCACCTTCTTTTCAAGCGCTCAAGACTGTTATGACCTGGAAGATTGAGAACCTATACAGCCATATCTCCATGTAACAGCACAACCACTATGTTTTTACATACATAATCTATTTTTGGATTTTTGCTTATTCACAAGGGTTCGCCAGCAGGTTTCTGCATGTTTGAGTCGGCAGATTTTACATTGGATGTCCTTCCTAATGCTGTTCCACAGGGACTGGTGTCTCCTCCCAGGAGATCTTTCACTTGTTAGGCAAATATGTGAACCACTACACCGCAGGACCACTATTTGCATAATTGCTCTTCCCGTGATGACAGAACAACTGCAGGTGGGGCACATACAAATCAGGCAAAAACATGAAACTACTTTGAATGAATATGATTTGGTAAAATTACATTTGAACTGGTTATTGTTAATGATTAAAAGGAATTGTGGGGTGTGGGGTACAAACAAAGTGGGGCTCAGCAGAAAAGGTGACTGCAACTAATTTGTGAAGCAAATTGTTTGAATTTTTTTGCTTATCAGAACTGTGTGACACAAATAAGTCTGTAAGGCTGCGAAGTATCAAAGTTTTTGATCATAATTATGTCAGAAAAGACTGATTCAAATGAACCAAATACAACTTCATGACTAAAGGTATAACTATTTTTTGGTTAAAACCAAATTAAGACTATAAAATGTGAATATTAACTCATACTGTGATATGGATAAACTTCCAACAGATTAATGTTAGGGGATCACAGCACATCCACAATATTACGCTTAATAATAACCAACAAGACCTAGGGTGTGCAAAATATTCCATCCATCCATCTTCTTCCGCTTTATCCGGGGCCGGGTCGCGGGGGCAGCAGTCTAAGCAGAGAAGCCCAGACCTCCCTCTCCCCAGCCACCTCCTCCAGCTTTTCCGGGGGAACACCAAGGTGTTCCCAGGCCAGTCGAGAGATATAATCTCTCCAGCGTGTCCTGGGTCTGCCCCAGGGCCTCCTCCCGGTGGGACATGCCCGGAACACCTCACCCAGGAGGCGCATCCTTGTCAGATGCCCGAACCACCTCAGCTGGCTCCTTTCGATGTGGAGGAGCAGCGGCTCTACTCTGAGCCCCTCCCAGATGGCTGAACTTCTCACCCTATCTCTAAGAGAGAGGCCAGCCACCCTTCGGAGGAAGCTCATTTCCGCCGCTTGTATCCGCGATCTTGTTCTTTCGGTCACTACCCACAGCTCGTGGCCATAGGTGAGGGTAGGGACGTAGATCGACCGGTAAATTGAAAGCTTCGCTTTTACACTCAGCTCTCTCTTCACCACGACGGACCGGTGCAAGGTCCGCATCACTGCGGCCGCAGCACCAATCCGTCTGTCGATCCCCGGCTTCCTTCTCCCATCACTCGCCAACAAGACCCCGAGATACTTGAACTCCTCCACTTGGGACAGGAACTGCAAAATATTATTTTTATTAAATAAAATATATATCTTTATGCCTAATTAACCTTTTACCACCTGCTACTTTTAATCTTTCAAAGTATGAGTCAGCGGAGTATATTTTCTTATTGTCCATAAATCCTAGAGATTATGAATATATCCCAGCATGTGCATGTGCAGCTTAGAGTCAAACACTTAAACATTTTTTAAGATTTACATCTTCGGTGGGGATTAACCTGCTTGGGGTTGAGTAGCTTAAACAGGGTATCAGAAATGAAAGGCAGACTTTGCAGAATTTATTGACATTAAAAGGGTTTAAAAGTTTTACCTTTAAGCTAGTGGCAAATAAGAACTTGGTTTAGATGGTGTACAAAAATGACCACAAGCCATTTAGAGTCATAAAAAGGGAAATTAGTGAGGGCAATGCATTATATTTTATTTAGCTTTTAATTCCTGTTGTTCCACCTTGTCTCACCAACCCGCCATGCACAGTGCACTCAACTCTGTGTGCGCTTAAAATCTAAGCTGCCTTTTTTGGATTTAAACAATATTTTAGTACAATAAATAGAATCGTGAAAGTGATCTTGTAGGGTTTTTTTCTGTGCAACCTTTTTATCTTCAGCTCATTTTCATGGTGTTACGCTGTGAGGGAAGCGAAGCGTACGCAGGAGCAGCGTGGCCAGTGGGTATGTGTGCGCGGCGGGCGGAGAGGCTCGCGGACAAACAGAGTGTGACAGGTCCGCTCAGCCACGCTGGAATAGAGGGTCACGCCTACAGCAGCGCTCGAGACAAGGTCAGCCACGACGAGACTGACGAGCAGCACTGGTGGAGATTACGCATGATAAGCCACCGCTCACCCAGTGGCCTCTTCGCTCGCTCTCATTTTCCCCTTCCTCCCCCTTCACAGCCGGCCTTCTCATATCTCTCTGCCACAATGTCAAGTGTTTACCGTTTTAGTTTGCTTCACTGAAAGCCATTTGGTATGTTCAAACATTTCTGCCTCCCTGGAGCGCTGCTTGCGCAGGGACATATTTCCTTTAATGAGGGCAAGCAGGCAATGCAAGAGACATCTTTCACTGCCTGCTTTTATTCGTACACACCTAGAGACACACACACACACAAGCAAGCAAGCAACTTCTTGATTTAGACACCTTACACTGTACTGTTATGAGCACAGACAGTTAGCGAACCTGCCACATTTCCCTCCCACGCAAAAGTCGCTGAGCTGTTTCTGTCAGCAGCGAGTGGGAGAACGTGGCTCCACAGCGTGTTTGCTAACAGTAAGGAAACCCAGCAAAACGCACACACACACACTACACAAACACAACCTTATCAGTGTTTACACATATTGCCTGCTAAAGCTCGTGTATGCACAGCGTGCATGCTGCAATAAAACTTACATTGGCCTGTTTCCACTACATCTGCTAGCTGTGTGAGTAATCACACTGCATGGGCAGGGTGTGTGTGTGTGTGTGTGTGTGTGTGTGTGTGTGTGTGTGTGTGTGTGTGTGTGTGTGAAGAGAAACCACTTCATGCCATCTACATGTGCAGAGCATGCTGTATTTGAATCTGAATACAGATACAAGGCAGTTGGTTTCTCCCCCTTTTTTTGCAGCTCAACACTCAACAGAATCAGTGTGTGAGTGTTGAGGATCACATGTTTGCCAGAATTAATTAGTTTACAGCTAATAATCTGACCATATTTGCGGCCAGCAGTAGAGCATGTTGCCAGATCAAATGGAAAAAAAAGACTCCGAGCAGAAAATCAGCTCAGTGTTCATCTGCCTGAAAAAGGAAAAATAATGACTTTTCCTGCTTTAAAAAGAAGAAAATCAGAGTGAAACTTTAATAATTTTTCATTAATTGGTGCACATGCCATCTGGAGAAAGCCACACTTTAAATAAGAGAAAAACTTTTCCACACAGAGGCATACATGTGCATTTCCAGTAGAGGACTCTCTGCACCGCCTTCCCTCCGAATGACATCATGATGCACATTGAAAGCAGATGTGCTGGACGGGTTACAGCGCTCCCTGAAGAGGGCGGCCTTGTCAAGTGCCTTTTAAAGAACCTTTGAAATACACCATGCTCTGCTCTTGTTTCATGAATTAACAGGCTTACACACCCACGGCAAAGAGAAGGTTAACCGCTGCCTCGCGTACAAACACCTAAAAAAAAAAAAGGAAAAAATCTAAAAACAAAATCAGCTCTTTTTGTCATATGGGAGGGAAATGATCAAAATATTCACAGTAGTGCTTTAACTAAACAAAAACAAAAACGTCAATCAAATAAACTGAACGAGCACAAGCTGTAAAACGGTTTAATGGTGGAGTGCAGCCCCTGTGCCAGCGCCGCGTTCAGCTCAGGCAGTTGCAGCTCATGTGGCGAGCTCGCTGCTCTTTGTTCTAACCAGAGCATATGCCACAAGCCCTCACTGCTTTTCCTCAACAGCTGCTAAGCCCATTAAATCTGCAGCCAGCCACAGGAGTGGAGGGCGTGCAGGGAGGAAAGGAGGGAGGAGGGCTCGACTAAGCCGTGCACTGTTCCTCCGTAACCCCGGGGGCTGCTCCGCAGAAATGTTCAACACGAGAACACATAATCGGGATGAGCGCTGCGCGTTGACGTGCTATATCTGTTCATTAGATTCACTTTAATCCCGATTATTACGGCATCGTCGCTGTCATATGCTTGGATCATGTGACCTAAAGTAAAGCTATATAAAGAAGATGCACTCAGGCTGCTCTACGAGGTGCCTTTAAAGGAGAATTTATGAGCAGTGTGGTGATTATCCGGCATCCATTCCGCATCATTTAGTGAACTAACACTGCCTGTTTGCTCTGCAGTCCTGTGCCTCAGGCTCCGGAGCTCAATGGCTCCCAGTGCCTCTATTTGCTGTGCTGCAGGATATCACAACACTATTCATTTCCAGGCTTCACATCACCTCATTAAATTGACCTGTCCCTCTGCACAGTATTAAAAACAGCTTTATGAAGACTTTCCTTTCACACACGCACAAATAAAAAAAAAAAAAGGGGGGGGGGGGCAGTATAGCTCTTCTATTTTGTCTCTGTATGGCTCATTTCGAGGCTCAGTGATTTGCCTGGATTTGCTTCACACCTCCATCTCGAGGGGGCTTCAGCTTGTCCATAACCTCGCTGCTCTCAGCTGGTGAAAAGCTCCACAGCCAAGGGATTAACCACATCCTGTGATTAGCAGCCCACTACTTCACCCAAAGGAGGATTTTACACTCAAATCACAAACACCGCCTGGATCACAACGCTTAAAAGAAACCGTTTTCATTCGAGTCATTATAGAGATATCAACGTTTCTGCCATTACACTGATGGCATAAATATTTACACTCAGTTATACTTATTATAGTGTTATCAGATCAAATATTAAACTCTAGTAATCTGTAGTAAAAGCAAACAAGGGACTAAGCTATATTGTAAATATATAAGTAAATCTATAATACTGCACTTTTAGGAGATGTTTCATGTAACAGTAAGAGAGAAAAATGGATGATTTACATTTTCTTTCCTTTATAATTGGGCATAAAATGCCGCTTTATGCTCGCAGCCTTCATTAAACAAACCCGTGCCAGTGTAATGTGGATTCTTTGCAGCCGCTTGACTTACACATTCAAACAGAGCGTAAAAAAATAGTAGCACAGATATGTCCATTTGCTTTAAGACATTTCAGCCCACAGTCTTATTATCTTGTGAAATGAAGCAGAAAACGTGTGGTGCGGGTAAGGCAATAGGCAGAGAGAAACCAGGCCTCGGTGTAAAATATATGATGACAGTGGTGCTGGAGATGGTCTATTACTGCCGAATCTTCCCAGAGATGCTATTTTCATCCAGAATAAATTGTATTCTGGAGCAGGGACAAATATTGTGCTCGCCTCCTCTTCTTTTGATAACCAAGGTGAGCGAGGAGGCCTGGGGCAGCATGCATTTAAACATCTTTTTTTTTTCTTCTTTCTCCATCTCCGAGGTGGTGCTTGTCCTCGGGGCCTTGAAGGCTGCTGCTGCCCGCCCGCCGGTGAGTTTATCTGCCAGCACAGTGGCCGAGCACTCTCTTCCATGGACTCCAACTGAAGATTAATTACACAGCAGAGGTGAGGGGGAAAAAACAAAGGCCAATCCATCTGTGTCAGGGCAAGTGGACAACCCCACGGCGCAGTGGGTGAAAGCACTGGCAACGCCATCTATCACGGGGTCGGCTACAGCACAAACACAAGGTCAGGGTGCTCCTTGTCCCCAAGCCGCAGCGTGGTAGCCCCACTTGCACCCCAGAGCCCTTATTTGGCCCCAAGGCCCCCTTCTTAGTCTAGCTATAGTCCTTAGCACAGCAGTAGGTGAGGCTAACCAGTTGCCACACCACAGGAAAAACCAGTAGCGGGCTTCTCCGTGGTAGCAGGCGACTGACAGCATACTATCAGTCCTGGCCCACAGACTGATGATAGCTGAGGAAATTGCTAAGGAGTAGAAGCCATTTACTGCCTGTGATTTATTTAGCTTTGGTGCTGTTGCTACCCATAGACAGGCAGGCTTTTATAAAGCCACCACAGCAAGCATGACAGGCCAGGGTCGAACACGCGCTGTCTGCATAATGGGAGACTGTGAAGCTGCTCTATAGCATGTTAGGCCAGTCGGTTAATGACAACCTGATTCCCCCAGAGTCACATCTGTTGTGCAAAATAAAACACATTTATGGTTTGATTTATCAGGAAAAGTGTCTGTGTGAGGATTTGCAGCTTTGCTCTTTATTTCACTCTAAACTGAATTTTTACAGTTTTTACTCCTGGAAGAGAAAAAAAGCTAATAATAATCGTTGGTTACAGCCCTAATGGGAGTAGGGAGTATGTATCTATACCGAGATGATCATATAGCAAGCTCAGCACAGCAGACAGTAAGGACAATAATAAGCATTCCTTTAGGGGAGAGTGGTGCTGTTCCCCTGCTCAGACTACAGGGAGAAAATGCTGTCAATAAGCACCTTTTATGTGTGGGACAGGCACAAGCTTTGTGGCTGTGTTGGCTAGTAAAGCACCTTTATATTGCAGAGAAGATATTTCAGTAGCTGCTTAACAGAAATGCTCAAGTCCAAATGCAGAAATCCACCTTTAGGAAACACTATTAATTAATCTTAAACTCACAATCATGATCTTGTGGGTTTGAGCGGCTAATCTGCTTTTGTATGACTATTATTGTCTAGAAAAGATGCACAGCAAACCAAATTATTTCTATGAATTTGACTGTTTTTGTTCCTTTTTCAGATTATGTCTTTCTTTAGACATCAATATATGAAAAATATAGCATGTAAACAAGCCAGATTATAGCAAAACTGCTCATTTACCGCGGTAGTCTCACCGCGGTAAATGAGCCACATTCCTGGAGCACCATCCACAGTTTGCCTGTAAGCAGCTTCTCCGGTTTATATGTTCAATGATGGTGAGACTACAGCATCTATATATAAAAAGAAGACATTTAGCTCATCTTGGTAAAGCGATGCTGTGACCTTCATCATTTTAAGTCTGTGCAAAGGAAAGCTCTGCTGAACCCTGGGCAGGAAGGAGGTAAGATTGCCTATTAGTAGAGTTAAGCTATCATTTGAAGGTCAAGGCAACAAATTTAGAGTAAAAGAGTGGGCATGACTGTAAAGGTTTGAGGTTAATGTACCACCATGTTAAATTTTAATGGACTTCAAAACACGGAAATGAGACAAAGGCAGAGAACGCTTTAAGTTTTACTTCACACATTATTCAAAGAGCTCGAGTGTAAAGATGGAGGCAGATTGTCAGGGATATGTGGGGGACATTTAGGCACCATGGTTTGGGTCCAACCATCACCTTAGAGGTGAGGAAAAAGGAAAATTCTGGGTGGTCACCTGTATCCTATGATGGAATATTTCCATCCTTATAGGAGTAGTGCTTTTCACGATGAGTAGCGCACCTGTAAGGCACTGATTGGTCTAATGAGTATAATGGCCTTCACAGCTCCCAGATTTTAACTACAGTCATCAGCATTTTGGTTTGGGCGTTCCATCCATCAATCCATTCATCCATCGGTCCATATCCAGTCCAGAGTTGCTGAGGGCTGAAGCTTATCCCAGTTGCCATAGGATAGGTAGCATACACCCCGGACTGGTTGCCAGTTTGTTGCCTGACTTGCATTCTCCTTTAATTTGTTTCACATCTGTGTATTTCCAAGCATTACATGTACCACACATTCAAGGTATGTTAGCTATAGGTGGACATTTTGATGTTATGTAAACAGGTCATCAGTAGCTGGCTGCCTGAGATATCAGACAGGCTGTTGTTCACTATGTAAAAAAACAGGAAGTTCGTGGGACAGTGTGATATGTCTATAAAGACTGTGCTCATCAAAACTGGGTTAAAAATAGTTTATCAGGTTTAACAAACATCCGCTCCGATGGCAGGAAGTTGAATCAAGTCAATAAACCTGAAAAAGAGGATTGAATGTGACCCCAATCTGACCATGCTGTTAGCTTCCTGTCTCTGATTATGAGATTTATTCTGGTGTTAATTCTGATTTAAATTATTAACTTTGATTTGACTCTGATATGGATGATATACAGTGCAGTATTGTGCAAACATCTCAAACCGACCCTCATTTTTTTGTGTTTTGCTTCTACAGAACCACGCTTTGTTGTCATTTTTAAAGTGGCCTTGAGCAACAGTTCTTCAGGCTTTCAAAGTTTTTCTCTGGACACTGGCTGCTTTTTCACTCATGTTCAGTCCAGTCCTGTGGACTACTCAACACTGACCTATGAGTCATTCAAGCATAACAAGGCACCTAACTCAAGGGATGAACCAGTGAACTTGAAAACTGTATCTTTGTTACTTTGTTCCTGTTTCTTTAGTTAAATCTACAAAAAAAGCCAAAGATAACACAGTATGTTATCAAAGATAATGTGTTGTTAAAAACATTGAGGACAAAAGCAGAAGTGGTGGGCTTAACCGCAGATGAGCTGTATCTGAAAGAGAGAGGAAAAAATCCATCAAAGTCCTGACACAGGACCTGAGAGATGTATCTGACCCTTCAGTTGAGCATCTACTGTTCACTGAAGCCTCATCAGAGATGATTTCAGTGGAAGGGTGGCAGTCAAGAAGCCTTAAAGGAGGAAAACAGAGAGAAAAGGCTGAGGTGAGCAAAATTACACAAGAACTGGACTGAAAATCAGCAGCAACAGGTCTGATGGAGTGTAAATCTCTTCTACAGCCATCGATAAAACACAGTGGAGGCTCTGTTGTGGTTTGGGATGCATTTTTTTAGCATGAAAATGATCCCAAGCACAATGCATAATGCAGTAAAAGCATACCTGGATTGAGCAAAAAAGAAAGTTAGGATTGTCAAGACTTTGTTTTTGCCTTATTTGCTGTTCTTCCATAGTAACAGTACAAAAAATGAGTGCATGTCCAATTTTTCTAGTGAAATATAAAAAATAATGGGTGGCTCAAGAGTTTTGCACAGTGAATATAAGCTTTGTCGTCCTCCCCCAGCTGTAATCTGTGTTTGTTGCTTAGCAGCATAAAGGTGTGTCTGCCGTGTGGCATTCACACTTCTGTAGTTGTGCATTCAGATTAAAAACTGTGTGAATAATCTGTTATGAATAGTAACAGTACACTGCTGTGTTTATGTCAAAGATGAGGCTGCAGGGACGCGTTACAAACCCTGTGACCGGCAACAACAGCAGAATCAGTTCATCAAGAAGCACTGATGTACTAACCTGCTGCTCCTGCACAGAATCAAAGCAGTTCGGGGTTTATTATGCACTTTCTGCTTTAAGGACTAAAAGAATTTATTTACAAATGCTGCACTAAAACGAATCTGTTTTTGAGTTCTCTGGGATTTGAAACCCATTAAAAGGGTTCGGGTTAGCCACATGGCAGTATGCAGGCTGTGTCTTAAATTCACTCTGGGTTTCTGTGCCCTTTAAGCAGAGGAGAAGTAAATCAGATCACAGCCTGAAGTCTTTATTTTCATCTGAAAAATAAATTTGACAGAGTGCACTGCCAGAAGAACCAATATCCCCTGCACTGTCCCACTAGTCCGAGATGACAGTAGAGGACATTTTTGGTAGACTGCAGTCTCGGCAGGGCTCTTATTTTCCCAGGTTTTCCACTGGGTGAATGGCGAAGTGAAATGCTTTGCTCTGAAGGAGCTGAAATGTCATGTCTCTGCGACTCTGACAGTGTACAGACGCCACAGTAAGAAACATGCACGGGGACGGCTGGAAGGGCAATACCCGAGGCTCGGTGTGCTGCGGCAGCCCCGAGTCCCACTGAACGTTAAGTATGTGCCAGCTGCATGCTTTATGACAACACAATAAAGAGGAGCCTGGAAGTCTAGCGTGTGAGCTTAACATTGTCTCTCTCCTGCCAACAAGGACCCGAACCTGGCACGCTTTATTGAGCAAAGAGTTCCTACGACTTTGGCTACAGGCTGCTCCCTTGAAATAAAACTCAAGACAATAGAGACAGAAGGGAGAACGAGTGTGGGAGAAGGAGAGGCAGTCTGTGTGAGGTTTGTGGTAGGCGTCAGCGCAGAGGCCTGCTGAGGGCGTTTATGTGTGTGTGTGTGTGTGTGTGTGTGTTGGGGGCGAGTGAGGAATGCACAAACCAGGCCAGTGGGTTGATCCGCTGGTGCAGACAAGGGGGAATCCAGATCGGCTATGACACAAATGTGAGGGCAGGATATCATTAGAAGCATGGGAGCTCCAGCCTGAGCCTCAAACACACAGCAGGCAGCAACGCAAACAGATACTCAAAGATAAACACACACACGCACGGCGAATGAACGTTAAAGTTGGTCAAAACGGCAGCAAGCTCTTAACAAAAGACAGGGGTTATGATGCTGTGGTATGCAGGCCTGCAGGATCCTCCTGGGATGGTGCAGAACAGCTCCTTTGTTCTTATCATAAATTATATGCTGCTCTGAGTGGACCTAACAAGCAACACAGGCTTGTTATGAGAGGGTCGTATGAATTTTTAATGTGGAAAGTAACTGCAGTAAAGTTGCACAAAAAAAAGGTGAGCTATAGAAGTCTGAAGCAGCGGTGGAGGAAACACCCTGATTATTTCCCAGTGTGTCGGAAATGTGAAGACGTTTTGGATTTAAAATGTTACTTTTGATTAAAACAGCCCCAAATCATGGTGCTACCACCACCATGCTTGACAGCTGGCACGCCTCACCTTCACATCTCCAAACATACCTCTTGTCGTTGTTGCAGAATAGCTCAAATTTTCCTCCAGAAGGCATTTGGCTTTTCTATGTAGACAGCTGCAAATTTCAGTCCAACTTGAAGGTGTTGATTTTGGTGCAGGAACTTGTTTCTTGGTCAGCAGATATACAGTTGGCTTCACTGTGGACAGTGACGCTGGTCTTTTCCAGTTCATGGCAGGATTCATCCTTGGTGATTCCTGGGCTGATCTTTAACATTATAACAAATTTCCTCCCGTCTGAGGGTGACAGTTTACGGAAGTATGGAAAAAGAACCAATGTGGTGACAAATCTGAATAATTTGGACTTGTATATATTATTGTTTGAACTGATGATCATGGAATCTGCTCTAAATCTACAATTTTCCTTTTTAAATCTTCATGGAGTTCACCTTTTATCAAAATTATAGCAGGAAAAAAAGGAGCTGCAACGTGATCGACCTCATGTATGAGCTCAAGGTTGTAGTCCTGATAGTGAAAGAGTTCACTGATGACTTCACAGCTTGCAGGAGCAACATTGGGCTTCCATTTAGAAAAGATACATCAAAATTAGTTGGATAGCATTTCATTATTTAGCATCACAACCGTCCAAAAACCCCCAAAAACCAGCCATTGAAGCAGCCAAGGAGGTTTTCGGCTTCAGTCGGTGAGATATTCTCATCCAGTCAGAGTTCTGATCTCCCTCTAAACTTTGGGATCAAGAGCATCATTGGTTAACATAAATAAATAAACTATATTTGCACTTTTATGTAAACCCATTATCAAACTATCCACCCCTTTCAGGGTCACATTGGGGCTGGCGCTTGTCCCAGCTGTCATAGGGTGAGGAGCGGGGTACACCATGGACAGAACGCCAGTCCATCACAGGGCCAACAGACGACCACTCAGGCTCACATTCACACCTCATTTAGAATCACTAATTAACCTAACAAGCATGTATGCACCATAGGAGGAAGCCAGAGCACCCACAGGGAACTCCACACAGGAAGGCCCCAGCCGGACGGTGGACCTCCTTGATGATGAGGTTAACCAGAGTTACCCACCAGACCACCGTGCTGCACATCCAACCATTTGTTTCAAATAAAAACAGACTCCCATAATCAGCAATAGTCAGCTGTTTTTTTTTTTTGGTTTTTTTTTTGGGGGGGGGGGGGGGGGGGGATTAAATGATAAATCAAAGGTACGTTAAAAAAGGGACTTTATAAAATCAGTCTCATTTTTCCTCCCCTCACATCAGCTTTGCAGCAGAGACAGAAGTTTCTGCTGCAGAGTTTTCATTCTGGAGTTTTATCATAAAACCTCGCTTTAACCTTTTGGCCGTGCCATCCACATAAATATTCAGCTAGTTCCGAAATGCAGGACTGAAAATAAATTACACATATGTCTGTTGGAGATTACCTCATTTACATTTTAGATGGGTTTAATTATTATTTGCATGCATCAAATTCCTACAGCTGTGCTCAATTTATCGAGGCTTTATTTATTTTTTATCCTAACTACAGGTTTCCTGTTTTTGAAATGACTGAATGGTGGCCCAAATGTGAATGAGGAACTTCTGGAACATGCACATAAAACTAAAGAGAGTGATGGCACTTGGCTGGATAGCAGACAGAGAAAATGTACAGTATCATGTCTCCTGTCTATGTATTCCAGATAGTGGATGAGGGATAAAAGCAGGAGCAGAGCTGTAAGGGTTTTTTTGTTATGTCACCACAGCTCATTTTGAGATAAACAGGGTCCTGCTCAGCTTCAGGGCTGCTGCAAAGCTACCCGGAAGAATGAACCCAGCTACCTTCCGACTGAATGCTCTAATGGCGCGGAGATTCGTCTCCGCCGCCGAGCATCACACTCTGCAGCAGGCAGGCCCAGTGGAGCGAAAGAAAAAGACAGGACGGTGGAGATGAGGAGGCTCTGTGTCCACGACCTGCTGCAACAGACAGAACAGCGCGAGAACAGCACAAGACATATTGCTGCTCAGAGTGAAAGAGCAAAAATGTTTCAAGACCGCCTATCCCCCTTCTCTGCCTGCCTGAGGGGTACACACAGCATTATGAGAAGGATTTGAGCTGACACAAGTCACAGTCGCTCCATCACCGGTGTGGAGGAGGGAGAGGGAGGAGGAGGAGGGGGGGATGAATAATTCAACCAGCCAGTGCTGCTCGGCTCTGACGTCTTGTGTTTTATGGGGAGGTGAGGCGAGCCGGCAACAACAACAAGCAGCACCTCCTCACATGACAGCCCGGGGATACAGCATCCAAGGAACCTCGATTTTCCCGAGGACAGGGCATCATTTCAGAGAGCAGCAGTAGAATAATAGCTCCCTCTCAAAATGACACCCGTCGCTGTGGCACACCATCACAGATTGCCGGTCTATCACTCCCCACACACAGGATGAAATGACAGCCCTGCCCCGCTGATAGCAAGGCATCTGAGCCTGAGTAGGTGTTCCTTCTGGCTTAGCCCAGCTTTGATGTTATTATACCAAAGCAGTGCAATATTCAGCTCTGAGATTCACTACCTGCTGCTGAGGTGATCTATTAAAGCTCAGTATTTGTGAAGCTGAGAAAACGGAAGGGTGAAGAAATGTAAGAAGCAGGTATCCTTTTTTTTTTTTTTTAAGCTTGTCAAGAAGAAGAAAAAAAAATCCTTTATTCAGGAGCAAATGTAGAAACAGACCCGGCAACAATCCCGTCTGCTCAGCTGCAGAATTACATTTCAATAACACACACACACACACAAAAACAAGAGGAATTAAGAGCACTTCCTGCTTTCTTTCTGAGCAATAATCCAAATAGTTTACCCCTAAAACAGGATTACTGTCTCTTTCCCGCTTGGATTTCGCGCGTCGCTTCCAGAAAAATAAATAAATAAAATAAACCTACCACGTGCAGACGGAAAAAGAAAGCGTGAAGAAGAAAAAAGATGAGGCGGTCTTGTGGTGTAACGTAGTTGTTTATTTTAATTCCACAAATTTTTCAAAAAAATTACAAAATACTCAAATGGAGAGAACACAGGACTCACAATTTTTCTTATTATTTCTACTTTTTTGTTTACATTGTGTCATCCCATGGTGACTACTCATATATACAATAAGCTTCAAGATACCAGTATATATATAAATCTTAGCAGTCAGAATTTACATTCTGCTATTGCCGCTTTGAAACAAGAAGCTAAACCATTGACAACACTTAACATCAAAGGCTTCGGAGACACAAAAAAGAGGGAGTAGGAGGTGAGGGATCGTCAGGAGGAGATGATGATGATGATGCTGAAGAAGAGTAGGTTGTGAGGAGACATGGTGGGGCGAGGGATAAATTGGTGGGCGATGGAAAGACAAGAGTGGACAGGCTGTTGTCAGAGCTTCAGAGACGCGAGTGTGGTAAATGATAGTGCTCCATAGGACGATATGGTCGCTTTTAAATGCAAGTACAGTTTCTTTGATTAGTTAAAATAAAATTATACAATTATAAAATCAAATAAAATCGTCCATGACGGTCAAACAGTCTTAGTGCATGGAATAATTGCAGAATCTGTGTCATGGGCTACAGAAAGAAAAACGTGGGCTCGTGTGCACTGGTAATGACGGGTCAACACTACATGTAACAGTCAGTGGCAGAAACAAACACCACCTCTGAGGCCTCAGAAGGCCATGTGTATCCCTAAGGAACCAAGGCGTACAAAAAAATACACACACACACACACACACACACACACACACACACACACACACACACACACACACACACACACACACACAAACATCATCGACCTTACACCTCCTGGAGGTCAAGTGTCGGCAGGCCCCCCTCTAGTGTCACAGTGAACATTATTACAGCCTAGGTGGAGGATGGCTCAGTCGGATTTGAGCCCTGCAACAAACACCGATGACGGGACGGGGGAAAGAAAAAAAAGGGGGGGGGGGACATTTAGAAGACAAACTAGAACAGACTCACAGCCACTCATTCACACAACAAAAACAGTCCTGTCAGGCTCCTGTTACAGTGAACACTGTTTAAAAAAAAATCAAAGCAATTTCCCCCCCCAAATTTCTTTCATTCAGCCGATGTTTCAGGTGACCACATATCCTTTAAAAAGAAATCCTAAAAGTAGAGGATTCATTTGGCTCTTAAATAGTAATTTCAATCAAAATGGATAAAATCAGCTGAGCTCGAGGACGCTCCTTCAGTGCAAACTCTTTTTTTTTTTAATATCTTCCCTCCATCCTCAGCGTGCACTCCACAGAAGCGCCAGCGACCACGGTGTCACTTCTTCAAGTGCTTCCCCCATCGTTAAAAGTCCACACGCCGAGTTCAACCGGCCGAGCGTGGAAGGCGATGAATGGATGTGGTTGGCGTGACAGGCTGATGGTTTACATAGTGCATGTGTGGCTAAATCTAAACAGTGATGTCAGAGGAACGTCACAACGCAACCGTAACTCTCAGAAACTGCTCGTATAATGCCATGGTGCTCCCCTCTGAAACAAGGGATAATGCTTTGAAACAATTATAACTGGAGGTTGAAACGACTTGGTTTGGAGTCCACACCTAGTAATAATAATAATTATAATAATAATTATATGTTTATATATACTATTTACAGACTCAAAAACACCATGCTGTAGCTTTTCTTAAAATTATGAAAAACCTCCAACAATGTATTAAAATAAATGTTGAATTTAAGATAGCACTTGTTATTTTTCCATAAATGGTCTGACCGGTCTCGGCTTTTTCTTTTTTTTTTTTGTTTGTTTGTTTTGTAATAAGCACAGTGTCTTGTTCTAGAACCTACAAAAAAAACATCAGGGAAGCTTGTCATGCAGGAGTCTTGAGGATGTTGTCACTACTGGCTATATACCAAAGAAAGTCAATGTCTTGGAAAATAATAATTAAAAGAAAAGAAAAGAAAAAAGGTCCTCGACATGAACAAAAACAAAAATCTCAGGAGAAATCTCAGACGATTCACTTGGCTTTTTCTGTTCGTCAAAACTGAAAGTGTTCAGAGGATCCTGAAGAGCCTCTTTGAAACTGCTCTGTAACAACTTCCTGTGTCCTGCACCTGTCAGTCGCCGCCTCCCTCGGCTCGTTACAGCTGCTTGTCGCTCTCCTTCTTCAGTCGACTGAAAGGACAAAAGAGCAATGTTTTAAAATAAAAAAAAAACAAAAAAACAAAACATAATCAAGCATGCTCAGAAAACCCGACTACAACAATAATTAGGATAAACTACCTGTAGTAGTCCTCCTGGCCAGGCAGTGGTCCTCCGTGCATGTGATGGTGCCCGTGCAGCCACTGCTGCTCCATGGCTAGCCTCTGGAGCTCGGCCGACTGGGCGTGCATGGCCTGCAGCTGATGGGCCGCCGACATAGTTGGTGGAATACCTGCTGGTAGGTCCCGTGGGTATGGAGTACCTGGAGGAAGACCCAACACAGAAAATGTGAGCAGGCTCAGACTGATAGATGATAGAAGCTCAGACTGATAGATGTGAGTAAGGAGAGTCAACACTGGCTGAGAACCTACCAAAAACTGGGTGTCGCAGCATCTCGTGTTCGTGCGGCGGCTGGCCCAGGAGAGGGTTGGGGATGGCGCCGGGTGGGTAAGGGAAGCGTGCCAGGTGAGGTCCGGCCAGGGGATCTACTGCCAGCGGATGGCCGCCGGAACCTGGAGGACACACAAGACATTCACCACCACCTTCTGGGAGTCAGAGTCTTAGGTTCAGGGTACACTCATTACAAGATAGTGTATCACACAGCATGCTACAGACATTAATGATACTCAGCTTAATGTAACGTTACTCCTCAAGGTTGATTTAAAGACTGCAGGGACTACGTTACTATATTTATCCATTGTAAAAAATCTGTTGGCTCTGTCAGTAACTTAAGGAAGATATGACTTCCTGTCATCCAGCCTGTCAGTGATGTACACTACATTACAGTGACACTGATCACAAGTCCCTTTGTTCAGTCTTTAATGAGAGGAGTAACAAATTAGTGCAGTACATATTATATATATATATGTATATAAATATAAATATATAAATGATACAATACCATGACAGATATGCTCACTTCGATACTTAATACAATATATCATTTGTTCATTTCACTGCAACAACTTTGTCAAAACATCTCTTTCCTTTTAAACAACATCAGAATAAGTGCAGATAAATGGCAAAATTTCAAACAGCAACATGCTTCCTGAACTCAAAAAGCAGTCTGGCATCTGTTATGTTTAATCAAAATGTAGTAATTAATACTACATAACCAAAAATACAATATATATATTTATTTCAGAGTGATAACAGGTTAAATTGACCTGTGAGTGACTCAGAGCTCTACTTTTGGTCTTCAAACATTTAATTAAATAAAGTATCTGTTCATTCTTAAGTTGTCATCTGTAATTAAAGCTTCTAAATTCAGTTTTTAATTTCACTGTCATGCATTTATGAATTAAGCAGGGCTTTCGTTTACCTTGGTGTAAGGGATCTTGCTGGTGGAGGTGGAGATGGGAGTGAATATGTGAGTGCTGGTGGTGGTGCGGCGTGACATTGAACATCTGCAGACGAGCGATGGGATCATTGGCCATTGTTGCCATCCTCTCTGCATGGAGTCTCTCTGCTGCCAGCCTCTCTGGGTAGCTCATTTCTGGGCGCAGCTGGGGCCCCGCAAGGGCTAGCCGCTCACGCTCTAATGGGTTCAGGCTGGGATGAAAGGAGGCGAAAGGGTGAGGGCCGGCCATGGGGGGCAACGTGATGGCCCCGTGGCGAGCAAAGTGTTCCATGGGGTTTGTGGAAGGGTGGAGTGTGTCCATCTCTGGAGGCTTGACCTCAAAACCAGGTTTCATCCTTTCCCTCAGCTCCCTCTCGCGGATTTCCCTCTCGCGCATCTCCCGCTCTCGAAGCTCACGCTCCCGCATGGCTGGGTCAGCGTTGTATAAGCTGGGCATGTGATAAGCTATCAGCGGGTCTGCGGGGTTGAGTGACACAAAGAACGGGTGGTTTCGATTGGTGGGGGACATGACGTGGGGCCGGGCATACTCGCTGAGGGTGCGTAGGGCGGGTGTGTCGGGGCCAATGTAGGGAGGCACAGCTGCAATAGTAGTCGGGGGACCGTCGAAGGGTGGACGCATGTGGGCGGGGCCGGCCATCTGAGGTTCGCTCATTCTGCCTTCGTGAGATGAACTGGAGGCTTTCTGTGAGGAGAGGAACATCATGCTTAGTTTTTCTTACTTTTATTTTTTTTAACGAAACCAGTGCGAAACATAAAAGTAAAAGAACGATTACACCACTCACCGCGGCTCTCTCAGCTTCCTTTTCTCGTTCCCGCTCTCTTTCTCGCTCCTTTTCCCTTTCCCTCTCTCTCTCTTTTTCCTCCCTGACTTTCTGTTCTGCTTCCCGTTTGGCTTTCTCCAGAGCTTCCTCTCTCTTCTTGGCCAGTTTAGATGAAGCCAGGGGCGTGAAGTAGAAATCGGTCCGAGCACACGAGTTGTACCCCCGGTCCAAGTGCTTGTAGAAACTGTAGAAACACAGACACAAAAATAAAAACGTTAAAATAATGTCTTACGTTCATAAACTGACATTTGTTTGGAGGAAGAAAAAAAAAAAACTGATAAAAGAAGGTTTGATCATCATATCCATGTGAAATTTTGTGTACTGAATGGCAGGATAAATGATGAAAACACTGCTGGTATTAGCTTGCATTAGTCCATGTTTTAAAAGCAAACAAACTCCCTCAGCATTCACTTTTCCTGCCACGCTGAGCCTATAATAAACTCCTCATTGCTATTCATTGGCAGTCTGAGAGTCACTTAAGCGGGAGGCAGCAACACGTACTCATATTCGGATGCTTCATACACTTCCATCTCACTGTAATTAATCTCCCTGTTTTCCATCTCTGATAATTCCGAACCATCAGCTACTCAGAGCTCGAGGCTAATTGTGGCCTTGGATGCCTGTTTTGCAGAGGACATTTGATTAGTTGCCTACATTAAAGACTTAAAACCTGAGGGCGACTCTTTGTTGGAGAGCTAATCAGTACCCCCTGATAAGAGAACAGGCAGACTACTGATAAACAGCCACCTGTGCAGGTGTATGTTTTTCTCTTTTACAGATGTTTGATGTTCTGTTGTTTGCTCAGGCTGTTGACAGACGTACCGTGCTGATTGGCTGGCATGGCTGGGCGTATTGACGACTGTAGGCTCCGGGGAGGGGCTTCTCTGCGGGGGTGGTGGGCTCTCTGGCTCTTCCGACTCGTCCAAAGGCTCCTCTTTGATGTGCATGGGTGGGACTGCTGTGGCCGGGCCAGCACAGGTGACAGAGGCAGGAAGTGGCATGGAGATGGAAGAGGATGGAGCCGAAGAAGAAGGAGGCTGCAAGCCAGGCATAGAGTTTGATGATGATGGGGGAGGGGCGGTTGGAGGTAGAACTGTACTGAAAGGATGAGATGAGAAAGGTTGCTGAGGTGGCCCGCTGGGATGTGAGGCTGCTGCGGAGGGTGGCAGAGGAGGAGCTGGAGGAGGTTGGTGGCTGGCTGAAGGTGGGAGGCTCTGTGACTGGGTGAGAACTGGAGGCTGGGCTGGGGGAGGCTGAAGCTGCTGGCCTTGAGGCATGAGCTGGAGGGGAGGCGGATGTGCTGATGGAGGATGATGGTTGGATAAAGAGCTGAGAGGCTTGAGGGCAGGAGGCGGAGGCAGGTTTGAAGGCATCTGAGGGAATGGAGGTGCCGATACGTGGGGCGGGTGTTTGTGAGACTGTGGGTTGGGTATCTGAGGGATGGGTGTAGTTGGCGGGGGCTTGATGTGAGGCATAGATATTGGTGCGGGGGGCAAGGGCTGCTCTCTGGGAGGCTGGGCGCCGCTCTGAGAAGATGACTGGGACTGAGAAGGAGGCGTGTGAGCCCTCTGTTGTGATTGGCCAGAGACCGGCGGGGGTGGGACCTGAGACGGACCCACAGGGAATCCCTGAGGGGTGATGGAGTGAGGGTGAGCCATGTGTGAGGGGCCCGGCTGCAACGGGTGAGGCATGGGAGGCATGGGTCCGTGATGCGGGCTGGGTAATGACTGAGGTGGAACTGGGGGGCCAGGAGGCGGAGCCTGAGTCATAGGTGAGTGTGGAGAGGGAAGCCTTTGAGGGTGCAGGGATGCTCCTGACTGGATTAGAGACATTGGGCTTGCCTGGGGCAGAGGCTGGGGAGGTAGAGAGCTGGAGGCTGCAGCAGGGGAAACCTGCGGAGGCAGTGAGGGGGCTGAGGTTGTGGGTGGAGGGGGCGCCGAAGAGGCGGCTGAGATGCCCGGTTGACACTGGATGACTGGAGGGTGCTGGCTCTGCAGGAGCTGCTGCTGTTGGGCAGAGGAGTCCGAGTCGCTCTCATTGTCACGGGGGCTCGGGATGCTCGGCGAAGAGCTCCGGTTGTCCTGATCAATGTCTTTAGGATCACTACTGAGCTCCTCGTTGATGCTCCGCCCATCAGAGCTCTCGCCCTCTCCCTCTCCTTCTCCCTCGCATTCTGAAGGCGAGTCTGGCCGACTCAGCTCCTGTGGGGACAGAGGAGAAGAAAGGAAGCGCATCAGCACACCAACTACACAACCTCCCCTTAACACATAGAGATAACACAAGCAAGCAGACTCACTTGTGTCTTGGACTTTTTGGCGTTGGCCCTCTCGGGCTCCTCTGTGTCTGAAGCTCCTTTCTCCCGTTGCCGTTTGGCACTCTTCATAGGTGAAGGAGCTTCCTCTTTAATCTTCTGTGGAGCAAAAGCAGCAGAGACACAGAAAGTATACATTACAGAGGTGCATGCAAGGAAAAACGAGGGGTCAGCGACTCTCTGCTGTACTTACTTTGCTTGGCTTCTTCATGGAGTCCGTCTTGCTGTCGGTGCTGTCAGTGCTGGCTGCGCTGGGTGAAGTACGTCCGCTAGAGCGCAAATCCTCGTTGGTGGGTGAGGCTCGGCCATCAGGACTGGCTGTCTGCTTCTTACGACCACTACGTAGCGTCGACATCTGTAGTTTGAACGAAGGAAAATTTAGCCCAATTTATAAAACTTTCAAACTTTGAATAAAATAAACATTTGGTTTGAGATTATGAGCTTATTTCTTTGTAATCTGGGTCTGGATTGCTCCAGGGATAAATCTCAGGGTATGGTTCCTAAAAGTGAAAATAGAAGGATAGCTGGCGCACCGAGCCTCGGTTCCGTCGGGTCCTCATGCTATGCTTCCCGCTGAGTCCATCCTCTTCCTCTTTGACAGGTTTGAACATAAATGGCGGAGGGTCCACGGGCTTCTCGATGGGGGGCAGCTCACCGTACTTCTTGAAGTGAATGCGGCAGTCGGTGCACAGCAAGATGTTCTCGCGGCCCCCGTGGTGCCAGTCCTTGGAGGCTGAGGAAAGCCATTTACAGTTGTGAAATAACACAGTCACACAAGCAGAGAGGCACAAACATCACACAGAAATCATCTGACAACCTGCAGTAATACTGAGGAATACAGGCACCACCTTAAAATAATTTCTCCTTTCAATATTTAACAGAATAAAAATGTTTGTACTACAGGCGCTAAATCAACGTCTAATATGTCCCCTGTTTTATACCCCATTTAAACTCCCAGTAATCTACTAATAAGAGCTTGATGGGTTAACACTATAAAGCCAAGTTATTAGCCACCCTTGCTTGGATGGCAGAAACGTCAGCGTGTTCAGATGGGAGCCAGCTGTGTGCAAAGAGGGGGAAGGATAATGAGGTGGAGAGAGTGAACGAGCTGTGGGTTCATGTCTGATTTGATCAAATTAGTCCTGACATACTCTGATGCCCATCTGTCACACAGTGCTGTGTTGGGTGGGCTCACACCGATCCCAAGACAGGACGGGAATAGCCAAGCAAGTCCGTATGACGGGTGTGCGCACGAAAAAGAGATGTGGCATCTTACTGGTCGTGAAGCAGTGGCGGCAGGCGTAGCCTTTTAGCTCCTGTTCGCTGTCTTCACTGTCAAAGTCATCTTCACTGGCTGAGCTGAGGTCCACTAGAGAGAAGAAGGAAGGAGAAAGATACGTCACATACATCTCTTTACCGACCAACGAGTATATGTCAGGCCAGGCCGTCCCCTCTCCTCCCAGCTGCCACCATGACGTCAAAGCTACGTACAGAACTCGCTCGACGGCGGGCGTGAAGGAGTGTTGACGGGAGTTGAGGCGGTCCGTGTCTTGATGCGGCGGAAGACGGGCTGACGACGGTGTCGGCGATGGGCTCGACAACTGGCCGCCTCGGGAGTCTTCTTCCAGTAGTAGTAGAAAGTAATCAGCTCTCCCTGAAAGAAGACGATAAACAGGCACCGTTAAAACAGGCAGTAACATCTTAGGAACGCAAACGAGCGTCTGTGATAAGGGGGAGGATTCACTTTTGATTGCAAAGAGGTGAAATATCTGCAGTTAGGTGGAATGAAATCTGTGGAGGATACACATTAGCAGTGGGTGCTGCGTTTCACAGTGAAAGGCCATGGAGCGGGTCAGTCCATGCCAGGATTTGTAGCTGGCTGGGCATGTTTGTGCTGCGGCCCTGTCTGTCCCAGGATTAGGCCAGGAGACTCACTGAATGCAGGGATATTAGGATCAGTGCAATGGTGGCTGCCTGGGTGGCAGGAGGTTGAATGGGAACAAAAGAACATGTCAGGCAGAGCTTTGGCGCTACAAATAGGGAGTGAAATGGCTCCTCGCCCCTTCACTGGAAGAGTCAATTGAACTTTAATCAAACATTCGGAGGGGTGCGCTTGCCAGCGAGCGGGGCGGATAAATCCAGTGTACAAAAGGCCGTCAGGAAATCAATACCCAACTGAAACATTAACACATGCAATCATGGATCAGAAAGCACTTTGCTGAGGCAGCCTGTGCATATTAACTGCAGCTTTCCTGCCACACTCGTGAAACACAAGCCCTAAAAATTGGCAACAGGAGTCGGTGGCAATTATGTAGTTTCCTGTAAAGCTTCGCCTTTTCTGCCTCGCTGTGAACTCTCACTTGTTAGTCATCTTCCACTGACTCTATAACAAATTTACAAAAGGTGCAGTGTGTGTTCGCAGGGTGAGCAGTAAGTCACCTGTAATCTCAAAAGCCCCGAGGGCACCCAGCCACTGTCTGAGGTCTGTTAAACCGCTGTTCAACAAAGCTCCCAGGGTTTAATGGCTATTGATTGTTTTCCTTCTCTGCTTCAGCCGAGAAACTTGACATTAATTAGTCACACCATTACTCTCTGAAATGCATTAACAGCTTTTCAGCAACAGCCTGATATCGTCTATCAAAATGTAGCGAAACATGAAAAAGGAGGAAGTGATTTGATGAAATGGCTAAGAAAAGCCCCCCCCCCCCACTTTAACAAAAACAGAAAATAAAGCCAGTGAACCGTAGCACACGTACACATACAATGTAACTCTTAGGGGAAATTCATATCTACCAGAGCCTGCAGGATCCACCTTATCAGGCAAAGCAGTGCTGGAAACATTTACTGAGGGTGTCTGAGCTCAATGAAACCTCCTCACATTTCAGGGTAAATTAAGGCACTACACCAGGAAAACCACTGCTCCAGCCGAAAACAGTCTCAAACCCCACGAGCTGGTGGAGGCTTTATCTGGATTGGCGGATGGATTCCACATGCAGTGGGCTTTAAGATAAAAAAGCACATGGATACTGATTATATTATCACCTAAAAGCTACATTATGCTGCTGCCGTTTCAGTCGGCGACAGAACTTTGTGGCCTTTCTTGTGCGCCTCCCACTTCAACCTGCCAGCCAGTTGGGAAGGGGAAGGGCGCAGGTGCTAACTGAAAGAAGGCGGGCATCCTGATGTGAAATCTAATTGAAATGTCCAGATCAAAAGTGTCGAGTGGTGCCGAGCGCTGGCTTTGCTCTGTGCTTAATGACTGTTCTCAGCAGTGCCTCTCTGCCTCCTCGCTGCGGGTTGACAAGTACACGGCCTCAGCAACAGCTTGGCAGACACAAGGAAAGGTCACCCTGCCTCTCCATCACTTACGCTGTGTCAAGTACCATTACATTAGGCAGGGGCTAATGAAAACATTAACTTGGGCTTTTGAATGGGAATTAACAGGTGTGGTGATGAGCTGGTGCAGCTAGATGTAAATAAAAAAGAGGAAAACAAGAAGCACAGTTCAGCAAATTCAGTACAAACATGATGCAGTGGAAATGTCTGCAAGTACAATAATATCTGTAATATACACAGATTTTAAATTTGAATGCAGCAAGTATAGCATGGTTAACTAAAACTAGGTTGCAGGTAACTAAAATGAATTAAAAAAAATAGATGTTTGTGAACCTAATTCAAACTAAAATGAAAATAAAGAGAAAATATCCTCAATTTTAGTGTTCGGTGTTTTTTTTGTTTTTTGCCAAAACTTGCCTTATGAGGCTTTGATATACATGTCCATTAAGACTCAACTGCTTTCAAAATCTCCTGTTTTAAAAAAAAAATTATATCTGTGGTGACTTTCCGAAATCTCGCTTCAAACTGAAATGAGCAAACCTGCACTGAAAACTAACTGAAACAAGACTGAATCCAAAGCAAAAAATCACAACAAAATAAAAATAATAATAAAAGCTCGTTCAAAATCATAGAACTGTAATAACTGTGTAGTGCAGTCACACTGATAAAGGAAGGACTGTGAGCACAGTGAACGTGTTGTGCAGAGAAACAGCCCGATGTGAACATGCTGCACGTGAGAGAAGCTTTGTGCAATACATTTGTGTCACAGTGAGACTGACAGATTTGGGTCCTCTGAAGTTGTGCAAGTCCCGTCTCTCACACCGACTGAAGACTTTTCTGCATCAGAGCCACTTTATCATGCTGCCACATGCCCGCAGCAACAATTTAACTCCAGTTACCTCGCAGTTTATTCTCCCCGTTTGGCCGTTGTGGAAGCAGGTTTGTGTTTTACCTACTGATGCCATGTCTTTTTCCCCTCCCTTCATAAAATTAACACGTCCATAAAAGAAACAACTAAACAAACCTGCATCTAAAACAGCTGAAAGACAAATTTAGATAGTCCCAAGGCTTCTGCAGCATAATTTTCTCCCTAGTCCACTAAATCGCTGCAGAGCGGCACAGAGTGTGCTGCTGCTGCTTTGCAGAACATGAGATAGTGACAACATAAGCTCAGTATTATTAGGCCTTTTAGGCTGCTTCCATCTGCAGGAGCTTTCTGGCCGGTGGATTATCCAGCAAGGGAAGGGCTTACCCTCATATCAGGGCGCTCAGGCCTTCCGTTCCAGTTACTGCCACTTAAAATGGTCATCTACATAAAGATGTGCAGTTATTTAAAAAAATATGTTCATAGTGATTGTTGTGCTATCGCTTTAAATTAAATACTTGCAGTTCGAGTTCATAAAGCATGCATATAGAGATGCGTGACTTTTGTATTTTAACCTTACTGTAATATTATTCTCACAAACAGCTGCTAACAGAGGTTAGCAGGTGACGAAATTAGGAAAATTCCTCCTGAGGCCAGATTTTGACTGAAAGGGTTAACCACTTTAGGCTGCAGTGTAATTGTGGGTGGGAGCGCTGGTTGAGGGTGAGCTCGGTGGTCGTATGTACACGGGTAGAGCTGAGGGCGAGGGCTAAACTCGTGTATTTACACCCTCATCTCCTCTCAGGCCCAGGCCTGAACAGATGGTTTCTGTTTTTCCTGGCAGATTTGTGACAGAGCCACAAAAGGCCTCTGCTTTGACATGAAGCCAAACGGTTAAGGCCGTTATTGGCAAGAGCAGGGGAAGGAGGAGAGAACAGGGGAGAGCCGAGGAGGGGGAGGGCTGAGTGCCGAGGAGAGTCGAGAGGGAGGAATATAAAAAAAAAAAGAAAAAAAGAAAGCCAGCAGCGGAGAACAATGGACAATCAACACTGAATCCCAACCACAAACCAGTCCTGAAAATCTCACAGCAAATAAAAATCTCTGCTAAAAATTTAAGGTGGTCGGGGAGCAGAGAGGGCTGGGAGCGTGTGATTTCTAGGTTCTGGTGGCTGACAGCGAGTTGTGTAAACAACCATTAGTGCAGCATGAACCTGCGCTACTCCTGCTTCCTCCACAGCCTGCAGTCAGAGCAGGGAGGACTGCTTCCTGCTTCATTTCAGTAAGGTGAAAGGGGAAGTATTTCTGAGCTAAATCAAGCCAGGGCTTAATTATACATGAGCTGGACCTGTGGACTCCCAACTCTTCCGTCGCCCATGACAGACTGTCTGGAGCGTGCGCGACTTCGCCATCATCCTCACCATGAATGTAACTGGAGGGCGTAACTTTATGAACGTGTATGTGCTTCAGTGGGTTTGTGCGTCCCATTTAATATGTTTCAGTGAAAGTTTATTTTAGAAATTATCAGGATTTTTATTAAAGTTGCCGAAATGGTAAAGATGACAGAAATGTGCGCTTCCAAACTTTTTATATTATATGCAGCCAATGACACCAGAGTCTAGTTCTGGATTTACAAATTTCCAATAATAAATAAAACATCGTTATGTCAGGTGGAATAAAAACTATTAGTGCTTAGCGTTACCAAACTACACTTTCCCTCCTTACGTCATTTATTTGTGTTTGTGTTGTGTGAAACTAAATGACAAGGCCAAATATTTAAGCTACTAGGCACATGTACAGTATGTGATGAATTCAAAAACACACCTACACCATAGCGATGCCTCAAAAACGAAGAAAGACTGAATAGTGAAAAGATCTTGGCTGGTGGAGCGGGGTGCATGTGAAAGGCGGCTAAATAGACAGCCGTTCCCTGCTGCGCAGCGCCTTTCTGCCGGAGAATGACTGAATAAGCTCTGCTTTCACAGGTCAGGGATGCACATGCTGAAGAATCAGCACTCGTGTTTTTCCTGCTGTAAGCGATTTGGCCAGTGAAAGCAGATTGGATGGCAACAGTGCCTTTTTTGCTGAAGGGTCGATCCTGCGTGTTCTGCTGATAAGCTAGTCTCCCCTCCCCTAAAAAAACAAAAACAAAACTCACAACATGAAGCCTACCAAAGAACTCAATTACACAGGAGCTCTGGCTCTCTGGGCTCCGTCTATTAGGCTGAAAAAAGATTTTGCCTACACTCAGCTGCGCTAAATTGCCTGTGGTCTGTTAAAAGAACATCAATACGTGCTGGTTGAGCTTCCATCAGCCGGCAGCGATTTCACTGCCTAAACAAGTTATATCATTTACCAAACGCGGAAGCTGTTCTGTCACACCGCCGACAGCTGCTGCCAACTGGACCAGGCTCCTGTAGTTTGCCGCTGGTTTAATTAGTGTTTCAACCTAAGTATTTATAATCACACTCATCCCCGAGGTTCTGGCTGCTGAGCTGAGGACATGGCAATGAATTCAATGCGACGTTTGTACAGATTGTACCGGGGCAAACATCTGCTGCGTGAGGTTGTGTTGGGAACACCGTTCTCCTGTTGGGCGTCCCATAAATGACAGGGCCTTCGGGGACCGAGTGCTCCCTTTTTTCTCCGAGAGAAGAAGATGCTGTAAGGAGCGCTCGGCACATCGCCTCCTTTAAAAATCAGACATACAGCTCAGATCTAGCATCTCTGTGTGGACCTGAAAATTAGCGCACGCGCTAGAATGATAACAAACTGCAGGAAGCTGATAAATTAAAGCTCCAATAAACTCACCAGTTGGTGTTGGATGCTAACTGTTTGCTGACTGAGAGCGCTTGTTCAATGCGTGACGTTAACAAGAAGAAAACGCACACTGTGGCTTCACCTGTGTTAGCTTTTCTAATGCGCTGCCAAAGCACCTTTCTGTCTTTTTCCCGCTCTGTGCCAAAAACAAAGCAGGAACCAGCAGCATAAAAACGTCTCACCAAATCAGTTTTAGCGTTTTATCTCCCCCCCCCACCTTTCCTGCCCTCTACGTCTACACGGATTACAGCTGACATTCTGGGCTGTAACATTACTAAAACGACACCACCATCTAATATATATGACCGAACTACAATTACGGAGTCGTCTTGGTGATAATGCTAGGCCTTTATGAAGTTAAATATTTAAACATGGAGCAAAGAGAAACCAGTAGGGAAGCTGGTAGGGAAAGAAAGCTCTCACACACACTCAGATGCTTTTGTCCTATGCCTGTAAATTGTTTTACACTGCTTCACTGACTTTATTAGATTAAGGCTGCTCTGAGTTGTATTGTGAAACACTTTCTTGATCTATAAATATAGAGTATAATACACTTATGTGTGCATGAAGTAAGTAAATTACCAGTGTTTTCATGCAATTTAAAATCTCACAGGACGCAAAGAGACAACCTGTACTGAATATAATTTCAGGCATGAGTTGCTTTTACATCAGTGTTTTTTACGCTGTCATGCATATTTTACTTTGCTGAGTAACACTGTTGTCTGCACACTGAAAACAGTCTGTCTTTAAAGTAGTAAAAGCCCAGGTATTGCAATACGTTCTCATTTGCAATCTGCTGCTGCTCGTGCTGTACCCTTTTCCACCAGTGACGTCGTCTGGGCTCGGTCCTGCAAGGAAATGGGCCAAAACTCTCTAATTTGATCTAATTTTCAGCTGTCAATTTCTCTGTCGAGCTGCACGGCAAACTAAGCAGTCGCCGATTTAAATCAGTTTGGCAAACACCGTCTGTTGATGTTCTTTATGAAAACGCTCCCAGTGAAAATATCAGGCGCGTAGTTATCTGTGATCTACCATTTCAGCATATTCGGTTGTTTAAACACTGAAGGCAGCAGATCGTGTTCCATGACGTCCTCTCGTGAGTGAAGGAAATGGTGGCCAGTTGCAGACGGTCAGGCGACACACCCACCCACTTCCCCCTGTGGGCCTTTATGTGACTTTATATAAGGCATTCCTGAGTGCTAGTCGGGCCTGGTGTGTTTACACAGCGCTGGGTGCTTACCCTTGGCACTGGCTGTTCGAGCCGTGCTGACGCTTCAGGGGCAGCGCGGCTAATAGGAGCTAGCGGGAGGAGCAGTGAGGGCCGGGCGCGCGGTACCGGACCTCTGGGCTTTGTGCTGTGCGCTCCGCTCAGGACTCATACATCTTCTTTCATGCAACTGGAATAGTGTGTGTGTGTGAGAGAGAGAGACAGAGAGAGACTGGAGATAATGGGAAAAATCTCTGTTATTTCCCACACCTAAAATATCTAGAGATATTGTTGTTCTCATGTTCTGGAGATCTGGGATTTGGGAATGAGGAGGGAGAAAATAAATGGGCACTTTCCTCCGGGTATTAGCTGGCACTTGCTCCGATCAGCCAAGCAGCACAAAAACAAGCTCAGTCATAAGCAAAGATGTAAAGTCTGTGTGAAAACACAGACTTTACTGGCTCTTTTGAGCCAATGCCCATTTTACTCCCTTTTTTCATAGGACGCTACTACCCTCTCCGTGCTCTCCCAGTCATCTTTTCATATTTAAAGGCCAGTTTATTTTCCATTTGCAGGGGGAAAAATTAATCTTTCTCTGCTCTGTGGTGGTGGCAGGCCCATATCCTGGAGGAGGTCTATTACCTCTCCTGCCAAATAGACTCCCCCCTCCAGGTTGAAGTGCATTAATACCTCCTTTATAGCCAATCAACTGGACTAGTCATATATTTCAAAACCAGTAAAAATAATTGAAGAAACCCTCTGCGAGGAAACAGTATTCATACACTTTAATCTCTTATTCAAGAGACTCAAATTGGTTTTGAGGAATAAAGTATGAAAAAAAAAGTAGCACAAAAGGAGACGACACTAAAGAGTTGGGGTGTAAAAATATTACAGGATATGTTGCGGGTTTTAGAAAAGGAGGGCTGACGTACCCTCACCTCAGAGCAGGCGAGGAAATGAAGCAGATGAAAAGTATGACAAACACCTTTGATTTTCCTTTGATGTCTGTGTCAGCACTATATCGGCACACTTCCAGCAGGAGCAGCCTCGCAGAAACAGCAAAGTCTGCACTGTTTCATGAATCAAAATGTATATCTAAGAATTATTTAACAGCCGAGTCTAAAGGCTTTGAAGCAACATGAACCTGTTCGCTCTGCAGCCAATTACAGGCAAAATAAAAATGCAGGTCGAGCCCTTTACGAGGTTTTATATCTAAAGAAGTAAAAGCACAAAAACAGTGTGGCTTCTGTGTTTTGTTTCCAACACAAAGTTCACACTGAACGAGGTGAGCTGCTGTTAATCATTGCCAGGCCTGAATCTGACCTGTTTGTACTGTGGCACGGGTCACACGGACGTTCAATAACGATTACGACACACACCCGCACGAAGAGCAGGGAGCTGCTGACAGGAGGAAATTCCCTCTGCTTATGTACATAAATAACACATTTACAAAGTGCGAGAGGTACAAAACAACTTTGGCAGTCAGTGACAAAGCTTTTGTTTAAAGGAGGCATACGATACAACCAACAGGAAGCTACCTCTAACCGCAGGCACAATAATCTCCAGTTGCAAAAGTTTGGAGTGTACAAACATTTTCCTCTCCAATCAGCTAAGAAGGAAACAATTCTCTGAATTTATAAGATTAAAAAAAATACTAGCTTAGGTTTGATTAAATGACAGTAATCAAAGTTATGGCCTTTGATTCTCTCTACCAGGCCAGACACAAATGTAACTTTGTTGATGTTCAAACAGTCACGTTTATTGCTTTGTAATCCTAGTGGAAGACATCGCATTGCCCTTTAGTTTGCTCTGAAAATGGCTGAAAGACCAAGAGAAGGAAAGGAAAAATCCCAAGTGCTAATAATAAAGCACTGTAGCACAAACATGAGATAAAGCAGGCTTCTCCACAGAGCTGACATATGCTGTAAACACAGTGGTTCAAATCACATCTGCACTACTTGTTTACTACTTGCTAACAGAGGGTGCTAATTAATGTTGAGTGTGTAACTTGCCTGGGAAGTACATTTAAGCTCAGGTTTACACTCAGGTGCAAACAAGTATTTTTAATATTAATATTATTATTTTCCCCTGAGCCTGATGTGATAATACTACGCTAGAGTTGTTGGCAAGCAGCGCTTCTTAACAATAAGGCCTCACAGCATTAAACTAAAACTTGCTTTCTGTAACTTACAAGGAAACTGCAAATGCTTCAGTTTCTCTGTTTTTGTATCAGTGGCACAGAGAGAAATAAACGAGCTTACCGTCTCTTTGTTGGGCAGCAGCTCTTTCCGGATCCTGAAGAAGTTTTTGCCGAACTGTCTCAACCCTTTAATGAAGCGCTTCTGCAATTTTTTTGCACAGAGGAAGAGAGAGAGAACGAGAGAAAGAGGGGGGGGGAGAGGGAAAGAAAAAAAAGAGAGCAGTGAGTATATGTTAAGTCAGCTAAAGTACCACAGAATAAAGTTTTCTGCTTAACACCACGACAAAGAACATTGTTTTCATTTCGCTAGTCTGCGGTCGTCTGAGGTTTGCTGTGTTTTTTATAAACCTCTACAGCCGTTTAAACTCCGGAGCAAACACAGCCATGTCAGGGCAAAACCAGAGAGGAAATGACAGGCAAGGCAGGGAGAGACGCTGAGATTAAGCTCGTCGTTTCACGAGCGCAGAACATACAGTTAGACAAACACGATCTAATGTGAAAACAAACACAACAGCAGACGTGCCAAACGTGTTGTTAATCTCCCAAGTGAAAGTTCAAAGTCAAAAGCTAAACTTGAAGATGCCTCTCTGTGCGTGGCACTCCGTTTCTAATTCTGTCGTTATATTTTGGCAATCTAACAAACCCCAGAAAAATTTAAATGTCCAAAAAAAAGAATTCTTTCTAAGTGAGGTGAACTACACGATGACAGAGAAGGCTACTTTGTGACACTGGATTTAATCTGACATTAAAAATAAACTGAACGTCAACGAGAGCCCTTACCTCAATGTGAGCACAAAAAAACAAAAAGAAAAAACAATGTCGGAAAGCCCCCAAAAATCAGAGCAACCTACATATATTTCTTCTCCTTTAAGAGCCACAGACTGCGAGCCATAAAAAGCGACGGCTGAAAAACATTCATAACCAGCGAAGCAGACAACCAACAGATTTACTTTCTTGCTCCAGAGGCGAGCCCCGTTCCACAGTGATCTCAGCCAACCGTTTCCACCAAGTAACTCCAGCAAAAAAAAAAAGAAAAGCAGAGAAAAGTCCTCGGGGAGCACAGCACAAATCTCTACGTCCACCCACAGGTAAAGGGAAAATTAAAGGGGGGTAAATCCACAATGTCTCCGACAGGACGTCGTTCTTCTTATGTTTTTTTTTTTTAACAAGAAAGAAATAGCTTGTCACTCTCTGCTCTTCCACTACAAAGGGGAAGGCTTTACATGTGATCTTTCTGCAAGAGAGCCTCTGGTTTGCAGCAGGATGGAAAACCCGAAGTGGAGTCCTGTGCTTCATGTTAGTGTTAGGCACAGCTTTCATTTCAGCCTCTAGCACTGAATGGGCAAGCTTTACTTCTCTACCCACCCCTCTCACTCTCACACACACACACACACACACACACACACACACACACACACACACACACACACACACACACACACACACACACACACACACACACACACACAGAAACCTAAGCCAATGCTTGCGACTGAAACTACACAGGTTTCTATTTCCTTGTGAGGAAACTACAGCATGGAGTGAGCCTGCACAGAGGCAAAACTAGCTGCCCGCCTGAGAGGGGAGCCAGGCTGACACAATTTGTGTGGAGAAAGGTCTTGGACACGGTGGAAAGGACACAAGTGGGAGGGAAAACCAGATATGGAGCCTCTCCTGTGTTGTCCGGAGTTCATTTTCCATGCCATGTACAGTATGTTATGCAACCACAGATTGTTTACATACCTCATTTTGGTGGGGGAACAAAAGCCGAATTTACAGAAGTAACGCAGCCTGCTGCGAAGCACAACTGTCTTTCAGGGAAAATTACAGGTGAGAGAGAGCTTTGTGAATTACTATACTTACGTCCTTAACACAAGCAAACTTGATATTCTCAAATTTTCCAGCTCTGCTTTGTTATTGTGCAGACAAAAACATAAAGAAAGAAGGCACAGGTCGAAATTAAACCAGACTAAACAAGCAAACACAAAAGGGCCTGATCAAAAAGCTAGTCGCGCTCAGCTGACAGCTTAACAAAACGGCCTGTCCTGTAAGTGTCATGAGACAGCAGCTAATTTGCATTCATCAGCTTGAAGGTGTAGCGGCTGATTAGCCAGTAGATGGAGCCGTCTCTAACACCAGCACCACATGCAACGGGAAAAAAAATAAAAATTTCCGACCACTCAAGGGGGTTAAGGGGGAGATTACTATTTACACTGTCACTCAAAAGCAGTCTAGAGAGCAACAGAGCACCGGTGGAAGGCCTATTTCAGGGTTTGTTTGACAGGCGCTGACAAAAACGAGTAAATAACCAGCTGAAGTATTAGCTTCACAAATGTTTGCGGGGGAAAAACAAGAGGAAAACTACCTGAGGATTCACAAATATTTAATAAACCTGAACCTGAGGTAGACCAGATGATAAGGTGGATGAGGGGTGAGGTGGTGCTGAGGATAAATTTCCATGTCTCAGCTTTACCTGAGCCTGCAGAGCTTCTACGTCAAAAATCAATTAGACCTGCCCGTGCAGCCTGCATCTGTCCTAATTATGTCACCTTAATTATGTTTCCCCCCCAACTGTACTATTTACTCAGTGCGCCCGTTCATCTCCACAGAGGAGCTGCATGCGTGCTCTCCCTCCCTCTCGTTTTCTTTCTCTCGCTGGCTCCCTCCTCCCTTCTCTACATGTCGGCTCCAGTTTAAGGCTCCATTTCAGCTGCCTGGGCTCACTGCTCTCCAGCCCAGCTAATAAATCATCTGCCAATCTGCTCCCCGAATCGCTCTGCCCCTGCTCCGATTGCTCCAGCCCTTGGTTGCTAGGCAACACAGCGGCAGAGGAGGGGCTCGGAGAGGCAGAGCAAGCTGAGCAAGGGGGGGGAGAGAGAGAGAGGGAGTGAGTGAGTGAGCAAGAAGGGGAGAGGGGGGCAGCTGGGTGGTGGAAGCGCTACCAAATAGCCATCCGCTGTGCAGAAACAACAGGCGTCTCTCTCTGAGCGTGTTCCAGAGCGCTGGCGCTTTTTACCCGCCCCGAGTTTCCGCCCCGAGTCCAACAGTGCACTATTGTAAGCCCAGAGAGGAGACGTAAAATAAGAAAAATAAGGAGGAGAAAAGAAAGGAAAAAAGGCATTAAATAGCCCTTTGTTGCGTGCAGGCACTTCCTGCTTGAGAGGTGATTGTTCGAAGCAGTAAAACTGGTTAAGATAAATGCAAACATGGGCGCAAAGATAATATCACAAAGACAGGCTCAGACTCAGACACACACACACACACACACACACACACACACACACACACACACACACACACACACAGGACATAATTCCCGCTAAATGTCATTCCATAAAAACACTGACGCAAGACCAGCACAGCAGCAAACAAAGCTACTTCCACTCAATATGGAGTCATTATACTTGACTTGTTGTTAAAAGCTGACCTTTCCGAGCCTGCTGCGAATAAACCCAGAGGGCTGAGGGCAATCAGTCAGCTAGCCAAAAACAAAAAGCAAAGAAAAACACACACACACACACACACACACACACACACACACACACACACACACACACACACACACACACACACACACACACACACGTGTCTGTTATGAAACATCAGCCCGTTACATTGGGCCTGGTGAGCAGAAAGGAAATCACAACAGTCTTGAATAGGGGGAACCGCACTGACAGACAAGAGACTACCCACATCCTCTTTGTACAGACACCTCACAGAAAGCACAATCTATGTAGATATGCTAAAATTTGCACTGTTGTCCCGCAATTACAACCATAAAGTATATTTTATAAGCCTTAACTTTTCTGTAAAAGACCTAAAAGTCACCCCGCCCTCAATTTATTTATTTTTTTAAAACAACAAATGTGAGAGTATCCTGATCCTCTGCAAAGCAAAGCAACATCCACTGCTTTCTTTTGCTTGCAGTGACACAAAAGGTGGCAGGAAATTCCAGCACACACCCATCCTGCCTGCTACTTAGTTATCAAACAACAACCGTCTCCTAAATAAAAGAAACACACTGCTGGCACAATAAAGGGAATAAATTTTGCTGTTGACATTAAACATAGCCTGCGGCACGGGAAACAGGGAGGTGTGTTGCATTTTATCCGTCTGCTGGGTGTCAGCTCGGCTCTGCAGGTTTGTATTCTACCACTGGGGGGCCGCTACTCTGCTCTTCTCCCTCGTTCCCCCCCTCCCCACCTCGTTGCTGTCG
Source organism: Diplotaxodon limnothrissa (assembly GCF_057381915.1). NCBI lineage: Eukaryota > Metazoa > Chordata > Actinopteri > Cichliformes > Cichlidae > Diplotaxodon > Diplotaxodon limnothrissa. The sequence continues at coordinate 5,803,390 of NC_140615.1, read as the reverse complement.
GAGGCCCTGCTCCAGTCATCCATCAGCCCAAGAAACAGCCGGAGATAAGCCGCAACAGAGTGCAGCTGGCTGAGGAATAGACCTCCCGCCCTGCAGCAGTCGTAGATCAGCCTCGCTATCTGTGACGTGGCGACACACACGGCACGGCTGCTGCTTCTGATTGTTTATAGGGCACCTCCTGTTGGCCGGCGCATTATTAGCACCGCTTATTTACTAGAAGGAATGACAGCAGCCTCGGGTGAAGCCACATTTCATTATGATGACCTTCAGCAAAGTCTGAAGGGCCAGAAGGTGCAGAGGAATCAATTTACTGATAAAACAACTGGATTTCCTTTGAATTCTACAGACACACAGTGGATCTAAATGAATAACTTTAACTAAAATCAGCTCAATGTTACCTCTTTCGATCAAATAAAATGATAATAATCAGAACATATTTTATTTTTACGATTAATTATTATTACTAAATTAGTAACAACTAATTGAAGCTGCAGGAAGTCTCCAGTAAAGCCTGAAAACACTGAGGTACGAGTCAACTTCAAAGCTCAGTCCAAAATTTATTTGTGTATAAAGAAGATTGCAAATCTTGCAATTGTGGTTAAATCAACCACACGCGCCCCCCAACCACCCACTGAGAAACAGCTACAACGAGCTCAGACCGCATAGTAGATGTTTCTGATAAATTATTTACAGTTTCATATTTTATTTTATAAACACGCGAGATTTTTCTTGGGCGTAATCTGCAGTCATCGCCTTAGTCACACGTCAAAGGGTTTTGGTTGGCGCTGGCGTCAAGGTGATGGATTTCCGGTGTCTGACAGTTGCACTAATAATGTCACGGTGAAGGATTGTTCGGGGATTGACTGTCACAAATCTTTCTGGAGTGAAATAATGTTCTGTTCCTGCGAGAGGACAATAAAAATCAAACGACACTCTGCTTTGAGATGTTGTCACTTCGTCCAGAGCTGTAATGAAACGCCAAACATATGACTGTGGCAGCGGTCCTGTCGTTTGAATGTGTGTGTGCGCGTGTGGGGGGAGAGATTATTCGCATTTCACTCAAAGTTTAGAAGGTTGAGACGAGGTCCAGGAGTATATGCTGCTGCAGCCGTAATCACACGGAGGACAGGAGATGTGAGTCAAAGAGGGAGGAAGGGAAGGTGGCAAGTGACCCCGCAGACAGGCTGATTCTGTCATTTCAGCGGTCCCTGCTGTCACTTTTATTCACATCTCTAAGAGAATGGCTGGGGTGAGAAAAGAACAGGCAGGGATAATGAAGCCAGTCCTGGAGGCGACGAGATACAAGAGGGAGGAGGTGGAGGAGGCAGAAGAGCGACGGGGGTGATGATGAATAAATGAAGAGCAGCAGGGCTGGTTTCTGCGAGTACGTCAAGGTTGGAGCTGCATTTACACCTGTCCCTCAAGGCTGCAGGGCTGAAAAGGCACAAGTGGTGATCAGATCAGTGGAAGCCGTGTCCTTGGCCAAGAGTCAAGATGCTGCTTCCCCCCCGGGCGGCAGACGCTGTGTTGCAGGTGAAATCCTGCTGACTGCCTCCACCCGCAGACACAAAACGCTTTCGGGACAGAACATGGCAGACGCTGCGTACCGGACTCCCCAACAGCTCCTCGGCTCTTGTTACATAACGCCGTCAGCACGGTGAGATGAATCCGTATAAATGAATGAGTGAATGGAGCAGAACACAGAGAGCAGCGGGGTGACGGTTTCAGCACATCATCTCCCAGTGGAACAGCAAAATAACACAATCAGACACACATATATGTACATAATAATGGATGTGACTGTAATGGAATATTCGGTCTATTCAAATTGCCCAAATGATTTGCTGTGAGCTTGTTTTAGTGTCTGAGTCTCCTGCTGCCGAGACAGCGTTTCTTTGACAAGTGGTCTGTGGTCGACCCCGCTGTGGTCGAGTGTGGCAATAAAGCCTCCCATCACCGCGCCCCGTCCCTCGCTCTGATTACCTTTGCACAGCTGTGCCTGCCATCGGCAAGTGTAAATACGAACGCACAAATAAAAGGCAAACTCATAAGTAGTCCACAAAAAAGGAGGGCTCACTTAATTTGTTGTGATCCACCGCGGCCCTGCCGTGGGCCGAGGGTTTAATTTAAACGCGTCCGTCGTGTTTGATTACAAGACAAACGACGCCCATTCATTTCCACTGGATACGAGCTGGAATCAAAGTCTGCCAAGCGTCAGGATTACGAAAACAATATCACCGAGAGGAAAGGCTGATTCATTGAGGAGGAGGAACGACTAACAGCAGCCATTCAGCGAGAGAGGTGGGTGTTTGTTTCTAAGATCTACAGTCAGATCCTTCAGCAGTGTTATCTTTAAAAGAGCCCGAGTATACAAACATGCAGCGCAGTGTGTCATAACGCATCAAGGCCAAAGCCGGAGCGCTCAGTCGTTCTGACACAGTCTAATTTGGCGCTTTCATTCCCCTCCTTCCCACTCATGATGCAGTGTTTGATCAGGGAGAAGGGCTGCCATTTTCTGATCCCAGCCCTTCAACAGCTGTGCTGAAATTCACATCGAAATTGAAATGGAGGCAAACGTTACCAGCCCCCCTTTTTTCCCCTCTTCTCCCCCTTTTCCAGGCTTCTATGCTAAAGATTTATTCTGTGGGTGATAAACAGGATGCAGCTGCTCTTGAGCCTTGGAGGAGCTGGAAACTGACAAGTGTTTTTACTGATGTTTTGTGAGGCCAGGCCAAGAGTCTCAACAGCTCCCTCTAAAGTCAAACGGCAGACGAACAAGAGGCGCACAGAGTGAAATGAAATGACAAAAACAGCAGCTCGCTGTGGAAACCAACTAATATTTATGCAGCCCGTGTTATTTTTAGATCAGCACGCGTTTGCTAATGCGTGACAACATAAAAGAATGGCTCTCTTACCACTTCATCCTCAGACCAGCACTTCTCTATCAGTTTGGGTACCGGCTTTTTCACCAGACGCTGCAGAGCCTTGCCGGCGTCGTAGCTGCTCTCGTGAAGCTAGAGGGGAAGAAAAAACAACAACAACAAATAAATGAGAAAGCAAACAAACATAGCTTTTAAAAAAAAACAACCAGTCTCACTAAGGGCACCTGAGTAGTATCCGCACCTTTTAATGAGCTCAGAAAGCAACGCAAAAAGATTTTACATCCAGGTGTGACTGAAGCTGTTACTATAAATGAGAGGGATGTCACACACTAAAGACCCAAGACCCCAGCCTAGATATAACAACAATAACAGTGACAAAATCAATTGCCGTGCTTCTTTTAAGCTTTGTGTCACATTCGGCTGGGCGAAGCAGACAGCGCTGGAGCTCTTCCTCTGAGAATAAACAAGCATCACTCATTGGAATTGCAAATGGAGAGTAAGGTCAAGAGACAGTGACCTGCCCGCTATGTTAATTTTCCAGTTTATAGATTTGGAATATAGATGCCCTGTTTATGGTGATTATAATCTCTTTCTTGCTCTCAATTCCTCCAGTATTCATTATCAATCCGACGGACAAACCTCGCGTTATGCCTAATGCACTGCCGGCTCCTGAGGATGGGTTTGCTGAAAAGGACTTATCACTGCAAATCACTGCACAGTGAAATCACAGCTGAACGCACCGTACAAATCTCTGCGATTCATCATTAACTCTGTTCATTTTCTGTGATGCACGCTCGGCTCGCAGTATTAAGACTTGCTGCAAGGCTACTTACAGTGTTAAGTGCGTTTAATGTAGTGTCATCTCGAGACGCTGCTAGACACCCATCTTCTGTTGAGCCTCCATCACACATCCCTGCGAAGGCAGCCATGCTCCTGTGGACGTGACACAGATGATGTAACGTTTTTAAAGGAAAGGCCACAAATCTAGCTAATCATTCCCACACAAACATAAGCAGAGGACACCTGGAAACAGTTCCTGCCATTCAAACGTGGCTACCCACATAATGTTGAATAAACAGCCTGCACACTACCTCAATATTGAAACACAGAGGTCACCTGACTGAACAAACATGATCGCGCAGTCCATTTATGTGCATATCTGCAATTATATGATTAAGTTTTAGAGTCAAACAAACATGTGATTCAAGTGCAGACTTTCAGCTTTAATTCAAGCAGTTTAACAAAAGTATTTCATTAACCCTTCAAGAATTATGACCATTTTCATAAAGTCGCATATTCATAATAGGGGGCCATGTATAAAATTTAACTGGACAAACTAACCCAGTATTAAATAAAACAGCTTGTCTGATGTGATCTCCCTGTTCTTGAGTGTAACCGGTGGTTTGCACCTTATTCTAAACTCTATGTGCATTAACGAAGACGTCTCTAGACTGTAGACTGACGATAAGCCAACCTACTTGAGCTCTTGACTCGGTTACATCTTACAAAGTTGTTTTTTGTAACCATGGAAATAATTTAATCATCATGCAGTTTAGTTGTTTTCTGTGGTCTTTCAGGACTTCTATCTCACTGGGCTTCACATTTAAAATGATAGTGAAAGGCTACAAAACATAATTTCAACACTTTGAATCGAATTCAGATATTATGTCTGCCTCATTTGTTAGGAAATAATAAAGATATTCAAAAAAAAGAAAAAAGGAGTGTTAAACAGTAGATCTACTGAATAAATCAGTGCTGCTGAAGTGAGATGCATTTTGCTGTAGTTTCAGCTTGTCGTGCACCTCTTCATTTGTGTAACCTGCTGTGGGTGGCACGCTGCCGGTATCGTGCCAAAAAGCAATCGCCTGCGAAAAACTGATATCTGGTATTTGCCAACAAATGATTGTGGGAATTTAAACTAAATAAATGACTTGTTGGAGTGTAATTTGTCAAACACATCTCTCATGAATAATAAAAAAAGTCACATTGAGCCAGAAAGAACAGTAAGGCGAAGCTGCAGTTTGTGGCAAAATGACTTTTCTATATAGTTCCCTTCATTTATCCAAGTAAAAAGTATCACTGACATTTAAAAAATGTTAAAACAGAAACCGTAAATAGATCGTAACTCACAAAAGTTACTGCTGGCACCTGCGGCGTGCTCGTGGGCGCGCTGCACCTCATTTGTAGAAAACATGAACAGCTTTGGAAAATTTTACTCGCACGTCATAGTTTATAAATCATTAACAAAATATTGTTGTTGAAATTCTTGAATCACGCAAAAAGGTAAACACTGGTGTTGTTATCAAAGTTTGTTCTGTTATGTACTGATTTTTATGACAACACCTGTGTTCACGGCAGCAATTATGATCATTACCTCACTGGCCAAAATATTATGGACCCGAGTGTAATTGAGGTAACATAAACTTCAGTGGAAGTTGTGCAATGCTGTCTGGCATGGTGGCATGGTGATTAATTACACTGTGGCCTCTGACACAGAAACCTGTCAACACACATCACTGGAACTGGAACAACATCCCATCGAGCTCTGATGACCGATTGCATCCCAAGATACCGAATGTGATCAGAGGGCAACACTAATAAAAAGCAATAAAATACCAATGTTGAGACTTCAGCAATTCCCATCCTGGAATTGATCCTGGACAGAGAGACATGATCATGACATTTACTTTCACTGACAAAGAGTATTTTATTCATATTTGTAGGTCAGAGGTCAATTTAAAAATCACTTTTTCCCCCTTTTTTGTGTGTGTGTGAAAAACCTCCAACAGCTTTAGACCTTGCATAACTGCCAAGTCTGAGGCCCTGTGTGTCTCTGGGCTCACCTTGCAGCTCTGAGGTACATGAGAAGGTCACAGTCATTGACCCCTGGCATCCAGACCAGCTCCTCATTCTCGGTTACGGCCTGGCCACCAGGGGAGGGGAAAGGCTGCAGCTCCGGGAGCTTGGCCTAATTAGGTCCACGGAGGAGGAGAGAGACAGATGGTGTCACACTACAAATAGCACACAGGCTTGAAGAAAATATCCTCTTTCAGCCGCCTGTCATCAACTTTTCACTGTGTGTTCCTGAGTGGTGGGACGGCAGGAAGCTACTGTCACAATAGTTTAATACACAGTATATATGACACCGAATTATAAATACTCTGAAGGTGTTAGTTTAAGACGGGATTATGTAAAGATACCTGACATTAAGGGGAGGGTAACACACACACACAACTTTGTAGAGTTTCAGCACAACTAAAACCAGCAGGCGCAAACATTACTGTGAACAATCATGCAAACTTAATCCAATCAGTAATTTCATTCCAATGTTCCCAGGCAACATGTAAAGATTTATAACCGCGTGATGTTTGCTTCAAGAAAATTTGTAAAATTAACAATAACTGGTGCTGTGAGTCCTACTAAGTGCAGGCCGGTCATTAATGACTACACAGTAAAATACAGCTTTAATCTGTCAAATAATACACATGCATAAATCACAATGATTCTGCAAAACAAGGGCACAGACTGTTACACTAGTGCTCTCTAAAATCCGGATCTCCTGAAGTAATTAAACAGTAAATTCTCAAAGCTTGGTTACATTTGCTGCCTGTGCTGTATTTATTGCAAAAACTGTAACTCTGAGTTTTTGCTGGAAACCACTACTTACGTCTGTGACGCAGTACTGAACACGAGACTTTTCTGAATCTAGCCACAAAGTCGGTGAACAGAAATATGATAATCGCTGCAACGACTGAGCCGGATATCAGGCGCTCAATCTGAGAGTGTGTGTATGTTCACATAAAATAAACAGATGAACAAAAAAAACCCTAGTATCTCAAAACTAAACACATAATTCCCACCCAGAGATCGAATAATGCAATTATTAGTCTCTTATTCAGGTGAAGCCCTGCGGTTCGAACATTAATGTGTGTGCTGAGCAATGACTTACTTGGTGACTGGGTCCCACTCGGATTTCCCCCTGTGTGCTGTTTAGTCGCCTGAGAAGAAACAAAGAGAGCAGATTGAAACAAAATATTTACACGTCACCATTTCAAAAGCCGGCTGTGAGAAATCTGTCAGCTCTGCAAATCCTGTTTAATTAACTAAACAACTGCTCAAACGGCAAAAATCACAAACTGACGATAATAAAAATCTAACCACTCATGACCAAGACTAGATCCAACAGAGTGGGGATGGTCTGTATTTATTCATTTATTTTCAAATGTGGAAGTCTTTACGGGGAAAAAGTACAAAGTGTTTACAGATTTGGTTCCTGCTCGCCTGCTCCTGCACAGCGAGCCGAGCAGTGCACATTTGCAGGCATGATAACGTGGATGCAGCAATAAAACAGAATCCCCAAAAAGGAGAAGGGGGGAGTGGAGGTGGAGGGGAAACTGGCTCTGGATATGCAGGGTGAAAACGGCTGCTGGTGCAAATGTTGGTAGCCATAGCAACTGCAATTTAATAATAGTGTACCGAATCTCCAGCTGCAGTGGATTAAAGAAAATGACAAGATGTTCCTTTTGAAAAGCCTTTTCCCCTCGGTCGCCTAGGCAACAGCGCCGATTTTCATACAAGCGAGCGCAGAGCAGCCCAGAATCTGTCAGCGTGATTTGCACTGAGAGAAGCTCGCACTCCATCACTGGAGGAAACTCGAGAGGCCGCAATCCTCCCGTCCTCTTTACAGTCCTCAAACCACGCAAACCCTGCGACGGGCTCAGGTTTAGCCTGTTTCCCCTTCTTAAAAAGATCCCTTCAGACAGGAGAGTCCGATTAAAGGTTTAATCCACATCCATCCATAGATGTTATGATCTGCCAAAAACCTCCACACCAGCACACTCCAAAAACCCGAACCTCAGCTGCCAAAACACCACCCGCCGCTCCGAAACATGTCGAAATACTTCACTTGGTTTTATTACCAACGCTCTCAGCGAATAAGACAAACTAAATATAAAGCACTCAGAAACTGGCAGCTACAGTGATGAATAGTGCTGATAAAGATGAAATACGGTGGTTCTCTGCGTCATCAGCACTCCAGATAAGACTATAAAGGTTTCATAACAATTTCATAATCCCACTTAAAGCCGGGTTTCAGACACCATCATATGCCTGAAACTTCCCAAACAGTTGTGAGTGGCGAACAATGAACAAACAATAACCATTCCTTTAGATTTATTAGAGCAGAACAGATATACCATCCACATCTGCACATCTAAACGCCTGCATGACAAAGGGAGAAAAAAAAAAAGAAGAGGAAGAAAAATTATTTGATTTACAGAGTGTGTTCCTGCACACAGTGAAAAAAGTTCTCACAAAACGCGTTTCTGACAATGTGCAGTCGGGCCAGGTCCACGGCACATTTGGCAGGAGGCAGTAAGGATGACAAATGAGGACCTGTGCTCCAGAATGAGAACAGTGTGTCTGAAGACAGCCGTGCTTTAATGCTGCGCAGGTCCTGAGAGAGGAGGCAGAATACAGATCGCAGCAGGAGGCTCGGAGGAGTTTCCATAAAGACTGCAGGTACTCTTAAACAAAAGCAAGCCTGCAACACAAGCACTGATGCCTGTGATAAAAAAATATATGCATATATATCAAGCATTCCTTAATCATGCATCCAGCAGCTGATTTTTATACTTATTGAGAAATCCTGGTCATCAGCTTAATACAATTATTCATAGCAAACAAAGGAAGGCATGGATGGATGAAGCACTATCTGGGCAGCTGTGCTGAGTATTCATAAAACACTGCCCCCACTAATAATGACCCCCCACCCCCATTAAGCAGCTCAAAGCCTGTTGCCTAGCACAGTAAACACTATGAAAACATGGCCACTTGTTACAACAAGTTCTGCTCTAACTCAGCATTAGCACACAATCTTGTCAAGTAATTACAGGCTTACTTATCAAAACCCAAAACAACAACGTGACAGTCTGGGCAACTTTGTGTGCAATCAAGGATAGCCCCGCCCCCTCCGCCATCAATTCCAGCCAATCGCTGAGCTAGACTGTGGCACACTGACATAATTGTAGCGCAGCAGAAAAAAAAAAACAGAAGAAGAAGCAGCAGACTCAAGTTGGTGTTGTTGGTATCGTGATCGGTAGGCTTGTGTAAATCGCAGCTGGCAGCACAGCCGTCTGAGCTTTGCCTGCACCCCCTCCCCGGCATTGCTTCATACGCCATGTCATCATCCCGGTTGTAAACAGGAGATGCAAAATGGAGCCAGGGAAGCCTCTGCACACCATATAACCACACCGGCAGCACGTTCACCAGCCCCACACTTGCGGATGAACACCCCGACAATGTGCGTTTATCGGAAGCTTGAATGAAGCGCATGCACAAAAAGGTGCGGAGCGACTCCAGACGCGTAACGGCATGCGAGGCTGCGGTGACAGCCTGCGCGTCCAGAAGCGTTCGGGCTACCGACACTCGGTTTTTTTCTCCCCGCCACCGACACACAAACACAGCCGGTTAACACAATGACAGCGGCGCGGACGGCTCTCACACACATCACACAGTCCTGTCAGACAGCTGGAATGCGACTCCATGAAAATAAGACGAGCCTAACACTCGCGCACTCGCAACCGATAAATGGCACGGGGAAAGCGCGACAATGTGATCGCAAACCTACCTCCGGGGACTGAACAAATCGTCCATTTCTGACATCGAGCCCTAAGGTGGGGGTGCTGACACTGTGTGTGTAACGCTGGTTGAAATTAATTCCCCTCTCACACCTATTCCTAGGTGCTCAAAATGGAGAACCACGCATTCGCTCCCGGAGAGGTATTCACTGAGCTTGTGCTGTGACCTCAGCCAGCACGTACAGCGTCGCAAGCTCGGCTCGCTCCTCTACACACACTACTGAGCATGTGCTGCGACCTCACACACGCACGCACGCACTAAGAGGCAGGCAGACACAGCCGCATGCGGGATACGGAATTCATCTCTCCTCGTATGTCTGCACCATAATAAACAAGAGTGAAATTGCAATGCTGCAGACGCCGAGCTCGGAATACCAAACGAGGAGGGAGGAAGGGAGCGGAAGACCGAGAGTGGAACAGGGGGCCCCGATGGAGGGGGGTTCCCAGCTGGCAACCATCAGTGCCAACAACAAGGACAGCTGTCACTGCAACACGTGAGGCATTCCCCGCACAACCAGTGATAATAACACAAGGGGGGTTCTCTCGTTTTGTACTCGTGCACTTGAATGAATGAAAAAGCTCATCGTGTCCAAAGAAATGTTATATTTATACTGAAGGGCATCAGCGTAAAAATGCATCAGTTAAAGTGAAGATCAAGAGATCCAACATATTAAAAAAGTTGAAATATTCAAGTGTAACAGAAAAATAGTGGCGGGCGGGTCGATACCAACGCTGGTATTAGTATCTGATTGATATTAGCCCGATAGGATCGATACTTTGTTTCTATCCTCCAAGTTCAGTATGTAGAACACTGAATTGTGCTTCATAATAATTGTTTGGGGGTTTTTTTTGTTTTGTTTTTTGGAAAAACTATGAAAAACGTTGGAACGCTTTTGATTTGACTGTCATGTCTGTTTTATTTACAGCTTATAGAACATTTAAACAACAGAACTGGATCCAAAGTGTTTTAGAGATGGACACGTTTACATTACAGGTCTCCAATAAATAAATAAATAATGTCAAAATGCAGGAAGAGCAAAAGGTGTGTTTCGTACACAGTGAAATCGCAGTGATTTAGTGGTCATTAAAATGTGCAGATTAATGATGATTCATCTCAAATCATGACATACTCCTACCCCTATACAGGGATGGGTACCGGTATCCGGTGCCATGATGGCACTGGTTCTAACATAAACGGTAGTAACCAGACCGAAAGCACATTTCGGTGCTGTTTTTTTTCTTGAGATGTCATACACTTTCGATTTTAGCCAATAACTTTACCTTTGCAAGGATAGTGGGCGGGTCCAGGTACATACGTTCTTTTAGAGCAGAGCTACAGATTAAAAATGCCCAAGGCGAAGCGGTCAAAGTCTGGCTGTACTTCACAGCAAAAGATGCAAACTCAGCAGCCTGCAACAAGTGCTTTAAGGTGATACTGTGCAAAGGAGGTAACACCTTGAATCTGATGAAACACCTGGCGACGCATTGCGTTTTTTTAAAAGCCGAAAAATGCACCGTATTTGATAGCTTGCTGCAAGACCTCACACCGGGCACATCTACTGCGGGTGTGGTGCCTGTTATCGGACCCGGAGTTAGCAACATCCCCCCAAGAACCCGAAGAGGAGAGTCCTGGCCCCTAGCCCTGCCAGTGTAGCAGCAGCAGCCGTTCTTCTCTGGGTGAGTAGCTTAATGTTGTTCGTGTGTAATTTACGTTGAGTAGGCTAACCACGTTATTAAATTAATGCATGTAAGGTGAACTAGCAAACACCGTCGTAGTTACATGCAGCTGTTTTCTTATTTGATAGAGTGATACCATATATGCCCTATAGCTGCAGAAAAGGCTAACATTGTTATCTTTTTACAAAAAAAAAACAGCTAAACATGAGAGGTTTTAGGACAAAGTTTGTGTTTTCCATTGTTTAAGCACTGGTTCCAGCCAAAGGAGGTATGTTGTATCAACAGAAAAGGCTAACTTGGTTATCATTTTGCAGGAAAAAAAGAGACTGCTAAAAATAAAAACATAAGAGGTTTTTGGACAAAGTTTGTGATCTCCATTCTTTAAGCACCGGTCCGAGCACCGTTCGAGCACCGTTTAAGCACCGGCATCGTTTCAAAAGTACCAGTTTGGCAGCGATATTGGATAAAACCTAAACAATACCCATCAATATTGGAATTGGTAATAGCAATACTAGCTCTATATTTACTAAAACTTTGCCGTATTGCATAGCACTACTGAAACACAGCGCTGTGCTAGAAATCGATCCCATGAAGCTCCTGGTGCACAGTTTTTGTGCTGATGTTAATGCCAGTTCAGATTTAAAGCTCTGTAGTTACTGAGTCAGCAGAGTGTTGGAGACGTTTACGCACCATGAGCTTCAGGTCTCCACTCTAACTTTGCGGCCGAGCTCCTCTTGGTTCCGAAACACGTTGCAATAATAGCGCTTATAGCTACGTGTGGAAGATCTCCAAGAGAAGAAATTTCACATACTGACTCCTTTCGGTGGTGACATCATGTCAGAGCATCATGCTCAAATTCATTCAGCTCTACAGAACGACCCATTCTTTCAACAGTGTTTGTAAAGGCAGACTGGGTGGCCAGGTGTTTCATTTTATACACCTCTAGCGTTAGGATGTAGCATCGACTTTCCAAGCATTGCTGTGTTCAGTTATGACACTTAGTAAAACTGCATGCAGTGTCCCCCCTCCCTCATGTTCTACGACAGCCTCCTTGCAAACCTGATGTGCGGTTAAGAAAACGTATGGAAAGACGGTTTGACAAATATTTTGATAATATTCTTATTATAACATTTTGAATATGACTGGGGTCATGCAAGCAGAACATTTTGACTTGATATTTATGATTCAGACAAGGCCTCCATAAATACATGTGGGGATATCCTGGTACCAATCTGTGGACATGTATATAGTAGGGGTGCAACGATACACAAAATTCACGGTTCGGTTCGATACTTTGGTGTCACGGTTCTATATTTTTTTCGATACAAATTTTTTTTTATGTCTTTCAATTTGTCATTTATTAAAATTATAAATATATATTTTAACTCAAAAGTACAGTTTTTAAATGTAATGTTGCTGAAACAACAAAATAATTAAAAAATAAAATAAATCTATCTGATCGAGAAATCACTCATCTTTGGAAAAGAGTTTATTACAGAGAAATGGCTCTTTCCAAAATAAAAGCTATACTATACGCTTCTTCTGGGCTATATTCTCAGCAGCATATTAAACATATCAGGTCCCCATAAGGAGAATCATGTGCTAACGTCTGTCTAAATGACTCAGGTAAAGTTTGTAGCATTAATCTCGTTAAAATGACATTAACGCCATAACGCGGCAAATCTCCGTTAACGAGTTACCGCGGATCGCCCCGTGCGTGGGACTGGACGGCGTCAACACGTTAACAAGCTAACTGCGCTAACGCACTAGTTCCCACCAATTGAGCACTGCGTGGCACATCCGACATACTGTTTTACTTTTGTCCATGACGCGCTTACCATCAGGGTCATGCTTCACATGAAAACCAAGATAGTTCCAAAGGCCACATCTGAATGAGGGTGGGGGAGGTTCAATTTCGGGTAGCGTTGAGGCAGTTGCCATGTTGCAACTAGCTTAGCTTCTGTTTTGCTAGCTTGCGCTGCGCTCAGTGGATCTGCGCTCGACAGTGCAGCCTAGGCGGAGTAGTGGAACGCAGATCCACTGAGCGCTCAACACAGACAGCATCGTCAGAAGGAAAGTTGATAAAATAAAAAAATTTTTTTGTATTGTTCATACATATGCGTACCGAACCGAAAGCACTGTATCGAACGGTTCAATATCGATACGAGTATTGTTGCACCCCTAGTATATAGCACAATCATAATGTGTAATCTGTTGATTTGTTTTGCCTCTTGTCTTAGGGGCTCTGCAAACCCACATTTCTGCACAGAAGGAGAAACACACCTGGATATCAGCAGGCCTGTGGATAAGCACTGCCAGAAGGTGATTGAAAGAATGAAGAAGTGAGGAGTGTTTATGTGGTTGAACAAGACAACCGTCATTGGAAAACTCCAAAACATAATCTAATGCACAGAAGAAAAACAGCAGAAGAGGCTCCGCTTTGTCATATGTTGATGTGCTTAACATAAAATTAGGGCATTATTATCTGAGCATACAAAACTGCGTGTAATGAAAATATGTTTTATTTTAATTAGCTACATAAATATTGTGAATTTTGTCTTCTTTTTTTTTAAAGAGTGTTTTCTAGTTTTCCAGGATGCACAAGGATCAAGATCTGGAAACTCAATCAACATTATTTTTCTTATTTAACACCCGTACCTTTCCTGTAGTGGCATATCAAAATGTTTTCAGTGAAACCTTAATCAGACGCTTAACGTGCAGGATCTTGATTCTAATCATAATTTTAACGCAAAAGATCAATGTTTAAAACCTGACATGCAACATGAAAAATATCGATACATTCCCAATAAAATTACAAACCATGGGGGGTTTCCCTGGCTCATTCCCCATAATTGGATCACATCGGGATCATTCTTTTTCGTCATCATTAGACATTACACGTTTTTTTAAAAAAAAAGAAAAAAGAAAGAAAGTAGAGACCTCAGGTCTCATGTGGGGTAAAAATAGCTTCTCTGTATAGCTCCTGCATGCGTAAGCTTGCTAAGAATGTATTATTTAGCAAGTTATTTAACACTAATGCAAACCCCAGCAACATGCCTCATCCGATATTAGCTGCATCAAAGTGTCTTTATAATGAATGGCTATTTTTGTCTCAACATAACAATGAGCTGCCTCATACAGGCATCGGTTAGCATAAAATTAGCTGTCACCTACATTGATAATTGTGTAGTCATCTTAATCACTGCAGACCTAACAGGCCGGAGACCTGCTGCTTTTCTTTTTCTGATGTGAAAATGAATATTTTTAGATTTTAGTTTTTGTTTGTTAAAAAAAATGCTGAGGATGTCAACCTGAACTTCTGATGGCTCGATGTTGTCCTGATTTAATAAACGTGGTGTCAGTGTTGTGCAGGGCTGACTGAATTTCAGAGCTTGGGGGAGAATTAAGACGGGTGCACCATCAGTGCCGGTAAGCTCACCTGGTCTCTGGGTTATATCCAAGGATATAGAAAAAGGAGTCCATGCGGGCTTTGAACTCCCGGGCAGCGAAAATGTCAGAGAAATGGGAAATGTTGCATTTCCCCCTGCAAGAGAGCAGACAGGCTTTATTAGACAAAAACAACCAACATGACAAAGTGACACCCCAGCATGAGCACAAGTAGCCCTAATTAGAGGCTTCTGGTATGTTCGCCTATAGGAGGGGACAAGTGCGACAGCAGGTATCTGCTGCTTGTCAGCACCTGCTGACTTTTGCGGTGAAATATCAGGCTCTGGCTATTTAAGCCGTAAACACCAGCTGAACATGTCAGCGTTGCCTCATCTGCTGCAGACGCAGAGATCTGGAAAAGGAATTCAACCTGCCTGTCTCCCCTCCTAACACGTTTACCCCCCAGTGAGCCGTGGAGGCCACGGCTCTGACCACATCTTGATGCCATTTCCTGTTTCCAGCACCCTGGTGTCTGGCTCTATCAAAATAACAGACATCACAGCCATATGTAGCTGGGCTGCGTTGCAGAGAAATAGTATCTTCCTCCCCCTGAAAAGATTAAAGGGTGCTAAGGAGAGCCGTCTTTGGAGAGCTCAGAGCTGCGGCATTACAGCATCCCACTGGAATTCCCTCCCGTTTATCTAAAGCCCAGAGAAAAAGACAAATCAAAGGGAGCTCTGTGTAGGAGAAGTTGCAGCTAATTTTCCCTAAAATCTGTGGTTTCTGGAAGACATGGCTTTACCGCTTGCAGATGGTTTTGATTAAAGGAAAGGGGAAGAGGAGGGAAAAGGAGGGGAGGGGTGGTCAGCCAGGAGGGAGGAAGAGACAGAGGCAGGGACAAAGACCGAACAAAGCGTATTTGTTTCTAGACAAAGAAAATTATTAAGTCGGCGAGCATTTCCAAAGACATTAAATATATACAGAGGAGGCGCTATAGGCTGCTCTCTAGCAGCTTGTGCAGGTGTGTATTGATGCAGAGCTGTTTTAATCAGTGTTTTAATGTTCAACAGCATAAAGGTATGTGCCTCAGTTATGGCTTTGCATCTTTACACATCTGCTCTATTTTAGCAGCACCTGCTAAAACCAGTAAAGCATGCTATATGATCACTTTAGGATTGTAAAAATGAAATAGCTCAGTGTGTAGTGCTATAAAGCAATTTGGTATCAGAGCAACATAATTATTCATGGAGAGGTGGCAGAAATATGGGGATAATGGAGGTTTACGGCTCAGAAGGCAAAGGGATAAATAAAATACACTATATTATATCCTGAGTCTGGTTCAGACCCGCCATATGTTTTATGATAGCAGTGTTTCAATTAAAAGAAAAGGGAACTGATTTGCTTTACCATTGAATTAGTCAGCAAAAGTATAATATTTGCTTCTTCTTTTTTCCAATTTCTGATTAAAAGGCATAAGATTATCTTTATCTTGCTGACAGAAACACAAAATCATAGCAGAAAGTGCCACGAAAGTTGAATGACAGTTCTGTAATTTGTATACAAAGGCACCAAAATCCACAAATAAAAGCTGTTCCAGTTACACTGTTATAAATTCAAATACTGTAATAGCCTAGATGTTACCAGAGCTCTAGAAGCAGAAATCTCGGTGTAGAAAAAACCTGTGAAGCCTGTGCTGAAAGTATTCCATTTTTCTGTAGCACTGTTTAGAAAGCTTCCAGTCTTTATGTGCAGTTTTGTTTGCTCGTGTGTGGGTTTGTTTACCTGAGAGCAGCAGCATGATAAGTGTCCACGTAGTCCGAGATAAAGAGTTCTCGACTCCTGACCACTGGATCTGTGATGACCAGCTCCCGGCCAGAGTCTGCAGGAGGGAATAGTGCCTGTGGTCAGTCTACATCATATACATAATCTGTGACAAAAATAATGATTTGAGATAAAGTAGCTCTGTAAACCACAAAAGTATCAGCACAATTCTGTGTTTACCCACAGTAACAAGCACCTCTGTGGAATATTGCGCCATAATTCAATAAATAGTTCAATTCAATAAAGCCAGTAATATGCTATCCCTTCAGAAGAGAGCATAATGTTCAGTTCTCGAGTGAAATGACCCCTATGGTAGTTACGATGCATCACTGGCAACAAGAGGAAGTTGGGACTTGTCTTTGACAAATGACCTGAGCTGTGGCCAGTGAGCTCCGGCCTTGTGACATCAATTCTAATAGTCCAAGTCCCTGCTGCCAGGACAGACTGCTGATAGTATAGCACTGTGTGGCACAATCCTTGTATTATCGTAGAAAAAGAAAATGGCACAACACCGTACTTAGCTGCAACCCTGATCCTATCTGGATTTTTTGTTTGGTTAGGAGGCTGTTTTTACAGCGTGTAAAGGTAGAGATGATTATACTGTGAAGCAAAGAAAACCGAGCCACTGGGGGCACTCCGGCTAACAAGAACTGCCAACTGTGAACAGGATGTGTCAACAGGTGAGGTGTGTTATTTTATCTCAGTTTGAAGAGAAAATTGCAGTTTATAATCAGGCTGAGAAACATTTCCGGGAACACGCACATTTAAAAGGCTAAAATTAAACTTGTGTGCAACGACAAAGTGTTCAGAACACCGAGTAACACTTAACTACAAAACTAATTTAACTTCAACCATGTTTATAGGACACAGAGTTCTTGCTGCAATAAAACCAAGTAGAGTAGTTGACATTTTCAATTCTGACAGTCAAAGAACACAGAGAACACAGATATATGTAGCCATGGGGTACATGGAGAATAGGTCAGCTAGTTTCTTTAATTACACTTAAACTACTGAGTGGGTTTGAACATGTTTCAACTGAAAAAAAAGTTAAGTAAAAATAATAAACCAATAAAAAATAAAAAGCCCCAAAGAAATGTGGGAATGATTAGAATAGTAATAGTGTGGAACCGTGGACGAAATACGGAGCTAAAACTATGGCTAATAGCTGATTTACTTTACATTATGGATAAGTAGCTTATGTTTAGCTAATAGTAACAGACAAATGTATTAAATTGCTAGCTAAACACTCTAGATCACAGGTGTCGAACTCCAGGCCTCGAGGGCCGGTGTCCTGCAGGTTTTAGATGTGTCCTTGAACCAACACAGCTGATTTAAATGTCTAAACTACCTCCTCAACATGTCTTGAAGTTCTCCTGAGGCCTGGTAATGAACTGATCACTTGATTCAGGTGTGTTGACCCAGGGTGAGATCTAAAACCTGCAGGACACCGGCCCTCGAGGCCTGGAGTTCGACACCCCTGCTCTAGATGAACAACTAAGGACTAAGCTGTTATAAATTATTACATTTCAAAACAGTAAGGCTGACAACTGAACTCGTGAGCTCATCATTTTGTTTACCAGTTGAATTTGCTTAAAGTTTGGATAAACAGTTGAGCATACAGTAAGAGTTTGTGTTGATAAATGTATTGATAAGCACTTTCAAGCCGTCTGAATTTCACCTTCTCTCTCCTTTGGCTTGTTTTTTTATCCTTTCTCTCTATGCCCTCCTTTTTCCTTTTCCCATCACCCCGTAACCGGTTGCAGCAGAGGAGACTCTCTGAGCCTGGTTCTGCTGGAAGTTTCTTCCTATTCAAAGGGAGCTTTTTTCTTCCAATCATCACCTAGTGTGTACTCACAGGGCGAGGTCATCTGATGTTTGGGTGTTCTAATACTGCAGGGTCTTTACCTTATAGTATAAAGCTCCTTGAGGCGACTTGTTTTGAACTGGCTTTGGTTTTGACTCTGAATCCAAAAGGATGATACGATATTGGTTTAGTGATATAACTAAACAATTACTCATTTACCTGTTGCAGGCCGTTCAAAGATTTGCATGTATGACTGATGGCTTCATTAATTAAAATATGTTTTTAAAAAAATACTAATAAAAATCTAAAAAATAAGCACTAGAGTGCTGCGAGGACACCCATTACTCCAACAATGTTAAATTTCTCTCAGGATTTGATATTCAGTGGCTGCAGATCACTGGCAGGCTCGTGTTCCTGTAGATGTGAATGTGCTGAGAGTGTGATGAGTCCACTGGCACTGACTGGGTTGAGAGCGTGTACACTGAAGGGCCACATGACACTGCGGGTTATTAACACTCCACTGTGCTGCTGTCTGGCCTGAAGCAGTGTTACCCAGGGAACCAGCACAGAGCCACGGTATTGGCTCGGCTGCCAGGGACACAGCGCGGAGAGCACAGCCAGGTGTGTGTGTTTGTAGAGGAGGAACAGCACAGAAAATTAAATGGATTTACTCTCTTGCGTGCACGTACTGTACATGTGCACATGTGCAGGTGTGTTTAAACGATCAATCGGCGGCCTCACCGTTCTCATTGTTGCGATCCTGCACCAGGTGCTGGTAGACGGAGTCAGGCACCTCTGACTGGCGGTAGTACCATTTCACATTCATCAGCAGATGGTCCCGTTTACTCTGCAACACAGAGAGACACAAAGTGAGTGAGCAGGAGACTAAAAAGATCCCACGCTAAGATAAACAGACATCGTTCTGTTTGATTACGACGTCACAAATTGGCCTTTTGGCAAAGAACGAAGCCGTGCAGATGCACCGTTTATGGCTCACACAGGCTGATGCCAAGACGCACGCAGAGAGACCAAGTCAATTAAAAACGGATTGTGGGGCATTTAGAGCCTTAATAAAGTAAACAGTGGGATGGCCGTCGCTGGAGGAAGTATGGAGTGAGAGGAACCATGCGGGGAATGGATGAGTGTTCAACCTATGCCTTGTGCAAATCAATCCTTTGCCTTGATTTCACTTCACTTAATGATAATACTCTAATGAGCCATTATGTATTTAACACACTACTAGGGCTTTATAAAGCTTTTTGATGCACATGTACAGTATCAAGTTTTCTATGCCTTTATGTGCTGCCACCCACTGGCTCTTTGATAAAATGCAAGTCAGCAAATCTCTTTTAATCCTTCAGCTGGCCAGCAAGTGGCAGCACTGAGGTGAGAACAGAGCCTTTCCACAGGGTGAGTCAATGAAAACACACAGAGGGAAGGGAAAAAAACAGCAGGGGGGGAAGGTGTGGGGAGAAAATGGTAGAGACTGACACTAGTGCTGAGGTGAGGGATGAAAAGGGCAAAATACTGTTTTCATTTCATGTTATAAAATATTTATTGTGACTGCACATAAACCCAACTGACCGTCACAGTGGTTTGAAAGAACATTAGAGAGACTGCCAGGGTGGGTGCTGGACTGCGACACAATCCTGTTGGCCCCAGCCATCTTTATTAGGGGCTCTGCTGCACTGCACTGAACTGAACTAACAGACCGAGACACCTGCACCGACACCACCAATGGAGTACAGGAGAAAAACCACAAGGGGAGAAAATAAAAAGGTGGGGAAGATACTTCAGTAATCCAAGGCAGACAGTTTAACATCCACCCTTTCCAGGCTCTTGTGTATATATGTGTGTGCGTAGCAAGAAACATGAGGTCAGGGTAAAGATACTTAAAGCCTTTGGAGTACATTGTTCTGTTATGTCACAGGGGAGGAGACTGAGAGCACACGCAGCCAAGCAAATCATCACCTCCCCTTAAACCTCGAGACCACCTCTGGTTTTCTCATTCTCTCCACTCCTTCCATATTCCATACCCCCCCCCACGCCATTCTTCCACTGTAAACCTTTTCACTCCACCACTTTTTGTTTTTTCATTTCTTTTCCTTTCTCAAACCTTTAGCAGGGAGGAGGAATGAGTGAGTAAGTGAGCCTGGACGTGTTAAACAGCAGCTGGCATGCAGTCAAATCAGCTGCATTTACTGCTCTGGATGATTATATGCACGCAACATCGCACAAGCAACACACACACACTGCTTGTGATCCAACACTGATGGAGTAAGACACAGCCCCCCCCAGCAGTAAGGCGTACTGTGTGTGTAGAAATGTGTGCAATGATGTCATGCCACTCCCCCTCCCTCCAAGCAGTCAGCTCACCCTTCCATACCTCTTGTCTATCCAATGTACAGACACAGTTGCCTTCTAGACTAACAGGGCTGCCTGCCACAGCGGAACGAGTAGTTATCCGGTGCTTATACATAATTAATACTTTAAAGGCAGACTGTAAATGCTGCCGGTGTGCTACCCGAACATCTCATTTTCTGTCTGTAGAACCCACAAAATGCAGAGCCTGATGCAAACAAAAAGGCACAGGCAGACGGAGAAGATGCAAAGAAGAAAAAGAAGACAAACAAAAGCGCAGGTTGTATGTCTCATTCATTAGCCTGCATTGTTTCAAACCAACCAAAGCAGAGACCAAATGTTGCTTCCACTATCATCAGTATCCTTGTTGCTAGAGAGTAGCCGCCACTCTCCAGAGCAGATTGCTGTTATGAAGCTCACAGCGGCGTTAAGCCCTCTCAGGCAAAAAGAGGGAGGGAGACGGAGAGAGACTCTGAGAGTGCAACATATGGAGCACGTAGTGGGAGTGGAGCGCAGCTTTCAATTATCACAATTCCATAAACATGCGGGGTGGAAAAATGAGTAGATAACACTGGGAGAAAATGAAGGGAGATGATAGACAGCTCAGACTCGCCGCGCGAACTACTACTCGCATTGTCTGGGCTTTGCTAAGCCTGTCACAGAAAATGACAGAGGGAGAACATAAGAACCACAACGCTGAATTGATTAGAGGCATTCCACGCTGCCTGTAGAGAGCCGAGCCCCGCACAGTGTCGGCCATCTTTGTCTGTCCTGCCAGAGGCTAAACATGGCCCTGCCCTCCCCCTCCTCCTGAGGCCCTAAATCCTGGGAGTACCGCTCACTGCAGAGAGGCCAAAAGACTTACTGAGAGAAAGAAACGAAACAAGGCGGAGGGAAAGAGGTGAAGAAGCAGAGCAGAGGAGACAGAAGGGGAGAAATTAGGAGAGAGAAAGGAGGCAGATTAAGGTGAGAGCAGTAAAAAAAACCCATCTCATTTCTTTTCACTTAAAATCACAACTATCCTCCTCACTGCAACCCGCAGGGTACAAGACTGCCCCTTTATTCACTGAGGTGATATAAATCTGAGAGTCATGCTTTGGGGCTGAACACAATAGCACCTCCCCTCCCTCCCATGGCTCAGCTTGGCCTGTGGCATTCTTTTAGCACTCCTCAGACAGACAGGGGTTCAACTATTTCTCAAAAAGGATATTTATTAGGAAAACATAAAGTATGTTTCTTGTGGAACAAGCTAAAAAAAAAAATAAAAGAGGCAAGAGTTACTGTTAATAAAAACGAATCAGTGCATTCATCACTGTCCTGAAAGCAGTCAAGACAAGACAAGCCAGTTAATTCTCCCCTTGACTAGCTAAAGATGGCTGGCCCCTTGGGTCCATAATGGCTGTGCAGTTTTCTTTGTGCAGTCAACTCTGGAGCGAGGGCCCCTGTGTACGACCACAATGCTACAAAGACTGGGAGAAGAGGGATACACAGAGGGCAGACTTTTCTCTTTACAAGGAAAGGCTTTAAATGTGAAAAAAACAAAACAAAACAGCTCCGTTATTCGAAGGAGAAAAATCAGTCAAAGATCGGAGAGCGCGGGATTAAGTCTGCGTTTTCAAGTGCGAGAGTGTAAAATCAATGCAGTGCTTTTCAACCCAAAAACCCCCAATCCCTGTAAGTGTTTGAGCAGCAACCGGCTTCTCTCGCGACTGTTCACAGCGGCCTTTGCAATATGGCAGCCAGAGAGCGTTGTTACAACCTGTAACCCTCAAACCTAATGCCCAATTCCGCCTCCTCCTCCTCTTCCTCCTTCCACTGTAACACTAGAGCTTTGCTTTAAACAATACCAGATCCTCCCTTCTCCCACACGACAGGCCCCCAGCGCACCTCGTTAACAGGAAACCTCTGTTTATTTTCTCTGCCTTTCAAACACACTTCTTCCTCTGCAAACCCTGTTAGTGACCACCCCCTCGTGCACTGGCGACAACACCAGCCAGGATCTATGACTTCCTGCAGGAGGTGGCAACCAGAAGTAAAGAAGGAAAGACATATCCCAAACCCGCAGACAAAGGAGACGGCAGGGGAGGGAGGGAACGGGGGAGGTCATGCAAGCAACGGCAGCAGCAGCAGCTTGGTGTTAGCAAGGAATGTCAAGCAGTTCAGCTAAGCTAGCAGGCTTGCTGAGCTAACAGCTTAGTTAACGAATGCCCCGAGGACAAGGGAGGCTCGAGTATGTGAGATCAGGGCTGGTACTGGTGTTGACACACACACACATACACATAAAATGGTAGGGAGGGCATAAAGTTGGAGTGTTCACCTAGCCTGTCGGAAGGGGAAATAAAGCACAACCAAAAGAACAAAAGGGCGATTGTGGCATTTGGAGGCAGAGATGGGATCTGGGAGGACTAATCTGCTGCTCCAACATGATAAGATTAGAGAAGGGGGAGGCAGGAAGAGCTGGCTGGGAAGATCACACGTACACTCGCGCAAGCACACAAAGATGATGGATATGATTGGGAGGGTTTTCCACTCGCCTTTTCTCCCTTCCCCATTTTCGTTCTTCCTCTCCCTCTTTTTTTCCCGCTCTCTTTGAGACGGAGAGATCTGCCAGCACACCAGCACTCAATAAGCACTTCCATCTGGACGGCACACACAGACAAACTTAAAAAAATAAAAAAATATATTGCATGTGTGTGAACATGCAGTTGTGAGGTACAAGAGATCTGCTGTGCTCATGCAATCTCAGACATCTCAGTGACTGACAAAGGAGGTTGTTAAAAAGTAATGCTAGCGTGCTGTGTGAACAAACACACACACACAAATACACACACACACAAATAACAGGCTTTCAGGATAAGCACCTCTATTCTTCTCCCAAGCCGGCAGCAGCAGCAGGCTGGGACTCTGTGTCAGAGGTAAGAGAAAGCAACTCTAAATCAGACTGTCAGAACCAGCAGCAGCAGGATCCCTCTCTTCAATCCTCCTCTCCTTATGGGCTTCACCGTGTGCACTTGGCTACTTGGAGGAAGCCTCTGCCCCTCAAGCCTCATTCTCTGAGCCACACATAATAACACTAAGCAAATGCTGATTACAACATTTGTTGGGCGGAACTGTGCACAGCCTTCTTGTATGCCTGGCAACAAGAAAAAAATGAATAAATAATTAAATATATAATGTGTGAGATTGTGTGGGAGGCATGGGGGGTGGTGGGGGAGGGGCAAGGTGAGTCCCAGCTGTGGTGGCGATGCTGGCAGGACCTTTTACACCATGCCTACACATGGGTGTCTCTCTCTCTGCCTCTCTTTGGCTTGACCTGTTTGGATATTAAATCGGCACCCTCTGCTTTGAACACACTGGGCCCATCTGTCAGCCCGGCTCCATATTGGATTGGATGAGCATTAGCCGATTCAGAGTGGGCAGATTTGCTCTCGTTTCGCTTTGTGTGTGTGTGTGTGTGTGTGTGCGCCTTTGAATGCCTGTCTTAAATTTAAAACCCACTTTCACAGAATCAAGCCCACAGGGTTTAGATCACTTTACGATGGACTCGCTGGCCGGGTCGCCGTACAAATTGATGACATACAGCAACACATGTGAGGATGTTAACAGGTCCTCTTGTCATCGAGGCAAAAAACACAGCAGAGAATCGAGGAAGGGGAGGGGGGGGGAGAAGAAGAAGAATGAGTCACGCGGAGCTCACAGATGATACTAATTAAGACTTCGGGGCTGAGGACCACTACTGGTGGATCATACTGCCAACCACAGGCACCCTTTTACACACTAGAGAGTCACAAGCACCCCACATGACTGCGACACTGAGGTTCACAACTTTTTCCAACCCTCTGCTTCGCTCCACAGTCTGTTTCACTTCTCCTTTATTTCAAATGTGTCCTCGAGGAATACAGCAAACTAATAGCAGGAATAATAAGATATCTGCTTTAAAGGATCGCGCTGGATTCCTTCTAGAAAGAGAGAGGCAGTGAGACTTGAGAACACTAGCGCTGGCTGTTTGCGGCATAAAACAGCCGAGCTGCGTCCAACTTAAATATTTGTCTTTGCCTCCAACACACTTCTGTTTCACGTCAGTTTAAGCCAGGAAATTTAACACAAGTTAAGTGATGGTGCAGATAGCAGCACTGTTAAAAGTCAAAGGGAGAGAGGGGTTATAAAATGATGATCACTAACAGCACAAAACAGTCAAAGAGCACCTGGCAACTTATGCTCAGTGATTTAGGCTAAATGCTAATACACACACATAGAGAGAGACACACATTAGCACAGTCAGAAATCTTTGCAGCGCTTTGCAGGGGTAGAGACTAGAATGCAGATCCGAGTAAGACTTCAAACGCAGGCTGCAGGAGGACAGATGGAGGCGGTTAGGAGAGCTCATATCTCAGTGTTCAGATCATAATACTGACTTTATTTCCCAAGCTCTCCCTCTCAGCCAGACATAGAGTTAAAGCCTGCCAGAAAACATTGTCATTTCTGCCTTCAGCCTTTCATTTAGCCGCTTCAAAGCCATCTCGCTTTGATACCTGGCTTCCCTGTGCGTGTTAGTGTATTCGCCAGCGTGCCTGTATGTGTGTGTGTGCTTGTGCATAGCCTGGGATGTTCTCAAGAGAGCGGAGACTTGTCTGGTCTCAAGGTAATGCCCGTGAGTCAGGATTCACAGAGAGACACAAACACACAATGAGGGAAGAAAAAAGGGAGGAATGCTGACGTTTTGAGAGGACACTGGCTTTTTCTTGCGCAGACCCTTTAAACCGCCGGGTGTTTCATTTCCCTGTAATCCATTGTGTTAGCTGTGCCTTGTTAGCATAGCCTGGTGAAGTAATGAGACATCTCACTAATACTTACTAGACTGCTGCTATAGAGAAAGAGAGGAGGAATGCTCACAGAGAGGGGCGCAGAAAGGATATGACTATCAGACTGTGTGTGTGTGTGGATTTGTCATATTGGACGTTTGCCCAGCAAGCTAATCCAAACCCTGCATATGTGTGTGTCTGTGCGTGTGCGTGTATGTGTGAGGACCAGTGGCAGCCTCTTGAGCAGGGTATGGCAGAGATGGAGCTGAGTGCTGTAATGGAAGACAGGAAATGAGAAGGCATGCTTAAGCCAGTGCTAATCGATGTCCCCCCCACCACCCCCGTCGCCTTGGTATAATTCACACACAAATTTATCACGTAGTGTGTGCGCGTGTGGGTCGTATATCTTCTCAACAATGCACTGGGGAGTCAGAAAGGTGCTGTGCGTGTGTACAAATTTGTAGCACTTCAAAGACTGACGCAGTGTGTGCTCATGTGAATGCTTTGGAGGTCTTTATGTGAGAGCAGCTGTCAGGCCATCAGGAGCGTCTAGAGGGAGAGCGTGTGACAGTGACACAGATACAAGAAGCTGAGGCACCTCCTGCACGTCTGTATGGTCAGAAAACGCACGTTAATGCACAATTATGATCCTTCTTGCAATACAAATCTCATTTCTGCATGCACACGCAAACAAAACTGCATCCATTTAAAAGAACAAACGTGGACGGAGCGGCGACAGTCAGCCATGGATAGAGAGAAACAAGCAGAGTGTATTAACACGAGCATGCAAAAACAGATCTTAACGCAGAGTGTGAAAACCGGACAGACAGCTTAAACCACCGCAAGCTCAAGCACTTGTGATTGTTTTGTTTTTATCTGCCCGCTGCTCCCAAAGATATCCATCTCTCCGGCTCCCTTCCCCTGCTTTATCTCGGTCTGAAGGTGACCTTGCCTGTCTGTCAGTCTCTAGTGATGACACTGGCCCTATCAGTAATACATCATGTAAGCAGTGTATCAGCCAGATGCCGCACTAGCTGAGCAGTGGGTGGTCTGTCAGGCATGCCTGCTTTGTACAATATGCAAATAATCACATGCAAATTACCTGACTCTGTGTGATTGTGATTGTGTGTGTGTGTGTGTGTGTGTGTGACAATATATCCGGGTGGATGCAAATGAAGAACGCTATCAGATGTGCGCTAAAAGACTTAAAGACATTACGGGCATTTCACCAAACACAGTTACAGCTCACAAAAATCAAAAGGCTACTCAGAGAAAATGTCTGAAAGCTGGGGAGGAATGTGATTATAACACATGTGTGCACACACGCACACACACACACCCACATAGAGGCCAGGAGCTTTGAGCAGCCTCCTGCTGTGCTGCAACAAGAGATGTATTGTAGACAACACAGCTGCAATAACAAGGCTGGCCCAGTGCTAGAAGGAGCTGTGCTGCACGACTTTTCGTCTAGACCGACAAGAACAGCCGCCATATTGTAACATGATTATGGGCTGGAGTCTCTGCGTGTATTTTTAAGTGCAATGAATTTAAAGTGATAGGGATGCAGCTGTTTTGTTTTTTAAAAAATGCCTAAAATGCACATTACAATGCATCAAACATAAAAATGCATTTCCTCAAATGGATCCGACACCTTTTAAGGAGTCTGATGGAAAATACCGGACCTTTGTAATAGTATTAAAAGCTAAATATTTTGTAGGTTCCTCCTACATGATTAACTCGGGTTTGTTTTTTTAACTTTCAAGTACAAGAAAAATCAAAAGATGCTTTGCTATCATATCATCCCGAAGGTACTGAAGGTAGGCTGAGTTAATAAGAAAGGGAAAAATGTAAATTAGCTGGCTAGAATTACTTTCCATTTAAATCTAGTGTAAAATAATACAAATAAATTCACTGCGACTTTAATGTAAGTGAATAATGGCGAGAAATCTGACGCGGTTGACAGGATAAAAGATGCAGGAATCTATAAATGATTGATCTGAGTTGTAAGTTACATCCTAATCTGCATTAACTGAGCACCTGAACACCTTCAGATTTTTTGTCTGCACGTTACATATTCGGTGAAGACTTTCAATACGATGCATCACCTTTTTATTCATAATCGATCGTTTAGTTTAAACTCCACTTCCACTGTGTTAGGTTATTTAAATGCAAGATAAAAAAGAAAAAAGAAAAAAAACATTCAGCTGACGTGACATTGATATAACGGGTGGCCGTTCTGCAAGGACAACCAACAAAGTGTCTTGATTGAATAGGAACAAACAGGCATATTTTAAGCCCTGCGAATTAAGAGCTGCAGATCCTTTGCGAGGTCTCGTGTTGCGGTTGACTTCCCAAACTCCAGCAAAAATAAAACATACACGGTTAAGTAAACAATTGCTCGCTAATGCAGAACATGGGAAAAACAACAGAGTCATGACGAGTGGCGTGTCAAACACGCTGGTTATCGTTCGCACGTACCCAAACACAGCACCCACAGCGAGAGAGAGGAGAGAGAGGGTGAGACAAAGAGGCTGAACAACACACCAACATCTCTACTTTCTGCAACCCAGGCACATCAAAGCCTTCTCCGCCCATTTATCTGCATGTGCCTGTAAATCAAAAGGCATACTTTGAACCTGCACGCACGCACACACACACACACACAGGCTCAAGCAGCATTTGCTTTGTGCAGCAGAGTCCAAGACTGGGGTAGGGAAGGTAAAAGATTTTGCTGTAGACGAGGGAATTACGCGCCTCAGCTCACTCTGTCAAGGGAGGAGAGGAGAATGACTGTTTACCAAAAAGAGAGAGGGGGGTGGTGGGAGGGTCATTGCTGTGTCTTAGGCAGTGCTTTCCTGTCTGCGAGTCACCTCTTCACTTCACTTTCACCCTTCACTTAGCCCCGCCGCCATCATTGAAATGAGACACACATCTACCCCACCTTAAAAACGGCTCTATGCTCTGACAGATGAGGAGCCAGGTCAATGCAATTAGTTGTAACAGCATGTACAGGGGCAGACACTATGCACAGGAAAACAAGACGAATAAATGGACAAACACATTCAGAACCCCATGGAGAGAGAACCTAAGGAATGCACCCACACACACACTCACACAGATGATCTGTGCATCCCAGTGTGACCATATGGTTTGGCGGGGACTTCCTACCCACCGCAGAGGAAGTGTCCGTTTACAGTGCACAGTTCAGTTGTCTGCCATCACATCCTGTCTCCCAGCTTTAAACGGCAATACGAAGCCAGCTCTGCTCAGCCCAGTCACAGCTTTGAAGTTAAATCAAGCAGAAAGGAGACCCAGTTCCCCATACCGTGCAATCAGCATTGGCATGAGATCTGGTGGGCCGCACGCAACCTCAAACAACAAAGCAACATAAAGGGAGATTCACTTTCTGCAGCTCGTATGTGTGAAGATGGTTCACTTTTCAGCCAGCGTTGCTGGTGGTGTGTCTGACACCCACCTGTCCTTGGGTAGAGTGTGATTAGGTGTTCTTAAAGCCAGCTTTTTGTAACAGAGTGGATGCGTGTAACAGATTGCGTGCGGAGAGCGATATGATAGGCTTATGATGGAATGATCCAGCAGACATTGACTAACAGTATGTGAAGTACAACGGGGCGGGTGTTATTGATGACTCTCTTAAAAAAGTGGGTATCATTGCCATGGCAGCCCATGCGTTATCACCACGCAGCCACGCCCAGTCCCCCCGGTTCAGACCAATGGGCAGCCAGCTGCCAAGCAAACAATCCCCAGCAGTGCTGGAATGGTTGCGGGCGAGAGGAGAATGCTAAATGTGCCACTTCATCTGGTGATTGACACAGAGCCTCTTGTTTACAGGCGCCATGGAGATTTGCATCTTTTTACCACTGCCACTCCTTCTCCTCTTCTCTCTCATTTCTCGCCTTCTCCTTTGTGTCCCCTTGCTTCACTCCCACAATCCTCCCCGTTTGTGGCGGCTCTGCATGAAGTGGATATTACCCCACCCTGCTGCTATGATATTGATCAGCCTCCTCCTTCCCTCTCCTCCTTTTCTTCATAGCCCACTGCATTGATTCCACCTCTCCCTCCGAGCCCGCCAGCTAGGAGTGATTACACACGCTGCTCACATACAGAGATGCAAACACACACACAAGCATACACATTAGTCTTCGGTAGGGATGTGGGACATGTAGCCTTACTTTACTTTAAAGGCTATAAAGCTCAGCGGCTGCTGCACCAGCCCAGTGAAAACACTGCTTCTTTTCACTCAATCAAACCCAGTGACTGCCAGCTTACCATGACATATTACCATAATAAACATCTTTGTTATAGCATGTTAGCATAGCACACCAGCCATCTGGCATAAAGCTGACTGTGCTCTAGTGTTTTCTGTCAGGTTGGTGCTAAAGATGGCTGTGGTAGGGCTTGACAGGTGGACTCCAGACACCTTGTGATTCTGTGCAGAGCCACACGGAGCACATACACACTCCTTATATGGGCCTGCGGTGCTGCACTCACCAGCTACACACCAAAAGCTCTCCTACTAAAGTCAAAACAGTGAAATAAAACAGCTAGGAGTGGGTGTTAGAACAGCACAAGAAAAATACCTAATCACAAACTCGGCTCATCTGTGTCCACTTGAGCATAAAAATATCTCCCCACGTGTGAATGGACAGCCATGAAGTCGCACCCCCGCCTAAAAACCCACGAGCAGCAGGAGCTCTTGGCTCGTCTGTACACGCTTGGACGTTAATCTGTTAACCAACCCTCTCAAATTGACCAGACAGTATCTCTGCTAACAATAGCGCGTGAAGTGCGAAAGGTTTGAGGTGGGGAGTCCTAGCCGATGAGCTAACGTAGGCAGTGTGGGCTGATGCAGCAAGAACAACCACTTATCTCTGTGTAACCTCTCTCCGGCAGCAGCAACAATCCAGAGGAGTGTCTACACCAACAGGCCAGAGATCCCACATATTATACGCACCCTCGCTGCCATTTGGCATTTAAATGGCATTTTAGCATAGCAGCAAACAGTTTGCACCTAATTATGGCTAGCTGTTGCTGTGTAATGAGTTGAGCTAGTGTCTCTAAAAAAGCCACGGCTACTCTTAAGGGTAAGCAATATCTTTGCTTAATCCCAAGGTGGACTGGATGTTAGAAAGGATGGGCAGTAAAACCTGATACTGAACCAGCCTGAAGCTAAATTATTAATTATTAAATCATTGATAAGCTAAGACCTAATCAGTTCTGCTCTCTGCATTAAAGAAATTCAGAAAATAGATTGCTACATAATAGATTGCTACACAATGCTACGGAAGCATTACCTTGCACAACTGGTCTCCCCGACTCTACTTTTTTCCACAAGGGTTAAGAGATTTGTCTGTGATGCAATTATGCTATTCCCAATCCAGAAAAGATCTCTCTCTCTCCCTGAGTCTGAGGGGCGGGGCGCTCTCCCTCTCTCTCCCTCTCTCTCACACACACACGCACGCACGCACGCGCGCACACACACACACACACACACACACACACACACACAGCTGTTTCATGCATCACACAAAAAGGCACTGCTCTTAATGACAATGCAGGAGAGAACCAAACGCCTCAAAAGCATAGTTACACTCCATCAGAGTCTGCGCTGACAATGCTTCTTGGCACAAGGGCAACAAGTCTTTTGCATTTGAGGGCACAAACAGAAGCAGACTGTTCGAAAAAACCAGTCAAAGCCAAGCGCAGAGATGTACAGCGTATGACTGCCGAGCATATATATGCTAATATATGCCGGGTTATGGCTGAATTCACAAATTCAATCTGAAATGGTCAAAAGATCTTTTAAACTGTTGTTCGGAAACTGAACAGAGCAGGAGAGCATGAAGGGGTTAGCTTTTTGATGCAAAAACAATGATTTTGCAATTATTACACAATGCATATGAGCGAATAAAGCAATTCAGCTTTTAATTTTGCCTTTTCCCCTCCTAATAAGTTAAAAAGTACTAGATCAATAAACATTTAAATATCAACACTAACATTTGTGACTAATTAACAGGTAAGCACAATCAAAACTAAGATAAAGACAAAAGGGGAGGGGGGAACAAGGACAGTGTGAATGTGATCAATAGAGCTAATCAATATTCTTCCCCTGTACCTTCCACTGTTTGGATTAGTACTCGTATTGCACTACAACTATAACCTCGTAGACAGGGTCAAAGTGATTTAGAGAAAATGTCTCGCTTACAACTGAATGACACAATCAATTAGCTGCTTTCAAATAAGAAAAACAGTTAAAGCTGACAAATAAATAACATTACGTCTCATTATCGCTGTGAGTAGGCTCATCTAAAAACCCCACTAATGATCCAGGGAGGCATCTTTAGAGATGACGTTTTGGGCCAAAAAAGTACTCCAGGAGACAGTCAGCCATCTGTTAACAGCGAGCTTCATCAGTCCCCCACCGGCCCTGTCAAAAGTCTACAGCTCAAACGGCGTAAGCACAAGCTCCACTGCGAGGTTGACGTTGGAGAAATGAGGTGTGTGTTTGGTGTAAATGTGCGTTTCTTGGCTCTGCGGGGAGGAGAGGACGAGAGGTCGTCGTCTATCCAAGGAGCACACCCCAGACATACGGGGTGTCTCGATCACCCCCATCAACCCTTCACACCCTCCGCCTGCTGATGGAAAGAGCCTCCGCACTCATCCGCCAACTCCATTACCTGCTGTGACAGGGCCGCGCATTAAATCATTCCGTTTCACCTGGAGAGGAAGGTGAAGGTAGGAGGAAAGAGAAGTGGGAGGAAGACAGTGAGTGTTTGTTTTTTTTTAATTCTTGCTGGTCTGTGAGCTAATTCTTACATGCCCTCGTGCTGGGCCGCCATCAGATCATCCCCATCCCAACATGCACAGACGCCACAAGATGAATCACAAGGGCCAGACAGAGGAGAGAAAGGAAAGAGGAGACAAAAGAATGCGGAATAAGGTGAGAAAGGTAAAATATAAGAAGACGTATTCAGTCGCAAATGGGTTGGCCACGATAGCAAACTATAAGTGGGCTGTTAAGCTCGATAGCTAGTTGGTGCAGTTAAGAGTCTACACAGCTGACTGCATTATCCCTATAAAAGCACGCTGCCTGTTCAATCTGGATTAAAAAAAATAATGTAATTTAAACGTGATTCAATTAGCTCTGGAAAGAAAAAAAGAAAAGCAAGAGAAGGAATTAAATAGCATGTCAGATAAAGCTCCCAACACAGATTCCTATGCAGGGCAGAAGCTTGGCTTTAAAAAGGGGGATAGGGGAGAAGCCACTAGATAAAACGTAATGGATTTGACAACTGTACAAAAAAAAAGACAGACTTAAGGGAGGTCTGTACTTCTTTTTTTTTATCATTTCATTAAGATAGTGCTTAGGCTAATTTAACAGTGGGCTTAATAACGCAGACTTTCCTCCCTTTACTCTGTACACAAGTGTTAACTGCCTGCTGGAACAAAGGCGGCTCTGTTCACAAACACAACACTGCCAAACTGTTAAGTACATTCCTATAAAGTGAGGAACAAAGAGCATTTGAGCGTGGCAGGAGGGGAAATGAATACAGCTACTGAGGGGATAGCACGGCTCGGCCCTTTGATGCCAGGAAATGTCTTTACCATCACGGACACTGTTTATACAGCTTCGTAGCATACTCTTCTTCTTTCTTTTTTTTAAGATCGAGGCAACAATAAAATAAACTGGTAGTACTGTGAAATCTCAGTAGGGATGATGTTTGGGAGAGATTACTGCTGAGAAGGAGAGAAAGGGAGTCTGAGGTATGTACTGCCAGACAGCAGACAAGTGGAGGAGATGGTGGAGAATTTAGAGGTTTGGACTGTTTTTTAGGGAAGCACAGCAGAGTACTTGGGAGGGGGGCGTTACACAATGCAGGAATAATGAAGTGTGCAACGTTTTGTGTGTGGATACAAGTCGCAAGAAGGCACAAACACCTATCCGCAGGATAAATGAAGTGTGTGTGCAAGTGTGGTGAAGCGTCTCCGAGCCTTCGCAGCTGCGGTTCCCTCAGTCCATGTGATCCATTGGTGGTGACAGACAGGCAAACACAATTTAGGCTTGCCCATCAAAGCACATGCAGCACCAGCCGCAGCCACTGCAGGCGGAAATATGACGCACAGAATGGAAAATACACAATCCTACCCTCTGTGTCTAAGAAAAGACCAGCACAGATTTGTCATTACCTGAAACACGAGGAAAAACACATTTTATCTATGCTTTTCAACCCTGTTTCTATGCCCTATTGTACATGCGAGCAAAGGCAGTCACCTTTCTGTCAATCATCGGGCATATTGGTGCATTTTATGGTTTGAAAGCTTCTACAAAATCTACTAAAATCCTTCGATGAGAGCAAAAGCTGCAACCATGAGCCCTTCCAGTGTTTTATTTGTTGGTTATGGAGTACCTCCAGTGTGTAAATCTTGATAATATGTCTGGTAAAACTCTCTGGTCTCTAGGTTTGTTCGCATATAACGACTGAGTTGTTCTCAAGAAACTGAATCAGACTTGTCAAACAGACCAACATCACCCTTTTAATGATCAAAGCTCGAGCACATGTCAGCCAGTTGTGTTGGATTAGATCAACAAGCATTTTTAGATGGAGGACAGAGTTAGCAGTCATTCAAGCTGTAGCACATGTACAAAGTGTCAGAAGGTCTGTATGAGATCGCTGTGGTGCTGCAGGGGAGCTGCTGGAGATGACAGCCTGTGGTGATGTCACTGTTTTTTTTGTTTTGTTTTTAACAGCTTTGCGAGGCGAGCGAGATCCAAGCTACGAAAAGCTACATTCCTCAGACCTCACGGCAATCCCTGAAATTTCCTCTTTTCGTGTCTTCCCCTGTCTCTGACCGATGCCTTTGCCCTCTTTTCCTTCCTCCCTCTGCTCTCTCTGCTGGCAAGAGTTAATTTGCACCATGTGTTCTTTAATAGAGATTGGGGGGGGAGATAGGGCCCTGGTGGAAGCGTGTGAACCCGATACCACTGTAAATCTCCACTTCCACAGCGTTATACTCTCTCGCCCCTCCTCCTCCTCTTTCTCTCCTTTTCTCTGTCATTCTTTTTTTTATTGGCATGTCACACATTGGACAAGCTGGAAATTAAACTGAGCTAAGTTGAGCACCAGTGGTGAAGCATGCCAGATACCTCCTTAAGCTGAGAAAGGGAGGGGAAAAGTGAATGTTGGAAAAAGGGAAAAGAGTGGCGGGGGGTGGGGGTGTGTGTAGCTGTAATGTAATGTAGGAGAAGGCGAGGAGGTGGGGGTAAAATTAGCCATCCGTTTTCAGAGCAGAGGCCAATCCAATTAAAGCTTGACCAGTCCACGCAAATGTGTTTAGTGTCTGGTTACTACACTCAGCACTGGGTGGCCAGGAAGACACAAGAGATTCTCCAAGTACAAAACTCACTGCAGCGACCAGGAAGGTGACACGGAAAAAATAAAATCCATGGAAATGATGAGTGAGCAAAGACAGAATGAAGAGTCTTATCTACAATTTAAGGTCCCAGTGGTTACGAGACGCTGTGAACATTAGCCTACTTCAAAGAAACCTTCACCCTCTAATTTAGTGTGCAGCCCCATATGGAGGACGAGGGGGAGGATGCTTTCTTTTCAATAGGAAGACCTTGGTTGAGTGATTAAACAGGCGCTGCCATTATTTTCCCATACCACCAGGTTGGGAGTCCTGTGTATTATGTGAGCATCAAATCTGCCTGCCTTTGTAGGCATCTGTGCCAAAAAGGGCATTTGTTTTTCCTGCTTTCTCATCAAAGTCAGCAGCAGAGAAGGCAGCAGTGTCTGTTTGCTATTAAGATAAAGTGTGGTGCTAAACTCCAGTGCATGGTGACTTCAGTTCATGTGATGAAAATGCAAAGAAATCAGAGTTGTTTTCAAATGTATTCAACTAAAAAAATTTTTTAAAGAGGAAAAGTGTCTGAAGCAGAGCAACCAAGTATTTTAACAAGGTGGCAACAAAAGGTGAAAAAAGCACTTTGATTTTCAATGTTGGTCCCAAATGTCATTTATCCCTGGAAAAAAATAATACTAATAAAATGAAATCTTTGCATGAGGCCAAGCCGGTCAGAGTAAACTAATTAGACTCTAAAGTGGGGGGGTAAAGTAGTCAAAAGGCTTCTCTGCTGAATTATTTAGCAGTGAAGGGTCACAGAGGTGGCTATTGATTGGGCCTTTCTGAAAATGTTACGGCCGCTGGCCTGGCCCTTCAGTCCGACCAACCCCCCATTGTCCGCAGGCTGCGCCCACACCCCATCTGGGAAAGTAATCACCACTCATAAAAAAAACACACACACACAAACCCCATTTTGATTTCAGTCTACTTCACTCCCCTCCCGTCTTCTATCCTAGAGAAAGAGATAATCCTATTGGTTGAACAACTAGTTTCCATAGCAGCGTTTAGCTAATGCACAGCGAGGGCAGTGAGGGTGAGAGAAAAAAGTGTTATCTGTCCAAAAAGATGAAAAGAGGGAGAGAAGAGTCGAAGAGCCATGCAGAGGGTTGGGCAGGTTTCATTTCATACCCACAAGGAGAGCTCAATCCCAGTTGCTCCACTTGCTGGGCCTGAAATGTGTTGTTATCTCAACCTTGCCATTTGTATTGCTTTATTTATTCATCACTGCGCTGGTGTGGACAATCAATCTAACCCGTCTCCCAACAGAGACGGGGCTCTGTAGCTGTCAGAGAGACGCATGCCTGTCTCCATCTGATTTGAGAAATGCACCACGCTTGCAAACCGACACCAGAGTAGAACTACGGCTTGTCAGTCTTGCAAAAATTGTAAGCGCATACATGAACAGAAAGAGCAGCTGCTTTAAGCTGGTCACCAACGTGGCAGCTTAATGACCTAATGTTTTTCCAGAGAATGACATTAATGGCTTCACCTCAATGAAAATTCAAGCGTGAGAAACGCGAGTGAAGTATGGAGGGAACGGGATAGGGTGCCTCATACCTCACACAGAACAGAAGAATGAATCGAAATGGTCACAATGGACAAAGTGGCACGATAGTACCAAAACAGTGGCAGAAAATGCTTTGCTCATTGGGTCTAGTCATAATCAAATGCAAGGAGAGGAAAGGGAGTGGGCCATTTGTCAAATGAAGATAGCTAATCTGAGCAGAATTTGTCCAAATAGAAAAAACCCCCAAACAATCCTGCTTTGTTTCCCTTTTGCAGCCAAGTGGAAGTGAATGGCCATTCAGTGTTTAATAGCTGCTGTGTTGTGCTTGTATTGCTTTAAGGCTGCCACTCAATGGGGGAACATTACAGGCAGGATGCTTCAATCACACAGTCTGCAGCAGGCTCGCCTGGCCGGCCATGTCTGTAGACGCCTAGATGCCCTTGTCAAAGCTGCTTCCTCACAGAGAGCACAGAGACAAGCACACACTTAAGACAGCCCCATGCAACTGTGAAAGAGTGCACCTCCACATGTTCATGCCTGAGAAATGTAGCAGCTCGCTTACAGCAGCTGAGTGGACTGTGGAATGAAAGGAAGAGCTGAGAAGCACACACACGAATATATACACACACACACAAACACACAAAATTGCCCCTAATGACTGTAGCGCCCCTCTCTCAAGAGATGGCAGCGGCTGCTGCTCTACTCAATAAATATTAACAAGAAGTACGACTGATGGTGGTGCTCACTGATCCATAATTGCATTTCAAAATGTTCGATGGGGGTGGGGTGGAGGGTGGCCGCAAAGGGAGAAAGGAGATAAAAAAAAAGAGGAAGCTCAGCCTTCCAGGCAGTGACAAGAGACAAGTAGTGATGGCTGTCTAGTAAACCTCCCACTGTCATTTCGGTGGCTCAGCACCAACAGTCTGACATGCTTGCTTTCACTGAATCACCGCACATGTGGGGATGGACCGTGGGGACGGTCGCAAGCTCCATTAGCACATATACACTTACAGATATCCCACGGATCTGAATACGTGCATGTGAGCTAGCCGCAAGCTAATTAGCCCGTGGATCTCATTGTTAAACTAATTCTCAGCACTTTGGATTCCATTAGGACTGTAGTCAGGGTCCACAGAAAACCTAATAAGTGCTCATGTTAAGCATGCGTATTTATGCACATAAATTTGCATCTTTATCAAACATTTTTAATTATGGACTTTGAATAGGAAGCACTTTCCAAGGCTGAACGTTATACAGCAGCTAAAACAGTCAGGGATCAGTTGTGAGAGATATAATTAGCATTTGGTGTGCACATGTGTGCGTGTTTATGGAGAAGGTATACACATGTTGTTAACATGACACATTAACTGTTATGTCAATCTAAAGAAAACATGTATGTGAATACCCACACACAGACGGTGCATGTGTCCCGATTACACAGATAGTAAAGCTTAACAATAAATGATTTACTCATTAAATCACACACACGTGCCACTAACTGAGCTTTAGAGGCTTCTAAATCTGCACCCCTGTCTGCAGTGCACCTTTAGCATTGGTAGATGGGTTTTTTCATATTTTTTAATCTAGCACTAAAACTGAGATGGGATTTTGTGCCATCATTAAAATATTACAGCACATCCACGCATCTGATTTTCTATAATAGTCCCACAAACAACCGTGTCACACTGTGAAAATGCAGAGTTTTCCTCATTAATTTGCAAGCTCTTTGCTAATTAAATGTTTTGGCCCGCCAATTAATTATTCCAACCGGTTCAGGAAATAGACAATATCATCTCAGCATCACAAAAGAGAAAATGCATCAAAATGCTTTTGAATGAAGTTAAATAAAATAATCCTTTTCATTTTAAACACATACATTCAGATAATTCAAAATACTGCTGCCATTATTTGTAAGAGTTCTATGATAAAAGAGGATGACGCGAGTGATATGTCGAAACAAATTGGGGCCATTTCTTTGCATCAAACCGGATTTATTAACCGTAAAGACAGAGATTAGACACTGAGAGGAGATGTAAATCACCCCATGTGCAAAGCTAAACCCTTACAGCAGGATAAGCTACGCTTCCTATGCAATCTGTTATCCTCTGCAGAAACACCTATGGTTTCGACACATCTCATCATTTAGACTTAACATCATTATCTCCAGTAATGCGCATCCACACATGCCAAGTGCATGTATTGACGTGTTACTTGACAGTGCTCAGACCTGTACAAACACGACATCACAACATGTTTTCCCTGGACAAACACAAAGAACATAAAGCGTGTCGCAGATTAACCTGTGCACATCTCGCAGACGAAACAGAGCGCACTCAATCTCGGGTGGTTATAACCTTACACTGCTGCTAAATGACGGGACATAATGAAAACCAGTGAATACAGTGTGCTCTGTACTGTAGCTGATCAGGACTGCAACATCTGAGCACGAATCCTGGCAAGATAATTGCATTGTACGTGGCATCTAATTAAATGTCCATAAGCAGGAAGATCCAGGGGTGGAGATGAGCATTTGTTTGTGAGGCTAACAGTGGGAGAGAAAGACTGTGAGGGTGTGTGTGTGTTTGTATGTTTGTATGTTGGTGTACTGGGCTCCTCAATCCCTTGTTCCCCGAGGGAGAAACGCTGCAATCACTCCATTAACGAAAGAGGGAGGGAGACAGGGTTGCTGGCAGGGAAAGAGAAGGATGTAGGGAAAGGAAGGACGGGAGGGAGGATGGGGCACAGCTGACTTGGCCAATAACAGCAAATAAGGCTAGCTACAAGCAGAGAGGAGAGGTGGGAGGGTCAATGAGCGTCGAGGACACGAGCACAATGGCTTGAACATGGGATGGGAGGAGGGAGGGAGGTGAGTGACAGCAGATAAAGAGGAGAGGGGACGATGGGGGGAGGAGGGGAATGAAGTGTAGAAACAGACAGATGAGAGAGTGAGAGGGAGAGAAATGGAGACAGAGGAGAGAATTGAGGTAAGAAGAGCAGGATGGATTGGTGAAGTCAGGGTCAATGGGCAGATATGGCTGCAGACTGCTCAGCGCTCAGTTTCTGTCCGGCGGCTTTTTGTCTTCGATTCTTCTCTCACGGCGACATACGACTCGCGTGAGAACAAGATTAATACGTATCAAAGTACATGATCATAATACAAGCTGCGTGACCAGAATAGAAATGCGGCGCAAGCACACACAGACACGCACAAGATAAAAAACACACAAGTCTGTATCTGGCAAGCTCCCTGCATTGCTTTCATCCAGTATAGATTGTAACACATTACAAGGTCACGGCACTGGGTGTAAACAGAAACTAGCCCTTGTGGGAGAACAGCCTAAAGGACTGCAGGCCTTTAATTGACCTAACTAATCACATCCGAGAGAATGCACTGTGATGCACGTTTACAATACCCGCCATGTTACCCGCCTTAAACGAAACATTTCAATCATTCTTTGATTCATTTAAAGTCACAATTTCGTGCCACCATTTATTTCTGTTTTTTTTTTAATCTCCTGCAAGTTTTGCAAATAATTTTTGTCATTTTCGAAAACTGATGAGTTTTACTAATGTTGCTGCAAACTTTCACACTTTTAATAATTGAAATGTGGGCGGCAGAGATTTTCATCTTTGTAAGAGTGTTTTAACACTTCGCCACGCCACTACCGCTTCTAACGGTTTAGAAACAGTCCGCTGCTGCTCATCTCCGTATCTTGGCAGACATGTTAGGAGGGAGGGAGGAGGTGGAACTCTATATGGATGGATCAATGTGTCACAGGGGTTGCAGTGGGCACCAAAGCTGCCACTGTTGACTAAACGAGTCAGGCAAAAATGATTGCCCTCCAAGTCCACAATGACCCTAAAAGTGACGCAGAATTGATTTTTTTTTGCATGTGTTATTGTTGAATGGACATCTTGGTGTTTGTGTATGCGTGTGGAAAAGGGGTAGATGACATATATGTAATGAGAACAGGCTCAGAATCACCTCGACGTGGAGAAAACGCCAAGTGAGAAAAAGATAAGAAATACATAAACAGAGAGGCCGGCTTCAATCCTTGTTCTTTGCGTGCAGGAGAGATTGATGGCTGCATTCAGGATTTCTACACCCCACTAATTGGATTCACAGGTCATTAGATAAAGTACACAACTGAGACTGTTATGGCCTAAAGACTGAGGAAGGCAAGTGAGAGTTGGGGAAAAAGGAGAAAGGTACGAGAAGGGCAATATTGATGAGGTTGTTTGGTTCAGGACCAATAAAATTTCTTCCCCTTTCTGCTGTGTCTCCAAAGCCCTGTTCCACCACGCAGAGGTGGGGTGGAGTGATCGATAATTTGTGCAGCAAGAAAAGGTGGTGGTGGTGGAGGGGGTTGGAGGCAGAAGGAGGGAGGGAGGTTAGAGAGGAGATGGGAAATAAAGAGAAGCAGTTGATGTTATACGACTCATGTTGCCTGTTGTCTCTTCCTTTCAATATATCGTGGCAGGGAGAGGAAATGAGATTAGCCTGACCATTATGTTCTGCAAAAGAGCCGAATGAGTGAAGGAGCATTTTATTCTCCCAAAAGCACAAGGCCTCTGTGCCCCAGTTTTGAGCGCAGGGTGACGGGGGTAGAATCGAGGTTGGCTCAGCTAGATGGTAGTTTATACAAACGTGCAATTACAACCTAAATCAGCCATCATCCTAAAAGAGGATTGTGTGCTAGACTACCAAACAGAGATTACGAGTTTTCAATGTAGCCTGGCTTTTTTTTTTTCTTTTGTGTGTGTGTGTGTGTGTGTGTGTGTGTGTGTGTGTGTGTGTGTGTGTGTGTGTGTGTGTGTGTGTGTGTGTGTGTGTGTGATTTGTAGTTCAGTGACAAAGTGAGCTCACTGAAAAATGCTGTACGTGTTTAGAGAGCCAGCGGGGGCTTGTTGTCTTAACATAGGAGGACAAGGGTACAGTCTGCTCAAACACATACAGGCATGCAGATGGCTGTTCATTAATTACAGACGGACTGGGGGAGGGAGTAACAGAGAGACAGAGACAGACACAGAGGGAGACAGAGAGACAGAGAGAGAGGTCAGCTAATGTAGCTAGCATTCTGCCTCTCTCCCTGGACAATTACCTCTGCCTGCCCCAGACCTCTTCTGGCGCTCTTAATCAAGGTGCAAGTGCGTGGGTGTTCGTGCGAGTGTGTGTGCATGCGTTCATAAGAAAAGGTTCCTGCCATCCTCAGCAGTCTCTGAAAGCAATCCGATTAAAGCCTCGCTGCTGTGGGGCCTAGCTGCAAGGCCTGCAGCTCACCTTGAAAACCCTTCTACACTCAGCTGCCCATTGAGCACAAAAGCATTTGCAAGTGTGTGTAATTATCCTAAAAGACAATGATCACTTTACTAGAATTCATATATTCTCAATAAACAATCCATAAACGTGTAGATAAACAAGTAATTGGTCCACATGTAGCGGTTAAGAGGGGCTACTGTAGTCTTCATGCCTTGCCCCTCACAGCATCCACCAGTGTGTGTTTGTGTGTCTGTGTGTGTGAATTTTAGGCAAGGCTTAGGCATAGAAATAAGCGTTTGTATGAATGTGTGTGAATGGAAAGCACTTTAGCACTTTGGCTGCTCAAATTGAACAGAAAGGTGGTATATGAGTACAGTATGTTTACCTAACTTAATAGACATCTGTGCATTTTCTTGTTATTTTTGGCCAGTTTTACAAATATACATGTATTTAAGCTTCAGTGAATTAGCTGTGACTGTGAAAGACAGGTGACCTGTCTAGAATCCACCCCACCTAAAACTGAAAAAGTGCGAAATTAAGCACAAAATGTTTATCTATATTACTTTAGAATCTCAATTCTGGTTTCCTTCGGTGGATGTTAGGCCACACACACACCCTCACCACTCCCCTGTCTCATAAAGCACCAAGTATGGCCTCTGACTCTAACAGCCATTCCTTTGGCCCAACCCTCCCCTCCCAAAGTCTTCTGTGCTCTGCTTAGACAACCAATCTCCTGAAAAACAGGTAATACTTGGGAGGCTTTGCCGTGGCTTCAAAAGGCAACACAAACCCATTCATTACAAATTCCAAGAGTCTTTTCCCAATAAACAGTGGTCACATTACTGCAAACCTGGACCGAAATGAGTTCCGCTTTTTTGTTCGCGGCAGTCGAATGCCACGCAAAAGACCAATTAAAAACATTCAAATTCAGTTTCATAATGAATTTCAAGCTTCAGTGAAATATTTCCATTTGAAGGTTGGCCCGAAAATAGAAAACAATCTTCTGGGTGCATCGGCCTTTAGGAAAGATCCAGCATGGGGTGAGCCACTGGTGCCATTAGTGTAAAAAGACACAGTGTGGCAATAAGACAATCCAGGATTTTACATCAAATTACAAATTACTTAAAAAAAGATAATCTGCACCCAGTCGTGAAACTCCTTCTAAAACTGTGCAGTGTGTCATTAAAGGCAATTACCATATAGCAAACTAACTGAAGCTCTCAAACCATAATACTGTGCCCTTTATTTTATTATTTGCATAGACAAAAACAAATCTATTACGGATGAACTCAACTTCCTCTTCTGGAGAAGGCAGTGTGAGTATGTGTGTGTAGCTGTGATGAATTTTAAGTGTCCTGTTGCGCAGAAAACAAGCACCGTCTCACTAAAGTGACCGAGCCTGATGAATCAGCTATTCTCATCAGCAAATTAAAAACTAATTTCTTTCTTTATTCAGCAAACGAGGCAATTTGGCCACATTAGGTCGTAAAAAAGGGGGAAAAAAAAATCAATTGAAAAGCGGTGAAGGTCTCCTTCGTTAAATCAATTAACCACATCGACTAACATCTATATTTCCATTACAGGCATTATTACACTGCCAGTGGACTGCAAAGGTTAGTGGTGTTTAAGATTTGCTGAAGGATTTTTATTTGCCAGTACAAAAAAAAAAAACCCAAACTGATGATATAATCCATCAGCACTTCAGTATGATCTGTTATGTAAATTTAATCAGCTTTGCCCCGATTTCCTTTGGAATTTCTTCTCAACAATAGTATGCTTTCCCTTGTATGCCATGTATGGATGGGTTGGTGTGAGGAAATGAGGACATGAAATAGGCTGATAGGAAGTGGAACAATAAAAAGAAATCTACTCACCAGCTTGAAATCCTGAATGCTACAAATGAAGTAGGGAGTGTTGGGCCGCTGACTCTCAATGTACACACAATCTGCAAGTGAGAAAAAAAAAAACAGGAGATGTTCACACTTCTCAAAGCTTTCATGCTTTTAAGCAGCCAGACTCAGTAATATATTATTTTGTGTGCTGTTACCTCTGCTGAAAAGACATTTTTTTCCTCCTTGAGTCAAATTCAATTGGAATGCGAGTAATAGGATTAAGGACTTTTGGAGCGCTACAAGGTTGCCTTTCCAAAGCAAACATTACGCCCCAGGGGAATTATGTTATTGTTCCACTCCATTTATACACCAGTGAGCAATACTAGCTTTAACCCCATCCCACCCCTCAAGTCTTCACTGTGACTTGTTTTTTACTAAAATGACAACTACAGCCAACAGTTAGCTCTGGGTTACTCTGAGAGAAACAAACCAATTAAAAAAAAGTGTGTGTGTGAGAGAGAGGAGCTGGGCCGGCTGGCTG
The DNA here is from genome assembly GCF_057381915.1 of Diplotaxodon limnothrissa. NCBI lineage: Eukaryota > Metazoa > Chordata > Actinopteri > Cichliformes > Cichlidae > Diplotaxodon > Diplotaxodon limnothrissa. The sequence goes on along the minus strand of NC_140615.1, from coordinate 5,759,455 downwards.
CGTGGCTAAATTGAATGTGACTGGTGGTATGGCCAGGTCATGAACTCTCATCTCCTTAACAAAAACATTCACGCTGCAGAGGACAAAAAACACACAGCCACTTCTGTTAGGAAGGAGAAAAAAAAGGAGGAGGTGGTGGTGTTGGGGGACACAGCTAATGGTTACTGCTCACCCCGCCACAGTACTTTCCAGAAACAGCCAGGTTTTTAAATGATTATTGAGAGAGAGCGAGAGATGTGAATTCACAAAAGTCAAATTAGCATAACAGTCACCTTTGGCTCTTAACTGCAACACAAAACCAGGAGTGTGATCAAACTGAGTGTAAAATGATTTATTTTGGTGTAAAACAGGAGTTTATACCAGGCAGAGCAATCAAAAGCCATTCACTTAATTGATTGAGAAACAGATCGCACACACGCGGAAGCAGTGTGACAAAAGCTACTTGAATGCTCCCAGGGTTGGTGCTCCTACCAATTGGAGCAGCGAGGAGAGGAAAAGTGTAACGCTTCTGCTGCCATTAACTCGCATGCACACACACAGCCATGAAGGAGGGCGATATCTCGCAGCTCTGTGAGCTTTGACTCATGGGGGGGAAAAAAAGAAAAGAAAGAAAGAGAGAACGCCACCATCGACAACATTTACACTGACAACACAAATGGCTGGCGCTCGTCTCGCTGAAACACCTGCTGAGCTGCTCCTCACAGAAGTATTACGCCACACTTTTCCCTAACAAAAGATCGCGTAGCCGCCTTCTCTCAGCGACCGACGCTGCCATCATCTGTTATTTATTTGTGTCAACAGAGTTATCGATCGGGCTGTGGTTTATCTTACCGCTTGCAGAGGAACAGAGAGGTGGCAAAAGACATTAAATGACTCTGACACCCAAGACACCATTTGTAGAGGGGGGCTGCTGTGTACATGTGCGCCTGTGACATCATGGGCTTTGTTTTTTGAAAAGCTATGTGTGCGCGCGTGTGTGTTTGTGTATGTAACCTCGGGGTGGGCTTGTTATCTGCTGGAGGCTGAATGAGCTGTTCTAAAAGGGGGAAGTGGGTGTGTGTGGGGGGGGGGGGGGGGGGGGGGGGGGTATTATCGCCCTTGCTGGCTCTGAGTGACGCATTATATCTCTCTCACTACTGCCCTCTTCATGCTTCTCCACCACCACCCGCCCCCCTCCTCTACACCATCCCTGGAAGTCATTTACAAGATAACATGAATGAAAATATCCATCAGTGCTATTGTGTGATCTGTGAACAACACACTGTGTGTGTGTGTGTGTGTCTGTGTGTGTGTAGAGGAAGAGACAGAGAGAAACGGGTAGAGGAGGAGGTGGAGGAGGGAGGATCAGGATGGAGGGAGTGGGGGGAGGGCAGAGAACAAAAGAGACTAATCTGAATGAGATGACATGTTTCGGAGGAGTCAAATCGGGGGAATTAGGGTTTAGTGTCCCTTCACCTCGGCAGCACATTCATTTAGAGAGGCCAGATCTCCGAGTCTGCACCCCAGAGTGCATCAACAGGCACAAAGAACAGACAGCAAGAGTGAAAAAGATAGGTGGAGGGCAAAAAAAAAAAAGAGTGAGAGAGAGAGAGAGAGAGAGAGAGAGAGAGAGAGAGAGACGGGGATCTAGTTTAATCATTCACAGACAGCAAGCGAGTCTATTCTTCGAGCGTCAAAAGCACATTCTGAATTCATCCTGGGCACTAAAAGTCTACCACCTCAAGGGCATTTCTCTGAAATTGACTCGAACACGAATCTCAATGAATGTGAAAGTTAAATCCAAGTTAACGCTTCAGACTCTGTCATCTGAACAAAAAGGAGGAGGCGACGGAGCTCGGGGAGGTTTGGGTGGGTGAGTGGGGGGTTAGGCGGGGAGGAAGGCTGAACCGGGCCAAGCGGTTCCTCCGGGGGTCTGCCTGGTTTGGTTAAACGTTCCTGCCATTTTGTGCATTTGGAAATGGGTCTCCTCGCTCAAGTGGAGAAGTAGAAAGGGGAGGGGGCGAGGTATTTAACAGAGGCGGGGGTCCATGTGGGGGATGGGCTTTTTTTTTTAGGGTTATAGTGTGTTCTGGCGAATGGATGCAGGCTTCACAGGAGGCAGGAGAGCCACGGCGGTGCTTTTTTTTTTTTTTTTGCACATGAGCGCTCAATCATTCAAAAACCATACGTTTACGCCTTTCTGCTTGGAATCCACTGCTGACTGCAACGCCGAGAGAGACGGAGCGCGAGCTTGATACTTCGACAAAGGGAGATAATCAAGAAGTAACAGAGTGCAGTTCACCGAAACCTGATCCTGGTGGCGGCTGTTTCTCCGTTTAAACTGTACCTGCTGAGTTCAAGCGGCTGAATTTTCACTGTTACAACCTCACAACACACACAAACACACACTCAGTCTTTTTTTTTCTCAGCTGTACTTCATTGTTCAGCCAGCCATTCTCTCATGGCTGCCAAGCATGTCTAATCTAAAACACACCTAGCCTCAGCAAAGGAGGCATGTCCTATTCTCTTCTCCGTATCAAGCAAATAAAATGCTGTTTAATTTGCTGCAGCATTCCAGCAGAGGAGGGGAGGTGGGGGTGGGTAGGAGGTGGAGTTCTTAGATAATATCTGCTTGGATTTCTTTTATGAGCCAGCAACAATGGAAAGGTCACATTGTGAACACAGCCATGTATGCCAGTGTTTTGTAAACAGTGGTAAGGGGAGGAAGGGGGGGGGTGCATATTTTAGGAAGCAAGACGGGCTTATTAAATCAAAAAGGGACTGTTTGTTTAAGCCGTGCTTGCAGGTGGTGAGTGATAACCAAGAGGCAGGACGCACCTGCGTTGTCAGAAGTGGTGCTCGGCTCAAACGGGCAATGAAGATGTGTGCGGCTTTAGCAAAGCTAGCAACAACGACAGCAACAACCCCACCCCCAACAATATTCTTTGAACCTACTGATCTTAAAATTAAACACACAACATGAAATACTGAAAGTACAGAGCTGTGAGACGAAATATAGATAGAAGAAAGATAAGAGTGGTGCAACTAGTGATTCACCGCAGCTCTCTTGAGCAAGACCAGCTGATGACCAAGGCCACTTCCTGCTGGGCTAGTCTCAGCGGGGTGCGCAACAGGCAGTCGAGCCCTGAAGGTAAACAGACACTTGATTCTTCCTCAACTTTCCTTCCTCTCGTCTCAACAACCAGCCCAACAAGTCTCCCTTCTTCTCACTGGAAAAGCAGTGGGAAATACCTGGCAAGCGATACCATCAGCTCTCTACAATAGGGCAGGCCTACAGCTGACTGAGCTCCTAGGGGAGAACAGAAGCTCTTTGACAACACCACCACCCCCCCCCACCCCTCTCCTTTCCCTCTCGGCTAGCCCACGCTTTCTCATTTAGCAGTCGGCAGGTGGTTGGATTTCACTAAAAAGCCCTTTTCCCAGAGTCTCTAGCGTGGGGAGAGATGGGAGAGCGGAGAGGGCCCTTTTAAAAATAGATCTGTTCAGTTAACGACAGGCTACAGATTCACACTGCTATGTTTCAATATGAAATGACTCCAAGGGCTTGTCCCCTATGTTAGCTTGAATGGAAACTGCAAACTGATCGACAGCTAGCTGTGGTAGCGGATGGGTTGTGCTGCCTTTTCTGTACTACACTGGCTGTCTTGGCTCTAAAAAACTAGTCCAACATTCACAGATTCACAACTTCCTGGTTTCCCAATAAGATTCATACTGACAACAATTTAGACATGTAATGATCAGTGTGGGTAGTTCTATTTTGGATAGTAACTTTGCACAATCAAAGCTAAAACAGGTTGATGGTAATGAGTGTATATTTGAAAAGGATAGCTGAAGCCCTTATAAACATAAAGAACATGGCAAGTTTGTGGGACAACCAACAGTTGTTCTAAAGTTTGAACAACTGTTGGTTGTAGTTGGTTGAATTTGTGCATTACAGAGATACAGCAAGACTCACAAACACACATGTAAGCATACGACCCCAGGGTTCTGTGGTGACTGCAGCAAGGAGTGCCAGTTGCCCACATCAACAAATCCTTCAACACACACAGTGTGTTTCTCAGTCTAGCCTCAATCTTTCTGCATATATGATTCACCTTCTACACAAATCTACACTTGCCAAGAAAAAAAATGACTAAAATGAATCAAGTGTTTCTGCTGCAGTAGCCATGTTGTGTGACATACAGTGAGGGAGAAGGACAAGGAGGAGGGGGGATGGTTTCCATTAGCTCCACTGTATGGTGTGTGTCTGCCAGAGATAGGAACCATGTTTCCAACTGTTAAAAGTATGCCTTTTTATGTGACAGGGTGTGTATGTATGTTTTTCAGTACACAAATGCTGGTTATCAGCATTCTATGTATGTGTGCGCACTGTTTCTATGCTTCTAGGGTGTCTTCTATTGATCCACCACAGCAGTGTGTATAATCTCTAGAGAGAGGATCTATAATCTAGGGTGGGGATGTGGATGAATGTAGAGAACAGGCTTTGGAGGTGTCTGGCTGGGCCCGGGGAAGTGGTGCGAGCTCAGCCACAGGGTACAGATCGATTTGGCATGTCTGCTCGAGCTAGCTGTTCACCCCAGCAGCCGATCATACAAATGGCCCGGGACACAGTCCCCTGGACACCACCAGGCAAACTCCTCCATTCCTTTTACAACAGCAGCAAAGCTAGAGTTAGCTGCAGGCCCACCTACTGGCCGATTGCACTTCCCCATCCAATCGATGTGCGCTAAGCTGCCTGAACCCATCTTCAAGGGATAGAAAGGCTAAGCAGAGAGATTGGAGGGTGGCTGAGGACCAGGAGTAGGGAGATGGTTTCAATACTAGCTTAACTGTTCTTTTTTATGTGATAACACAGGCCTGTATGTTTCTAAATCTCCCCTGTGACAAAAGCAATCAAAACGGCATTTTGGTTCACGATTTCTTTCGCTTTCTGCGCTGTTCTCCATCACATTCTTCCCCTCCCCACATCTGGGGTGGCGTAAATCCCTCTTGGAGGGTGGTCAGTTTTACATATTGTGTGTCACTAGCCGGCTATAAAGGGATTTAACATTTAGTAAAGCATAATCCATTGCAGGCTTTGTGCCTGCCTAAGCTGCACACATCAAATCTGATTGCAAGAAGGCTGCTACCAATGACCAAGCTGTAGGAAACAAGCACTCTCACACACACACGCACAAGCGAGCACACACGCGCGTGCACAAACACGACTTGTCACTTGAACAATAAGCAGAGGAGACAGCAGGAAGTCGGCTGCTGAAGTGGAGGATCTTCCATGTTGACAACAGGAGGTAAATTACAAACGAGTGTACCGACGCTGGGGCCGTCACTACCCTATCGTGGCTCATTCCTAATCTAAACCAATCTTAACAGCTTCAGTCTACATGACGCGAGGAGGCTGTGACATTCAGGCCACTCCACAAATGTCAAACTAATAGAAGGAGAGGACAGGAAACGTAAATATTCCACATCAACCAGACCCTGTCCGTGCTGTTCGCTCGGTTGTGGAAATATAAATATTCGGAGGAGCTAATCCACTGAGACGGTCGACTCTGTTTATATGCCTTTTGAATGTTTCATTGATATAACTGACTGCTTCTGTTTTTGTTTTCTCACCCCTTTCCCCCAGCCCGCCCCCTACCTCGCATGGTCGACTATGAGACCCAGCGTCGGTGCTCTCTCTATTAAACATGAAATGCCAAGTAAAAAAGGCTTCAGTGGAGACCTCCGCAGAGTGATAGAGACAGAAATAGTGTGAGCAACAACAAGGCTTGATTCAGTGTGACTGCTTGCTTGAGGACTTCCACTGATACCAGCGCAGAGATAATTTAGCTGACCGGATTACGCAGCTAGGCTGAAAGCGCAGGTCTGGCTGTTTCACTGCACCTACTGGAATTCATCTGTTTAGTAGATGAAATAGAATAAAAGGAGGCCTGAGGATGATTCTGGACGTGTGGTTTGGGTAGACTGTTGAAGAAGACAGCCTAACACAGTCGCTGTAACTTCTTACATCTTCCCATTAAATACCCGAGCAGAGTGGGCCACTCCCCTCCCTCAGTACTTGACCTTTTGCAAGCTCCCAGAGAAATATAAAAGCATGAAGGCAATGATTTAGGTGCAAGGCAAGATAACAGTGAGCGGTGTAAAAGACACAGCTAGTTAGCCTGGCTTCTTTCCGTCACTCAGTGCTGACATTTCCGCCTCTAATACAACTAATTTAAACAGCAAGTAAAAGATGGGCTGTGTTTACAGCCACGAAAAAGGTCGCTTCTCTTTTTATCCTCGTTTATTCGACATATTCAAGACATACCGCCGTAGCTCGGGAAAAAAAATCCTCTCCCAGAAAGTAGAGTACCTTTTGGCCCCAGAGGAGATAGCATATTTTCAGTGAGTCAGACAGCGCTGGAATGAAATCATTATCATGGCTGTCTCTATCGTATCATCTATTGAAGCACCACTTTGCTTTATTGACTAAGCTCAAGACAAAGCTCAGAGTGGGTCAACTTGGAATTGATTGTATGATGCATTGGCCTCTAGCCTGAAGGAGTACTTCTGCTGCTGGAGAACTGCAACTTTGGAGAATCTGCAATTCCTCAGCAGCTTATGGCAGCAGAGGTGACAAGAATCAATCACTGATAAATCAATGTCAGTTTTTCCCCTATGCCTAAAATAAACTTAGTCTAAAGAAAGTGGCTTATGTTAAAAAGTGCAAGTGACGCTGAAGCTAAGCTATGCAAAAACATGCACAGGCTTTCCTAAAACCCGTCATGATGGGGCACTGGCTCTAACAGAGGATGCTTTTGTATTAGAGCATGATCTCCAACTGTGCATGCTCAAAGGGAACTGTAACACTGACAACGCCATGAGGTTACTGTTGTAAAATGTAAAGTGATGCTGCATAACGAATATTAAACTGAATTGTTCAGGACATTTATGGGCATCACAGAGGGGTCCTTTTGTTCATTCACACTTGAGCTTGCTTAACCACCACTGCTTTCTCGCTTTTCTCACTTCTTGATTCAGGGAAGAAGAGCCAAATTTTAATGGTGTGTTTGCAAACAGCATCCAGTGAAGTATGCTTTCGAAAATGTGGGCTTATGACCTGGGAAAGTTTAATCATTTAGTAGCCAAGCTGATGAATGCAGCCCACCGGCTCACACAACTAGATTAAGGGTTCCTGGGACTTACCTCCGGGTCTGTAAACAACATCATCTTCTGTAATGAAGGATGTGATTTCGCCGTTCTCTGTGCGCTCGTAGCGTGATTTCTTCTTAGGCATCTTCTTTTTGCCCTTCTTGCCAGCCTCCTCGGCCGTGCCGCTGCCTCCGCCGGTGCTCCCGTTGTCGTTGTCCTCGTCATCGCTGTGCTCGCTCTCTGCATAGTTCTTGGCCCCGCCCTCCAGCGTACAGCTGCGTCTGGGCCGAGAGCTTTCGCTTTCACGGTCGCCCCGGTCCCCATCCTGCCGGCGGGACTTGCCGGCCTCTCTTTTGTCCCGGTCCCTGTCTCTGTCCCTGTCCCGCTCTTTCTCCCGTTCCTTTTCTTTATCGGCCGTCATGATCCGCCACGTGCCTTCCTCAGTCCTCTCACGGCTGGGCCTCCGTGAAAGGTAGACTGTGAGCCTGGGCTTCAGTCTTCTGAATTTACCAGTCAAATCCAGGGAAAATTTGGCCACTCCAACAACCCCAGTGTTTCAGAAAAGCTGTGGAGAAAAGAAGAAGCGCAATTAACTCGGATCAATAACCACCATTTTTACAAAATACAAACAACATTAAAAGTGTTGTTCAATACTGGATGACACCTTTTTTGGGGGTAAGAAACGCAACATTAGTTCTTGGAGATTAGGCTGCTCTGCCGACTCTTCTCAGCATCACAGTAATTGCTGGCATTCTCCTCCACAGCCAAGTATGCTCCGGAGAGCACAGAGCAGCTTTATGAAAGAACAAAACCTTCGAGCTTCCTGCTCTAACATATTTCCACGCTTTCAGAAAGGTGCTAAAACAGATTTATTAAAGGGTAAAAGAGAACAACAGGAAGACAAGCGCCGCGGCTAGAGTATTTGTAACACAATGAGCTAAAGGGAAGTCATAACTGAATAAGGTAGTAAAGAAGCTGCTGCCAGCCAACAGAATTCCTCTGAGATAATATGCTATGAGGGTTCTTTTTTTTTTCTTTTGGCAGAAGTTGCTGTTTGTAGTTTATAAGGCCACGGGAAAGCTGCAGCATAAAGCTCAATGACAGAGTTAACAGGCTGGCTTCTCTGCAGACCGTTTCTGTTGACACCAGGCTCAATTCTGCTGGCTTACTGGACTCCTCCCTCACCCCAGCCCTCTGCCCTGGCTGACAGTCACCGCTGCGTTAATGTGAAGCGACAGCTCTGGAGGGAAGGATACAGCAATCCACTGGGTAAGGAAAGGCAGAGGATCGAGGCAGAGTCACTCATTCGCCATGCCTGGTCCTCAGCCACTTGCAGCTATCTTTGTCCAGCCACCACTTTCCCCACGTCATAATAAAAAAATCCTCCATAAACAGCAAAGTGTGCAAAGCTGAAGCAGCACGCTGTCTGCACCACACAGCCTCTGCACACAGCGCCTACAAAGGAAGGAGGCTACTCATTTAAAGCCAGTGTTTGCCCCCCCTCTACTACCCCCCACCGCAACAAATTAACTAGAAATAGTTATTACAGCCCCCAGAGGGATCAGACCAGGCAATCAGCACTCGCTATACCATGGTCATGATGACCGGATGGAAGCCGAAGAGTGAAAAATGAGGGAGGGATACAGATTCAGGCAGGTGAAGCAACGAAGGCTTTATAAAGCATATCTGGAAGTGGACGAGTGCTTATTGACAGAGCCAGAAAGAACGTGAGGTGAAGAATAGAAGCAAAGCAAAAGGTGAAAGAAAGGCTTTTGGCGCACGCACACACACACACACACACACACACACACACACACACACACACACACACACACACACACACACACACACACACACACTTACAATGAAGAACATTTGACAACGGCAGTCCTCAGCAGCGGGTGCTGTCATCTCGCGAGCAGACACCAACTGACAGGGCAGCTGCTCTTGTCGTCGGCTTCAACACAAACACCGGGCCTGATTAAACTGCAGCCTCGTCACAGCCCCATTAATCACCTAATGATGAGTTACCACAGCGACCACTGGGCTGCTGGCGCACACATTAGCAGACGCAGAAGACACGAGGGCTCTGAAGAGTTCCAACGGGCATGTGCATGCAAGGACACACAGCCAATGTAACATACCCGAGATGGTGTGTCAAAATACAGATCACACACACACACACACACCTTTTCTCCTGTGTCTATATCCGGCAGCGTGTTTTGGAGGTGTGAGGTACACGAAAACATTAATGAAGGTAGTATTTGATAGCACAGCTCTAATCCTGAGGGCTGCCAGAATTGGCGTATGAGCTAAGAACCTCGTCTCTCCTCTAATCAGTAACATAAGCCTCTTCCACTGAAACCAGCAAGGAGACTAAACTGTTGCAAATGGAGGACTGACCCGTTCTCCTTTGAAGTCGGAGGCAGTTCTAAGCCTAGTTAGTACCTTTAACATCTAGGTGCTATTAGTTTACATCTGGATACACTCCACAGAACTGCCTCAAATTCTTTATCTCCAATTACCTTGCTTATGTTAACATAATTATACTAATTAACTCTTAAAGGGGAAAAAAACTCCCATATACACACACACACATATATATATATGTATATATATATGTGTGTGTGTGTCTGTGTGTGTGCACATGTGTACTTTTGTCTTCACACAGACTCACTATGACATGTTTAAATGTGTTGAAACGCACCGATTAACAACATATTCAATTCTCTGTGGTCATTTTGTAGCTCACCGATTGCTTAGTTTGATGCAGATAATTGAAGTTGAGTAAATTGAGTGAGTAAAAAGCAGTTAGTCAGCTTAAAGCAGTAATGCTGTGACAATGAGAAGTCATAATGTATTGATGGCTGAGAGGGAAAAGAATGAGAAAGTGAGGAGCGAGCTGGCTCTACACCCGCTAGCAGAGAAACAGACTGCTTAGCAGAAAGCAGTGCTGACTGCCTGGCCGATGAATAAGGCTGTGAGGGGGCAGGTGAGGTTTGGAGCTATTACACATCAATCACTGGGCCAGGACCCTTTGAAAGATACCAGCTGTCTTAATGGAAAAGAGAAGGAGGGGGGGCAGTGGTAGGGTTTGGGAGGGGCGGGTGGGGGGTCCCAGCTAACGGCACCTAATCCACCATTTACATTACTGCAATGGAGTCAAGGGCTAGGAGCCAGAGGCGCCCCGCTCAAATACATTACTCTTTTCCGTGCCTGTTTAAATGAGACCTCTGGCCTGAAAAACCACACAGTTTGTGGCTCGATTAACACATCATCCCCACAATGGCCACACAGCAGGTTTCTGTTACTAAACATAGCTTTCCCCCCCAGTTCTTGGTCTCCTTGAACAGCCTTTTTTTTTTGTTAAAAAGCCATGTTTTATTCATTCCCAACAAACCCACATTACCCAAATCCATGCTCATCACTGTAGTTTTAATCAGAACCTGTTTAAAGGGAAAAAAACCCCAACAAAACAAGTAAATTAGCATGTTCTTCTTGAGCTCCTATACGGCATATACAGCTGTAGGATTTCTTTTTTTTAAATCCTACTAAATTTAAGTAATTGATTGTCTTCCATATAAAGTAAATGGAGAAAACATGAATTTCTACATTTAAATGTAAAAAACGGAGAGAGAAAAAGAATCTATGAACAATAATACCAACATAGTAATAGAGTCAGTTTTGGGAGAGGGACTGAAAAGTCATTCATGGCATATTCAATTGGAGAATTATGAAGTAGCAAAATGTGATTGGCAAGGATTAAGGGCCGGCTTTGCGAAGGGATTGAATGAAATACTCGCATGAATACAGATTAGAGGAGAACAATGTTAGCATGAATATACACAGGGTTATTAACAATGAGGGTAACTCAAATTGATCCAAATAAAGCAGCCAGATCCTGAATAGTGCAGGGATCCTAGCCATGGCGATGTTGGGCTGCAGCAGGTTTTCATCAGCTCCAATCCATTACTGAGTGCGATCTAATCTAAACTGCCATCCAAGCCCCCCTAGAAACAACATCACAATGAAAGGCTCAGCTGGAGGCGAGGGGCAGGCCGCTTCATAAGGGATTCACTGTGGACTCTGCACCCTGCCTGCTTTGTCTTACCTGGTGCAATCATGGCTTGCTGTATTCTCTGAGGCCCTCTCTGTTTTAGTTCACATTGGCAGGGCAAAGACACTTGTCTGCTCTACTTGTTTTTCAATTCACTGATGAGTAACCACATCTTTTTTTCCTCCCCCCCCCCCGCCCCCCCGCTAAAGCTGCGCTCACAAAGCCTCTATTTTTAGACGGCATCCGGGGTTAGTTTAGTAGGTAAAAGCCATGCTAAAAAAATAAAACAGAGAGAGATAGACAGCTTGGGGCTTTCCAACATCAACATTTAAAACCTGCCTGGAGACACTCTTGAGAAGCAAAGCACTGCTGCACAAGAAATGATTCTCATGCACAATGACGATGTGTTCAATAAACTCGGAATGCCTAAAAAGATTAAACAAGACAATTTTCAAGATCTCTCTGGGCTAACAATAGCTTTCAAAGGCAAAATACCAATAAAGTACATTTTCTGTCCAACAACTCAAAGGCACTTTCAACCACAGACATAAGAATCGTACTGTGTGCTCCACAGGGTCTAAGCCTCTACTCCATCTCTAAAAGAAGGCTAAATCCCCCTCTAGTCCCTGTTTGTGAGCTCTCCGTGAGGGCTCCAAATAGCTCAGAGGGGGCCGCTCCACAATCCGAGATGTCCATTATCTGCAGGGTCTGTGAGCGGGGGCTTCATTTTGCAGCCTTATACCGGCTACTTGAAGACATAGTACCTCTCAGTCAGACACGTTTGTCTGGCTGGAGCTGACTGCTTCATGAAGCATCATGCTCTGACACGGCTCCTGAGGGAAATGCCAAGGTTGTCCGGTGTAACCCTTCCAATTTCTTTTAAATGAAGCGGGACTGTAAAAGACTCTCCCAATGTGTCAGTGATAACACGAGGAGGGGAATGTGAGGTATGTGGCAGCAGAAAGCGCTCGGGTGAACGTGGCTCCTAATTGAGTTTCTCTACTGTCGTGCGAGCAGCTTTCTTACTGTGAATAAAAATGGTGAAGGACCCACAAATTTGGGGGGGGGGGGGGGGGTGTGTGCCCTAATAGAAATTATGCCCAAAGGTAAAGATGGGGTCAGCAAGGTATAAATACACACTAGGGACACATTTCAGAATGTTTGTAGTGGAAAATGTGTGTTTCTTCAAACATTTATCTCTGTAAAACAGAACAGAGCTCTAGCAGAGGGGAAAATGAGTTACATGAGTTTATCAAACAGATGTATACAGTAAAAAGAATTACTGGGAAAGCAAAAAACGAAATAAATAAATAAACAGAGATTCTGTGAACTGCTGAAAGGACTCTCAAAATTTTAATATTTGTGCACTCAATCATGTAGCACTTCCTCTGATATTCAGGAATCAAATATCCCCACTCTTCCTCCCGAAATCTGCCCATCAGCTTAACGATCCTATCCATCAGTTCAACTCCAACTGGTAGTCTAAATGAGCGTGAGAGGGGAGGAAATGTATTCATACGGCTGCCCTACATCCTCCAGCTACTCTAATCATTATGCCACACAGAGTGACGTGCCAACACTGAGGAAAAACTAACATAAATAGATAAGAGTGACAGATAAGACAGCTCTGAGGTTTCAAACTGACAGCACAGGCCAAAGGGGGGGCACTGAAGGATGTCTTAAAGAATAGCTCCCCAAAACAAAGCCATTAGGTCAGTACACAAAACCATTTTTCCGCCTAAATTATTTAGCTGTGTGGTGGCAAACTGCTCCATCCTGGAGCAGATGGCTGAGGATGGGGGGTGGGGTAGTGGAGGACAATCCTTCCTTTCAGTGTCTTATAATGATCGGAGCCAAAAAAAACACCTCCACCTCGAGATACCACAGGATGGTATTACCTCTAATTAGGCAGGGCTATTATTTTATATGCAAACACCTCTCCTCCAACCACCAACTGCCGCCGCAACACCAACACTTGACTGATTGCCATTACAAACCAAATAAAACGCAGCATTCATCTCTTTAAAAATAGAACTCGCTTTTGTTTGCATCCTACATGCTAATTTGAGCTTCCTCGGAGCCAAAGCCATAACTCATGCAGCCAGTCGACGTATAAGCGCCGCAAATACGCACCGTCAGGAAGGCTTCCTAGGTTAGAAATGTGTTTGTTTAAGAAAAAGATTTAGAAAGCAGTCGACGGGGGGTACAATATTCAGTGTGGCATTCAACCTTGTCATCCACCATCTCAGTCATGCAAGCCAGTGATCTTAGGCGGAGGGGAAAGCACCCTCTGTACTGTGCATGAGAATAATATGAATGATGAATCTGTGAAGCCTCCACAGAGCTAACCACACTTTTTTAAACTAAACCCACAGATGGGGCAGTGTTGTTAACATTGCCTTCTTTTGGATGAGTCTCCCTCATCCAAAAAAAAGGAGAAAAAAAAGGCATGAGTGGGGGGGAGGGGGGGGAAGTGGCTAGGAGTGATGAAAACAGTGCTGGAACAAGTAGGATCTGAGCTCAGAGCTCTCATATCCTCTGAGGACAGCTCATAAAACATGCAGTGGCTGCGACTGGGCCTCTTGCAGTAGTGGCATTTTAGTGCACCCTGCCACACACAGGTAGCCTACAAATACACACAATTAATTTTAAAGAGCATGGAGGAGTCAGACCTGCATGGTTTACTACTTGGAACACAAGCAAATGCTCAGGTCTTCCCCTAAATTAAGGCATCAGCTACAGAAGGCAACTATTTTCCAAGATTATTAACAGCAGGGGCCTGGAACAATGGGCCTCTGGGAAAATTTAAGAATAGAAGCTAGGCATTAGTCGGTGTACAGTAGTGATCCAGAGATTAACTCTGCCTGTTCATGTGTGAAATGAAGACTTGATCCCCAACTGATAGTGTGCTATGCCTCCAGCCAACACAAGCTGAATATTTTTCAGCCCCACATCCCAATACATAACAATTGCAATACATTGGATTACGCATGGCATCCTCCACAGTGCAACAACGATGACGCATTAAAAATACCAGCCAACACCAGAAATCTCAGGCAGGCTATGGTCCCGCTATTTTTTTCCCCTTTCTTTCCTCTAAACCAAAGGTGAACAGAGCTGGCTGTGTGTGTGTGAGTTGATGCGAATAATCCTCAAATATTCCAGGAATGTTAATGTTAGGCTTTGACCATGGCAGCCTTGCAGACTTCTCCTCTTGTCGCCGGGCCATTGATGACATTAAAAACACTACCTGCCTGTGCCAAGAGCATAAAATTTAAGAACAGCTTGCCTTCTTAATATTCAATAAAATAATACCAGGGGAAGAAATAATAATGTGCACTGCACTAAATTACCCCAGTGCTATGAGACACAATTGTTACCTAATCCCATGCTTGCATTCTGTTTAAATACAGCATATGCTCTGTTCATGCATAGGAAAACGGTCTTAAACACGTCTGCCATTGCCGTCGCTTTGGTGAAAATCTAGGGAGGGCAGGTTTGTGCAGCTACACGCTTGTTAAAATAGCTTCCCACTGCATCTGCGAGCTTATAAAAAGCCACTGAGAGCATTTTCACTACAGTGCTGCATTCATCTGTGTGTATACACACGTGTCAATCTGAAATGTGTAGGCCATTGACACGCACCACGTAGATATATAAACAAAAAATTGCTGCTGCTGCTCCCGAGCAACTGTATTTGCAGTTCGGGTCAGACTATGTGCTCAGCCAGTTTAATGGTTGGAGTGTAATGTGCCTTGACCTTCTATCTTTCTTTCAGCAGCTCCTTACATATATTGCTGTCTCTCCTCATATATCACTGGGGCAAATAGCGTCCTTCACCCTGCTCCCTGCTGTCCCCTCCTTAAAAGGCTGAGGGGACATCTTTGCCTGCTGTACTCAATTGACAGCCCTGGCAGCTTCTTCACTGAGCACGAGGGGAGGGGGGAATAAGGCTCGTCAAGGGGAAATGCTGCAATGAATAATTATGTTTCATAACGTGCCCCCCTCCCTCCTTTGTTAGCATCAAACAATAATTAATGGGGAACAGGGTGGGGAGGAGGGAGGGGAGGCAAGTAAGAGTCTGCTTTTTGCTTTCCACAACAAGAGGGTCAATATGCCCTTCAACCCTTTCTCTCTGCTCACTGTCAACGCGGGAGATGCCTCATCCCTCTAAAAACATGCTCTTAGCTTATTTATGATCCCAGTTGCTCTGTTGGAGAAAAGGCAGTATTCCTGCTACACTCAGCGAAAACCGGCCGGATCGCTTTACACAGCAGTTCACTGCTTCCATCTCTACACCTCTCTCTCAGCAAGCCAACCCAACAATTCAATAATGAATATGAAACGCCTCCTGATTGATGTCTACGGGAGTTGGAGGAGCTGAAAATATGGGGCTATCGGACATGGGCTCGACTTGATTACGTTTTTGTTTTAAGTTAAAAAAAAAATCTCTGATCAGCAGTGGCAAAGCCAGTCCTGATCGAATTAGCGCCGCACTAAGAGCTCCATTGATCTTGGCGCTCATCTGTGCATATGAGGCCCGGAAAGGCAGCTGGTAATCCAATAGCAGCAATGGGAAGTGCTTCAAGGACTCTGCTGTGTTTACCCACCTATTTCCTACGTAGAGAGGCAAGATGTTAGTGCACGCCACTCACTGGGCTGATTGGAAGCCTCGGGGCCTTGGGAACGCCAGTGAAATGAATAAGAGCCGCAGTGTGACCAAAAGCAAGGTACTTGAAAGCTCAAAGTAATTGCTTTCACCACAGCTATCACGTAATGAGTAAACAGGATGAATCAAGCAGAGCGTAGATCAGTGTTTAAATGAGCTGTGCAGTAACATTCAAGTCCTAATAGAGGCTTCACTTCATAATCCTGGCCAAACCTCTAAAGCCAAGACTGATGTCAATTGAAAGGTTCTTTTTCACAAGAGATTTAAAGTGTAAAGTCAGGAGAATCGATGCTGGGAAATCTGTCTTTACACTGCAATAACTTCATTGCATTCGGCACCGATGCAAACCTTTGCAATCAATTTTGCATGACGTGAATGACATCGAACAAGAACCCACAGGGCAGAGATCATGTGAAATGAAACAGAGCAAATCTGAGGCAGTAAAGGGCAAAACATGCAGCTGTTTCTGTTTTGGAAGTAGTTCAAGTGTGGTGCACCTGGACAGCGTTCCTGTTGTGCATTAAAGATTGCGGCGCTGCTGCCACAACAATGACGTTTCTCACACACGTGCACACACACATGTAATCCATCAAGGATTCATGAGTGAATGTTCAATAGCAGACCGAGTGCATTTCTCTCCTTCATATCACTGCAGCAAGAAAAGAGTGAGAACTCTTCATCAGCCCACAGGCGCACCACAAACACACACTACTCTCATACCACACTAATAACCTTGGGCTGTCTACCAATGGCATGACTTTATGGAACAGTATGGGCTCTAAATAGAAGCTCAATTTCTCACCAGCAGTCTGTAACAGCTCTATTTCAGCCACCCTGTCATTAAATATTTATCTTAGCAGAGTGGCAGATACCAAGGTGATATAACCATTTAAAAATCCAAATCTAGGCCTTTTTTTCTGCCCCTCGCACTCTCACTCACTCCTCCACTGCCACAACAAAGACCTATTTTTAAAAGGATTATCTACAAGTGTTCCTTTAATCAGTGCACGGCAGAATTGAAGAAATCCCTCAACAACAGTCCCAGAGGAATACCTTTCTCTGAAGCCCTATCAGGAAGAGGATCTCCTTCACCGACAGCAGGCTGTGAGTGAGTGGGAGTGAGTGTGTGTTTGAGGATGAAAAGATGTGCTGCTACCTTGCTATGATGTCCTCTCTAACAATCTCAGAACAAAGGCCTCCATTTTGAAGTGGAGTTATGATGGCATGGGGCTCTTAAGGTCTTCTGTTGCTGTGTGTCCTATTGCTTTCTATCCTCTTTGTTAGCCTGCTGTTTGTTATACTTGCGAGATCAGCCACTGTTGTGGGTGGCTGGGCATACTACAGCAACCGGTGTAGGGCCCGAGTGCCAAAGCCGAGAGTCTGTGGGAGGGATTGTGGGCGTTATAGATCACTGGGAGACAGATGTCCAGTCTTGCCCCTGTGCTGACACAAACACTAACCCCAAAAAGCTGTGTGTTTGCAAACTGGACTGTTTCCTGATGGGTCTTAAGTTCAACTTTATCAGACTTTATCAAGGCAGCATTCCACTGCTTTGCTATTTATAAAACATGCACTCAAGAGATAAACGTAGGAGAGCCAAATCAGTGATATTAACAATGAAAAAAATCTGGTTTGTGTTATTACATGAATCTATTTTTTCCCCCTTTATAAGATAAAGGTAGCTAATCATCTCCAGTACACCCACATACAAAAACCGATGAGCTTGTTAAATTTACTTTATTTTCAAGTAACTGCAAAGTGGGATGACCCTTGGGTGTTAACTTTTAACAGCAACCACAATAAGCACATACCCACTTAAATCACCTGGATAAATACATAAAACCTGTTAGTCTGCAGTAGCCTGTAGTTTCCCAATAATACTGCACCATCCCAGTGGCTGTGTTGCGTGAATTCCTTGTTTCAAGAAGAAGTCCTTAATGACGTTAGCTAAAGCGGTATACATGCTCTGTTATAATGAGTTGTTTGTCTATTCCCTCTTTATACTAGATCGTGAAGCTGTGACACCACGAGTGCAGTGGGCTGCTGGGTAATTTTCATTTAAGACTAGACTGAAGACTGAAAATTAGTTCCCATTTAAATGTCAGAAATTTTCATTTTAAAATGTAACTGACTGCACTGTCGCATTACTTCAAACAATAGATGCCATTTAACTCTTTAGGGTTACTGTTAGTTGGCTTTACGCTTAAAAGTCAGCTAACAGTAACCCTCGAAGCGCTTGAAGCAGTTTCTGTCTTTTCTGGTTTCTGTCGATTTCTGGTTTGCTTACAGAACAAATGACTGGGTGTGCATTAAAAGCTGGTGAGCGTGGTCTCTGCCTATGCAGGTACACTTGGAAAGACCCGGAAACTAGTCTAACAATGATCAAACCATGTCTTTACTGACATATACTGAAATGTAAAAATCAGCCTTATTAAGAGTACAGGGGATGTTGGCAAAAGTCATATTTATAGGGGAAAGAATTCAAGTAGCTTTACATAGAAATTTTAAAAATAAAGTAGAACAATTAAAATCCCACATGCTCAAAAAATGCTCAGTTTGCCTTTTCAAAATGTTATGGCTGTAGCGGTGTATTCAACAATGTATTTATTGGGCTTGCATTGTTTCCAATTTTTGGATTTGGATATTCTCTGCTTTTGTTTTTAAGATGCAGACATGTATAAGAGCTTGAGTATACAAGCTGAGACTTTTCTTTATGTGATCACTTTACACATATATTAAAAATCACAGCACAGTCATTATTCTTACTGTGCATAATTTGGCTGTGATTACAATATCAGGCAGAGCAACACTTAACGCCCAATCCCCACTCCCCCTTCCCTAACAAAGTTTGGAAGCCTAAAAACATGGATGTTCAGGACAGATTTAGTCGAAGTCTACGCATCTACAGTCTGATAAACATTACAAGCTGTCTTCTGCTGGAAAACAAGCAGCCTGATTTTGTGAGCAAAAATGACAGCAGGTGTGAGCATACGAAGAAATGCGAGTTTGGATAAAAGCATAAGCATTTAATGAATACAGTGAAAGCCTCTGGAGAACAGATGACTGGCAGGGCACTGGCAAGACAAGTATCATTGTCTCTGACAAACGCAATGAGATTCTCTGCCGCACTAAAAGTGTCATGCTCCAATAAGCAGAATCAAACCCTTTGAGCATCTGCTGTCTTTAACTCGGCCTCTCTTTGTTTTATTGTGCACTGTCACAGTTAATGATTTCCTCCAGATCTCCATTTTCCACATGCGATTTACATGTTTGAAATGCTCAGTTGAGCAGATGCAGGTTTGTGAAACAACCATTACTGCCAAGCGGAATCCTATGAGCGTTTGGGTAGAGCTTAGAAATTTCATTTCAAAAGCTAGGTTGATCAAGAGAAAACAGACAAGGTATCAGCATATTGCCTTTCAGTTTCTTCTTGTTTACATATCTGAGTTGTGCAGTCATCCCTTCCAGAGAGAATCGTGGCCAGCAAAAACAATTACACTACCCCCGCCCAAGCAAAAGCCTCTCACTGGCTGCCTCGACTCAGCCCGACAATCGTGCCCATTAGATCTTTCTGTGAATTAACGCTAGTTAACTTAAATCACTGACAGACATCAAGAATAGTCATTAGCCTGTCTTTTAAAAAAAGAGAGAATGATTTGCTGGTTCAGGGAGATCATCTCCTTACACGCAGCCTGGGGCAGCCCTCACTGTCTAGCTCATTATTTTTGTAAGAACAAGGCCACTGATGAATCCTGTTGGATTAAATGTAAGGTGTTCCTGTTATGACCTGGCTTATACACACGCACACAACAGCCGCCTGCATAAAGCTGGCTCCTTTTACAGACAAAAGAAAATTAAGTTACTCGCCAACGCCGCGAATATACAGATAATTCTCCTTCGGCTGAGCTGCAAAATCAAAGTGAGATTTCTGGAGTACATCACTCCCACACAGCTGCACACTCGGCTCTGAGAAAAGCTGTCAAATGTTGGGCTTTTTGTGGATATTAGCTGAGCTGACAAGTGCCAATGATACACTGTGAGTGATAAAGACATTCATTCCTGCTCAGAGTTTTTCCAGATGTGATAGTCTGCAATGCTCCAGCGCTTCATTTACAGGACAGGAAAAAAGAAAAGAGTCTGTTGCTGTGCGCCCCCCCCCATTTACGTTGCCACGGTGACAAATGAAAAGCAGAATCACCCACACAACTAATCAAATGAGTGAGTGACAACAAGTCAATATTTTCTCATTGTGTGGACAAGCAATATATCTGCACAGTAACAGCCTGTGCTGCATAGCTTGAAGGCTTAGGCAATGCTAGACTCGGAGCATTATGAGGATAATGTGCCAATAATCTGGCTCGTGCGGCTGTTAAGACCAGCGCCAATAAAAAGACACGGTATCAATAGAGAACCACTACCAAGTACGGACTGAATTACCAGTGCAACAAACATAGTCTAGACTCGTACTTAAAACAAGAACGGAGCATCATGTAATGGCTACAAGCCAACAAAGACAAAAGACGGAATTGGACATTGATCTGTGGAGGTTTAAGAATAAACAAGACATCCTCAGAGTAACCCTGAACAGTATGCAAACACACCGTACTCAGATGTGAGAGGAAACAAGAATAAACGAACATTTAGTGCTCAGAGAATTAAGACTGTGTACATTTTACGTAAACTTCTTAGGGCTCTCTTGTCATTTTTAAAAGACATCTCCTTAGAAAAAGACAGCAACACACACACATAAATTAGCCTCCTTTTGATTGCATCCTCAACATAAAATGGAGTAAACATCATCTCTACAAGCTTGGTTAAACACGAGCAAGATCAATGGGCAAATTTATCAGCAAATATTACCATTCGCTGCCTGGCAAGTAATCATTAAGGAATGGCACTGATGCATTATTCAATGGCTAATGTATAATTCAGACTTAATAGCAGATTTATGCATAAATAAAGCCGTGATACATTTAAACACATTTAATGTTTACTCACTAAAATAGGATATGAATGCACAGCATTAACGCATCCCCACTGGTGTCATTTGATTAGCTGCTACTAATCCAGAGGATGCGGGGACATCAGGTGGCAATAGCACATGGATTTTATGAATACATGCTACTAATGCAAAACATCTCATCTAAAAAATAAATATAGAGTAGCTATCTGGGGGTAGGTGCCTAAAACAATGTTACACGGTATTACATTCTGAAGTAAATAAGAACAGGGATTGGTCAATAAAGCCCAGGCGTGCTGTAATTTAGTATTCTGTCATGCAAAGATTTGTGCGGCTGTCGCTTTATCTCCTTCAGACATCAGCGGTGATTAAAGCTCATATCAAGATTGCGGAGATGTTCTTGTGGTAGTGTCCGAGCTGGTGTCAAAGGGACAGTCAACAGGGAGGACGAGGGAAATAGAGAGGACGCACAGGCTCCATCTGACTGTGTTCAGAGCAGGCAGCCCTGTGGGGACCGCCATTCCACTTTATGGCCATGCACTGAATTAACAAGGCCAGATGTCCCCCCACTTAACATGTGCGAAAAGTGCCCTCTGATGGGCTCAGCTGCTTTAAGGATGTACAGACATAGAGCTGGAGGAGGGAGGGTGGAAGGAAAGGAGATAGGGCCTATTTTCAATTATCCCAATTTCTCACTCATCGCTGGCTCCTGAGGTTTTTGTTAATTAAAGATATCGGCTTTTCCTCTGTGCACACAACAAATTAAAAGGAATTTTCTATGAACAATCAAAGCACCTCTCCAGTCCTTATTTGCTCTCCATTTCAGTAGTCACCCACCAGAGGGTACTGCCTCCTTAGCAGTTCCAGTACCACTGTTTCATGTGCACTGTGTCAATCCGCGGCTAATGTATTCTAATGAGTCACCAGTACACCGCTATCTGCAAGGACAATAGGTTGCGAAGTGGTGAAGCAAGCTCGATCCATTTAGAAATGAAACCTGTCTAAAAAACTCCACAAGTCCTGGAGAGATTTATCATCGCTCCTCAAAACCTCCAGTCTGCTTCTGTGCAGTGGGGGTGGTGGAAATGGTAGGAAAAGCTAGGACTTTCATTGATTTTCCACCTGGCTTTTCTTTAACAAGCCTGTGCTTGCTGTTCTGTATTGTCGAGGTCAAAAGTGGGAGAGTAACTGCAAGAAATGCCTTTAATGTGGCCTAAGATATACACAGTTGAGCCCACATTCAGAAAAAAACGGAGATGTAATTTACCTATGTTTAAGCGATAAGCATCTCACAACAGTTTGTTTTTCAGGGAGTCAAAGGCCACATGTGTTTTCATTCATGCAACCTATTATAATAACAACTGAATCGTTTTCTTTGTAATTACAAAGGAATACAGTTGAGTCATTCAGGCTATTACCCGAATGGAAAACATATCAAGACCCCAGCAGACTTTCTCATTAGAGAGAAAATGATAGGCCCGCCAACACTGCATCAATTACAACTCGCCTTTCTCTAATTCTTCATGCGTTACATCATAATGCTAAAAAACAACATACAGCAACCTCAAAAGTGTGTGGTTTTTTTCCCTTTCTTTTTTAAAATTCTAGCAGCCAGCAACTGCCATCATCCTGACACCGAAGAGGGAGAAAAAAAAAGGGGGCAGGGACACAGTGTGGTGCAATCCCACTGAGGGCCATCATGCGAGCAGATTAAATAACATTTTTCCAATGCCCTGTCAAACATTCAGCCGCCTCTGAGCAACCAGACAGCCGTTACAGCCTCACTCTATGAAGCATCTCTCTCTCTGCATGGTCAGAAACAGCCTCTTTGATCTGGATATCGCCCCTCAGATTCCTCAGAGGTGACACTCATACACGCGCCCGTATGTGAGCTGAATGTTTACTAGCTCTCTGTACCTTGTCAGCAGTGAGGACTTGTGTTTGTAAAGTGCGGTGGGGTAGTGGGGGTGGCGGCGGCGGTGACTCACGCCGCTACCTGCTTCCCCTGGTTTACATGAATCAAACAACACAGTCTGCGGACTCGGATCAAATTCCACATCAGATTTCATTTCCCACAAACACTAGTATAAAGCACTGCAAATAGACAAGATTGAAATGATACCGACAGCAGTAAGGCGGTGTGTACATAATTAAGATTTAGGTTGCTATACTCTCATCTGATAACAGCCTGAGTGCTGTGAAATGCTCGGCGCTCTCTTTCCATACAAATCCCACACTGCAGAACAACTCAGGCTCCTGTGTACAACTCCATTAAGAGGTCTGACCACTTCCTCTTTCGCTCCGTCCACAAGTAGTGAAACTAAATGGATATCCTAACCTCTGGGGAAGTGAAGAGGACGCCGCTTTAAAATGTGTTCACAAAGGCCAACTATGCAAGTTTTCCCACATGAGAGTGCAGGCTGAGACTGTGATTGCATGGTACGCAGACGTATATAAGTTAGAAATGGGCCCATTAGTGGCATAAAGGACTAAACCCAACCCTGCTGAAATAATAAAATAATACATATGGTGGGCCATCTTAATGAATGGCATTGGTTTACGTTTTTAAAAAAGCTCAGGATAATATTTCTGGCCTGTTTTAGTGGTGCAGTTAAGCTTAAAAGTAGTGAAATCAACTCAAAATCATCAACAGAGTGGCAGTAGGACCGGTCATAAACAAAATCAAATGATCAAAATCACAAATCGAGTCAAACACGGGAAACTAACAGACTGGCAAGCTGAGATTTACAAGTTAAAGGAACACTAGGAACAAGACACGCTGTTAAATTTTTAACCACACCTGCACCTTGTGCCTGATTCAGTGCCCCATATTCTCACTCACATGATTTTTTAAAGCAGTTGTGCCATACATTAATCACAAATACGCTGTCGTCCCACTCAAGCAAATTAATCGCATCTGAATCATTAAGGTAGAGGTCACTTCCTAGCTACCAAGGTGACCAAAAAGAAAAAACAGGCACAGGAAGCTTGGTGTGGTAGAGATTAACTCCTCGCAATTAGCAATGCAACTCTGAGTTTATGTGGTAGTTCAGCGCAAAAATCCAGCAGAAGGATTCCAGGAAGGGACTGTTTTTACACAGCGCAGAATGAAGGCAATCACCGCTTCACTCCCCCCCACCCCTCCTTGATTTGAATCTGTGTTTGTGCTTATGTGCCCAAGTACCCAGTGGATTCAGCCTCTGACACCCAGACTTACTACGACCAATTTACAGCGGTTTAAGTAACCACCCCCCCCCCCTCCCCTCCCTCTGCCATAACTCGAAAACAGTGGATAAGCTGCCTTTCAGACAAATAACTGTAGTCTGCTTTAAAATCCTAAGCTGCCACCTCCTGAACATACACACAAACACACACACACACACATCCCACCAGCCACCCCCCCCCCCCCCCCCCCCTTGCTCTTTTCAACCCCAGAGCCTCCCCCACCTCCACCCCCACAGTGAGAGCTGCATGTGCTCCAGCCAGAGTTCACAGCCTCTGGGGTGCTGAAGGGGGGGGGGGGGGAATCAAGTTAATTTGGTGGGTCCTTCCATAGTTTGCAACTGGCAAGGCCGTTCTCACAGACAGTAAACTCCCCCATCTTTTAAAAAAACAAAACGCTCCACTTAGCCTCCATTATTACAGCTGGATTACCAATTTATGACATGACAAAGAGTGAAAATCCAACAGTCGAGCCTATAATGTTACACTAGGGGAAATCCCACTAGTCAGAATGTATGTACGACCAACTCACTGAGACTCATTTTGACATTTCTCCTGTAAAAATGCAACTTTTGTTTTTGGTCTTTCTTTTTTTTTTTTTAGTTGTTCCTCAAAGTTAATTGATTGCTAAAATGCTTGAGCACGAGGAACTTCCACATGTCTGATGTTTCCTTCCCTGGCAGCAAAAACTGCATTGCAAGCCCAGTTTCTGTTTACTTCGTTTTTCACACTTAAAAAAAAAAACCATTAGCTGCTGAAACTACTGTTAGAGTGCCCGCAGGGTCACGGAGGTTGTGTTGTGGGGGTCTGCTACAGTCCACAGGAGATACAACTTTGCAGCTCAAAAACAGTTGAGTGGGGGTCACACTTCCTCCTCTGGGTATAAACAAAAATAAGGGCATTTCAGACTCAAACTGTGCGTGTGCCACCCGGCTTTTCGCCTTGCTAGTGCCCAAATCCAGTGTCTTTATCACACACATACACACACACAGCTCCCAGTCTGCCCCCCCCCCCCCCCCCCCCCCTAACCACAACTCTCCTACAATCTTTTTTTTTTTTTTTGTATTCAACTACTCACCCGCCAGTCTGCTGATTCTTTGGGAGTCCCACAGACTGCTGCAAACAAGTTCAAAACGCGATCCTTGCCCAGGATGACCCACCGAACTTAAAAAGGCAAGCCAGCTGGACTTAATCCAAGACCCGGGACAAAAACGAGGCGAACACGGACACTTTTTCTTCTTCTTTTTTTGTATCCCCCCACTGAAAGAAGAAAACGCCACCCGCACGGAGGGACTCAGGCGAGCACTTGCTTCAACAAAAGACGGTTTCACTTTACTGATAGGCTGCTCACGTCCGGAATGAGCCCGATCAAAGGCACTACAGCGCTAGCGAGTCCCCCCTCGAAACTGCTCCTATTCCCTTTGGCCGTGTTGTTGTTGCTGTCGATGACAGTGTCCACAAGCAAAGTAACATAGCGCTTGTTTCGAGGGGTAGGAAACCAGCGAGTTCGCCGTTAACAGGCTCCGCTTCCTTTTTCCACACACACACACGCACACACACCACGATCTTGCTCTCTCTCTCTCTCTCCGTTTCGCACACACACACACACACCACGCGCACGCTCTCTCCCCCTTTCTCTCTCTCTCTCCTCCTATGCACACACTCCACGCTCCCTCCGAGTCTGTAAACCTCCCCCCTTCCTCCTCTTCTCTTCCTCCCCTCCTCCTCCCCCTCTTCAGCTGTTCAACAGACGCATCCACATGGCTGACCTAGTCTTTCTTTATCCAGACACTAGTGAAGGAGAATTACGCCGACCACACTCAAAAAAAAGGCGGAAAAAAAAAATCCGAGCGAAACAAAAACATGGACTGGATTCAAATAATCGTCATGGACAAAGATGGGGTGGGTTGGTGGGTGGTTGGGGGACGCCATTGGGGGCTGTTGATTGATGCCAGCGCCGTGGGGACACCGATGCGTGTGCGTGCGCGCGCATCAGGAAGCGAGGTGCAAGGCGGCCAAAGTAGCCCGACACGACCTTCATCATCATCATCATCATCATCATCACCAAGCGATCAATGACAACGCTTATGGGGAATGTGACTGAAACACTAAAGCGACACAATGAGAGCGTGCAGTAGCGCTGCCTTTGTAAATAATTGCTTAATAGCCCACATTTCCCGCGCCACGCGGCACTGACACGTTCCTTTTCTAAACGGTGACACAAATATATAAATAACTACATGTAACGCCATCCTTACGGTGCAGGTCGCTGATTTCTATCTGAAAACATTAGTACGTGCACCCCCTCCCCACCCCTCCAGAATATACACCAGAGAGACGTGAGTGGATGCCGCTCGGGTTTGTAGGAGCTCATTTGCATTTTTGGATAATGAATTAATTAGTCACCCCACCCGTTAAAAAGGCAGAAACAAGCAGGGATGATAATGTGACTAGTCCATTAGCCATAGTTCGTTTTTTTGCGGGGGGGGGGGGGGGGGGGGGTCTTTTTTATTTTTAATTTTTCTAACGGTAAACCTGTACATTTTTCCAAGGTCCCTGCGCTCATTTTGTTGAATTTCACGGTAAAAAAAAAAAAAAAAAAAAAAAAAACGCACAACACTATTTAGTCCCCCCCCCCCCTTTTTTTTTTTTATTTAAATCTAAATGCTGCCATTAAAACCTGACGGCACACTAACACACCTGGGAAGAGCAGTGACACAAAGATGGACTGTGTTACCTTGTAAATTAATAGGATAATTTTCATTTCACCCAGTGAGTAGCTTGACACATTTTCATTGTCTTAAACATGATATTGGATCACTGTAAAAAAAAAAAAAAAAAATCCAATTAACTAAAGCAAATAGTGCATTGGGCTAGTTTTTTTGGCACAAACATGGGCAGCAGGAGAGACAGGCAGTGAGGATTGATAGAAATTGAGTTGAGGGGTGGTGTGCAGGGGGCTCTTCATTGTGCTACAAACCACGTTGGTCGTCTTCATTTCAATGGCAGCGGTGTGGTGGTGGGCTCTGCTGTGTAACAGAGTGCTGGTAAAAACCTTTTCCAGCTCCTGAGGCAACTGTCCTGACCCCCCGCCCCCACACCACTTAGAAACCCAATACCATGAGCAGCCACAGCTCCTCCCTCATCACAGTATGTATACATTTCACAGGATCAGTGTTTATGATATTTACACACAGTCTCCCCTCCTTTCCCCGAGACGCACAAACACTCAGAGGGTCCAGAAGGATGGATGGGGAGATGGAAACGCACGTCTCCCTCGGTTTCTATCACAAAATCAAAGCGTAAAAGATTTTTCAGTCTAGTGACTCAAAACGCCACCATTCCCAGCACAGCGCAAGGCTTAAGTTGGGCCCAAGACGGCAGTGAAGGGCGAGTGCAGCGAATCCACTCTGAAGGCAGTGCGAAGCAAAGCTGGATTGGCTGGCCCGGGCAGGCTCCCCTCCCCGGCAGATGAGATCCCATTATCAGGCGGACGAGAACTCCACCTCCAGGATTTCACAGCTCCTCTGTTTATCACATGGCTCTGTCAAGTTGGGCACCATTAACCGATAATGAAAGGAGACAACCGGTGCAGTTACAAGCAAAGCACTCCACATTCTACAGGCCTAAGCATGTATCTGGGAAGCTGACTGTGTCTATTCAATTCTGTTCAGCATTCAAACGGCCCATCACAATACCTTTTCCCCGAGCGCCCCTCTCTACAGCTATAGCGCCTTCGATCCCGACAGAGCAAAATCAGGTTGGTCTCTGTTTTTGAATTTGGAGGCAATGAAATTTAACAGAGCCGCTTTAAAAAGGGGGGAAAATGGCACTTTCCTATAACACTCCCTTCATAAAGAATATCAGAGGAGAAGAATTTCAGTAGAAGTTAAGAAAACCAGAAAAGGTGGATGATGACACACGCACGCACGCACGCACGCACGCACGCACGCACGCACGCACGCACGCACGCACGCACGCACACACACACACACACACACACACACACATTAAACCAAACACAAGCTATCATTTTGAAATACGTTTTCCCTCAACCACATCAAACACAATTAGTACAAGTGTTACTGAACAAAAAGACTGCCACTGAATCAAAGACCCACATGCCCCTCCCCGGTCTGTCTACTCCATTTATGGTTTATAGGACTCTGTAGCCACTTACCCTCATTAAAAATGAATACTTGACAAAAGCTGTGGCTGACACAAACTGTTTGCTTTAGCCTGATTTCTCTGTGCTGGAGGAGAAGAAAAAAACAAAACAAAAACAAGCCACTCAGGCAGCAAACGGAGAGCAGGGGAGACAGAGAGACAGACAGAAGAGGGGGAGAAAGTGCTCAGCAACACAAATAAGTCAGCCAGTAGCTGAAACAACAGAAAAAAGTGACATGGATGACTGAGCCAAGCCTGTGAGATAGTTGGCAAGCC
Source organism: Diplotaxodon limnothrissa (assembly GCF_057381915.1). Lineage (NCBI taxonomy): Eukaryota > Metazoa > Chordata > Actinopteri > Cichliformes > Cichlidae > Diplotaxodon > Diplotaxodon limnothrissa. The sequence goes on along the minus strand of NC_140615.1, from coordinate 5,730,973 downwards.
TCAGAGGCCTTGGCCTCTTAAGCACTCATATCTAGTAACTTCATTTAATACATTCACCAGGGATGAGCAGACGAGTTGAAGGAGGGGGGGGGAAAGGGATTTAGAGAAGAAAACAATACTTGTACACCAGGAAGAGGGTAAGGCTGTGGTGGTGCTGGTGCTGGTGGGGGTGTGCTTCAGAGGCTCGACTTTAACACATGACTAAATCTCTACTGTGTAACAAGCTAACTTCCCCCACTCCCAGCACATAATAAAAGGAGGCAAAATGGATGTGCTAGCTTGATCTTTGTAACTATTTTACCATTCTTAGGCAGGTATTATCTAAAGGAGCCTTTATTCTTGTATTAGATATTCGAACAGTGCTCTTCCAGATGGGGGCTTTAAAGCAGTGACTGTCTCCACCACACGTACTATATCCATAAAGAACAAAGGCTCTGTGTGACTGCTGCTTCAAGTTACTGTTCCTCATACTGAGGCGAGTGCTGAAAGCCCCTCCCCTTTCTGAGCTGGCAGGCGAACCCAAAAGAAGGCTGACTTCAAATCATTCATTGCCCCTTTTAGCTTTCATAGATTCTGAAGAGAACACTTTACAAGTTGGGGGAATCCAAAGGGAAAACAGGGTCTTGCTCGACTAATTAAAGCACAGACTTTGCCTGGAGCGGTTTGAGAGAGGGGAGGAAGCAATAAAACAATCCTTTTCAATCTCCCAACAAAGTAACTCAAGGAAATTACTCAACTAAATATGGTTAACTATACGCTTGTGGATAGCAAGACTCAAGATTTTTAGAGGTTGTTGCTTTAGCTGAGGAGAATAGCACTCAACAGAGGATGTTTTCATTAGAGGAAAAAAACTGCAAAGGAAACGGAGGTTACGCATTGCTCTGAGTAAACTGCCTTATCAAGGTGACACAACTTACTGAAAAATCAAGTTGTCTGTTGGTTTTAGTCCAAACAGGCAGCTAGTAATTAAGCTGCTACCTAGTAGGCTTTATTTGCTGTCATTAACACAGCTGTAAAATGTGAGAGAAGCCAAGGAAAGGTATTTCACTTTAGGCAATCAGAGCAAGGTCTAGCCTTGCATAGCTATCTTGTTTACATAGCTATTCACAGTCACATTTGGCAGCCTTGCAACACTCTGAAAACCAAGACACTTGTAGGCTACATATGTCTAATCTCTTTGCCAAGCTACACAAGCTACTCAAGAGAGTGAAACTTGCTTGCAGCAGCCATTTGGTTAAAGTATTGCATATTTAAAAAATGAATGTAAGTAAACCTTACTCCAGATGGGGGTAGCTGCCACCTGGCAGATAAATTGATGAAATGGTGGTGGGAGACAGCACAGCATTTTTCTTTGTAAAAATACAGCACTAACTGATTGCTCATTTGCAGACTTTGATAAATGTGTGAGTAGAAAAAAAACAGCTTTTAATAGAAGTGCGCCCTGTCTGAATTCACACAAAGAGCGCTCCGCAGCTTCCATTAGATCACAGCTTGCTGAAATGAAGACATTTTTTTTAAAGGGCCAAGGTAAGAGTAAATCGGGGTGTGAAACTATTACAAAATCAGATCATTCAAGTCTTTACATGGCTGTAAAATCTGATTCTAATACAGAGCAGATTCAACGCAGTCGCAAACAAACGCACGTGTGTAATACCTCAGATGCTACAGTCCCTGATTTTCCACAGACATTCTTCGAGCTCTCACATGGACTGTCTGTGTCTGATTCTCCAGGCAAAACAGGGCCTCATTCATCTGAATAAAAGAGCAGTTCAGCCTGCCGTGGCTGCACTGAGAACAGACTCTGAGGAATGAGACTATATTTCCAAGAGGGCCACAGAGGGACAAGGGTGCAGGCAGGCAAGGCAAGGCAAGGCTGTGGTGCAAAAAAGAGGAAGTTTACATTTCAGGCAAATCCTTTTGTGTACAAAAACACGGCAAGATAAACAAACAGCACATGTGTCTGCTGCTCGACTCGGAAGAACCTGTTCCTGAGTGGAGCTGTGATTAAACGTGATCGGCACGAGCAAATGAAGTCCGCTGTGGTCGTGAAAGCAAGAAATGGGGGGGTGGGGGTGATTACTGTGTGGTCTGAGGTAGCCAGCGACTGCTCCATTTCACACAGAGCACATGGCAGTCTCACCTCCATACACTGCCACCCTGTGGACAGTGACAAGAGGTACAGCTTCATGCTGCTTCTATGGAGGATCCTGGAGTGAGTGTGTGAGAGAGAGGAGGTGAGCCAGCGTTCATTATGAGTAAAACCAAACATTTACTCCACACGCTAATTCATGACATGTGTATGCTCAATATGGCACAATGGCCCTTTAATGCTGTATTTTTCCCTCCAGTGCCGACGCTTATTCAGAAATCAATTATTCTCCTCTGGTCACACTCGGCTTCTCTCAGTGTGTAAGCTAATGATTCAGCCATCTAGTTTACGGATACATAACGGTAACTAGAATAACCACATCCATTATAAGTCAGAGTAACAAGCATCTAAAAGTCATTCAAGTTAATTTTTCACAGCTTTCCTTTTTTCCATTTGGCATGAATAATAGCAGAGAGAAGTAATCTCAAAGGCAAATGTACGGTCAGCATGTCAGCACTGGGTGCGGTGAGAAAAAGATGTGTTATTCAAAGAGACAGCACACAGTCAGGGTGTTGAGGCTGTGTTATGAGATTAGACTGTTTTTTGTGGGAGCGAACGGTTAAAATCAGTCTGTGTGCAGCCAGAGCAGACAGTTTGGAGATCAGTGCTGAGGTCAAGAGGAGCCACTTAGCTGTGCTTTGGCCTTCCAACCCCTACAGCATTCAGAATCCACTGTTCCACAGAGGGAGTAGATAAAACGCTTGGCAGCAGACTTGCAACAAGAGATGGCTACATTTACTAATGTGCGGTGGATTTATTTATTTCTTTTTAAAAGCTACAAAATGGAAATTAATGGGAATCGCTAGAAAGGTGGGAAGCTTTCTCATTAGAAAGGATATATATTAGCTTAGCCTCACTAATGCGGTTCCCCTATAGGCATTAAATCTTCGGTACAAACAAAGCAATAAGCAACCAAGACTAAAACCTATACCTCTCTCTCAATCACTGCTCAACCATGAAGGTCATCCTGCATTTTCCTCTTCCAGCTATTATCCCTGTGATTTCAGACTAGTGCTAAATGAGATGTACAATTGCGATGAGATGGGAACAAAAAGTGTCCTTTTTATGCTAAAATCAGAAGATAACATGTTGCAAATCATTTGTGAATACATGACAGGGATATGAGATGCTAACCCAGTTGGAAAGACAGTTGATATTCAATGTTGAGCAAACTGGAAGCCTAAAATTGTAAGTTTCTTTATAGTGGGGAACAAACGGCGAGGAATAAACAGTGGTGGGCTTGTGCAGCTTTAGTTCAACGAGTCAGCTTGTACCAGAGCGGTGGATGGAGGGGAAATATAGATGGCTTGAGCGAGGGAGTGCAAGCTGTAGCTCTCTCTGTTCCTGCACACATCAGCAGCAGGAGGGCAGGGATGCGCGGAGGCCACAGCAAGCCAATTACCAAACTCATTAAGTAACCTGCTAGCTGGCTTTGAACTGCAGCTCCCTCCATCATATCACGACTGGATTCTCCACCGTTGTTGTGGACATCTCGCACCTCTTCTTCTTCTTCTTTCTTTTTTTTTGGTTGTTAAATAGCTCGAGAGTGAATCCAAAAAACTGACACAATAATTGCATTTTCACATGCGTTCTCTGGAATTCAAATGAAAGAAATCACAGATGAAACTGCAATTTTAAAAAAAGAAAGACAGACAGACTGGCAGCTTGAAGGTGTAAGTTTGGCAAAAAAGCAGCTGCAAACAAAGGAGACCTGCTTATACAGCAGGTAGAGGGAGAGGGGAGGAAAAAAAGCAAATAATGGATCAAAACACAAACACGAGAATTGATTGGCGTGAGCTAGCAACTGAGGGATGAATCAGCGCTGACAGGCTTGAGCCGTTCTCTCCGGGAGCACTGAACGCAAGAGTCAAAATGGCTGCAAACAGGGAGGAGGAGGTCAGTGCATGAAGATGATGATGGAGAGGTATCAGGCTGAGAGCACAAAGGCCAGGGAGAGAACATGATCAAGGTCCAGTGGGTGGGGTAGGAACAGAACATTTTTTTGGGGGGGGGGGTTAGAGCAGAGCAAAAAACACTGCACTCGCCAACGCTAGAGTGTCACAAAGCATTGTTGACTAACCTTGACTGCATTCACCTCCTAGCTCACTGCCACACTTCCTTTCAACAAGTATTGACACAACGACAGTCTGCAAGAGAAAAACTGGAAGGGGGTGGGGGAGGATAGACACACACACACAGAGAGAACAGGGGAAAAGTATGAATGAGGTGAAAATGGAACAAACGAGGTGATAGCAGATTGACAGTAGAGGTGTATGTGTAGGTGAAGATGGCTGCCATCTTTGCCGTCATGTTGAACATGCGGCGAATGTTGCCAGCGAAAGCCATGAAGCTGTACAACATGGTAATAATGACACTAATTATTTTGTACCGCACATTTTAAAACCAGCATTTACAAAGTGCTTTGCAGTACCATTCACATTTTCTATGTGGAGATTGTAAGCATTTGTTCTAAGCCAGTATTCATTTCCCTCTTCCCCAACAAACCACTCTGGATGCACACAGATCTAAGCACTTATGCCTGCAACACACACACACACACACACACACACACACACACACACACACACACTCCCCCACCCCTGAACCTCCCCCATTATCCCATGAGCCCTCTCTACTCTGCCTCGCTCTACAAGAGCTTGGAAATAAAAACATCACAGCTCTGCCTCGCAGCACCTGTTCAATAACATTGACATTTCACATTCAGCATCCGCACACTGAGAGATTCCCTGCATTTACTCTCTTTAACACGTAGAAGCACAAAACACACACACACACACACACACGCACGCAAGCCAAATTCGTGCCAACGTATGCTTTTTAATGCCGCAAAGGCGGCTGCGTGTGTGCAGATGCACGTCCGTCCCGCGTACGTGCCTGCAAGACGAGGGGTAAAAAATTCATTTGACTAGCTGAGGTGCACGTCTTAATTTTATGAATTTTTTTTTTTTTACAATTGACTAATTAAAAGATAGCAATTATTTCTTTGTGCGTTACAGAAACTGTGTTCGGTGTGTTTACGTGATATGACTCAGTAGCTTCCCTCATATTATTTTTTTCAGCACAAAACACATGCAAATCTCCTCAGGATCATTTAGGAACACTTGTCAATATTGTTTAGAATAATAAGAGACAACAGTAACTGTTTCACATGTTCATTGTCTTCTGTGCTTTACTGGAAGGGAGTGGCTGGGCTTTCGAACCAATCGTGTATCGACGGCAAATTAAGAACAAAACAAGACGACACCCCCAGATATTTACCCCACGTGCACAATTATTCTGTTTGTTCTCTTTCTTTCCTCGCCTCTGATGTAATACTCCTCCTAAATTCAGCTTGCATGAAATGAAATGGTCTGTTTGATATTATTCACTGCACACCTGGTGTTATTTCTTTTAAATTCAAAAAACAAAGTATTTCTATTCAAGGCAGTATAAGCACTGTCGAACGGCAAGCTGGGTATGCTGTTGTCTGACATTTGGAGGGGAGGGGGAGGCAAAACACACTCAATAACCACCCGGACCAGCATGTAATATTTATATTTGCTCCCAGATCAAACTTGCCAAAGAAGATTTTGGGGTCAAACATGTTTGTTTTAAACATTTGGTATGATTTTCTTTTATGTAACATGCTGCTACAATGCCAGTCTTCATGTAATAGTTGCCACCTGAGGAAAGCTGAAATGTGCCTGCTTCCATGGCTCAATGGTGTCATCAGGTGCAGCCTAACCTGGAAGGCTGAGCAGGGGCATCTGTTTGACAGCATTAGAGAGCATCAGAGCCCCTGCCATACACAGATTAAATGGCAGTAAATCTGAGGATTAGATTCATGTATGAATAGCCCATATTGATTTTGCAATCTCTTCAGTAACTCTGGGATTTTCACGGTGCAGACAATGTGGGCATCAAGCGTGTGCGCGCACATACACACATGGGCTCATCTATCTGCCTGGTTTTTAAAAGCCTCTAAAATCAGTCTGTGACTAACCCATCCCCATTTTAATCTGCTCATGTCTCCGCCTACAGGATGTATTCGAATAGCACAAGGCATGCAACATCATAAAAAACTGCCTGTTCATCCAGCCTCTCTGAGTAGCCACAACAAAGCAGAGAGAACTAAACAAGCTCAAGAGGCCTAGAAACGTCCAATCCTATATATTGTTATGTGTGCTCATGTGAGAACAAGATCGCTTCCATGCTCTTTGAGTTGAGGGTTATTATTTGTGAGCACCATGGGTTGATGTGGACGGCCATAGCGCCAGGATTTCTCTTCTTTCGGTGCCTCTTCTCAGTCTTAAAAGCTAAATATGCATGCTCTCTCTTTCTCTGTTGCTCTCTCTCTCTCTCTCTCTCTCTCTCTCTCACACACACACACACACACACACACACACACACACACACACACACACACACACACTTGAATTCATTCAACCCTGACGCGACCTTTTTGACACGAAAATCCCAAAATCCTGTGCTGAAACTCAAATCCCCTCTGACCACTATGGCCCTTCGGAAGCAGGATGACATCAAAAAGAAGCGCTTTGCTTTCATGACTTTAGTCCACCCCTCAGTATGTCAGCGTCTCTGGCCCTCTGCCACATGCTTGTCACACACACAAAATAAAAAAAACACTATTTAGAAACATACGCAGCACATACAACATGAAGAAACCAAAGATAGCCTGAGCTGCAACTTCCCTATTTCCACACACAACGAGGTGGAAATTGTGCTGTGATATGAAGGGGCTTCCAAAGCAAACACACTATACTCCTTTCCCCTTTACAGCTACACAAAACATGGATAAAGCCTATATTTACAATATATGTACAATACATTTTTCTTGCTTGGCAACCTGCAGCAACCTGACAACCTCATTCAAAATGGCTGCTCTGGTCATCATGCGTGCCCTTAGCCACCTATGGAGGCGCATGAAACTGATTACCTGGTGATTGGTTTTTATTGGGAGATAGCTCTATTAACCTTTGGGTAACACAGGTGTGTAACCAAGTAGAACGCTGCTCTTACTACACGAGAGAGACTGAGAGAAAGAGAGACATGGAGAAACTCGGTGTGACAGCAGAGCTGCTCCAATTAGGTAAGCACATTGAGCCGTCAGGCCACCACATTCATCAACACACAGAATGCCAGTCAGCAGCACCAGAAGGCTCGCCCGCCTCTTTACCACGCTACTGTTACTGTGGTGCAGTCGGGAGAGTGACAGGGAGGCATTTGCAAAGCAGATTTGGACCATTCTCCCCAGCATTTGGCAGCGCAAATGTTTCTATGCATGGTTTGGGTTGTTTTTACTCGCATTTCCCTTGTCCTAATAGACTGACCACGGGCCGCTAATGATATCATTATCATACATGCACTGTAATTATCTCGACCCACCGTGTGCCAAGATCAATGGACGGCAAAATTTGGATCAATTGATGAGTCTGCTGCTGTTAAGCTGCCGAAACATATTTCGCACACAGTCGATGTGCTGTTGGATGGGCTGTGAATGAATTGGGTCCCTGCCTGTTTTCAGAGTGCGGCATCCAGACATGGGGTTAGGCAAGTGGATCTGTGCCATATAAGAAGTGAACTAAACTGGCAGGGCTGGTGAGCTTCCCTCTGCTCTTCATAATGTCAACCACAGCCACTACTGCTGGACACAAAGCCCCAAACAACAGTTTAACATTTCTAACAAAGTCAAAACAATGTAATGATTGTATATGTTTTTCTACTGTCTCTTTGTCACCATCATGTTTAAAAGAACAGAATTTGATCAAAAACCAAAGAATTTGCATGAAAACAACAGAATTTGAAAACAAACAACGGAATTTGAATGAAAACAACAGAATTTGAATGAAAACAACGGAAGTTTAAAACAAACAACAGAATTAGAATAAAAACAACGGAATTTGAATGAAAACAATGTAATTAAAATGTACAGAACAGAGTTTGAATGAAAGCAACAGAATTCTAAAACAAACAATAGAATTTGAATGAAAACAACAGAATTTGAGAACATACAATGGAATTTGAACGAAAACAATGGAATTTGAATGAAAACAACACAATTTGAACAAAAACAACGGAATTAGAATGTATAGAACAGAGTTTGAATGAAAGCAATAGAATTCTAAAACAAACAATAGAATTTGAATAAAAAGAGTAGAATTAGAATGAAAACAAAATCATTTGAATGAAAACAACAGAATTAGAATGAAAACAACGGAATTTGAAAACAAACAACGGAATTTGAATGAAAACAATGTAATTAGAATGTACAGAACAGAGTTTGAATGAAAGCAACAGAATTCTAAAACAAACAATAGAATTTGAATGAAAACAACAGAATTTGAGAACAAACAATGGAATTTGAACGAAAACAATGGAATTTGAATGAAAACAACCGAATTCGAATGTACAGAACAGAGTTTGAATGAAAGCAACAGATTTCTAAAACAAACAATGGAATTTGAATAAAAAGAGTAGAATTAGAATGAAAACAACAGCATTTGAATGAAAACAACACAATTTGAACGAAAACAACGGAATTTGAATGAAAACAACGGAATTCGAATGTATAGAACAGAGTTTGAATGAAAGCAACAGAATTCTAAAACAAACAATAGAATTTGAATAAAAAGAGTAGAATTTGAATGAAAACAACAGAATTTGAATGAAAACAATGGAAGTTTAAAACAAACAACAGAATTAGAATGAAAACAACGGAATTTGAATGAAAACAACAGAATTAAAATGAAAACAACGGAATTTGAAAACAAACAACGGAATTTGAATGAAAACAATGTAATTAGAATGTACAGAACAGAGTTTGAATGAAAGCAACAGAATTCTAAAACAAACAATAGAATTTGAATGAAAACAACAGAATTTGAGAACAAACAACGGAATTTGAATGAAAACAATGTAATTAGAATGTACAGAACAGAGTTTGAATGACAGCAACAGATTTCTAAAACAAACAATAGAATTTGAATAAAAAGAGTAGAATTAGAATGAAAACAACAGCATTTGAATGAAAACAACACAATTTGAACGAAAACAACGGAATTAGAATGAAAACAACGGAATTAGAATGTATAGAACAGAGTTTGAATGAAAGCAACAGAATTCTAAAACAAACAATAGAATTTGAATAAAAAGAGTAGAATTTGAATGAAAACAACAGAATTTGAATGAAAACAATGGAAGTTTAAAACAAACAACAGAATTAGAATGAAAACAACGGAATTTGAATGAAAACAACAGAATTAGAATGAAAACAACGGAATTTGAAAACAAACAACGGAATTTGAATGAAAACAATGTAATTAGAATGTACAGAACAGAGTTTGAATGAAAGCAACAGAATTCTAAAACAAACAATAGAATTTGAATGAAAACAACACAATTTGAACGAAAACAACGGAATTAGAATGTATAGAACAGAGTTTGAATGAAAGCAACAGAATTCTAAAACAAACAATAGAATTTGAATAAAAAGAGTAGAATTAGAATGAAAACAACGGAATTTGAATGAAAACAACAGAATTAGAATGAAAACAACGGAATTTGAAAACAAACAACGGAATTTGAATGAAAACAACCAAATTCGAATGTACAGAACAGAGTTTGAATGAAAGCAACAGAATTCTAAAACAAACAATAGAATTTGAATGAAAACAACAGAATTTGAGAACAAACAATGGAATTTGAACGAAAACAATGGAATTTGAATGAAAACAACACAATTTGAACAAAAACAACGGAATTAGAATGTATAGAACAGAGTTTGAATGAAAGCAATAGAATTCTAAAACAAACAATAGAATTTGAATAAAAAGAGTAGAATTAGAATGAAAACAAAATCATTTGAATGAAAACAACAGAATTAGAATGAAAACAACGGAATTTGAAAACAAACAACGGAATTTGAATGAAAACAATGTAATTAGAATGTACAGAACAGAGTTTGAATGAAAGCAACAGAATTCTAAAACAAACAATAGAATTTGACTGAAAACAAAAGAATCTGATCAAAAACCAAAGAATTTGAATGACAACAATGGAAGTTTAAAACAAACAACAGAATTAAACACCCATGTCAGAGTGGAAGACAACAGCAATAGAAATCTCTTTAATGTGTTTTAACTACTTGCTTACATCTCTTAACACTGTTTGGAACCCTCATTTATGTTACAACGTGCAACAAATTATATGTAACAACCTCCCTCCTCACTTACTTTAAAGCCAGCAAACTCTAGAAAATATAAATGCATCTTTTTTTCCCTTTTTTTGCAGGGCTTTGGATTGCATTTACTATTTCTTCATCTCTTTTTTGCAGTTATTAATTCATCAGGTCCACCTCCTGAACAGTGTTCATGCTTAAATCATAAGCCCTCTTGCTGTTTCCTGCTCCTGAATTGGTCTCAATCATGACAACAATTTGAGAGCAGTCGGATTGTGTGATCGGAGGTACCTGATTGCGCTGATGAGCAGAGAGGTGCTGAAGAAAGGAAAGTGGGCCATCTACACTGAACAACTAATGATAATAATATGACATGAACAACAACCCAAAGGTAACACAAACAGATAGCATCACCCTTACAACACTGCCCACTGTGTACTCACCTAAAGAAAGACACAATCCAATATGAAATCATCTCTACTTCAACCTTGAGCTAAGGGTCTTGTCAACAGTAACACTTTTCCCATGCAAGTCACATTTTAGAGAACTCTGTATATCCAGGGGAGAGGGTTAATTCTTTTCATGGGTCTGCTTATCATCATCCTTTAGGCAGCATGATGCAACTTATTCCAGTATACAAAGGCTAATGCAGTTAAATCACACCTAGTGGACTTGAATGCTTGACACTAAGCTTCCCAGCGTACTAGCTAGCTCGAGTGGGCGAGAAATGAACCTTGTTATGTGTCCTGACACTGGGCCCTGCTCCCCAGCAAATAAAAACATGCCTCTCACTTACTGGCTGCCTGCGCTCACGGCCCCATACATCAGCATTATAAAGGAGCTCGGCAGCCTCAAGGTCAGCTCAATTTCCTCCTGCCGTTATGAAGTATCAGAATCACAGCAAGAGGGGGCACCCACACACATGTAAAGAAATGATTTAGGGAGCGAGGGAGGGGAGGGAGAGAGAGAAAGAAAGAAAAAGAAAGAAAGAAAGAAAGAAGGGGGGGATTTGGAGTGTGAAGGAGAGGCGGTGTGTGATACAATAGGGAACTGTGACAAATCACCAGGAGAGAACCAGCCTCTTCTACAGTAAGGATGTGTGAGTGCGGACAATTGTGAGAAAATGTAGAGAATATTAAGCCTACTTGCTCATTCCACACACTAAGAATGTAGCAGTCTGCAGTATATGTAATGGGATTGAGCGGTTTCTGTTTAACAAGCTGATTCCCCTCGTGTAAGCGCTCAAGTGTAGTCTGTGAAACTACAAAGCAATTAGGCCTACAGAATTATTGTTTCAGAAAATGTGAATACGATGTTTACCTTTGACTGTAATTAAATTCTAAGCAGTTACACGGGGAAAACAGCAACCTAATGCAAACCTAATGCCTTTTTTTCCTTTTGAGATCTAGACCCATTCATCACATGCCCAAGCAATTTGATAAATTACACAGAAGCATGAAAGCTGATCATGTGCGTAGCAGAGTGCAATGTGTGTATGTGTGTGTGTTTGTGTGTGTAAGCCTCTGCCTGAGTCGTCATACTTGGCTGCCTCACTGGCTGAGGTTTGACATCTTCAGCTAAGAGCCTGGGGAAATAACAGCAAATTCACTTAATGGCACCACCTCATCTATTCCTCATACAGAGAGAGGAGGGAGACAAGAAGGAGAGTTCCTTGAGGTGTTACAAAATGGCTGTGTGCTCTCGGCTGTGCTCGCTGCCTCTACCATCCGAGGAGGTGCAGGTGTGTGGGTAAACACACAGCGCATTGAGACCCATCACAGGCCGTGGTTGGCCACCAGCTGTAATTTGCAGTCCACTCTGACCCCTTTGCGAAAAAGCCAGCCAGCGCTGCCGCTGCAGAGCTTTTTGTGGTGACAGCCCAATCCAGTTTGATTTGTGTATGTGTGTGTGTGTGTGTGTGTGTGTGTGTGTGTGTGTGTGTTGGGGGGGGGGGGGGGGGGGGTGTCTCATATGGCTGTGCAAAGATTTGTACCTGCAATGTGCAATGACAAACATATGAAGACCTAAACCCAGCGACAAATGTGAATAGCTGCAGTTATGTGCGTGCTTGTTGGTGTAGGTGTAAGCAAGCATGAGTGTGTATGTTTATGTGTGTCTGCAGGGAGCGTTACAGAGCCAGAGGTATAATGGCCCCACTCCATCTTTGTGTGAGGTATTGCAGAACAATGCAAAGCAGAGCACAGCAGCTGGGAGGGAGCCTGGGCTTGGGATGGCATGCAGTTGGATAACGTCTCAGGGTAACAGCAGGTATGCTATCAGTGCAGCCTGAATCCCCTCAGGGCTATTTACAGAGACTCTGACCCCAGCGAGGCTGGGCTGATGACGTCTCCGTGCCTGCAGCAAAGGAAAAGCAAGACCCGAATTCATGCCACTGCTTCCTATCAGCTGCACAACATTTTATTCCAGCAGCCCTTAACAGCTCTGCAATTGTTCAAATGATTTACTAACGAAAAAAAAACCTCAATGGCTCAACGAGTATATTTACAAGGACTGTAGCTGTACAATAATTTACCCAATAGGGACAATACTCTGAACAATAAACTGCTATGTAGACATTCTTTTCCAATTAACCTAACCTGAATACGGTCAAAGTCAGAGGAAGTATAATCACATTAAGGCATGTACTGCCTTATTCAGAAGCATTTTGGATATATGTTCACCTTAATAGAGCGATGAATCATAACTGGAGCTGACAGTGTATTGCAGCAATCAAAACTGCCTGACAAAAAGAGGCTCTAGCATCTGACTCAGCTTTCATGTAGCTGCCAGATTAATAGTACAAATTGCGGTGTATTTGCAGAATGTGTGGCAAGGCAGTAGCAACATCACAGAAAAATATGGTATGAGGCTGAGCACTGGGAAGAAACTGACGCTGCAAGATAACATGGAGGAGGAGTCCAAAGATATTTACTGGGCTTTGGTGCGCAGCATAAAAACGGGAAGAAATAAATTAATAAAATACTTCTGGAGAATAGGCTCAATTGTGGTGCTATATGAGTGTAGCCAATTACACAATCACACATGGGTTACAAATAATTGTTTTCATTATCAATTAAGATGAAGATTATTTTCATCAATAAATTGATTTGTTGTGAAAAAAAAGAGCCTACTGTGACCATTTCCCGGAACCCAAAGGAGCATTTTCAAATTAATAATCTCATATTAATTATTATAATCAAAAAAATGTAAATGGAGAAAATTGTTCACATATTTGAACCTGTGCCCAGCAAATGGTTTGCAACAACTTCTGAATGTTTTTCTGTAAATTGACGCAGCCTGGCCAGCAACAACCCTATTTTGGTATGTGATCTACTAGAAGAAAGAACACACACCAAGAAGACCTGTGCGATCAATACAGTTACTTTCATTTTGATCTGCCAACAAACTAAAGTAGGGCTGTGCGATATGACCAAAATCTCATATCCCGATATAAGAATTCTATCGTCCGATAACGATATAAATCACAAAAATGTAACATTTTCTGTAAATTCTGTGAATCTTGGGCAGCTCGACTTGCGGGAAGTGTTTCCAGCTGCGCATCGTGTAGCTGGAGTCGAGTGTTTTAACCGATGCATGAAACGATACATTTTTAGACATAAGTTGTAAAGGCCGCCGTTTTCTTTGTGCGTATTTATTACACGGCGTGCTGCGGGGAAAAGCCTGTTCTAACGTTTGAGTCTAAGGTTTATTTTTTAGCACCTGGCCGCTCTTTTCTACTTCTCATCCGGAAATAATCTGCTCTTTCACGTGATTCAGTATATTTTTGAAAAGTCTCAACAGAATCTTGAGCTTTATTGTGAAAGGTTTATGTGGAACATAAACAAGCGGACACGCGATGCTGTTACCGTCATTGTTGCTAACCACAACGCATAAAAACAGGCGCTTGTCCGTCCGTAGTGTGGTTATATAAAATATAAGAGAAAGAGAGAACTTTAAGAAATTAATATAGCCACTACAGTGACCATCAAAACCATGAAAAAATATTGCCGTAAACAGTTTATTTTGCGACACCACGAAAGAAACGATAGCGTAAAATGAAACGATAGACGTTTTTATATCATCATCCGATATATATCGTTATATCGCACAGCCCTAAACTAAAATGACTTCCACATCTCCTTCATTATGATGTTGGATGGTAACGTAGAAATAAACGGCAGCTGTGAAAGCTCACTCCACGTTAAAATAATTCGCTTGAATTATTGAATTGGATTAAGATGTTTATTTTACCGCTCTGTGCACTAAATCTGAAGATTAACAATTTTCTGGAGCTTTAATCTCTTATCTTATTTACAGCATAAAACATAAAAACATAACCGTGTTGCATTTTACGGTTATGTTTTTATGTTCTATAGATTTTTATCAACATTTTATCATCATCATCTGATATCATCTCTCATCAGAGTAGGTGACACTCATAGGGATCATTTTGTCTCACGTGATGTATGAAAACCTCACTTTTTGTGACCACACAGGCAGTTTGAATTAGAAAGTGTGGCTTAACAGAGAAAATTGAGAAACTCTTTGTCTCCAACTGGGGTTTTAGGTTTCATCCAGCCAGATAATGTAAAAAAAGCCTAGCTGTGTTGGACTTCCCTCTGACTCCTAAGCAGGTAAGGATAAACAAGCTCAGGCCAGCTGATTGGAGCTGAACTTTCAAAATAAAATACTTGCATATAATTAGGAAAGTGCATGACTGGTCGACTAGATGTCTAAACATTGCTGCCCTAGCTAGTCAATTACAGAAATACTATTCAGTTAAATGTATTATTCCTATTTTATTAATGTACAACAGCAGTTACGGTTTCAAAGACGGTATGTCGCCACCAATTCCATGACTGCATGATAGACAATCACGAGCTAGCTGGCCTAACGGAGAAAAAGGAGAATTTATAGCTAGTTTCTAGCCAATACTGACTATTTGTGTACCCTGCTCATCTATGGTACCCTGCCAGATCCCAGAATGTAAAGCATACTTGACTATAGGAAGGCATTTGGCACTTTGACAGCACTCATTTTGCAGTTGTGTCAGATTACATTCACACCATAAACCAACCGCTGTGGAGTTAGTTTAAAACCAGACCAAGATCATGCCCTCCAAATGGTCTGATAGTGGTTTTGGTTACGGACAGCATGTTCACAACTGCACAAGCAAACTGCACTGAAGGGGAGAACAGATTCAGTCCAATTTAAAAGGACTAAACACAGCAACATTTCTGCAAAGACCACATGTAAGATCACATGGCTTCAACTACATCTGTAGTGAGAACTGTGATTGAGGTCATGAATTGTGATTCTACTCAAAATGACTGCAATTCTTGAAGCCACATTGTTCACTCCAGGCCTAATCACAACCACCAAGCTGAACCATAGCAGGGAATAGAAGATTATGATCCACCAGCCAGTGTTGGGTCATGATGACAGGACAACTACACAAGAGGGAGCACATTTTTCATCCTCTGAATAAGTAATGCTACTAAACGTCACATTGTAAAAATGTACTGTTGATATAACGCCGCGGCCATATTGTGCTCTTTACATAAATTCTAGCAACAACGTCATTTAACAGACCAGCTGATAACTGCACGGATAATACATATTGTGTGTGCAGCGGTGCTGGAGCAGGAAAATGGATGCCTCCTGTGAGCTTTCCTCTTATATAAAGCCCTCTCCTCTCTCATTTTAGTGAATGGCTTCCCACTACTTGGCTCCCCACGGTTAGCTTGTCAGCCCCCTCTCCATCTCTTTTCTCTGCACCTGCATCTGACACTGCGAGTGTTCTGTCACCCACCTCTCCACATCCCCCTGGAGAAAATGTTCAGCCCCGCCCAGCTAGCTCCCAGCAGCCCCTGGGGCCTGGGACAATTAAAAACGAGGCAGGAGCTCAGTCGAGCTGTCATGCCGAGTCTCAGATGGCACCCTGCCTATAAGGCTCCAGACGTAGGGGGAGTTTGGTATGTGAGCCCAGAGAAAATAATATTAGTGTCTGTTGTACTTGAGATCAACATTCACTCTAGTGCAAGGTGATGGCAGCATATCAACACTCTGAAAGCAATGCAGTCTGGCTGGAGCGATATATTTGGCCTTACAGTATTCAGACACTGCCTGACTGCACACTCACACAGGCACACACACACACACACACACACAAATCCACTGCTATATTCCAGTGTCAGCCAATTACAGGCCTGCCCTGACTGCCCTTGACTACACTCCCTAACCTCCCTCCACAATCCATGTCAAACCCCTGTGCACGGATTTTTTTTTTTTTGCCCCTCTTGCTCCCTTCTTTGCTTCTTCTTTTTACTCAGAGTCTCTGTCTTCAGGGTCTGAAATATTTAGCAGCCCCATCTAAATACACCTTCAGGCACAGAGTCAGAGCTGTCTCCCTCACCAGGTAAAAAGTAATGAGAGCGAACGAGAGGGAGACAGTGGAGGAAGAGTCGGTGTAATATCTCATCAGTATTATTAAATCATTTCTTCCCTCGGCAGCCCCTGGGTGGTCTGGGGTTGCGTTATTTCTCAGTCAGGGTTCAGTGGCCTCATGCTCCTAGGGTTGAGTCTGGCCGCTCTCCCAGCTTAGTGCTGTACTAAGCAGGTGTCAGGGGAGTTTCCCCTCAATTAAGCAGAGGTAAAGTAATGCCTCTCACCGTGGCGGTGCCGTGAATACATTAGTCTTGCTGTCACCACAGGCTACAGCATCGAGATGCATGAAGAAGACAGACAGCTGCTGAAGCAGGTGAAGCAAACGAGCACATGGATACTAATGTATTAAAGCAGGGTTAGGTTAAAACAGGACATGATCTAAAACCCTTATCTTACACAGATGAATACATCAGTATTGGGGGGTTTTCTTCTTTTTTTTTTATGTATGCCCAAGTAGTATGCAGGGTAATACAGTACTGTTTTAGAGGGAGCTGAGATAATGAGTTTGTATTAGCTGTCTGAGCAGATGACACTGGAGGACACCGAATCCTTGTTGTGTTAATTAAAGCTCAATGAAATGATGCCGATGAAAAATTAGCATGACCCACAGCCTCAGTTAGGGATACAGCCAGGAAAATGGATCTCTCCGTTGAGTTGTTTTCAAGGAGAGGTACACAGAGAGAATACTTTCAGAAACAAAAGCTGAAGTCGAAAATAAATCATTTTACACAATTAACTGATTAGGTTTAAGTGGCGGCGTCGGAGGAATCAACGACACCCGCGGTGAGAACAAAGAACCTCTCATTATACAAATGCATAAGATAGCTGAATCGCTGTTATATTTACCGTTGTGTTGTGTGCTTGCTAATTTTGAAAAAACAAAACTCAAAGCAACAAGCCAGCAATCATATCAATCCAGAACTGCCTCCTTGACATTTTTAGCCAGCACACTGCAATCACCCTGCTATTTTACTCCATCTGAAAAGCCATCTGAAAGGTGGTTTATAAAAAAAAAAAAAAGATGTCAACAGAACCAATAATGCCTTCCTTTGTCAGTCTTTATGTGTGAGCATTACAGTGTACTGGACAGATGTATTGAAAAGGGCTGATTGATGGCTTCACTGCAGACTGTCTGTCCACCTCTCTCCCTGATGAGACATGTCAATGTAAAGACACATGAACGCAGCAGCCTGTCCTCCATTTTCTCCTCCTCTCCTCCTCCTCCCTTGTCAGAGGCAGGGAGAATGACGCAGTAAATACAGATGCTGTGTGCACCGTAATTCTGGCGCCCGCTACCTTTTATCTGCCGTGACAGCTTCTGCTGCTGTCGAAATCAAACACCCGGGCGCGAGGAAAAAGCTAGTATTCCTTTTAATAAACTGCCAGGCGGAGCAGAGTGAGAGCAGAAAAGGAAGGCACTCAGCTCCACTCTGCACTGCACTGGCCAGGCTTGGCTAAGCAGCAGCTGAGGGAAGCGGTGATATAAAAATGGGGAGAGCGCTCCTTCAGGCATTAGTCGGTATTATGCTGCTCACGCAGGCTAAGGCATCCAGCATCATTGCACTTACGGAGAGCCGTGTGAGCCAATCGGTCAGCGGGGAGTGTTTGGTGCTCAGCGGGGATACGCACGCTGAGACGAGGACCGGCGTGAGAGACGGTGGGCAACCCACTCAGCACCTGCTCCCCAACTCTACCTCAGCCCCCTTAAGGTGCCAGGGTCAATTAGTTACATCCCTCTATTCATGCTCTCAGCCTGGATCAACAGAAACAACTGAAGAGCAGCCTGACAACAAGAAGAGCTCTGAACTGCCCATCAGCAAAATAATAAATTCAAAGTCCTTAAACAAATCAATCAATGTATTAAAGCATAATAAAAAAAAAACTATAATTCATCAACTAACATTACACCTTCTCAAAATGTGAGTATTTTTTATTAACAAAAATTATGTTTCAGTTTTTTAGTTAATCAGACAAACTAAAATATAAACAAATCACACTGAAACATTATTAATTCTTTGATTGGAAGCCATAATTGATGAATGCCTCAACAGTGAAAACAAGCAATTTCCGCAAATCTCCAACTGGTTCTTTCTCTCTTTGTGTGTGTGTGTCTGAGAAAGAAGAGGGATGGCGGCTTCGGAAATAGACAGCTTTTTGTTCTGACCCCACAGCTGTCACTAGCATAAGAGGGCCAGTCACAGGCAGCACACATGAGCATTTTAGATATACAGTCCCACCCCCTTGACACTGCAGCAGAGGAGGAACAAGAGGGTTGTGCTTTAGGTGGCAAGACCCCTGGGGATGCTGTCGTATTTCACAACAGGGCAAAAATTCACGAAATACCTGGTCAATGTTTCGAATCCCGCACCATGACTGTGACCCTAACACCCGTAATGTTCTTCCTTATAATCCAAATATGAGCCATGTGTGTCCACATCAATCAGCCATTTTCATTTGAGCTTGTGCTCTTCTTTATCACCATTACTACTGCAGTAATTGAGGCGGTGCTATGGAGAGGCTGTGCAGTTTACCTCCATCTGGGAGGTCAAGAGGAATGCAATTGGTTGACAATGATTATGCTCTACCTGATTAGGCTACGGGCTACCGCTGAATATTTAGCACTGATTAGACTAAGCCCTGTAGAGAGCCATGTGGCTCACTAACAAAAGGGACAAGGCACAGGGCAGGGAGAAAAGGCTACTAATCAGCACGAGCTTGCTGAACCGGGCTATCTCGCACTTAATGGCTCGATCAATCTGCTTTTCGCATTTGTACGTCGTCCTTAACAACTCCGTATTTGTGATGACTTTATTTAGCGCTTTTTTGGGGGTGAAAACAAACAACAGCTGTGAATAAACATTTAGTTAGTTTTAACAAAGAGCCTATTAAAATCTGCGTCTATGAAAATAAATAATTCCAGGGAAACTATCCATTTAGGTGCTGAAATGGAAAGGGAAATTTTACTGATAACTATGGAGGGTAAGTTGCATGTAATCCACAGGGGACACAGCATAAAAAAAAACCCAAAACAAACAAACATCCTATTCATTAATGAATGGATTCTCCATTCTTTTCTCTTCACTGATTGGAACGACGTCAAATAAGTGACATCAGCCTATTGACTGTGGCCTGTGTTTACATACTGTGTGTCCTTGGAGATCCAGTTTTGCACATTTGTAACATGTAGAGATAGATCGAAATACTTTCAAACAGTTATTTATTCATAATCGAGATTTCATTTTTTCCCGCAAACAAAAGGAGGAACCCAAAATGAAAAAACAAAACAAAAAAACAAATGTCTCCCACTGCTATTGGCCAAATTGTTATTTTAAACATCGCTATCAGTCTAGAATTACACAATTGTTGCCTCCTAAAGCGATTGTGATATTTACGCTGAAGTGCCCTCCTGATTGAAACGGTCGGGGGAGGGAGGTGGCGGCTGAGGAATGAGGAAACAGTGGAAAGATGTTAAGAATGCAAAAGAGACAAGCATGGTGAAAATGAGATGAGAGGAGGAAAAAATGACCGGGAGAAATGACAGCAGGGCAGAGGGAGTAAGGAAGGAAAACAGATGGAAGGGAGGCAGGGACACGTGCACTTATTTGCAGAGACTTTTAACTGTCTTGATCCTCAATAAAGAGGCGAAACTGATTAGGTTTATATCAAACGGCTGCTTGTAACACTGTGCCTGTCGCTGAGAGCGCAAATCACAGTCAAGTCAGGTTTTCCTCTTTTCCATTTGAAAGAGCCGGCTCTCTCCTCACTTGTCTTTCACTCTCTCCTTTATTCAACACCACACAGCCTCCTAAAGCGCCAGCTTGTCAGAGTGACAGATGCAGACACGACCACTGACCTAAATCACTCTTTTCCAGCACATTAACCTCCGTGTCCTTCCACCTTTTACGCAAAACACCAAACACTAACATAGGAAAACACTCCAACACCACCGACACGCTGCACAATGAGAGGCAACCCGCAAACCCCACCCAGCTCTATCTTCATCATCCTCTCTGATTCAAGACTACATCTCAAGTGTCTAAACAGAGAAAAAAAATATGTATCATGCCCTCAGGCTAAATAAATCACTGCCTATTGTTCCTAGAAGGACTTTTTCTACCCAGCATTGTGACAAAAAAATGTGTAAGTGGAGGACACGCAAACATTTCTCTTCACCTTGGAGTCAACGTGGAAGGGATCGATAACACTTTAATTACTGTAGCTCCATGTTTATGAAATGCAATAATCATTCATTAATGATGCAGACAGCGGCAAGCAGGCGGCCGGGGCCGGGCGTCAGGGCTGCGTGCAAAGGTAGGTGAAGGGAGGGGATGGGAGGATTGGCGTAAATGATTCATGGTTTGATATCTCTCCTGTATAATGGGTTCCTCCGGGGAGCTGCTGGGGCTCCGCTGCAGCGACTGACTGCCTGGCTGCCTGGTTCGCTCCGACTCTGCCCAGGCTGCTTCTGCCACTGCTGCCCAAGATTAAAAAGGCCTGCCTTCCATGAAAAGCGGCTCAGTGAAAACAGAGAGCGGGGATATGCACGTACACACATAAAAGGCTTGATTCAATATCATCTGACAAAGTATCTGAGGGGGAGTGAAGGAGGGGAGACAAGCGAAATACCAAACTCCTTCTAGGGAGAAAGCATTAGCTGCAGAGATAGTGAGGATACTTGTGACATCTAATGGGAATATGCCAGCGTTTCTTAAAGGATGGGATTTTTCAAGACTCTGTGACTTAAAATAAAACTGATGTACCCACGTGTATGTGAGAAGCTGTGACTCTCTCCACTGCTCTCCATCTGGGCACCAAAGGTTTTTCCCCAGAACACAACAACGCTCTAAGAAATAGGTGACAGAATGCACTGCCAAGTTTGTCCGAGGTAAAATGCCAATATTTCAGAAACACAGCCTATTTAGCAAAAACTCCCCTCTATTTCTTCCTTGCCAAGCTTGGAGGATGGACACCTTAAAGTAGCCACGTGTAGGTTTTGTTGGCCGACTTATCACTCATGTTACAAAGAGAACTGATGTCAAGTGCGGATTTGGAATTTAAGAAGAGATTTATACAAAAATAGATCAAGATCACAACCTCTCGATTACCATATCAATACATGCTCTTGGGAGATACACTCACTGACACTGTAGATGCGATTCTATATAGGTGAGGCAAATAATGTAACAAATGAGCTGCTAACTGGAAAGTAATCTCTGCGGCCTTTTTAGCAACATCTCGCCCTTACTTCTCCATATTACGCTGGCTGACTGATAATTACCAACACATCTAGTTTTTTGGGGGTTTTTTGCACTTAACACTCTCTTCTTTGTTGGTAGGTCAGCTTATGATGACATAGCTGTGCTTTTCAGCCTTCTTCTCATAGCACCTCTCCTGCTGTGGCAATCCTTCTCCAAGCTCAGCTCAGCTGTGCCAGCAGTGTATTTATGTCAGTTTTCTCCAACAGTAGCAACACGGTCCGCTCTTGAGTAGGGCTGCCACAAACGATTATTTTGATAGTCGACTAGTCACCGATTATTTTTGCGATTAGTCGACTAATCAGATCATCATCCAGTGGACGTACAGCGTACAGCTTATTGCACCAGCAGCATCTGCTCTTATAGAACTATCATTAGCTTACAGCGTTAAGTGTTTGTGCTAACTAAAAATAAAGACAAGATGATAGTTTATTAATTTTTAATGAAATTTGCAGATTGTTTCGGTGAAGTTTAATAAACTCCTTGCTTTCTAAAATATAACAGGACACCGGAGTATATTCTCCAGCGTCTCACACTTCTGATAATCAGCTGTCTGCTTGACAGTTTTAGCTGTGCAAAAACTATAACTTTAATCTCAGCCAAACCGATTTACTCAGGAACAAATAAAATACTAAAGAAAGCCAAACAATAACATTTTTAAGTTATCTAAGTGACTTATATATATGTTTAACCTGACTAGCGAAAGACGGCGGTGGGTTTGAAAACGATTTGCCGGGAGTCCGGTGTTCTCACGGCGCTAGTGACCTAGCCCCCGCCTAGCTAACGAGCTAGTGGGTAACAGACGTCTCCGAAAACGTCGGAGCGCTTTTGAAAATATGTGGTGTCTTGATAAACTGAGCAGATATTTGAGGTTTACACAGCTACATTCTCGCCTGAAAATATGTTAAACGTTTTTTTTGTGACCCAGAAAGAATAATAAGAGTAAAGTTAAAACTAACTAGCTGCCGCCATTGTTGACAGCTGCGCTATGAATTCTGGGACACAGCTTCTTCTTCTTCGGGGTTTAACGGCAGCTGGCATCCTTGTACATGCAGTGCTGCCATCTTCTGTTTCAGTCCGTTATTACACTCTTAAATCCTACTACTCATTCCTGCGTCCTTTGTGATCTTACAAAGCTTCAAACGATGCGTCGACTATTAAATTAGTCGTCGACGATTTTAATAGTCGACATAATCGTGACTAGTCGACTAATCGTGGCAGCCCTACTCTTGATCTCTCTAAGGAACGTCTTACGAGATCGCCTTTTACTTTCACAACACCTCAGATAAAAGCACAAAAAAAATAAAAGCTACTTTTGGCTGCTCCCTTATTCAAAGCAGGGTCACTACAGCAGGGCTTGTGTCTCCTTCGAGGATCAAACCAGCTACCGTCTGCTTATTACCACTACACTATAGAGCCCCTATAAAAGCACATAAAAATACTACGTCATAAAAGAAGAAATTAAGGCAAACAAATGGAAAGGTCTTAAAGCGCCAGTACACCCACCGTATTAGCCGCGTCACGGGCAGCTAGTAATGTCGTCACACAGCCATACTCCAAACACAATTAGACACATTATTACTTAATTGTTTCTGTCCCAAACTACAAATATGGAAAAAACTACTCATGCTATCACATCTGCTGGATACATTGACTTCCAAGTTAGTGATGAGAACAGAACTACTTTAAAGTGTCCTCCCACAGGAGCTCCACAGGGAGCCAACTTAAGAAACAAAAATGGAGGAAATTTGTGCTAAATAGATATTAACTCTAAAAAGATACCAGCTAGATTTAGCATAGCGGGACTGTTGAGGCTTATTATGTGCCACAGAGGAATTTAATGTGCACTGAAAGAGGGCTATGCAATTTACCCCCAATTTCTTACAGTGTAACTGCATTACAGGGAAAAGCATAAGGTCCAAAGTGGAGAGCGGGAATTGTTACCGAGATCAACACCTACACTCATGAGAATACAGGCAAATCAGCATTGCTTTAAGACAGACTTGAAAAATCATAAACTTATCCCTAATAAGCCACCACCTCACATATCCCCCAATGTATCTCCTCTTCACCCGCAGAAAGAGGGGGGGGATGAAGAGATTAAAGTTGTAACGTGTTGGGCTAATCATAACATAGACAGTTTAGTGCCATCTCGCATAATTAAATGCTTTGCACTAACCACCTAATGCATACTAATTTGGAACAATCCACTCCTAGAGCTGGCAGACCATGAAGCTCCCTGCAAAGGAGGTGCTTGTCTCACTCTCCCTCTGCGTGTGTGTGTGTGTGTGTGTGTGTGTGTGTGTGTGTGTGTGTGTGTGTGTGATTTGCAGAGGAGTAAGGTGCTAAAGGTCAGCCTGCGGACTTGAAAGAAAAGGTCAAGCATTATTACAACATGACTAAATAAACAGGCTGTGCACAGCCCCCAGCCCAGCCGCTGTGAACACTCGAAGCCTCTACCTACAAGCCGTACTACCTGCCTGTTTGGCTGGTTGGGATTCAGCTTCATCTCTTGTCTTTATCCACATATCCCTCCAGCTCTACTACAGCTGACATGAGGACTGTCATATCCTGCCTAGATTCTTATCCCATGCTGGCTTTATTGCTCTTTTCCTCCTGAGTAACAAACACACATGCGCACACACACAGACACAGAGCAAACGAGAGAGGAGCGAGGGAAGCGGGGCTGCTGGAGCGTGCTTTAAAGCACATTAATATTAATTGCAGCACTAGCTGGAGTGATAACATAGACAAGATGCCCCTGCGAGGGAGCTGGGCGCAGTCAGTCCCTGCTTTTTGTTAGCAGCACTACTCATCTGTTGGCCGTGGTGAGACGGCAGGATGACGAGCATTTCGTCTTTGAATTGCTTGTTTTATATTAGGAGGGGTCTACCCTCAGCAGAGAGGGGAATTTGTGTTTGAGAGCGGTTACTGTGTGTGGGCACGTGTGCGTGTATGTGTGTGTGTGTGCACAAGGCTAGCCGTGATTTTAAAAAAAAAGACTAGGGAAGATGAATTATTAGACTAGTGGCTACATCAACAGCAATAGAAATGTGCTTTAGAGGTAACAGAGAGTGCTTAAGCGATCTTGCTTTTATCTCCTGTGCTCTGCCTGGCTTGGCTGCATTTTATGTCCTCCACACACAACTCAGTATTCTGTGAGAAATGAGCTCTGCTAAAGGATGTAAATAATCTGCTGTTCTGCTTAGAAAACCTGCTTTTTCAGGACAGTGGAGGCAAAAAAAACAAAACAACAACAGCAGAAACAAAAAAACAAATCGAGTTGAAGCCTGGGTGTTGAAGCTCATCTCCACCTCTTGGCTTTTTTCTCCCCCTGTAGCAATAGCAGGCAGCTGCAGGCATCAACAGATGACAGCTATATCTCTATAGTCCTCCATTTTTACCTCACCCTCTCTTTTTTCCATTTCTGTCAATTGCTATTGAGAAACTGACGCCGTGTTTGGTGCCGCCTCACTGTAGTGGGTTTGGGGCTGTACGATTTTGTGCCTTTTTTTTTTCCCTTCTTCTTTCTCCCCCCCGATTTCCCCCCAGACTCATCAATGCCCCATTACCAAGTCAAATCAGGTGGTGCTGCAGATATTTGCCGAGTACCAAGGCTGCAAGCAGAGACACACAGACACACAGAGGATTCGTTTAGGAAGCCTGGGAGGTTTTCTAACGGTATGCTCTCCACAGGATCACAAAACAGGGTGAGGAGGTGAGCGGAGGAGAAATCACTGCTGGCTAAATGCTTGTGAGTGGTTTATGGCTCAGAGGGCAGAAAGGGAAACAGAGATGTGGTAATGCATCTCTCTGACACTCCTTTAAGCAGCCGACCAGACTGTAATCTCATGGGCCCTGTAGTAGTCGCACGTTATTGTTTCTCATTTCACATGTCACAAACAATTAAAACGCGCCTGTCGATTCCCGTGCCCCATGAGCTCCATTTACCCATGAAACAAAAAAAAGAAAAAACGAAAATACAAGTTTGAAAAAAGGAGAAAAAAATCAGCCAGTATGATCTCTTTTCTTACATGTATCCACATTCCTAAGCTAAATTCCCAAAGATTGCCACGTATATTTCTCACTTTCATCGTCTTTATCTCCCTGCGACAGCAAATATAAAGTGAACGAGCCCCGTGTAATGTAAGCAGCTGCATTAGCGAGGCAGAGTGATAAAGTGAAAAGCAAAAAAAGGGGGGGAGGTAAAGACAATTCGTCCTTTTAGTTTCCTCTGCCTGTTGTCATCCTCTTTATAGCAGCAGCTACACAGGCAAGACAAAAAAAGAACTCTGGGGAAGAATCAGGCAGAAGAAAAGAGAGAAAGGGAAAAAAAGTAGCACTGTGTGTTTTATGTAGAGATTTTCACAAGCCTGTTGTTGATTAGAGGAAAAGGCTGAGTGCTAAATACAGAGGGAAACAGGGAGAAGAAAGGGAGGACTGCTGGTTCTCCAGGAAAGGGTCTCTGAGGGCTGTCAGAGGTGCCGGTGAATCTCTTCCCTGTGAGCAAGCCGCTGCACTTAGGAGAGAAATTTAAACTCCTACTGTTATGAGAATTTTTGGCTTTCATTACACCAAGGGCGCATGTCGATGCTCTCGTGGATGCATCAGAGTGCACACGCACGATGTGAAGCCAGATGCCAGCTTTCTCTACCGGAGTTTTTGCTGGCTTTGTGCCGAGCAGATCGTTTGCTTTGTGCCAAGAATAAAAAGGCAGAGACTGAAACTCTTTGACGGCGCTCTCCCCGTGCTCAATCGCAATCATGAAACATGTGCACGGGAAACAAAACCGTCCACCACTTTGACTAGGGATCCGTGCGACGGCGTGCGACCATCTCGCCCGTCAGTCGCACTGTTTAAAATTAACCGGAGCAAATCGAGATGGAGCGCAGCTGACTGGACCCATCCAGTTGGAATTATTTGAGATGTGACAAGCACTTAATCAAGCTGTCATCTGCAGCGCCACACTAATGCATAAACGAAGAAACAAAGCAGGATTGCGAGGAGCTGGAATCGAGCTCGGCTATGCAAAGAACCACGCCAAATATCGTTTTCCTCATTTGAGGAAGTGGCGAAATGGAGAAAGGAAGAGAAACCGGCCTCCCAGTGAGCTGCTGTGCCCCAGCTCGACTAAGTGACAGTGAATCCTACAGTGAGTCGATTTGCTGCTTTTGAGTGCCTGAAAACTTGTCTGGCAGAGTGCTCACAGGGGAGAAAGACAGATGGGGAGAATGTAGGGACGGAGCCTCACCTGTAGCTGTCTTCTATTTGTCTGTTCATCCCTGGAGGCTTTTGGGCTGCTTTGGTACAACAAGGGAGGGTGGGGGTAGGGGGTAGGGACAAAGAAAGAGCTCTGAGGCCATCAACAGACAAAGCAAGAGACAAAAGGACAAGTTTACAGGTAAATAGTGAAGAGTAGCTGGCAGGAGGGCTGAGGAAAGCTCGGGTTTCAGACAATCGATGATCACTCACTCTTCCACAAAAACAAAGATGTTAATAACATGACATTCACCTCGAGGAGCATGTCTTGCTGCTGCTTTATACCAGAGTTACAGAGCAAAAAAAACCAAATTTTTTTTAAAAAAACTACAAAAAAACAACATTACTGAATACAGTAAATCACATGTGCAAAGCAAGCTTTGACCTGACTTTCAGCTCCCCAAAGCTGACACGGCGCCGTTTGAGCATGTGCGGCTGATGACAGGAGTCATTTGCTACATCGCTGATTTGAAAAACAGGAGCACTTGAAGATGACACAGAAAGACAACTGTATTGTCATCTTAAAGAGGATCTATGAAATCAGTGGGACGAGATCAATGCCGCCTCTCCCTCGCTCTCACGGCACTTTACATAAGCAGCAATAACCATCACAGAGGCCGTCATCTAGCTCACCGATTTCCTGTGCAGGACTTCCAGAAACCTCCAGGCTACAAAAAGCGCCTCTCACTCCGAGCAATGGTCACATCCACAACTTCACAGACAAGGCAGGGAGGAGGAGGTA
Organism: Diplotaxodon limnothrissa; assembly: GCF_057381915.1. Taxonomy (NCBI): domain Eukaryota; kingdom Metazoa; phylum Chordata; class Actinopteri; order Cichliformes; family Cichlidae; genus Diplotaxodon; species Diplotaxodon limnothrissa. The sequence goes on along the minus strand of NC_140615.1, from coordinate 5,702,924 downwards.
GAGAAGGAAAGGAGCTGAGGAGAGGGAAAAATACCACAGGCAAGATAGAGAGAGCTGGAAGGCAGGGAGAGAGTGAGGGGAAAAAAAGAAGAGAGGTTGGGGGAAACTAGCAGTGCATCTTCATTACAGTATAGCACAGAGCTCTGGCATCGACTAGCCAAGCAGTGTAGTAAGAGCTCCTCATCCTCTCAGTTAATTAGGATTTCTGCTGCTTCATTTTGGGGCGAGGGACAGGATGTTGGAGGCTTGATTACCTTTTATTTCCCAGCCTAACGGCTCGGCTGCCTCTGCCGCTTTATTAACAGGAGATCTTGCAGATTTACAGCTCCACAGCAAACATCAATTTCAATAATTACAAGAAAACTGTTAGAGGGGACACAATGAAACGAGAGTGTGGTTTTTTTCCCCCCTCCCTCCTCCCCACCTTCACCGCTCCAAAGCTCCTCCCCTCTTTCACGGGATCTAATTTCCATAGATGTGCCCTTTTCATGATTGCATGCCACAGACACGTTAAAACACACACAGATTTGCCTCAGTCACACTTGGCACTCTAAACGCTTTATAACCACTCCCTGGCCTGAAGGGCAAAGGAAATACTTCAACCTAAGCATTTGTGTAGCCATAAAACAAAAATGAGTGAAAGATGATCTGTTAGTGCTCAGCACAACCCCCGACCCCCCACCCCTGTGCAAAAAAACAAACAAATCTATCACATCACTGGATAAAACATATTTATGGTGTAAACTGGATAATACAAGGGATTACAAGTCTCCTTTTTAAAGCTATATCTTTACACACTGGCAACATGCCTAGATATTAGATTTCACCTTCTGACAAGGTGCAAGTGTGAGACTAAACTGAATGCCTCTCTCAAACAAAAGCTCCATCTAGGGAAAGCTATAATAGAAATCATTATTAAAAAGACATCGGATTCTGAACAGAAAAGCACAGATTCCATTTGAATAAAATCAATAATTGTGTACACTTGCAGTGCATTGCCTTCCTGTCTTCTCATCTTGCTTGCTAATGTTTCTTTCATGAGCCAGCCCACTGCTGGTGACATTATAGCTACAGCACTTCCACAAGTCCCCGATGGATCGGTGAAAATGGTTGGCGTAAAACACAATTAGTACGGTCCATATGGCTGCTAGTGGAGGAGGAGCCGGAGAGGTCCCATGTGGTTTTTATAGAGGCCTGCTCTTTTGTTACCCTAAAGATCAAACTGTTGTCATAATAATGGGGTCGTTTTAATTCTGTCGCTTGGTTTTTGTAAATCGGCACTTCGTCGACACATCCTTGCCCCGACTCAATGACTTTTGGCAAATAAATTGACCAACCTTGGCTCATAGCCTAATCGATAGCTCCTTCATCATGATTAATGGTTCATATTGGATAATGGGGGGAAATTTAATGTGAGGGGAGCGTTACTTCCTGATTTCAGCGCTCAGCCCTATTGATTGGTCATAACCCTCCTTTTTTGGCCAATGGAATGCGCTGATAAGAGCCGTGTGTTCGACCTATGTAAACTGAGCACAGAGAAAATGATTTACTGTGCTTTAGGCGCGTCTTATTCACTGATAGCTCTGTATGCCCAGCCTGACAAGCATTTTCTTGCCTGAGAAACGCAGACACCTTTTACTGAGTTGAAGCGAACAACAACAGCTTGAGGCAACAGATTTATTACAAATTGATCTATTAGATAGCACTGCTGTGCTTCGCTGTTTTCTCTCTCCCTCTCGCTCCCGCTCTCTCTGACAACCTTCCCCTGATGGTAGCTAGAGTGTATCAGAGTGGAAGTGCTACAGTGGCAAATCTAAACCCAATCCTCAGAACTCATTTTCTCTGTGCCGGCTGCTGGAACTGGGGTACAGAGACAAGATGTCCATCTTTAAACCCAGTCTATCCAGCTCAAAGTCCCAGTGTCTAAACTGAAGGCTCGGCAGGCTCAATAGGTGTTCCTAACCTGCAAGGGCAAGCAAGGACACAGTTTACCCGAGGCATCTTGTGTACAGGAGAGCGGAGAGCCACAATGTCACCCGGGTCGTTTCCTTATGGCAGTGTGAACCCTGAGATCACCGCTGACTTGCGTGACCGTCTCCATTAAAACATCACTCACAGGCTTTCCAGCCCTGCAAACTGTGCCTCGTGTGCAGCCGTAGCCGCAACATCAGTGCGATATCTGTGTCAGTCACAGAGGCAGAGCGGCACAGCCAGCACATTATAAAAAGATCTATGTGCAATTTGTCTCATCCACACTGTTGAAAATCAATGTCCTGCATACCCAGTGTTGTGCAGAAAAACACAGCATAACGAGCCATTACGGCCACTTTTAATTAATGACAAAAGCATGTTTGTCTGGACAGCAGACAGCTGTTATTGACACATCTCTCTATAAAACAATCAATTAAACCAACTGCATCACTTAGACTAGCTAATCAAAGTGGCTCCCTGATAAGTATCACGTAGTGGCCATTTACCATAATCAGTTTTTTGTCTGGTTTTATTTTTTTGCTTTATGCTTTCATATCATTTTATCAAAAGATACATCATGCTGAATCTAAGCCTGAAGCAGATTTATTAATAACCAAGCTAATGAATCAAAACCCTGTACACACTTGTGTATATAATAATAGGTCCAACACATCTACAGAAACCTTAACCGTCACAAGCAGGAGGAAATTATGACATGCTCCGTTTTGCTTTAGGTTTAAACTGATAGAAACAGATAAAACTGGCGGGTTATGTAGGCCTAAATAAATGCTGTCAATACTAACAGCATATACTGATCGAGAAACCGCACAGGCTCCATTGTGCCCCCTTTGCTTTAATCACCCCCATCTTTCATCTGTGCTACAAAAGAAAAGAGGGCTATCGGCTCCCGGATGCAATAAATGTGCGTGTCGCTGGAAAGGGAGCGGGGAGTGGGGGGGGGGTTCTGTCTAAGATGTTGAAATATTCTGGTTAGAGTGTATATGTCTATATAAACATCTTCAGGCAGGCGGCTGCAGGGGGTGTGCGCAGTAAAAAACACTGGTATGCATTGTTTGTGTTTCTGCACCACTAGCGCCATGCCGTGTCATTACATGAGGCAATCTCTTACCTAATCAGCACTGACACACACAGCAGCAAAGTACTCCTCCTCCTCATCATCATCATCACCCCCCCCCCCCCCCCCCTCCTTCTCCTCAGGGGCCAGCCAGCTGATCCTACACCATTTCATTTTCCTCCTTTACTGTGATGGCAAATGGCTGACTATTATTTTTTTTAACTTTCCTTTTTAATTCACACTTCTTTTTTTTGCATGAAGTGCTATTAATAGGTCATGCCAATAAAGTGACAAACTAGGCCTGTCCCTACATGTTGCGTTTTAAATGGTAATTAGTAAGGCGCGCGCTAGAGCTGGGCGATAGAACGATAACGATATGTATCGCGATATAACTTTTACTCGATAGAGAAATTAAGCTATCGCGATAGACTTCGCCGCTCTTGTCCTCAAAAAAAAAAAAAAAAAAAAAAAAAAAAAAGGTCAGCCAATCCAAATTAAGTAGCGCAGAGCCGAACCAATCACAGCCGCAGCGTCACGTCGCGTGACTTGTTACGTACAGCACAAGTGCCAAGCCACACGTGTGTTTGTTTGGGAAGCAGCCAGCGGGTAATGGAGCCAGCGCGTAATGGAGGAAATGAGTGTGCCGACTAGAAAAATCAACCGAGCGTGACCGAAGAGAAAACAGATGATGGTTCCAACGCCGGAGAGATTGTCGAACGGAAGAGCCATAGAAGTTCCGTAGTGTGAAGGTATTTCGGCTATTTCAAGTCTGACAAAAAACAGAGTAGCGTGCACTGTAAATTGTGCCGAAAGCAAGTCTGGAAATACAATAAACTGGTGCATGCGTCACACTGTGCGCCACGTTATTGTTTCAGTGAAATGAATTTCTACAATACTGTTACTGTTAATTCTACTCTCTGCAGTGTTTAAATGCTTACATATACACACAGTTACTGTCCCTCCACACATACGACTCGGTTCTGCTTCTGTGCCCCAGCTTTGTTTACTTTTTCCCACCGAGGCTTCTAGACTTCTGATTGGCCAACATTTCTGCACGGTTAGGAATCTAGCGCCACCTGCTGCTTTGGCATGTTCATAGCAGCGTTTTCCTTCATTTCTGCCTTTATGTGTGGACGGGATTATTTTTTAAAACGAAAACGGAAAATCTCCGTTTTCAAAAATACCCGTGTACGTGTGGACGTAGCCTCAGTCTCTGACTGGAAGCGCTAATTCGTCATTCGGCTTTTGTCAGACTAAAGTAACTGTTAAAACTGTTTGAAAAGCTCAGCTATACAACAAGGAGAGATTGAGAATTTCCTTTTAGTTCTCAGTTTATTTGATATTGACAAAAGTTAGTCAGTTTTGTCTGTTCTTCTGTAAAACAAACTAAGATTTATTTTTAGAATTAATATTTTGTTTCTAAGTGGAATTGACAATTTAGTCTGTTTCGTTTGTTCTATTTTGAAACTTAAACGCTTTAGCGGCTGCCTTTTGTGTAGTTTGCAATATTTGCCTTTATCTATCTGAAAAAGTCTCATGTTCCTTAAGTACATCTACCCTGTTGAACTTATTATGGGAAATAAATATTTAAATAAAAACAAGCTGCTGATTATTTCACATTTTACTTGTGAGCAACGGCACATTTAAATCTTACAAATATAGTTATTTGGCTTATATCGTGATAGATATCGTTATCGCCTGAAATGAAAAAAACATATCGTGATATGAAAAAATCTCATATCGCCCAGCTCTAGCGCGCGCACAGGAAACCAGCAAATGCGTAAAACTCCCATATACTACTAAAGCCTCCTTTTCCAGTCGATTTCTACAAATTCCACTGTCCAACCACTTGTGCACATTAAGCACAAAGTGCACTGACAGTTGCTCGATGAAATATGTAGAATAACACCAGACAAAATATATCTGATTAATTAAGATGTGAGTCAACGCAAACCCAGCCCAATAAGAAACACACAGCGTTTGTAAAGATGAAGTGAGACCAACTTCGCCACGGCTGAGCTTGTGCAGAAAGCAGATTTGATCACATCAAATACCACCAGCAGTATGTAGCAAGACAGCTCACGATTGTTAACACGAGCAGCGCTTGCTGATACCATCTCCTTGGCACAATTGTGGAGCTGCAGAGGCCTGAATCAAACAAAGATGAGATATGATGCGGCGTGCTTGGATCTCCTCTTATGAGAGGTGAAGGGAAGCTGTCAGGGAACACAAAACAACATCTTGCCTCCTCTGACTTGCTGGCAGAAGCCAGGAGGAGGAAGAAGAACAAGAGGAGGAGGAGGAAAGGGGAGTGTGCTTGCCTCATTTCTGCCAGTGTGCCCTGTGCGTGTCAGTCCAATATCTTAAAACAACACATGCAAGGCTTTGCTACAGCCAATTACCCAGCTCTTGGCACAGGAACTGAAAAACATCTTCGGAGAACAATAAAGAGAGCTTGGCTTGTTGCGCGTGCTGTCAGTAAGTGCTGACAGATTGTTATTTTTAATGAATATACAGCACTTGAATGGCCCATCAAGCGGTCTTTGAGCAAACATTGCTCCTTTGTTCAGAGCATTAATTTTCTATGTAACAACCAGATATCTTGCAAAGAAACTGATATCAAGCACTGTAAAAGTAAAAAGCTAAATCAGTTTATCCACTTGCCTTCTTTGTCCACTGCATCCTCTTAATGCTGCTTCAAGTGTGCACAGTCATTAGAATATAAATACAAGGCAATGCACTTGCTTGATTACAAATGTCATGTAGATGCTTGATTACACATCATTTCCTGTGCCGGCTCTTTAAAAGAAGACATTTCGCTGCTTACCAACCTCTCTCGCCAGCATAATCAAATACTGTATATGAAACCCTTGAGCAGAACGGCCTCGAACAAAACAATAAATCAGCCTAATCACCCCTCTTTGAAACACAACCCCAACCTTTCTGAATGTGAAATACACGATAGCCACATATGGACAGCTTCAAATGGCGTCAAGCACGGCAGAAACAAACCTCCAGCACTGACAATAAAGTGGCTGTGAGACAAGACTTGGAGAATCCTTCTTTATGGGGATTCACGAAGATACGACAAAGTAGAGGACAACAGCGAGATGCCGTTTGAGCACGGCATGTAAACACTGAATTGCAGCGCATGTGTATTGAAAGATCATCCAACAAAAGAGGCGTCAGAGCACAGTGAAACGGGCTTTTCCTCAGCATTGCCTGGCCTTTGCCACACATTATTTGCAGGAAGCTGCCATTACTCAAACGCGTATTAGTCATTAAAGGAAAATAGCAGGGTTATTACACTTCTCTTATCATTACTCTGCTGGCACTGCTGCTGCTGCTACTACAGCCACACAGCTAGATTAACATTCGATGGACGGGGTGTGTCATTGGATAGGTGACTCCAAGTAATTTTACCCACTGCTGCTCCTGAGATCCCACTCAAATTGAAACACTATAAAACACCCTGACCACTTAGCAGCTCTGCGAGTAACATGACAGAAAGAATCAAAAAAGGAACAGCACAAATCTTCTGCCTTCTGCTACTCTGAATTGTTCTCTTGGCCGGACCTAAAACATATTGTTTTAGAAAAACCATAAACCAAACATTAAGGTGCTTTTCAGCCAAAGCGGCGCTGAAGTAGTAATCAACATATAGCCTCTAATGGCAGACCTCTGTACCCTAGCCTAGCAAGTTTACAGGCTAAGTGGTAGTTAAAGAAAATCACAAACCACTAAGCTACTGGCAGCAGGAAAAGCCAACAAAACATCAGATGGGAATATGCAAGATGTAAGGATTAGCAAAATCCCAGTTTTTTCCCCCTTTTTCCTAAAGACATGACCAACAATAATCTTCAGTCTTTAAGTAATGCTCTATAGACACAAATCATTTCTGGCAACATAGCTGTATCTGAGATTGCTTTATTGCTAAATTCTCTGTTTATAACAAACACACAAAGTTTGTCTGACCTCTATGTTCAGTGTCACGTCACTATCAGGAGACTTGAACAAGCTGCAATGACTGGATAGATGTGGTGGCAGCAAAGTAACAAAACCTATCCAGACCAAGCTTTGTAAAACCATTAAACTTAACGTGGTGCTGGGTGTGTTTTACAGTGCATTGCTATCAGGATATCAGATCATTTATTGATGATTTCCCTATGCCCAGCCTAACACTGTGCCACTCTGACAAGTGAGGAAATTCATTTAGACTCTTTCAGTGGACTGAAAATAGCATAGCATTTACAGAGCAAACGACATTTTCACACTCCTTTGATCATTTACTATAGTGCGCTCTCTTCGTGCATTGTGAAGCCCTCAATTGTTCAGGGCTGTGTAGTCAGTGAGGTAAAAGAGTCAAGTATGAGTCACAAGCACTCAATAAAAATAAAAACACACTTTCCTGCTGGTTCTTCTCTTTTAAAGTTAGAGGTAGTAAAATGTGCATGGACTGCATAATATTTGGAAACTCTTGCCTTTCAAGGAGGAATTGTGCAACATATTTGTGGCCAAACACTACTCGTTTGTTTACTATTTTCAAACTTGCAATTGCAAACTTTGGCTTAACGCTGCAAAAAACAAAATGCCCCCTGATAAAAAACAAAAAGTATGACCTCTCCAAACACCAAGAAACCTTCACCTGATGTAGTCTCTTAAATGCTTTCAACTTTCTCAGGAGAAAGTGAAGTCTTAAACCCACTTCTGGCTGTTGTATTTGTTGACAAATATCTTCAGTGTAGATTACATCTTTCATTTTCTCACAGCAGCACGAATGTGCTCTCATCCGGTGTTTAAAACCAGGCCAGACCACACTCCTAAATAACCACGAACTGCGATCTAGATAACAACAATTGAGCACAAGTCAAAACACACAAAAGACAGCTAGTTAGCTTCGCTGGCTAACGTTTCCAAGGGCTAGTGACAATAGCTGAATGGCTAAGACTATTCCCTGGAAAAGACATAGCACACTGGGTATTTCAAAACAGGGAAAAGCAAGCTATGGGGTACTGCGATGTTATCTGTGCTGTCATACCACAAAGTGTTTAATAAATTAAAGTCGTGTTGTGTGTACTGGACGGGCTCTGTAATAACCGGTGCCAACGAGCTGTTTGTATCCAGACATTACTCTGCTCCTAGCTGGCATTCCCAATCAGTGCTAGTCACTGGCGCTAGCCGCTAATGTTAGTTCATAGTAACCAGCAACACCAACAGCAAGGGGCAACCAAGTCTATCAGCTAACTAGCTAGCTAATGCTAATAAGCAAATTAGCCAAATAGCTACCAAGCGATGATGTACGTTAACAGTCCAACGTTTACATACTCTTCCGTTAATTTGTGTCATTTCTCCCTCGTTTGCTGATGAACATCAAATGCAAAAAGACTGCTGATTGCAGCTCACAGCACTTACCTTAAAGAGCTTGATCTACAACATCTGTGATTTGTTTGATGAGAGACTGCAACAACAAACAATAGCAGCAGCAACAGCAGCAGGGGCAATTAGCCAACGTTAGTTAGCCAAGTGTCGCCACTACAGAGAGTAGTACAACAGCTGCAGTGCCACCTGTATATCGTTTGTTATATAGCTATAACCGAGAGAACCACGTTTGGTATAACGCTGTCATAAATGATGGACTTCAGAATAAAGAGAGTAATCGTTGCCGGGATGCTCAGACTAGTGTATGTGAGAGGCACTCAGCATGACAGCATCCTTCTTCATCTTGGGGTGAGAACAGTTGGGGGGTTCTCAAAGTTCAACCGGTAAAATATCGTCACCCACTGGCCAAAACTGGAAACATCCAGCGACACTGGGAGTCCTCTGGATGTCTATTCTGTAGCAACACTTGGTCCATCTTCATCCTTTAGCTCAGAAAATTAGGATAGAATTCAAATGGGGACAAATTAATTTACGGTTAAATAATTTAAGTGTTACATTATAAAGCATATTGTAAATAAAGACAGAAATGGAAGACTACAATTTGGCAGTTACTATATCAGTACAAAATGCTGACAGACCATTTATTTGCACATACTTTTTGCTTGAACTGATAAACAGCTTGATACTATGCTGCATAAGAATAAAATATAATATATATAATAATGACTTTTTTGTGTATTGTATAGATATAAACCTAGTGTAAATACACAAAATAAAATAGAATAGAATAGAAAATAGAATACAATGTTTGTCTGTCACTGTTATAGTGTTTTTAAACATCTCACTTAAGCAACAATAGTAAGGTTTCGCAATAGAATAGAATAGTACAGAATGGTCTGGATACTGGAAAATACTCTACTTTTATGTTTCGTTATTGCCAGTGAAATTGTGAAACAATAAGAAAGTATACAAAGTAGCTATATACTTTTATAGAATGGTTACATTAGATTCTGTTTTTATTCATGAAGGAAAAATGTAGAATAATAACAAAATTCAATAGCAGCAATATGGAAAAAACTATAAAACTGCTTAAGAATAGAATAGAATAGAATAAAAAGATTACTATTTTGTTGTTACAAAGGAAATTGTGAAAGAAATAAAAAAGTAACTGGAGATATTCATAGAATAGCATCAGTAGAAGACGTTCTTATTACAATTATAGAATAGAATAGAATAGCTCTTTAGACACTTTAATCATAACAGAGTAACTATATACATTTATAGAATAGGAGAAATTTTTACTAGAATTGTTTTATTATTATTAGAGTAGAGTACAGTAGAATATTAACAGTGAAACTGTGGATTACAATACAAGAGGACAAAATAGAATAGAATACCTCTTTCAACACTTAAATATACAGAAAGAGCTGTGGAATAATAACAGAGTAAATATTTGTAGTTATTGAATAGCTGCACTATAAGAAGTTTTTATTATAATAATTTTTTAGCATAGAATAGAATAGAATATTATACTGCTGCTGACACTTTAATAAGCAGTAGAGGCTATGATACAGAGTAGAGTAGAACACATCTTGTAATAATTGAATTTAGGGTAAGAACTATGGAATACAACAGAATAGAATATCTCGTTAGACCCTATAACATACAGTAAGGACTTTAGAATAATAGCAGATTAATTATATGCATTTATAGAAAAGCTGCACTAGGATATATATATTTTTTGTCATTATGTTTTAGATTGGACTGGACTAGACTAGACTAGAATAGAATAGAAAATGTGATCATATGCAACATTAATTCTAGAGTACATTAAAGGTAAAAAAAAAAAAAAAAAGAGACATATAACTCTTCAAGTGAGATGATCACAAAATTAACACAGTTTAATCCCATATAATTGCCTCCACTGGGCTGCTGTCCACTCCACACCTGCACATTATGTATTTGGAGAACTGGAATTATTTATTTAGTTTAGTTTAATTCATGTCGGGTAGAGTTAACAGTTATGCGTCCTGTGCATTTAATGCTCATTAGTTTTACTGTTAAATTCAGCTACATCTGAAGCCACAAGTTTGTTTATTTTTTCTCAGAACAAATATGAGTTTTGCTTTTAGAATATAAAACAGTTTTTTCTTTCCTAAATAAATGTGATGCTACAAAACTTTAATTTATTAGGGGTTATTGTCGTTTGAATGAAAATTACTAAGTTGATTTATTTTGAAATTGGAATTAACACGGAGCCATTTTGTTTAATTGGCTTAACACTGTTTAATTTTTCAACTTTTCATGTGCTCACGGGCCAAGACTCTACCTTTTTCAGAAAGGTGCACCGTTTCATCTGAACACTAGAGGGAGCAGGTCTAAAAGGAAAACATTGTAAAGTGATATTACAGCGTGAATTATACCCAGTCTCCCACATTTACTTTCTTAGAGGATTAACTTTGTGTGAAAAACATTTATTTAAGGTTAAGTGTGAGAATGATTAAACTTACGCAATTCTTGCCAAGTGGTTCAGCTGACAGAGTCTGCAATGTGTGACAGGTAGCGTCTTTGTATCAGTGATTTGTAATACATCTCCTTGGTGACACCTAAACAATGGAAGCAGGTTCAGAAAGGGCTCACACAAAGTAAATTGGTGTGGCACAAACCCAGCTGGCAATCCCCTGCGGTACCATACCCCTGGTGAAAAGAGTCTCATTTATCTTGGCAAGGCTCAGTAGAGAAAGAGGCTGCTTCGAGCTTCTGGATTCTTTTACCAAGGGGCCAACAAATGGCGCCCTACAGCTCTGGGCTCATATTTCGCCTTCTTGGTGGCTTTCAGATTACGCCACATAGGTAGGAGCAGTTATGGAGCACAAGCCGTTTACTGTAGATGCTCTGAATTTCTTTGAAGGAAAGTTATGAATTATTAATGAACTGTTACAGTGACCATCATTATGAGATGCAGTAAGCATAAGTGGCAACAATTTCACAACTGTTTCAGGGAGTTTTCTTGCCATTGTGCATTTAGTGTGTTAATAATTTCATAATAAAGCATTTAAGTGAAACAAAATTAAAACTTCAGAATAACTTTTCAAACTATATTATTTATTACACGTTTCTGCAGACTTGTACATCAACACAAGACCCCGTCAGATGCGATACATTGCACATACAACAGTCTTACCAATGCTTAGAGCAGAGCCTCACTAATGTTACAGTAGCTCATTTACTCAGTAGAGGACCTAATTCACTACAACTCACGAAAAGCTGAACAAAAATCTCTCACACAGTTACACAGACAAAAACACAAGGACCAACACTATTCAGGAACTAAAGCAGAGATTGAAGATGAGCTGAACTGTGACTTCACTGGGACGTGCTGTCCCCTCCCTACGCCACAGACTTAGACCTTAGATGTCAGTGGTGTTTCTCTCCATCTTCTCTTTAACAGGGTAGGCAACCTAGTGTGGCGTATACTGTATGTGTGAGGATTATATATGAGCAATGAACACACAGAGGCCCAAGGAGGAAGACCAGCTCAGATGGGGTGTCTGAAGTTCTGGCCAGCAAAACGGGCCTTGTCGCCAAGCTCCTCTTCAATCCTAAAAGACAGTGATCATGGTTGGTTAAAGTGGACTTCCATGTAACTGTAAAACAACAACGGTAATGTGCATGTTTTTAGAAGGGACTCACCTGAGGAGCTGGTTGTACTTGGCCAAACGCTCAGATCGGCAAGGTGCACCCGTCTTGATCTGGGAAGGAATAAAGACACATAAGAGCAAGTCTGTAACATGCAAGCAACTACCTGACTAAGTGTAAAGTCAGCTTTGAAACAACAAGATATAGTTTTACCTGTCCAGTGCAGAGACCAACCACAAGGTCAGCGATGAAGGTGTCCTCTGTCTCTCCAGAGCGGTGGCTGACCATCACACCCCAGCCATTGCTCTGGGCCATCTTGCAGCTAAAAGAGAAGACCCAATAAGCCAACTAATACTTTTATGTAAATGAGTGGGATTGTGTTGCAGTGCTGTGGACACTCACGCCTGCAGAGACTCTGTGACGGAGCCGATCTGGTTGACTTTAAGCAGCAGGCAGTTGCAGGCTTTGTCAGACACAGCCTTGGAGATGCGTTTGGGGTTGGTAACGGTGAGATCGTCACCCACAACCTGGATGCTGGTACTGGCTGTGAATTTGGTCCATGCCTCCCAGTCATCCTGGTCAAAAGGGTCCTCAATGGACACCACTGTTAGGATAGGAATTAATGATTCAGTCAATAAAAGGCTAATCTGACAGGGTTTTTTTAAATACAGAAACCTAAAACCTTAAATTGGTTATTCTCTTTGTTGGCCACTTGGTGGCAGCAGAAACAAGTTTGTAACTGCTCCGCTTTTGACGACAGTGTACAATGCATTTTGCAGATGCATGGCATGTATGATTCTCTGCATAGACATGCAGAGCATATCTATACATCATTCATGTGCAACAACTATGGATAGAGTTGCAACAGGGCATTATGATCTGATGAGGATTCAAATGTCATGGAGCAGTACTCACTGAATAAAACAAAACAAAACAAACAATGACAAAAAAGTATCTACTTAAAACTCACCGGGGTAATCTTTGACGAAGCTCCTGTATAGGTCAGCCAGCTTGTCGGAGGAGATGTAGCGGTTAGGGTCATCGGGAGACTTGAAGTCCAGATCATACTTGCCGCCCTTGTAGAACTCAGAAGCAGCTACATCCATGCCAATGACGATCTTATCGGAGTAGCCGGCCTTAGCGATGGCATGTTTCAGCAGCTCCAGAGCTGATAAAACAACATACAATAAAAGGGTGACTGCATTTGTCGACAATTAAATCAAAGTTTTCATTCTGAAAAATGAGTCACCACTGAAAGCTCTGCACAACTAGGACAGCTGCCATATCAGCACATTGACCTGACACTGGAGGCTCATGCTAGCAGTACTGAGTTGAGACCTTAATTTAGAAACCGTATGTCAACTTCAGCAGTGACATAAGTGGAGATACTTTCCTGGAAGCTCTAAGAATTCAATGCTTTCAAGACACACCCTTTAGGAATATTCAAGGTGTACAGTAACAACTTTTGACTCTAAATGTTTGCAAAGATAACCATTTACTCTGTGTGAAATAACTGTTATAGCTGATTACTTCTCTAACCTTCTTTGTTCTCAAGGATGTTGGGGGCGAAGCCACCCTCATCTCCTACATTGGTGGCATCCTTTCCGTACTTCTCCTTGATGACATTCTTCAGGTTGTGGTAGACCTCAGCACCAATACGCATGGCCTCCTTGAAGCTGCTAGCACCAACGGGCAGGATCATGAACTCCTGCATAGCCAGCTTGTTGCCTGCATGGGAGCCACCATTGATGACATTGAAAGCCTGAAAGGAAGCAGAGAGGACCAGCTTTTAGCCTAATGCAATCATGGATGAATACAATGACCCTTTGAATTAGATATTAATGGTCTATGAGGCCTATTGATCAATAAAGTGTAAAAGGCCTTGGATAATTGTGCTATGACGCTCACAGGAACTGGGAGAATGACTTCAGGATTGCCAGCCAGGTCAGCAATGTGGCGGTAGAGGGGAACGCCCTTCTCTGCAGCACCAGCCTTGCACACAGCCAGGGAGACGCCCAGGATGGCATTAGCACCAAACTTAGCTGCAGGATAGTAAACACAAATAATTCACAATATAATATATACTGTCAAGACATAGCTTGTGATGTTCTCCATTGTTTGTGGAGAGCATTTTTGGATTTTTGAGGTTTAGACACTGTTTAATTAAAATCTCCAAACACAATATATGCAATTCCATACTGAAAACTTTCAGGAGGTTACAAACAAATAACCATCACTGGAGCAGAAATACTGTTTAAATGGTCCTATGCACTGCCCAATATTTACCAAAAATATCTTTAAATATTTTTATTTATACATGTGTCCTCACAAAATATTGTAAAGTACACTGGTATCTTACACTTGTTTTCAGTGCCATCCATGTCCAGCATCAGCTTGTCGATCTTCTCCTGCTCCAGAACGTTCACATTCTGGATTAAACACAACATGACAGGTTTAATTGGACTGGGTGGGGAAAGAGGCTGAACTTAAACTGGTTTATTTCTAAATCAATAGTTCATTAGATCACACTACAAAGATGTTAGAGTAATCAAACCATGTCAGTTATTTTACTGAAGTTCTGCTAGTATAGACGGGTTTATAGATGCTTTGGGTATATCATGAGGTTAATGTAGAATTCAGTCACAACAAACTGTTCAGTGCATACAGTTATGCATTTCCCAGTTACTGCTACCAATAACACACTTTTGTGTTTTCATTTACTGCTGCATTTCTAACTTCTTAACACAATTCATTTGACACTAGAACACAGTTATATTAGTCAAACAATAAATGGTCCTACCTTGCTAACCAGTGCAGGTGCAATAGTTTTATTGATATGGTCAACTGCTTTTGAGACACCTGCAAGGAACAAGCAGACCATGACTGACTCAGACAGAAGAAGACCATGCAGAGTAGGCGAGACAGATGACCACAGAGCATCCAATTGTATGAGACAGTGTGTGAGTGAGCAATTAGTGGTAAAATGTAATTTACCCAGTGATTATTTTGCTCTTTTATTTTTTTCCCTTTATTCTTAGATCTGTGATCATCTGCTTGTGCCCGACGAGGTTAGTTTCCAAAAGCCAAACTCATTTTTCATGCTGCTGTGCACGGCAATATGTAAAGAGTCACTCCGTTACTCCACACTTTATTTACCTGGTTACATAATGCAGGGGCCAAAAAATCATTTATATATTTAACTGCTCTTTTGACTCCTAACAGGAGGGAGAGAGATGTAGGAATCAGAAATGAAGTAGTAAAAGATGAGGAGCGAGAGAGCAGAATGTAAAGTGGAAATGGCACAAAAGATTGTAAAATAAATAGAGATGTCTTACCTTTGCCCATGTAGCGTGTTTTATCATTGTCACGGAGCTCCAGAGCCTCATAGATGCCTGTGGAGGCACCGCTGGGAACTGCAGCCCTGAAGAGACCTTGGAGACACAGAGGACATTTCACATTTGTTACTTTTAAGTGCTATTTCACGTCACAGATATTCAACAAAGGATTGCCTGGACTTTGACATATGTTGAAATCTGATTTCACCATTATACCATACTTCCTGACTTTGGGTTTGTGCTTTCTACATGCTGTCTTCACAAAGAGGAACATGTTTGTTAGGACAACAAGTGCAGAGGAGGGGCTACTTGGTACACAAGGGACAGCAGTGAGTATCAGCTAAAGGCGTCTCCTGCTCCAAAATGAAATAAACCATGTTGGGAGGAAGTTGTAACGGCTGTGCTGCAAAATCTGTGATGTAACAGGCAAAGCCAGATGGCCAACTGAGCATGTGCAGTGCATCTGTGGGATGATAGCAAGCCACACCCATATATAAGAGGATAGCCATTTCAGATTCACCCAAGTGATTGGAAATTGGAGCAGAGCAAAAAAAAATCTATTCAGCTTGCTCAGTGAAGCGGCAATGATGGTGTGAGTCTGAGGGGATTTAGGGCTTAGCACAAGAGGACACAGCCACTGTCAAGGCAGTGAGTTCAAGCTTAACGAATCATCTGCATCAAGACATCACCTGGATGCTTTTGGGGAATGCTGCCAAATATCCAGGTCACATTATTAACAGCTTTCTGGCTGAACACAATAAAAAGGAGAGCCGTAGAGAAAAGCAATGAATCAGCAAATCTTCAAGTACCTACAGTAAAAGTGAATTCCTTTTTTTTTGTGCCAACAGCCCATCACACAGATGGCATGATGGGCAACAAGCATAGTGGGTTATCTAATATGACTGTGAAGCTGGTTACATAACAGTGCAAAAACACATCTCGGTTACTATGACCGACATACTCTGGGTGCAGCACGCTCGCTTTGGTCTGTGCAGTTAATGATGTCAAAACAAGTCTGGTGGACTTAAAAGGGCCCAAGAAGAATAAGGGTGCTATTTACAGTAAACTGGAGCACGTAGCAACCATCCAAAACTAATGAAGAGACAGAAGGGCAGCAGAAGAGGGCAGACAATCTATTCAAACCAGTGCATTCAAGGCAGCGTAGCCGGCTTCACACATTTCCGTGTCAATGACCATTCAGGTTGCTTCGTTAAAATTCTCAGGACATTTCACTGGGTTGAGCTGTTCCTTTATTTGAGCTCTTATAACAGAATAGCTTGCCAAAAAAACTTCAAACCCTTGCCAGGCCCTTTAGTTAGTTAAAATAAAATTGATCTCAACCTCCAGCATACGTGTGGAACAGTGCAGCGTTTGGATGCTTTATGGTCAACAGCTTAATTATCTTAACTGGTACACAATAAGGAGAGGGACGTGAACTGTAGATTTAATTTCCCTGACACCTGTACTTTACATAAAATGAAGATTCAACTCAACTCGCTGGTTTGCCAGAAGCACCTACTGTATGAGCTACAACTGCTTCCAAACAGGAACCATTACAGTAACAGAGCGCTGCAGAGGCAGTGTGACTTTACAGGAGCTATTTTCACACATCCATCATCTGATCTGATCCAGCGAGGGCCACTCTGAAGACGGCAACAGTGTAGGTTACCAAGTTGCTGGTCTGACTGCCTAAATACACATGTTAGCAGACAATAATTTCATGTGCAGGTTATACACGATTTCAATTTACCTGTTAAACACATGCATTTGAAAGTGGGTTTATGAGTCCCCCTTTTACGTCACCAGACTTCCTGAAAGGATTACTCATAAAATGTGGTCCATCAAGAGGCTACAAAGCCGGCCTAGACTGTGAGGCCCCCTCCACCATGCTTTAAAGCTGGAATAAGGATTTTGTATTGGGTGTTCATCGTTCTTTAACTCCTAACGTGATATTTTTGCCCAAAAGTTCAACTGCTGTCTTATGTGCCAACAGAACATTGTGCCAGAAGGGTTGTGAAACATGTAGGTATGCTTTTGCAATCGTCAGATGTGGTTTTTAGCAGGTTGTAGAGATTTTGTACATCTTTATTCATAAGGTGGGGGCACCACTACAAGCCCCACTCAGTCTCCTTTCCTTACTTGGAACAGTTGTTAGGAAAACGTTTTGCTTACTTTTTCCAGCATAGCCTATGAGTCAGTACTCATACTATAATATAGACATGACAAGTGCAGCTGTTTGCATGTGGTTCACAGCCAAAGGCTTCACAATGTCTTGCATTTAACTGTAGATGCACGTTAGGTTGTGAGCCGTGCCACCACTGACTAGAAGATCAGGTTTTACAAGCTGCAAGGTATAAAAGAACCTTTCTCTTCTTAAGCCTTTAATTCATATAAAACGAGTCCAAGAAAGCATGTAGTTTATCCATACAGTACCTTTCTTAGTGTAAAGATCAACTTCCACAGTGGGGTTGCCACGGGAGTCAAAAATCTCACGAGCGTGGATCTTCAGGATAGACATGATTCTGGATCTGCAGAAGAAACAAATGTAAGAGGGATTAGTGTAGGACTCCTTCACAGGTCAAGCAGACGGGCCCCTTTAGAGCTTCTACTTACGAATTAAAGCGTTGAGTAGAGAGGTGGCAATAAACTTGGGATACACGGCGACACACTCACAATAACAAGTAAATAATCTGAAGATGGATTTCAGAGAAAACAGCAATAAATCTTCTCGATGGTTCTCTAATTAAGTATATGGCTGTGCAGACCACCTAAACTGATGTGTACTGGCTGCGAGGGCAGAGGTAATAGCAGACAGGCGTGGCTACTGCAGTGAGGAAAATCTGTATGGGTTCCTTTAGTTTACTTATTACATCAGACTATAAAACAGCATTGCAAAATGTTTGCAAAAAAAAAAAAAATCCCTGTACGTGACAATAAGAGAGTGACCTAGCAGAAAACCTATTTGACTTCTTTTTGTTTCTTTTGCTTTCACTGCAATGATATTACAGGCACGAGATGTGGTCTAATCTCATGGAGCCTTTCATTATCTCGTGAAATTTCAGGAGCAGAGGTCAGAGAAGGTTTTAAGAGAGACTGTTTGCCCATGATGCCTGCAGCACTATTGATTTACATTGGTTTTATCCAACGTGGCCCAATTCCAATTATTGCCTTGCACATCTGCACATACTGAGTGCCTGAATGAACTCCCGAGTTCAGCCTGGAAAGCTGTGTCAGAGTGCAGAAACAATGGAAAATCCTCTGTCCCCAGAGATCTGTGTGGAAATTTACCAGAGGTGACAGTGATGAAGCACAATTGCATGCGCCTACAAAAAATCTTTAGGTACATAAAATCATTTATATAACTTCTGGGGACCTTTTGACTAACCAAATTAAAGATTTATGCCATTTTAAATAGGCATGTCGCTGGTAAGATTTCCTGTGTTTTACCAGCATGTTAGTTTTTTTTTTCTTCAAAGGTTAATATTTCTCGAGTTACACAAAATGCTATCAACTGGATAATCCATCAATTATCATCCATCCTCATGCAGGCTAAATACCCTTTGGGTTCTTGACAGCTAGTCATATAGAAAGTATATTTGATATGACTTCATACATTTTAGCCTTCTTGGAGCAAATAACTAATCATCATATTTGTAGCTACCAAAAATTCTGCAATATAATAAGCAGTGGATGCCACGTGAATAGCTAATATTTGGTAATCTTGCTGTTTTTGGTGCACGGTCATTGCAAACTCCGGGAGCGAACATGTAAGCTGAGAGTATAATGGCACCTGGAGAAAAATGAATAATTAAGGATTGAAACTTGATGTGTGTTGCAAGCCTCCTACATATACACTAGTCTGAAACCTGAAAAAAACTTTTAAAGCTGCATCAGTAATCTTATAACCTACCGAGTGAGTGATTCATAAAAATACTACGAGGCTACAGAAATGACTCAAATTGACTTGAAGGGGAAAAATGAGACATTAAAGGTCGTGTAATCCTGCTACACACGGTAATTTTCCTTTACTCGGTGGACACACCTCCAGTCTGATGCAAGCAACTGGTAACTTACCCACAGCCTCAGCCAGCGTAGAATGCTTGAAGTGGCGCACGTTTGAGGTTATCAGGCAAAAACAGCCCTAAAAGTGATTCTTTAATAACAAACAGCAAACACAGGCTGCAGGAAGCTGGGCTTGCAACATGACGCCCTGTTCCTCCACACACTGCAGCTCTAAATGGACAGACATCTCGCCAGCTGACGGCAGTGGTTTAAAAATAGACAGTGGGCTACAAACTGCTCCAGCCTGTGAGCCACCGACCCATCAATGGGGTTTAATGAGTGGGCGTATAAATGAGAAATAAGCGCCCGAAGTGTAAGCTAACACAAGGACAAGACTTCGAGGATATCAAGGATGAAGAGCACTCTTTAGACTATGATATGAAAACTAAAAAACTTTATATTAATAAACGCTGTCATTAGAATAGGCCCTTTAAATCACGAACATCATCATAATGACTTAAAAGTATGAATAAAAAGCCAAAAGAGATTGAAATAAGTTACCTTTCCGGCCTAACTGTGTGCAAAGACGAAGCTGTCTCTCTCTGGTGCGGGCAGGCAGAGAAGGCGCTCGTGACGCTTCGGGTTGGATGATAAGCGAATGGAATCAGGAAGAAACTGAGAAACGGCCCAACGCCATTGGCTGGAGCTCACTCACGAGTGCAGACGGTTGCGAGAGGCGACGCACGTTCACCACCGTCAGGAGGCAGACCTTGAAAATGAAGAGGATGCGGATTTGTTTTAAAACCTCAGCATCACCTTAATAAAATCAGCATGTAGACAGTCAACGATAAAGTGTGCGTTTCTAATAGAGATGTCTATTGGGAAATTTATTTTTTATTTTTTATTTTTATTTTTTTGCGAGAATGAAAGAGTCGGTTGCAATGCGGAAAGATGACGCAGAGATGAGTACGTGCAGAAAAGCAGGCAGGGATCTCCGGTGGGGTGTTTCGCTGCTGGACACGTCACTTACGGTCACATTTCCTGGCAACGACTTTTCCCCCACAAGGATTTCATAAATGAATGGCAAATTTGGGGCGCATGCATTTTACACAAGACCCAGTCCACAGTGAGCCATCGTGCGGGTTACAGAGACTGCAGCAGGCACCTCAGAATAGAAATGGTAATTCACCATCAGGGCTGAAAGTCTTCTTACTTAACTATATAGAATTTTTTGAAGATTTTATTAGTCCTGGCACTGAGTTAGAAGGTGTAAACTTGGATATCCACAGTATACATTTAAAAGATTGGCTGCACTAGTTATCAATATCAAGACTGCAGTAATGAATCACGGCATGAATGAGTGAGTACCGGGTTTCCCCCACACGTCTGTGCTGTGACTCCTCGTCATTTCACGACGTGGGTTCATGCAGCTGCGCAGTGGAGGGAATGCAGCACCCATGACAGATCAGAGCGTGATGGTGAGAGCCTGCTGCAGTGACCTTGAGACGGTCAGTGTGGCACTCATGTGCAAGTGCGCCATCTGCTGCTCAGATACTGAACAGCAGATATTTTCAGTTGTGAATGACATTTATTTACGTTAGATGGAAGGAAATTGTATCCAAGAAGACTTCAAATTCTAAAATAAAAAAAGTCTTAAGCCAGCCTTTATTTAAAAAAACAAAACAAGAAAACATTTTACTTCCAAGCAGCCAGTAATTTTTTAAAAGAAATCTTGAGCAGTAGTTTTCCAGTCTTTCAGAAGGCATTTACATTTTTTCCTTTGGACATTGGCTGCTTTTTTAAATTCATTTTCAGACCCACTCTTGCACCTTATCATTTCAGATTAGTATTTTTTGTTTGTTTGCTAAGTCAATTAACACTAACCCATCATTCAAGCATAAAAAGGTACCTAAACCATGCTGTTCACCTAACTTATCCAGTACTGTGTTTATATAACACACGTGGAGATACAGAAATTCTTTTATTGCTGCCATATAACCTGCATCAATATAATTGCATTAATAACATTCTTTACAGCATTATTCCATTTAATAATATTTCTCACAGTATTGATATTGCATTAAAGTTGTTTATTGAAGATGTTCATTTAAGGATCCTTCCATTATGTTAACTTTTATTACAGGTACGGCCAGAAGTATTTCATACACATTGCATAGTATTTGTGCTCATTCAGAGTTGTTGCTTAGTCTACAGAGGGTCTTAAGCTTTGTGAAGCGCGGTGTCTTCACAATCTATTGTGTTAAAGACTAGAGCATAGAAGGATAACTGCAATACATGCTTACAATACACATATAATCTAGAAATGTGCCAGGCCTGAGGCCTTAACTCATTTAGCTTCTAACTGCATTTTAGTCTACTTGGTAACAGATGACCGGAGTCAACAACCAGCCCTCAGAGACCCTGAAGGCTTGAAGTTATTGCCTTGTTTGGAAGGTGTTATAGAAATGAGAAGTTCTAGGTCTGTTTATAGCCATCTAAGATGTACCATTTACTTTAACTAACGTCTTTAACCTATTTTTACGCCATGGAGGGGCGGATACCTCACTGCTTTAAAAGTGTTCTCAACATGTATTTTTGTCAGAAGACATATGCTGATGTTTTCTCTCCTGTGTGTTAATAAACTCATCGTTTGATTGCACTTTTCTGGGGCCTCTGTGGTTTGTTTCACTGCTCTGCATTGATTGATTTCGCGACACACACAATTTAGCTAGAAAACAATATTAGATTGTATCTTTAGGCACCCTGTTACTAGCAGCCTGTCACAAGAACACACCATCACTCCATGCATGGGAGCTGGAGCCCAAAACATAATGTGTTTCCATTTCTTCTGCCGAATCTATAAAAAATGCCCAAGATAACGCAGACTGCGTTATCTTGGGAGAAGTAGCTAGAAGCGGCTAACACTTCTTCTAACAAAAAAGTGTTAAAAGAAAAAAACCCAAAAAAGTGTTAGCCAAAAAAACATAGCTTATCTCAGCATGGCTTGCAGACAACTGAGTATGAAAAACATCTGGGAGTCATGTCATCAAGAACTGACACAGGACCTCAGGGATTCATGACCCTTCAATTGATCCATCTACTGTTCACTGAAGCCTCATCAGAAACGGTCTCAGTGGAAGGGTGACTGTCAAGAAGCTGTTCTTATGGAAGTCAAGCAGGGCTGAGGTATGCCAAATTACACAAGAACTGGGCTAAAAAAATCAGTAGCCACAGGTCTTATAGTGAGATGAATCAAATCTGTTCTCAATATATACCAAGAAAGTCGAGAGAGCTGACAGCAGTGAATGTCTGTAACCATCTGTAAAACAAGGTGGATGCCTTGTCATGTAGTGTTGGGGATTTTGTCAAAATTGGTAGAATTATGAACACAGAAAGTTATTGTGCATTTATGAGCCACTGTGCAATACCATCTGGAAAGCATTAGATTTGCAACAGATTAATTTTTTCAGCATGAGAATGATCCCAAGCATGCAGTAAAAGCATACCATTATAGAAATACACACAATGGAAGTCTATAATTTATGGATAGGCCTCCCCCCAGAGCTGGACCTCGACATTACTGAAGCAGTGTGGGATCATCTAAAGGCAGCCAAAAACCAAAGAAGAGCTTTGGATGTGCTTCAAGAAGTCTGGAGAAATATTCCTGAAGACTGCTTAAAGTCAAGTAGAGTAGAGTTTTATTGTCAACCCAACAATATACACTCAAGTATACAATGGGACGAAATATCGTCCTCCTGGATCAAAGGTGCAAACTGAAAAAATAAAAATAAAAATTACATATATACAACTATAAAGAAATAAGATAAATTAAGAATAAGTACAACAGTATTGTGCCTGAATAGAAATAGAATAAGAAATAGAAAAGAATGAGAATAAATATATACAATAGTACACAGAATAAATACAATAAATGCAATAGTACAGAGACAGAGTGGAACAGTGCAATACAGAGTAGTGCAAGTATTGGAAGTGAGAGGAGAGTGTTATATAGTCCAAGAAGTGTCTGGAGAAGAGAGTCCAGTGTGGAGGAGGCAGCATGGTGTTCAGGAGCCGGACTGCTTGGGGGGAAAAAACTATTGCACAATCTCACCGACCAGCTCCTGATGCTGGAGTGTCATCTCCCGGATGGAAGAGGAATAAACAGTTGGAGGGAGGGGTGATGTCAGCCATGATGCTAGTGGCTTTACGAATGCAGTGTGAGGTGTAAATATCCTGTAGACTAGAGAGCTGCCAATAATGTGCTCAGCGGTCCCCACAAACCTGTGGAGGGCTCTGTGGTCGATGCATGGCAGTTTCCATACCAGACTGTGAAGCAGCTGGTTAGGATGCTCTCTATGGTGCCTCTGTAGAAGGTGTTAAGGATGGGTTTGGGGAGGCGCACCTTCTTCAGTCATCTCAGGAAGTGCAGTCGCTGGAAGAAATGACAAGAAACCTTGCCTATGAGAGCTTCTATGTTGCATAATAAAGGTGGTCACACCAAATATTGACTTTCAAGCTCTTTAGAATTGTGTTTTTGCCTTACATATTGTATTTGTATGTATGCTTGTGCATGTCTTAATTAACTGCTGCACATATTTCCATTTTCCAATATGAAGAAATGATGGTGGGTCAAGACTTTTGCACAGCACTATAGGTGTTTCAGTGAAAGCACCTGTAACAGTTCAAAGGTCATTAGTTTTCCTCATTTATCAGAAAATGCTCAAACTGTGAAACAAGACTTCTGTATACACTGATCCCTGAGAGGATAATTATGGGCACGATAATTCTTGAAAGAGTTAAAAAATGATTCAGCCATGACTTTTTTTTTAAGTCCAGAGGTGACTCATTAGTGTTTGGACAGCCAGGATGTGATATTCTCCCTCGTTGACTGTTTCACTTCCTGTTTCCGTTTAGCTCTTCGATTCCTCAGAACTACTCAGCGGCTACTCAGTCCATCAACTTTGTTTAAAATCAACAGTAAAACCCAGAAACTCAAATTTTCTTCTTTAATAATAAATGGTGTATAACCTATGCATCGGTAACAGGTGTATTATTAGCATTTAGTTACAATTAAGTTCCTCAGAAAGGTTGATTTGTAATAGTTTTGCAACAATTGCAGCTTTTTAAAAGTTTATATTTGGTCATTAGGCCACAGTTTCAGTCTTAAAAGGGGAAGATGTGGCATTTTAGTGTGTGAAATGTGAAATGAGAGTAAGGTCTGTTTATTTACTTCCTGCCAAGAGTTAGATGACTTTGCCTTTTTATGGTAATGTGGCAGACTATTTCTTGATCGGGCGCAGCATCTCTACCTGTTGGTGGCATCTTGCATATATATGTCACAGAGGCTTCCTGTCCTCTCTCCTGCCATCTACCTGTGAAACGGTGGGAGGAAGCTGCACTGCCACTCTCTAGAGCTGCACCTGGCAGTGAGGAAGCGTGATAAGAGAACTGATGCTTTTGATCGTTTCTGCATGCCAGTTTTAAATGTTTTCCCACAACCTAAGCCCAGGCTCTCTACACTGTGAGGATAGTTCGCTGAAGAATGAATAAGAAGCTCATGAAGCATGATAGGTCTTTTGCTATTGTACTAAACCAGCTCTCTTGTACATTTGGCTCTATTTTGTTTCCTGTGAGCTGTTTTCATCCTCTGACTCCAAGAAATCCCTAGTAAAGAGGTGACCTCTGCAGTGACGTAGAATATCCACTGCTATGAGAAGAGTGAGATCTGTGGGCACGTCAGCAGTTTAATGTCTTCCAGACACACAATTAAAACAGTGTTTGTCAAACCACAGACTTGGCTAGAACAGTGGTGTCAAACATAAGACCCGAGGGCCAGAATCTGCCTGGCAAAGACGCCAATCCAGCCCACTGCAGAGCTTTGGAAAATAAGAAGGAGGGCATAAACTTTTTTTTTAAACTTGTAATTGCATTTGAATAGATTTTGAAGCTTCTCCTACTCATAAAGACCTTCGATTATGGTCATTCATACTACACCAACGTAATTAATTAACAGATAAATAACTAAATGACAGAAAATTTCCTGTTTTGTTTATTGTTTTCTTACCCTGGGTCTACACTAAAACAATCAGATATATTCTACGAATTAACTGATACTTTCTCTTTTTCTGTATATTTAAATATTTAGTTTTTACAATTTGAATCAATCAATTTCCTTCGGGGCCAACCTTCGGGATCAATAAAGTTTCATTGAATTGAATTAAATTGAATGCTGACACATTTCTTTCATTTACCACAGCATCATTTATTTATCATGTAGAAAAACGAAGAAGTGCCCTTCTTTTTCTTATATTCAAATACGTCAGGGATTAAATGTGTAGCTAAACTTCTTCACACTGACAGAAAGGGGACTTTCATCAGTCACCGGTCACCGGTCTGGTCCGAGTTTGACATCTCAGGGTTAGAGGAAGGCATCTTCAGTTTTGCCACTGCTGAGCTGACCTAAATGAATTTGCTCAAGTGGAGCTGACTCAGACTGTGTTTGTACTGGGCAGCTTCCAGGTATGAGCGAGTGGATCTGTGTGAGCAGGGTTTTACTGGGGAAGAGCCTTCATGCTCAGTGGAGCCTGGCTGAAAATGTTAAATAAAGACTTGACGCCTTCGTTCTTCCTATACCATGCTATTTCCTTGTGCAAAGGCCTGTTGATTCTTTCTACCATGTTATTTCCATTTGCACAGCTGCCCCATTAGCAAATATATTTTCACATAACTATCTCATACTCATTCAACTGTGTGGTTTCAAGTAACTTAACTTCCCCTCTTATCTGAGTTTGCATTTCTGTTTTGTTGTTTTTTATCTGATAGGCCAGTGTCTAAAAGGAATCCTCATTTTATTACCATTCTTCAAGAGAATGAAAACGGTGGTCATTTATTAATTTGCACAACTCAAATCAAATATTTTGCACGTCTTCACCTGCGCTACCTTGTTACACGTGAAGCAGTATGGCATGCGGGGCATTTTCTTGTCAAACACCTGACTTCTTTAAGATGATTATGCAATCTGAAAACGCGGTTAAAATTTTAACGGCAGAACAAGACACAGACCATTCTCTGCACACATATTTTACAACAATGTATGTGTGAGCTGAAGCCACAAATAGAGAGACAAAGTAAAGATGCAAAAAAGAAGAAGTCACAAGAAATAAAAGATAAAAATTAACATTAACATACTCCTATATCATACACAAAGGGTAGCATGTGGCCTTGCTCACTGCTGAACCGTCAAACAGCTGTTTCAACAGCATTAGAGAGCATTAGGTAGTCCTGATGCATGTAAAAAAGAAAGTACACCCTCTTTTAATTCTAAGGTTTGACATATCAGGACATAATGAAAATACAGTCTGGTCCTTACCAGGTTCTAAAATGAGTTAAATAAAATCTTCATGATGTGTTACACTGTGTCATTATTGATTTAACAAAACCTAGTGTAAAATGAAAAATAGCCATGGGAATAACTAAACGGTAAATGGACCAGTATTTACATAATACCCTTCTACTCAGTTTGAGCATTCAAAGCAGCTTCTACTACAAATCTAATTCACCTAATCACACACGCATTCATACAGTGCTTTTGTATATACCTAAGCATTTTTATCTAACATTCACATGCAGATGGATGCACTGGGTGCAAACTTAAGTTCAGTAGCATGTCTGAAGATGCTTCAACACATGGACAGGAGGAACCAGGGAGGAACCAAGGACTGATGCACTGATCTTTTGATTAGTAGACACACTGCCTCAGCTTATATGAGACACCTTTCCTGGTTCCATAGGAATTTAGAGGGTAAGTAGCAGCCAGGTGCAGCCATTGTGAGCATCTCTGTGAAATCAGAAGTGTTGGAAGTTTGCAGGTCTGAAGCATTCAGGTGTTGGTTAACACAATACCAACAAAGACAACAATAGTGACTTTTTTGCTTCCCATTAGTCTGGGAAGGGTTATAAGGGCATCATTCAACAGCCAGAATGTTTATTCATAAGTGGAAAACATTCAAAACAGAGGAAGTCCTCATGAATTCACCCCAAGGTTAGACCGTGGTCAGACGAACCAGCAAAAACACATAAAGAGCTACATTTCAGACTTTACAGGCTTCTGTTAGCATTTTAAATGTTAAAGTTCATGACTTTTGGAAAAAGACAAGTATGGCTTGTTTGGAAGAGTTCTCAGGAGGAAGCCTCTTCTCTCTAAAAGAGCATGACAGCATGGCTTAGGTTGGCAAAATTGGCAAATCTCAACAAACCACAGGGCTTGTGGAACAATGTCCTGTGGAGAGACGAGGCTGAGGTGAAAGATGTTTGGCCACAGTGCACAGCACCAGATTTGGAGAAAAGCAAACACAGATTATCACAACCCCCCTTACAGCAGCTGTCACGGAGGTGACATTAAACTCCCGTGTATATCTATAACTATAATTTTTCAAGAAATGTGAAACTGTCTATCTGAGAGCTACAGCTCGGCTGAAATTGGGTCATACAACAGGACAATGATCCCAAGCACAGCAGCAAAGTGACAACAGAATGACTGAAAGAATCAGATTGCTGCAATGACATAGTCAAAGTCCAGACCTCAACCCGATTGAGATGCTGTGGTGGGACCTTAAGAGAACTGTGCATAAACGAATGTCTGCTAACTTTGATGAACTGAATGAACGCTGTGAAGATGAGAGAACAAATTTCCTCCACAACAATGTGAGAGGCTGATAAAGT
Source organism: Diplotaxodon limnothrissa (assembly GCF_057381915.1). Taxonomy (NCBI): domain Eukaryota; kingdom Metazoa; phylum Chordata; class Actinopteri; order Cichliformes; family Cichlidae; genus Diplotaxodon; species Diplotaxodon limnothrissa. The sequence continues at coordinate 5,674,802 of NC_140615.1, read as the reverse complement.
CACACAGAAAATGTATTGCTGCTAAAGTGTTTCTGCAAGCTACTGAATCGTTTTTAACACTGCTTCTGCATTATGGTTTCATTTTTTTTAAAATAAATAATGTAAAGGTGGAATAGATCATATGTTGTTGTTCATATAAACAGCTTTAGGACCTTAAGTCATCTGTAAGGACAAGATGATTTAAAAAAAAAGTATTGATATGTACAGTAAAACCTTTTTCACGTGACTGTATACACAGTAAAGTCAAAGTTAGTGGTTACAACTAACCAGCAGGTCCTCAGGTTTGTAACCTAACGGCGGGCTTGTCAGGAGAGTTTGAAAACAGGAAGGAATATGCGTATCTGAAATGTCAAGTGCACAAAGATGCCTGCAGTTTTATCCCATATTTAAATAATTATACCCAGAATAAATGTGACTTTGAAGCTTTTTACTTCTTCACTCCCTCCATGTACAGATTGTTTACAGCCGAATCCTTCATGTCACCCTCTCCACATGTAAGCTTTAAATGACCAGCTTGCTCTGGACATCATTACATCATTAGACTCCAGTACCGTAACAACTATTATTTACCTCAAGGCAATGATAAACCTAGTGATTTACTGTGGCAGAGGACAGCTTTGCTTCATTTCTGAGCCTTGGCGTGTTTAAGTAAAGACCTGAGGGGCTTCGTATCTGTGGGTTTTTTTAATGATCTCAGTGTTTGTCTGAGTAGAAACCTCCCCAGCTACTTCACCCGTAAAGGTCAATTCCGTTTCCTCAACTATCTTTTATCAGCCTTTGGGTGTTGGTAGTCAAACACTGGAAACAACTGGTATTAATCAAGTGCAGGCCGTAAAGAGGTTGCGGACTGCAGTCCAGAGAGGAAGGATATGCCTGGAACAATGAAAGTCTTAAATCAAGGTGAGTCCTTTGATCACTTTGTAATTTAATCAGGTCTTGGCACACACGTACACACACACAGATTTACCAGTGCAGAGATCTGTGTCATTCTAAGGTCTCTTTTTCATCAGTTTTACTTCTCAGTTCTTAACTTACGTCACCTTATACTTTGATCTTAACCTTGTTCGACAGGTCAAATCCTGACTGTTTAAGAAGATCAATGGCAGCATTAGCTTAGAACAAAGACTGAAAACAAGGATAAACAGCTGCTCCGGCTCTGTCTAAAGATAACACAATGGATTCCATTTCATCTTGCCGACAAAATGCTGAAAAAACAAACAGTCAAAGGAAGCACTGAGAAGAGGAAGTACCTTCCAACAGGAAGACGTCTCCTTCAAAGCCGAACTCGGAGAAGGTTTCCCATCAATCTCAACTGGCCAAAGTGAGGGTTAAAAGTGAAGAAAGAACTCAGACATATCTGCAGAAAGGTACAAGGGAATGCAGGGAAGTCAAAAGGCAATGCACAAAGTTTAGGAAATACAATGGCAGTGAAAGTGGGGCGAGTAGAAAGGAGCTCGGTGCACAGTGAGGGGTCATCAGCCTGACCTTGGTTCAAGGTCACTGGATCCAGTCCTAACTATAAGCTTTGAGAAAATACAAAGATTGAAGGCTAATCATAAGGAGAGTGGTTTCACAGAAGAAGACCCTGATATCTGAAGCCTCTACCTCCAGTTCTGCTTTTAGAAACTGAGGGCACCACCAACAAACCTACAATCTTTACTGGGACAATATGGTACTGTGGTGTCATTACGACATGACAGGGTCTGATCACTCAGGACTGTTTTATGCAAGGTGAATAATTATAGATTGTGAATATTAGAGGAGCTAATATGGGAGAAATATTGCCTCTCTTGCTAGAACTTTTACTGCAGCATTTTCAATCAGAAAGAAGCTTTTCAGGAAGCTACTGACAACCTGATAAAAGGGGAACTGCAATAGTTCAGCCTAAAAGTGATGAGTTTATGGACTCCTGTTTTTCAACATCATTTGGCAACACTGAGCAGGATGAAAGGAGACAGTCCTTTACACTTTTTGAGTTTAGGCCAGCGCCTTTTTTCAGATCATTAGTTGCTGCTATCATCGCTGTCATGAGGTTGCAAGTCATAATGACAGATGCAAAAGACTTTATTAGCAATAACGTGCTGTACATTTTAATACTCAATGAAATAAAAAGAAACACTTAAATATTTACTTAAAAAAATCTACATTGTGCAACGTGACCAGGGCTGACCACTTGTAAACACCTGAAAACCGAGGGTGTGTTTGTGCTGCATTGGGGCGAGGAAGAAAAAATATAAGGAAAGAAACGCAGAACTAACCTTTTAAAATTTCTCACTGGCCATTTCTGCACCCCCCTAAAGACAAACTAAGCGTTTTATTATTAGTATTTTATCCTGGTAAGGACATTTGCTCCTCCGAGGCGAACTCTGACACACTCCCACACCCCTTTCACACACTTTGACTGCTCAGGCGTTTAAAGCTGAGGCGTTGGGCAAGTTGCGACCAGCATGCACTAGCAGGTGATACAAGTTGTATTTTTTTTTTGTTTTTAACACCTACCTGCCACTGGCTCCCACAGTTCCACCATATGGTGTTGCTGTTTTTTCTTCTTCAGTTGGACTTGTATGATTGTGTTTGTGGCATTCGTTTCCCACTAATACAGTTCTGTTAAAACCCTACGTCAGCATTTTTTTTCTTGAGGCAATAACAAGAAATATGAGTAATCAGAACTCGCTGTGACAAAAACGAGTAAGTGTGATGCGACTAAAAAGACGTCGCCATGCCTTAGACCGTTCTCTGTATTTGGAGATTTTTCCAAGTTAAATGAATGCGCAGAGAAAATACTCCTAAATGGATCTTGTTTCTTGATAGAGAGGTGCTCCTGATTGATTGACTGATTTAATCATTTAATCATTGCCAAAAACCATAAACCACTGATAATGACATGACCTAGAGGACAGTGGATTTTAGAAATCAAATATGAGCTCAAACTTAAATTAAAAAGGGAGTTCAGCTGACAGCCAAAAGCTGCTCTCTTGACACTGTGGGACTGCTGGGAAGCGCTCTGGGCGTTTTCAGCAGTAGTTTCCCCCCCCCGCCCCCCTTTCACTTGCTGTTTCAATCTTGAGAGTAAACCTCTGTGAGGAGTCACTGTCTGCGCGACACAGCCAGGAGACGCAACGATGGAGCTTTTCTGCGTGTTTTTCTCCGCGCTTTTCGCCTATGTGGTCGGCGATGCCATCCCTCATCATGGAATCCACTGGACATACAAAGGTGGGCATTTTTCTTTCAGCGTGTCTGTAATTAGTTTTAATATAATTTACGGCACTATTTTTTTTTTAAAATCCCCTAGAACTGTGCTTTCACCGGAGTTGAGGAGTGGTGCGTAAAGCGTGCGTAAAGCCGTTTATTGTGCAACACAATGAATTAACAAATAGCATTGTAAAAAAATAAAGTGATTGAAATGAAAATTGGGTTATTACTGTTTATTCACAAAGATCAAATTCCTTTGACTGCTTGGTGTCCCGGGTGACTTATTGGACAAATACTTTTCGGTTAACAGCTGGTTCACTCTTGTAAAAACCATGAAGGGACCATTTGGTGTACAGCGCAGCTGCTGCTAAGATTCTGGGGATGAATGTTATTTGAAGACGCAACATTATTCTCTTGAACAAGCCCCCGGCGTGCCAGGGAACCAGTAACATGTGAGCTAGGTGGTTAATCCATTTCAAAGAAGGCTAATGTAAATCGACAGTTCAAACAGTGTCAGTCTGTTCGTGCATGTATCTCACTCTAGGAACCTTTTGGCATTTAAGCGGATAATCAGCTGTCTGTTTTTCCATACAGAGGGCGCTTTGGATCAAATGCACTGGGCAACCCAGTACCCTGCGTGCGGCGGTAAGAAGCAGTCCCCGATTGACATCCAGCGGCGCAACGTTAGGCACAACCCTGACTTGTTACAATTGGAATTCAGCGGATATGACGCGCAGAAAGGGACTTTTCTCATGTCCAACAACGGGCACTCCGGTAAGAAAAGTCGGCAAAAATAATAATAGTAGCCTACAAAAAACCAAAAATTACCAAGTTTACTAAGTTCACTATTAACTTGCACAGAGACCACCAAACCACAGTTTTTTCTGCAATAGTTCCGGAACTATAAAGCCAATATTTACGTTGATGTTGAGGTAGAATTTGCATTTTTAGAAATCCTCTCTTTTATCTATATTTTCCGAGACTGCAATAGTTTTTGGAAAAGTCATCACTGCATCACATCGCATCAACAGCACTGATAACACTGACCAGCCTGCTGCTGAAATAAATGTAGGCTAAGGCTTTCCGGAAATCAGACATACAGCGGCAGCTATGTAAAGTATTCATGATTTGTGATGATATATTGGTGTCACCATCAGTTCAAATCGACCTACCTCCCAGTATGAAGATCACTGAGGGACTCCCGGGAAAGTACACAGCCGTCCAGATGCACCTGCACTGGGGTGGCTGGGACCTGGAGGCCAGCGGAGCAGAGCACACCATAGACGGGATCCGCTACATGGCAGAGGTAGGCTTACAAAACACAAAGGCTGGCCACTGCAGTAAAGCCAGGTTTTAATGTCCTCCTCATGCTCAACCAACAATTGAGATATATTATAAATGTAGGTGCAGAAGTTTAAAGTGATGTTGGGTTTCATCAGAATGGAAACCAGAATGACCTGCATCTAGTAATCAGCACTCGTTTGTGAAACCATTTCTGAGCTGCGCACAAGCAGCTTCATGTTGAACAGTTTTAAGACTTTCTTTCATTTCATCAAACAGCTGAACAATCGATTTGTTCTTAGATTAAAACTGAATTTAAAGTTAGTAAATGCATTTCTATCTCCTGATGTTTCCATCCAAATCGCAGGTCACTTAGCATATTTGGCACTTAACCTCTCCTGACTCTTAACCTTCTCTTCCAGCTGCATGTGGTCCATTACAACTCTGACAAGTACAAGAGCTTTACTGAGGCCAGAGATAAGCCAGACGGGCTTGCTGTCCTCGCCTTTTTCTATGAAGTACGTGAGCCACAAATACCCCTTCCTCTCTTCTCTCTCTAACCACTAGGCTCGTACACAACTGCACAGAGTACAAGTGTTCTGTTAGACAGAAGACCACAACTGACACTGTGAGAAGTTTAGAAAGTGAAAAATAACATACTTTGCAGTGAAAAAACATAAATTTGGCAAACAGTCTGACAGTCTTTGAAGTCTGCGATACTTTGTTCTGCTCATCCTGCCGGGTTATAGGCTTTATTGAGTCTTCAGCTACACGGCAGCACAGTGAATGAGCGCTTGTTTCCACCGGGCTGCTCTGGATCTCAGACAGCCTGTAACCTTCAGCTATGAGACGCTTCCTTTCCTTTCCTTTGAGAGGTCATCGCCACAGCAACACCACAGCTGGCATCTACTGTGGTAGCAGCAGTTTGGAGTCAAATAATTTAGATGCATCCAAGTGAGAGTTTAAATGCAACTGGGACTTTATTTTCACTTCTACAGCACTTTACTCATAAGTTAATATCTGACATCTATCAAAGAAGGAACATGAAACAGTCAGAATGACTAAAAATTATAACTTATCTATAAAAACATGACCAAAACTGCCAGATGTGTGCAACAGTCACAAGTGACTCATCAAATGTCGGTTGTTGTATTTTTTTTTTTTTTAAAGAAATCAACTTTTTTTTGGTTTCTAGCTCTTTATAAAACAAGTTAATAAATCTGTATTTTTGGTTGTATTAATGCCTTTTAAGCATGTTAAATACAATTTTATGATGAATGTTAAAGCAACACAAAGGTTCTAAAAAACTGTAATAATCCTCTAAAGCCTGCATTTGTGGGGTCAAGTCGGAATTATTTCTTTTCAATGAAAATTTAATCATAAACTTTAACACAGCTTTGTTTTATTTTCTTTCCAGGATGGCCATTTTGAGAACACCTACTATAGTGATTTTATTGCAAACTTGAAGAAAATCAAGTATGCTGGTGAGTTACTCAATAAAACAAACAAACAGAAGAAAAACCCCACATTGCTCTACTTGGGGTCAGAATCCAAATGTGACCTCTAGCTGAGCCATAACTCACTGGTTTAGTTTAACGTGGTGTTTGTGTAACCCTCACAGGTCAGTCCATGAACATATCCAACCTTGATGTCCGCTCAATGCTCCCCGAGAACCTGAACCACTTCTTCAGATACCAGGGCTCCCTCACCACTCCGCCCTGCTACGAGAGCATCCTCTGGACTGTGTTTGATACGCCCATTACTCTTTCACACAACCAGGTAAGGCCGCCCAGAGAGCCCTCTGCTCCAAAACTATTTTTTTCAAGAACTGATGTTTTTTTAAAATAAAGTCATAAGCCTAAGTCCTAAGTGGAAAACTGTTGAAGGGAATTGGTTTCTTTTAAATCTATTTTGCTGCTGTGCCACAAACTTATCTGCTCTTCTGCGGCGTTCAGATCAGGAAACTGGAGAGCACACTGATGGACATGGACAACAAGACCCTCTGGAATGATTACCGCATTGCTCAGCCTCTCAATGGGCGTATTGTGGAGTCTTCTTTCTTGCCGCGCCTCGGGAAAGGAAGTGTGTAGCTTATCGTTACCACACGATTGCACAATGATGTTATTATTTTTATCCTTAGAACTGGTGTTGGGTGGAAGGAGATGTGCAAGCTTGAGTCTATTTCTCAGTGCTTCCTTTGACTGTTTGTTTTTTCAGCATTTTGTCGGCAAGATGAAATGGAATCCAGGCTCCACAAGATCGAGGGTCTGATAACATCCATTGGAAAGAACATTCATTCAGGTGCTTGCTCATCTTAAAAACTGCCAAACATAGCTATATGTAAGAGATGGCTGTATTTACTCTGCAGTGTTTGCTACTTTCTCATTTCTTCCCTTTAGGTGGATTTCACAGCTCAAGGCCTACCAGACATGGTGGGTGGTTTTAAAATTTGATATTGATCTGCAGTTAAAGTAAGATGGCGCTTCTCCAGCCTGATTCTTGTTTTCTGTCCTCAGAAACTGGCTCTTTGTTTCCTTTGGTGCTCAACTTTCAGGAGAAAGATTCTGGCAGTTATGCTTTGGCCAGCCTCAGCCACCCCATGGACCTGGACGCCTTCACCGTCTGCATGCACGTCCTGCCTCAGGTCGAAGGAGTCCACACCGTCATCTCCTACTCCAGCAACGGCAATGACAACGAGCTGATGATCTCCCTCGAAGAGGGCAGGGATGCGAGAGAAGTCGGCCTCTGGATTGGCAACGAGTTTGTCAACTTGCCGCACAACTTCAAGCCCAAGGACTGGGTGAACTACTGCATTACCTGGTCGTCGCACACCGGCGGTGCGGAGCTCTGGATTAACGGCATGGTGGGGGAGCAGCGGTACCTCAGAAGGGATTATACAATCAGATCTGGCGGTGTGTTCCTTCTGGGCAAAGACCAGGATGGCTTACTGGGAATCTTCAATGCTGATGGCTTTGTGGGGAAGATGACTGATGTCAACGTGTGGGACTATGTGCTGACCACAGCAGATATCCGAGACCAAATGCAATGCATGAATAACAGCATGGTGGTGGGAAATGTCTTCAGCTGGGGAAACACCAAACTGAGCATGTACGGAGGGGTGCAGCTGGACAGTCAGTACAGATGTTCCTGATGCTTCTGTTTGTATGAGCTTCAACATGCTGCAACAAGGCAGAATATCATCTGTTGATGTTGGGGATTTGATTGAATTGTTGGTGAAGGGTTCATGGTATGTTTTACAAAGGACAAAATGCTTTTCAAGGCGCCTACAGGCCAATATTAAAAACACGTCACAGCTTGAGCCATGTACTGCATTCATATGTCATCAATAAAAGCTTACAAGAGACCTGCTGTCTGCTCACTGACTAATTCACACGTCCTTAACGCTGCATCTAGTGCATACACCGACTCACAGCAAACCTTAGCCTGCATGGAAATCTACCAACATCTGCAGGCGCAAATACAAAGAAAAGGCACACAGAGGCATCTAAAATGAAAACACTGTCAAGTCTTCTACCACACACACACTCCCTCGCTCCACACCCGCAGCGAATACTTCCTCTTCTATCAATGTTCTCCTTCTTTCTTCAGAAGGGCGTGGCCTTCTGTGCATCCTGTGGGCTCTCTTTGAGGCCTTTTGGCGGCAGATCGCCGTCACCCAGATTTAACTCCACTTTGTTCCTCTTTGCAAACATCTGGAAGACCTCCAGGAAGGTCTTCTTCTTTGTTTCGGGCACCACCAGCCAGATGTAGATCAGGGTGACCAGACAGATGACGGCAAAAATGATGAAGCTGTAGGGGCCCAGGCCTCGCTGGGGAGAGAAGGAGAGGAAATGTGATTTCTGGGTCCTCGACATGAAATGTAAATATGTCAGGAAGACAAACAGAGCAAACAAGGTGAGGTCAAAAGTGAAACACTGCTCTTTATAGATGTTTCTCAAGCATCTTCTTCCCTTGATTACACTTTCAGGTTTAAACATGTAAGAGGAAGTAAACATGAGATGAAGCTTATGTTTATATCTAAGATCACGTCATTCAGTGAAAACTCCTACACATAATGTCTCCTCATTTAAGATTTTACAATATGTTTTCTGGTGTTATAGTATTCAAGCTCCGACATTATGTTTCAGGCGTTGTAAATGCAGTAAAAAATGTTTCTGGCACTCTCTGCATGTTTGCATTCCTCATGTATCTTCCTCCTCCTCATTCCCTATGTTGTGCCTCTTCTTGTCCTCCTCTTATTTTGTTTTCTCTGTCTGTGTTTGTGTACGAGGAGTAGGTGAGCCACTCCCTTTCTAGTTTTTCCCACTTCACTCGACGACCGAAACCAACACTGTTCTCTTGTGCTTAGATCCACCAGCTTCCCACCTGCCTGCCTGTTTTAATCAGCTGATTTGATCACCCCTGGCTCCAGTCTGCCCTGTTTACTGTGAGTCAAACAACAAGCTAGTTTTGCACACAGAAACCGTTCCTGACTAGTTCAGCAGCCAGCAACACTAAACCATCCACCCAAGAAAAATCACTCCTTTTTTGAGCATGCACAATAAATGTTCTAAATGTCACCTAAGGTGAAGTGTGCATCAGGTAGGTGAGTGATAGGTCCAAACTGCATTCTCTAGCATGACAGCAATCAATAATAAACAGGAGGAACCAACTGGTTTTTTTTGTTTTGTTCTCAGTTTGATACCTGAATCAAACCTCGGCCTCCATCTCATCCTATCCCCAGCACCCTCCTGTGTCACACAACTTTCTGCATGTCCTCCTTCACTACATCCATAGATCTCCTCTGTGTTCTTTCTCTTTTCCTCCTACCTGCCAGCTCGCCAGCTTGCTTGCAAATCTATGCAAACTGAAAAGAAAATATCAAAGTAATCCAATTATAAGTGACACAAAGGATCACAATATATCGAGGACATAAACTGCCTTGCTGGTTATGCTTGATAAAACATCTGGAACTAATTCCACTGAAGTCTGAACCTGTAAAAATTGAGTGACTAACCTCGAGGAAGGGAAAGATTAAACCAACGACGAAGTTGGAGAGCCAGTGGACGGAGCCGGCCACCATGAACGCCGCAGGCCTGGCTGTTTGCCGGAACATCTCAGTGGCCACCACATAAGGAATGGGACCTGCAGAACAAAAATGCAATTAACCACAACCAAAACACTCGAGACAGACATCATCAGTCTTCACAGTCAGAGAGGATGCTCATGTCTCAAACAAACTGAGTGCTGATGTACAAACTTTGATTATATGCCTGGTTACATCTAAACAACACTTCAGCTAATGGAGCGCCCTGCTGTAATCAGTATGTGTGTAAATACCAACAGGTCTACTCAGACAGACTCACTCGGTCCTATGGCATGTCCGATGACGTAGACGATGACAGAGGCGATGCTGACATAGGGCATCCATGTCACAGTCTCCTGCAAACACAGACAAGCAGCTCTCAGTAACTATTCCTTCTGATGTTTGTAAGCAGGAGCAACATTAACGGCTCCACATGGAGGCCTTGAGGATCAAAGGCAGATGATTAATGTGCCTACTCTCCATTGTGTCTCTAAATTGTGCCTTTACTGCTGCTGAAAATGACGCCTGTCTGAAAACATTGGCTCCAGGTGAGGTTGCAGGTTTGAAGGAGGGCAGCACTGCGTTGGCGGTTCTCTCTAATAGTCAGTGTTTAGTGTCAGGTGTCATGGCTCCTGCAAACAAAGGGGCCAAAATATCACTTTACTGTCTCAGACCATGATGGGAATCCTAGACGTACAACATGATTACAGGCTGGTAATCTGTAGCACAGTGACACCGTTTGTTATTTTGGCTTTTTACTGGTTGCGTCTTGTTTAATTATTTTGCCAATCTGTCATCATGTCCTATTCTGCTGTTCCTTAGCTGTCCTGCAGGAGTTCTCACTGTGGCTTTTCAGAAATGGCCAAAACATGGGGATAAAGTGCAGGTGAAATTAAATCAAACATACAAAGATTACATCTTTAAATGGCTATCATGGTTGTCTTTGGCTCTGATCACTACTCGACTCAGCGCCACAGCTAATTATGGATATCCAATGAAACTCTCAACCTGGTAGCAGAACACAAAAGAACAAAACTGGTTGACTTTGATTCAGTAATCAAAGTCAAATTATTTAATTATTTACTATATTATTTTTAGTTACTATATTTATTATTATATTTATTAGTTGCTGCTTACTCAATCTACAAGTGCGCAGGATGATGAAGAGGGACGCATTCTGGGAAAGTGGTTGGAGACCTGAAGAAGCATTGTCAAGGCATGAAAACTGCACACTCTACTACATGTTGCGAGGTCTAAGTGACAAGTTGAATTCCACCAACGACAACACCAAGAAAGCAGATGGTACCTTTGTGCGCTCCAAACACCTTCATTGTTGGAAAGAACATGGCCTCTACAACCATGACCCAGGCCCAACTACAGTGCCTCCCGAAATCGACCCCCACCATTTCCCATTGTCGGACACCGAACCAACAATCGAAGAAGTCAAGCATATGAATGGGAAAACACCCAGGCTAGACCACGTCGCTGCAGAGGCAATCAAAACAGGAGGGGATATCCTCATTTCTCAACTGCATGGACTAATTCGACTGATCTGGAGAACAGAGGAGAAGGTAAAGGCCACAGCCGTGAGTGCAAGAACTACCGTGAAATTAGCCTCTGTTCCACCACTGGTAAGATCACAATGAAAATCATCCGGTTGCGCCTGCAAAAACATTGTGAGCAGTAAAGCAAAGAAGAGCAAGCCTGTTTTCGACCTGGGAGGGATTGCTGCAATCAGATTTTCATTCTTCGCCAACTGATCAACTAAAGAGTTCAATGTAGACAGAGGACAGGGATTGTGTTCATCGACTGCAAATCGAAGATGATCTTAAACAACAATATCTATCCATCGAGCAAGCAAAGTTCAAGGCCATAGATCGCAAGGCCTTGAAATACATCGTTGACCAAGCTGGAACCCCTACGGCACCCACAGCCTTGTATTGGCTTCATAGACCTCCTTTGCCAACTGCTAGGTAGGGACAAAAGAAAAAGAAAAAAAAACGAATCATTGTTGTCTGACCTCCAATCCACCTGCATCCAGTTTCCTGCCATTTATCATGTGCCAGATGTTTGGTTCAGCTTTCTTTTTTGTTTTTTTAAATCACCAGAAGCCCTTCCTGTCACAGTCCCAAAGGGATTTGGGTCTCCTCACGGCACTGAACTGGGATGATTTGATCTCTAAACCACTACACTATGGAGACAAAGCTGTTTTTAATCTCTCATTTTCAGAAAACACATTCAGCAAAATTGGACAAATGAATAGCAGTTTCATGATCAGGTGCAGTCTTTACTCTTGTTCAAATTAAACTGATAACATATGTGCTTAATTTTTTAATTTAAACAGGACAAACTATAAAGTGTACAGGGCTATACTGTACACTTGATCTGTGCTCAGATCCGAAGTGATCAGACAACACTTCACAGTAAAAATGGATAAAAACCCAAAGCATACCACAAAAGGGACCCAATAGTTTCACAAAGAAGAAGAAGAAATCCTTTGATGGCCTGATCTCAACTTTGCAGTTACAGTATGTTATGTTGTGGCAGGGATTTGTCCACCAGGGGGCAACAGTGGTTGGGGAGCTTTCAGTCTGTGGGGGCGCATGCCCCGGTTCTCTTAATAAAGAAGCAACTGTGAGCTAAACATGGTCTCCGTGGTTCCTTGGTCTTAGGATATCACATATGGCGACGAGGGTAAAAGCCAGGTTTTGCTGTGAAGTTACACCGTGCTAAGTGACTTATGAACTGAGGTTGGCAAGTGGTACAGCGCTAGCATCTGTGGGAAGTGGAGCGTAACCCTCGGTGTGGAATAATGGCTACCACTTTGGGCTCGGTGGCACCGTTCGACAGCGAGCTGCAATCCTGGGAGGACTATTGTGAGATTTTGGATTACTTCTTTGTGGCGAATGATATTAAGGAGGAGGAGAAGAAGCGAGCGGTACTGTTGAGTTGCGTGGGCGCACAGACCTATGCCCTGATTAGGAACCTACTCAGTCCGGTCAAGCCAGGGGATCGTTCTTATGCTGAGTTGGTGGGATTGTTGAACAATCATTTTCACCCTAAGCCGAGTGAAATTGTGCAGCGGTGGAAGTTTAACACACGGAATAGAAGGCCGGAGGAAAGTGTGGGCGATTATGTAGCGGAGCTGAGGAAGCTCGCACAGGACTGTAACTTTGGAGACTCCCTGACGGTGATGCTGCGGGATCGTTTAGTATGTGGAATAAGCGACGACAGAATACAGCGCAGATTGTTAGCAGAGGATTCGCTAACATTTGAAAAGGCGCTGAAGTTTGCTCAAGCAATGGAGGCTGCTAACAGAGACATTGTGGATTTGAAGAGCATGACAGAACAGTCGCGATTCACTAAAGGATTAGGAGCCGTGAACAAGATGGAGGACGGCGGCTCGACGTCACAACAGGTTGTCAGGAAGTGCTACAGATGTGGAGGACTAAATCATGTGGCCAAGGACTGCAGGTTTGTTTCAGAAAAATGCCACAACTGTGGAAAGGTGGGACACATAAAAAGGGTTTGCCGAATGAAAATGGAACAAAAAGGAGGGCGTGGCAGACAAGGTAAACAAGCCCATTTCTTGGAAGAGGAGAATGTGGAGAGTGAGGAAGAAGGAGCTGAAATGCACCACATAAAGGCAAGTGTGACTATGTATAATGTGCATGAGGAGATTAGCATCCCAAGGGAAGAACCCATCAGACAGAAGCTAAAAGTAAATGGACAGAATGTGACATTTGAAGTAGACACAGGCTGTGGTTACACTATCATGTCGAAGGAGTCATTTAAAAAACTTTTTGAAGGCAGTAAGGCGCCCAAAGTAAGCAAGTGTGGAATCAAACTGAGAACGTATGGAGGCCACAAGGTACCCGTGTGGGGAGCAGCCCAAGTGCAGGTGGAATTCAGAGACAGTAAGAAAACACTGGATGTGGTGGTGGTTGAAGGGGCTGGAACTAGTTTGATGGGTCGGGGATGGATTAAGGCCCTCCAATTAGACTGGCAACCTGTACATAAGATCGAAGGCGGAGAGGATGCCTTACAGCGGATACTGACCAGACATGAAACAGTGTTTAAGGACGAGTTGGGAACGCTGAAGGGGTTTGCGGCAAAGATACATGTAGCTAAGGATGCCAAACCGTGCTTCTATAAGCCCCGATCAGTTCCGTTTGCTATGAAAAAGAAAGTGGAGCAGGAACTGGAGAGACTGTTGGAGGAGAAAATCATCCAACCAGTGAAATTCTCAGAGTGGGCCGCACCCATTGTACCCATACTAAAGCCAGACTCCAGCGCCAGAATTTGTGGTGACTACAAACTGACTGTTAACAAGGTGTCGCCTGTAGAACAATACCCCATTCCACGAATGGAGGACATGATAGCGGGGCTGGCGGGAGGAGAAAAATACACCAAGTTAGATATGAGTCACGCATATCAACAGGTTGTACTTGATGAGGAATCTAGAAAGTATGTCACAGTGAACACACACAAGGGTTTGTTTACATACACCAGGTTGCCATTTGGTGTGAGTTCAAGTCCTGCCATTTTTCAGCGCACCATGGAGAGTGTGTTGCAAGGTCTGACCAATGTCGCAGTGTATCTGGATGACATCATCCTGACGGGAAAGAATGACAAAGAACATCTTCAAACACTGGAGGGAGTGCTGCAGCGCTTGGAGGAGGCGGGCCTGCGCTTAAAAAGGAGCAAATGTCAATTCATGGAGAAGGAAGTGACATTTTTAGGACATCGGGTGGATAAGACCGGTTTACATCCAGTGCCGGCAAAAGTGAAAGCAGTGCAGGAGGCGCCACCCCCAAAATCAGTGACAGAGCTCAAAGCTTATTTGGGGTTGTTGAACTTCTATAATAAGTTCTTGCCAAACTTGTCCACACTGTTGGCCCCACTGCACAAGCTTCTGAGAAAGGGGGAACCATGGTGTTGGGGACCAGCACAGGAGAAGGTTTTCGGCAAATCAAAGGAACTGTTGCAGTCAAGCAGTGTATTGGTACACTATGATGAGCAAAAGGATTTAATTCTTTCTTGCGATGCGTCCCCCTATGGAGTGGGAGCAGTACTAGCTCACCGCATGCCAGATGGTCAGGAAAAACCCATTGGGTTTGCATCGCGTACCCTGAATGCAGCAGAAAAGAACTACTCACAGCTGGATAAAGAAGGATTGGCTGTGATATTTGGTGTACAGTATTTTCATAAGTACCTGTACGGCAGGAAGTTCATGATTATCACGGATCATAAGCCATTGATAAGTTTGTTCCATGAGTTGAAGGCCGTCCCTCAGATGGCGTCACAGAGGATCATGCGATGGGCAGTGTTATTAAGAGCCTATGAGTATGTCATTAAATACAGAGAAGGCAAAAATAACAGTAATGCTGATGGTCTGAGTCGTCTCCCTCTTCCAGAGAACCTCCCTAAAGAGGTGGCAGCTGAGGACCAAGTGTTGATGGTAGATCAGGACCAGGAGGGCGTGATGACATCTGAGCAGCTACAAAGATGGACAACCAAAGATCCCATACTCTCCAGAGTGCGTGAGTATGCTATGAGAGGATGGCCCACTACGCAGCATCCTAATTTTCAGCCCTACAGACAGAGACAACAGGAGCTGAGTGTGCAGGATGGGTGTGTGCTGTGGGGGGCGAGGGTGGTGATACCAGAACGAGGTCGACGCCCCCTTTTGGAACAGCTACATCAGTCACACCCAGGAATGAGCCGCATGAAGGGCCTGGCCAGAAGCTACATGTGGTGGCCGCATATGGAGAATGACATTGAAGACAAGGTGAGGTCCTGCAGTACATGTCAAGAACATAGACACAGGCCACAAGAGGCACCGCTACACCCCTGGGAGTGGCCAGAAAAGCCCTGGAGAAGGATACATATCGATTATGCTGGCCCGTTTTTGGGTAAAATGTTCTTAGTAATAGTGGACGCCCACTCCAAATGGTTAGATGTGTATACAGTTCCATCCGCTACAGCAGCTGCAACCATAGACTGCCTGAGAAATTGTTTCAGCACGCACGGCCTTCCTGAGATGGTGGTCTCAGATAATGCCCAGTGTTTTGTAAGTGCACAAACTAAAGAGTTCATGGCAAAGAACGGAATCACTCACGTCACCTCCGCTCCATATCACCCCGCCTCCAATGGGTTAGCAGAAAGAGCAGTGCAAACGTTCAAAGAACTCATGAAAAAGAGTACTGGAGACACACTGGCAACCAAGTTAAACAGGGCTCTGTTTAGTTACAGAATCACACCACAGTCCACAACAGGGAAGTCTCCCGCTGAGTTGATGATGGGCCGGAAGTTGAGGTGTACTCTTGATCTCATACACCCTGACTTGAAACAAAAAGTGACAGCAAAACAAGATAGCCAAAGACGGTATCATGATAGACATGCCAAGGAACGCATGTTTGTTATTGGAGACACAGTATATACCAGAAACTATGGCAGAGGACCCAAATGGATACCAGGACTTATACAGGAGATGACGGGGCCTGTTTCCTACTTGGTGATGCTGGGCAATGGGACAGTGGTGAGGCGTCACGTCGATCAGCTGTTTGCCCGCCTTGAGCCGTGCCTGGCAGCAGGAATGCCTGAAGGCCACCCAGGCGAGCCCCCAAAGGCAGCCCCAAACATCAGCGCTGAGACAGGAGACGAGGATGAGAGACACATAGAGGTGCAAGTTACACCAGTGGTGAAGCCACATATGGAGAGTAGTGATTTGCTGGAATCACCTGCCACTGGGTTACGGCGATCGCAAAGGACCAAGAGAAAGCCGGAGCACCTGAGAGACTTTGTGCCGTGATTACGGTGAACTGTTATAGGTTAACCTAAGACTGTTGGACTAAAGGTTCACTATTCCGGAGTGAAATTTCAATAAAGGCTGGGGACGGGGTTGTTGCATTTTTTTTATAAAGGTGAAGTTTTTGGTTATGGGTATTTTCTGTAGTGATTAAAACTACAGAGTAGTTCCAGTTTAAGGGGGGAGGAATGTTATGTTGTGGCAGGGATTTGTCCACCAGGGGGCAACAGTGGTTGGGGAGCTTTCAGTCTGTGGGGGCGCATGCCCCGGTTCTCTTAATAAAGAAGCAACTGTGAGCTAAACATGGTCTCCGTGGTTCCTTGGTCTTAGGATATCACACAGTAGATGAAGAACGATGTATAAAACATAGCCTTGAACAGATATTTTGTTAAACCACTTAAGTAAAAGCTGAAAGTTTTTATTTCATTTATATGTCATTTACAAATGTGTAAGAGGAAAAATACAAAAACCTGTTTGTAGAGGCCTTTTCAACAATGCAGGTTCAAACTGGGACCCAAGACCAACACTGAGGTGATGTTTTTGTGATGCTTTTGTAGTGAAGTAGATTTTGGGTAGGTTGGTTTCTTACGTGATGTCCACGAATGCAGCGCTAACATCCACACCCTTCCCAGCCAATAATTAGAGGACGTTATAAGAAAGAGCTGGGCTTCACTAACAGAGAGCCATTTGGCATTCTTTCCCTGTCCAAGGTGGCTAAGAGCGTTAGGCGGCTAAGCACTGCAGAGCGGTTTTATTTCTTCAGGAAAGCTGCTCATTTTAGTATTGCCCTTTAAAAAGTGGATCGTGCCACACTGTTGTAGGCTTGTTGTTGTTTTATGGACTGGCCTTGACTGGCTCCTGGTTTTATGGTCTTTTTTACTCTGAATTGTTTGTATTTTGATCATGCTTTTATAAAGAATTGTATCTTAGGGTGTATTTGTTCTTGTTTTGTTTACATCTCTTTTACTGACTTGTTTGATCTTTTATGTTTTTTTGGGTTTTTTTGCCTTAATGGCGGTACGGCCGCTTGTTGTGGGGCTAGGCACGTGAGGTGGAATCCCCCTGATACATGAGAGTGTACACACTGGGAAATAGGTAGATTGGACCCTTTAGATTGCAGTGAGAGTGACAGTGAGGTTTGCAGTGAAACTACACGTGTGAGTAATTGATGGCACCCTTGGTCACTCCTCTCTGTAGGTTGCCTCCTCAAGTTGCCGGTCTCCACTATTTTGTTCAGTTATTTTACCAAAATGCTATTTTACTAGAGTAGCACCGTAGCAGTGAGCCTTGTCTTTTTAATCATTGTTTGTTAATAAAGTGTTTAATTATCGGTCTTGCATTGTCAGCCCTGCTACCTTAAGAAGTTCTCTTATTTTACAGGTCTATGCTTTTACTAGTTTTTCCTAATAAATATTGATTGTAAAAATGTTCTGCCTCACCTCTGCTTGCTAATAACGAGCTTCTGTAACTAGTATGGCATTTGCATTGGCTATAGAAATCTCTCCTGGGGTGTAACTCCCTCCCCAGGTGGCGTTGTCAACACCCTTTAGTCATCTTTACTGGTTATCCTCCTTTGCGCCACCACATTCTGATAAAAGTTCATCCATTTTGACTTAAATGGATGAAAGATGAGTGGGGGGAAAAGCCATAATCATGGTCTCAACAGCAGCAGTGCCTCTATTTTTTTTTATTGCAGTTAAAACCATGAGTAACACCTTCATAATGTGCTCTTCATTGATTAATTATTCAATAGAGCTGGAACCCAATGGGGACAAAGTGCAGGTGAGGGAACAAAATTAAAATGAAACAGATAAAGATGAAGTCTTTAAAGGCCTGTCTATAGCTGCAATTAAATCAACCTCATGCGGCATTACTCTCTGATCCTGAGAGGTCTTACAAATCTCCTCTGATTCTTTCAAGGTTGGGGAACTAATAACTGAACCACTAGAGGGCAGCAGAGTGACAGGTTGCAGGCATTAGTAGCGCTGACAGGTCTGTACCATACCTGCAAGTTGAGTGCGACAGTGAGCAGCACACAGGCTCCGCAGCAGATCCCAAAACCACATAGGAGGAGCAGGCGGCGACCTGAGGCTTCCACGATGAACACCTGGGATGACAAAACCCCCGTTCACAGTGGTTATCTCCATCTCACATGATCAAACAGCAGACAGACAAACAGCTCCTCCCCTCAGCTTTGCTGGGTACCTACAGCAGTTACACTCATAAAGACATTCACTGCTCCCGTTCCCACTGTGACATACTGGATGTCACTCTCCCTGACTCCTGCAGAGCCGTATATGCTGTCGGCATAGTAGTAGATCTGAGAGAAAAGAGAGAAATGCATTATGGTTATAACACAACAGCCTGTGAATAAGCAAGAACATAGATGTTGTCATGCATCCTGAGTTATTGTGTGAGGGACGAGGACAACTGGATGGGCACATCTCACCGCATTGACACCCGACAGCTGCTGGCCCATCATCATGACGACTATGGAGATCAGCTGCCAGCGAAGAGAGCGCTGGGACAGCAGGGAGAACACACTCAGGTGACCTTCGGCCTTCTCGGACTGGTCCTCCTAACGCATCTCCAACAGCTCGCTGTCCACGTTGTCCCACCCACGCAGGCGCTGCAGTGCTAAGAGTGGAAATGCATACAGTGCCATAAATGCTCAGTTTATCTTCGATGTGTAGTTGTGCAACATCGCACTTTCTTACCTTTCGTTGCTTTCTTCTCGTCTCCATTCTGGATGAGCATGTACCTGGGGCTCTCAGGGAAGAAGGGGAGTAGCAGGAGCTGAATCGCGGCGGGAATACCAGTAAGGCCAAGCAGGAGGGTCCAGCCTGGACACACACAAGGAACACAGATACGCTTTTAAACCTATTCTTAAGACCATGTCTCAGCATCTGATGAATAAATGATCAAACATGTACAAACTTAACTACCTGTGCTGTTTCCCAGTATGTTTCTAATGCCCAGCACTTGGGCGCAGAGGATGCCAAAAGTGATGAAAAGTTCTGGAACAATGCAGAGAGCTCCCCTCAGGTTTTTGGGAGCGATCTCACCCAGATACATGGGCACCACAGTGGAAGAGAGACCTGCAGATGGGAAAGCATGCATGGGTGAAGCTAAACCGCCTGATCACGCCTGATCCTTAACCTGGGCTGTTGTTAAATTCGGGAGCTGACCTGCACAGATGCCTACTATAAACCTGGCTACAATGATGATCTCGTAGGACTTGGCGATCTCACTGACTCCCATCATTATAGCAGGGACGATGGAGAAGATGTTGTTGAAGAGGAGGGTGCCCTTCCTGTAGCAGGGATGAAGCATTAGTTGCAAGAAACATGCAGAGCATGCTAAACTACACGTGGAATGAAGCAGATTCTCACCTCCCAAGTTTGTTGACCAGAGGGGCCACCATCAGAGAGCCGAAGAAGCCTCCGAGAGGGAACATGGACACGGAGAGAGACCACAGCAGAGTCAGGACGTTCTCCTCCATCGGGCTGTGGTAACGCTCCATGTAGGTTGTATTATAAAACTGCTGCATGAACTGAAAAGAGCAGGAGAGCACTGATAGGAACGAATTATCTTCCCAGCGAGTTCCATTCAAGCTTTTCTTTCTTTAATCAGCTTACCTGCGATGGAGAGTTGACCACAGAGACATTATAGCCGTACTGGAAGGACGAACCAAAGGCAGCTATGAGTGTTGCCAGCACCAGGACTACAGTTAGCCTCTGTTTTTTGTTGGGGAGAGGGGGACAACATCAGAGCGCTATTTGAAAAGTCAGAAAAGAAAATTGTGACCATGGTTGTGATCACACGTGGACTGTAACTCACCCCTTTCCTCTCCACAGGCTTTCCCCATTCCTCGGTGTCCGCCATGGCCGTGTTTGGGCTCGCTGTCACTTTCAGCAGTAATAACAGCACACTTTATTATTACTGCCCACTGGATCCTGCCTGCCCTTTGGACACCAGATTAGAGAGCGTGGCATTGGTTTATGGTTATCGCACTCATGTTGCTAACTGTGCTCTCCGGTTAATTAGTTTTTTAATTTTTCTTATGTAATACACCTGGAAGATTAAAAGCGGATATGAATGTTGATATCTAAATCTTACATTGCACTGTACCCTTCACTAAACAAGATCAATTGATGCAGCTGTCATTAAAGGAAAGAATGATAAGGATAATGCATCTTTATTGCTTTATTGATCCATGTGCAGGTGGATTTATTAAAATATAAATAATTATATAACATAAATATAAATTAATAAATAATTCTTATTAATAGTTTTAGAAGAGTTTTAGTCTGAGTATTACTGAAACAAACCTTTGTTTCCACGCAGCCACTTTTAAGCAGATAATGAAACCACAAAGTTTGATTTTATACATATATAATTGTAAAGCTCAGCAAATTTTCATTACACAGTTGTGCTAATTTAAATTTGTGGTTTTACAGGAAAATATTTTTATTATAAATAGAATTATTTATATGAGGGAATTAAGGTAAATATTTATATTCATATTAACCATTGGAAACTGTGCTGATTTGTCCAAACTAGAAGATGGTCTATATTAATTAGGCACTGGTTATCTGACAATTTCCTTCTTCTTAATGCAGATAAGACAGATATGATGGTCATTGGAGCACATAAATTACATTATTTGTCCCAAAACTTTGCGCATTGATTAATGTAACACTCTCCTTACTAAGCTACCGAAGAAAAGCTTTAGAGGTTTACAGATGGTACAAAAGGCAGCTGCTCACATTTTAACCAAAAATGAGAAATATGAGCACATTATTCCAATACTGAAATCTCTTCACTGGTTACTTTGTCAAGTTTGAGCAGGCTTTCAACGGTTTGGCACCCTCATATCTCTCTGACCTTTTACGGACGATACCTATCAACACTATTACTGAGACTAACCACCTGATCCTGTCACGGCGAATAGAGTGAACCGTGTGGGGAAAGATAAATGAGGATCCACACGCAGGCACTCGCTGAAGGTGTGAAGGTGGTTTATTGTAGAACAAAGGTGGGAATGGCAACACGGAACAAAACTGATCTATACTGAGACAAACTAAACTATTGAGCAATACTGGAAGAGCATGTTGGAGAAGGACGCAACACATAAAAGTGGCTAGTGGATCTAAGAGCAGACCACAGCAACCTGGCTCAAGAAGCTGACTCCACTCTATGAGTGTCTGGCAGTACAAGTGAGCCAGCTGCTAGTCAGTGAGAGACACCCAGAATGGCTAAACGAAGGCCGGACAGTCCTGATCCTCAAGGACCTCCAGAAGGGACCAGTCCCATCCAACTACTAGCAATAACCTCCCTTAGTACCACATGGAAGCTCCTGTCAGGCATCATAGCGGCCAAGATAAACAGGCACAAGGCTCATTAAGTGAGCAGGGTACAGAAAGGGATTGGCAGGAATAACAGAGGAGCATAAATCCACCCACTGGTAGACAGAGCAGTCGCCTGCAAGGCCAGACTGACCAACCTGTGCACTGCCTGGATTGATTACAAGAACTGGATGGTCCATATGACTGCATCCCCCACACCTGAGATCCTAAAAGCTTCACCAGGAACTCAATGGGGATGTGGCATAAAATACTAGAGGCCAACTTCAAGTCAATAGCACAAGTCACCACAAGCTTCTCCAGCTTCTCATGTTCCTTCTTCCTGATGTTGCTGTCATTCGGTATCGTTACATCTGTCACCACAGCCATCTTCTTCTGTTTGTCTACCATCACTATGTCTGGTTGGTTAGCCACCACTATTTTGTTCATCTGTGTCTGGACGTCCCACAGGATCTTAGCTCGGCCATTCTCCTCCACCCTAGGGGGCGTATCCCATTTTGAGCTTTTGACTTCCAGGCCATACTTGGCACAGATGTTTCTGTATACTATGCCAGCCACTTGGTTATGGCGTTCCATGTATGCCCTGCCTGCTAGCATTTTGCTGCCATGTGCTGGATATTCTCAGGGGCATCTTTACACAGCCTGCACCTGGGGTCTTGCCTGGTGTAATAGACCCCAGCCTCTATGGATCTTGACTACACTTCTCCAGTCTGAACGACATTCCGATGTCATCGTTGTATCCTGGTGGTGTGGATCAGTGAATTGATATCTCGTTCACTCTTTGCATGCAGCTTGATGTCATCCATGTACAGGAGGTGGCTGAAAACTGCTCCATTCCATAGCCAGACTTGTCAATGATCTCACTGAGGGGGTTCAGGACTATGCAGAACAGCAGTAGGGAGAGGTCATCACCTTCTTACATCCCACATTTGATGGTGACTTGTGCTATTGGCTTGAAGTTTTACTTGCATCTATTTTACTTGCATCTATTTGAAAAAGTGAGTTTAAACAAAACAAATTATATGCTGGAATATGCAGAAAATAGATTTAAATGTTAAACAAATTTCTTCCATTCAGAGAATGTTGGATATAATTTAGTTTTTGCTTGATACAATGTGCATAAAGTTAAAATATTAAAACTAATAAAATGAGTTTTAAAAAGAGAAATTTTCATTTCATGGAATTTTATATAATGAAATATGCAGAAAAAAGAGAATTGGACTGAAATGTCTATTGTTTTATAACATATTCAGGTTGTGTATTATGTTTTTAAAAGCAACTAAGTAATAAAGTAACTAATTACTTTTGAAAATAAGTAATCAGAACACTTTATTAAAGGAAATTGTGTAAAGTAACGGGATTACTTTATTGGAGAAGTAATCAGTATTAGCAACTAATTACTATTTTCAAGTAACTTGACCAACACTGCTCATAGATATTTACAATCTTTATATTTGAAGATATTCCTAAATTAAACGAATGCGCAGAGAAAAATGCTCCTTAATTCATGTTGTTCGTGGTAGAGAGGTGCTCCCGACTTATTTATTTATTCATTGTCAAACTAATAATGACATGACAGAGATGACTGTCGATTTTAGAAATCAAACATGTGCTCAAGCTTAAATTAAAAACGGAGTTCAGATTACAGTCAGATGCACAAAAGCTGCTCTTTTGACGCTATAGGATCACTGGGACCGCTCCGGGCGATGTAAGCTTAACGTCTGTGCGGAGTCGCTGTCCTGCGCGACAAAACCGGGAGACGCGGCGAAGGAGATTTTCTGCGTGTTTTTCTCTGAAGAAAATCTGTATGCGATGCCATCACCTCATGATGGAATCCACTGGACATACAGGGGTGGGCATTTTTCATTCAGTGTGTCTGAATTAGTTTTTAAAGAATTTAATGCATAGTTGTATTTTTAATCACCTCAAACTGCGCTTTCATGGATGTTGATGCGTGGTGCGTAAAGCGTAGAGACGTTTATTTTGCAACAGAAATACTCAACAAATAGCATTTTTGAAAAATAAAAATAAAGTGATTGAAATGAAAATTGGGTTATTACTGTTTATTCACAAAGATGAAATTCTTTTGACTGCTTGGTGTCCTGGTTTAACGCGCTGTGCGTTATTGGACCAATACTTTTCGTTTAACAGCTGGTTGGCTCTTGTAAAAACCATGGACCATTTGGTGTACAGCGCAGCTACGATTCTGGCAATGAATGTTATTTGAAGATGCAACATTATTCTGCTGAACAAGTCCACTGCGTGCCAGGGAACCAGCAACATGTGAGCTGGGTGGTTAATCCATTTCAAAGAAGGCTAATGTAAATCAAAAGTTCAAACAGTGTCAGTCTGTACAGATGCACAGAAAGGACCACACCAGTTTTTTCTGCCTGAACTATCAAAGCATAAATTTACGTGGACGTTGAGGTAGAATTTCCATTTTTTGAAATCCCCTCATTTATGTATAGTTTCCATGACTGCCATTGCTTTTTGGAAAAGTCACCACTGCATCACATCAACAGCACTGTCAACATTGAAAAGAAATGCCTGCTGCTGAAATAAATGTGGGCCAAGGCTTTCCTGCTATGTAAAGTATTCATGATTTGTGATGATATATTTGTGTCAGTTCAAATCGACCTACCTCCCAGTATGAAAATCACTGAGGGACTCCCAGGAAAGTACACAGCTGTCCAGATGCACCTGCACTGAGGCGGCTGGGACCTGGAGGCCAGTGGAGCAGATCATGCCATAGATGGGATCCGCTACATGGCAGAGGTAGGCTTACAAAACACAAAGGCTGTCCACTGCAGTAAAGCCAGGTTTTAAAGAACGTCCGTCTCATGCTCAACCAAACTGGGATCAATTATAGGTGCAGAAGTTTAAAGGGATGATGGGTTTCATCAGAGTGAATTCTTTTAACAAGGAAACCAGAATGACCTGCATCTATTAATCAGCCCTCTTTTTTTGAAACCACTTCTAATCTGCACACAAACAAATTTCTTGCTTCCTGTTGAACCGTTTCAAGACTTTCTTTCATTTCATCAAACAGCTGAAACAATCGAAAGTTAGTAAATGCATTTCTATATCCCGATAGTCTTCAGCTACACGGCAGCACAGTGAATCAGCGCTTGTTTCCACCGGGCTGCTCTGGATCTCAGACGGCCTGTAACCTTCAGCTATGAGACGCTTCCTTTCCTTTCCTTTGAGAGGTCATCGCCGCAGCAACGCCACAGCTGGCATCCACTGTGATAGCAGCAAATAATTAAGATGCATCCAAGTGAGAGTTTACATAAAACTGGGACTTTATTTTCACTTCTACAGCACTTTACTCATAAGTTAATATCTGACATCTATCAAAGAAGGAACATTAAACAGTCAGAATGACTGAAAAATATAACATATCTGTAAAAACATGACCAAAACTGTCAGATGTGTGCAACCATTACAAGTGAGTTATTGAATATCTGTTTAAAAAAAAAATCAACTTTTTTTTGGTTTCTAGCTGTTTAGAAAACAGGTCAATAAATCTGGAGTTTTGGTTGTATCAGTGCCTTTTAAGTATGTTAAATACAATTTAATGATAAAGCTTAAAGCAACACAGATCCTAAAAAACTGTAATAATCCTCTAAAGCCTGCATTTATGGGATCAAGTCACAATGATCTCTTTTCACTGAAACTTTAAGCATCAATGTTACACAGCTTTGTTTTATTTTCTTTCCAGGATGGCCATTTTGAGAACACCTACTATAGTGATTTTATTGCAAACTTGAAGAAAATCAAGTATGCCACAAAAACAAACAAACAGAAGAAAAACCCCACATTGCTCTACTTGGGGTCAGAATCCAAATGTGACCTCTAGCTGAGCCATAACTCACTGGTTTAGTTTAACGTGGTGTTTGTGTAACCCTCACAGGTCAGTCCAAGAACATATCCAACCTTGATGTCCGCTCAATGCTCCCTGAGAATCTGAAGCGCTTCTTCAGGGCTCCCTCACCACTCCGCCCTGCTACGAGGGCATCCTCTGGACTGTGTTTGATAACATCCATTGACGACAGTCATTCGGGTGCTTGCTCATCTTACAAGCTGCCAAACATATCTACATGTAAGGGATGGCTGTATTCACTTTGCAGTGTTTGCTTCTTTCCTTTTTCTTTCCTTTAGGTGGATTTCACAATTCAAGGTCTATCAGATATGGTGGGTGGTTTTAAAATTTGATATTGACATGCAATTAAAGTTAGATTGGTGATTCTCCAGCCTGATTCTTTTTTTCTGTTGTCCTCAGAAACTGGCTCTTTGTTTCCTTTGGTGCTCAATTTCCAGGAGAAAGATTCTGGCAGTTATGCTTTGGCCAGACCAAAACTGAGCATGTACGGAGGGGTGCAGCTGGACAGTCAGTACAGATGTTCCTGATGCTTCTGTTTGTATGAGCTTCAACATGCTGCAACAAGGCAGAATATCATCTGTTGATGTTGGGGATTTGATTGAATTGTTGGTGAAGGGTTCATGGTATGTTTTACAAAGGACAAAATGCTTTTCAAGGCGCCTACAGGCCAATATTAAAAAGACGTCACAGCTTGAGCCATGTACTGCATTCATATGTCATCAATAAAAGCTTACAAGAGACCTGCTGTCTGCTCACTGACTCCTTCACACGTCCTTAACGCTGCATCTAGTGCACTCACCGACTCACAGCAAACCTTAGCCTGCATGAAAATCTACCAACATCTGCAGGCGCAAATACAAAGAAAAGGCACACAGAGGCATCTAAAATTAAAACACTGTCAAGTCTTCTACCACACACACACTCCCTCGCTCCACACCCGCAGCGAATACTTCCTCTTCTATCAATGTTCTCCTTCTTTCTTCAGAAGGGCGTGGCCTTCTGTGCATCCTGTGGGCTCTCTTTGAGCTCTTTCAGCGGCAGATCGCCATCACCCAGATTTAACTCCACTTTGTTCCTCTTTGCAAACATCTGGAAGACCTCCAGGAAGGTCTTCTTCTTTGTTTCGGGCACCACCAGCCAGATGTAGATCAGGGTGACCAGACAGATGACGGCAAAAATGATGAAGCTGTAGGGGCCCAGGCCTCGCTGGGGAGAGAAGGAGAGGAAATGTGATTTCTGGGTCCTCGACATGAAATGTAAATATGTCAGGAAGACAAACAGAGCAAACAAGGTGAGGTCAAAAGTGAAACACTGCTCTTTATAGATGTTTCACAAGCATCTTCTTCCCTTGATTACACTTTCAGGTTTAAACATGTAAGAGGAAGTAAACATGAGATGAAGCTTATGTTTATATCTAAGATCACGTCATTCAGTGAAAACTCCTACACATAATGTCTCCTCATTTAAGATTTTACAATATGTTTTCTGGTGTTATAATATTCAAGCTCCGACATTATGTTTCAGGCGTTGTAAATGCAGTAAAAAATGTTTCTGGCACTCTCTGCATGTTTGCATTCCTCATGTATCTTCCTCCTCCTCATTCCCTATGTTGTGCCTCTTCTTGTCCTCCTCTTATTTTGTTTTCTCTGTCTGTGTTTGTGTACGAGGAGTAGGTGAGCCACTCCCTTTCCAGTTTTTCCCACTTCACTCGATGACCGAAACCAACACTGTTCTCTTGTGCTTAGATCCACCAGCTTCCCACCTGCCTGCCTGTTTTAATCAGCTGATTTGATCACCCCTGGCTCCAGTCTGCCCTGTTTACTGTGAGTCAAACAACAAGCCAGCTTTGCACACAGAAACTGTTCCTGACTAGTTCAGCAGCCAGCAACACTAAACCATCCACCTAAAATAAACTCCTTCTTTTCTTCACATGCACAAGAAATATTCTAAGTGTCACCTAAAGGTGGAGTGTGCATCAGGTAGGTGAGTGATAGGTCCAAACTGCATTCTCTAGCATGACAGCAATCAATAATAAACAGGAGGAACCAACTGATTTTTTAAAATGTTGTTCTCAGTTTGATACCTGAATCAAACTTGGTGCTGAACCATTAGGAAAATGTTGTAAAAGGAAAAAATATATCTGAAATCTACTTTTTCTACTTTACCTGAGCACTCGAAGCACTTTATACAAAACGCTTAATTTGCCCATTCCAATGAAGACTTTTTTCTCTCTGCTGAAGTGCTTTCTATCTGACACTCACACTCCAATATATGTATCAGAGGCTTGAGGTTAGTATCTTGCTAAAAGATAAACATGAGGCAGTAATTTTGAGTACAATTCAAATCAGTATAAGTCAGCATTTTGGCCCACTCACTTTAGGGGTCACTACAGCAACTCACTGGTATCATGTCACCCTATCCCCAGCATCCTCCTGTGTCACACAACCCCTCTTCATTTCCTTCTTTACTAGATCTATGAATCTCCAAAATCCTTTGTCAACTATATCCATATAGGGTCTGCACATGTCCACAGCAGTTCAGTTCCTTAACTTTGGCGGCAAAACCTGAGCCGTTACTCTCATGTACTCTTCTCTAATCCTGTCCCTCCATCCTGGTCATGCTGGTTTCTTCAGCTCTGCCACCTCCAGCTCAGCCTCCTGACTTTTTGTTAGCACCACAGTCTCCAAACCATTCATCATAGCAGGTCTCACTACCATCTTGTAATCTTTCCCTTTCACTCTTGCTGCTATCTTGTTATAAATCATCCTTGACACTCATTTCTAGCCACTCCACCCTGACTGCAATCCTCTCCTCTCTTACGCACTGTTTGTTGCAGCATATTCTTTACTTAATTCTTATATTTGTGTTGCAAGGATGAAATGCAAACGAGTGCACTTAAATCTTTTCTAAACAGGTTAATCCCTGTTTAGAAAAGCAATCCCTTGTCTGCAAATCTATGCAAATTGCAAAGAAAATATCAAAGTAATCCAATTCTAAGTGGCATAAAAGATCACATTACAGTGAGGATGTGGGGGGAACTGCCTTGCTGGTTATGCTCGACAAAACATCTGGAACTAATTCCACTGAAGTCTGAGCCTGCAGAAATTGAGAAACTAACCTCGAGGAAGGGGAAGACAAGGCCAACAATGAAGTTGGAGAGCCAGTGGACGGAGCCGGCCACCATGAACGCCGCAGGCCTGGCTGTTTGCCGGAACATCTCAGTGGCCACCACATAAGGAATGGGACCTGCAGAACAAAAATGCAATTAACCACAACCAAAACACTCGAGACAGACATCATCAGTCTTCACAGTCAGAGAGGATGCTCATGTCTCAAACAAACTGAGTGCTGATGTACAAACTTTGATTATATGCCTGGTTACATCTAAACAACACTTCAGCTAATGGAGCGCCCTGCTGTAATCAGTATGTGTGTAAATACCAACAGGTCTACTCAGACAGACTCACTCGGTCCTATGGCATGTCCGATGACGTAGATGATGACAGAGGCGATGCTGACATAGGGCATCCATGTCACAGTCTCCTGCGAACACAGACAAGCAGCTCTCAGTAACTATTCCTTCTGATGTTTGTAAGCAGGAGCAACATTAACGGCTCCACATGGAGGCCTTGAGGATCAAAGGCAGATGATTAATGTGCCTACTCTCCATTGTGTCTCTAAATTGTGCCTTTACTGCTGCTGAAAATGACGCCTGTCTGAAAACATTGGCTCCAGGTGAGGTTGCAGGTTTGAAGGAGGGCAGCACTGCGTTGGCGGTTCTCTCTAATAGTCAGTGTTTAGTGTCAGGTGTCATGGCTCCTGCAAACAAAGGGGCCAAAATATCACTTTACTGTCTCAGACCATGATGGGAATCCTAGACGTACAACATGATTACAGGCTGGTAATCTGTAGCACAGTGACACCGTTTGTTATTTTGGCTTTTTACTGGTTGCGTCTTGTTTAATTATTTTGCCAATCTGTCATCATGTCAGATTCTGCTGTTCCTTAGCTGTCCTGCAGGAGTTCTCACTGTGGCTTTTCAGAAATGGCCAAAACATGGGGATAAAGTGCAGGTGAAATTAAATCAAACATAAAGAGATGTGGGTCTCCACACCCACCTGAATCCAATTTCCTGTTATTTATCATGTGCCAGATGTTTGGTTTAGCTTTTAAAAAAAAACAACAACAAAAAACAAAACAAAACAAAACACCAGAAGCCCTTCTTGACACAATCCCAAAGGGATTTGGGTCTCCTCCCTATACTGAACTGGGATCTTTGGCCTGTTAGTCAGATGTATAAACCACTACACTATGGAGACAGAGATGTTTTTATATATAATGTCTCATTTTTAGGAAACACAAAAGTAATTAGACAGCTGACAAACAGTTGCATAGTTAAGTGTGGCCTGTACCCTTTTACAAATTAAACTGATAACATATAAGTTTAATTTACTGCCAACAGCCACTAATCCTTTCAAAAAAAAATCCATATCATCGTTGTGCATATCAGTTTCAACATCTACAATCTGGAGACACCTTCCTGAATGGAAATAGAGGATTTATAATATCACCCTGGTAATAACCCTGGCAGGTTTTAGATCTCACCCTGGGTCAACACACCTGAATCAAATGATTAGTTTGAAGCCCTCCAGTCCTCTGGAGGGCTTCAAGACATGTTGAGGAGGTAATTTAGCCATTTAAATCAGCTGTGTTGGATCATCTAAAACCTGTAGGACACTGGCCCTTGAGGCCTGGAGTTCCCGTCCCCTGTTTTATAACAAGGTGCGAACTACTGGTTACACTCAAGAACAGGAAGGCCAGATTAGACTAAACTCTAAAAGGCCTGCACAGATCTGGAAAAAAAAATCTTGGGATAAATGAAAGCAAGATGAACCAGAATGACGGAAGAAAAAAAAAATGGAGAAGCAGAGAAACAGTTCTGGATCTGAAGCATACTGCACCATCTGTCAAACATGGTGGAGGCAATGCTATGGCATGGGCATGAATGACTTGAACCAAACCACTGGCGTTTGTTGCTGACATGGCTGCTGATAGAAGTAACAGGACAAACTGTAAAGTGTACAGGGCTATACTCTGTGCTCAGATTTGAAGTGCTCAGACAATGTTTCACAGTAGTTTGATGGCCAATCTCAACCCAAGCACAGCAGCTTTGCAGTTTTAGTATATGTACAACTATGTATAAAACGTATGCAACTTCTGAACAGCGATTGGACAAGTTTTCGTAAAACTACTTGAGTAAAATCTGAAAATTTGTATTTGATTCATACGTCATTTACAAACATGTAAAGAGGCAAAACTACAAAAACCTGTTTGACATATTATTGACTAACTGTCCACAATAGAAGCCTTTGCAACAGTGCAGGTTCAAACTGGGACCCACGTTCTGGACTCTAAGTAAGCCAAAAGTCTGTCCACTCTGAGTTAAATGCATGAAAGATGAGTGGGGGAAAAAAGCCATAATCAGTGGTGGTCTCAACAACAGTAGAGTGCCTCTATTTTAATGCAGTGAGGTTAAAACTATGGAGTGGACTAACGCCTTCATAATGTTAAATTTTATTCAGTGCTTTTAATTAATTATTCAACAGAGCTGTAACCCAGTGGGGACAAAGTGTAGGTGAGAGCAGAAAATTAAAATCACACAGATTAAGATGAAAATTTTAAAGGCCTGTTGCTGTAGCCTTGTAGGAATGAGGATTTTGGTGGCTGCTGTTGGAAAAAAAAAAAGAGTGTCCTGGTTATCCAAAAATATGCTGAACAATGTCAAATGACTTAAATTCATAACATAGAAGCATAATATGTGAAATGCTGTTAAAATTACAAGCAGCTCACATTTACGAACTCACCTCTAACTATAATTAGTACATTTTTAGACTATAGCTGCAATTAAATCAATCTCACGAGGCGTTACTCTCTGATCCACTGATCCTGAGATCATAAACAGGATCTTGCAAATCTCCTCTGATTCTTTCCAGGTTGGGGAACTAATAACTGAACCACTAGAGGGCAGCAGAGTGACAGGTTGCAGGCATTAGTAGCGCTGACAGGTCTGTACCATACCTGCAAGTTGAGTGCGACAGTGAGCAGCACACAGGCTCCGCAGCAGATCCCAAAACCACAGAGGAGGAGCAGGCGGCGACCTGAGGCTTCCACGATGAACACCTGGGATGACAAAACCCCCGTTCACAGTGGTTATCTCCATCTCACATGATCAAACAACACACAAACAGCTCCTCTCCTCAGCTTTGCTGGGTACCTACAGCAGTTATGGTCATAAAGACATTCACTGCTCCCGTTCCCACTGTGACATACTGGATGTCACTCTCCCTGACTCCTGCAGAGCCGTATATGCTGTCGGCATAGTAGTAGATCTGAGAGAAAAGAGAGAAATGCATTATGGTTATAACACGACAGCCTGTGAATAAGCAAGAACATAGATGTTGTCATGCATCCTGAGTTATTGTGTGAGGGACGAGGACAACTGGATGGGCACGTCTCACCGCATTGACACCCGACAGCTGCTGGCCCATGTTCATGACGACTATGGAGATCAGCTGCCAGCGAAGAGAGCGCTGGGACAGCAGGGAGAACACACTCAGGTGACCTTCGACCTTCTCGGACTGGTCCTCCTGACGCATCTCCAACAGCTCGCTGTCCACGTCGTCCCACCCACGCAGGCGCTGCAGTGCTAAGAGTGGAAATGCATACAGTGCCATAAATGCTCAGTTTATCTTCGATGTGTAGTGTAGTTATGTGCGAAATGTGAATGATGGTGGTGATGATGATGGTGAAACCCTGGGTTTCGGCACCAGTGTGGTGTGAATAAGGTGGGACCACAGATTGTTATTGAGAGCCATCTTTATTCATTCCACGGCTGCAGGAACACCACCATCATTCACCAACCCGAGTCCCTGTGTTTTAACAGGCAGGTGTGATTGCGGATGTCGTGAAGGTGCGTCCGCACGGCACCGCCGACCACGGCTCACCACAGAGATTTTTCATCAACCCTGCTCAACAAAGATACCGGGGAACTGGTGACACTTGTTGGAGATGTGGGGGAGATGGAGCTAACCATTTCCATATCTTTTGGGATTGCAAAGTTATTCGCCAGTACTGGTCTCTAATCCACGAACGTCTACAAAATGTTTTTTCATTTGTTTTCCCTTTAACCTTTGAGATTTTTGTGTAACACACCAGTGGATAAATTGAATTCTAATGATAGAAGACGTTTGTATATCCTACTGCCTACGAGTAAAAAGCCCCTTACGAGGAGATGGCTTAAGCCTGAACCACCAACAATGGAAGATTGGATACATTCTGTACAAGAGACATATACGATGGAAAAATTGTCATTTTCTCTTAAACTTCAGAGGGATACCTTCTACAGAATATGGTCTAAATGAACAGAATACGTTAAGCCTGTTAGGTGTGATTTTTTTATGAACCATGCTTTTTTTATGTTGATGACATCGCACTTTCTTACCTTTCGTTGCTTTCTTCTCGTCTCCATTCTGGATGAGCATGTACCTGGGGCTCTCAGGGAAGAAGGGGAGCAGCAGGAGCTGAATCGCGGCGGGAATACCAGTAAGGCCCAGCATGAGGGTCCAGCCTGGACACACACAAGGAACACAGACACGCTTTTAAACTTATTCTTAAGACCATGTCTCAGCATCTGATGAATAAATGATCAAACATGTACAAACTTAACTACCTGTGCTGTTTCCCAGTATGTTTCTAATGCCCAGCACTTGGGCGCAGAGGATCCCAACAGTGATGAAGAGTTGCGGAACAATGCCGAGAGCTCCCCTCAGGTTTTTGGGAGCGATCTCACCCAGATACATGGGCACCACATTGGAAGAGAGACCTGCAGATGGGAAAGCATGCATGGGTGAAGCTAAACCGCCTGATCACGCCTGATCCTTAACCTGGGCTGTTGTTAAATTCGGGAGCTGACCTGCACAGATGCCTACTATAAACCTGGCCACAATGATGATCTCGTAGGACTTGGCGATCTCACTGACTCCCATCATTATAGCAGGGACGATGGAGAAGATGTTGTTGAAGAGGAGGGTGCCCTTCCTGTAGCAGGGATGAAGCATTAGTTGCAAGAAACATGCAGAGCATGCTAAACTACACGTGGAATAAAGCAGATTCTCACCTCCCAAATTTGTTGACCAGAGGGGCCACCATCAGAGAGCCGAAGAAGCCTCCGAGAGGGAACATGGACACGGAGAGAGACCACAGCAGAGTCAGGACGTTCTCCTCCATCGGGCTGTGGTAACGCTCCATGTAGGTTGTATTATAAAACTGCTGCATGAACTGAAAAGAGCAGGAGAGCACTGATAGGAACGAATTATCTTCCCAGCGAGTTCCATTCAAGCTTTTCTTTCTTTAATCAGCTTACCTGCGATGGAGAGTTGACCACAGAGACATTATAGCCGTACTGGAAGGACGAACCAAAGGCAGCTATGAGTGTTGCCAGCACCAGGACTACAGTTAGCCTCTGTTTTTTGTTGGGGAGAGGGGGACAACATCAGAGCGCTATTTGAAAAGTCAGAAAAGAAAATTGTGACCATGGTTGTGATCACACGTGGACTGTAACTCACCCCTTTCCTCTCCACAGGCTTTCCCCATTCCTCGGTGTCCGCCATGGCCGTGTTTGGGCTCGCTGTCACTTTCAGCAGTAATAACAGCACACTTTATTATTACTGCCCACTGGATCCTGCCTGCCCTTTGGACACCAGATTAGAGAGCGTGGCATTGGTTTATGGTTATCGCACTCATGTTGCTGACTGTGCTCTCTGGTTAATTTTTTTTAATGTAATACACCTGAAAGATTAAAAGCTTACTTGAATGTTGATATCTAACTCTTATATTGCACTGTATCCTTGACTAAACAGGATCAGTGGATGCAGGTGTCATTAAAGAAAAAAATGATAAGGATAACGCATCTTTATTGCTGATCCACGCGCAGGCTGCACTGCATCAGATGGATTTATTAAAATAATACAACAGCAACAACTTCAGCATTTACTGTCAAACAGTTTGAAAGGTTTATCTGCTTGCACCTCTCATCGATGACACTAAAAAACTGTTTGTTTGTTCGCCCTTGCACAAACACCACAGCTGTAAACATTTCTTTTTCCAAATGTTTGCTTTGTCAGAAATCTGTCATGCACACCATCATCTCTTATCTCTAAAGCCGAGCCTGCTTGTCGATACAACGCCCCTGAGGCTATTTGCTCCTGGAGCTGGATGTTACTTGCTTCAAAGCACAAACAAACAAACCAAAGAAAAAAAGCAAACAATTACATTTCAGAACTACTTCTGCTCAGAGTAAACTATTACTGAGGCAGTCTTGGAAGAATAGACTGAGTTTTACTGAAATAAAATGAATGAAACCAGAGTTTGTTTTTATACATGAAGGTAATAAAAAGCAGTAAATGTTTACTACACAGTTGCGCTATTTTAAATTTGCTGTTTTAGAGAAAACTCTTTTTATTTTAAATAGAATTATTTACATAAAGTAACAGGTTTCATCAACAGGTTCATTTTAGATTTTAAAACATGCAAATGATGCCTTTTACTCCTTTGGATACAAAGAGGTTTGGCTTGGATGGCAGTCAAAGAGTTTGAAACTTTAACAAATCTGACATAAGATGTGATAAAAAGAA
Organism: Diplotaxodon limnothrissa; assembly: GCF_057381915.1. Taxonomy (NCBI): domain Eukaryota; kingdom Metazoa; phylum Chordata; class Actinopteri; order Cichliformes; family Cichlidae; genus Diplotaxodon; species Diplotaxodon limnothrissa. The sequence goes on along the minus strand of NC_140615.1, from coordinate 5,639,491 downwards.
TTCCAGCTACTCAGACGAGCAAAAATTATGGAGACTGTTACCAACCTCCCTCAATTCGTATCAAGATGCTGACATTTTCTACATTGTTCACATTATCAGTGTAAAACTACAGCAAAAAGCTGTGGTCTGGAAGTGAAAGGTTAAGGCCTTGAAGTAAGGTTGGAGCAGGGTTATGGTGCTTTGATAGCATAAATTTTAACATTATGGGGGTTTACATATAGAACCAAGTGTAACCTTTATTAGGTTACACTTGGTTACATGTCACTTCTTTTGCTCATATCACGGTGAAAGAAGCTAGTGGAGCTATTGTTGCTGCTGGTAGCATCCCACCAAGGTGGTAAAGTGGATAAAGTGCAGGTTCACTTCCAGTTTAAAACCTTACTCCCATGTTTAAAAAAAGATTTACAGTCAGTTCAAGGGGTTAACATGCACATATCAGCACAGAAACATGCACACAACACTGCCGTAATAAAATGCTATCATGATAATGACAGTGTTGTGGAGATATGTGAAGGTGTTACTGTGAGGGTTGCAACAACAACAAAAAAATCTCTTGCTTTGGTTTGCTGACAATTCCAGGAGGTTTTCTAAGAGCGGAGTGATGAAGGGAGACCAAAAACCAGTTTTCTTAGAAGTGGCCTGGAAATCACTGAGCTCCATTCCAGGTTTTGTGCAATACCTTGTGCTTTAACACAGAGGACGCATTACATAAGAAGTCATATGAAGCTAAAGCTACTTCCAGCTGCTCCCTTATTCACAATGAGTCACCAGAGTGACTGAAGGAACTACTGAGTGTCAATAAACAAGAAAAAACGGCGTCCAGTGGACGGTCTGTGTATTCAACCCCACCTCTGGCGCCGGTGCCCACCTCTCAATTTTAAATCCATGTAGACATTGAGGGTTCTCGGGAGGGACCGTGCTAACACCTGCTGCTCTCTGGCAGCAGCACCATGCTCTCCCGTGTTTTAAATGCACCTTAGAACAACATGCAGCAACACTACACATGAGCAAGAGGAGGGAGGTTTGGAGTCTTCACACACCCCTGTTCTCTGCTGGCCTTCGGGGCGGGGGGGCTGGAAGGAGGTGTTGGCCGTCCGATTGGGATCTGGGATGCGGGGCCTCCCTCCTGCTGCGGAGCCTGGGGCGGTCTGCTTGCCTCCATCCCGGGGGAAAGGGTAACATCTCCTGGGTCTAGGTGCCGTTTCCCCCTCCAGGGGCGAGGGTACCTGGACCCGGGGTATAGAGTTTGTTTGGGGAGTGTGATTGTGTGTACAGTGTCCATGTATGTCTATCCCTATGTTGGGTGAGTGCTGAGTATTTGTATATGTGTGCATGAGGGTGGGAATGCATGTTTGTGTCTGTGTCTATATGTCAGGTCGGGTCTTAGACTCCACCTCTCTGGGAACTCCCAGGCCCTCCAAAGGCCTGTCTCTCCTCACCACACTCCCTGCCGGTAACTGATGCCCTCAGGGGTCGGTGCGTTGGTGGTTCTTGGTGTCCGGGGCTGGGCGCTCAGGTATGTACCAGCTCACTCCCGGTGACTACTTGGCGGGGCCTGGTGCCTGTTGTCGGCAAGGCCGTGATGATCCATTTGGCAAAGTAAATCCGTTGGGTATCCTTGCTGGTCTTCAGACTAGTGATGGGATTTTCGGCTCTTTTTAGAGAACCGGCTCTTCAGGTTGTTTTGTTGCTTTAATGAATTTATTATTAACAATAATATAAAATTATGCTCAAAAATTGGTTTTATTTATATATGTTTATATATAAATATATGTGGTGGCCCCTAGAGACAAAACACATACAAACTCCAAAACAAATTTCTAGCATTAACTGAACTTCCAAAACAGAGCTACTTAGATCACTTACATTACACAATTGAAAGCATGTGTGTATCGTTTGTGTATTTATACACAAGCACTCATATATATTCAAATAATAAAAAAAAAAAAGTTAATTTACCTGTTATTACCACACACCAAATCCAGTCGTTGGTACTTCCTGGCTTGTGTAGCCACTAGGTAACAAAAGCTCAGCTCAAATCTTACCTAGCGTGCTATAAAGCAGAACCGCACAAACTCATAGATAATTACACAATTGTTATACAGTTCAGACTTCATTCATTTCCAAAACAACTTTACAAGCAGTTACAAATACATTCAACCTTGCATGTTATACAATTAAAACATTTACCAATATAAGTAACCAATCCTGGGATGTCCTATTAATAAATAACACTTTTTCACGTCAGTGTGGCTGAAACCTACCTGCTGAGTGAGATCAGTCCAAAAACATTGTGACAGAGCTGATGGACTTTAAAACGGTTATTTTCTTCCTCTGATGGCTTCTTTGTTTTCCCTGTGCAAAGAGATCAACAAAAGCAACACAATCACAAAAACAGAGAAATAAATGAATAGCATTACTGTCATGGACTATGGGTCAAAGTATCATCAGAGCATTCTGCATCCTCCTCGTGTTTGTGTTCAAAAAGCTGCTTTTGGTTTTGTAGATACAGCTCCTTCTTTCCTAAACATGCGGCTGCCTCGGTAGCAAAATGGCAACCGCTTTTTAAAATTAAGCTAAAAAAAAAAAAAAAAAGCTAATTAAAAATATGCAACAAAACAGTAATTGTGTTTGATTCTTCTGAGGAGTAAAGTGCAATAAAATAAAATAAAATACAATAAATGTCTGACCAAACATCGTTTGTAAGTAAATAATTGCAAAGTACTTACTGGACTTCAGCCACCAGTCACACACTTGTAGAAATACCCCCACACGACAAACTTCCAAATGACTGCGTGGATGTGAGCGTGTAGGCAACGGACCAAACCATTGTGAGGCAAATGGGTTGGGGGTGGTTGGGGTATAAGGTGTGGGGTGGGGAAACTTGTCAGATATTAAAATGACTTGTTTTGCTTCTTTAAACAAATAAATCAATCAATAGCAGCCTTGGTTTTCGTGCATATTAATATCAGTTCACCGTTCAGCTGTATTACTGCATAGTTATACATACAAATAATGAGGAGACAGAGTTTTCTGGTTTTCACAGGAGAAGGAGCAGGTTAGGACCATCGTGTCGCCATGTAATTTCCATCGATGGTTGCACTGCACTGATTGGACCAAAATTTTCTAGAGGTATGAGGGGGTGTGCACGGTGGTGACACTCCAGACCTCCTCTTCGCCCCCCACCACCACCACCACCAATTGGGGAGAGAGCACAGATGCAAACCAGGAGTCAACAGCCCCTCGTAGTAGTGATGGGACTTCCGGCTCTTTTTACAGTTCCGGCTCTTTCGGTTCGGCTCACTAAAAAGAGCCGGCTCTTTCGGCTCCGAACCGGCTCTTCAGGTTGTTTTGTTGCTTTAATTAATTTATTATTAACAATAATATAAAATTATGCACAAAAGGAATTACTAACGTAAAAAAAGTGGTTTTATTTATATATGTTTATATATAAATATATGCGGTGGCCCCTAGAGACAAAACACGTACAAACTCCAAAACACATTTCTAGCATGAACTGAACTTCCAAAGCAGAGCTACTAGATCACTTAAATTACACAATTGAAAGAATGTGTGTATTGTTTGTGTATTTATACACAGGCACTCATATATATTCAAATAATTTAAAAAAAAGTTCATTTACCTGTTACTACCACACACCAAATCTGGTCGTTGGTACTTGCTGGCTTGTGTAGCCACAAGATAACAAAGGCTCAACACTGCGCCCAGCATCCTGGAGCACTTCTGTTGTCTTTTGTACGTGTTTTGAGTTTTTATGTGCTTCTGAGTTTTTATATGCTTCTGAGTTTTTACGTGCTTCGGAGTTTGTACGTGTTTTTACGTGTTTTGGAGTTTTTACGTGTTTTGGAGTTTTTACGTGTTTTGGAGTTTGTACATGCTTCAGAGTTCGTACGTGATTTGAAGTTTGTATGTGCTTTGTCTCTAGGGGCCACCGTAAATATACTTTTATTTATTCACTCCACATAAAATGTAATAAATAAATCACATAATACAAAAATCAACTATTCACATTTCAAGTTTTAACTATTTACATTTTCAGCTTTTTTCCTTTCACAAATTTAAAGTGAAAAGAACACAAAACACTGCAAACCACAACACAATTAAATATAAATTATAATATGAAAACAAAAAGAACATGCATATTCTCTGTCATATGGGCCTGCATGAATAAACTTTCTGAATCCTTTATCATCTGCAACCGAAAATAGTTGTGGATGATTACTATACCTTTCTAATGTTGTTGTCCCTGCCTCTCTTTCTCTCTCTCTGGCTCTGTTCCTGTGCTACTGAGTGTAACTACCGCCCCTCCCCCCCTCTGCCCAGCGTAAAGCACAAGGCTCGCTTGCAGAGTGCAGCGGAAAAAAAGTGCGAGAGAGAGGCTGAGAGAAAGAAAAAAAAAACAAAACAAAACACGTGACGGCTCGCGATAAGGAGCCGGCTCGCGTCGTTCACGTCAAAGAACCGGCTCTAAGAGCCATTTCGTTCGCGAACGACCCATCACTACCTCGTAGGCTTGCTGACCCAGGAAACAACAGCTGCTGCTCCCCTCCTGCGGTATTTTATTTGTCTTTTTTTGTTTTTCTCCATCCCCCTCTGCGCATTTTCTTGCAGGTGGCCTACATTATCCAACCTCCACACCCCAGCGGTATTTGAAGCAAGCAACACTTCCATGTGTAGCAGGTCTACCTTGTTTGCTTCGGGCCTTTAACACTGCAGTGCTGTTCCTCTCTAATCCCAAAGACAAACATGATAAAACCCAGTCTAAAAGTTGCTGAGACGAAACAGGTTGCAGACTGTGCTGAAGAGACTGTTTCATATTAAACATGGAAGTGTTACATTCAAAAGTCTCTCACATGAGAGACTTTTGAATGTAATCTTCTTGGTAGATTTTTGTTCCCCTTATATTATGAAATGGGAGCTCCACGCAGAAAATTTGCATTGCTAGTAGTCCCAGCAGTAAACAGTTGGTGGCGCTAATGCGACGAGTAATGCCAGAACAAAGTGCACGTTCGCTGGGAACTCAGTAGCCGCCTTTTTGCTCACACACTAAACACTGCCACTGCTAATTTATTGCCTGTGGTGGACAACGTGCTTGAGAATGGGCTCCCGGGACCAATGACACTGCCTGTGTTACCCCCCCTCCAAGTTAAGTTTACTGGTGAATGGTCACCCCTGGTATTGTAGCACAGGCTCTCTTAATGAATTTAAGCAGGCAGAAAGCAGAAAAGTCTTTCTTAAGCGGCCCCCTCCTGACTCAAGTCACTTCAATGCCAGCCAAATCCCTGAACTGACACAACACATTACTTCCCGCAGGAAATACGTTAAGTGCTGCTCCTCTGTACGCCCTCTTCCATCCACAAGGATAAAAGACAAAAACTATTTATTGGCTGTTTATTTTAGATGTCATTGGCACAAACAACATTCACTACCTGCATTTTCCCAGACATGGTATCTGGTTATTGATGGTCTTAGAGAATGAACTCTGCACTGTGTCCCGTTTCTTTAGACCTCAGATAAAAATTTGATTGGAGGAAAATATAGTTAGGCCTGTGATGTACTGGTGACCCTTCCGAGGTGTACTCTGTGTGCACCCACCGTCAGCTGGCATAGGCTCAAGCCACAGCGCAAGCCTGTTTTGATAAGAAAATGGATGGATGGAAGACTTTTTAGCTCAAAGAAAACTGTTTATTTGTACAGTTTAAAGCGTATAAAAAGTGCAACTAGAAATAATATGTGGGAACTATCCCCACGCTCCTTTGCATGTGCATAGTAAAGCACAAAGAAAATAAAAATGCTGGAGCAAGTACGCTGTGAATTTTAAACCAATATTTCGAAACTTTGGGAAGTAGAATCAGGGCACCGGGTTCACCCACTCATCATTAGTAATGCATTCAGCCTGCATTTTTAGTCAGGCGAACAAGAGCCACCAGCTCAAAGGAGAAGTGAGGCTCATGAGTGAAGCCTGAGTTTGAAAGAGGAAGGATGACATGTGATTATAGATCATGCAAAAAAAGAAGAAAAAAACAACATAAATTTGACCACGGTGATAGTAATCATGCTAATTATGGTGACACAACAGAAGCTGCCAATCTTATGAAACCGGTGTCTGAAAGATGTTGAAACTAATGCCTTGGGAAATAAGTAAGAGTTTTAAAAGTAAAAGGAGAACAGCAGTTAGAGCAAAGTTGATCATGTATTTATTCCTTTAAATAGAAAATGATGATCATCTACCCAAAAATGTAACAATATAGTATCTCCAGTGAAAGAGAAGTCAAGCTAACAGTTAGAATAATGCACAGCTCTTTAGATGTGAGTAAATGCATTGCTCCTGTCTTTGCTTCAGGAGTAGTGTATTTAGAGCTTCTGGCCACATTTGTTAATGATACAAAAAAGAAAAACACAAAAAATTACAGTATAATTGTGACCTAAAGCGACAAAGCTTTACCTGTTTCTCTGTTGTTTGTAACATAACCGGGCCAACAAAAGTTTCTCCCCAAATTCACAATACTCGGATACTAGAAAAACAAACAACAACAAAAATCCTTCACAGTGTTAACCTGAGTACAGTACATGATAAGCAGAGCTCCTTCAGACCTCCTTCACTTTCTTTGGAAGGGGAAGTGAAATCATCAACACACACCAACCCAAAGAAAAACCAAACAAAACACTTTACCCATGTGACCTACAGAACAATAAATGCAAATAATGCTTCACCTTATGTGTAAATAACATAAAATCAGGCAGCAACACCCCATCACCCACAGTGCAGACACATGACACAGAAGTGCATGCTCCTGCAGAACCTCAAGAAGCCATCGCACGAGCACTTTGTGTAATGAGGGCTCGAGGTGAAGTAGAGAACTCCTCCTCCCTTCATGTCAGCCTCTTTGCTTTGCCTTCATCTTCTCATTGCACCAAACAAAGTCTCATCTGTCGGCGTGGCCTCGTTCAGTGCTGTCTTCTTCTCTCCGGGCAGTTGCGTCCTGCTCGGGTAGCAGCCTGTGCGGGCGCTGCGCCTCTGCTCGACATTGGGAGCAGGATGTGAGCGCGGCGCAGAGGCGCGTGCGGATCGGCTGAGTGAACAAGACGAACATGACGCAGTTGGCTGCTCCCTGCAAGGTGTTGCCAATCCCCTGTGGGATCAGACGAAAGAGGGGTTTCAGATGAGGGCATCATGATGGCTTATTCCAGAGAAATAAAAAGTCTTTATGAGTTTTGATGGCAAATGCTTGTTTTATCGGTCAATAAAACAACACATTTTCATTTATATCATCGTGTTCATAGTGCGTAAAAATGTTTTATGCACACTTACAGTGGCACTATCATGTAATAAAACAGTCCAAACATCATAAAGGCTTCATTTCATTTTCAAGCCATTTAAAAGGAAAATTTACAGTATTTTGAAAATGCTTTGTTACTTTTTAAAAAGGCAAAAAGAGAAAGAAGCGTAAACTCACGTGCAGCGTGACCAGCGCTGGGTTCTGTCTGACACTTGAGTCGGCTAGCAGCAGGATAAAGCGCACCGTGCTCCAAATGCGTAAGACGATGAAGATGATGGGGATGAGCGTGAGCTTCACATCAGCCATGGAGGAGAAGGAGTGGGCGGGAGGCCTGTTGGCCAAGATGGGACGGTACTCAGAGAGGGCTGCATGCTGCGTCAGAGCATCAAGAGTGAGACCATTAAAAGGAAATAAAGAAAGAGAGAAAATGTGTCATCAAGAACATCAGATAACTTTCACACTACTAGGCAGATATTTGAGGGAGATACAGAAACCCTTTCATTACACTATATCATTTTTGTTTTTTTTAAAAAACAACAAGCCAAACTGCAGAAACTAAGTACATCCCGCGATTCAGTAGCTTATAGAACCACCTTTAATAGAAGTTGAAGTAATCATTTTCTGTGTGACTTTATCAGTCTCTAATATCATTGTAGAGGGTTTTGGCCCAATCTTCTACACAATGGTGCTTCTGCTCAGTGAGGTTTGTGGGCATTTGTTCATGCACAGCTCTCTTAAGTAAGGTTGGAATCTAGACTTTGACTGGACCTTTGCAGCTGTTCTGTTGGAGATTTGCCTCTGTGCATGAACCTGTTTGGATCAAGCTTTAGCATCCGGACAGATGGCCTCAGATTTGACCCTAGAATACTTTTATACAGAGGAGTTCATGGTTCACTCGGTGACGTCAAGCTGCCAATATCCTGTGGCTGAAAAACAAGCCCAAATCATTACCCATGCACCACTGTGGTTGGTATAACTCGTTAGTGCTGATATGCTGTGTTTGGTTGCAATTGTGCATGTTTGGTGCAACTTTGCATTACTAAGCCGTGGTGCCATGTTCTTTTTTAGAGAAAACGCTTCCTCCTGTTAACCCTTCCTGACAAGCCATATTTGTTCAGTCTTTATTTAATTGTGCTGTCATGAACTTTAACGTTTAACATGTTAACTGAGGCCTGTAGAGTCTCTTGGGGTTTTTTTTGTTGCAGTTTCTCTGAGCATGCACGGTCTGACTTTGGGATGAATATTCTGGGACATTCATTCTTAGGAATACTGGCAGCTGTCATGAGGTGATCCACACCTGCACACTGACAAAACTTCTGCTTTCACAGAGGTGCACACACTTGATGAAGAACCATTATTCCAGTACATTTGATGAGGAATTCCTGGCTGCTACTTACCCTCCTAATTCTTTATGGACGCGGTAATCGTGTGATTAGATTCTCACGCCGTTTCTTCATTTTTGGCCAGTTTTTGTTAAATAACGACATGGAGCTGTATGTTATGCGTTGTTGTTCATCTGGGGTTTTGCTTACTTCATTTTAACCTGCTCAGGACCAGATGATTGTCTTAACATGTCCTGATATGTAAAACTGAACTTTCTTTTTCCCATGACTGAAAGTTTCTGTTAGGATAAAAGTGCAATATAACAAAGAATGATTTCATCCACAGTCTGACTACCTCTGTAGTGTGTTTCATAATAGTTAGCGTGTTAGGGATAAAGTTTCCTGTCATCCTCTAGGGGAAACAAATCAGTTCCTTTAATGCTCAACTGCTGAAAGTCTGAGTCACAGATACAGGAACTGGGATGTATTGATATTCTGTGCATACATTCCTATAGAAGATTTCAGGCTGTGATCAGTATGTTGTTTGGTTGAAATGATTTATGAGCCAGAATGTTTTAAACAAACTGTATTTCCACTTTATGCCCAGGTGATGATTTTAGCTTTCCAAGACTAAATGCAAATAATGACAGGCCAATACATTTTGGGTTTTTCCCCCTGAAGACAACAGTGTCTCTTTCACTCTCTGACTATGATATTAATCATAATGCAGAAGGCAAGAGGGGAAGTTTGAGATCAGCTTTTTAATGAATAAAGAAACTCGTTCATGATTCACTCTGTCGACCTGAAAACAGCTGATCACCAGCAGATTTCCAATAAAGGTCAAAGGTTCTGGCTGATTACAGATGAATGTAAATAACAGATCCACTGTGGATCGCTCGTACTGAGTACCGGAGTATTAAGAAGGATGATTTTAATGCTTGGCAGGAAAAAGAGTTGTGTATCTGCAGGTTTGTTGTGGTTCTTAATGTGTAAACAGATTTTTGAACGCAAAGTGACATATTCAAATAGTCACAAAGCTCTGTGTACACATGACTGATGAATGAGGTCCCTGGTGTCCTCCTCACCGCTATGTGGATGTGCCTCTTGATCAGGATGTAGAGGAAGGGGAGGGTGAGGTACGCCAAGAACTCCCAGATCTTTCCAGTCAGCAGCATCCACAGGACCCGGTCTTGAACGTTGATCCTGACCCAGCACCAGCCCACCGACACCTCTGACGCATCGTAACCAATCTTGTTGAGACTCACAGCTGCAATAGTGATGGCCAGAGGAATTCCCCAGCTGGAACACAAAACAAGGGTCCGGAGAGTAAACACAACAGCTCCGAAGGTCAGAGTCACATTTTTAAACTTTTCCACTGGAGGTTTTTATGTAAATGTTTGACGGGCATGACACCAACACTTGCAGCAAAGACATGTGACAGTGTGTGATAGTAATCTTGTGCTTAAGGCTTTTGTGTGTTACATGGTGCAAACTGCAGAGTCACGGCCAGTTCTGTTGTTGAAGAAGATAAAACCACGAAATGAATTCTGCATTGTTTGCAGCGCTCGTTAGTTTCCCGCCCCCCCATGAAGCACTTCTCCTCTTATAACACCACTTTAAAAGGTTACTAGATTTTCATTGCAGTATACACAGCAGCAGACCTTTATAAATACCAAAAAGACAGTGCGTGTGTCTTAGTGTATATAAGCCTCCATAAATGCCTCTGTTGTGTGATCTCCAGTTCATTGCAGTATCTGAGAACTCACAGAGAGATTGTTAGGATGACAACGGCAAACACTGCAGTGAGCCATACCCATGGGTGAAAATGTTCCCGTGTCCAAAAATAGATCAATTAAACGATGGTACATCACAGTGAGTCAACTCGCTAACAATCAGTGAGGACAAATCATTAACGTGCAGAAGGAAAGTGGACAACAAGGATTAAAATGTGTAAAATAAAAAAATAAAACACTACAAGGGGTCGTCACACTGGGAGGCTCCGCATGTTTGATTGCTGTTTTTACAGTGGAAACAGTGAACCACTAAAATAAACACATTTGTTTTAGCTGTTACATTTTTTACAAAATTGACATGTTAATAAAGAAATATATCTGAAGCACAAACATGAGTAATGAAATAACTGCTTGTCAATAAAGTGGACACACAGTACTGTGTAAAAATCTTGAGTCACCCCTCATTTTTTTGTATTTTACTTCAGAGGAGCCAGATTTTCTTGGAATTTTTAAAGTACTCTTGAGCAATAGGTCTCCAGGCTTTCTGAGCATCCTCCAAAATTTTTTATTTTTTTTTGGACATTGGCTGTTTTTTCACCCATTTTCAGTCCAGTCCGTGTACCTGACCATTTTCAGAGGAATGCGTTTTTTGTTGTTTTTTCACTTCTTAAGCTACTTAAAAATAACCTATGAGTCATTCAAGCACAAAAAAAGCACGTGACTCAAGGGATGAAAAAGTGTTGTGTCTACACATAACAGACAAGTTTGCAAAAAAACAAACAAACCCATTTTATATCTTATATATTTTATATCTTTAGGGATGAAAAATGTTTTTATTTCCCAGAGATTTATTAGTAGAAAACTTGACATGGTGCCCCCTTCCCCCTGACTCTTTGGGCTTGAATTGTAAAAAATGAATCTTTCTGGTAGCTCATTGCCCAGACTTTCCTGTAACTATAAAAATTCACCAAAAATGTCCTATTTTTTTTAATTTAGAATCCAAAAATGCATGCCCTCTCAGCATGGTGTGCAGTGTGTCCTTCAAAGAAAATGGGGAAACTGGATGAGTGGAGGACAAAAGAAGAAGTGGCAGGCCTAAAACCTATCTACAGCAGAAGGACAGTGTCTGAAGGTCACATCCTTAAAAACGGGCCTGAGAATGCATCTGGTCCTTCATTTGATTCCTCTACTCTTCACTGAAGCCTCACCAGAAATGGTCTCAATGGAGAGGTGACTGTTAAGAAGACATTTTTAAGGAAGGGAACAAAGTGAAAAAGCCAAAATACACAAGAACTGGAGTGAAAAATCAGTGGCAACATGTCTTATGGAGTGATGAATACAAATATGAAATGTTTGGCTCGTGTCATCTTCAGTATGTGTGGAGGAGGTCAGGAAAGAGTGTCTACACAACATTGAGGGTCAACAGTCATCTAGATCGGAGGCTGTATCATGGTTGGAGCTGCATTTCAGCCAGTGGCGTTGGAGATCTCGTTAAACTGATTAAATTATGAACACAGAAAAGTGCAGGCAGATTTTGATCTGTTATGCAATGCCGTCTGAAGAATGTGACTGGCCACAGCTTCGTTTTTCACAACAATAATCTCAAACACCACACCAGTCCAGTAAAAGCATACCTGGATAGAATAACACACAATGGTTCACTATCAATCATGGCTTCCCCAGAGCTGGACCTCAACATTATTAAAGCAGTGTGTGACCATCTAAAGGTGGCCAACATCCAGAGAGGAGCTTTGAATGTCCTTCAAGTAGCCTGGAGAACTATTCCTGAAGACTACTTAAAGAAATTACAAGAAAGCTGCCTAAGACAGCTCAGACTATGGTGAAGAATAAAGGCAGCCATACCTAATATTGACTGTCAAGCTTGTTAGAATTGTATAAGGAGTGGGAGTCCCCACCAAGCATCATTTGAAGGTGAGACCTCCTTTTCTAGCAAATGGTCACTATAGCACATGATGTGAAAAGAAGGCGAGATTAGCTGCTGATTTAAAATGACATAAAGCACCACAGGGAACTGTGCTGTCCCCTCTTCTCTTCACCCTGTACACCTCTGACTTCTGCTACAACTCTGAATTATGCCATATCCAGAAGTTTGCAGACGACACGGCCATCATGGGGTGTATCTGGGATGATCAGGAAGAGGAGTACAGAAGTCTGGTGAGGAACTTGGAGTCACACAAACCACCTGCAACTCAACACCTCAAAGACTAAGGAACTGGTTGTGGACTTTGGGAGGTCCAGAGCAGGTCCACTGCCGGTTCAGATAGAGGGAGAGGAGGTGGAGGTGGTCAACAAGTACAAGTACCTCGGGCTGTGGGTGGACAACAAACTGGACTGGTCATGCAACACAGAGCACCTGTATAAAAAAGGCCAAAGCAGACTTTACTTCCTCAGGAGGCTGAGCTCTTTTAACATCTGCAGGAAGCTCCTGAGGAAGTTTTACCAGTCGGTGGTTGCTGGAGTACTTTTCTATGCTGTGGTGTGCTGGGGGAGCAGCACAGCAAAGAGGGACTCATCCAGGCTGGAGAAACTGATCAGGAAGGCTGGCTCTGTGGTCGGCATGAAGCTGGACACTCTGGTGACAGTGGCAGAGGAAAGGACACTAAAAAAAATTGCTGGACATTATAGACAATGCTGGGCATCCTCTGCACACGACCATAAACAACCAGAGGAGTCTGTTCAGTGACAGGTTGCTTCTCCCAAAGACAAGAACCAACAGACTTAAAAACTCCTTTGTCCCACACGCCATCAGACTGTTTAACTCCTCTCTGGAGGGGAGAGGGAGGGGAGACAGGAGGACAAAGGAGGGGGGGACAACTAAGCTGTAGTGCCTTTTCACTGTGCAATACTTTTTGTTAATAACCAACGGTGCAATAGACTTCAATACTTGAAATGTGCAATTCCCTTGTATTCTTATTCCTATTTATTCTATTTATCCCTTTTGTATATTCTTTATTTATATGTGTCTCTGTATTTATATATGTGTATATATGGTATTCTGCTCACATTCTGTAACTTCTGTTGGTGCTGTGCTTTGGAAACCGAATTTCCCAGAGGAATCCACCCGAGGGATTAATAAAGTTCTGTCTTTATCTTATCTTATATCTGCATAGTACAGACTCAATTTGATTGATTTTAAGGAATTTTGATAAGAAAAAACAAAAAATGTTTTGTTCTACGGAAGAAAAGAGCAGGGTGGACATGTTGGGGATGTTTTTGACCATGAAACCAGAAAACAATGAATGTGAGGAAGAGGAAGAGTGGGATGAATGAAAAGCTTTGAAAATAAAATATTGTCTTTTTGGCTGTTATTGAACTCATTCATCCACAAATAAATCACCAGTTTCAGTAACAGAAATTCTGACAGTATGACTGAATGTTGTCAGTTATACATTTTAAGTTGGGGTGTTTTCTTTTTTCTGTTTTTGCTGGTAGTGAAAAAAAAAAGGCGAGGCACAGTTCAGACGGCGATCTATTGCAGGACAAACACACAGAGACACTCACTAATTCAGAATCACCAGTTAGCCTGACTTGTATGTTTGTGGATGGGAAGCTGGAGCACGCTGGCACGCAGAGAACATGCGTACTCCACACAGGACCCTCGCTCTGTGAGGCAGCAGTGCTAACCACAGCACAAACGTGTAAATGCCTTTTCAGTGAAGTATGTGGAAAATCCCCCATACCTAAATGGTGTTAACAAAATATCGCTTTGAAAGTATTTATTGTATCATTATCTCTTCTAAGTAAACATAAACTTTTTAAAAATACAAATGAGGCAAGGCTTTACAGCCCCCCCTGTAGATCGGCCCCTGAGTTAGGACAACTCTGTAGGCTTGAAGTGTACAAAATAAATGCTTTAAATGACAGAAAAAGTTCTGGTAGCTCATTGCTCAGACTGTCCTGTAATTATAAAGCTGGAAGTTTTTGTTAATTCACAAAAAAGTCCTATTTTATTCATTTAGAATCCAAAATGTGTGCCAGATTGGATTCTTTGTCTGACCATTTCTGACCCCCGGGGCCTTATGTTTGACACCCTTGGTGTAATGGATTTGTAGGGAGTCCCTTATTCAGTGTTCCTATCCAGAGAAACACACACGGAGGATCCAGGTTGTCCTGGTAACACCAGCTGGTGAGAAAACAAGTGAGCACGTGTCATGCATCAGCTGATTTATGAACACTCGTCACGTGAACTGATCCAATAACGCCATGGTTAATATTTGAAAACTCACTAGGTCCCACCGTGATGTCAGCACGTCACCCCGTTATGCGGTGTAACGTCAGGACGTAGCTTGGCAGTAGACTGGAGTTTTGCGCCAACTTTCAGAGTGTTACAAAATAAAGTAGATGCACGTTAAGTGAGCCAAAGCGGTTTGTGTTTGTGGTCTAATTCTCAGTTTAAAGGAGCCGTTTTGAATGTGCAGCTTTTAACAAGTCACTGTTCAAAATCTCAGAAAATATGACGTAAACTCAACTTTAGGGGGGGCAACTGCCGAAATCCCAAGATGCTTCAGGGCGCAGGTACCACCGGAGCAGGTTTAGTAAACAGATAACACTCCGCGGGTTGCTTACCTGACGAGGTGGAACACCAACACGAGGCTGTCAGCGACTCTTTGGTTGGCCCTCACGATGAACACGTACAGGTAAACGGCGATGGCCACGGTCCAGAAGAAGGAGCTGGTGTTGGCGAAAGTGGAAATCGCTCCCTGAGCGACGCACTCCGCCGAGTTTGTGCGGAAGACGCTCCACACTCCGAAGGCGTAGGAGACGGCGGAGAGCCAGTCAGACACCGAGAGGTAAACCAGCAGTTTCCTCGGAGTTGTCCTCAAATCCGACCAAATAATGTAGGTGAGGATAATCAGAGAGGAGCCCAGGAAAGATAGCGCGCACGAGAACAGCACGATCACCTGCTCGAACAGATACACCTCGGTCTGAGTCTGAGTCGCGTTTGCCATCGTGTAGCGCGATCAGGCACGAGCTGCAGTCGTCTCGCGGACACCGCAGTCTCTGTTTGTTTGTAAACACCTTTCTTTTCCCGGCCGAGCGCACTGGTTTTATTCTGGATGTTCCCAGGGGCTCTCCACATTATTTTCCCTTAAGGCCAGGCGACGGTTTAAAAACACTCCGTCCAGTCGAGCCACATGACTTGAAAAAAACAAAACAAAAAAAAATCTTCTACTGCTTTTAAGGGAGTCAAGCAAAACTTTTCACCCAGCTTAAAGCCCTCCTTCCCCGCCGCCCCCTCACCAACCGGAACCCAAAGCAGAAGTTAAGTCAGCTGGTAACCTGCAGGCACTCAAAGGGTCTATTTTTGAGTGTAATTGTCTCAGTTTGTGCTGTCCAGCTTTGACATAAAGTACCGCACACGGCACATGACAGCATGATGAAACCGCTTCCCCATTCCTGTCATGGTTTCGCATAAAAGGATTCGCTGCTCAGGTTAGAAAATGACGTCTGATTTTATTTTAATAACTATTTTGTACATGGAAAAAAAAAGATACACTTCACATAAATATAATCTGGCGCAAGTGCATTGAATAACAAGACGCATTCATTTTTATATAAATGTATGTAGAAGTTGATAAAAAGTGACTGAATTTTGGCTTCAGAAAGTGCAGTATTGCAAAGTAGGCAATCAAAACACATGAATAGGTGGTGGCACCAAAGCAGAAGTGTCATCAAAGAGCACAGAGGAACTGAATAAATAAAAGCGAAACAAAACATAATTTAAAAGTACATCAGCTGTGAACATGATGGGCAGCAGAAAATTGAAACATTGAAATGTTTTTATTTGAATTATTTGATGATCTTGTAAACTACAGGACATAGATTGCATCTAACAAATATTTTCATGGTTTCACTTCATTCTTCTTTGCAAGGTAAAAAAAAAAAAGCATTTAAAATTGTGTATCCAAAACCTCCCTGTATTAATCCTCAGGTATACAAAAAAGGGAAAAAGCTGCAAATGTGTGAAAGTGATTAAATCTGAAGCATGGGTTAAATGACTAGTTATTTAAAACACCCGATCATGAATATAAAAGCCTTCATGGGTGAATTTAAATGTAGACAAAGGACCAATTAATTTTTTAAAGAGTGAATTCACGGTAACCCATCCTGCAGTAAGAGTTGGAATCTCAGCTTTCTGGGGCAATAAGTTCATTTTTAAATAAAAGCATAATTTTGCCTGAAATTACATTTCTATTAGCGACGAGTTCACTGTGCACAGAAATAAAGGAGAAGCTAACAACTAACATCTGGCTTGCCTCCTGTCCCGAGTGCTGATGATTCTTTGGTGGCCTTGTGATTTGCAGTTTACCAAAGAAGTGTGATGTAAAACGGTTTAGAGCCCTCGGAGCGGTGACCTTGTGTCAGAGCAGGACTTTTACTGCTTCTGCATTACTGCAGCCCAGAAAAACCTGCAACCCCCTTGTTTTAGTGTTTGCAGCAGTGCAGCAGAACATTGGGGTTTTTTTTTCTTTGTCTTTTTTCCCTTGCAGACTGCAGCCAACTCGGCATCTGCATTATCGCCTGAATCACACCATCGACAGACAGTTTAAGACACTGTTTTGTATCGAGCATCAACAATAACGGTGAGAGATTCTGAGATAGAGTGGAGAAAAAATCAGAAGAACATCGTGTGTGTGTGTGTGTGTGTGTGTGTGTGTGTGTGTGTGTGTGTGTGTGTGTGAGAAAGCCTAAATTAATGTGCACCTGACTCATCTGCACACATTAGGTCGTCTTTGGTCACACAGAAATATTCTCATCATGCACTAAATAAAAAGTGTTCTTTTTTAAATGTAGTCCAAAGGGCCTTTCTGCAACACTTTTGCATTATTACAAAATTCTTGTGTTAAGTAAGGAAAGAGGAAAATATATAAATCAGTATTTATCTAACTTTATTTATAATGCTCCTTTTCTACAGCAGCAATATGTCACAAATAAAATATCAGGCACATAAATCAAGAATTAATCATATCCACTTTCTTTTTGTTTGTGCGTTACATCCAGAAATATCTATGGAGCAAATTAAATTAAGGGATCAAAAACATGCATTTGCAACTGAAAAAAGTCATAGTAAGCCAAGTTGTATTTTCTGAATGAAAGGGCTTTCGTTTTGTCTCAATGAAAAGGAAAAAAAAGGCAAAGGTTTCACAAATTGGCGCAGCAGCGTTTGATCAAAAGCATGCCGGGAGGTTTGCTTTCAGTCACAAGATGGCAGCAGAAGATCATGATAGTGCAACAGACAGTGTGGAAGTTTGACGCTTTGATCCATTTTCTAAATATTGCGGAGGCCGTGCGCTCGGTCGATCTCTCCTCAGTTAATTCTCTTAGGAGGGTCGAAAACTTACAGTGCCAGCTCCCAGTTTCCTCCCTCTCAGCTGTGATCCCGGGGCTTCTTATTGCGAAGAATTTCTGCGGCAGTATACTTGCTGATTGCTTCATTCTCACTCCTCACAACAACCAGCTAAGACACTGCCAGAGAAACACCCACAGCAGCCGCGTCCAACCACCCGACTCCGGGCTTGCTCTCCCCAGCAGGGTCCTGACTGGTCTTTGGTGCATGTGTCCACCTGCGAGCCTGGCACTGCTGACGCTTTCCATTCCCAGCTTCGTGGTGATGGTGTTGTTGGTGGTTGTTGGAAGGCAGTGGCCTCACACTGAAAGCCCCCCCCCCCCTCACCTCGAGGGTGGCGTGGTGCTCTGGCAGCTCTGTAAGAAAGCAGGAGGAAATGTTAGTAGTTGTTCATTAAGTGTATAAGTATAGAGGCCCTTTCTGCTCCCTGACTGAGATTTACACAACTACAACGCACAGACGAGCCCACGTTCCGCTTCATGAAGTGAACCCCCGAGCTTGTTTCCAAACTGATTTCTTGATCTCCTCCTAGCCGGTTTGTGCAGCATCACTTTAAGTGCACACAACTTTGGCAAACACAAACACCCCCGAACTAAGAATAGGCTTGCCATGACTCATGATTTTGCAACAAAAAAGCTCGGTTTGATTTAGCTCTCAACTATTTGTGTGGCTGCCAGCCTTGCTTCTGTTTTTTTTTTGGGGGGGGGGGGTTATGTCTTTTTTTTTTTTTGTTTGTTTGTTTGTTTAATGTAATTTTTTTTACCCTAGCTCCATACAGTGCTAGTCTGTGTTTGTGTACCTCAGGGACCACAGCTACAACGCTATCAGTTGCGTTTGCTCGCTGCAGTGCTATTTTGGGCTGGCTGACCGCTCCATACTGGATACTAGAGAACGGTAGGCACATGCTCTTAAACGAAGGAAGAGAAGACGTTCCGTAGAGGGAGGAACGTCTGGAAAACAAACAGTTTGAATTACATCAACTATCCGCTGTTATTGCTTCTGAATTCTGCAGCAAGGCTATTTGTGGCCCTCTGCGTCGGCTTCTGGTCTATCTTGTGACGTACTTTTTGGTTGTATAACTGGAAATTCCAGCGTTTTTATTTGTGGTTTAAGCATTTTGACCTTTTTGAAATTCTAAGAAAGCACTTTATGACGCTCTGAAGCTTCTTGCCTGAAACAAACACAAAATTTGTATTTGTCAGCGTCTGTCTTCACACACACACACACATGCACAACTGATGTCCACAGACAAACGCAGAGGTCGCACCTTGACCTGCTTTCACCAAGCAGCTGCATCCTTGTCCCTTTGTGCGTTCGCAGCGAGTTAGATGCCGCCTTCGCTGAGCACATGATGACAGGAATTCCTTCCTGTTCAGACCTTGAGGTAATCCTGATACAGGAACGAAGAATGGCAGGGAAAACAAAACCCTGCCTGCTAAATGAATGGCCGGCCGCCCCACCGCCTCTCACAGCAAACAGCAGCGAGCCTCGACTAACAAGCCTTTCCACAAATGCATTTAAAGCCTCAGGCACGGCTCACCTCTCCTCACAGATTTCCCTATTGTAATATTTCCGTAGTATTGTCCAAACCTGGGGAAAAAAACCCTTTTTTACAAATATTAGTCAGAGGTGTGGATGAATACTGCTCGAGCGGACTTAGTAAGGGATTTAACCGGATAAATAAATGCTGTTTTGTGGTTTAACCTGTTAAGTACATCTTAATTTAGCTGGAGGGGGATGTGTCCAGACGATGCAGCTAACACTAAATTTTTGTTATTATCACCACATCTGCACAAGCTAAATGAAAAGATAACAATAACGCTTTTCATCGAGTGTTTTCTTTTTTTAGCGTTTTGCTTATTGTGCGTTTTATCTTTGTTGTGGCAAATTAATTGCACTCGGTGTGCACAGGGAGGTGGAGGAAGTGCACAACACGAACAAAATTGCATCTCATTTTCACGTGTGCATTGTTAGTGATATCAGGTTTTTTCATACTTATTATTTCACACCACTCATATCGCAGTACGAGTTGTTTTCTAAATTAATCGACTGTCATCTAACAAAATAAAACCTTGACAGTAAAGATTTGGGGGGAAAAGTGTTTTGGTATTTTTTGGAAGATCAAAACAAAATCATTAATGTTTAATTATTATAAACAAATTAAAGTCTTTTAAAAAATATTTAAAGTTTTATTTTATATTCCCTTAAAAATACCCTTGTGAAACTAAACATTTTTATTGTCCTTTTTGATCCAATATGTATTTTCCTGTTGCTAAATTATGATTTTTATTTATTTATTTTTAATTTGAAAAGGAAAACCGTGAAAGCTAATGTAAATGAACAAGCCTGGTTTAAGATGTTAACGTGTCATCGATGGCTTGTAAGAGAGCATCATTTGGTCCTTTGTGGTGTAACTAAAAGCTTTAAATATCAGATTAAAATTGACTCGTAAAAACACACACACACAAAAACACAAGATTTGTATTAGTGTTAGACGTGTGTAATCTGGAGTGTCAAACGTAACATTGCACATGGTGCACATAGCGTTTGCCTCAGAATAGCTTTTGTTTAAATAACCGTGGGACTCTGTAGGTCTACAGTTTCTGACATATTCAGCCTCCAGGCAACAATTTTCCCCAGCAACACTTCACCAAAACACACACACACACACGTGTACAAACCCCAGGCTGGCCTATACTTCCTCATCATGGTGGATCCCTCTGCTGTCAGGCCTCACGATGTGTAATCCAAACGAGAGAGAAAAAAAATCACATTCACCCACTTTACCTCACTTCCCCGTTTCTCCTCATGTCACTGCTGCACATTTCTTGGTTGATCAACGCTTCCACAAACCTAATCATCTGATGGCAAACAGTGACATCAGTATGTACTGAAGGGCCGTGCTGCTGAGCAGTTTAACACATGCACAACACGCTCACATCGGCATACATGACATGCGAGCTTAGCCTCTCGTAGTCTTTTTTTTTTTTTACTTTTATTTTTAGAACAATTTTAAAGCATATTTGGGTTTGAGCTAAATGAATCTACACGCCAAACTGCAGTGTGTTAATAATTAAATAGAACGGAGTCTCACACTCAGCTTGCACTACCCCTGGTTGCCAGAGAGAGGGGAAAAAAAGAGTTTCCCCAGTAACTATCTTCCTGCTTGACCACACACAACTAAAATACACAGATCATAGCGTGTTGGACACTAAATGATTATCACCTGAGTTCTCGGGTGATTAATGTATTTGAGTTTTTACCGGCCTGCATGAGTTTTTACAGTAGGGTTTATCAGTGCTGTGTGATAATGTGTGCCAGCGTGGACAGACTGGCCTTCGTTTATCTGCTTCTCTGTGTACACTGTTCCTAATCTCATTTCGCTTCCTGACTGACATGCTGATGACACTTGTCTTCTGAGAACCAGGGCCGCTCGAATCGTCTGTCACACCGTCTAGTCGCAAACTCGAATCAGATCCCGCTAGATACAAATCACTTCTGAGAAACGAGGACCTGTTATAAAGCCTTTCGCTCTCGGCTCTCTTGGGGCTTTTCAGGAGGGGAAAGATGCGGCCTGCTGGGTCTCCTGTTGGAAAACTGGCTTTCATTATGAATACCAGAGAAAACAATAACAAAAACAGCTGCCCTTCTCCGTGAGGATCAAGACGAGATGATGAAAGGGTCACTCATCCTGCCACTGTGCAACTGGGTACTGTGTTTGGGTGTATCATAGCTTTCGCTAACCTTTTGTGTAGTCACCATGGGATTAAGCCAGCATCAAAACTCAAGCTTGGACGCTTCTACTACTTGCAGTGGCTTAAATTATCGTTTTCTAATTTAGATTTACAGGCTGATCTGAAGGCCTCAGCCTGGCATCATTTTAATTCCCCTGAACTAGTTGGTGTTTCTGAAAATTTCACTCAGTTTCAGCAGAAGTGCACAGGTCCTCAGAAGTGTTCAGCTGTAGCATTGTTGTGTATGTCAGAGGCATCTATTTACACACAGTTTGGACACTCACCAGTTAGCCAGGCAGCAGCAGAGGTCCACCATCCAGCGTGATCTCCAGCGGGTGCACTCAACGTGTTGGCATCAACAGGAGTCTGTTCACGGGCTCTCCCGATGTGTGGGTCACTTCACTCTGGAAAAACTGTTGACCACCAGCCTCTTGCCTCTCCTCCTGTGGCTGCCTCTCTCTCTCTCTCTGTCTGTTCAGTCAGGCAGTACAACAAGTCAAGGCATGTTCCAACACGCCACCAACAGCCGGGCTGGATGTATGAGCCTGCACAGGGGGAGGAGCAGAGGATCAGAGAGGGGGGAAACCCAGAAAAGACCCAGCATGACTCAGCCTGCTTCGGTCAGTTAGCATAGCTTTCAGTCTGAGCACTTTAACACATGAGTTAGTCTTCGAAGGTGCATTATGACTTATTCTGTGTGACATGCTTAAGTCATTTAAGTCAGAAGCAGAGATGAGGAGATGCTCTAATGGGTGACGACTGCTGAAAATGTGTTAGACAGAGGAGCGCTTTTTTAAAAAACTGCTCTGACTTCCTGGCCCACGTCTGGCTGCAGGCGGTGACTGCTTTGTCTTTTCACTTTCTGTGTCCTGCCGGTGGAAGCAGCTCAAAATGTCTCTGTCCCAACCTCCCAGTCTTTGTCAGCTGAAGCTGAATTTAGATTCAAGTAGATGAAATGTCTTTTACAGAGCTGTTGTTCACCCATGCTCTTATTAGCAGTTAGTCCTACTTAATCTTTAGCACAGAAGAACAAATAGTTTATAGCATACTAATAAAAGGTGCTGATTCATTAAATCTTCGTTGGGTTTTTTGTTTTGTTTTTTCCAGTAACTCAGCGGGTCACATCAATTACAGATGAAGTCCGTCGGCATGAATTATGAAACTGCAAAAAATCACAGAGAACGCATCAGCAAAGATATGAAACGCTGTGAAAATTAATTGCTTCCTGGAAAAGTGACATTTTTTAGTGAAATCAAAATTTCTAAACTGTTTATTAATGCAGCGAGAAAAGAAAAGGTGCAGTATACAAGTGTGCTTTACGTGTCCATTTATCTGCTGACACATTAAACTGCATTAAATGTGCAGAATCATCAGCATCCATGAGTGCTAATTATTCAAACCTGCTTTGCTGTTAGCTGGGTTTTTTTTTTTCCCGTTACTAGAGCAGGCCTGATGCCGGTTCATCACTGCTGTAGTGGAAGTTGATCACTAGGCAGATTCTGGGAACAGCGGTAGGAGCCAGCTCAGCAAAACTCACCTGCTACTATATGGTCTGAGTTTGGCTGCCTGAGCATCTCTGAAGCTGCACTGTACATCAGTGCTGCTGCTCTTCACTGCAGCCTGTCAACAGACTGATGACCTTATCAATGAAAGAGCAAAGTCACCGCGATGTTACGCCTTGAAAGAGCTCAAAGCACTTTTGGCTCGGCTCGGAGCCTCGTCTTTGCCCACCCCTTAACAGCAACT
The DNA here is from genome assembly GCF_057381915.1 of Diplotaxodon limnothrissa. Taxonomy (NCBI): domain Eukaryota; kingdom Metazoa; phylum Chordata; class Actinopteri; order Cichliformes; family Cichlidae; genus Diplotaxodon; species Diplotaxodon limnothrissa. The sequence continues at coordinate 5,616,286 of NC_140615.1, read as the reverse complement.
AGAGAGGCAGCTTTGTAAAAGAGCAGACAAGGTTCATTTTCCTGCCGTTAGCTGCCTTAATTTATTGGAAGTGGTGTTGCGGCACCGCACAGAAGTATTTTCACAAAGTGCCGGCAGTAGTTTCACCAACTGACTTGGCTGATAATTTATGCAATTTACTCATGAGTGAAATATGGGTATCCGCTGACGTAGCCCCGCTTACTGGAACGTATCCCTGCACTTCAGTACAGAACTGTAGTTATTCATCCTCCTACCTGCAACAGACTGCAGCTGAAGCCTGAGATTTGCATCTGTGTCAGTTTGGGATGGGGGGGTGGGAGAAGGAACCCCTAGCCCGGCAAGTTCAAAGCTTGCTGCATTGATTACATCATCGGAACTGGAGTGCTGGAACGGGACAATGCACCATCAGAGGGGAGGGAGGGGGGGCAATCGGCTAATCTCACCAGTGCCTCCCTGTGGTGCTCCATGGGCAGTGTGTGGGGGTAGGGGAGGTTGGGGGTGGGGGGGTCTTTCCCTCTCGCTCTCTCTGCCTCTGTCTCTAAGCTCAGCACAGTCCAGCACATTGCAGGACGGCCTGCTCTGCCATGCAGGGTCATGTGACATCAGGACTGTCTGAGATTTTCTGAGAGGGAATGATGCTCTTTGGTGTATTTCCTCCTCTGTGTGTGTGTGTGTGTGCGCGTGTGTGTGTGTGTGTGTGTGTGTGCGCACTCTTGCATGTGTGCCATTACAGGCCAGCACTGCAGGAACTCAGCTGCTGCAGGACACTGCAGGATTGCTGTTCTGCTGCTGGCTCTCTGTCTCCTGCTTCTCTCTCCCTCCTTTCTATATTCACTCAAGCAAATTGCTCAAGGAGGATGGTGAGAGCATGTGCTGCATACTTTTTCAGCAGGGACGGAGGGGTGGGGGGTGCGTGGCTGAGAGAGAGAGGAGGAGGAGGAGGGGGCAGAATCACAGAGGTGCAAAGCATGCCGGTGAGGCGCTCTGCTGGGCAACTGTACCTCTGAGAGAGACTACAGTAGAGAAATTGGAGATGAGGAAAGAGGAGGAGGAGAAGGAGAGAAGGTGGGAGGTGGGGGGAGGGCAGAAGCGAGGTGCAAGGAACATCAGGTGAGTGCGGCAGTTCCCTTCGCTGGCAGTGTAGCACCCACCCTCAGAGAAAGTGTGAGCAGGAGAACTGCAGATGTTCCGAGATGATGTCAAGCTCCGGATGTAGCACAGACCCTTTAGTACAGTTTGTGATCATCATTGTGCCCGTCTGTCTGCAGTGGGGAGAAACAGAAAGTCCAGAGAAACGCCTTGGACTCCAGCCTCACCAAACTGACAATGCAGGGCCGGCTTTTTCAAGGTCTTAGCACAGTTACCCGAGGTGAACTCAGAGCTGACCGTGTAGCCAAGTGAATTCACCATTCACACCTTCCATACTGGTTTCCAAGCATTTGTAATACTTTGACTTTTATAAGAAGCTTTAACCCCCATAAACAATTTATACATTGTTTCTGAAACAGAGATGCTGCAATGAAACAAAAGTAGCAACGTCTTCTTTTAGAGCAAAGTTGCTGAAATATTGCTGCTGCAACGATAGAAAAGACTGGTCCTGCTCTAGGACGTCTTTTAAAAGACTAAAACTTAATATCTAAATGAAACAGAAAGCATTCATCTTCCACAGTTTAGTGCCAAAGTCTCTACAGAGTAGCACTCTGATGTGAAATCCCCTTATAGGATGGCAGAAAAGTCCCAGTAACTACAGCACAACTTCATGACTGCACCACAGCTCCCCTGTCCCAAACAGGCCATTGTAGCCTCATTCTCATTTCCCCATTTAGCACTCAGACACTCACACAGTCCAAGATCCCTGAAAAATCCTTCTCACCAGTTCCCAGCATCATACTTGCAATGAAAACACGCTGGTTAACATAAATGCACAGCTAGCCGAGAAAAGTAGAGCTCAGGCTGCCTGTCGTCTTCTTAAAAGCTAGGTCAGCAAAGATGAAACTCTCCACTGGTGTGGAGAACTCTGCATCCTGGTGAGTTTTTTTGTCCTTGTGTCAAATAGCGAGTCCTCTGGACCAGCCGCTATCTGACACGCTGGCTGCTATTTCCAGCCTGTACCATGTGTTAAACATGGATGAGGGAGCAGTGGAGCCTGACTGCTAACTGACTGGTTTTCTGGCAGACTGCTGCCTGGTTTAATGCTGGTGCAGAGGAGGCTGAAACTGATGAGACAGAAGCTGCCAGGAGCTCTAACACTGCAGGCATGCACACCGACATACACATATCAACTCCTGCAAGGCTCGTTTAATAATAATAATAATTAAAAAAAGTATACAAACCTAGAGAAAGAAGAGCCCATCATAGAAGAAGGCAAACAAGTTAAATAAGACTAGAGAGGAAAGGAAGGTATACCTACGGACCAGCCTCTGACCGCATCTCTCACACAGGAAGGAGAGGAGGAAAACTTCTCTGCACTCACTCTGAGCCTCCTGGTTGCTGGTGATGTGCTTTCATGGCGCGGCAAACTTGACTGCAGCATTGCCTCCTGAACAGAATGACATTGTTTGCTCTCTCTCTCTCCCTCTCTCTCTCTCTTCCTTTCTCCTCCTCCTCTTCCTCCTCCTGTACACGCTTGCTCCCCCTCCTCTTCTTTGCACGCTTGCTGGCAGCATAAACTGCACAGCTCAGCAGTGTTCCCCCACTGCCGCAGCAGATCCTGCATGAGCTCTGCGTATCTGAGTGGGATGGGACTTTTAAAGGGGAACGCAACCTCCAGGGTCAGTGTGTGTGTTTGTGTGTGTGTGTGTGCGCTTATCCTCAGTCTGCCCTCCTCTCCTCCATGTACCCCCTCAGCAAACCTTCCTCCTCGTCGACACCCCCGGGAATCATCAGTGTAAAGGACTCCTCACAGGAGAGACCCCCCCCACCCCCACCTACACGCCTCCCCACCACCCCCTCCGCCGCACACATAACTCGCCATCCTCTTTTATTCGTTTTCACACCACAGCAAAAGCTGCTTTGAGATATGAGGGTGCTCAAAACCTCAATGAGGAACTGTCCCTGCTCCACGCAGAGGCCATCTCCCCCTTGTCACAGTATCCAAAATCACTGAAATCCAATTTCCTCATAAACACACACACACACACAAAAATAAAAATAAAAATCTGGGAGGATGTCCTCAGGTATGGTTTGAAAAATGATGACGTTTAAAGAATGTTTAATTAATCTGAGATCACTAAATGTGAAGCCGTTTGAGTGAATTAGGAAAATCAGTGCTTTTAAATCAAATTTGTCATCTGGTTTTATTGGGGGAAAAGTTGCGTGATTTATTATAATCTAACCAGTAACTAAGAGCAATTTTTCAAGCCAGTACATAAACACAAAGCACACCAAATGCGTATGGGAAACGGTGTCTCCAGGCATTATGATGAATGAGTAATAATCACACAGGCAGTAAATTAATGCATTCATTTCAGAGCTCCCCCTCTCTCTCTCAAAGTTGTACAGTTCTTCTAGGTACAACATTTCCTTCGGTAAAATGTCCTTAATCTGCAATCCCTAATACCTACCTTTCATTACCCAAGATGCACTGCTCCACTGGTGCTATTCTGCAGTGCGCTAAAATATAGAAATATCTTGACCAACCGAATTTGTCTCTTGTGCGTTGCACAACTCTGTGAGAGTGAGATCATCCATCATTCAGTCAGACATTGAGGTTGAACTTCTCTTTTTGCACTCCTTATGGAAATGCGCCTGGTGTTACACTTCCCGGCTTTCAGCGATGACATTTGCAGCGCGCTGCACGGGCAGTGTACAGATAATGGTGCTTCTGTTTGAAAGCGTTTCGAGGCATCAGCGTCTTGGCTGTTCTCTGCAGCAGTGCAGCGCTGTCTGCTTCCAACTGCAGCAGCAAGTTTTTTTTTCCTCTCTCCTCCAATATGACTTGGGCCCCAAGTTGCACCCCGTGATCCCACATTTTGTGGAGGAGAATGAGGAGAACTGCATACATCTCACGTTAACCTTGACTCTGTGCACTCAAAGGTTATGTGTAGCAGTTTTAAGCATATTAGAGTGTGTGTGTGTGTGTGTATTATATGAAAGGATTCTCGTTAATTTGCCTGTATCCTCTGCTTTTATTAAGACACAGTTATTTGCACAGATTGCTGAATCAGCAAAATTCATGTAATGCAATATTGGGAATCAGCTGCTGATATCAGTCAGTGTCCATATCTGCATCAGACGAGCACTGTTATCCATCAGCTATGGGCAAGCACTCTCTGCATGTACCATCTGCATTCAGTGCTGCAGCTGCATCAGTCTGCTGATCCTCGCAGCATCCATCCTCTCGTCTGTACTCACTGACACCGGGGAAAATGCCCCTGCTGGCATATCTCTCACATACCCCACGCCATTTTCAGTAATGGCATCCCTTATAATGAATAAGCCATGAGGAGGGGCCCTTTTACATGTCCTATTAGATTACCTCTGTATGCTTTACCTGGCTACTGTCACTTCATCGCCTTTGCTTCTCCACTTGACTTAATATTCTCTGACACTGTCCCAGCCAAGGACACAGTGGGTAAATATTTGTAAAGCCTCACAGATTATGTGAGCGTATAAATTCAAAGTTGTTTCATCTATTCGGTATGCTTAGTTCAGTGGACGTGTGAATACACTCTTGCAGAAGACTTAATCAATTTTAGCAACTAATTGCCTTTTTGGTTCTTTGTGCCACAGCAGCCGGTCGTCTTTTAGTAATTCTTTGACTAAACTGAGGTTAACGCTAAACCGTGAGAATAAAGGTTATCTGTCAAGTATCTTGACTCCCGCAAATAATGGAGAAGGCTGTAACGCTTGCCTGGTGAGTTTACGTGCGGCTTTTTTTTTTTTCTTTCTTTTTGCCATTCATAGCTCATTCCTCAGCTTCATTGATCTGTCCGGAAAAGATAATAGACACATTGATTCACAAGCTCAGCAGCCTGCTTGGTTTACACATCAGTTCAGAGTAATTCTCAGTAGTCCTTAGTCAAAAAGCAGAATTGCCTTGACTGAGGACAGACTTCTTTTGAAGGTGTAGATTTACCATCTTTTCTGTGAACACCTTGTTTCGTTTGGTTTTTACAGCACAGCAAAATTCTGAGCATCTGACAAGATGCAGCAAAAAAATAAATAAAAAATACAGAAATCTGGAGCGTAGTTGGAGTTGAATGCTATGTTAGAGGGTTTTAAGGTGGCGTAGGAAATGTGACATTGCTGATGAAAACTGGACTCAGGAAGGAGGTTGAGGCGAGCTGGCAAAAATCTCTGCTCACTTCAGTCAGTCAGTCTTACGGAGATGGACTGAATGCAGCGTTCCTGACTTCGTAGAATAAGGTGGTGTGTTTGACTGCACCAGTGCTTCTTTGCTGACCTCATTTTGTAAAGCTGATGAGATTCCTCCCAAGGCCAAGTCGAGTGAAAAAGACACTGTTAATGACACAACAGATCAAATGTGGTTATACTGGAAGGACTGTAAGCACGCAGAGGGACAAACACACTGTGAAGTGTGAATTCCCGGCGAGTGGAGCGGTCCAAGATATCTTTTATTTCCTGATACGGATTTTGAAAGAATCTCTTACAGTATTACTAACCCCCTGATATTAAAGATCCCGATTTGAAGGCCGAGCTTGATATGTGAAACATATGAAGTGCAGGGTGTCATCAGTTTCTCCCTCAGTATGAGAGAGATGGTAGTACAGGGCTGTGATGGATTGATATAATAGCGAGAGGCTGAACTTGTGACAGCTGGCTGCTCTGTTGTGAATGAGCGGCAGCTCTGTCAGCTGTCAGTGTCAGCACCAGCCAGTCTGCTCTCTACACTGGCGCTGGAGCAAAGCATAATGCCCACATCAGCCTTAAGGGGGAGAGACTGCAGCTGGAAAGTCTCGATTAAGCTCTCATACAGCTATAATAATTTCAAGCATGCCCGTGAACAACCCAGTTTCCGTAAGATCTGGCATGCCACGCAGAATGTAAATAAAAACAGATTGCAGTGATCTGTTTAACTGAAAATACCTCAAAGAGCACATCAGATACTGAAACTAAGATAAAACACACATGATGTTGCACTATTTAACAACTAATTACGTTTATAAGATTAAGAAATGAGCATCTTGTGAGGCTGATCTATTTAACCTGTATGTAATCGGGCACTTTAATATTCTCATTGAGAATGAAGGTGAATTCACAAGAATACAATCAGCAGGCACAAACAAGAGAACAGAAGAACAAAGAATGAAGAAAACCATTAGTAATATAGTTTTAAGATCTCAAAATTGGTCCCTATTTCGAAGCCAGTTTGGAGATTGTGTGAAATATAGTAACTGTATCAAGGTTAGTGTAAACAAGTTAAGTATTTATTGGATTATGAGCTGAGTTTAGTTTATTTAGCTTGAAAAAGACAAGAGATGCGAGGTAGTTTGGAAGCGTCAAAGGCTTCATAATGTGACAATAAGGTGTCTGTTTACTCTTCGCTGTAAGGAAACACGCCCATCCTCTTGATACAGTAAAAAACAAGGAGTGTGAAATTTGTGGTTAGTGATTAAAAAAAAATAGGGTTTAACTGCTAGAGTGTGGATGGGGTAGCAGGATGACACAGAACACGTCCTTAACTTCCAAACAAATCTTATTTGATACGTGAGTTTTTGAGACTTCTACACCATCAGACCTCTCAAACCTAAATAAATTGCACAATACATTTTAAGCAAATACCAGTTGTAGCAAATATGGTACAAATTAAAACTCATGTATACTAATTCAGATCTATTTTTTAAACCTTTGTTAGAAGGTCCAATAAATACTCCATTAAAAAAAAAGATATGGCATTCGTTTCATGGTTCAGGCTTTAAAGGGTTAACATCCAGCACTCCTTCGAAGAGTGTGTCGGCAAATCATGCTTCTCAGTGTGAAATTGCTAATAACTTGGGGATTTCATCATCTTTGTTACACATAATTTAAAAAAAAATCCAAAGAAGCTTTTCTCTCTCTATCCACTGAACGAATGGCAGTGAAAGCTCTACTGGGGGCACAGGTTTGGGGACACACAAGGTGTTGAGTCATGTGATGAAATAAGAGCAGGTCTTGCTTATTTCAGCATGAAAATACCAGACCTGAGTCTGCACACCAGCGTAACACAATGTGCTGTTTAAAGAAGAGCCAATGCCTCTTAAGTAGTATTAAACATGCCCCGTCCCCAGATGTTAATCAGACTCTCATTATTATTATTATTATTATTATTTTTACTAACTTCAATTGTCTGAACTTTTCAAGTTTCTGTTTGATTGCCATATTTTTAAGACAAACAAAAATAAAATACATGGATTTTTTTTGGGGGGGTTACCATTTGACTGTCTTTGAGAAAAAAAATAAAACAAAAAAAAGCAATGTCATGTAAATGCCTAAAATTCATACCTGTAAATATAACATTTCACAACTAAATTTCTATATTTCTTTATGGGAAGAAATTAAAGAAGCTGACACAAAAACATCACCATGAAATCATCCTAACATCCTGTGTTGGTGACGTTATGATTGTCCTCTTTGAGACACTGTTGTCTTCATGTTTTTGAACAAAACCAATGGGTGTCCATAATTATGTGTGCGTGTCCTGTTCATCTTGCATGCAGCCTGTTGGTGTGGTCTTTTTTTCACTTGTTTTGTGCTGGACTATATTCTGCCTTCCCAGTTTTTGGAGGAGCGCTCCATATCCTCCATAACAAGTGTGTCATATAGAGATCTGTGCTGTCTCTTGGCCTACATTCACTATTGCCATTTGTTACTGCCACAAACAGGTAACACAAAGGGACAAAGATATATAATATATAGGTTCCTCCAGAGTGGCCTGTTGATGTGTTTATCTGCCTGCGACCCATTTTAGCAGCAGAAGCAGGGGCAGAGGCTCCGGGGTGATTCTTCACATTTTCACTGTCTTCACCAAAAGAAATCCACGGCTAAACGAGTGAGTGTTAAACAGAAAAAGCCCGACTCAAAATCAGAGGTAGTCTAGGAGGAAGAAAGGTTAACATTATTTTTACTGATGGCTTTCATTTATACTGCTTTTAGTCTGCTTTTTTTTTTTTTTTTTGTTAAATTTTATAGCTACACCGAATTAAATCGACATTATACACAATTTTAATTACAGCGCATTACTCCCACTTCATGTGTACTATTGATAAAAACTCCACACTCATTTCAAGTCTGCAACAGTTAGTGTTCTTTAAAGTGTACACAAATTAAATAAACGAATTGAAAAACAACCAAAAATTCATTGCTTGCTTGTCTGCTTTCCCAGTTCTTCCCATTTCTGAGCCTGCTTGTAGTGCTCAGCTGCAATCCCTGATGAAAATCTTCAAAATGAATCATGGACATATAGTTTTGTTTTTTTTTTAATAATAAAATTGGATCAGCAATTTTCTGAAACAGATGGGACTGTAGTTTTTTACTCAAACAGGAGTAAGCACCGGATATTTGGAAACTATTTTCATCCACAGATTAATTAACATTTGGTATTTCTGGCAGCCTAACACTGCATGTGCGCCTGAATTCATTTCTTTGGTTTTTTTGTGACCGTTGTAGAGACATTAAAAGTGTGGCTCGTGTTTTATGACAATGAACGCCTATGGCTCAGAGGAACGCTGGACCCTCTTAACACACATGCAGTAGTTGGATTAAATTGTTGCTTTTTTCCCCCTCAACAGTAAAGGAAATTTAAAATATCCCCAACAATGATTTAAATACAGAGCATCACATTAATATTGTCTTTAAGCTTTGCCTGAAAACTCGTCATTATTGTCTTCGCTTAATGAGTCAATATCTTGTGTTACAGTGAACACAGCTTTGATATTTAATTGTATATTTTTATCTACAACTATTGCACACTGCTAACAACCTGACAGCATAAGGGTGTTATAACACCTTCATCCACTGTAGGCTTTATTCATGCCATCCATTATTTTATGCACCTGATGAGCCAGATTAGAAAATATGGTTTCATTTCACTGATTCGTGTTTATAATTTCTTGCCATGTAGATGTCTGCCTGTCAGGAAAGAGTTGCCGCTGCAGATTTCCAAATTGGATGGATACCATGCTGAGCTCGTGGATGCATGCTTGCCTTATGGAGGCAGCCAGGAGAGCCTTAACCACGCGAGAGTCTGCTCCTGCCATCTGCCGAACCGCTGTGTGACTGATGAGAAGGGCTGGTGCGTGTCCTGGATACTTTCTAATGAGCAGTGTGAGCTAATGCCGGCCTACACCTCATCAGACACCGGTCACTTGCAGGCTTTATCTCCAGTTGGGATGCGCACGGTGAGTTTTGCGTCTAGCACCAAACATGCACAGCAAATATTTCTGAGATTAATTTCTGATGAATACACTAATCAGTTATTCAAATATCCCCTAGGATGAAATGGTTACCTTAGAATAATGCAGATCTGTCTGCAGTTACTGCAGTAACCCTCTGGCTGAGCTTGTTTTGTTGAGAAAAACACCATTTAATCTGCAGATCACCCAGGAAGGCTATCATCCACCTGGGACCCCTCCCCGGAGGTGTGCCGTTCCACTGCTGATTGCCTCTCTGTTTTAGCAGCAATGCACCATTCAAGTCTGCAGGCAACTTGACAAATGAGCAGCGACCTGAGCAGAGGGGATGCTTATACTGCACCACACATCCTGTCCCATCCACAGCCTCGCGTCCCGCAGTGGTTCACCTTTCCCAGCCGATGCCCTTTCCTTATTGTAACGCTGTAAGTCACACATGTAGAGTACATGCTTAAATTCATGCTTGCTGATTCACGTACACACAAAGACGCTGCTTAAAGAGCGTGTAAGTGATCAGAAGCCTATGTATTTTCTATTCTTTCTTCTTCATATATGCTAGGCTGCCCAAATTGATCGTGTAATTTTTCATCATTTGGCAGAAAATGATAAACTGGAACTGGAACGTAAGCACATAAAAATAAAACATTTTCCCCAAACTTTAAAGTGTGCCGCTTTTCTTTCTTTATATTTTTCTTTTACATAATTTTAAAGTCACATTCTTTTAGTTTTGGACCTTTATTTTGACAAGAAAAGACATCTGAATTATAGCTGCAGTGATGGGAAAAACAGCAGCAGGCATTTCTGACAATTTATGTCATCTTCTAAATAAAGTGAATATCCAATTACCTGCGATGTTAGGAGATGAATCTGTTGGAAATACAAGTGCGATTAGAAGCTTGTATAGCTTAACATAAAAAAGGGAGACCATCGTTGTTAAAAAGTTGGGGGGGGGGGTCTACTTTTGCTAGCCAGACATCACTATTCACAGACTGAATTATGTTCTAAACCTCACTGTCTACGCTCATTTCTTTAATAACCGATACAGATAATTTTTTTATTGCTGTGTAAGGATTTCTGCTTTACAAAAATGGACTCTGCTCGTTTTAAATTGCAAGCAGTCCTCTGAAACTTGAGTAGTCTTCTCACCTACAGCCATGAATCTATTTAAGTTCTCAACCTCCAGTACACTGAAAGAGGTGTAAGCAAAAAAGCCATCAGGAGAGCTTCATCAGTTGCAAATCTTTATTTACTCTCTGTGCACTTTTGTGAGCCGGCTAGGAGATAGATTTTTCTGCATGAAGTATTTAATAGCTACAGAAGCTTCATCAGTATGTAGTCTGCAACTGCATCCAAATGCTTTAAGACAGCATCCACCCACCGGTCCTCCTCAGAAACTGCACCTCGGAGCGAGTGAGGAGCAGAGTGTCTGACGCAGCATGCGATCATTCACCTTGACTGCGTGAGCCACTCGCTCGGACTTGCCTCGGCGCAGCTGTCCGCACACACAGAGGCAGAGCACTCTGGCAGCCATGGTTTGAGTGGGACGTACTATCGATCCTGCTGAAATGATGGTTTCTAAAAGGGAGGCAGTAAGCATGTCTGCACGCCCCTCCTCCACTTTGGAGGGGCCCTGAGATATCACCGAGCTCAGCACATTGCACCATCACCGTATGGGGAAAATGGGATTTTCACAGGGAGACGAGCTGAGGGGAAGGTAATTCAAGTCGCCACGCTATGCTCCTCACCAAGGATGTAAAATGAGCCATGTTACCTTCAGACGCCTCACAGAGTGGACAAACAAGGTCATTTTAAAAAGTCCTATTAATTCCAGGCCTTGACATATGCACAAGTTCTGAAGTTAACAAGGAAGTGAAGAAAAGGAAGATGGTTAATTAGCACTTTCATCCACGCAGCTTTTAGTGTGCAATCAGGACAAGCGCCACTGTGTGAATTATTATTCTGAATAAGGTGTAACTGATGTGGAGTTTTGTGCAGACTGTGCGATGGTCTAAACCTCATCCAGAAGGTGAGTATTCAGAGGATCCACTAGATGGCAACACTGTCCTTGTGTTTCCCAACATTTGCGCATATGTTTGCTCTGACTTTCACATTATTAGGAAATTCTGTGCAGGCTGTTATAGCAGGTCCGCTTCCACTCCATTCATAGGTGGCATGCACTGTACAGGAGCTTTTCAGAGATGTGAAGCTACTGCACCCTTTGCGTAGCAGATGACGGTTGTATGAAGAGCATACATGTCATGTTTGGTACAAATCAGTCATCAGTCGACACGCACGACTTTCCTTGGGGGGGTCAGTGTGTCAGTGAGTTGAGTATGATTTGCGACCTACTGAGCGACACTGACTGATGGCTCCGAGGACCGCAGCTTACCTCAAAAACATTAGCTCCTTTTTGAAGCTGTCCAAGTGAAAGACAGCCTGAAGGTCAAGGTGAAGAAGAAAATGCATCAGTATCGTCATGACGGTCATATGGTGTCTGTGCATACTTACTAACTGTGTTAATCGCCATCACTGTTACATATCCACGCATAAGGACAAAATATTACATCATAATTAAGTTCAACGATACACAAGTGAACACAAAAGCAGAAATATCCTATTATTCGTGTTTGGTGTAGCCATTATAAAGAAGTATTTAGACTGAATATAAAACCTCCAGCACATACATGTGAAAAATATGCCTTTCTTTTTCTGAAAAGTCTATAACAGCAAATATAAGCTCTGAATTAACAATAAAGGACTTGTCTACCCTCCTTTTTTTCACTCTCTGTTTCTGTCTCCTCTTTATGTCGTTAATGCTTCTCTTTTTCCAACTTGGAACTCATAGCATGCCAGCTCCGGCACTGTATAGCTACACAGATAATGTGGATAATAACATAAAATGAAAAGAAAAGAAAAAAAAAAGACTAAGAAGATGAGCCTATAGAGAGTCTACAGCGCTCCTCTTGGCAAAGTAAATGTGTTTGGCACAACAAAGCATTCAGACCGTGATTCTGCTTAATAAAACACCCAAACAGGACAAGAAAAAACAATAAAAGTGAATAAACAGTTGATGTGTGGGGTCCTACTTGACTTCTTTAACACTGAAGGGTGAACTATACTGAAGTTAGCTTTATACTGGAACATTTCAGTAGGTTTTCCATTTACAGCAATGTGTAAATTTTGTTTTCAAGTCCATGATGAGGTGTATGATTGTTTAGTATCTACATATGGACTCACTGCCACTTTGTTAGGTACATGTTATTAGTACTGGATTGTTCTTCAGAGCTGCTTTACACCTGGTTTATGCTTCGGCAGGAAATCTACCTCATAAACTTCCATGTGTGATCACAATCATCTGTTGTCTACTTTTGGGAAACCTGGGTGAATTGTTGCTTCAGTTTTCTGTTCTTAGCTGACAGGATCTGCACCAGGTGTGGTGTTCTACTGCTGTAGCCCATCTGCTTTAAGGTCTGATGTGTTGTGTAAGATGCACTTCTGCACACCTTGGTTGTAATGAGTGGTTATATTTTAATTTTCCCTTGCTATTTTTTTTCCCTTGCTATCATCTCAAACCAGTCTGACTATTGTACTCAACAAATATAGTTGCAAAGCTCGTGATGAGTGTAAATGCATTTGATAAATATTTTTATATTTGTACACATCTTTGACCACATGCACAAAAAATTAAAAATAATTTAACCCATGATACTGGACTGTAGGACCATTTAAAAAAATACATATATCTTCGGATTCATCTTATGAAAAATACACCTTTTCACTATCTTAAGACGCCAGAAAGGTTAGCATAACAAAACAGTTCTCTAGAAAGTGTTCATATCAGCAGTGAAATGTATTAGAATCTGATATTATAATTGGGTTTACATCTTCACTTCGGATTAAATATCGGCACCGCATATTATTTTAGATTTTTCGTGAATACATTTATGGCCTAAAGAAAATCAGCATAAACTGCATTACCAACACGAAGCCATCTTTGCTGTAGCTGCAGCCGCTCTGTGGGGAGGTCCTAATCTGGTCTAGCAGCTGGGAGCGTTTGACCACGTGACGCGAGAGCTGCTAGAGAGCAGCCATCACCATTTCACCTAATTCATGCCCAGCCTGGGAAAAAAGGTAAGAGCACAAGGAAGAGGAAAACTACGATGGAGTAGCTGAAGCCGTGCCTGGTCTCATCCACTGTGCTGCCGCCTCACAACTTAACAAGGTGTGTTTGCCGTGTGCTTTTCCTCTTGTGTTTTTGTGCTTACTGTGTCGAAACGTTTGTTTCGCTTCTAGTGTTTCTCTTTACATCACATTTAAATATCTGATATAAAAAAATAAAACAACGCCTGCAAAGCCTCCTCCCCCAGTTTAGACATAGCGACACAGTTTACTGGTTACTATCTTCGTCCCCCCCCCCCCCTTCTCTCTTTTATTAACATTAGCCATATTGTGTAGCTGCTTCAGCTAACGCCGACGGTTTTTGCTGTTTGTCGGATAACAAATGTTTCGCAGGCGGTCGAGTTTCAGGTAAACAAAGAAAAAAAAAAAAAAACCGAAGCTAAAGAAAGGCCAACCGTAAGAAACGGTTGACTCACGCGCTTCTTCTGTTTGTAGTTGCGCGTGGACGGTTCCACGAGCTCGGACCACACGGTCGCCAGGTCCATTTAAAACTATTAAGCCCAGGCTGCTTTTACGGTAGCTAGCATGGCAAAACTCTGAGGAATAAGTGTCCAGAAGGCCTACATACGCTCATTCACACCCTGCTGCTTCAGCTGCCAGCACGCTTTACTTTCACACAGTAAGTTTAGTTTTTATTCGGGCTGTTGTAGATGCGTGTTGGTACCAGTTTAGTCAAGGCCTGGAGGTAGAGGCACTATTGTTATACCTGGCTTCTCTTATGCTAATAGTCTGTCCTCAGTTTCAGAACGTGTGTGCTGTCTGTTTAAAGCTGTTTAGTTAGACATGAACCAATCAACAAAACCTGGATATTCTAACTTGAAAGGCGATCTTCATATGCCTGTGTAAGGTTGCATTAGCTATAGCGTTGTGCTAAATCGTGGTGATGACAAACTACAAAAAGTTAAAACTCAAAACAAAGCAGACTATATTAAATTCTTGAATGCACTCCTGTGCGACACAATGACTGTCTTTATTAAAGCTTGACCTGTATGTATTCAGGAAATCAGAAAAACAGGCTGTGGTTTAAGTTCAGGTGGGCCTGGTCTAAATTGAGCCTTACAATAGAAACAAGTGTCTTGATGCATGTTCAGTGATGTCCAGATGAACAGAATCAACTTTCCCGGATAGAAACAAATGTTTCCTTGGCTCAGGAAATCCGGCGAGGCCTGTCCTTCTGCATTTTAATCAGCTTCAAACCATTTGGGGGGCCCACGAACCCTAAACAAACCCAGGCTAGGATCCCAGCCCAAATACACCCCTCCACAAGCAGTCTTTTATACTCCCTGTGGGTATGTTTGTTTTGAAGTCCAAATGAAATCAGGGACGACTTCTTATTGTTCTTGCATTTTTGATTTGCCTGCTAATGTTGCATGCGTTGTAAGGTGGCCCTGTGCGGTGGGAGGGGGAGGGGGGGATGGTAAACTCCTGGCACAGAGAGTGTGCAAATTAACATGTTTCACTCTCCATGAATGCTGGACAGCCATCGAAAAAGAGATTGTTTACATTCAGATGCTGGCCACCCACTGCTTGCTTTTTCTTCCCTCCTTGCTTTCCAATCACTAAAGAGACATGACCCATTTAAATGGTTGTTTACTTGCATTAGAAGAAAGGCCAAAGCACTGCTCAATGAACTCTTGTCTACAATTCAATTAGAGTGGCCTTCCCTGCAGCACCATTTTCCACATTACACAATGCTCTCTACAGCTTTGCTGCAACATGGGCAGAAACGGGAAGCCCAGAAAGCTGCAGCTGTGACACCTGGGCCCACAAAAGTCACATATGTCTTTGGGATATTATTTCCAAACTAATCTTGCTACTGATTGCTTCTGGGCTTATTAAGGGAAACATGCTTCATGCTGTAAAAAGAAAAACTAGTATGAAAATTAAATTTGAAGACATAAATTCTTCATTTTTCTTTAACAGTAATGAGAAGGTAGTCCATCAGGCTTTTATTGTCCAGTTTCTCTGCTGAAACTATTTCTGCCTCAAAAGAGCTCCTGTCCAGCTGTGCTTCTCTAAAACTTTTTTTAAAACCAGACATTTTATTACAGCTTTTCCTGTTGCCCTCTGACTAGACAGCAATATAATAGGAAATGGCTGGAGTTTTTCCTGTCTTTTTTCCCCCTGTTTGTGGAGGTTGTGGGAATATTTCACTTTCACATTTGATGCGTCATGTTATCCTGTGGAGAATGCTGCTTTTTATGCTCTTTTAACATTTCCAAAGCCAGCACTATTAGAAGATTTAATCGCATTTGTAATGCCGCAGAGCAAAAACTCCTGTTGATTTTATTACATACATTTTGTTGCATTCAGGGTTGGCCTATCAGCCACTTGATAAATGGTCGAAATTGGCAACGTCAAGTTTTCGTGAGTTCTCAGATGTACTTTTCTTTTTCAAGAAATGTTGGTAAAGTAATGCATGAAATTGAGGACAACTAATCAAATAAGACTTGAATGTTTTTCATGTTGTTTGTGCAACGTAATCCCAAATTAAATTACTTAGCCAAAAGGAGAACACAATAACATGGGTGTTTACCACTTACACATGCAGAGCTATGTACACTGCATGGATCTGGAGCTATATTTTATCCAGACGGTTAAATTTATGTGAAAAAATCAAGTTTTGTCGGTCTGCACAACCACATCGAGCCACAGGCATAGTCGGATTATGTGGTTGTTTTTCTACATCTATAATAAATGAATTCAGTTAAGCAAAAATTCAAAGCTGATTATCACAGTTTATCTGCTGCAGTGTGATGAACGTTGACTTCTGGGTAAAATAAAACTGAAGCATACATTTGTGCTCATATCAAAAAGAGTTTTAAGCAGACACATTCCTAATAGTATAAAGTGATAACACCAATAGGATAAATTTCCTGTCATGGATTTTATGGGATGCTGCCATCTCGCCCAAACCTATATAGCCATTTGTTTTATAAGACCCTGAAGATGGCATCTATAATCTGTCGGTTATTAAATGTTGAGCTGTAGCTGTCCAAACTGCCACTTTAACTAGGTCAGCCTATTCTCTGTGACGAGTCTAATCCATTATACAAAATCGTTTCAATCTAGCAAATACACTGTTGACTAAGTGATGAGAACTCGTTGGTCTTGTCTTTCTTGGCTGGCTCAGCATAAGAACTGAAACTGTTGAACTGGTTTAAATGGGGGGGGCGGGACTCTGCCTTGGTCTCACTGTATGAAAGCTGAAGAGTTTTAAGTTAAAGATAAATGAATGGCAGTGATGTCTTTTGTTAAGGTTGTAGAAATGTGGCTGTGGTCAACAGATGCCTGCTTCCTGTTGTATGATGATGTTATCTTGTACTTGGTTTTATATCTTTGGTCATATGACAGTGCCTTCTTTATGTTAAATGCAGTCAGTCATGAGAGCAAAGTCACTCTTGAGGGTACATAAGACTTGCTGTTTTCCTTATACGGATCCTGATGATGTTTTGTTTTATCTAATGCTGTCATTGTCTTAAACAGATTAGTTTGAACTTTGTTCTGCTTTCATTTCCTCTGACCTCATCAGGTTGGCTTCCAGCTCGTCATCTGGCCTTGGCTGTCTGCATCTAACAAAGCAAAAGGACAAACCTGCATCTTAGGTGACCGCAGGACACTGGAATAGAGGGTCTGTGGCTGATTACTCCCCCCATTAGTCTTTGAGGAAGCGGGGGGAGGAAGAGGAGGAAGAACGAGCTGCTATATCTACCTGTAGCATGGGGCAGAAAGTCCCAGGTGGCATTAAAACCATCGATATGCGGGATCCAGCATTCAGCCCCCTGAAGTTGGAGCTACAGGCCCTGAATCACACTAAGCCATCACGACTGGATCTGCTGCTGGACATGCCACCCGCGAGCCTGGACATCCAGGTCCAACACTCGTGGAACAATGATGACCGCTCCCTCAACGTCTTCGTCAAAGATGACAACAAGCTGGTGTTCCACCGGCACCCTGTTGCGCAGAGCACGGACGCCATCCGGGGCCGTGTTGGCTACACAAGGGGACTGCATGTGTGGGAGATAAGCTGGGCCATGCGCCAAAGGGGTACACACGCTGTGGTCGGAGTGGCTACAAGTGACGCACCTCTACACTCAGTGGGCTACACAGCTTTGGTAGGAAGTAATGCTGAATCCTGGGGCTGGGACCTGTGCAGGAGTAAACTCTACCACGATGGCAAAAATCACCCAGCAAAACCCTACCCGGCCTTCCTTGAACCAGACGACACCTTCATAATACCAGACTCTCTCTTAGTAGTCTTGGACATGGATGAGGGGACTCTTGGTTATATAGTAGATGGACATTATTTAGGGGTGGCATTCAGAGGACTTAAAGGCAGGAAGCTGTACCCTGTGGTGAGTGCTGTGTGGGGACACTGTGAAATACGAATCCGGTACATAAATGGACTTGATCGTAAGTATGAATTTTAAATTAAATATTACTCCCGTTCAGATTGTCTGTCATGTTCAGCTGTGTCATTGTGATCTCTTGTTTACTGAGCTCACCTAACCAGTGGGAGGATTTATTGATGCAATAAAAAGAGGTTTAACAGTTAGGGCTTGTCCCAGTGTCTAAACAGGCCATGTTACCAAAGAGTAGCATTACTGTATTTGTGTGGCTACCTCTCTAAATGTTATGTAAAACAGTACATATATCATTACACAGTGTGTTATCTTGCTGTTCAGTCCAGATTACTTAGAAATTTATATATAGATGCCTCTCTGGCTTAATTTGCCTGATATCAGACATAAAATGGAAGTTAAATCACTATTAAAGTCTGACATTGCATCCACTCTGGCAGCAATAGGAAATGTCTCAGTTTTGGTAAACAATTTTGGATCACTCTAAAGTAGAAATGTAATATATTTATATATAAGTATGTGGTGTCTCTCTCTCTCTCAGTCTTTGTCTACTTCAGAAGAGGCACAAGCGCAGGTTGTCTTCAAATCACAGGGCTGGTGTTTCAATTCCTGGTCCCTTTGTAGAAATACAGAATCATCCTTAGACAAGCCACCAATGTCAAGCTGCTCAAAGTATCAGGCCCTGCATGGCAGCTTCTCGACCATTAGTGTGATTAAAAAGTAGTTACCAGTAGTCAGCTATCACTAAAAAGGTGTGGTATATGCTTAGTTCATTCATTTATTGACTCTTTTTTTGTTTGTTCAAAAGAAGGAGAAAGATTTGTAAACACAAAGTGCAAACAAAAGCAGTCAAAGGTAACATTTTTTTCAAAGGTAACAAAAGCAAAGACAGGAGAGTGAGGACTTGTGAGACAACAAATAAAAAGTTTCAGAAGTTCACTTTAAGCAGTTCTTTGTTTCAAATGAACTTTGACCAAAATTAATTTTGTGACAAGTAAACTACATTTTGCCCTCTTCATGGCCAGATTTTAAAGAGACGGGCAAATAAAAACTTAATTCCAAGCGTATCATAAGCTACATGTTGCATTGTAAGAGGAAATCTGTTTTATATTAAAATTGCAAGTTTCTCAGGTTAATAGAGTGCATAGCAAACTCCTGTCAAGTCCCAGAGCTCTCTCCATCAAGTTAACATCTGTCTGAGGTTGCCTTTGTCTTACTTTCAGTTTTTAATCCTCCCTCTTTGCCAGCTCAGAATGGGGATTTTTTTTTTCTTCAATGTTTTTGGTTTGGTACATTTTCTGTAGGTATTCTAGTTGTTCCGCTGTCTGCCATTTCACCTACATGGGGAAACCTACTAATGGGTATCGGGGAAAATGACAACACTGTCTTCGTGTTTTGGTTGTTCTGTCTACTTCATTTTCTTGGTAAAGGTACCCTGTGTTAGGCTTTGCAGATTTAGTCATTTTTCTAATCCGCATTTCTCAATTATGGATTAATGGTTATGCCTGAATGAGCGAATGGTATCATATTTGACAAAATCAGTTTCTTATGTATCCCTTGTCTGAGGTGTTGTCTTGAGATTACCTCAGACAGCTGTGTCCTGTGCTGAACTAGTGCATGAACAGACATGCTGCAAACTTCCCTTTCTTGTCATTGCCTGCACTTTGGCTTGCTTTTAATCAGAACCAGGTGATCCTTTATGTAAGTGTACAAAAAACAACATGCTAGTTGTCCCATCAGACAAATAATAAGAAATGACTCCAGTTGGATTAATCCCAGTTATTCCTTGGCTCATGAGGTTTCAGTGAGGAAAGATGGTGCTTATTGAAACATGTTGTACTACCCGGATGTCCCAAGTGTTCTGTGCTCATTAGATTTTTATGTTGAGCTCAGATCTCTTGACCTAGTTTCAGCCTGAATAAAAGAAACTGTCATATACATAAAAGCCTCTTTGAAGTTGATTTTTTTTTTTTTTTTAACTGTTGTATTTGGAGCAGGGAGATCTCTAATCTTAAGTAGTCTTGTTAAACGCACTTGGTATCATTATATGTAGTTAATCTTGTGACTTGATCCAATGTGCAGAGCTGCCACAGCAGCTGAAGTCCACACTTTTTGTTGTCTCAAACAAGTCCAAACCTGGAGAAAATACGTATACTAGAGTTGCAAAGTTGAGATGAGATAGCCTTTATTTGTCAGTTGCAGGTCTTTTGCCCATCTGTTCCGCACATACACATTTTATGTTCTACATTTTAAAATATGACAAAAACTGTAGTGGACCAGTATTTGGCACTGAAGACTTTTGTCTTTTAAATAAACTGAGACGGCGTATATGTTGTTGCTCACGAAGTGAAATGTAGGCAGTAAAGTTAAATAACCTAGAATCTTTGTATCAGAAACTTCATTCTCCTGCTGCTACCTCCATTACTCTTAAAAAAAACAAAACAAAAACAAATAAACAAAAAAAAAACTGCCTGTATTACCAGATGATTCTTATGGGACAGGCATGGTTGTGCATTGGTCATATGCAGTTTTGCATGCACTTATATATTGTAGCTGCTTACTGTCGTCAGAGGGCAGTGTCATAAATGTGGAACAACTTGTCTGTGGGCAACTCTTGTTTGCATCAGGCTTGCTGACAGATTCTTGACTTCTGCCTGCAGAAGTGGAATTGAGCTAGCCCTACAAAAGCCAAATATGTGATCAATAGATTTTTTTTTTTTTTAAAGGAATATTTTAGATGCATTATGGTGTACTCTACTATTTAACTTGTGTAAGCTGTCATATAAACAGCTGAACTGCATTTGCAGTGTTCTTTTGTCCATGGGGCATGTGTGGATCCCAGATGTGTTAATACTGTGTTAGAAATCATCCATTTTATTTCAGAGTGCATGTTTTGATGGTGTGAAGTGCCTTTGAATATCTCAAGCCTAAAAAACTTAAGCTCAAATGTGGAACATCATAATGACTGATGTATGGAGACATAATTAGTTTTTGAGGGGGAAGGTTAGAGCTCAAAATTTGGCTACAGTCCACTGAACCTGCTGCCTTCTCTAGAGCAGCAGCCTCCGGTTAAAACAATGTTATTGGACATGACACGATATGCACGCTGCCTTTTTGCTCGACTTATACATGCTCCTGAAATTAGCTTCTGTCTCTGCAAATGCATAATTTTAACTTTATCACCCTCTTTCTCTCCCCCAGCTGAACCGCTCTCTCTGATGGACCTGTGTAGGCGTTCAGTGAGGGTGGCATTAGGAAGAGAGCGTCTGAGTGAAATCCATAGACTACCCCTGCCAGCCTCTCTCAAGAACTACCTGCTCTACCAATGACGCCGCCGACAGTCACAACATTCTGAGCACACCCTCATTTCTTTGTTTCTCTGGGATCATTCTCGGGTTAAACCTGTTTGACAGCATTGCTCAAGCCTCCAGGACTGAATCAGCCTCATGATTCTATGAGTACGCTTCCATGTCAGTGGCTGGACTCCTTTTCAGTTTCTTATCTTGTTTTTAATGACTCTTTCTCAATTGTATTATCTAACTTTATCAAATCAGGAATCACTGAGCACTATGCACACGCTGATCCAGGCGATGCCCTGGCAGTCACCAGTTTGTAGGTTGCTGTGGTCAAGGTAGTTAAGTGGTCAGTACCTCTGCTGTGACCTCCAGACTTTCTGATTTATGCATTAATGGCTTGCAGGCTCAGAAATGTGATACGCTGTAGTACTAAAACACCTAGTGATGAATTGGCTCAGCAATGCATTGCCTGTATCTGACCACAAGGTGGCAGCACATATCAATCTGTAAAACAACTTAAATTGAGCATTATAACAGAATTGTTTTTAGAAATCAGAAGATTTTAAAAGTGGTAGTGGATTAGAAAAAGGAAAAAAAAAAAGTGCTCCAGACACAACACAGAAAAGAGATGCTTACCACTCCATAGAGAGCGTCTGTAGTGCAGTGCGGTTAGTGCACTGTGAGGCCCCTGAGCTGCTCTGACCTCTCACTGTGCTATCAGGTTTCTGTGATCTAAAAGGGCCGCATCACTAGCCATCAGGCATCCGACAGGAATGCGATCAGCAGTAATTTTAACAGAAATATAATGTCACTGTGATTATTTGTAGCATGCATCTGCAGGAATTGTTTTCTCAATAGAGTCACGTCTTTTTATCATTTATCACTCCTGCTTTCTTGTAGTGCAGTAGTTTTCAACCACATGCCGTTGAGGCCCAAGAGTTTTTTTTTTTTTCTTTGTTTTGTTTTTTTTAAATCAGTCTCTTCATCGGATGACTTCACTGGTTTGCACAAATTAAGCCAGGTAATGGGGAAAACAAATGAAATAGCTACTTTAGTGTAACAGCTGACTGACTCTTGGGTCCCACTGGCTCATAGCTGAGAACCATTGATGTAGTGTTTGTGTTTATTACATTAAAAAAGAGGGGCAAGGGGAGTTTGAGGTAATGGGCTATGTAGATGCCTGAATTCACAAGCTAAAGTTTTAAGGCACTGTACTGAGATAAAAAATGACAATCTTCAACGTGCTGCACAAATGTAATAAAAGGTCAAATTGCCAACGCAAATATCATAGACCTGTTGTCGCTAGTATTTTTAAATGTGCAAATGTGACACACATTCAGGAAGCAGCTGAACGTGGACACACTTCACTTTTCCTTGCTTGCAGCTTCCTTTTTTATTTGTACTTCTTGTTGTAGATTTGTTTGTAAGTATCTATTAAAGATGATTTCAAATTATATAGTGTGCATTGTTTTAACTGCAGCCAAAGCAGTACAATCTCCTGTACTCTACAAACTCCCTGGCTGTGTTCACAGTATGGAAACTACATTAGAAGTACTGTAACTAATGGTCATTATTAGGTCTCTTTACTTTAATAATTCTTTAAAATTTTTTTTAATTTTTAAAAAAATTGTTTTTTTAAGAATGAGACCGTTTTAACACTTAGATGACAGAGTACTGAGATTTGCTGTCTCCAACTCATTTGATGGAGATTAACCATTAAAATAAAGGGAGCAGAGATGGTGTCATTATAAACTGAAGTAGAGTTGTTTAGTTATTCCTATCTAAAATATAATGGATTTGTAAATAAATCATTCAGTCATTTTGGAATAGCTTTGTCACTGGATGCTTAAGGAAAGAATAGGAAACAAACGGATGCTACATTACCATCATCCTCCCACACAGGTGTTTTCACTGTTTGGTCTCAGTGTGTGGAGCAGTGCGTGGGTGTGTCCACTGAGTCTATGTTTGGACCTGTTTTTCTGACATGAAACAGGTAATTGTGTTACTAATCACAATAATTAATGTTTTGTTCCTAAACAACAGAACCTTCATTTATGTCATTAATTAGGGTTTCTCTGTTTAATGTTAACATAGCTGCTGTGAATCCAATTACTGAAATGACTTGCAGATATGAAAGAACACTTATGTCCTCCCAGTTAGATTTGAGTATTCCATTGATCCTATACTTTTTATGCCTAGTAGGTAAAAATACTACAAGCGGCAAATTTGATTGTATTCTTATGTGCTGGCTTTCAGATGGGACTGATTTTAGTGAACAGGTAGGAAAACATGAGTGTATATAATGACATTAATAATGGCTGAATTCCATTTCGCTGATTCAGAGAGAAGTAGTTGTGTGTTGAGCTAATGTCACACTGCGATGGCTTCCTGGGAGACATGGATATCACGAGCCTTTATTAATGATATTAATTACAAATGACTGCATCAAGGCTAAAGATTAAGAGTATTTTTGTTTGTGTATTTCTTTGTTTTTGTCTTTGTTTTTGTGGCAGGAAGTGTTGCACTCTAGTACTAAGTAAACAGACTTTTGTGACCTCACTGGACCAGATGTGAAGTCTTATCAGCCGGATAAATGGAAATCACCTGTGTGGAACAACAAGAAAAACAAGTTTACTTGTGTAAGCTTTCAACAACGAGGCAATTCAAGATATGAGCTAAGATAAAAAAAGAGTGTTTAAAAAGTTTTTAATCTTGAAGTTAAACTGAAGATTAATAGTTAAATTAACATTGTACACTATGACAATCCAATGCTAGATAAGAAGAAGAAGGTTTGTTCTGCATAACCTGAGAGATCCAGAAACTGACTCATGGATTGTCTAAGTTCTTAGAAAACAGGATGCCATTATAAGGATCTGAGACACTGGCTCATGTGATCCACTGTCCTGTCTTTAGTGAGAATGCTGCCACAGCTCAACACTGGACTTTTGGTAGAATCCAGCTCATCCACACACACATACATACTGTATATCAGCGGTTTCCAACCTTTTTTGCGCCACGGACCGGTTTATTCCTGACAATATTTTCATGGACCAGCGTTTAAGGTGTCGCGGATAAATATAACAAAATAAAACTAGTACCGGTACCGAAAAAAAGAAAATTTATTCATAACACACGTGAAAAGACCCAGGAAAACAGAGTAAACGATAAAAACGATAACAAAATAATGCTGAAAACCGATAAAAACCCTGAAAACTATACATTTCACACCTGAGCCTCAACTCTCGCGGCCCGGTACCGGTCCGAGGCCCGGGGGTTTGGGACCGCTGCTGTATATGATAAACCATGGGGGACATCTTAAGCTTCTCCTAAAATTTGCATTTAAAGCTAAGTTACTGAGCTGATTTACTTGAAAGATTTTAGCCATACTATACAAAGACCATGGGGAACATTAGCTTTTACAAACTGGATCCTTTGACCCACAACTTTTAGGTACATAAATAGCACGAGGTCTTCTGAATGTCAGTGAGATGCAGAGCCACATTTTGTGGCTCCTGACACTGCATGTCCTACCACATTTCACAGCCTTTATTTTATTCCTCATATAATAAATACCAATTAAGAAATATATAGGTGCTGGTTTACAAGTTTAAAAAAAAGGTAAACAAACACACTCGGAGTGCTTTAAATGGTAATGGGTAAAACCAGTAAAGTCGGGAGCAGGCAGTGGTGGGATGGGTGTGGGTGGGATTTAACTTTCAAGACTGCATCAGTCTCCGAGGCCTGTGACCGTTTCTTTGACGCACAAACCGAGACCCTCCAGTGCATGAAGAGGTTTTAATTTAATTTAATTTTTTTTATACAGAACATACCTTATTAAGCAGCTCTTTTAGCAACAAAAGAAGACTGATTTGTGCTTAGAATGCTTAGAAATGCTAGAAATGTTAGTGTGATAGTGAACAACCTGTTTTAAAGATTAAAGTAAAATTGATTAGAAAAACCTGAAATAAAGAAATCAAAGCAAACATGGGTTTTATAGCTATGAACAGCCACACCAAATATGCATTTATTGCAACTGGTCACTTGATGTCAGCATTCGCAGTACTTAACTAACCATAAAAACAGTTGGTGGTTTTGATTTTTTTTTTTAAAAACTTCTCTAATGAGACTCATTCTAATTCAAAGTATCAGATTGCACAACCCTTTTAAAACTACCTGTCAAAGTGGGTAGGCCAGAAGATGATTTATAGGACATGAAAGAGGAAAAACAAAACGCTCCTACGCAAATGTGTTCCTGTGTTCCTGCACTTTGGACTGAATCTATGCTTGTGCAATGAAAACTGATTAATCTAACTTCTCTGGGCCCCAACTGTGAAACGGTAACAGACCTAAAAAAACTAAGGCTTTCCAATAAATTCAGCATAGTAAAAATATATTTGTCTGTGAAATTAGACGTAGGAAGTGACATGATCTCCAGGGCACCTTGTGCCAGAGGCTGCCTCATTTTCTTCCAATCAAAGTTAGCATGATTTGTTGATAACCCAAATGAAATAATAATACATATAAGTAAATAATAATAAGAAGACTAAAAAAACATGGAAATAGCAAGTATAAGCTAAGTTCCAGTGTCAGTGCTCTCACGTCAATAACAAAAACATGTCAATACAGGTTTGCAAAAGCAATTTAAAACATGACAAAATGTGCCAGTGAGTCTGGTTTGACGACGTTGCGGCAGAGAGACAAATGTTGTTGCACAGACAAACAGCCCGCAAGGTGCAAAACAAGGTTACAAACTCTCTCTGCTACCTGTCCTCAGTGTAAGAACAGCTGCAGTAAAGTATTACTGCACACTATAACATGGGTGGATGGCTCATGCCACAACGCTGCATATCTATAGTATACAGCCATTAAGTGATATTTTGTCTTGAGTTAACTCAGAGGTCTTCCTGTTGATAAAGACTTGTTGTTTTTACTTTTTATATCCCTCTTTCCAGGCTCGTTACAGGCACATGTGCAGAAGCTTGAGGTAGCAAATGTTAGATAATTGGTCTGTGATATGTTTACAGATTAGCATGTTCGGTATTTCTGTCTTATGCCTTGCTTCTATACTGACTTTGATTCCTCTTTTTTTCAGAGCATACCTCCACCTATGCACCCACTAAAGAGTTGGTTTGAGTCATAAACTATAATTCCCCAATGAAGAGCAAAAGTAACACAAAAGTGTTTTTGTTGGAGTCAGGAGGCATCGATTTCTGCTGTTGATGCCAGTAGTAGGACCAGTACTTATGTAATAATAATTTGAATAATAATAACTTGAAACAAGCAAAGGCGCAGGGAGGGCGAACACATGGGCCTACGTCACGGACAACACCCACCAGCCCGCCCTCTGACGTCAGCACGATCGGCTCTTCAGGTCACCCTGTCGCTCCACTAAGCCTGTAGAGGGACGCAGGAAGACGAACAGGAACAGACTGGGAACATAAAACCATAGCAGTGTGTTCTCCTCGGTACAAGCGCGACTTTGTTCGAAAAAGTGATAAAAATATGTTGGACTTCTGAAAACAAAGAAAAATATGGCACAAAAAGACACGCTGCTGCATCTCTTCGCCGGGGGGTAAGTCTCATTAATGCTTTCGCTTCAAATTCACGGTATTAATAGCTCACATGTTAATACAACACGAGAAGCTTGGGCAACGTGTTACTTAATAGCTATATAACTACTTTAAACATGATTAATTTAAGGCATTTGTTATATGTGAGAGCCCACAGCCACAACATGCTGAAACAGAAACGGGAGCTAGCTCGTGTCTGTACTTCGTGACCATTTAATTATAGTCGGACACGTTTCTATTTTCACTTCAGCGGTGGGGCTTTTTGTGTCTTTTAGTAACTACATAAAAGAGGCGAGCAACGTTTGTGTTACCAATCCATATCTTAGACTAATAATCCAGGTAACGCCGCGGTGAACAATGAAAACCCCGGCTTTTATTCCCGTGGGTGAGCTAGCGTGCAGAAGTTTGCTAATGCCGGTTAGCTACCGTTAGTTAGCATTAGGATGTTAAAACGTTTGGAATTGTGGGATGTCGTAATATTTTTGAGGATGATAACATCGTGTTTAAAATTTTACACTGTGTAAAAACTAACATTGTGAAGCGTGTGTCGATATTGTGAAGTTGCGGCTATATGTAAGCGTGTCGTCGCGTTTGTGACGCCTGTGGTGCAGTCACGAGAGGAGAGCCTTTAGCTCTGTCATGTCCTTCTGTGCTATGTAATCCTGAAAAGCTGGACATACATCAATACTAGCGATGCCAGCACCAGCTGTTCAAATTCTGAGTATTTTTTTGTAATTAGGCTGATAATATTTAAGATTGAGAAGCCGTGTAGCATCGGCTTAGTGTTAAGGTCGCGTGTAACATCATTGGCTTGTTTTTTTAATGACGCCATTTTCCCCTTGAAATTGTTACGGCTGGCCTTAAGGGTATTTACTGATCTTGGCTTGTGAAATGCCCAGTGATACACATGTGGTCTTGAAAACACAATGAAAATTGAATTTACATTAGACATTATACATTAAAGTGGGGATGCCGGCTGAGCTTTTAAGCCAGCCTTTTCTGTTTAAAGTCGAGCTGGTAATATCAACTGTGCGCACTGTTCTATCCATTTCCCTGGGTGGCTCATCTTTGTGGTTATGATCGAAGCAGCTCTCCAACGCTTTATTTCAACAGGGTTGCGTGTATGTGTGTGTGTTTGTTGATTACGTAACGTCTACCTATGCAAGAGTAGATTTTTCTGTGCAACCCCAACAGGGGAGGATGAATGATTAGTGAACAGAGAATGCACAACTGGGTCAGGGGTTACTTTTGCTAAGATGTTTGACTCTGTCCTTCAGACACAGAGAAGCTTAATCTAATCTCTTCTAGACTTCTAAGCTTGTCAATGACAAGGTTACACGTTTAATAAAGCTGCACCAGAGAATGCTATAAAGACCTAAATAAATAGTTTGTGCAGAAATTAATGAGAATACTGTGTGCACTTTTCCAAGTGTAATTAAACAGTCTGAGCTGTAAAACTCCTTTGCCAGATGTGTCGGGTTAACGCACAGTGTTTCCACAGCAGACTAAATGACCTGTTCTTTGACCGTAGATGTTCATTGCACTTGGCCCAGTAAGCTCTTAAGCTGTTTTTATTATAAAAACACTCTACTCAGTCAAAGTATGGCCAAAAAAAAATAGACTCTCACTACTCTAAGCAGGTTGGCTGTCATTTAATAGATGGACTGAGGAAGTATCACCTTCTCTGCTCTGCAAAATATTAAACGTCCTAAGGCCAATAATCCTGATTTTTCTATGTGCAGGTGTAGTGGTACAATGGGAGCCATCGTGACCTGTCCCCTGGAGGTGTTGAAGACACGGCTGCAGTCCTCAGGCTTCACCCTCCGGCCTGTCTTCCAGGTTCAACTTGGCACCCTGAGTGGCACGGGGGTTATCCGACCAGGGGGTGTCACACCTGGACTGCTGCAGGTCCTAAGGTAAGATGTTTGTGTTGTTGTCAGGCAAATGGAGCTGCAGCAACCTGTCTGAGCCATTCCCTGCGGCATTTGAATTTCCCTACCTGCAAATTAGGACAGTGTGTTCCTTTGTGACGCGTTGGGTACTTTATTATTATTTGTGTTGGCACACAACTGTTGTGTATTTAGGCTTGCCTGACCTGTCGATGTAAAGTGTTTGTGTGGTAATGTTTGAGTCAAATAGTTGTATAAACTCCTGTGAGGTTCTTATGTGGTCTGTGGAAGTGGGTTGGGAGGCTGTCATTTGCTTTCTGCTTTCGTAGTCTTAAAACGATGCCTCTAATCCTGTCCTATATTAAGTGGGGATTAGGGGCACTGTATCCTGCTCCTATCAACTCCATTTTACCAGCTTTTTGAAGAGACAGAACAGTCCTTTTCTATGAAGCTTTAAGATATGGATAAAACCAGTCTTTATGGCGTCCATTAAAGTGGTCCTTTAATGAATATGCTTGAGGCTGGGAAAGACTAGAAGCAGTTCCAGTGGGGAGGTTTTAACCACAGTGCCATCAACTTTATATAACACTCCGAGGACTGAACAGGTCGAGACTGGTGTCGGCCTCAGCAGTAGGCTATAAAAACTGCGTATTCTGTAAGACATAAACATCTCTTCTCACTGAGTAGAGGTTTTGAGTGTTAATGAGAGGAGTGGAATGCATGGACCCTGCTTGATTGACTAGGTTTACATTACAGAAAATAACCCACACTGAAGTTGTAGCCTCCCTCTTTGGTCAGTCCCACACAGAGTAGACTGTCACATAGAGATCAAATTTCCTTCAAAGAGTTAAAAAAAAACACTGGGAACACCGTCGACGTGACAAGTGAAACGCTGTCAGATGGACTGGGTTCAGTACCAGCTCAAGTGAACTGGGCTGGTGTAACACTCAGAGCGATTGCAGGATCACGATTGCAGCTATCAGATTAAATCCCCTAATAGAACCTGGAACAACCCTGCACAGACACTTGCTGCAGCAAATATGGAGACAGTTTAACATGTGTGGCAGTGCAAGGTTTTTTTTTGTTTTTTTTTTAAAGGTCATTCAATAAATCTGTCTTTAATGTCTGGTGGTCCTTTGCTTCTGTTTTAGATCCATTCTTGAAAAAGAGGGACCAAGATCTCTTTTCCGTGGACTGGGTCCGAACCTTGTGGGTGTTGCCCCTTCAAGGTACAATGAATTCAATGTTAACCGTTCACATGTTAGTGGCTCTTTTTTTTTCTTTTTCATCTGTCACCACATTCTTTCCATTTTTTTATTTTATTTTAAAGTCTCAACAAAAAGTTTCTGTATTAGTGATACTTCCTGTTGGCAGCTAAACGCACAATGAGATGTTTTCTTTTTCAGAAACAATAAACAAAGCAGAGGAAGTAAAATGGAGCAATTATTTCTGAGTTTGCAGTTTTTAATGAGCATAGACACTTCAGAGTGTTTTTAAACCACAACTTCTAACCAAAAACAAAAAGGAGGAGACCCTGCTTATGTTTCTCTTCTCGTGGTTGAAAACAAACTGTCTATAAACAGGAAGCCGTTATCATGCCAACAACTTCCGAGTCTGTCTGCCCCCTGCCTCGGTTTCGTGACTGAGCTGTTTTGCTCATCTGGGCGGGCTGCCTATACATTAGTAATTGTTTAAACTCTAGATAAATGGGCTTCTGTGAATGAGGTTTGGTATTAACAGATGCTGTGGCGAGAATATGTTGATATTGTTGGCTGTGAAACAACATGCCATTTGTTCTATTTTTAGTGTCAGCAAAGAGTCAGTACTTCTTCCTGTTTCCCCGGAGCTGATAGTGTTGAATGTAAACTTTGCTACACAACAGCAATAAAAGTGTGAAATGAATCGTCATAATACTTATGCCCTAAAAGCCGATTAGACTTTGGGACTATGTTAAAGTGAAAAAGGTTATTGATTAGTACAGGTACTTTTCCCTGTTGGTTAATTAGTAACCACAGGATTATCCTTTGGTCAGTAGTTCCACTGTCTCTCCACTCTTCAGGCCAGCTGATATTCAGAGCAGCTCTGTGGGCATATGTTGTGCCCAGTGCTTATTCAGCTCGTTCTGGTGCAATGACTGTGTGTTCCAGAAGCCAAGCAGAGAGGGCAGGGAACAGATTGCTCTGGATGCGCACTGTCAAAGGCTCACAGCAGCCTGAATGGAGTCATTACATAATTGTTATGAAACCACATTTACTTTTCTTAAAAAAAGGCATCCATAAATAAGCACGTTGATGCCTCTGTGCAGAGTTCTTAACAGTCTGTGTTTCTGTGTTTTTTAGAGCCATCTACTTTGCTGCATACTCGAAATCTAAAGAGCTGTTCAATGGGCTGTTTGTCCCTAATAGTGGATTGGTACACATGTCATCTGCTGGTGTTGCAGGTGAGACTTCTAAATTTGACATGCGTGTCATTAACATTAGTAAAATGTAACGCACTTCAGTTCTGTGCAAAAATGTTATCACTTATATTTGTATATCATGTGGACAGCTTCATCATTGGCTGCTGTTATGGGATCACTTTCATATATTATTGTCCAGGGATAATACTGAATATCCTCATTTTGCTCCTATTTTCAGCTTTTGTTACCAACTCTCTGATGAACCCCATCTGGATGGTCAAGACCAGGATGCAGCTGGAGAAAAAGTAGGTGTACAGTTCATTTCTTCTATCTCGTATGTATAAGATTTATTTAGTTTTTCTTTAGACACCGTAGTGTTCAGTTTCAGATCTGTGTAAAACGGTCTGGCCTATTCCAGAGTCTCAGTGGGTATGAATTAGGGCTGAACGATTATGGAAAATAATCTAATTGCGATTTTTTTTTTGCCCCAATATTGCGATTGCGATGCGATATGCGATTATTTTTTAAGGTCTTTGTCTTCTGTATTATTAAACAAAGACAAGCAATACATCATATAGTATGGCCAATACTATATTACATTAATTTTAAACTGTTCTTTCCTGGAAGACAGACCTCTGTTATGATGACATGAGGTGATGCATGAATTGATGACTGACATTTTTATTTAACTTCTTCAATCACAACAGTATATTTGAACATACACAATAGTTTATTTTTAGCTTACAAACATCTGAGCATAAAGTGCTGACAAGGAACCCTGGTGTAAACATTAAAATGAAAGTCAGTACAATGTGCAGATTGCAGAAATATACATAAAAAAAATCAGTGGCTTTACCACACTCAGTTTTTCGACATCTGTGAACTACTAGACAGTCATTCAATTAAAAAATAATATTAAATAAATAAAACTAATAAATAAAAAATACACACAGCTTACTGATCTCTGCAGTCAGTAACATTACACAAAGTGCAAACATAATAGCAATTGTATAAACACACACACAAACACGCCTTTAAAATTTAAAGGCGTGAAATTGGACGGTCTAGTTCTGATTAGCGTCACCGCTGTCTCGGTGGAGTTTAATAAACTCGGCCGTCTGCTTCTTGCTATCTAAAATATAACCAGACACTGGTGTAAATTCTCGACTGTCTCATACTTCTGTTTAATAAGTTTTCTGTTTGACGTTTAGTCAGCTGTGTGAAAACCAAGGAGGAACCCACCCGGGGGATTAATAAAGTTTTATTTTATCTAATCTAATAACTTTAATCTCAGCCAAACCGATTTACTCACGAACAAACAAAACACTGAAAAAAGCCCAACAATAACATTTTTAGGTTGTCTAAGTGACTTATATATTACGTTTAACCCGAGCAGCGAAACTCCGCGGTGATCTGAAAATGATGTGCCGGGAGTTGTGCCGTTCTCGGCCGCATCAGTAACCCTCGAGCTCCCGGCTAGCTGTCGAGCTGGTGGGTAGCAGACGCCTCTGAAAACGTCGAAGCACTTTTGCAAATATGGGATATCTTGATAAACCGAGCAGATATTTGATGTTTACACAACTACTTTCTCGCCTGAAAATATGTTAAAAGTTTATTTTGTGACCCAGAAAGATTAGTATGAGTAATTTTAAAACTTAGTAGCGGCCGCCATTGTTGGAAACTGGAGTTTGGCTGGGCCGCGCTATGAATTCTGGGATATGGTAGTAATTTGGACAGCCTTCGGCGCGTCGCTGTGACGTAATCGGTCTACAAATGCGGCCTCAGGAGGATGCAGCCCATGAATTTGGACATGTCCAGAGTATAATCGCAGCCTTTGCGGTTAGAAAATTGCACTTGATCATGTCGCGATATTATCGCAAATGCGATATATCGTTCAGCCCTAGTATGAATGTACTCCATATACCGTGACCTTAACAGAAACCTTTAAATTGAGCCTACCTTCTTGGTACTGTCCTTGGGTTCTGCAGTGCACGAGGCTGAGCGTGTGACCCAGCTCCATAAATACACACTGCTGACGCACTGACCTGCACGCAGAAGAGGAGTCCATATTTGCATTGCCAAGTACAGGGCAGTAGTATCATGTGAGGTCACAGGAGCAGGTCTGTTCAGGCTGTCTTTGAAGAGAAAACTCATATCTTGTAACACAAAGAGCAGCTTGTTGAAGGAGGGTTTAATAACTTAAAACAACATTCAGTCAAGGTTAGACCAGCTGCTTGTTCATCCCAATAAGGAAACTCGATGATGCTTCAGTGTACAGTTGACTAAGCATTCACACAATAAGAAAATTGTTCTTTTGTAACTTTACATTATGACTTCAACTTTTTATTTATTCCAGTTCTTGGCCTCTGGTGTCTTGTGATACTTGTAACGGATGACTAAAAAAACCATGATTGTTCCATTAACCCCTTCACCACATGTGATTTTTGTCACTAATGAGCATGTCTTAACTTTTCAGAGCCAGAGGAGAGAAGAAGATGAATGCACTGCAGTGTGCTCGATATGTTTACAAAACAGAGGGAGTCCGGGGCTTCTACCGTGGCCTGACTGCGTCCTACGCTGGCATTTCAGAAACAATGATCTGCTTCCTCATCTATGAGACACTGAAGAAACAACTCGCCAAGAGGCAGTTCAGCTCGCCTAACGGTGAAAAGGAGAAAGGAGCGTCAGACTTCCTCAGCCTCATGATGGCAGCTGCTTTTTCAAAGGGTTGTGCATCCTGCATAGCCTACCCACACGGTAAACACACACACACCCACACCCATTGTTTACCTATTACAACATAACTAACGTCAGAGAAGAGGAAACTTAATAGTTAACCTTTTCCAATTCTTCTTGTGTGTCCCCACAGAGGTCATTCGGACAAGGCTGCGCGAGGAAGGCAGCAAGTACAAGTATTTTTTCCAGACAGGGAGGTTAATAGCAGTGGAAGAAGGCTATGCAGCTTTTTATAGAGGACTCGTTCCACAGCTAATTAGGCAAATCCCTAACACAGCCATCGTCCTCTCCACATATGAACTCATTGTCCATCTGCTGGGAGACTCCAAGTAAAGACATGTTTGAAACTGGGGATTTTCCTGACGAACTGTGGATGTCACGCAGAACCCAAAGCACACTGGGCCTATAGACTTTTGAAAATGCAGCACATAGTTTTTTTTTTTGATGTGGTGCTACAAAGACTCTCAAGATGGAACTAAAGCAGGTTGTACTGTCGTCCAAAGAGCTAAACACAACATTTTATTGACATATTGTTAGCTTGTTAAAAATACACAAGAGGTCATGGTACTCATTGAACCTCCAAACCTGTGGAAAAAGGTCATCTTCTCTGAGGACTAACTTTAAGTTAATTAAATTATTTTTGTTCTGTTATTGTTTTTGGATCGTGTTTGTTTCCTTGTATCAGTGGAAATTCCACCAGCATGCACGATTTGACAGGTTTGAAGGAATATTATTGAGAAGCACTGAAAAGTGCAGTTCTAGATTATTTTCGGTTCTTGTTATACTTTGCCACAATCTGCTGGGTTTAAAGTTTAAGTTAACAGAGAAATGTATCATATTTTTTCATTAATATATTACACATATACAGACTTAACTGTATGTTTTCTTTTGTGGAAAAGAGAAAATAGGCACCTTTTGCAATATAATGAAAACATGGATGGTTAGTTGACCAGTGGCTCAATAAAATGCATCAGTTGGCTGTTGGTGTTGACTAATCAGCCAGTGAGACTGTTCTGTGTGATGATAGATCTAAGCAGTGGTTCTCAAACTGTGATGGGGAACAAATGCGAGTGGGTACACAGAGAACCTGGGGAGAAATAAACAAGTTTGTTTTTAATTCAATCTGGGCAGTTTTTACATTTTAGGTTTTTTTTTTAATTGTTATTGACTGCCAAAAATTCTAGTGTGTGAACAGAACAAGTTTGAGAACCACCAGTTTAGGAGAAGTCTGCATGCATGTGGTTTTTGGGTTTTTTGTTCTAGTTTAGTTCCCAGAGTGTGTTTGCTTGTTTCACTTTTGAAGGTGTTTAGTTTTATTTATTTTTATATTATAAAAATGAGAGCGTTTAACGAGCATGTTAAAGACATTCAGAACAGATGTTGAAACACAAATAAAGCACTACTTAAAGGCAGTGAAATTTAAGTCATGTACACATCAAGATGTTTACCACAGCCTCATTGGGCTGGATAAATAAATTGACCAAAGAGAGAAATTCATGTCATCAAACTATAGCTTTTATTTAATTTCAGAGAACTCAAATTGGATTTTTAGTAAAAGTACATTCAGTGTAAAAGCAGAGCAGATGTTTGTGGGTTCAGGCTGATCACTGCTCCAGGGAATGGGAAATATCCAGTAGAAAACATGGGTAACGTATTAGCTGCAGGTGTACGAGTACCTATTTTGGAAACTGCAGTGTAACAGAAATGGCCACCATTTTTGTAAACAGGACACAGATCAGAGAAGTTGTGAAATACTTAATAGCCATCAGCTGTGAGCAGCCTGCTTGTTACGGCTGGTATGATGATGGTACTGCACTCTGGTCACAGAATTATCAGTGACTGCGAAGTTCAAGCCTAGTGCCTAAAAGAGTTCAACTTTTAATTGAAAAATAACCATCAGGGTTAGTTTAAGGCCAGAATGACTGAGCTGGTGGTTGCTGCAGTCCCTCTACATATGTGAGAGACAGACATTTCCAGCAGAGCTTTTACAACTATTGACTTTTTTAAGAGTCAGCTTAATGTGTGAAACGTGTGTGCTCCTTCCCCATACATCACCCATTATCATGAGATATCATTTCCAAAAAATGGCATGTTTATTATTGAATAATAACAGGCTTTTATATCTCTTTATCAACATAGACAAAGGGTATTGTTTCAAAATGAAAGCAAATATTGACTTACCTTACCTTTTTATTTTTAGAGTCCACACAGGCTTCAAAAATAATTGAGTAAGGTGGCCTTGACTGCCATGTTGCATTTGGACTACATGACAACTGCCATCGCAAATTCTTGATTGGATGAAGTTCATTTCAAGGTCATTTTAAGCCTCTGCAAGTAGTTTTGGATCTGCTTTGGCTTTAGCTCTGTTTATATCTGCATGTGCTGGGATGGGGTTGTCATGTGTGGGGGACAAAACCACAGCCTCATCATCTAAGACATCTCGTGAAATGAAAGAAAAATGCCATAAAAGCAGGTATTTGTTAGTCACACGTTTTGGGAAACCATCTGAGTGCTCAGTGGTGAATCATCAAGAACTTGTCCTTTCTGCTGCATTTTGTTTTAGTTGATTCACTCACATGGCCCTCTCCAACCAGCACAAACAGGTTTCTGACCAAAGGACTGCGGCTAAGGCTGTCTTGTGGAATTCCCATTCTAGGAAACGTATACAGGGTGTGACTTCCTGATAGGTCACCCTTTTATAAAGGCTTTAAAAACTGTTTTTATATTTACTAGTAAAGCCCTTGGTAACTCACGATTATTTAAGTTAATATTTAAATTTGAGAGAGAGGGAGTTGCTCTAGCTCTGTTTTGCATTTTATCTCTCAAATACACAGAGCAATGAAAAAGTATTTTCTCCCTTCCTGATTTCTTTAAAAATCTTTCTCACAATTAACAAATTTTAATATTAGTAAAAAATAAGCAGAGTAAATAGAAAACGTAGTGTGCAACCTGACAACGTGATGCAGATCTCCCAAAGCAACATATCATATATCATATAAAAATGATAAAATCTGATTGAGTTGCTTTGCAATGACCTTAAACAGGTCTTCATGCTCGAAAACTGTCCAGTGAGGCTGAATTAAAACAACTGCAAAGATCCACAGTGATGTGAAAAACAAATACTTGATTGCAGTTCTTGCTCCCATGGGTGCCAAACCGTTATTAGACTTAGGGAACAATTATTTTTATTTCACACAGGGCCAGGTAGGTTTGCATTTCTTTTTCCCCCCCCTTAATAAATGAAACCATCATCTAAAAACTACATTTTGGATTTACTCTGGTTATCTTTGTCTAATACTACAATTTGTTTCGTGATCTGAAACAAGAGGCCAAATACTGTTTCACATCATTATATATACACACAAGAGGTAAGAGACTGTCAACAACATGTCAAACTTAGACGCAGATGAGCTACAGCAGCAGCAGACCACACTGGGTGCCACTCCTGTCAGCTAATTAACAGGAAACTAAGGCTACAGTTTGCATGGACTCTCTAAATTGGTACAACAGAAGACTGGAAACCTGAAAATCTGCTGTCACATTAAACCAAATTTTGTGTTTTGTATGTACTGTGATAGTACAGAGCCTGGCATTTCCAGGTATCTCTACAGCTATGAGTGGGTGGTTTGATCCAAATATCCATAGTATCAATATCAACATGGGCATTGCAACTAGATCGTTACACATTCACACACACTTCAATTTCAAAATGAAGGGAGATGCCTGCTGTGCTCTATTGTGTTTTGTAGTGTGCGATCATATGACTCAACAGTGCTGAGCAGACAGTGAGTGAGAGCATGATGGCAGGAAAAAAAGGAGACTCCTGTGGAATTATTTTGTGGCTGTAAATGAAAACACAGCAGACAGTGATGCGTGCAGGAAGGATTTTTTCTGCTATGACAACATTTTATACAAACATGAAAAACTGTGAAAATAAGAACTCGGAGCAGAAAACAGAAAATGAAGAGACGAGGAGGAAAAATACCCTTAGCACACTGGCACTGTCCTTCCAGAGAGGAAACGAAGATCCAGGAAACTTATAGCTGTGGTCAGAAGTTTGCATATTCTCATGAGCATGAATATCATGTTAATTTTGGGCTTTTAATGATTTCTTTGAACTGTTTTTTTCCAGGGTGGAATGATTGTACAGCAAACATCTTTAATGACTTTAAAAAACATGAACTGGGTGCAAAGTACAAATTAATTTGGAATTTTCTCCAAAGTATACATACAGGCTCAAGTATATACATACATTCCCACTAATAGTGTGTGAATGTGTGTGTGAATGGGTGGATGACTGGATATGTAAAGCGCTTTGGGGTCCTTAGGGACTAGTAAAGCGCTATATAAATACAGGCCATTTACCATTTTTACCATTTAATATTTAGTTGACATGTTGCACCTCAACCAGATTCATTTTGTAGTCACCAACAAGCTTCTGCCATACTTTTGGCTTGATAATTGATTGCTCTTATTGGCAGAATTGGTAGAGTTTATTTGAACTGGTTGGTTTCCTGGAACAGACTCTGCTTTTAAGTGTAGTCCATATATTTTTTAACAAGGTTGAGGTCGAAGCTTGGGAAGGTCAGTCTAAAAGCTTCATGTTAACCTGCGTCAGCCTTTCCAAAACCAGTTTTGATGTGTGTTTGGGAATTTGGAGGTAGTCGTCCTCCATCATTCTATCCACATTGTCCAATTTACCAGTCCCACTGGCAGCAAAACAGCCGCAGAGCACGATGCTACCACCACCGTGCTTGACAAATGATACAATGTTCTTATGTTTGAAAGCCTCACCTTTACCTTACATATTTTTTTTAATTGTGGCCAAATAATTTTTGTCAGCAAATTTCAGTGGCGCTTGAAGGCATCAATTTGGAGCAGGTGATCCTTTTTTCTTCTCAGCAAAGTGAAACTTTCTTCACTGTGGACAGAGACTTCTGGTGTTCCAGCAATTTCCAGTTCATGGCAGGATTGAGCTTTGGTTGTTCCTGAACATCCTAACCAATTTCCTTTCATCTGAGGGTGACAGTTAGGGCCTTCTTCCAGAACTTGGCAACGTGGTGACACATCTGAATAACTTGTACTTATGCACAGTTTTTTTGAACTGATGACCTTAGAATCTGCAGTTGTTTGGAAATGACTCCAAGAGACCTTCCCAACATATGTAAATCTATAATTCCTTGGACTTTGCCATTGTTCTCAATATTGGTCAGTCCAGTGACTGACCATTTGTAGTAAATCCTAATCACTAACAATAATATAATAACGCTTGGTCTTGTCAATTCAAAAGACACTGTAGAACCTTCAGCACCACTTATTAAAAGACTTAAGTGAGTAATGTACATATTAAAATCTGCTTGTACATTTTGGACCCTTAAAGATGAAAGAAAATCCAAAATAAAATCAAACGTGTGCACTCAATTCTGGTTTTTAAAGTAAAGTAATGGTGTATGCTGCACAATCAATCCATCCTGGAAAAAAGAACAGGGATGAATGCCCATTATGACTGTTAAATCAATGGGAAAGCAAAAATCCAAATATGTAGTGGTCATTAAAACGTATTGATTTTTAGCATATTAGTGATGCATTCATGCTATAAATCCTGACACCGTGCTTTACCCCACAAATTCCGCCTGCATAAGTTAAAAGTATCGGTATCTGTACTTGGTGATAATGGTTTTTGCAGTCCACCACTTCCAAAGACGAAAGGTGAGACCAGCGTAGCACTGCGGCTGGATGGTGACCCCTGTCTGTGGTAGAGAGAAGGAGCCGAGGCTGGGAGAGCAGCTGTGCTGTGATTCGTTAGTACTGTCTGGATAGGTTGGAGGATTGGTTGTTAGGAATTTGTTTGGGCGGGTCGCAGCAGAGCTGATCCAATCTAGCAGGGCCTAGCACGAGCGAAGAACTCAGCACCTGGCTGGCTAATGTCACCGTTGACGTGAGTACGGCAGCCAGAAGGCACGTAGGTAGCTATGGACGTTGCAACGCTGTTTGCAACACCTGGATTCGTCACAATGAACAGCAGGAGACTCACTTGATCTGTGCGCAGGAATCCACTGTTCACCACTCCATTGTCTGCCACTGCTCATATCTCGATAATGTTTTTATCTACGGCCGCTGCTGCCCCACTGTTAGCTGTTTACACTCGGTTAGCCGTTAGCCCTTTCTTCCTCGTGAGTTTCTGCTTGGTTCAGTAGCCCACCCGAGTCTTCTTAGCCGATGTGTTTCAGCGGCTGTCTGCACCAACAGCAAGACAACGGGCTCCCTGCACAGCCGATGGAAGGCTGAGGAGAAGATGCTGATGGGATTCCTTTACATCCTTTTAACGGGTAAGCTAAAAATGCCTAGCTTGGCCTGTCTTCCAGCTGTATGTGAATTAGGTTGCTCTGAGGTTGGTGGCTCATATTCTGGTGATTATAAGATAACCAGGTAGGACTTTGTCGTTGGTTACACATTATATATGTATTCACCCACGTGAAACTAAAAAAACTAACAAAAAATCTGCTTAAAATCATATAAGTGGGCAAACTGATTTCTAACGTTACAAAACTGTTTCGTTAGCTTATATAAACAGTAACCACTATGGTATAACTTTTACTGCGAATTGCATCGGAATTGCTCAGCTAAAATGTTTTTCAATGTGACCTTCATGAAGGTCTTAGTGAGTGCTATTTTAAAATGGACAGTTATTGCAACTTTGATGAATTGTTGGGTGACATCTGAGGCATCTAGTCCACTGAAATCAGGTAGAAAGCCTATCAGGCACATCTTTACGGCTTCACAAACCATTAACGGATCACAAGGTTGTAGCTGTAGTTTCCCACTCCCACCAAAACTGGACTCTCTAATAATGAACAAGCAAGAAAATGGCTACTATTCTTTTGTTTTTGTTATTTCCTTTCAGGCCTGCTGGGTGCTCTGTGGGATAGAGTGACCGCTTTCGGTAAGCCTAGAACTGATTTAAACCTCCTGCATTCACAGGCTTGCACTTTGTATGTCTAAGTAGTTTCCTCCTGATCCTCAGGTGGGGTCAGACTAGTGGATGGGGACAACAATTGTTCTGGCAGAGTTGAGGTGCTTCGCCACAAGGAATGGGGAACTGTCTGCGACTACGGATGGGATTTCCGGGCCGCTGATGTAGTGTGCTTGGAGCTAGGTTGTGGCTTGGCTGAAAATGTCCATAATGGTCTAAGATTTCGTAAAGCCAGTGGACCTATCTGGCTGCATCAAGTCCAGTGCTCTGGACAGGAGAGCAGTTTATTACACTGCAGTGTTGTCCTCAACAGCAACCTGCACTGCACCCATGAGAACGATGCAAGCGTGA
Organism: Diplotaxodon limnothrissa; assembly: GCF_057381915.1. NCBI lineage: Eukaryota > Metazoa > Chordata > Actinopteri > Cichliformes > Cichlidae > Diplotaxodon > Diplotaxodon limnothrissa. The sequence continues at coordinate 5,575,183 of NC_140615.1, read as the reverse complement.
AGTGCTCAGGTGAGATCGAACAGTGCTGAGAACCAGTGCTGAGTCATTTCTGCTTTGTTGATACATAAAGACTCTGGACTGAGTGTCAGTGTCATAACTGAAAAATGTAATGTAATGTTGTGGTTATATTTTTTTTCTATTCTCTCAGGTACTCTTTTAACACCCATCCTCACCCTGATGTCACCCCACACTGTGTTCTTCCCCGGGGAGTCCGTTCGCTTTGTCTGCAGGGTTCTGTTGGGCCATCACCTCAGTGACTTTCACCTGTACAAAAATGGAGTGTCCACACCGCTGGTTACACAGAGAGCAGACCAGACCCAGAATATGATGGAGCTCACCCTGTCCGATGTAGAGACTTTCCACCAAGGCAGCTACAGTTGTGGGTACAGGATCAAGAGTGGCTTTCCTACAAGGCTTCTCAGTTCCCCACCCAGCAATGCAATCAACATCACTGTAGGTGAGTCACTGCTGCTTTGACAGTAACACTATTGCGCCATTGCCCTTTTCAGTTGCACATTATGTTTTGTGCAATCTGCTGTGGTGTGAATCTGAAAACTCAAGAACACTTCAGATGTCTTTTGTGTCTTTTTTTTTTATCATAAGAGCCTATGCAAAAGGATCAGCATGAACAGACTCGCAAAATATTTTCTGCACTCACAGAGTGCACAGAGGCACCTCGGTGGGAGACATCTTGATAAGGAAAACTGACCTTGAAGATGTACAGAGTGTTAGCAGGCAGACTGGTTCAGACTGGTTAGTCACACCCAGCATGTCTGCCATAAACAGATGGGTGCTCACACAGCAAAAACAGCATTTTAGAAGCGTCTGTGCAGATTTCTGTTTCCATTGTACGACATCTGACTGTTTATTAATGTGTGTCAGATTATTAAAATGTTATTGATGACTGAGAATGAACTCGACCTCAGTTCCCTCAACTGGCTAGAAATGTTCAGATTAGATAGGAAAATATACTATATTGCCAAAGTATTCACTCATCTGTTTACACACACTTAAAAAATTGAGTGACACCCCATTAAAACCCTCTATAGGTTGTAATATGATATCAGCCCACCATTTGCGGCTATAATGGCTATTCTGGCAAGGCTTTCCATAAGGTCCAGGAGTGTGTTTATGGGAATTTTTGATCATTCTTCCAGAAGGGCATTTGTAGGTCAGACACTAATGTTGGACAAGAAGCCCTGGCTCGCAGTCTCTGCGCTAATTCATGCCAAAGGCATTCCTTTAGGTTGAGGTCAGGACTCTGTGCAGGCCAGTCAAGTTCTTCCACACCAAACTTCCTCCTCCATGTCTTTATGGACCTTGCTTTGTGCTATGGTGTACAGTCATGTTAGAACAGGAAGGGGCATCTGGGGGCCACTGTTCCCACAAAGCTGGAGCATGAAATTGTTCAACTTGTCTCGGTACGCTGAAGCATTAAGAGTTCCCCATAATCCCCCTCCATAAAACTTTACACTTAGCACAATGCAGTCAGACAAGTACTGTTCTCCTGGCAACCGCCAAACCCAGACTCATCCATCAGATTGCCAGACAGAAGCGTGATTTGTCACTCCAGAGAACTTGTCTGTATTGATCTAGAGGCTAGTGGCGGTGCGCTTAACACCACTGCATCCAACGCTTTGCATTGTGCTTGGTGACGTGAGGCTTCGATGCAGCTGCTCAGCCGTGGAAACCCATTCCGTGAAGCTGTCTACATACTGTTCTTGAGCTAATCTGAAGGCCACATGAAGTTTGGAGGTCTGTAGTGAATGACTGCAGAAAATTGGTGGCCTCTGCCAACTCTGCGCTCAGCATCCGCTGTCACTCTGTGACTTTTTACATGACCTACCAGTTTGTGGCTGAGTTACTGTCTTTCCCAATTCCTTTAATTTTTTTTATAATACCACTAACAGCTGAATTTGGAATATTTAGCAGTGATGAAATTGCAGGACTAGACTTGTTGCTCAGGTAAAAAGTCCAGTACCACACTGAAATTCACTGAGCCCCTGAGAGCGACCCATTGTTTTACAGCTGTTTGTAAAAGCAGTGCCTAGGGCAGTGGTTCTTAACCTTGTTGGAGGTACTGAACCCCACGAGTTTCATATGCGCATTCACTGAACCCCTCTTTAGTGAAAAATAAAATATGATTTATTTCAAATTCAAGACATATGTTTTTTATTGGTGCACAAAATGAGCCATGCATGTCACGGTGGAGGCTCTGCCGAACCCTTGAGACCGACTCACCGAACCCCTAGGGTTCGATCGAACCCAGGTTAAGAACCACTGGCCTAGGGGCTTGATTTTACACACCTGTGGATGTTGAAGTGATTGAAATACCCAAATTCAGTGATTGGAATTGGTGAGTGACTTCTTTGGGGAATTTTGTTTTTTAAAGTATTTTGACCAAAACTGAAACCATGTTGGATTTTTCTCCATTTGTCCATCTTTTTTGACATTATTTTAAAATTCTGACATTGATTAACCAGTTTCACCGTTTCATTTTTATTGGCTGGTCTACAGTGGAGCTCCTGACTCCCCAGCACTGGTACAACACGTCCGCTGAGGCCCCGGCTGGTTCTGTCATCAAAGGCCAAAGTTTTAATATCACCTGCTCCACCCTACAACAGTACCCCGGGGGTTCCTTCCAGCTGCGTTTGATCCGCTCTAATGGCACAGTGCGCCAGACTCTGCCCGCACTCACCCCGTCCGTCACTTTCACCTTTCCTAACGCCCAGAGCTCCAACGAGGGCTACTATTACTGCCTGTACCGGGTCCAGCTAGGCGGGCGTACCTTCGTCTCCAGAGAGAGCCAGCCCCTGCCTATAGCTGTCAGAGGTGAGACTTTGTTGCATGTCGATATAAAAAAACATGTTTTTTTGTTTTGTTTTTTTAAATATTCGTTTTATTTAGATATACAAGTTACACATACCTACAGAAAAGTCCTCTCGTTCTCAGATCCAGATCCCATCCTGAGTCCAATGGGTATCAGCTGGCTCGTGTCTGGTCTGACATTTGTGGTGGCTCTCATCATCATAGTCATTGTGGCCAAGGTACTGTGTAATAAGGAGAGGAAGCCCTCAGAGCTGGAGAGAGAGACCAGAACCTGTGAGTTCCTTTTTCACCTGCAGCAGAGATTTGAATAACTCTCTTTTCTGAAAGCATCCTGTGTATGTACCCAAGGGTAAGAAGTGTGCTTCTGTTGGCAGGTGTGGACAACACTTATATTGCTTTATCGACAAACAAGCTGTGATCTGGAATGCAGGCAGCAGATACCTGAAGGTATTTCAGTACATAATTCTTGCACGAACCACAAGGTGCACTGGATTATAAAGCGCACTGTCGATGAATGGGTCTGTTTTCATACATATGGCGCACCGGATGCTAACATAGCTGTGTCGCTAGCGATCACGTAGCACATCATTATATACCAGCTAGCCCAACTTCAGTAACCCTACAAATATCACTGTTGTTAAGTTTTCTGTCTTCATTTATGTTGGAAGTGATAGCAGAGCTGTAAGTTTTAAGTTTTTCAGAAATCTCTCAGTCAGAACATGCAATATGATGTTTAGGAGGAAACTAGCGAGCTAACTTCCTGCTAACTTCTAACTCCATTAAATTTTATACATTCTGTTTTCATGGATGCCTGGATGTTAAACTTAATTGTTACACCCGGTAAAGGCAAGGCAAGGCAAGGCAAGTTTATTTGTATAGCACAATTCAACAACAAGGTGATTCAAAGCAGCAACGCTGATCATTTTATTAAAGATGAAAGAATTTAGACAGTTTTTAACTCTCAGTGATGCTGCAGTGTTTTGGACCTGAAAGGGACAGAGTTTTGGACCCAGATTACTGTGCGAGGCTCCTGACTACGGTAGCCGTAATGCTCCGACAATCCGTCAAGCGGTGCGGCTTCGTAGCTTACCAAAGACATACTAAAACATTTTTTGACAGATTTTTGAGCGCCGTGTACCACATAAAATCGGTTCAAGGTCAGTACGCACAACCAGAATTCATACATAAGGCGCACCGGGTTATAAGGCGCATTGTCGATTTTTGAGAAAATTAAAGGATGTTAAGTGTGCCTTATAGTGCGGAAAAATATGGTAACAATTTATCTTCTGACAGGGATAGAAGTTTATTAATTTTTGCCATTATTTGTTTTAAAAAACAGTTTAATGTGGTGTTTTTTAGTATATAAACTAGCGCTGTCGAAATTAACTGTTAACGCAAACTAATCTGCCATTACGGTCAACGAGATTAAATTTTTAATGCAATTAACGCATCTGGAGTGCAGTATGTCAAAAAATCAGAAATTTTTCTGTCAATGTATTTTGGGCAATTTGTCCAAGTGGAGGTACCCTGGCACATGTGCAAATGGGGAGTTGTTCTGAAAGTGACGGGCAGCTGAACCAATCAATTCAATATTGAAAATGATAAACGCACATTGGCTCGCTCAATGGGAAATTTGAGTATTAAAAAAAAACAAGACGGAACAGTCAACCGACATAAAGTATTATGCACATTGTGCAAGAAGGAATTTTCTTTTCACCGAAGCACTTCCAGCTTGAAATATCTCATTGACGTGAAGCATACATTAGCTGGGGATGCTGCTAGGACTTTGGCTAAAGCGTCACCCAGCTTGCGACAGTACACTCGCGCAGCATTGGGGACTCAGTAAGTCTACCTCGGAAATATTGACTGACACAATTGCCAAGTGGATTGCAACAAACTGCAGACCTATTAATGTCATTGAGAACACGCGCTTTACATATCTTTGGTTCCTCGTTTCAAAGACTTGAAGTGCCTCCCCAAGAGTGGCAGAGAGAGAGTGGATACATGTTTATGGAGTTTTTTGTTAACACGAATGTTCAAGATGTTCAATAAACGTGTTAAGTGTGTATATTTCCCCTTTTTTTCCGAGTCGGTTTGCACATGCAAATTTAAATGCAATTAATATGAATAAAAATGAATGATATTTAATCGTGATTAATCAAAATTAATCCACAGTAACCCTGTGATGAATCTGATTAACCATTTTTATTGTTTGACAGCACTAATATATATATATATATATTATATATTAGTGTATGTTGAAGAAAACTATTCAAATTCTCTTTGGATTTAAGCATACATTCTTTGTGTTTACTCTGCATTTACTTGATTATATTGCATAAATGTCAGTTACAAGCTTAAATACAAAGTTGAAAAAAAATGTAATTGCAACCAGGCTATTGATCAAGTAAATAAAATACAAACATGAATTTCATGTGCGTTATAGCCACTCTAGTAGTTTAATTTATTGCTTATATGCTTTTGTAGAATTTGTGTCTTGACTGACTTATTGGAGAGTAATATATATTTCCCCTTTTCAAGCCAATTTTCAGGGCTCTCCGTGTGTCCTTCATGGATCTAGATGGCAGGAGATGTAAAAACAGAACCAACCAGCTTGGCTCCTAATCTACCACACCTTTTGGAAAAGGTGCCAGCTGGAACCATTTCACTAAATCCTGGATGAGACAGTCTTTACTTGTGATTACCACCGACCAATCTAAGGCTGCGTTACTTCGTTCGTCTTTGTTACTGTGGCAGAACAAAAGACCTGAGTGACCATTCAGCGTTGCATCGTTGTGACACTACCACAGAAGACTGTGTCTGAAATCCCTCACTATAAAATGTATGGGATCACTACATGCTATTTAGCGGACTCATTCAACCCCACAATGCACTGCAAACAAGCCCAACACGGAAGAAGAAAAATGGCTAATATGAGAAAGGAAACAAACTGCCACAGAAGTATGTGCATTAATCATTAGGGGGAAAAAAATCCTTGGTGTAATATATATTTATCACAAAAATGCATGCCTGTATTTATTTAGTCGACACCTACCCATCATATTTGAGTAGCATAATCCTCTACACAGGACTCAATGAAAAGTAACAAAGCGTAGTGAATGATTTCAGACACGGTCTAACGGACTGTAGAAACTATTTCTGGATCCAAGTCGATAAAGACTCAGAGTAGCTGTGAGATTCACTCAGACATGACTATTGCTGTGATGTATGAGGTGGAAATTGCTACTAAAAGCTAAACTGGGGAAACTGTGACGTAGGTATCTATGTATATGTAGTTTTTTTTTAAAAAGTGACGCTAATGAGAGGCATTAAAGGCTCGATGCATACTTGCCTACAGATCAATGATCCTTAAAGAATAAATTGCCATTTTTGTATGTAAAGTTCAACACTACTATGCATCTTATGTCATTAACAATGTAATGAAGAGGTTGCTGTTTCAGAATAAACCGTATTCTGTTTTGGATAATACTGTGCACGTCTAGTTAGCCCTCTGCACTTTTACTGCATTCTTTAACATTTGCACACTAGAAATCATAAACTTGCACATGACAACTTTTACGAATTTGCTGGTTGTTTGAACATTTTGACGGTTTATGTGTGTGACTGTCTTGCAGGCGCTTGAGCAACTGCTTAGATAATGATAGCCCACGATGATTACCATGCAGCTTAGAAAGTGTGTGTAAATGTATTTGTGCATTTTTATTTTTATTTTTTGTAGTAAGTGGGAGTGCTAATTTTAGTGCAAAGTGGATTTGTGGGGTGGGGTGTGGTTGAATAGTCCACACAATTACCTCCTACCTTATTTCACGGAACACTTTTCCTTGAGTTTGTTGGAAAAAGTCAGGAGGTCAAGGAAAGGTGTGAAGGAGATTGAAGGAGGGCTTCTAGCAGTACTGTGCAGTGCTGAAACTACAATATCCAAAATGCACTTCTTAATTCACCCGCATGTGTTCTTTACCATGTCGTTTCATGCAGGACTTATAGCCTAACAAAATGAGACTACATCTTATTTTCTTATTTCATAGCTGGATGGAGATGCAACACTCCAAACCTTCCAGCTCCCTGTTCACTTATCCCGGCTGACATAAAGCTCCATGATGATCCAAAAGTGTGGCAGTACAGACACTGCAAATGCAAATCGAACTGTTGTGTTCCTTAAAGATCTAAACAGCTCAATCTTATATAAATAAACCTGTTCTTCATGTCAGGTAATTCCCACCAAAACATACCTAGAAGCAGATTTTATCACAGTAGCAATCCTATTAGTTTGGGAGTGATAAACAGCCTGTTGTTGAGAATTCAAAAGAAACTGGTAATGGAAATGGACATATTTTAATATTTACATGATCTGTGCCAGGTTGTCACTTTTCTTAACTGTTTTCATGATGGTCGTATGATGCATCCCTATGAGATTAACTCAGAAGCTTGGTCTAATCTATCCTATGCCAAACACATGAAGCACTGAAGCACCTTTCCTTAGTATTCAGAGAATTTGAGTAGCTCTTATTAAAAGCTGCCTCACAGATGCAGATACGTCTGGGTCACTTCCCTCATGCAAGAGCGCTGCTAAGCAAATCTGACTATTCAGCTGCACCCTAGCATTCATGCACCTGTTTTTCTTTTCCTTGGTCCCTTTCAGTGTGCTCTGCGTATGTGTCCCCTGGGGGTCTGAACACTAAAGGTTTCAGTCAGCCAATGGCACAGTGGCTTCATAGTGTTATGGAGGTCACTATGCTATTGATTGAGCAACTCTTCCACACCATTGTTTCTTTTTGGTTTTTTCAGTGGCCTAACTGGGATTTCGGGATTATGTTTTTTATTATAGTACAAAAAATTAATTTGCCATAGTACTAGAAAAGAGGAGCAGGAGCAGCGACGTGTAAAAGCCTGGCTGATGCCCAGTTAGAGTATTGTGCTGGTGATTGTGGAAACCAAATAAGTACACTAAACTCATGTTCAAGAAACCAGCTGGAGATGATCTGAGCTTTGTGCCATGGTACAAGATTATTATATGCTCATGTTACTTGAGCCAAATTCTGACCGTACCACCCAAATACTGAAGCAGAAAATTGAGACTTGTGCTTTTCCGGTCTTCTTTTGTTGAATTTTAGCGAGCCTTTGTGAATCCCAGTCTCAGCTTGCTGTTCTTAGCTGATGGGAGTGGCACCCAGTGTGGTCTGCTGCTGCTGCAGTCCATCTGCTATGCATTCAAAGTTGCTTATCTACATACCTTGGTTGTAATGAGTGGCAATTTGAGTTATTCTTGTCCGACTATTAGCTCAAAGCAGACTGACCATACTCCTTTTACCTCTGGCGTCAACAAAGAAAACTGCTGCTCACTGGATATTTTCTTTTTGCACAATTCTCTGTAAACCCCAGAGATGGCTGTGTGTGAAAATCCCAGATCAGCAGTTTCTGAAATATTCAGACCAGCCCATCTGGCACCAACAACCACGCAGTGTTAGAAGTCACTCAAATAATCTTTCTTCTCCCATTCTGATGGTCAGTTTGAACTTCAGCAGGTCAACGTCTACCTACCATGTTATGGGCTAATAAGATATTTGCTTTACCAAGCAGGTGAATAGGTGTACCCAATAAAGTGACTTCAATAAAAAACAAAATACCTAAAGCTTTAAATGTTTACATATATAAGCTTCGTTTTTAATAGTTACAATTTTGAAACAGGAATACAAAACAAATCACAACAAACCCGGCTGATGTTAAAGTTGGATTATGTAGTACAAAAATATGATATCCAGCTTAATTATACTGAATCAAATCATAACACTGGGGGCAACAGCTCGTCTAGTGCACCTTTTACATTTTTAACCCCACCCAAACTTTTTTTTTTAAAATCTCCAAATACACAGAGGCACTTGCATTACAGCTGGTTTGAAAATGTCCAAAATATACTTGATAACTGAAAAATAGAAACATTGTTGTACCCGTAAACTACAAATATTTAAAAATACACAATGAATTCAAAACACCTGCATTACTAGCAGTATGTTGAGGGAAAAGGGTACATACTGAATAACTAAGTGGATATGCAGGTTGGGTTGACGCAGTGCCACGAGTTTTTGTTTTGAGGGAAATAGCCTGTCAAAAAATATTGAGAGAAATGTATGCATGTTGTACAAGTTTGATGTTTATTTAAGAAAAACAAAACAAAACCCTGCCACCCAAATTTTGGTCATGCAGACAGATTCACTGTGAACTGCAGAGGCTAAAAGAGACAATCAGCTGAAGCTTTAAAATATGAGCTTCAAAATCTTGCGTGATACTCTTTGGATGTTTTATGGTCAACTGCGGCCATATTTGGACTAAGCTGTGGACGATCATCTCTTAAAACCTCGACAGATCACTTGAAACTGCAGATGGAGGGACAGTTTGTGTCCAGATAAAAAAGAGGAAGATTTTAGTGTGTTTTAAAGTGGTGGGCTGGTTGATTCGAGTAGTGATAATGTACTGAAGCTCAGTGACAAATAAACATTTTGCCTAAAAGCATAAGCAGAGAATGTACTGCTGTTAAAAACACAATCTTGCATAAAATGTCTAAAATGCATGCATTTAATCATGTGCATTCCTTAAAATTCAATATAAGGAAATAATGGTTTTAAAAAAAAAATCATTTTATCCCTTTGGGGGTTTCATTTGTCTCCATAGTGGAAAAAACTAAGTAGAGGAAGACTGCCACAGCCAGGAAGAACACAAACTGAACCCACAGTGGGATCAGACGTGATGACTTTGGTGCATCTGGAACATCTTGACCTGATTTCATGGGTGGCGATTTAGCGTAGGTGCTTCTGTAAGTGGACGGAGTGTCATACATGTCGGGTCTGGAAAGGAAATCGGGGGAAATCATGCATCAGCACATAGTTAAAATTCTGCATCTCAAACTAGTATGATATCGCTTGTTTTTATCTGGCATGAAAATTGCTCCCACAAACTTTCAGTTTGATAAGAGGTCAGTGCAAAATAATTAGAGCCTCCTAAAATATTACTGGTGTGCTTTTGGACTGATGGTAAGACAGAATAAGATGCTATGCATATTCTAAATTAATGCTAAAGGAAATGTTAGATAATTTTCTGACTACATTACAAGTTATTACTCTGCATCAAAGATTAAAATTCAACTTTAGTAACGTGTGAACTTAAAAGTTTCAAATTAAAATGAATTGTATTACCAGTGCATCAAAATGTTACATTGTAGCCTGTCTAATTACACTTTCTTTTATACACTGTAATTGGTTCACTTTTAACAACACATCATTAAACACCAGAGGTGGGACCAAGTCATTGTTTTGCAAGTCTCAAGTAAGTCTCAAGTCTTTATCCTCAAGTCTCAAGTCAAGTCTCAAGTAATGTCAGGCAAGTCAGAGTCGAGTCTCAAGTCACTGGTGTAAAAGTCCGAGTCAAGTCACAAGTCTGAAACTTTGAATTTCAAGTCCTTTCGAGTCTTTAAAAAAAACAAAACGAAAAAATAATGTTGCAGTTATATGCTAAATGTAAATATTAGACCATGTAATTTTAAAATCTGTGTTTTTCTCAACACATGACAAAATAGTGAACTTAGAAAATATACACAAATTGTGAAATTGCACCTCTTTAAAATGCAGCTCAATTAAACCTAGCTCCAAGAATAATTTTCACCGACAGTTCTGAGATAAGCTGCATGTTATTCTTGGATGCGGTTGTAGGACCGGCTTTAAAATCGCATGACAAAAATATCATACACATTAAAAAAAACTGTATCACCAACGTAGCCTGGACAACATTTGCTAGTTAGATGAAGTCAGCTATCTCATCTTAGCATATTTATATGCATATTTATAATCATACGGTTCTTGGAGTGAGTGCATACACTCATGAAGTTTAGTAACTTCAGGTCACTGCAACAAGCCCAGGTACAGTTTACCGACGGATGGGTGCAGGACCTTGAAACGCACCGTGTAGAACATAGGTGTCAAACTCTGGCCCGCGGGCCAAATTTGGCCCGCAGCCTAATTACATTTGGCCCGCGAAGCCATACCAAATTACTATCAGAGCTGGCCTACTGGTATTATACAGCTAATATATATATTGTTTAGTATTAAGCTTTGCTTGTTCCATATTCAGTTTTTCAGCAAAACGTGTTTGAGTCCATAAGAAAAGATTCATTCAATAAATATTAACGTTAGCCCGCGACTTTGTTCCAGTTTTGAAATTTGGCCCACTGTGTATTTGAGTTTGACACCCCTGGTGTAGAACGAAAGACCATCGTACGTATCATAAGTTTACCAGTCTCACAAATCGTCATCATAAATACACATTCCTTAACCGTTTATTAATAGGACCTTTGAGCTCAACGGTAATTAATTAGTAGTGGAAATAATTTCTGGTACCCATCACAGAAATGTAGCAGTGACAATAATATTGTATGCTGTAATCGTACTGGGCAATTAGTGATACAAAAAACCTGTTTTATCCTGTGAATAAAAGTATATGTTTTTGTCAATGTACCATAATAACAGAAGCGAAACGCAATATTGTGTCAGGACAATTCACTATTTATGCACAATAAACAAAGGAGCATAGCGCGACAATTTCTGTTCAGCGCCAGACTTGCTTGTAACCTATATCACTAATTATGTTATGAAAATGACGTATTAACTACAACAGCAGACTGACCTTCGTGTAAATGCTTGGAGCAGACTAACCTATGAGCTGGAGGGTTCTGGGACGTTATATTTGATCTTTGAATGGCTGCAATCCAGGCCATCCGTCGCGTCTTTGTTACTTCGGAAACATGGCTCGAACAATTTCTCTTCAACGACGTAATCCGATAACAACCGATCTCTTTACCCGTCGGCTTCCCGTGGCTGTCATGCGACCGGCTATTGCAGTTAATAATACAACAGCTTCTTGACATTTTTGTGTTTCTTTTTATCGCTGTATAACTGATTTCAATTGAAAGCCTGCGTGCGCTAGTACCGCTTGCCACGAGTTCCCAGAATCCTTTGCGGTTCTACCCGTGAATGACGTCACATTTTCAATCTCTATATAATATGCATGTTAAATTTTATATTTGGGGTAAAATATCAAGTCTTTTCAAGTAAACCGGTTCAAGTCCAATTCAAGTCCCAAGTCATTGGTGTAAAAGTCCAAGTCAAGTCACAAGTCTTAGAACATTTTTTCAAGTCAAGTCTAAAGTCATAAAATTAATGACTCGAGTCTGACTCGAGTCCAAGTCATGTGACTCGAGTCCACACCTCTGTTAAACACCATATCTGCCTCTGAACGAGGAGGAGGTGAAAGCGTAAAATAGCAAGAACACTCAAAGAACAAATAACCAAAATCATAGACATAAGGTTTGCCCTGAATATAAGTTTCTTTCTAAATAATAATATATGATCCAAGAGTTTTGATGCGTATGGGTAGTTTCTAGGAGGGTTGGGCATTAAATGCAGCTCAATACTGTACACTATGGTGGCCTTATAAACACAAGTCAACCTCTGGATTTAACTAAGTGAATAGCAGAAACCTTTCACTAGATAATTACTGCAGTTATTAATGTGTTTCTGCTGGGAGCAGGTTATTTAGTCCTGACTGAAGCACACCCATGTCAGAAAACATATCCTGTGCTTGTGAGAAAAAACAAGATGGACCTGATGGGCCAAATTATTAGCCCTGGAGCAAGCAAAGAGAACAACTAAAGAGACTGCTGAAACTATTAAAGTTGGGTTAAAATTATTCAGAACATTATTTAAACCTGGAAGTTTTGCTTGGGAGCATAATTTGCATAATTTTATCCATGATTTGTAATCGTGGATAAAGGTCAAGTGGTTTGATGACTCCAGGTCTAACCTGCTCTCGAGGGATTGCTCATCAGGAAGAGAAGAGAGGAAGCAATGCACCCATCATGCCTAGTGCCTCCTGTACAAGCCTGTGGGGGCATTGTTATGATCTGGGGTCTAGGATCAGCACAGTTATGTGCCCAAATTAAGAGGTCAGCTGACTATCTGAATAAGTGTTATGACCAGATTTTTCCATCAGTGGATTTCCCCTCCCCTGATGACAATTCCAGTTCATCACACTGAAACTAAAAGAGTAGTTCAGGGAGCACAAGACATCATGAATCCTGACATTAACCCCACTGAGACTCTTTGAGCTATGCAGAGAAGACTTTACGCTGTGCTCCAACAATACTGTCATCAATACAGGATGTTGGCAAAAAATTAAAGCAACTCTGGATGGAAATAAATGTTGTGGGACTGCATAAGCGTATTGAAATGATGACACATCCTCACAAGGGAGCTGCCATATTAGACCATGCAGGAGGCACAGCATGAGATAACCACTCACTCCCTGTGAGCCCACGGGACAATTACCTGTGCTATTCTCATAAAAGCGCAATGGGACATCATACAGACTTTGCACTAGAGAGCTGTCAGTCTAAATGATTCTTTAATGTGACATGGATATTTTGATTTCACAACTTCAGAGCTGCAGATTCTTAAAACTAAAACCAAAGCATATCCTTGTTTTTAAAGAAGATGAAAAAAAGCAATGATTTGAAATTCATTTAAACTCTTAACTCTTAAGGAGGTAATGTATTTTGAATGAAAAAGCATTCCGTTGCTATTTGCATTTACCCGGTGGCTTAGCATTTTGAGGTTGAAGTTTGTCTGCAAAAAAAAAGAGGTATGACCATAGATACAAAAATACTTACTCGTTACCATAACTGCTTCTGTTGTATTCAGGCTTGGGCTTCGAGTAGTTCGAGTAGGATGTCCTGTAGAGGGAGAAAAAGGTTAAAAAACAATTGTTCATGAAGGGTTTTTGTGTTTCTCCCAAAAACAGCAGTTTGTAAGACTTTCACTCACTCGTGCTGATAATCTCTCTCATTCCACTCTTGTCTGGCCCTTGGGTAAGCCCCCCTGGACAGAGACACGCAGCAGTTACTAACTTAAGATTGTTTTGTTTATTTAAATGACTGAACAACAGGGGGGATAAAAGCAGGAGAAAGGGAGTTCACAGGATGGTGGAGGATTTGTGAGAAAACTGACCTGTCACCTGAGGCTTCACTTTTGGTCTGCAAAATAGAAACAAGAAAATTATGAAATGAAATGAGTACTGTTCCAGGTCAGACAGGTATGGCATTTTGCTACGTGTAAGTACAACTAACACATTTCTGCTAGAATCAAAATGCGTCTTTTCACTCCAGAGTAATGCAAAACAATTGAGGCCCCACCTGAGGCCTGTACTACGAAGCAGCATTTCATCTTATCTACCCAACCTCAGGGTTAACTTAGCAAGCTGATAACTAGCTTTGTGTGACTGGTTCTCCTGGCTGCTGATGTTAGCCTAAATGAAGTCCAGATAATGGGAAGACAAGCATAATATCTTGAACTCGCTTTTGCAGTACAGACCTCTGGAAGGAGTGCGGAAAAGATACTTACGGGTGTCCTGTAAACATAGGTGACTTCCTCCTCTGAAAGAAAACACAAATATCATGTTCACTACACTGTTTCCTGCACATTCTTAACTCTGACTGTAGTGAATGACGTGATCAACAACCTCTCATTTGAAACAGAACAGTAAAAAGCCTAGCCAGCTGCTTGGCTTGGCTAGGTGTTTCTTTGTGTGGAAGACAAAAAACAACAACAAAAACAACTTAAATATAAATACTAAAATGAATTATTAAATGCACTAAAACCCTACAGATAAATAAATTTTTGTACTGAAAAAGACCCCACTCTTACTATCTAAAATTAATTATGAAGCTACTGTCAATCATTACCTTTTTATTTGTTTATGTCTATATGTTCAATTGCTTTAAACGAGCTTAGGACATTGTATCTTACTGGCCTGCCTTTAAATAATAAATAATATTAATAATTACACAGAAATTACTACGATGTAATTCCTTTACTAATTTATAGTCTTTGTAATTACGATAGTATAGAGTTTCCACGCCTTTTAAAGGACACGAGACAAATTTGACACATATATGAAAATGTGAATCGCACCCTCTTCTCTGTAGTAGGTTTTGTCAGGTGATGGTTTGGCTCTTTTGCCTTTAGCCATGGCCTCTTTCAGTTTCTTCTCATACAGGTTTCTCGTAGATTCTGTGAACAAACAGGACACGGGGAACCTTTATTACAGGTAAAACTATTCATCTAGGAAAGAGCTGTAAAGTTAGCTGACACGGATACTGATTCAAAAACGGGCGCATAGGAAACAGTTGTATCTGTGCCACTCACCGACCACAGGTCCGTGCTTTATTCCGTATTCATCGAGCAGGTCGCTGATTTCCTGCGCAGATTTGTCACTCAGGGAAGACATTTTCGCTTTGGCTTATTTAAAAATGTGTTATTTATCTCTCTCTGGGCTCTCCTTTCGGTTATGTTTTGCTTGTAGTTAGTTTCAGTTACCAAAAAAAGAAAATAGATAGACCTCCTCCCAACGATTATGGCTGAGCGCTCGTTTTGTTGCACGATTTGGCGGGAAGAGCCTCAGTAGAGCGTGCGGAGTCGAATGTTGGCGTGGGAACGTGGAACACCTCAAACCCCGCCCTCGTTTATTGAGCCAAATGTTTTAAAAAAATCGCACCTTAACTAAACTTTTACATGTTTCCGTTTCCGTTTGAGGAACTCTTCTTTGTTTATTTTTTTCTTCCTTTTAGTCGATTTTCTTTCCAGAACCGAAACAGCGCCACTACTGGGCTAATGTTAATAAGACTACTGAGACCGAAGTTTCTGATATAAAATGTCGACTTTTTGTTACACGAAACAGTTCACAAAAATAGAAAATGATAAAAATCTAATGATAAATAAATAAATAACATCATAATATTTAAATATTTAAACTAGTCATGTCCACATGAATTATTGAGGAAAATCTAAACGAAATCTAAAATCTTAACACTGACAGACACCAATTAGAAACTATATTCATGAATACGAATCAGCCCAATTTACAAAGAAATACAAAGAAAATATAATGTATATGATGTGCCTTAAGGTACCTTAAATATATATATATATATATATATATATATATATATATATATATATAAATGTTTTATCTTGTGAACTATAAACATGTAGGATTATAACTTCCACCTGTGTAAAAAAACAAACAAAAACAACACTTTCTTCCACTGTGAAAAACAACAATGAAACAATTATCAAACGCAAAATCGTGTTTAAGTTCTTGAGCAGCACCACTTTACAGATAAGAATCTCCAACAGGACTCACATGAACCGGAAACCATAGTCAGAGCCCAACTTTAGCTTTTGCCTCTAACATATCTTTGTACTTCGTTCTTTTCTGGTTTATATTTGTAAACTAGAAACCATTGTTACGGAGTAAAAGGTCCCACAGGATTTCTCTCTGAGATGTTGTGGAGTGAAGTTCTTTCTACTAAACTTAATTTATTCCAGGCATGGTTGTCTTCACGAAAAAAATGGAGGACTGTTTAACCTCAGCTCAGAAAACATCACTGTGAGCATACCTTATCTGGAATTCATGCAATTTAGCATCATTTTGAACAAACACAGCTCTTTATTAAGCAAAAAATCTGCACAACGACACATACTTAACTTTACACTGCATTCTTTACAAACATGTGCGAGCACACAAACAAGTTTTAATGACCAAGGACGTTCCATAGCCCTAAAAGAAGAAAACCTGGTTGAGCCATTCTCCTTGATCCGTAGCCAACCAGAACATCAGCAGTCCCATTCCGGTCAGCACACCCATCTTCAGTATCAGCTTCATGATGCTGCCACCCTGTGGGACCAAAGTTTAAGCACGTGAACTGAAAATAACCAAATCACACAGAGCAGACATTCAGTAATGAGCTGTGATTTCACACCTTGTGTTTTTCTGTGCAGGTTTGTGTGTTGCTGAGGTCTGGCTCACTCTCTGCTAGCTGAGCTTTGGGAGGATCACAAGCAGGTTTCATTGGCAGGGTGTTGTCAGGCTCCCTTGGTTCCTGACCACAAACGAAACAATTAAGTCATGTGTTCATTTATGTGTATGCGTGCATGTCTCCACAAGCAAAAAAAAGAAGAAGATTTTCTTACATCCGATGACTCTGTGGAGCTCAGGTCCTCCCTCCCGCCGTCTGTGGAGCTGCTGAGTGACTCTTCATCACTGCAGGGAACAAGAGGAAGCAGCGTTTTGGTTGGGACGGGAAAAATAAGGTTTACACATCAGGAATTCTCCTTACCTGTCACTTTCATAGCGAATGACTTGAGACAATGGCTCTGCACAAAACTGAACTTTTATCTGCCTCCCTGAAAAATGCACAGGGGAAAACAGGTTAATTTATGAAAACGCTTTCAAAATGTTACAGAACTTATTCTGATTACATTTAGAGACTTGTCCTCAGCACTCACCTTCTCTTTCATTCTCCTCATCGCCATAAAAATCGTTGAAAGCTTTGATTCTCTTCTCTTCTTGCTCCCAGTTCCTTTCTTCTTCATAGTCCTCCCCTTCCAGCTTTCCCTGCTGAGAGATGCCAGAGGCCTCAACATTGTCGAAGAAGAAGCTGTCATCGAGGGATCCCTGGTAGGAGGGGCTTTTAATTTTGAGAACTTCACTCTGTACCTCAGAGTAGCTGATGTATTCTGGGTGGTCCTGGTTAACACCTGTGGGAGTTGTTTCTGTCATGTCTCCTGTGGTTAACAGGTATTCAGTCAGAAGGCTATCAGTATTTAATACATCAAATTCCCAGTTGAGGATATCTGCTCGATCTGCTCTGCTCGTGCCATATATCTGACTGTCGGCCGGCTGCTTGTTGTTTTCAAGCTCTTGAAGGCACCTACGAGCCCCGTCGTCATCACTGGAGCTGTAGTCGCTCTCAGATGTGTCTTCTTCATCGTCAGACTTGGTCGCGGCTGTGCTGCCTCTGTCTCCAGCTGCTACGTCCATGCTCATCAGATTCTCAGCATCCATCTCTAGATCTCTGCTGTACAGATACCCATCTTCCTTCTCATCGCTGTACTCGGCGTGGTCCATCTGTGTAATATCTTCCACAGGTCCTTCCATGAAAGCATCCTGCTGCGTGTGTGAACTGCATTCAGATGTACCGGGCCCAAAATCTGGCCTGCTTTCCTGATTTTTTGTCCCATCTTCTGCATATTCACAGGAAGAAAAGTCTGAGGGGTAATCTGCAAAGCTCTCACCTGCCTCTTGGTGCTCATCCCCTGAGAAATCTTTCATTTTCTCTGCATATTCCCCTTTATCACTTTCACCAGTGAGCTCCTGCAGATTTTGCAAGGATATGCAAGGAAACTCTGAACTAGCTTCCTCAGGATCATCCCCGTAAATGTTTTCCACCTCTTCCTCCTCCTCAAGAGGCTGTCCGATAACATTTTCCTCCTGTTCGATTTTCATGCCCTCACACTCAGAATCAGATGATGTGTCTTCTTCTTCTTCTTCTTCTTCTTCTTCTTCTTCTTCTTCTTCTTCTTCTTCTTCTTCTTCTTCTCCTCCTCCTTCTTCTTTTTCTTCTTCTTCGCTTTCTCCCTTGTCCTCTCCTACCTCTGCAGCTTTTATCACAGTCTCATTGCCTCGGTCAGGGAATCTTTCCAAATAGGACACGTCCCTGTCGCACTCAGCCTCACCTCGCTCCTCGTTTCTAACTTGAGGGTTTTCAGCATCCTCCGGGGCCAGAGGTTGTCCCTCAGCAAAGATCTCGTCCTCCTTATCGCTGTCGTTGAACTCATCACTGCAGCGCACTGACATCAACAAATCCCCTGATGTCTCTGCCACTCCTATGTCCTCTTCCACACCCTCATCATCTTCTCCAGAGACGGAGCCTTCGTGCGCAGAATCTCCATCTGAGCTCATGTAATCCTCCTCTGCTGTTTTGCCACCGTCCACGGCACCGATCCCCTCACCTTTAAAATCCTCCTCATCTGTTTCATTGTCCGACTGCTCTTCGTAAACATTTTCAACCGTCTCTTTGGTTTCAAACAGAGCTGCCGCTTCACCTGTTGCTTCCTGGAGCAGTGCCGCCTCTTTATTGTTTGTTGTTAGGTTTTCTGTCCCGTCTTCATCAGACTTTTCTTCAAAAGTTAAATTCTCAAAGTCCAAATCTTCGTCCGGGAATGGAGGAACAGATGTCTCTGTAAAAACAGCATAATCTGAATAGTAATCTTAAAAACAAACAAACAAAAAAATGCAAAAAAAGTAATATATGTGTATCTATAAATGCCAGAAATAACCACATATGTATATCTTACCTGAAAATGCATCTGTTAGGAGATCAGTAAAATCTTCCATCTTTACAAAGACAAAACCAATAACTTATCTTAGAAGTTATATCGAGACAAAAAATTAATGCATTGGCACAGATAATCTCTCGTCTCAGAAAGGAAGAGCGCACGAAGTAACTCTCATCTGTTGTAGCTACAAGCAGCTTCCTGTCAAACAGACCGTGCAGAGGTTACATATTTAAACTGAAACATTCAGTGAAATGCACGACACAGAGTCTCCACGTGATGTTTACCTACCATCAAGGATGAAGATTTAAGATGATTTTCTCAGGTTCCTCTGGAAAGCAAAGTCCAAAAGTGATGTTTTGTGTTTTCGCGTTGCTGCAGGAACGTACCTTCATGAGCTCATGAAATGATGTCAGCTTTGATGTGGTTTTGGTTTCAGGGGCAGAATATAAACTCCAGCAGTGAAGCACGCAGTTCTTACTTGCTGAAAAAACTCGAGTTTATTGGTGCAACTGAGAGGAGTGCAGTGCCAGTTTAGGATCATTATAAAAAACAAAAAAACAAAAACATAGCTCTGTATTTTGTTGGTTCACATCATCCACTCATTAAAATCAAGCAAAACACTGCAAAAACATTAGTGATTGGTTTACAGCTCATGGCGGAGGAAGTAGCGGTGGTTGGCCTTCAGGTCAACTTCTACAGGAAAATGGTCGCTGACCTCAAGAGCCTGAAGTGTCATCAAAAGAACAGAATAAAAGTTGAAGTTAAGTCAGAAAATGAACTCGAGGGAGGGGTTTCTTTTGAGAGGTTTACCTCTGCCTCAGTTAGATGGAAACGCTCTTTAAAGTTGAAGGGCTGAGCTGAAGCTGGGACTACACTGGAAACAACCTCCGGTCCGTGCACGATGATCCTGTTTCACAATGAGGAAACTTTATAGTTGGGCATAAGAAACTCCAATATATGTGCACCAAGTCACTGTAGACACCGACCTGTCGTAGGCACAGTGTGTCTTCTCCCTGACGGTGGTGTCTTGCTCGTCTCCGATTAGCCAGTGAAATTTGGGGTCACTCCTCAGGCGCATGGCTCTCCATCCTTTGGTGGTGATGTAGCTGCACCCAGCGTTCAAGTCACCTAAGATGATCACATTCTGAAAGCACGCCATTAAAGGGAAGTTAAAAAAAATCATGAAAATTCTTACAAACAACATGATGAGGAACCAAGATCTTGCTAAAGAAAGCAAAAGGGATTAAACGATGTGTTTCAACCTACATCTGTCTTCCACTTCTTGTAAATCCTTTTGAAGACAGCGTACAGTTCATCGAGCTCCTTCATGGCGGTTTTCGGACTGGTGTGCTGCCCTATCAGGACAAAATCCTTCACCACTGAAAACAAAAAACATCACAAAGCGCCGCGGTCCAGTCTGACTGTGTGTCTCTCATTCAGACCTCCAAATTCAACAAAGGTGCAATTTCTCTGTGACGTTGATGGCTGCGTGAACTTTGCTGGATCTTTATTCACCTTTGATCAAGGTGAGCTTTAGTAGCAGCACAATTGTTTACAGTGTAACAAGATTCACTGAAGATTAACCTACAAGGTTATAACCCAACACTAACAGTCTGTGACACCTCTGGAACAGTGGCTCATCGTTAACATTGTTGTGAAGCAAATAATTAGAAAGCAAAAATCATTTAGAAGCCAGAGAACCTAATCATAAATCATTAAGTCGTTTAGATTTGCCTAGAGAAAACGATTCTGGATGACAAGTCAGAATCATTTTTTATTTTTGCCAGCACAAAGCTCTTTGAAGTTTCATGTTTTTCCCCCTTTTAACCTTACATGTAGTGGGGGAGTGAAAGTGGATGATGAAGGGCCCTCTGGAGAAAACATCAGTTTCATTGGTCCCCTTTCCTTCGAGTTTAGGGTACTGATAATGCTCTTTGACCTTCAGCACATTGCTCCTGTAAGTCATGGGAGAGGAAAGCACACTAGGTTTAGCCTGATCATATAAGGAAACGGCTCAAATGCAATGGGAAATACAGCATGAATTACCTGTAAATGTAGACATATTGCTCCTTATAGGCCTTCCTCCCGAGCCTTTCGCTTTCCACGTAAGAGTAGGGGTTGTATTTGTCAAACCTGGTTAGAAAATAACATCAAAATTAAAGTTGGTCAGTGTTATTAAATGACACAGAAGATTCACCACATAAGCCTTGTACCTGTTAAGATCCTTAACCAAAGCTTGTATTACTTCTCCTTTAGAGTCTCGGACCTCCTGAATGAGACACAAGTCACACCGAGAAAGAATCTTGGGAGCAAAAGCAGAAAAAACAAAGATCCATCAGCTTTGTTCAGCTATCAATCTAGGTGTTTTTGTAGACACATAGTACCTTTAGCAGAATCCCCATAACCTTCTTGTTGTTTGCCTTGGATTCTCCAAAGCTCTGAATATTAAAAGCACAGATTTTAAGGGACGACGTGACATCCAGCAAACACAGCCCAACAACAAACAGCAGCCCTGTGGTCCTCATCGTGCTCTGCAAGCACAAAGAAAGTTTGCAAGAGCCTCACTTGTCATGTTTTAAAGTACGCTACAGAAATCTTCAGCCCCTTACCTTCAGTGCGTTTGTCACCGGGAGACTGATCTCAGGCCAGCAAAGAGCCATCTCTTCAGTGACCACGGGAACATACAGGTAAATGTGGGCGGGGGAGTCAGGGGGTGCAGATGTGTGGTGGATATGCTGTGTCAGCGCCTACTGAGAATGGAGCTGTATCTGGAACAGTTAAAAGCACCATAATGAACAATGACGCCGTCCAACTCAGAGAGCTCAGCTCTGAGTGCGTTTTGTCTCCAAGTTTGAGCGTAATCAGACAATAGATGCGGTCATGTGTCATGTCCGCTTCATGAACATGTGTGTAGAACAAATCCTCCTGTCAGTTTGGCAGCTGGTAATTACCACACGGTGCTGTTAAAAAGAACATTCTGATGACTGGTGCAGTTTTTACTGTGATGGCTCTGCCAGTGTGAGGCAGAGTGTGCAAGAGCACTCTTATAGGTGTAAAATAGACAGTGTTTTCTTTTTCTTTTTGGGACTACAGATGAAATCCGCATAGAGTGCCATTAAAATGGGATGAGCACTCTTAAAAATAGCACAAAGAAAACAGTTTATGTACGTTTTGTGTGTATGTGTTGTTATATTTTAACATTGTTTTGTCTTTTGTGGCTTTTCTTATTGTTGTTGCTTTAGTACCTTCCAGTAATTGTTCTATATTACACAGCAAAGCATTTAATATGATGCAGTTAACATTTACATGTATAAAATGGGCCAGCGCAGTGCAGTGGTTAGCACTGTTACGTCCCACCATTTAAATTCCTGATTGAAGCCTCCTGGTTGCCCGAGGCCTTTCTGCATGGAGGTTGTTCCAGTGACTCGGGCTTCCTCCTGCAGTCTAACGAACATTAGGTTATATGTGATTCTAAATTGGCTGTGGATTTGAGAATGTGTGGGATCTGTTCAGGGTTTTCCTCCCCCATCGTCCCCATGAGCTTAAGTGGATAAGTAGCTAAGAAAATTAGCCACAGATTTATAAAATCATTTTTTTTGCTTAATATGATGCCTTTTATAAATTAAACAACCTGAGAATCTGAAATAGTTTTACAGCATTACACATCAATAATAATGACCCAGTGTTTTATATAAATAATGTAACTGGGAGGATTCATTTTGCTGCAGAGTGAATACTTACATACTTGCACTCTCTGGCCACTTTATTAGGTACACATTGCTAATACTGGGTTGGGCCTTCTCTTCTGTCTAGATCTGTAGTAATTCCTCATGGCACAGACTCAACAAGGTGCTGGAAACATTCCTCAGAAACATGATGACATCTACATTTGTTGGCTGTACACGCATGATGTGAATCACAAGTTCCACCACGTCCCAGTGGTGACTGTGGAGCGTGGTGACGCTGACATCTCGTATGTTCAGAGATGCTCTCCTGTATACCTTGGTTGTGTGCAGAAAAATCCCAGTAGATAAATGGTTTCTGAAGTACTCAGACCAGCCCATCTCGCACCAACAACCATGCCACAAAGTCACTTAATGCCCTTTCTTTGACATTGTGATGCTCGGTTTGAACTTCAGCTGGTTGCCTTGACCATGCCTGCATGCCTGAATGCGTTCAGTGGCTACCATGTGACTGATGTATTACCACATGTGACTTGGAAGATTAGATATTTGAATTAATGTGCAGTGGAACAAGTGTACCTAATAAAGTGGCCAGTGAGAGTATATAACTAATGAATGAATATGCTCTTAAGTAAGATGTGGTGGTGTTACTCTCAGTAAACTGAAGGACCTTAAAATGTCCTGCTGAATATATTAATTTAAAAAATAAACTTTAATGAAAATTATAGTTTACCTACAAAGTAGCTCATTGCTGTCAAAATAGAAATGACGCTCATTCCACTGACACACAGGTATGAAACTCACACTCCTGTCATCCTCTATGATCTCAAACTGGTTATAATCTGCACCAGTGACTCCATCAAAAATAGCTTACATTCTGGTTAACCACCTCTTCTCTCTCAAACCTCCCAAATACAAAAAATCTTGTGTGTTCTCTGAACAAAAAACAATTATATGTATATATATATATATATATATATATATATATATATATATATATATATATATATATATATATATATATATATATATATATACTAGTGTAAAACACTGTTTAAGGTCGTGACCTGAGATCAGTTTAATGTATCGTGATTTACATTTGCCCTTTCTTGGGGGCACACTGCATCTCACGCTATATATGCTGTGACATGTTTCAGTAATTCAAGACTAAATAAATCAGTCATTTACAGTATAAAAGACACGTTTTATTTTCCGCTGTTCTCATAGTTAAACTCACAGTCTCTTAAAATGCAACATTTTCCAACAGTTTGGGCAAATTTAAAATAAGCATCGCCGAGTTTCTTTACTTGCACTGGAACTTTTTGCTCACTTGTCCCCAACACCAACCCGACGCAGCCTCACAAACATCACACAAACACCGAGTTCCAAGTCGAAAGAGTTTTTAAATACAAAAATGTCAACAAATTACATTCTATATAAATCTAATTTTGACATAAAGCAACAAAACGTCAACAAAAAACAAGATTTGGAGCAATGTCATATTGGTCTGAAGCAGCCCGAGTGTCGAGGAGAGGCCATTTTCATGAGATAATCTTCAATACGTGTCTCTATGTCTGAGTACAGGTCCTCAACTTGCTCCCTGAAAGGCGGATGCCACAGCCACAGCATTACGACCCCTGCTACAGTGAGGAGTAAAAGGAAGAACAAGCACAGCTTCCACCAGGATCCACACGGTGTCTAAACAGGAAGAAAAGAAATAATTTAGTCAGGTGGATATTAAATCATCAGCAGGCAATGATAACTCATGTGCATGAGCAGCTGCTCAGCTGGTTACTGCAGGGCAGCTGAAGCAAACTGATAGTGTTGAAAAGCATAGTGGGGCAGAGTGTTAGAATTATGTAGTGGTTTAATTACTGGCTGATAATATAAAGGCAATGAGAGCTTTCGAGTGCTGCAAGGGCATTAAGTCTCCCTTAAATGATCTCACACACACTCTACTCACTGGTCCCCTGCGGCGGTGGCTGAGCTGCCGGAGTTCGTCTCTGCACTGCGACAGCCGGGCCTGGCTGGACTGACACTCCTGCTCCATAGCGTGCAGCTCTGCCTGCAGCTCCTCACACTGCACGCACACAATAAAGAGCGTGAACATGCAGAAATGCTCAAAATGCACTCTAAATGCTGGTGATCCTCAGACAGGCACTTTTCAAAATGTACTTGCATGTGTGTTAGCACTGTGGTTGGAATGCAAACATACTGCACACGATTACCTTGTATATAAGACAAAAACAAATAATAGGGGTAATATTTTTACCTGCGCCTGTTAGTGACTTTGTGAAACACCTAGCTGGGACATTCCTTGTGTGGCAAGCTTGGATTAAAGAGTCAGACTTGTGAATGAGCTACAGTTTACTGTAATGTCCATGTTTTACCTCTCTCTCTTTGAGCTGGAGTTTCTCCTGAGTGTGGCGGAGCTGGTCCTCCAGCTGAGAGTCTCTCCTCACCGTCAGCCGAGGCTCAGGTTCCTGTGACGCCAGACACTCCTGCATCATGAAGTCTTGACTCTCCTCTTCGCCATCTAGGGCACCGAAAATATTATAAACATATTGAATGTGCACTATTTAACAATAATCCTAAAAAACACCAAACGTGATGTCTTGCCTCTGAGTTGCTGGATTTCTTCTCTTAGGGTCTGGTTGTCTTCCTCCAGCAGACAAATGTTGTACTGTAGGTCCTGCTTTTCTTGTCTCAATGAAAGCATCTCATCTCTCAGCTCACGCTCTCTGGCTCTGCACAGCTGATAATTCAAGAAATAAATTCACATTTCTAACATTTATAATTAAACTTTTGACCGCGCACTCATGCACGTTGTCACAACCTAACATACCTCCACTTGGCTGTGCAGCTGTTGCAGCTGTTCATTACTGAGGTGCTGGCTCTCCCTGAGTTTTCCAGAGCTCAGCTTCAGCTCCTCATGAAGGCTTTGCCACTTCAGGGCCTCTGCCTTTGCTGTAATTAGCGCTTCCTGTTGACACAAAATGTAATGTTTTTAAAAAGAAAAATCATCTGCAAATACTCAAATTAGGAAACTTGCTTCCAGGTCACCAGATGCTGAGTCTATCAACTAAAAGGCAAACAAACTGAAACCTCAGTGACATTTGTTTCTTTTTTGTGTGGTAAAACAGAGAAAAAAAAAGATTTTTGACCTGCAGAGTCTCAGCCTTGCTGAGGGCCTCAGTTTTCTCCTGTGTGGCCTTCTGCAGGGCAATCAAGGCCTTCTCTTCATATACCATCCTCTGCTTTTCCATCTGTACCACCAGCTTCTTTACACCATCTTTTGGAAACTTCTGCAGGGACACAACACTGCTGAGTTAGTTGTTAACACCCAGTGAGATCCAGATCAAAACCACAGAGACTCACACTTAAGATGCTACACTATCACCCTGTGACAGAATAATGCCAGAGCAAGGCTAGTTACTGGAAAGAGTAAATGTCTGACTTCTTGGACAGTAAATAAATAATAACAACAGCAACAAATCACCACCAAGATATTGTAAAAATTAGTGTGGTTTTTACAGACTAAATTACACTCACCTGCAGACAAGCTTGCAGCTGCGCCTCCAAAGCCTTGATCTTGTTTCTCAGCAGATCTTCACTGCAGCGAGACTGTGTGGGTTAGAGAGGAAATGAATGACTGTCACGCTCTAACCTGCAGATGGAAAATTAATGGTTCATGTGCCAAAAAGCTGTGACAGCGCGTTGTTTCTCCGAACGCAGGTGCATAGGGGGAACTCGAAGCAACAGTGAGCCTCAAGGGAGATCACAATATCTGCGTGTGATACAACGCACTTTGTTATAAGTGCAAAAAAGACCCCTCATGATAACATACCTCAGTGAGAAACAACAGGTGGAAGACCTAAATAAATGAGACTGAATAAACTGTAGATCAGGTTAGCTGCTAAAACAAAATCTAAAGAGGAAACAAAACTAAAAACAACATCAATATTTTCCTTTCATTCATTGCAACCAGAGTAGCCAAAAGAGATGTAAAGAGGATGCATAGCACCTTTAACAGCTACTGAGTGGCACACCCTTCCTGTATAAGAACGACAGCTTGCACTCGTCCTATGCAGTATAGAATTGCGCGGAAGCAGGAAGCTCCAAACCACAGACTGCACAGGCCTTCCTGACACAGCCGTAATATCAGCCAGTGCACCAGAGCAGAAAGAAAAACAGTGTGGCCTTATAAAATGCGAAATGTGTGTTATTCGATGCGTGTAAACAGAGGGAGAGCCTTACTGTCCATATTTTGTTGGATGAGTTCACGAGGTTTGTCGTGCTCTCCTGGAGTTCAGCCAGCTTCTTCTTCATCACATCTTCTCTCCACAGAGCCTCCTGCCAGAAACCCAGCAGCAGCAGAAAGAGTTACACTAACGCACAAAGACAGTTTTCATCTGCTTTGGACTGCACAGGTCATCGGGTCCTTATGTAGCATCAGAGCACATTAATAAATGTATTACTTAATATTGAAAGCAGTAGTGATGACAGATCAAATGTGATGAGAGCTTAACCGTTTAAAACCAAGCGTATTATATCCGATTAGTGAGTTTTGTGAGTTTTTGACTTCTACATCATCAACGTGATAATTTTTCTTCCCCCCAAAAATAAAATAAATTGCACTTTACAGTTTTAAGGAATAAATTGCAAAAATAAGCCTAATGTAGCTAATATGATACAACTTTAACCTCTAATTATTATTTCTTATTTCAGAAGGGCCACTAAACACAAAAAATTTGACTTTTCTGGCATCTATTCCTACGTTCAGGCTTTAAAACCTTAAAGGATTCAAGAATCACAGGATGATTTTAGGATAAATATTGTTTGCTTACCTGTAGGTAGTCAGCTAATTTCTGAATATCCTATTAGGAGAGAGATAAGAGACAGTAAAAACAGTAGAGCTTTATAATTAAAGAAAAAACTTTTGCATCAGATTATAGAGCATCTATTTCCCCTCAGATTAGCCTAAACTTTATTTCGACTAATCATGTCGTGTGACGCTTACCTGACTCGACCCTAGCCCTCACCTGTGGCCTGTGCTCCCACGCCTTTTAATCTGTCACCTAATTCTAAAACAGCAGGACTGTGAAACTTACTGATTCTTTAACGGTGATGAGTCCGGACCTGCACAGAGGACAGTTTCTCATCAGAGAGAGAAGACATCAGAGATGCTTTTGCAGTAAAATCGCGGTTTAAAGGTTAAACTAGAATTAAATGAGACTCACTCTGTCTGCACGCCGGTCTCTCTCAGTATCTTTTTCTGAAGAATGCTTTCAGTTTGTACAGATGATTTCTGGTAAATCTTCTCTGTTTTGATGAGTGTTTTTGTGGTTGTCTTTTGTGCTGTATGTGGAGAAAAACAAGGCATGATTCAACAGTCCCTGGTCAAGATGTTTTGCGCTTGGCACGATGATTTATTCTTTTTACCGTTTACACTCGTGTCCTTTTTATGAATACTCTTCACCCTGTGCTGCTCTGATTCCTTCACAGATGGCGTGGAGGTAGGTGATTGCTTCTTTGCATGACTTTTGTCCTGCTTCATCACTGTTATCTGTTCTGACCACAGTGAGGCCTGAGGGAATGAGAGGAGAGCGACGGGGAAGGCATTATTCACAGCAGACCTATGAAGACATAAATCTGATCTGGTGATAAATGTGCCAAATTGATGCAATCTTTTACCCATGTGCTGGTGCTTGGATCACTGCTTATGCTGCTGTTTGGTGTCAAAACCATGGGCGGATATCCTTTAGCATTCTCGGTGTTTGTTGAGCTTGAACTGTAATACTTCATTGAAAATATCTGTGAGGGAGAATTTCTTCTCGATGAGCCTTCACGCCACACTGGGCTCACCGATCTCCTCCTCAGAAACTCCAACTGCCTCTTCTCTTTCAGTTCTTTCTTTATCTGCCAGGTGGTACTGTCTCTGGGAGGGCTGCGGCATGAAGTCACATTGTTACGTCCTCGCAGGTACTCACGCTTCTCT
The DNA here is from genome assembly GCF_057381915.1 of Diplotaxodon limnothrissa. Classification (NCBI taxonomy): domain Eukaryota; kingdom Metazoa; phylum Chordata; class Actinopteri; order Cichliformes; family Cichlidae; genus Diplotaxodon; species Diplotaxodon limnothrissa. Next base: position 5,546,432 of record NC_140615.1, on the reverse strand, counting down.
GCTCTGATGTCCAATATTCGGTCAAAGTGTTTCTCCGGCGAGAGTTGGAATCCACTGATGGTCAGGGCGTCCATGGCAGCTCCCCTGGCTGTTATGTCGCCTCAAGCCTGCGAGGACAGCGTGGCTTATCAGGAAACTGGTTACAGTCATTCACAAAGATCAAATTCATGGCATGTTATTAGCTGAGTACTATCAAGTGATGTTGCGAGTAGCTAAAAAACAGCTTTCTTTTAAGTTGCAGAAACATTGTGATGGCTAAAGGTTATAAATGAAGAAACTCAAACTGCTACTTACTTTAAAGAAAAGGTCTGAAATGTAGCTTCCTACCAGGGTTGGTGTAAATGAGAATTTTTCAAGTATTTATGATATTTTTATTCTGGAGAGACTTAAACAAAGAAAAGTTATGTGTATGATGAGGTCATGCTGCAAACTGATGTGAGCCGTATACGCATTAAAAGTAAACTGCCAAAAGTGCCTGATGTTTAGAAAGCTGTGTGTGTGGAGCAGAGGCGGTTGCAATAGTAGCTCAGAAATACTAATGCAGAAGCTGAACCTTACAGGAGAAGCCCCTTAATTACAGGGTGAAGCACTTCTCATCGATAGACTAGGCCCTGGCACCTGCAAGATGATAAAGCGAGGACAAACTGCTGCTTATTAAGCAGGAAACCATGGTTGAGCCTTACCTACTGGGCCATCTCATTCAGTGGGGAGAGCGCTTCATGAGGTTGTTGATAAGTCATCCATTTTCTCACTCTTCTGAAATAGTGCCGGGTTTTTTTTCGTGCCTGTGTTTCACATGTAGCTGTTTCTGTTGAGCATAGTTTTTACAGGAAGTGAAGAGAACCACAGCGTCATATGTTCCTCTATCTCACCAGCCACTCACACAAAACTGATGCCATACACGGGTGGGCCTCAAGATTACAGACTACACAACTAATTCCCCCTGTGTGCAGCCTGGGATAAAACACTTGGGAGATTGGTGTGTGTGTGTCCTTTATTAGATGAGTAATTTTATTATTAGCAAATGATGCATGTGGGCTTGAACACTTTCATTAGTTAGTTTTCTTGTGCATGCTTGTGTGTATGTAACAGTTAACTTACATAACAATAACACTAAATAGCAGTTTGGCTTCATATTCTGTGTGGTGCCGTTTTTGTTTAAAGTCAGCAACCTTTCAAGATGAATTGATCCAGAAAACTTGATCTTATCATAAAAAATGACCCCAAATTCTCTGCATTAACTCCTTAATCACTTCTATTAATCCATTTTCAATTTCAGGGCAGTGTGTGCGTGTGTCTTTGCACGCAGTGCCCACTAGAGGGCGTTGACTCCACAAGCGCTGCTGTACTCTCGCGTTGTTTCACGAGGATTTCTCCTGTGTCCGCCATCCTTACGGCTCTTTGCAGAGAAGGGCACAGAGAGGCCGAAACAAGAGTGCCCCGGTGTTGTAGGAACTTGGTACTTCATCCTTCAGACATGCTGTCCAGGCTCGTTTTTGTCTCAGGTATGCATCAGAACAGCTTTTAAAATGACAATAAAGGCCACTTACTGCTGGTGCCAGCAGACTGTCAAGCAGGAGGCAGGAAAGTTTAAAGTGAGCTGAAGGGTAAAGTGAAGGCCGCACATTGAATGAGACATGCTAATGCTAACTGTCAGCATAGCTTCAAGCTCCTCGGAAATGGTAGCAATTTTATTGGCTGCAGATTTATATCAGACGTTATCAAAGGTAATCCTGGATATTTCAGTGTTTCTGTATTTTGTTGTTTTAATTATTTGGTCACAGGCAAGTTAATCGACGCTACGTTAGCTAACGTTAGCTCTGCACGCCTAAATGTCACCTTATTGACAGCTAGCATCGGTCGGCTTTCTGCCCTTTCTGCGATGTTTTATGGAAAAGTTTGTGTTAATTTTGATGACCTCACAAACTGATCGCCCGAAGCCCATCAAATAGCTACCAACACTAAGTGTTATAGTTCTGTGTTGGACTGCTTACACCGTTAATGTTTTCAGAAGTTTGTTGTTAATGGTGTTTATTGAGAAAACAGTAATTAACACTTGTACTTTTTTGTGGGTTTCAGCTAGTGCCCTGAAAAGCAGTGGCCCCATTGGAGCTGGGTATGTTTCATTGTAGTGTTGAATGTGTGTGTTTTAATACCAATATTCAATAACATATCAGAAAGAAATGCTTAGTAATCGTGGTTTTCTCCCTCAGTGTGGTCCATGCATCTCGCTGTCTGCACACATCATCCCAGAGTCTTGCTCCGGTGCCCCCTCTGCCAGAGAAGGGAGGGAAGGTCCGCCATGGCTTCATCCCAGAGGAGTTATTCCAGCTGCTGTACCCCAAAACTGGAGTAACAGGTGTAGTCTTTAATCAAAAATGATCATTTAATATTATTCATATGTTGTCTTAAAGAAAGTGAAAAGTCACAGAAAATTGATTGTGTGGACACAGTATTTTCTCTGAATCAACTGGATTCTTCAACTTCTCTTTTTTGCAAGGACTACTTAAAGACTGGTATGTGATTATGAGCAAACAGCAATTTGCTTCCACTGAAAGCATCCAGATGATTGGTGAACGTGCTTCATTTGACAGAAACAGAACTTTTGAAAACTCCTGTTTTTGTGAATGCATTCACAATAAGTATTTGTTTAAAAAAAAAAACCTGCAGCGTGAATGTTTTTTTTTCTTCATACCTTTACAAAAAGAAATGAATAAGCTAATCAAAAGCAAGTAAGAACAAAAGTGAAAAATAAGTCTAACAATTAAACTTTTTTCATAGATGGTTCTTAAGATGCTGTTTAAATATATCAACAGTCTCCAAAGGTCTTAAGTGCAATGGTAGTTACACATCTCACTTTTACTTTGTATTTCCCCTCCTCTCTCAATAGGACCCTACATGCTGGGTGCTGGCCTCCTCCTGTACATGCTTTCTAAGGAAATCTATGTCATCAACCATGAGACATTCGCTGCAGCCTCCATAGGAGCTGTGATCATCTATGGTGTGAAGAAATTTGGGCCAAGTGTTGGAGCTTTTGCTGACAAACTGAACGAGGTAGGCTGATAACCACTGCTTTTCTTTCTTTCTTTTTTTTGTGGTTTCATATCCCTTTTGTCAAGTTTTATTTATTTATTTTGTTTGGACACAGTGGAGAGAGTACTGTACCAAAGGACTTTTCTCTTGTGCACGACCTTTCCAATGACCCCAATATTTTCTGCTGCTTTTGTCTTCAGGAAAAAGTGGCCAAGGCTCAGGAGGTGAAGGACGTCGCCATGTCCAGCTTGGTTCAAGCCACTGAGGATGAGAAGAAGGAGCAGTGGCGAGTAGAAGGAAGGGCGATGCTCTTTGATGCCAAGAGGGTAAGCATCACCATCCTTTCATTTCTGTTTTTATATTCCAGTATCTTAACTTAAGTATTCCAGTTAACATCATTTTGACAGCTGCCACCTTCAGCTCCAAGAGCAGAAGAATTATAACCTTGTGTGGGTCTGTAGTGTAGTGGTTAACACATTAGCCCTAAGCAGTCACCACAGCTGGTAGCTCTGTATGTTTGATTTAGCAGATATTTTTACACCTGATGCCGTTTCTGATACAATTTGAAGTGAAATCTCTCCTACTGGGATCAAACCAGGGAGATTCTGCTTCTTAGGCAAATCCATAAACAAGTACACCATGCAGCAACTTTTCCATTAGTACCTACTCACGCCGGCTTGGCTCAGTGCGTTTTTTAGGGTTTTTCCATTAGGTCATAGTACCTGATACCGGGACCATTAGTCCTTAGTACCTACAAAAATCAAAACTGTCATCTTTGAAACTCTGCAAGGGAAATGGCTACAAAAACCAATGCCGGGTTCCCCGACTCTGACGAAAAGCCACTGACCAAGCAGCAGGTATCACATCACTTTGACGTACACCTTTGTTGTGGCGTTCGTGTTGCGTACAAATGATGTCACGGGACGTTTAGCCGTGTTGCAATAACAACACGGTGCATATAGGTGGTACTAGACAAGTACTAATGGGTAAAGAGGCTTTAATCTGCCAGTGTCTACAACAGAGACTACGCCTAGTGATAAAATAAATGATTACATCAATATTTATTTATTTTTTGATCCTTGGTGAACTTGATGATCGTGGCTTGACACATGACTAATGGTCATTTGTAACATTACTCTCGTCTTATTATACAGTGCTCCATTTTCTTTTCAATGTCAGTTTAAAAAAATTTTTTCCATCAGTTTCTCTGATAATTTCTCTGATTGAAGTAGGCAGTGCTCAGATGGATTTATTGTGGCTGAAGTAAACACCCGTTTGTGAGCGCATGTTGATCCTGAAGCTGAAAACCTGGGTTAACAAAGAGTTGATACCAATTATCTGCGACTGGGTTTTAGGTTTTATCAAGCAAGCTAACACAATGACGGCCCGGCTGTGTTGAACTTGCTTTGTAGTGTACCCCACAGTACTCTGTGGGAACCAAACGATCTGTGGCGAGACTTATTTTTTTGTTAATGTGAGTTGCTCATCACTCTGGGTGGCTATACCAGTGTTGATAATAACTGGGTACTTTCAAAATGACATTTTTCAGTTTAATGATACCACTGTTTGAAATATGCTGAATAATATGTAGGTTAGACTCGTTCTCTCATGCAATTTTAGTGTAATTAATTTGGCAACAAAAGGAAAAATAATTTGAGGCCATTCCTGGCTTATTATTCCATCCATCCATTTTCTGCCGCTTATTCAGTTTTGGGATGTGGGGGCAGCAGTCTGACAGAGATGCCCAGACTTCCTCTTCTAGCTCATCTGGTAGGATGGTGAGATGTGTCCAAACTCTTTGAGAGACATCTCTCCGATGTGTCTTGGGTCTTTCCTGGAGCCTCCTCCCTGCCGGACATGCTTGAAACACCTCACTTAGGAAGGTCCAGCAGGCGTTCTAGTCACATGCCTGAATCTAAGTTGGTTCCTTATGATGTAGTGGAGTAGCATTTCTGCTCCCTCCTGAGTGACTGAGCTCATCACCCTATCTCTGAGAGAATCCAGCCACCCTTCAGAGGACGCTCATTCTTTCAGTCACTGTCCAAATCTATTAGCCACGGGTGGGTGTAGGAACATGGACTGACCGGTAAATCAACAGTAACCGTTAGTCCTGGGCCTAGCCTAATATTTATCTAATTTTAAACAATTTTTCAGCATATTTATTTATTTATTTATTTGTTTGCCTCCTCCAGGAGTAGTCTGTGAAAAGAAAATGTGTAACTTGTTGAATCCAACCACATGATGGTGCTCATTCTCACACAAATGGAGAATTTCCACTCAAAATAAACTCAGTATACAAATGTTGCCAGATTTCGGACTGACAGTACCATTTTAACATATATAGCTAAACTATCTTGTATAGATGTCACAATAGAATGAATTTAATTCTTTAGTCTGTATATAAATGCATTACAAATGTCACAGCCCTAATTTGTTTGGGACACAGCACTACATGATTGAAGTCTATGTCTGAACATGTCCTGACTGAAAACACATTTTTTTACTTCAGTTATATCTTTTGTTAAAAGTTTTTTTTTAAAATTATTTTGAAAAAGTATCCCTAGAGCTGGAATTTCACATTAAAGCTGTTACAGTTAAACATTCCTATCTTCTGTTTTCCTCTCAGAACAACGTGGCCATGCTGTTGGAGACCAACTACAGGGAGAGGCTACATATGGTGACCAATGAGGTGAAGAGGCGCTTGGACTATCAGATTGCGCTGCAGGACCTCAACCGTAGGCTGGAGCAAGAGCACATGATTAACTGGGTGGAGAAGAGCGTCATCAGCAGCATCACACCCCAGCAGGTCAGTCTTTATTTTTCTTATTTCTTTTCTAGCTTAGGGTGCTGACATCCAATAAATAAAAGTTATTAAAGAAAACCTTTTTATTTATTTTTCATGAAATGTCAAAAAAACCAAACAACAGAAATCTTTAAGGATTTAAAAATAAAAGTCTCATATTTGGGCCGTGATGGTTTAGTTTGTCAGATATTTCATGTTTACTGATTTGCTTGTGTTTGTTTTATATCGGCAAAGCTCGTGTTGGCAGAAAAAGTCTTGGTGGAAGATTTAAAAAATGTCAATGTTTTTTCTCCAATTTGTTATATGCATATGTATTTTTACTGTCTAATCAATTCACTTCTAGACCAACTCCTTGTATGTTTCAGAGTTTTAATATCTTTTTTTGTTTTGTTTTGTTAGGAGAAGGAGAGCATTGCCAAATGCATCACAGACCTGAAGGTGTTGGCCAAGGCCACTCAGGCCAAAGCTACAGCCTAAACTGTCATCGCTCTACAGAAGCCTCCTCTAGTCCCGGACTCATCGCCCGAAGACGAGACGTCACCTTTCTTTGCAGAATAAACTATTCTTTCTTTATAGATTGTCTCTGTCAGCGTTATGGGTGTGTACAGTATTTACACGTCAGCAGATGATAAAATAAATGGTTCTCTTATCATCTTCAGCTGGTTGTGTCTTTCTTATTCAGAGTTTGCTCTATTTTGTGAGTGACATCACAGTTTTATATCCATGGATAGTGGCACAAGAATAGGAACACTTGAGACCTTTGATCCCCCTGTAGGAAGAGGAGGAAATGCTGCTATGAATAATTTCAAAACCTTTGGCCTCATAATGTGCCACTACCTTTTTTCCATGCTTCAAATACTTATCCTCAAGTGACAAATTGGGCCGGCCCTTGCGATCTGTCACTCCCATCACGTAGTTGCACTTTGATCCTGCTGCTTTCACGAGGAAGTTAAGGAAATTTTTCTCGAAGCTGTTTGTGAGGAACACACCCGCTATGAGACCTGTTGGTGCCAAATTCGTTTGAAAGAAGGGAACGATGACACCGGAGCAGAGCTGAGGCTACAAGGTAAAACGGCATGCAGCAGTTATGTGAAGGTCAAGTGACAGGTTATATAGGAAGTGGTTTAAAAAGGAAAAAGCTGCTGAGAACAGCACTGTGTCCTGCTCTGAAATGTGACGTTGCTTTTACAGAAAGTGTGTACTTGTTGCCATGAAAGCTCATCACCTTCAGTCATAGCTTAAATATACATAACCAAATAAACTAGTCTTAACCACTCGATGTGTTTAGAAAATGTGTATGTAGCCGCAATAACAACCTGTCACTTATACCAATATCTAACACAAACACCGAGGCTGGTTTGTGTATTCATGAGTCTTCAAGATAAATTATTATTGAGACTGTTTGCTAATTTAGTCCTTGGACTTAAAGCAGTTCTTGTAATTGATTTACTTTATATTAACCTCTACTTGCTTGATTAGTAACTCTGCGTATATTTATATTTAATCTGTGTTTAATTTTTAATGGAAAAAAAAGCACTACCCATGATAACATGGTTATAAATAACAAGAAAACAGGCCTCGGTGGTGTCACTTGTATGGAAAAGCCTTGTTGTAGTTTTCTATGCTGAAGCAATAAAAGCACACTGAACTGAGGAAGTGTTTCTTTGCTTATCAAATCAATTTGAACTCTAAGTGCTAAGAAGAAATCTTTTGCTCCAAGCTGTGAGAATCTGAAAACTTTCCAACGTAAACAAATCATTTTGTGTTTCTTACAGGTTCAAGTGGTTTCTGTGTGATTCCTCCCAGTCTAAAGTTTAAAGCCGGGGTAGACTGAAGATGTTTGGGAACAGTGCCCCCTTCTCCTATTTCCCAAAGTTGGTTGATTTAATTTTCCTTTTCAAGTTCACTAGTTATGTTTAATATGCTATAAGACGCTGATTTGCGGTGTTTCTGATACATACCCGTTCACACCCTTACATAATAAAACAGCACAGTGCCATAGTAACCCTGAAGCTTACTTGAGCTGTGGACTGCGGATAGCTTATCTTCATATCGCTGAGCTTTGACTGAGATGATTTTATGGAGGTGGAAGGAAACTGAATGTTAAGGAATCATTTCTTCTTCTTCAGGGGCTTCACATCGGAGGACCTCCCTCCGAGGCGGGCTTTCCAACAAGATGAAATTAGGGAGAGTCCGCTGAGGAGAAGTGACTCAACCAGACCCAGTGGAAGATCTATTTACAGTATGTCCAGGCATTACAACACCTCATATCTAGGTATACATATTTTATGATGATATTGCACAAAATCGAATGTTCTTTACATCAGTACAGAGAAAGGAGTACTCGGAGACACTGAGCAAAAATCCTGACAGCATCAATGTCAGAGTGGAGGTAAATGAGTATAAACTCTACATCATCATGGACACATACACATTACTAACAGCACAACATTTAGCTCTCATCATCACTGACCCTCCTAATTGAACCCACAGCATCTTTTCACCTGTGAGATTGATGGCCAGGAGGTGAAGACCGTGGACGACTGCGTGGCTAAGCTCAAGAACCTGGATGCCAAAGGTCGTCTGTGGCATCAGGAGATGATCATGGAGGTTCAGGGACCATATCTTCTGCTCAATGACATTGAGACCAAAGTAGGTTCATCACTTCTAGAAGAACAATGAAATGTCTGGAACGGACATTATAGTATGATTGTTGGACAGAGTTTTGAGTCAGCACACCACCACAGTGGATTTGAAACCCTCAAAATGTGACTGAAGTGAGGATTTTCAGTTTTAATTCAGGGGGTTTAAAAAAATTGCACTGATATTATTGACATATATATATATATATATATATATATATATATATATATATATATATATATATGGACAGGTGATTCCCTAACGTGTAGAACTCATGGACATCATCAAACGCTGTGTTTCACCTTCAGCTGCTGCTTGTTTGTGGGTCTCTGCCTTCAGTTTTGTCTTTAGTGACTGAAAAGCTGGTCGGTTGAAGTAAAGAATATTATTTATTTTCCTCTCTTGGTTTGCTTTGGGTCCATTTGCACTGTGAAGTGCTGTCCAATTAACAGTTTTGCAGCATTTGGCTGAATCTGAGCAGAAAGCACTTCACAGTCCATCCTGATACTTCCATCAGCAGTCACATCATCAATAAACACTAGTCTATTGGTGAGGGATCCACTGGCATCCATACATGTTCACGCCATAGCATTGCCTCCATTGTGTTTAACAGATGTGTTATGTTTCGATCACGAGCTATTTCTCTGTTTTTCTCTGTTCCATCATTCCAAAGATTTTTCAGAGCTGTGCAAGCTCTCTAAGATGTTTTCTGGCAACGTTTAATCTGACCTTCCCGTTCTTAAATATAACCAGTGGTTTTGTATGCCTAACTTGTGGGGATAGGTTAATTGGATAATCCAAATTGCCACTAGGTGTGAATGTGCGAGTGAATGTGAGTGCGAATGGTTGTCTGTCCCTGTGTGTTGGCCCTGCGACAGACTGGCGACCTGTCCAGGGTGTACCCCGCCTCTCGCCCTATGACAGCTGGGATAGGCTCCAGCGCCCCCCGCGACCCTGAAAAGGATAAGCGGAAGCGAACGGATGCTAAAATAATTAAGACATCAATTAACCGATGCTAAACCAGATCGTTGTGGCCACTACTAAAGTTGTTGCTGTCTCTGATTATTGGTTTACTTTGTTTTGTGATCTTAATGATGGCTTCCCACATTTACATTGACTCATAATTAAAATGACAGTGAAAAGCTATAAAACACAAATTCATCCCTTTGAATTAACTTGAGATATTAAGTCTGCTTCATTTGTCATTAACTAACATGGGAGCAGGCCTCACCTGTTAGCTGTCCAATTAACTTTGGGCCTCTGCACATGGGGCACTGTGTGTCTGTAATTCCTAAATATTTTATGCAGCACTTTTATTAAACCTCTCGAATTAAAGCGGAAAGTCTGCACTTCAATCACGACTTTATTGATTTAAAATCTGCTGTGGTGATTGATATACAGCAGCAATAATGCAAACTTGTCTGTGCAGGAAGTGAAATGGTATAGTAATGTTACTTCATTGTCTCAGTTTGTTAGTAAAATTATGTAAGTTTGGGATTTGAGGCCACTATTTAATGTTATTGTTCCACTTCATCCCAAAGGGTCCTGATGGGTTTGAGATTAAGGTCACTTTCTTCAACAAAACTAAATATAATTCTGTGCTGTAGCAGTAACATTTCCCACACCAAAGAGTATATAAAAGTGCAACCAGGTGAAGCAAAACCGTTACACAACCATAACTGTTTAAAGCGCTAAGCTGTGTGTGAGAAAAATTCTCTAATTATGAAATGGAAACATCTGAAAAACATGTAAAATATGTATGAGCAAAATAAAATGCCAGACCATTTTTAAAATTCCCCTTTTCCCTCTTTTTAAAGACTTTCAGTGTTGGCTATTAACGTTCGATCAATCTGATTTTGACAGACAGAACTGGACTTGGTACCTTTGAGCTGTATCGTGCAAATCAAAGCTGTGCTGGACAGCTGCGACTTCAACTCTCTGCTGGCGATAACTGTGCAGGAACGCAGCAAACGCAACCGCCGGTGCTTCATGTTCCAGTGTGAGGAGACTGGGGTGAGTTAACTTTGACCTCCTCAAAGTCGCCAGAGATCTGATGATAATTGTAATGTCGATTTTTCTTCCCGTTTGCTCTATCAGGCCGATCTGATCAAGAGCGACCTAGATAAGGCAGTCCAAAGAGGAGGTGGTAATCTGGACCAACACAGAGAGCCTCCGGATGTCAGGTAGGGTGTTAAAAAAAACGAAAAACCTAAAACATGGGTAAGATTTAATTACAGGGAAGCAGGAAGGACAAATGTGGAAAGTACAGTACATTCATTAATCATTTCTTTCCAGGAATGAATTTGAACCCATGACACAACATAGGCTGGGAAGTTTCCGTCAGACTGCGCCCCCCTTTATGCAGGAAGAGTGGAGAGCTCCAACCCCAGACTTCATGGCCCCATCGTGGCGAGAGCCGGGTACAGTAGAAACATAAAGAAATTATCATTATTATCCAAGAGAAATTCAATTTATTTAATGAATTCACTGCGACTGAAATTCACTTTTTACATTTCTTCTCTGCAAATAAGAAATAAACTCAGTATTTTTAGTATTCCGAGTTTAAGTCACACCAGCTTCTGTTGAAATTTTTTTTCTCTCTTTGTTGCAATGCAGATCATATGCCTTCCTCACGTCCCTATAGTCCACAAGTAGAACCAATGAACCGTTTAGACCCGTATGACATGCAGAGCAACCCAGAGATGGACCGTGATAAGACAGAGTCACAGAGGAACACGGTTAGTGCTGTGAAAACTTCTGTATTTTCTATGAATTATTGAATCTTCCTGTGGAATTATCTGTCTTATCTTGAGAGTTTCATATGATGCTTTCTTTTAGGACATTTTGAACCATGTTCTAAATGATCTGGAGATCTTCGTGGGCAAAGTTACAGCTGCAGTAAACACACCTGGACAGCAGGGGGACATGGGCAAGAAGAAGAAGACAAAGAAGAAGAAAAGCAAGAAAAATGGTAATAGCCTTCATCAGTCTATGTTTTTCACAAACAAGTAACCTATGAAGGATAACCTACAGATACAGGCAGTTTAATAAGTGCTTAATGTGACTGCTTATCAGAGCCCTCGGGACCACCCCTCAATCTGCCTTCTTTGGATGAATATGCCTTCTTTCTTCAGAAAGTCAAATATGGATTCAATCTGCTGGTAAGTCCTTCAGTTCAGTCTCTGCACATTACAAACTAACGTGAGGAGTTTTACAACAAACTTGTCTAAATGCTTACAGTTGTGACTAAAAGCACTGGTGTGTGACTGAAAGAGTCGTTATCATATTACAGGCCCAACTGGACGGCATACTGGTCAATCCTTCTGCTCCTGAGTTTGTCCACGTGCTCTTCTCAATTTTAAACATGGTAAGCTCACTACTGCTACGACTGCTGCTATATTATGCACAGTGATGGGAATAACGGCGTGTGTCAGAACAATGAGGCGACTTCTGTCTCCAGGTAGAAACAGGAGTGATACACCTGCTGCTGTCAGACCTGCAGGTATCAGGTTGTGATGTTCTCCTTTATAGTGGACAGAAATTACTTTTTTGGAGTGGCACAAAGAATTTGTGTGGCATCTTATTGAATGCAGAACAGCTGATGGTTCTGTAAATAGTTTGAAATGGTTATTTTAAAAAAAGGTAAATGGCTGCAAATAACTTTGTTGTTTGCAAAACCTGTGCATAGGATTTTAAAATTGACAATTGCATTTAAAGTTATGAAAGTTTGAAATATGATTCAATAGACATGTTTGTGGTTGTTACAGTAAAAAAATCACTTTTTCTACTCAGATTTTATGTTTTCTGACTGAGTTTAGATCAATTGTGTTAATACAGTCTGTCAAAATAAAAACATGACTGTAAATTCAGACACGTGAGTTTGCGCTGAAAAGAATGATACCAAACAAGGCAAAGTAAATAGTTTTTAAAGGTGAAATGTGGAGGGAAAATCAAAAGTAGTAAAAAATGGCCAATTATACCCTGGACCCCAGAGGGTTAAACTTTTTTTTTAAAGTAACGCAATAGTTACTTTTCAAGTAATTAATTACTTTTAGAAGCTTGTAACTCAGTTACTAACTCAGTTACTTTTTTGAAGAAGTAACTAGTAACTATAATTAATTACTTTTTCAAAGTAACTTGCCCAACACTGATAAGTCATAGTGCTTGTTTGGTTATAACTAGATTCTTTCTTTTTTCCAACAGACAGTTCATCAGTATCCGTTTGACCTGCCTCCCAATGTGATCTCCCCCTTGCTGACAGACCCCGCTATAGGCCTGCTAAAGCAAAATGTCACCCCGGAGGAGAACCAGCTGTGGATGTTTCTGGGAGAGTGTTGGAACATCTCCAGGTGAGGCAGCTTTAACAGTCCTCTAACACTTTTACTAGTCTTTTTATCAAGCTTTGAACGTTCTCATATATAGCCCTTTAACTTTAACTACATTTATACCTTCCTTGGCACGCCCTAACTTGTTGTGGGCCGTGTCTGTTTGCATGTGCTGTATTCAAATTGATTCCTGTGTGCAAAAAGTGTTTAATTTGGAATAATCAATGTAAAACATAGAAATACTAAGAAAGAACCATTCCTTGTTTTCTGAATGACTCATGGATTCATTTTTAGTCAGAAGAGCTTTACGGTTGCTAAGTTGTGAAAATAAACTCAGACTCTGTGTTTATGCTCATCTGGAAGGACACCTGCAGCTGAGAATCATGTTCAAAGTTCAACAACCTCTTTAACATTTACAGCGAAAGACTTGAGGGATTGTTGTGCAACTTGTTTACCAGTTTTTTAACCACAGGCTTGACTTTTATTACAAATGAGAAATGGTTCACAAATATTTAAAGATTACTATTAGTCTGACTACACTTAGCCAAATGCCTCACACACAACCCAAAGGTTCTCTATTATTTATTTATTTACTGCTGATTTATGCACTATGAATAAATGAGTAATAAATAATATAAATAATTTTATATTATGGTAAACAAGGAGAACACAGTATAAAAAAAGAACCTTGCATTCATGAAGCTGTATTTTAAAACATGGATTTGAGCTTTACAGTTGTTGATGGAGCTAAAAGCGACCATACTTGGCCAAGAAAGTATTGCACTTTTTTTTTTTAAGTTATCAAATTCATTTGTCAGCTAATTGTAATGAAAATTATTTAAAAGGCACCAACAGCACAAACATGTTTGAGAGGCCCGGTTCAGTTGAAACTGGCTGACAAATGACAGAGTTGTCTAGCAGATTTATTTAAAATTTTAAACAGATGGTTAATAAAAATAAAATAAATAAGCCCTGTATCAAAAAGTAGCTTGTGCAACTTTTTTTTTTTTTTTTTTACCAGGTTGTATAAGTGTTATTTTCATGGATGAAGTTGTGCATTTTATAATTCCTGCCCTCTGTTTCACTTGCAGGTCTCGATGGCCGGACGATAACGTCCCAGATTACATCCCAGAGTTCTATGATGGCTGGCAGCCCCCTCCGCCCCCTCCTCTACCATCCCCGTCGCCTTTTCAGAACGGTCCAATGAGCAGAAGCAACAGCCAACGCTTCCCAGGCCGACCGACGCTGCGGCAGCCAGACGAGGTACGAACTTATTATGACCCCCTGGTTCATCCTTAACAAAGAAGCTCATCAAACAGTGTAGCATACCTGGGTGTGAACTCAAAGTATTGCAGCAGTCATGCCCTTTAAAACTTTTTGTTTCCGTGCTGATGCTTAATTGTTATGCTGTAGCTCCATCTGCTTTAGGAATTGGTTTGGTAATGTGTTTATAGCCTGGTAGATTAGCAGATTGCTTTGAACTGTTGTTTTGCTTACCTGAGTTTGTCTCCTAAACCAACTGCACAATCTCCACTAAGTGGTTGTATGAATTGTAGTCACTGCTGCCATCTGGCACTCAGCACCTTTAAATCTAAATTTTCATGGCAACAGAAAAACAATATCGCCAATGAGGCCATCATCAAGAGGTTTTTCAGTTAATCCTGGTGTATTTTATGACTTTTACAGTTTATGGGCAACAATCCATGGGGTCCATCACCTCCACCAGCACCGTAAGTGTTGTTACACAGCAGTAAATATGGCTTAATGATCACATTTCTTCAGTATACCCAACACTTTTTCCTCCAATTTTATGCACTGCCAATACGAAGTGTATTTCGTCTGCTGCTCTTTCAGCTCCAATGAACCACCCCAGAGCATGCGTGTCATTTACAACTTCATGGCCAGAAACAACCAAGAGCTGAGTGTTATGAAGGGTGAGGTGGTTGAGGTGAGATCACAAATATTATTCAACAACTGCAAATACAAGATTTATTCTTACCTTTTCCAACACAGTATAAGAATTGTCTCTAGCTTTAAATAAAAGCAGGATCTGTAGTGTTTATCTGATGTAGACTGTTTTACATCATTGAAATTTAAGAAAACAGAGTAAAAAGCAAACCTTCATTTACCGGGAACTGGATGAGGATTTTGTTTTAGGGATATACCATCACTCTGAGGGGATCTGGATTATCAGGTATCATTATCAATGTAATGCAACAGTAATTTGGGGCATTGCAAACTTAAATAAAACTTAAATTTAAAATGTGTTGTAGATAACTTTTTCCAGCTCCAAAAGAAGAAAAAGGGGAACTGCAGATCTTTTCAATTCCTTCCAGCCTTTCAGCCACTGTCACATATTTTCCAACCAGTATTGTAACTATTGTGAACCTTATAGAGGAAATTAAAATGCAAAACTAGAATCTGAAATAACTCTAGCAAACACTGCAGCTGCAGCACAGAATGACTGACAGATAAGATTAATATTTCTTTAAACTTGGAGTTTCATTGCCAAAATCCAAAGTATTTGAGATATTTGGATTTGGATCTTTCACAGGTGATCCAGAAAGCAAAGCAGTGGTGGCTTGTTCGTAACGCGCGTAACCAGGAAGGACATATTCCTCTGAATGTTTTGGAGTCGTTAGGGAACCCCGAACCCGTGGACGACCTACCGGTGAGCTGAGCCGCAAGCAACCTGGGAACCCATCAACAATTATCTGTTTCCAGCAGGACGACTTATCATAACTGTTCTGCTTTTCTTTTCTTACGAATTGGGATGAATGTTAAATGTGGAAGAAGTTTAATGTCATGTGGTTTCAAGATTTTGGCAAATGCTTTTACTCTTTGAATCTCCACACTGTTTACTTGCTTGCAGTCAAACAGCTGCTCAAATAGACAGACAGATACTTTATTGATTCCACAAGGGAAACTGATTTGTTACAGCAGCATAATAAAGAGTAGAAATGTTACAGTCTACAATAAACAACACAGTTAAAAATGAAAGTGCGACAGGCGGCTGGTAAGGGCCTTACACTATGAGATAGTGCAGGAATTAATAAATTTACTACAGTGATAAACAACAAAAAAAGTCAAATTAAGTCAGTTAAAAAGGTCTGAGGGAGAAGGAGCTCTGCTGCCTCTTGAGTGTGGAGTGGAGTGGGTGTGATGAGTTGTCCATGATGGAGAGCAGTTTGTTCAGTGACCTCTGACGCTAACGGACTCAAACGCCTCCACATTCTGACCAATGATGCTTCTGGCCTTCTGGATTAGTTTGTTGATCCTGCTGGCATCTCTGGCACTGATGCTGCCCCACCCACCAGATAACGGCAAAACAGATGGCACTCGAAAGGATCTCCAACATGTTGCTGCAAACATTAAATGATCTGAGCTTCCCTAGAAATCGAGCAATGTGGTTTTCCATCATTGTTTAAACACTACCCGCCAATCAGAAACCAGAAAGCCTCATGTCAAAAATACTTTGTGCCTTGCGTTCAGATTGGGCATATTCATAAACGTGTACATAAATAAATATGTTTGCTCATAAACAGCCTTCACATTTGATATTTCAGTCTTCCTTCCAGCGAGATCCTCGCGGCCCTGTCACTTTGGACAGGTCCTCCTCACCTGCAGAGGTGCAAGCCTGGCTTGAGTACAAAGGCTTCTCCAAAATGTGAGTGGCATTCTCCACGGAGTAACAGACAAGTTCATGTTTGCAATCTATATAACACTTGCATTTAATGTCATTTTATTTCTTCTCTTGTACAGCACTGTCAGGAGCCTCGGGGTGCTGAGTGGACAACAGCTTCTGGGAATGAATAAACAAGAAATAAGGACTGTGTGTCCAGAGGAGGGGGGCAAAGTCTTCTTCCAGCTGCAGGCTGTTAAGTCAGCCATTGCAGTAAGTAAATTTGTTATAATACGCACACACTCACAGTTAAATGTTAGCATGTAAGTAATAATTTATCCTGTTTCCTGCAGCTGGCCAGTGAACCGTCAGGCATGTACAACGGCCGCTACTAACGACCTGCGTCACTGCGCCGGCCCTTCAGATGTTTCTCATGTGTGCAATTAAGGGTGTTGAATTTAAACTGTCTGAATTGATTTCGCTGCTTTTCCATAAATTAAACTGTAACAAATGTTGATTTGCTGTTTGAAGTGGCAAACTCGAAGATTTTAATTTTCAATGAACATGCGCAGTGCTCGCCATCAAAGGTAAAAGTCCATTGATGGAGTGGTGGGAACAGTACTCAGACGCAAAGGTGGATGTCAGAGACAGGGGGGGTTATCTGATAACTGTTATCTAAACCGGTGACATCATTCTGCATCTGTGTGGTTACTGTTTGCCTAGCAACAAGTCCAAAGTGGACTGGAAAAAATGCTTGTGGACACAAATGAAGAACGGAGGTTTGGAGTTGTCTTTTCAGGAAACTGGACAATGCTATGGAGAATTTAGCCCATGATGAGCCTGCTGATTAAAACAATGCAACATTAATATATTTGCAGGATTAAAAACATTGTTTTTGGTGGTTATCTTCCTTAATAGAACGCTGTATTAAATTACTATTATTTTAATTAAGCATTTTCTACTGCTGCAGCTTGGCATGAAAAGAATTTAACTGGTAAAACAGTCAGTCAACAATTTTCTGCTACTATTCACCCAAAAAACAAACCAAAAAAAGCCAAGAAGTAACTTTCATCCACATCAAACTGTTAAATGAGCTGCACAGCTCTTCAGTGAGGATACTATTTGCTTTCACTGCACCCTGCTGTTCACAGACTCGTACTGTGCAGCATAAAGTCAGATCACAGCTACTTACAAAATGATGGACCAATTTATTCAGTTATTTCCTGACCAGTAAGCACAGCTGCTGCCTGAGGTATACGAGTTTGCCACTTTCAAAGGAAGCGTCTATATATATATATATATATAAAACGTATCAATGACAGCAATTAATTGTCAGTTACTCAAATACTAGTTTATACCGTAATCTTGCTTTTTTGTGCTTCCAGTAATTTCGACTTTGTATAGTTTTTCCTGATGAAATAAAACGAGTACGTATGTAAACAATGGCTTCATCCAGCATTTGCCTCATTGACTGTGTCGTGTGTGATCAACAAAAACATGAGAAACAATCGTGTGTTTTGTTGTGAAAAAACTGAATCGCCAAAACAGAAAAGTCAGAACAACAGTTTCTTTAATCTGTTTAAAAAAAAATGTCCTCGTGATCAGTGCAAATTATTATTTTTTCCCCCACAAACCTAAAACCATAACTGAGTTTAATGGCTTGAACATATTTTTGGCAGTGTAATGTGATTAAAGCAGGGTACAAGCAAAGTTAACATTGATGTTATTTCAGCAGTTGCATTAATTAACATTTTTCAGGACTTTCTCGGCCTTGTTACTTTCCCCACTGGGCCATCCTGTTGTTTATCGGACACTTCATGAATCTTGGTGACTTCATGTAGGCAGCAATCCTCTCCAGAGCCTACAATGATATAGGAAGACATCTGGTTAAAAAACAAAGCAAAAGCTACCTAGCGGTGAGTTTCAGTAATGTCATTGACATGGGGGCTCCGGGAAAGAAGCCAAAGTGACTGAATAACTTTGTAGTATATATTTGAGAAAATACAAAGTGTAAGTTGCACTGATGGTATCTGATGAACACTGAAATCTTCTCACCTCAAAACGTTTCATTAGATCATTGAGGTTCTTGAAGTTCTCCAGGCATTTAGGCTCGAGGGCCCTGTGTTCATCCAACAGCTCGTACATAACGAAGTCCACAAAAGTGATCTGTTGAAGGCAGCAGAATTTATAGTATAATCAAACAATAATTCATGAGCAGCATTAAACTTAAAGAAAGCCGGTCCTCTCTGCGAAATTTTATAGCCTATCAAAGTTCAACATTTTGTTTTCCATTCACAAACTTACTGTCTGGTTCGCTTTCATCGCTCTAATCATCTCTAAACAGCCCAGGTGTAATCAAGAACCGGTATTTATGGAAGTTTGTTTCTGCCACTTAAAAAAACATTTTTGCCATTTACAAATACAAACTTTGGGTTATTAACTCAAACTTTTGGACTATTGAAATAATAACCTGACTTTTGATAGATGGCATTTTCCCCCAGTGGTTTTAACAAGCTTCCATAGTAGTCTTGGCTCAGGCAATAAAATGTGTTAATGGCTAATTGCAGAGTCAGCAGTTTGATTTTTGCAATGCAAACATCCCCCCTGACTCCTGTCCCACAGAAACAGGTGACAGTTTAGACTTGCATCCACAATGATGAGCACTTCAGAGTGGAAAAAACAGCCTACACAGAAATTCCTTTTCTTTTCTTTTCTTTTCTTTTCTTTTCTTTTCTTTTCTTTTCTTTTCTTTTCTTTTCAAATTCCGCCCCCTAGTGTGGGCACTGAATACAAAGCAAATACAAAGACTCTCCTTTCTTGTTTATGGAGTAGCATACCTTGTCACCAACAAACCACTTTCTTCCTCCGAGGAAATCCGAGAACTGCTTCAGTGTACACTGCAGATTCTTCAGGTAGTCTGGCTTCTGATCCTGATGTCAGAGAAATGAAATTGGCTTTAGTAGAAATTAGCAGTTATTAAAATGAATATTTTTTCTTTCTTCTTTAAAATTTAACACGCACAATGTTTAAGTAGGTCAGCTTAATAAAGGCAAGCCTGAGGTCCATGGCCTGATTCTCCAGGACGTCCACTCGGATCTTTTCATCCTCAGTCTCTCCACCTGTTATCAAACGACACCTTAGAGGTCCGAGTTACTTAAAAGCATTGGCAGTATTAGTTTGTCAATTAATATAATGTAAAAATCTACAAAGAAATCGCCTCTTTTGAACAAAGTATTAATTTGTTATAAATTTTTAAAACTTACACATGTTGTGCTTACGAGCAATGTATCTCATGATAGCATTGCTTTGCGGTATTTTCCTGTTTCCATCGACCAAGTAGGGTAGCTATGGTGAGATGTGAATTGCAGCATTAGTGTTAGCCGATGGTTTAAATTTGCAAACTTTCCAAAAAATTTTATATTTACAGGTTAAACTCTCTTACGTTGGGAAAGTCCATTCCAAGTTTGAATTTGACGTCAGTCCATTGGCTCTTGTCGTAGTCGGGAGCTGCGTAAGAAAACGTGACGTGAGTAAACCCGATGCTCAGCCCGAATTATGACAGATTTGTATCACTGGGTTAAAATGCTTAGTTACCTTCCCCACAGACGTATTGCTTTTCCTCATACTTGTCTCCGGTGTACTCCAGCAGGAGGCGGATGTGCTGGCCAAGCTGCAAATGTCCAATAATCAGGTGAGACACACATATCTGTGTTTTTTAGGCTAGTATACTGCTAGAGTATTTGAAAGTGTGCAATTGGATAGCAACTGGAATCCTGCAGTACTGACTTAAATAATCGTAGTCTCACATGGAACGCAGGAAAAAGATTATTTGCGCATTTACGCACGTGGCACAGTAGCAGTAACTTCAATAACTCACAGATTTGCGTTGTTCTGCACATCCATTTTTAGACAAATTTCTTATTTATAAGGTAGAATAAGGCACCTGGGCTGTATTGGTCCAGAGATCACACATACTGAACCACAGTCAACCTACTCTAGCTTCTAACGGAGGTTTCATCAATTTTCCTTCAGACGTTTGCCATGCCAAACACGCGTGTAAGACCTACACTGTGTTATGTGTAGATACGTCATTGGTTCTCTTCGTTTTGGAGGACATAACTTGTGCTGCTCTTGGCAGAATGCAGTTTTCATTATTAAAAATGAATTTTGTGATGAGAAATTAGGAGGTTGGTCACCTGCAAAACTTTTGATCCACATCAATCCATTTTTGCAAATTTCATCTGATTACATCAAAGTGTTCATAGAGTCAACTCTAACATGAAATAATATGAAAGAAAACCGCCTTGCAACCATCTTAAAGGGTTGGTTACTTTAATGCGTAAAAATAAAAGGCAACAAAATAACCTCATTATATCTTTTGGACCTGTTAAAAAGGTCAAAATTAGGAACAGTTGTTTTATTGACAGTACCTTTATTGACCTCAGCTGCTGAAGATAATCTAGATTTTTTTATTAGCTCTGTTTGATATAATAACTAAACAGCAGTGCTACAACAATCAGTCAGCCTCCTTTGACCCTGTACGCTTAGGGTGACTTTATTACACTGTAAATACAAACTCAACATTTCCTGGATTTGTTTCAAAGTAGGAGCTCTTTAATTCAACAATGAAAGTAGAACTTACCCCGCGAGTATCCCAGTAACCCAGTATCATTGTCATTTTGAATCCCTTTTCCAAATGTAGCTGAGGGAGACCTGGGCAGCTGCGGTGGTGCAAAGTGTGGTTGGTGAGCTGCTGTCTGCAGCCTATAAAAGGGGACAACAGGTGGGCCGTGCTTCTCTTATCTTTTGGTTCATGGATACAATAAATCTGCTGCATGATGCTGGACTGTGAAGACATTCATGCGTGTGTGTGTGTGTGTGTGTGTGTGTGTGTGTGTGTGTGTGTGTGTGTGTGTGTGTGTGTGTGTGTGTTGCTCTCAATGTCTTCCTTTCATGTAAATGTCTCATCTACACATCTGCATTCTTTATGATAATGTAATATATGATAACGAATATCCTCCACTAAGAATCTGCCCTGCATGAGACTCGTCAGTGATTGACACAGACTATGTATGAATCTGTCTTTGTTATCAAAGAGATAGCTGAGTCACGGTGAGTCTGCAAATCGGGATTCACAGACATCTAAAGAACAAGACGAAGACCGATATGAAGTTCATTTTTGCCAAGTCACAGTTCAGTTACCAGATTTACACTACTGTCTTTATCAGAGGACAGACTTTGCACAAGCTAGTCTACGTGCAATCTTGATGTAATTTCTCGTGCCAGATAAAACCTTCGATAAAACAAAGGGTCGTTTTGTTAAACGTGAAACGTAACTTAAATATAAATCCTGTCTTCATTGTGTCCAGTACACGCTGACAGGTCAGGTCATCTTTTCTACTCATTCTTATTAAAAATGAAAGTCAAACATAAGAAAAGGCACTTAGAAGTCCCAGTAATGTGTATTTTTAACAAACACAACCAGGATTACCGAACCTTTTACAAACAGCACGTACATGTCTCTGGGTGGACACACAATGCTTTGAACAATCAGTCATACTGATGACACCAAGACCCAAACTGAAAGGAGGAGTTTGTAGAGTTGGCTCACTTTCAGTTCCCTAAAAAACAAACAAACAAACAAACAAAAAAATTGGTTTAACTTGTGCAAGGACTGAACACGGAGGGAGAGGATCAGCATACGTCACTGACTGTACTATTACTCAGAGATACGTTACTCAAAATTTGATGCGTTTCTTAGTTCTTTAATTTTGAAGAGATTGAGGTTTATAATTGGTTTGAGCTTTCTGCAGAATGTGACCCACATCAGGGGTGGAGATGAGCTGGACATGAAAACAAAGCAGTCTTTGTTTCACATCTTTTTACTCGCTCTGTCATATTTCCACAGAGCTCCAATGATTATCAGCTACTAGCACAAGTGGTTACTCCCTGTGTTCTTAATCAATAATGCCCTCAATGCTTGTTACTTTAGAAACCACTTCTAAATGCATTTGCTTTGAGAGTAAGAATATTTGAAGAATACTGAAGATGGAGAATTTTCGGGGCCTCCTCCAGGTCCCACAACTATTCAACCACGATCTCCATTTTGACCATGGACATTATTAAATGGCCGTTATATCGCATTTTAAACCAGTTTGGCTGCTTTCCACCTCATCCATCTTTTTTGCAGCACCAAAAATATATTACGTTAAAAAGTTCAGGACTGGCTGTGTTAGCATTTTAAATTTGTCTGTTTGCTGTAAATTTATTTGCTACATGTAAACAAAAATGTTAATGGAGCAGGTTAAACTTGCTTTATCAAAACCTTTTAATGAACTTGAAGAGACTCACTATAGACAGATAATATAAACAGAAAAGCCATTAAAATAATATTTGAATATCTCATTTTCTAGTCTTAGATTTACTAAGTCAGGCTGTATCTGATTGTAATCTTAAACTGTCTCAAACAATCAGTGGAGACTTTGTTAATGTTCATAATAAACATGGAAAAAATTGTTTTGCGCAGTCATGATGATTTCGATCTTTGACCGCTGCATGCTAATCAGTTTGTCCTTGAGTCCACGTTAGTGTTTGTGCCCAATCTGAACATATATATTTTTAAGCCTTTACTGAGATATTACTGCTAGTGCAGAGGCATAAGTGTGTATTTTGTTGATCTAAAAGTAAGCTGACCCTAATGGCTTCATGCTGTAGCTTGCTTTCCTTTGCTTATTTTCAGATAGGTGGCCAAACCTGTCATGTTATTTCAAGTTATAAAAGGCTGCTATCTCAGTCTACTCTATCTCTCTGGCAGCCTTCTACTCGTATATGGTCTCTACAACCTTTATTTGCTTGGCACTCTTATGGAACGCTTTCATGTAACATCTCAGTCATCCATATATGCCCTGCGCTCCTGGTGCCTTGAACTTCCACCCTCCATCCTACCTTTACAAAATTATTAATCAACATTGCTAAAATTGCAAGAAATTCTCTCTTTGTACAGTTGATGCAGATGACTTCCATCTTTGATCAGTCAGTGTTGGAGCCAGTGTACATGCAAACTTTATTATCTGTTAACATTATGAAAGCTTGAAAAAGAAATATGACACAAACTGTGAAAATACAGAAAAACAGACACTTCAATATTCTAATCGCCCTCTTCTTCAATGGTATCCTTTTGTTTCACACAAACCGTCTTCATGTCCTCCTTCACTGCAACCATGAATCTTCTATGTAGTCTTCATCTTCTCCTCCTGCCTGGGTGCTCCATCTTCAACATCCCTTGTTCAAAATACCCACGATACCCTCTCTGCACATGTCCAAACCATCTCAGCCTTGCTTCTCTAACTTTGTTTCCAAACTGCTCAACCTGAGCTGTCCCTCTGACGTACTCATTTCAGATGTTTTTTTTGTTTTTTTTTGGCCTGTCCCGTTTGGCTCTTTTGCCCTCAGAATTGTTGTCTAAAGGCAAAGAAAGATGCCCAACGGATTTACTTTACCAAACTGACCATCCCAGCCTTGCCGTAATGGTCCATTTGATTCACCTTTTATTGTTTATTTTATTTTCACTTACTGAATACGGGACAGACTTGACTGGGGGAAAGAAGGGGAGAAAGAAAGAGGGAAAGAGAAACAGCTGAGAAGAGGGACGGGGGAGAAGGGCAAAAGACAAAAACCAACAGAACGGGCAGAGAAAAAAAATGCATATATCAATCACCTGGATCACCTGCTGAGAAAGAAAAAAGAAAGCAAGCAGAAGAGAACAAGAGTAATAGAATAAACAACATCACAATGATATATGGGAATATGACAGTAAATACTAAATATTAAACATTATTGTGCAGCACATAAGATCAACAGAACACAGTGTGCTTTGAGGTAGGAGCCAAAAAGGGTGTAGTTTGTGGGTGTGATCACCCGTGTGTACACCTGTGAGCATGGACGCGCTTGTTTTTTGTTTTTTAAAAGGTTCCTTCATGTAATAATCTGCTAGAGGGTGTGGGGGGGCCACAGCCCCGTCCTCCAGGGCGTGAAGCAGGTGTGGAGGAGATCAAAACTCCAGACATCCAGAGGCCCCCAGAACACAAGAGACCAAGGAAGACCAACAGAGGGGCAGCTGCGCCACTGTCCCGGAAAGAGCTGAGGAGAGTCCCAGATGAGGGCTCACTCAGCAGCCGCGGAGCAGAAGCCAGGGGGAGTTGCAGTGACGCGCCCGTGAGCTCCGCCGGCAGCCAGCTGCGCCTGAGTGACCGAGCCCCAGGCCGAGAGGCCGGGGGCACCCCACCTCCGAAGTGGCCCGAGCGAGCCCCAGGCTCCAGGCCCCGATAAGCGGCCGCCAAGGAGTGAGCCGGTGTGTACCTGGACGCCCATCCCCGGACACAAAGAACCACCAACGCACCGATGTCTGAGGGAGTCCGCCACTGGCAGGGGAAGTGGTGGTAGGGGGAGATAGGCCTCCAAACCTTGGAGGGCCTGAGATGTCCCCAGAGAGGTGGCGCCTGACACCCAACCTGACATATAGACACAGACATACAGGCACACACAGATACAAACATCCATTCCCACCCTCATGCTCTCATATGCACTTACTCCACACTCAACCAACGTGGAGACAGACATAAAGAGACGTTGTACACACGATCACACTCCCCAAGCGTACTCTACAAACCGGGTCTAGGTGCCCCCGCCCCTGGAGGGGGGAACTGCACCCAGACCCAGGTGGTGTTTCCCTTTTCCCTGTGGTGGGGGGAGGCAGACCGCCCCGACTCCGCAGCAGCAGGGAGGCCCCACACTCCAGACCGCAGCCGGACGGCCAACTCCTCCTCCTAGCCCCCCCGCTCCAGCAGGTCGCAGAGAATGGGGGTGAGAGAAGACTCCAAACCTCCCTCCACCCGCTCATTGTAGTGTTGGTGCATGTGTGTTCTAAGGTGCATTTAAAACCCAGGAGGGCATGGAGCTACCTGCCAGAGAGCAGCAGGTAAGCGCATGGTCCCTCCTGCTAGCCCTCAATGTCTACGTGTATTTAAAATTGAGAGGTGGGCAACGATGCCAGGGGTGGGGTGTACACCCTGATGGTACTTTGGACTCCGTATATCGTGCCCACCCCCAAGATCCTATATGTATGTGTAATGAGAGTGTGAGTAATGTGAATGTCTAAGTTGTGGGATAAAATTGAGGCAGAGGCAGCCAGAAGGGGACAGAGGGGGGGGTAGCCTCCTCTGCACCCTGGTGACATACCCCTACTCCAAGGCCCTGCATGTGTGGGTGGTTGTGGTGGAGCGGGAAGAGGGAGGCAGCTGGAGATGGGGAGGGAAGGAAGGGAGGGGCAAGTGACCCCTCCCTGGGGCCAGCTCCCCCGCTGACCCCAGTAGGCACCCCCATACTCCGCGACCCGCCAGGGAAAGGGGGCCCAGGCCCATCCAGACCGGGGCCCAGTGCAGCAGCGCCGCCCGGCCCCACAGAGCCCGGGACAGTCCACCCAACCCCACCACAGAGAAAACTGCACCCACCCCACCATCCACTCATCTTCCAGACTACATAAGACAATAAACACCCAGGCTGAGATCTTCCTCCACCTCTCCTGTATCTCCCCCTCCTGCAGAGGGAGCTCCTGAGGAGAGGAAAGCTCCTGCAAGATGTGACAATCTCCCCCACCAGTTGAAGAGCCCCCCAGGTGGCTCGACGCACCGGCGGCACCCTGCTCCAGGGCTGGGCCCCCATGCACCCACCCGCCCACAACCCCGGCAACACACCAACCAGGACCCAAGCCCCCGAGGCCCGGTCCGGGTCCCAGCCCAGAGACGGAGCGCCCCCAGAACCTCACGCCCATCCCGGACCCACCCAGGGGCAGCCAGGCTACCAGGTCAGTAACCCACGTCCGTCAGCACAGACCCTCCCCTAGCCCCGCTGCACGCAGCCGCGAGGAAACAGTCACCTGAGAGCCAACAGAGCCCCTAACCGGACATGACCGCTACCCCGGGTTGAGCCCCCCAAGGAAAATGCCTCCGGGGAACCCCCCGACGCCCTAAGCCTGTCCCTACCCCCACACCAATCACAACAGTGAAGGCGGGACCAAACTATGACCCCCCACCCCCACTAGGTGATGGAGCCGATCAAAGGAGCCCAGAGCAATTGATCTGATGTGGTGGCAGAGGCTGTATCAAGGCTAATGTAATCTAATAGATAATTTCTATATTGGTTAGAATTAAGATTATTTTTATTTTTCCAGTTCATGAGGACTGTTTTCTTGGCTATGCATAGGGCAGTGAAAACCATATGGGCTATATTCTTTTCTGAAGTGACATTATCTAAGCTGCCCAACAAACACACTAAGGGGGAAGTTGGAATGTTACATTTCAGACACTTCGATAAGTCTTCACATATCTCGCGCCAAAACTTCTGAACTGGTGGACAGAACCAAAGAGCGTGGATATAATTGTCCGGTGAATTGGTTTGGCAGTGTGAGCAGTTGTTGGTAGACGTAAAGCCCATCTTGAACATCCGATGACCTGTATAGTGCACTCTATGTAATATTTTGTATTGAATTAATTGAAGACTGGGATTTCTAATTAGATGAAAGGTTTTTAAGCAAATCTGAGACCAGAAGTTTAGGTCTAAGTTAACTGATAAATCCGCTTCCCATTTTGCAATAGGAAGTGATATTGATTCATCTGTTTTAGAAAGCATTCTGTATATTTTGGATAGTAATTTGGGGGGTTTAAGAGTAAGAAATTGAACCACACTTGGTGGTGTTTGTAGTTCAACTTGACCCGGTTTAAATTTCTTTTTTACTATGGATTTAATTTGTTGATATTCTAAAAATCTTTTCTTGTTGATCCCATATTGTGTAACTAGTCTGTCAAATGAAATAAATTCTGTTCCTTCTAGTATATGTTCTAAGTATTTGATTCCTTTATCACTCCAATCTGAAAAGTTTATCATATTATTGTTTTGTAATATGTCAGGGTTGTTCCAGATAGGTGTACGTTTGCATGGGATTAATGAAGACGCCGTCAATTTTAGAAACTCCCACCATGCTGTCAGAGAAGAGCTGATGTTGATGCTTTTAAAGCATTCATGTCGTTGGATGTTTCAGATCATTTCAGATGTTAATGACGGTGTTAATGAGAGCTGGGCAGAGATGTAGGATTTACTATGCAAAATGTAGAGAATGTTTAGTTCAACATTTGTCACACGACAAAAGAAATGTCAGAATTATGGTAACCGTTTTGACACAAAAAGACCAAACATGTTGAAAGATCAAATTCTTGGAAATATTTTAGAGCTTTTTTGTAATTTTGCTTGTCTTCAGGAACAGTTCTCCAAGCTTCTTAAAGGACATTCAGAGCACTTATTTCAATATTGGCTGGCTTTTGTCCTCTTCTCTATTGAGACATTGTTAAAAACAATGCCTCATAAATTTTGACAAGATCTCCAACACCACTGGCTGAGATGCAGCCCCAAACCATGACAGAGCTTCCACTGTGTTTTACAGATGGCTATAGGCACTCATTGTTATACCGCTCAAACTGCCTCCATACATTTTTTTTTCTAAATCCCCCCTTCATTAAAAAATGGCTCCCTGACAGCCACCATTCCACAGAAACCATTTCTGAAGAGGCTTCAGTGGACAGTAGATGGCTCAAATCAAGAACCGGATGCATTTTCTGCTCTCGTGCTGCATTAAACTACATCAGATACATTTTGATGCGACTTGCTGTGCAGGACATTACGCTAAGATTGAAACACCAACAAAGAGTCAGAACAAAATTCACTTTAATGTGCCAAAAAACAAACAAACAAAAGGTTATAAATTCTAACAATAAGTGCTTTCATTAGAAATGTTTCAGTACAAATTAGTCCGGACCGCCCCAAATCTGAAATCATTAATGGTTTTACAAACGGCATGTTACGTAATTAAACACCATCAAATCTACCAGTCAGAGAGCAAAATGGCACTTTTTTTTTTTCCAGTCATGACTTTGGTGTTAATTTGACAGTTTCATTAATTAACATTTTTCAGGAATTTTCCAGGGCATAAAAGGCACTGTTATTTACTATTTGTTTCCAAATTTGGCCATCTTGTTGTTTATCGGAGCCTTCATGAATCTTGGTGACTTCATGTATGCAGCGATCTTCTCCAGAGCCTGCAATGACATAATGGCCGTTGATTAAAATAAAAACACTGGAATTTTAAGAAACGAAAGGAAACTCCAGAGCCAACACCACACAAAGAAAGGTAAAAAAATAAAGGTTAAATTACATCATTAATGCAAAGACTTTGACTGTTCTCACCTCAAAACGGTTTAAAAAGTCTGTGAGGTTCTTGCAGTCATCCAGGCATTTGGAATCAAAGAGCCTGTGTTGGTCCAACAGCTCGTACATAATGAAGTCCACAAAAGTGATCTGTTGTGAAGAAAAGTTGCATAAGCATGTTAGAAGTAACAGAATCTGTGGTGTAAATCAAACAATAAGTCACCAGCCACGTTAAACCTGCAGAGAATCGGACACTTCTGCAGCTTTATGAAGCCCTAGAACACTAAAGTTCAACACTTTGATTTTCTATCCACAAACTTACTGCCAGGTTCACCTTCTCCTCCAATTATTTATAAATCAGTTTAAGAACCAGTATTAAATTTAGGCTGCATCCTGCCTAATACTGATGAGCTAGCACAGCATAAAAAGTACAGGTTTTTCTCTGCACAACTAACAAAATAATTTATGTTCACATCTAAAAACAATGTACAATTTAGAGTGAGAAAAAGGGCCTCAAATTGTCAAATTCTGCCCCCAGTTTGTCTATTAAATTTAAATCTGTAAAAGCAGCTTTAAAACAAGACTCCTCTCATATTTATGGACAGGTATACCTTGTCACCGGCAAACCACTTCCGATCTCCGAGGAAATCGGAGAACTGCTTTAGTGTATTTGGAAGCATCTTTAGGTAATCAGGCTTCATCTCATCCTGAAGAAACCAGAGAGATGACACTAGCGTTAGTGGAGTTTTAGGGAATTCAAAGAATATTTATGGATATTTTTTATTTTAATTAAACACTCACAAAGTTGGTGTAGCATAGCCTCACAAACCCATTTCTAAAGTCCATGGACTGGTTCTCAATGATGTCCACTCGAACCTTTTCACCCTCAGTCTCTCCACCTGTTGTCAAAGTTTACAAGATTCACATAAATAATAAAGAAACTAACAGTAATATTAGTTTAACATTGATTTACAATATAACTTGGAAAAAAAATCTTCTCAAACAAAATGCACGCTACTGTACTTACACATGTTGTGCTTACGAGCAATGTATCTCATGATAGCATTGCTTTGTGTTATCTTCCTGTCTCCATCCAGCAAGTAGGGTAGCTATAGTGAGATATAAATTCCAATAATAATGTTAGCTGATTGTTGCATTCTTCACAATTGAATTTTTAGTCGCACTTTAAAAAACTCTTACATTGGGAAAGTCCAGTCCAAGTTTGCTTTTTACATCAGTCCAGCAGGTCTTGTCATAGTTTGGAGCTGTGAGACATGAATTAATTAATTAGAGAGTTATGAGTTTTTTCCCCCCTTTAAATCAATAGGCTGAAATGATAAGTTACCTTCCCCACAGACATAGTATTTGTCCTCATACTCTTCCCCAGTATACTTCAGCAGGAGGCGTATGGGCTGGGCAAGCTGCAAAAAGCCAAAAATCAGAGTTGAGAGATTTTTTTTAATGTACATTAGCACCTCTGAACTGTAAAGTCTGCATAAGAATGTGGGCAGAGGACATGCATTGGACTTCACTTACGTAATTTACAGATTTACTGTGGTACAAACAAAATGGGCCAGTGTACACGTTTCATGAATCTGATGCCAAATTTACAGAGGGCAAGAATGTTTCCATGCACATTTTCGTAAATGAAGGACATAATTTCAGAAGTCTTGTGGTTTGTTTAGCTATAACCTGGAAGATTTAAGCCCTGCTGTGATGATGCTTTTGGAGAGAAAAGACTTTCTCCTGTCAGCGCTTCCAAACAAGACACATTTGTTCAGTCTTTTTCCCCATTTATACTCTCATGAACTTTAATATTCAACATGTTCACTGAGGCCTGCAGAATCTTGGAGATGTAGCTCTAAGGTTTTTTGCAGTTTCTCTGGGAATGGTACGGTGTGACCTTGGGGTGAATTTACTGGGACATTCACCCTTGAGAAGTTTAGCTTTTACAGTACTGCACCTGGCGCTGTGAAAACTCTTCACATGCTTGTACATGCCCAGGACACTACAGTTTGGCTCGTGTCACGCCAGCTTCAAAACATCACCCAGGTTTAAAGCTGCAATCGGATCCCTAATTCACTCAATTCTTTGCCACATTAAAGAAAAGAAATAAAATAAAAATATGAAATTAGAGATCATTATGGCTCAACACTTCTCTATGATTACACTAGTAGC
Organism: Diplotaxodon limnothrissa; assembly: GCF_057381915.1. Taxonomy (NCBI): domain Eukaryota; kingdom Metazoa; phylum Chordata; class Actinopteri; order Cichliformes; family Cichlidae; genus Diplotaxodon; species Diplotaxodon limnothrissa. The sequence goes on along the minus strand of NC_140615.1, from coordinate 5,515,573 downwards.
CATTAGTTAATTCCACCTAGAGTTACTCACAGAAAAGACAAAAAGACTTGCCGAGACAGTTTAGGCTATTAGAAAAGCACATGTTCAGATGGGTATTTTCTGGGTTAATTTTGGGATTTTGTTTGTATTATTTCTGTTATGTTATTTTGTCTGCCTCCTTAACAGCTTAACTTTGTAAATAACAAACTTTCAAGTCAACTGCTTCTTTTGGTGTTGAACTAGAAGTGAACATTGAACACAGACACTGACAGAGCCCTCCTAAGTGTGAATACTGAACCTGATATAATAAGGATTGTAGAGCAAAGCACAAATGTGGAAGTTCTGTCCAGCTTAAACCAAAATAAAATTAACCCTCTTTTTTAAAGAGGTTTTTTAAAAAAATAGTTTTACACATATACATAGGTAATATATGGCTGTTAAACTATACTGCACCACCTTGTCCTGAGGTAACTTTTAATGGAGCATGTAGAATTGGATTGATCCAAGATTGAGACGATTATAGCTAATTGAAGCACAGGTAAAAGACTTCTTGAACTCCACTTGTGGTGCAGGAAAGACTACTGCAAATATAAACCATGATACATGAAAATGATTCCAATAATCAAAACCCAAAGTAAAACATTTGAAGTAAATCTTCAAATCAGCTACATTGACTTTTACTCTACTCTTTAAAATTACAGCATTATAGCTACAAGTTTGTCTAACAAATAGGGCTGCCACGATTTGTCGACTAGTCACGATTACGTCGACAATCAAAATCGTCGACGACTGATTTAATAGTCGACGCGTCGTTTGAAGCTTTGTAAGATCACAAAAGACGCAGGAATAAGTGGCAGGATTTAAGAGTGTAATAACGGACTGAAACAGAAGATGGCAGCATTGCATGTACAAGGATGTCAGCTACCGTTAAACCCTGAAGAAGAAGAAGAAGCAGCTGTGTCCCAGAATTCATAGCGCGGCCCAGCGCAGTTTCCAACAATGGCGGCAGTTAGTTTTAATGTTACTCTTATTATTCTTTCTGGGTCACAAAATAAACGTTTAACATATTTTCAGGCGAGAATGTAGCTGTGTAAACCTCAAATATCTGCTCAGTTTATCAGGACACCACATATTTTCAAAAGCGCTCCTACGTTTTCGGAGACATCTGTTACCCACTAGCTCGTTAGCGAGCCGGGGGCTAGGCTCACTAGCACCGTGAGAACACCGGACTCCCCGCAAATCGTTTTCAAACCCACCGCCGTCTTTCGCTACTCAGGTTAAATATATATATGAGTCACTTAGATAACTTAAAATGTTATTGTTTGGCTTTTTTTTGTATTTTATTTGTTCCTGAGTAAATCAGTTTGTCTGAGATTAAAGTTATAGTTTTTACACAGCTGAATAAACGTCAAGCAGACAACTGATTATCAGAAGTGTGAGATGCTCCAGAATATACTCCAGTGTCCTGTTATATTTTAGATAGCAAGGAGTTTATTAAACTTCACCGAAACAATCTGCAAATTTCATTAAAATTTAATAAACTATCATCTTGTCTTTATTTTTAGTTAGCACAGACCTTAAACACTTAAAGCTGTAAGCTAATGATAGTTATATAAGAGCAGATGCTGCTGGTGCAATAAGCTGTAGTTTTACGTCCAATGGATGATGATCTGATTAGTCGACTAATCGCAAAAATAATCGGTGACTAGTCGACTATCAAAATAATCGTTTGTGGCAGCCCTACTAACAAACAAAAGATACCTGGTTCGGCCCTAGGAGGAGACACAAATCCCTTCTGGGGTTGTGCCAAGGAGTGCCCCAGGTGCAAAAACTGCAGAATAACACGTGCTCAGCTACCTGCTCAAACAACCCCCCTGTGAATAAAGAAGCTCTATAGCTGTATCATCAGCTTTAGCTCTAGATTAATTACGAAAAATATTTAAAGCGGCCACAAAGAGACAGTTTGCAGAGCCTTCTGTAATGCAAACTGCACAAAATTCCCATGCCTTATGAAAAAACGTGAACATAACTAATAAATATTTTTATTTTTTAACGAGAGGCTGTAAGGTTAAGCTCTCGTGGCTTGTTCAGATGGCTTCATATGCCAGCAAGTCTAGATTAATGGGAGGAGCAGAAATTCATGAGATTTTGCAGACAGCTGAAACCATTTAGAGACTTGAACTCTGCTCACACGAGCAGCCCTGGCACTGTGTGCACACGTCCCTGTGCTTTGACAATGTAAGAGGTTTAGAAATGAATATGTCCCACACAACTAACCCTACACTAAAGTCTGACTCGTTGAATAATGTAACCTCAAATGTTACTAGCATCTCGGCTCTAAATAGCGTAACACGTCAGCTATCAGGCTACACTGACAAAGATAACAGTTTGTGCAAAGGCACGCCGAGCTCGGCTGTTTTGCAGTTACATAATAACTTAGCGAGCTTCAAACAGTTTCTATAAACAGTTACACATCTTAAAAATTAAACACACTAACGCTATCCGCTAAAGGTTAGACGCCACCGAGGTTTAAAAACAGAAAAATGGCCATGATAAGACGGGAAATCGGTATTTTTGTCGATTAGATGGAGGTTCAGCCGTTGCGAACAACTGCGGGCTGCACACATGGAGTTTTTCAGCTCCCTGTTAGCTCCACTTACCCCACGAATATCCCAGTAAGCCAGTGTCATTGGCATTTTGAATCACTTTCTGAGACCAAATGGAGCCGAAAGAGACAGTAGCTTCTGCAGCGGAGCGCAGGTCTGCACGAAGGCGGGAGATGAGCCGGTGGAGGGGGACAGGCGGAGCAAGTGGGCGGGGCGAACCGGGCGGTCACACATTGCTGCTCTGATCCGGTTCTTCGGTTTATGCATAAACAACTACTGCACGCTATGTGATTCTGTGAATCTCGTGCTAATCTCAAGCTTCTTTGTTGTCTTTAACAGGTTCTTCCTCTTTTACAAACAACATCTTCAGTTCTGCACAGTGCAGGGCCGTGCACAGATGTTTGAAGGGGTAGGTGCTCAATGTTAACAAAGGGCACATAGAACCAGGCTGAATACCAACAAAGCACATTCATCAGGAATATAATATGGAATCGCATCATACTATATCACTGTCATCAGGTGGGGGAATGTAGCCTGTGTTTTAATGATAGGGTTCAATGTTGGTGTTGAGGGGTTGCTGCTGCTCCTGATAGTGCTGGAGGGCAGGGCTGTGTTGATCTGAGACTGTAGACATGGTGGCTGATTAAACAAGTATTATGGGATAATAATAAAATGCAAAGATCGGTAACAGTGCTTGGAACCTTAATGCAACAGATTTTAAAAACGGTGGGAAATAAACTAGGCTCTGTCTGTTACTCACTCTTTGCCTCTCTCCCTACTTCCATCTCCACATCTGATTTGTCACTCTCAACTTGCTGTCCATTTGAGAACAAGGCACGATTTGCTGTTGCATTAATGTATTATTTAATTATCCACACTTAACAACTCTGGCACCTAATCCATAATAGAGTAATGATAGAAAAACGTTAAAGAACCAAACCATTACAATTGTGTTTATTACTCTTTAAATACTTGAGTAATAATTATATATCCATAAAACATGCCCACACACATGCACAATGACATTTACATCTTCTCCATAATGTATATACTATGACACAAGTTTGCACCATTGTGCTGATCCATTATTATTTATTCCTGTCATGGTCCTGAGTCTGACGACTCAGTGTTTTGTGTTTCCTTATATTACTCCATGTTCTTGTTTATTCTGGTCATGTCTTTTGTTAGGGTTTGCCATTTGTTAGGTTTCTGTTCTGTGCCTGCCTGCTCACACTTCTCTGTGTTCCCTCTGTCCATGGTGTCCCTGTGTCTGCTCGTGAATCTGTCTGTTAAATTCATTGTTTTATTCTGAAAGTCTCTGCCTCATGTGAGTGTGTTCAGGTTACATTTCCCCTGCCTTGTCAGCTCTGATTTCTCCCCGGTGTGTTCCCCTCCTGTCTCCCATCCCTTGATTACTGCTGTGAGTATTTAAGCCCTGTGTGTTCTCCTGCCTCTCCTTGTTCGTCTGCGTTATCTCCTTCCGTCATCCTGTGTGGTTCCCCTGCATCTGTCTACGTCTCCCTGCATCTCCGTTTGTGTCTCTAGGTTTCAGATTTGTTTTATTCTTAGTTTTCCCAGTTAGGTTTTGTCTGTTCTCGCCATCCTTTGCCTTTTGTTGTACGTCATCCTCCTCAATAAAAGCCCACTCACATCACTAGTGCCTGCATCTTGGGTCCTTTAATAAATTACACACGGCTCGCCCCGCTAGCTGTGACAATTCCTAGTGCTAAAATAACAAAGTAATAAGAACAACAACAACAAAAAGTAATACATATAAAATAATGTATTTATGATGATTCAATTTGTTTGGCTATCCATTCTGCGCAAGGCAGAAAGCTTATTAAATGTTTAAATCGTAGAGATACAATAATGTTGCTGCTGTAAAATCAGCCTTTTGACTCTTTTGAAATATGAATCTAATATAATCTGTTTCTTAATGTATTTTCTTTAAAATACAGTGTGTGTTTTTAATATCATAATTAGAATAATCCATGATTATTATAATGCCATGAACCATTGAGCAAAGCATATTACTTGATACAGATACAGTGGCTATTATTCACAGAACAAAGTTTTTAGCCAGGCTGTAAACATATTTATTTCTGCTGTTAATTTATTGTAATGGACATGAACATTTTAAATACTCTTTAAATAAAACAAAATTAAATGTTCACACTTCAGATGTTTTGGTAATCGAATTGTTTTACTTGATTGGTCGATGGTAATTTTTTATGGGTGAGATTTTTTATGGGTAAGAGAATCTTGCTGATTCTCCTGGAGTGTCTCGTTTTGATCTGGTTTGTTAACACTGGCCTCTTTTTCTGAACTTGACTGCTGTACTGTCTCATACCGGGCTTGAGAATTGTCTTGTTTGGCAACGTTGGACTAATTTTCTTGTTTCTTTCTTGTGTCTTGCAGAGCCTGCAAAGACTCCTGAAGTAAGATATTTTCTTTTTCTGTTTTCTGGAGTTGGTTTTTGATGTTTGTGTTCTCCTGGTTTTGCTTCGATGTGAAGCTTTGGTTTTTTCCAACTCATATTTTCGGTTTTGGACCTTCAAATCCTTTTTCTTGGAAAGAGCCTCACTGGCGCAGAGTTTTGCTTTGAGCTCTGCAAACTCACAGTGGGCTCTTTGTTCTTATTTTTGTGTTTTCCAACTACTTCTTCTAGATTTGAGTTTTGAGGAGCTGCTCGTGGTGTTGTTCGATCTCCTCCTGCTGTTTTTTACATTGGACCTCCAAATCAGCTTCTCTAGTTCCTTAGAAATATGGTATCATATTCCTCTTCTGTGGAACCAGGCTTCCAGTTTGGATTCGGGAGACTGACACTATCTCTACTTTTAAGATTAGGCTTAAAACTTTCCTTTTTGCTAAAGCATATAGTTAGGGCTGGACCAGGTGACCCTGAATCCTCCCTTAGTTATGCTGCAATAGACGTAGGCTGCCGGGGGATTCCCATGATGCATTGAGTTTTTCCTTTCCAGTCACCTTTCTCACTCACTATGTGTTAATAGACCTCTCTGCATTGAATCATATCTGTTATTAACCTCTGTCTCTCTTCCACAGCATGTCTTTATCCTGTCTTCCTTCTCTCACCCCAACTGGTCGCAGCAGATGGCCCCGCCCCTCCCTGAGCCTGGTTCTGCCGGAGGTTTCTTCCTGTTAAAAGGGAGTTTTTCCTTCCCACGTCGCCAAAGTGCTTGCTCATAGGGGGTCATATGATTGTTGGGTTTTTCTCTGTATCTATGAAGCGCCTTGAGGCGACTTTTATTGTGATTTAGCGCTATATAAATGAAATTGAATTGAATTGAATCTAGTGGTTTTCAAGTCTGAAGAGTGTGTGTGGAGCCTCTGTGGTTTGTGTCGAAACCTTCACACTAAGCTCTGCAGCTGTGACAGCTGTGTTGCTGTCTTCAACCGTAGTGTGACTGACTTCAGGGGTGAAGTTCTCCTCTGTATTGCAAAGATCGGTGACAGCACTTGGAACCATAAGAGGAAAGGGATAGGTGCTCAAGCCCCCTCCGCCCCCGCCTCTGCACATGCCTGGCACAGTGCATCCATGGATATGGATGGGCTAAATTATGATTTATAAATCCACTTCATGTAAGCCAACTTTGAATCTTGTATGTGAGACTTTTCGTTTTATTCAGACACAGCTGAGTCATGGTGAGTCGACATATGTCACGGCTGCGATGGCAGACGTGTGGGGTTGTGGTAAGGACCCAAACGCAGGCACTGACGCAGATGCAGTGAGTGAGCTTTACCTAGTGAGGTAAAGAGGATACAGGAGGAACAGAGAATGGCATACAGAGAAACTAGGAAAACCCTAAACTGAGAAAACTAACAAAACTGACCTGAAACCTACAGATGGACCAGCAACAAGCAGCAGAAAACACAGGGCTTATATACTCACAGGGGCAATCAGGGAATGGGATACAGGAGGGCAACAGCTGTGAGAAATCAGAGCTGACGAGACAGGGGAAACGTAAACTGAACAGACTGACATATAACAAGGACCTTCAAAGTAAAACAGGAAATACAACAGGTATGCACAGACACGAGCTTAACACAAGACATGGCAACAGGGAGGGAACACAAAGACGTGGGACCAGGGCAGGCACAGAGACACAGAACAAAAGGAGCTCGAAATACAAAACAGAAACAAAACCTGAGACTAAGAAATTCCCAACAAGAATGAACCTAAAACATAAGATAATAATCAAAACCAAAACCACTGAGTCCACAGACTCTGGACCATGACAACATATTTGGACTCCTACACAGACTCAAGTCAAGTAGTCAAGTCAAGTATTTATTTATTGTCATTGTCAAAGAACAATGAAATTGCGTTTGGGGCTTCCGTACAACCCGTAAAAAACAAACAAAAAACAAACAAACAAAAAAAACAATAAAACAAAACAAATACCCCTTAAAACCCAAGTGTAAATATTTAACCCAGTGTGACTTCAGTGCAATGAGACAATCCTTAGCAACAACATGAGAACAAGACAGGTAATGTTCGTAGGACATTCAGACAAAGACCTGAGAAACATGACAAAATGCAACAATGCAACCCGTTCAATATTATTGTACTGTGAGATATGATGGTTGTCTATTTAAGAAAGGGGGGGGGGGGGGGGGGGGAAGAGAGAATAAAGATATAATGCACCAATGCAAACCAGTTCAGTGCTATTAAGAAGTTGGATATGGTTATTGTCCGTGAGAGGGGGGCAGAGAGGGGAGGGGGGCAGAATTCAGGAGCCTCACAGCCTGTGGATACAGGCTGTTGGCCAGTCTGGATGTTCTGGCCTGTATAGACCTGTACCTTCTCCCTGAGGGCAGCAGGTGGAAAAGGTGGCGCGCAGGGTGATGTTGGTCCCGCAGGATACTGTGCACCCTCCTCAGACAGCGAGTGGGGAAGATATTACTAATCTCTGGCAGAATTGTTCCAATAATTCTGCCAGCTTCTTTCACCACCCGCTGGAGTGCTTGCTGGTCGGCCTTGGTGCAGCTGGGGAACCACACTAGAAATCCATGCGTCAGGACGCTGCTGATGGCACAGTTATAGAAGTTCAACATCAGAGGTCTGGGAATGTGTGCGCTCCGTAGTCTCCTCAGGTAGTAGAGGCGCTGTTGGGCCTTCCGTGCAACTAAGGTGATATGGTTGCCCCAGGACAGGTCCTCGGTCACAGTTACCCCCAAGAATTTAAAACTGCTCACCCTCTCCACCGCCTCACTGCCAATGAAGAGAGGCAGATGGTTGTTATGACCCTTCCTCCGGAAATCTACAATGATCTCCTTGGTCTTTTTGGTGTTTAAGACCAAGTTATTGTCGTGGCACCATGACTCTAGTTGTTGCACCTCTGTCCTGTAGTTTGTCTCATCGTTGTTGGATATAAGTCCGAGCACTGTGGTGTCATCGGCAAACTTAACAATGAGATTGGACGCGCAGGAGGAAATACAGTCATGGGTGAAGAGAGTGTATAGCAGAGGGCTCAGAACACACCCCTGAGGGGCACCGGTGTTGACCACAAGGGTGGAAGAGGTGTTCTTACCCACTCTGACACTCTGTCTGCGGTTAGTGAGGAAGTCCACAATCCAGTTGCACAGAGAGGAGTTGAGTCCCAGTTGGTGGAGTTTGGGACGGAGTTTATATGGCCGGATGGTATTAAAAGCCGAGCTGTAGTCTACAAAGAGGAGCCGTGCATAGGTGTTCCTGTGTTCCAAGTGCTTCAATAATGTGTGCAGCACTATGGTGATCGCATCCTCAGTTGACCGGTTCTCCCTGTATGCAAACTGGTGCGAGTCCAGAGATGGTGGAAAAGCAGCTCTGATGTGTTTAAGACACCTGCAAAAGCCTCCTGCAAATAACAGAGGAGGTGCGATGTTATAACAGACATTCGTGGACTGTTTCGCAGCGTTACGCCAAGTCTTCGAGACGCCTTCAATCAGACTTAATATTGTTTATTTTGATTGTATCTGGGAGCAAAGACCATCACTGTACTGGTTCTTCTTGTCAAGCTAGACAAACCAAATTACTCCAAAGTTTGATGTTCCGCTTAAGAAGTGCCTTTTTGTGTTATTTCTCGTCAGTCAGCCATAATTTGTTTATTTTACATCTTTCATTTGGTAAAGATTGTATTTTTTACTGCCTTGTAATATAACATTAGCCTTATAATCCTGACAACAATATGCAAGTTGAAGGCACAAAAAAAGCTTAACGGTATGTTAGTTCCTTTTTACCTCTAGTACATCAGAACAGCTGACACGAGAGTCCCCAGAGTTTTGTGCCTTGACCAAGTGGTGGTTAAAAACAGAATATTACGTGCCTTGACAACACTTCCTGTCACACCGTGCGTGACAGTTAGGAGGTGACAGACGCATGAAGGAGACTCCAGGTGGACTACTGTTTCAAAGGCACACTTGCTGTTTGGTTAGCCTGCTCTAAATGTATTATTAACAGATGAAGGATGAAGTGCATTTAAAGCTTCTTTTTCTTATCCGTTTTAATACAGATTATTCCTCCTAACAGCTTTAGAGACTTGCATGACATTGGCACAAAGGGAGCAATACATCTTAACACTACTTAAATTTGGCTCAAGATTGTATAAAACACTATTCTTGTGTGTACTGAAATCAAAAGAAACATACTTTTTTTTTTAAGAAAAAGCTATTCTTGGGATTGTCTGTTGACTGAAAGACAACACTTCCTGTTTAATAAATATGATGATTTATGTAACAAGACCAAAGACTTTCATTACAATTCAGAAGCCTTTCCAGATTAAGCAACATCCAAACAAGTGCTTTCTACATGTTTGTGTTTTATTTCTTCATTCTTTAATGATAAGTGAGGCTATTTCCTAATGTACTGAAGTATGAAGTAGACTGCTTCTCCTCTCCATCTTTCCAAATGACAGACACGGCCATCGTACATTTCTACTATAAAAATCCATTTAATTCCTTATATCAAAAAGAAATTGAATTATAACAAAACAATCAGAACCACAAACGTGGGTTTTTGCCAGTTAAAGAAATTCTCCAAATGAAATATGATTGTTCCAACTTACATGGCGATTTAACAGAGCAGGATGTTAAAAGCAAATAAGCAAGAAAAAAAAAACAGAATTTAAAGAAAAAATGTGATGAATACTGTTAACATTTGAGGACTAAAGCCAGAGTTTCCTCTTGGTTAAGTGTGTCTGTGTGTGTGTGAGCACCATGCAGTGATATGGTAGGTATGGCTGACAAGCTGAGGTGATTAAAAGCAATACGGTGAGCAGTGAGACATAGAGCCACACTTCCCAGACTAAAAATCCGGATGGTTAGCAGCAAAGCAAAGGAATGGAGAAAGGAATGCTTATCAGGAAGCCGATCAGTCTCCTTCCTGAGAATGCACTTAACAATGAGCATTAACCTAAATTACATGTCCATGTAATTACATACAGTGAAGGAAAGAAAAAAAAAATCCAACCTCCCACAGAAGTACGTACCATCAGACGGTCTCCCTGGCCTTTCCTGAAAGTATGTTTACAATCAAAAGACGAGGAACAAAAGTTGAAAGCAACCGTTCTCGGCTAATTACTGGTCGCAGGTTCTTTTTTTTTTTAGAGGATGACCGGAAATTCACAGAAGCTTGTCTCTACTCCAGAAGAGTTTCAGAACAAAGCCCCAGCTCCTGTCCAGGGTGTCCTGCAGTAGGCTAATCCAAGGCCACGGATATCATCCCAGGCTTTTTCATCCTGGAATGTGGACTTAATTACAATCATCTTCATCCAGCGCACACTAACACACTGCCATGATTCATTCATCGGTGACACAAAGTATGTCAATTATACAATGACTTAAAAAAACAAAAGAAAAACATTAAAAAGTACAGACTGCTATTTGTTACTGATGTTTGTATTCCTGGGTATATTTTCAAGACACTTTGTTAATAGGTTCATATATATGGAAATATATATATTTATAATATATATATATATGTAACTTTAGTCTGTGCAAGGAGGTAAAAGACAATCACTTGAATGTAGCTCTTTGCAACAACAGATCAGATGCCGAGTCTCTTGTGCATACACGTGCAGTTAAACATCACCTCGCCTTTCCCTCTAAGACCTCCAGTAGCAAACATACATATACACAAAATGTGAACCAGCATCCAGGAAGCATTCGTGGTGAGCACTGACGCATCTCCTCTCTTTCATGAACAACGAAGACTTGGCAACATTTTCTAGGATGGAACAAAAATGTTTTTTTTCTCTTTTCCCCTACACAATTTATACAAAAATAAAAAAATTAAAATTGTTCCACTGCCATTTGTATCTTTTACATTTGCACAGAGGTAGTGGCTGAATGCGTGAGAAAGGTGTGTGTGTGTGTGTGTGTGTGTGTGTGTGTGTGTGTGTGTGTGTGTGTGTGTGTGAGAGAGAGAAGTTGTGAGGAAGTGAGCAAAATGAAAAAGAACTGGATAAAATGTCTATAAAATGGTTTCTTTTCCGTCACCAGAGGATTTGTTTTCCTTTTTGTCAAAGAACAAAATATAATACTGCAATCACTTTAAAAAAGTAGTTCTTCATTTTATACATTTTATACAGTGTTCTCGTTTTTATGTTTTTTTGTTGCTTTTCTTTTCAGTTGGTAAAGGCATAAAATGAGAGAGCTCGCTGGCTCTAGGTTGGGCGAGGCAGGGCAATGTTGGCAGAGTTCAGTCCATGCCGAGGTCTATGCCAGGGGGTCGCTCATGTCCTCGTCAACCTGGGAGAGGAGCTCCTTCTTTTCATCAGTGCTCGCCAGAGAATTGCGGCTGTTGTGGGCACCCATGTACAGGGTGGCATACACTGGGTTCGTGAAGTTGGTGGGCTGCGGAGTGAAGAAAATTTCTCAGTGACTCAGGCAAAAGAAATGAAAAGATTTGGTATATTGTGAAAGAAGCAGTATTTTTCTTATTCAAATAGGCTCAGCTCGCATAAATAACAAGATGTTTCCCAGCTCAGTGCTGAAACCCTGGCAGACATTTGTGGTTTGTTATGTTTTCTGTGTTTGGTTATTTGTTTCTGAAAGTCTGGGCACTAATCATCTGCCCCCAACAAACCAGTAGGTGTATTTCCAGTGAAGAACTTGCAACTTCTTTTTAAGCACTCAGGACTTTATGGACAATTCCTCATTTGATGTTTTATGATTGTGGTGAAAAGTGTTTGAATATAGTGACCATGAGGGCTCCAGCATAAAAGCTTTATTCAGCTGCTCCCCTTATTCACAGTGGATTTCCGTTCCTGACACCCCCAAGGGATTTTTGTCTCCAGCTGGGATTAAACTGGAGATTTTTTCACTTCTTAGGTGAATGTAAAAGAAATGGTATTTATATAGTGCCTTGTGCTTTTATCTGCTGAATGCATTCACACACACAGAGGTAACTCAGGGTTCAGTATCTTGCCCAAGCATTGATCTGTATACAAACCACTCGAGCCACAACGTGTAAACCATGAGACTATGGAGCCACTCATCAGAACTAAAGTATATGATTCACATAATTCTAACAATATTCATTCCAAAATTCATTACAGATGCCAGAAGTAAATACCATAACGACACCCACTGGTTTCCTAAGTCTTGCTTTAAAGCTTTTGCATTTGGACTGTGGTGATCTCGATGGCAAAAAACTGGATATAAATGTAGAAAAGTGATTACAGATCAGTCAAGACAGAAAACTGTTTTTCACTAGACGTCCAAAGGACAGGAATATATTGAGAAACCCAGCTACTTTCATCCAGTGTTCTTTAGATCACAAAGAAGGGTCTATTTACTGTCTATAATGACTCCACAACCAAAACCAATTCATTAAAAAAAAAAAAAACTCACAAAAGGACTCATAAATGTGGAAATATCTGCATGGTTAGCCACTACCAGGCATTTTCAGATATTTTGTAATGAAACTGCTTTTTTAAGCTTTGTTACCTTGTCTGGGTCTAAAGCAAAGTCGGAGTCCAGAAGTTCCCCAGCATCATCATCAGGATCTCCTTCATAGATCTTATAGGCAGGGTTTCCAATCTCAACATTCATGGCCCCGTTGGTCATTCGGTGGTGCTGGAAGCCCTTGGCACTGCAGAGAAACAGATCAACAATTATCTTAGAAGCAGATTCAGACCCTTGTTTAAAAGAATTGATGTGCTAACCTCAGAAGAAAGCTAGAGTGACTAAAAGGTGTCTTATCATAAACCCATATCATAAATTCACTCAGCACTGGCTATGTACAATTGACAAGAACAAGACAACATATATCAAAGGTTTTCAAATGAGCTTTTGTGTCAAAAGGCCATTTGATCAAACCTATCGAATATACTGCAGCATGTCCATTGCGGAGAATGCTGGATTAGATTGCAAATATTCGGCTGTTTGCAAGCATATAAACATTTTTCAGAGATGCACAGTTATACATTTTACTCTGCAAGCACATTGCCTGAGCCTAATATTTACAAATGTAAACAGGGAAAGGCATGGAGGACAATGGGAGGATGTCAAAAGTTCAACTACTCGTGCATCACCAGAGCTATTCCAGAGTGAGTAGGCCCCCTGTGTTGTTGGGTGGGAAACCCCATGGAAGCCAAACAGAAGATGGCAAGCGAGGACAATGGAAAGATTTCGGCACTGAACGACAGAATGGACAAAAGGATAGACAAAAGCATAGCAAAGGCAGTCTGACTGTATTTTAGGGAAAGGAGAGGAGAGGAATTGGGGGTCAACAGGTGAATTATGTAACCCTATCAAGTTACCGCGAGCACTGAGAACGAGATTTGCCCGGGCATAGAGACCTGGGAGACAGGGAAATAGATGGTTATCAAAAGGTAAGAGAGAAAGAAAGACCAGAACGGTGAGGACCAGATGACAAATGGAGTTTGAATTTTTTAAAGATGAAAAAGCGTCCCGAACTAGTACTCACCCACGCATTCTCTGCTTGTACCACAAGATGGCACCAACCACCAGCAATGCCAGCAACAGCAGCAGCAGCACTGGGACGATGATTGACGCAGTACCTATGAGTGAACAAATAATGATAAGCAAATAGGACCAAAGTGCATGTTCTATGAACAAACTTTGATTTGGTCAGGGAGTGGCTGACTTACTACCACTAGAAGTATGAGACTCTATAGGAGCTGTGATATCACATCTGTATCCCCTCCATCCAACAGCACACCTGGTTATAGAGGTACACAGTGGATATGTGGGTAAGTGTGCTAAGCGGACATTAAAACAATAAAATATTATATATATGCCTGTTAATGTCTACTGGGATCTTACGTGCACTGTGGCAGCAGTGTGCGATTGTCTACTGAACACTGTCCATGTGCGCAGTAGTTTGAACAGGTATAGCAGCTGGGTTGGATCTGACCATTTGGACAGCTTCAAACATACAGGAAAAAAATATTAAAGAAGATCCTAATGCAGCAGAATAACAATAATAATAATGATTCCCACGATTTCAGAATGATATATTCCATGCTGTGCACTGTTAGGAAGCACAAAATCCAGAGATTGCTGGGTGACCTTGGGTGAAGAATATTCTGGCAGTTCAAAATAAAAGCCAGCAAATATTTACAAATCCAAGTCTAATCGATGTAGCACAGTAACCACGTCCCACACGATACTCACCTGCAGGAAACCTCCCCTGAGGCTGACGTCAAACATTTGCCCGTTCCGCAGAACTGACATTTGTCCAGCTCACACTGGTGCCCGACGTACTTGGTGGGGCACAGACAAAGTTTGGTGCCGTTGGAGGTCTGTAAGCAGGTTCCACCATTCTCAGTTAACCCATAACAACGCATGTAAACGCATGGCAACGGACAGTTAACCCATAACAACGCATGTAAACGCATGGCAACGGACAGATAACCCATGGCAACGGACAGTTAACCCATAACAACGCATGTTAACCCATGGCAACGGACAGTTAACCCATGGCAACGGTCAGGTAACCCATGGCAACGGACCGTTACCATGGCAACGGACCGGTAACCCATGGCAACGGACCGGTTACCATGGCAACGGAACGGTAACCCATGGCAACGGACAGTTAACCCATAACAACGCATGTAAACGCATGGCAACGGACAGTTAACCCATAACAACGCATGTAAACGCATGGCAACGGACAGATAACCCATGGCAACGGACAGTTAACCCATAACAACGCATGTTAACGCATGGCAACGGACAGATAACCCATGGCAACGGACAGTTAACCCATAACAACGCATGTAAATGCATGGCAACGGACAGTTAACCCATAACAACGCATGTTAACGCATGGCAACGGTCATATAACCCATGGCAACGGACAGTTAACCCATAACAACGCATGTAAACGCATGGCAACGGACAGTTAACCCATAACAACACATGTTAACGCATGGCAACGGACAGTTAACGCATGGCAACGGACAGTTAACCCATAACAACGCATGTAAATGCATGGCAACGGACAGTTAACGCATGGCAACGGACCGGTTACCATGGCAACGGACCGGTTACCATGGCAACGGACCGGTAACCCATGGCAACGGACCGGTAACCCATGGCAACGGACCGGTTACCATGGCAACGGACCGGTAACCCATGGCAACGGACAGTTAACCCATAACAACACATGTAAACGCATGGCAACGGACAGTTAACGCATGGCAACGGACAGTTAACCCATAACAACGCATGTTAACCCATGGCAACGGACAGTTAACCCATAACAACGCATGTTAACGCATGGCAACGGTCATATAACCCATGGCAACGGACAGTTAACCCATGGCAACGGTCAGGTAACCCATGGCAACGGACCGGTTACCATGGCAACGGACCGGTAACCCATGGCAACGGACCGGTTACCATGGCAACGGACCGGTAACCCATGGCAACGGACAGTTAACCCATAACAACGCATGTAAACGCATGGCAACGGACAGTTAACCCATAACAACGCATGTAAACGCATGGCAACGGACAGATAACCCATGGCAACGGACAGTTAACCCATGGCAACGGTCAGGTAACCCATGGCAACGGACCGGTTACCATGGCAACGGACCGGTTACCATGGCAACGGACCGGTAACCCATGGCAACGGACCGGTAACCCATAACAACGCATGTAAACGCATGGCAACGGACAGACAACCCATGGCAACGGACAGTTAACCCATAACAACGCATGTTAACGCATGGCAACGGACAGATAACCCATAACAACGCATGTAAATCCATGGCAACGGACAGTTAACGCATGGCAACGGACAGTTAACCCATGGCAACGGTCATATAACCCATGGCAACGGACAGTTAACCCATAACAACGCATGTAAACGCATGGCAACGGACAGTTAACCCATGGCAACGGTCAGGTAACCCATGGCAACGGACCGGTTACCATGGCAACGGACCGGTTACCATGGCAACGGACCGGTAACCCATGGCAACGGACCGGTAACCCATGGCAACGGACCAGTTACCATGGCAACGGACCGGTAACCCATGGCAACGGACCGGTTACCATGGCAACGGACCGGTAACCCATGGCAACGGACCGGTTACCATGGCAACGGACCGGTAACCCATGGCAACGGACAGTTAACCCATAACAACGCATGTAAACGCATGGCAACGGACAGTTAACCCATAACAACGCATGTAAACGCATGGCAACGGACAGTTAACGCATGGCAACGGACAGTTAACCCATGGCAACGGTCAGGTAACCCATGGCAACGGACCGGTTACCATGGCAACGGACCGGTTACCATGGCAACGGACCGGTAACCCATGGCAACGGACCGGTTACCATGGCAACGGACCGGTAACCCATGGCAACGGACAGTTAACCCATAACAACGCATGTAAACGCATGGCAACGGACAGTTAACCCATAACAACGCATGTAAACGCATGGCAACGGACAGATAACCCATGGCAACGGACAGTTAACCCATGGCAACGGTCAGGTAACCCATGGCAACGGACCGGTTACCATGGCAACGGACCGGTTACCATGGCAACGGATCGGTAACCCATGGCAACGGACCGGTAACCCATGGCAACGGACAGTTAACCCATAACAACGCATGTAAACGCATGGCAACGGACAGTTAACCCATAACAACGCATGTAAACGCATGGCAACGGACAGATAACCCATGGCAACGGACAGTTAACCCATAACAACGCATGTTAACGCATGGCAACGGACAGATAACCCATGGCAACGGACAGTTAACCCATAACAACGCATGTAAACGCATGGCAACGGACAGTTAACCCATAACAACACATGTAAACGCATGGCAACGGACAGGTAACCCATGGCAACGGACCGGTTACCATGGCAACGGACCGGTAACCCATGGCATCCTCACCCCTTCCTGTTACGTGTTGCATGTTGTCCATTGTTTATTTACCTCTCACCAGTCGGCAGCGTCCGCCATGTTTGTCTGTGCTAAATGTCATCTGCGGTGTGCTCAACAGCTATTTGGTCAACAGGCTCTAGAAGAAAACAGAATCAAACTTACGTGAACACAGTCTGTATCCACACTTTTGTTTCCTCTGTGACAGCCATCCTGTTTGGTAATCTGCAAACTCAAGAGCTTGTTGACCACTGTATCGTAACCAGAGTGGTTACTTTGTAACGTCCTCATTGTTTAGTGTTACTGATTTGCCAAAATCACCGTCTCAAAGCCTTGAATTTCTCCGTTTTGAAGCACAACTTCTAGCAGTTGAAATACAAGGCTATGGGAATGTGGCATTCCTGCCACATTTGCTAATTTTGTAGCTCTTATGGACAATTTCAGCTTTAACCCAAAGTTTTAACTGCACAAGTGTTTCCAGATTTTCTGGATTTGAAAATTATAACAATAAACACTCAGTTGTCAGTTTATTAGGGAGCTCAAACTAATGCAGACTAACAACAATCCTGCAATAAAGGCAACTTTTCATAGTTTCATCTTCATTGTAAAAAAAGAGGAAATATGGTTTGTGGTGCTGTTTTCATGTACTGCATTATACAGTAAGGTGTTCCTATTTGCTTTTCTTTTTTTAGCTTAACCTCATTTACAGAAATGAGGGAACAACTGATATAAATTAGGTGTACCTAATAAAGTGAGAACTGAGTGTACATCCTCTGCTCTTCTTGCTTAAAAACACTCTTAAGAAATTGAGATGTAAACAGAAGCAAATGTCCAGATTGACCTCTTGGTCGTCTAACATGTGTGTCCCCCTGTCTCTCACCCCCCCTCTCCATGCCTACTCACAGATCTCCGAAACCAGCCTTTCCTGCGAGCGGACGCGTTGATCCGGAGCGGTTGGAAGAGACCCTAAACCACTTATTCGTCACTTATAGTCCCCTCCCTATTGTAACCCTTCCCTTTGTCCCAGTGGCGCATCTCAACCCTGAGGCTGCAGATCACAAAGACTGAAAAGCGAGGACAGGACAAAGCCCTTGTTTTAGCCCGGTAATTTATTTATTTATGGATGCCCTTTTACAACCACTTTAAATGAGCAGGCATGATTACAGAAGCACAACGCGCTACTACTCCTTCGTCACCGCGAGCAGAAGGCTTTCCCTGCTCTGTCGGCACTGACCTTTGGGAGGATGACCAGAGCACAGGTGAGGCCATCTGAGGACTGGAGGAGGAATTGTGCTTTCACTAACAAGTGCCTGCTAGCATGTGGATCTTAATGTGGACATTCCTAAAACCCATTAATATCCGAAGGTTACGCAGTCATAGCAGGATTTAAACTGGGAGGCAGCCAAGATAAATTGCCGACTCTTCTGCTGCTGCTGGGACGCCTGCCTTTAATGACCAGTCTCTCCAGGCATTTGGCGGGAATGGGGGTGAGTGCCACAGGTCTGAAATCGTTCAGACATGTGACATTTGACTGTTTTGGGATGGGAACGATGGTTGCTGCTTTGAAACAGGATGGTACCAGTGAACAGGACAGCGAGGTGTTATATATAGAGGTGAAGACGTCCGCCAGGTCCGCAGCACAGTCTTTTAGCACCCGGCCCAGCACTCCATCCGGCCCGGCCGCCTTCCTGGTGTTAATGCTCCGGAACACACGCCTCAGCTCATGAGTGCTCAGGACCGGAGCAGGGTCGGTTGAGGGGAGAGGGGACAGGACAGGGTCGGTGTTCTCCCTATCAAAGCGGGCATAAAAGAGGTTTAGGTCCTCAGCCAGAGTAGGACTATCGGCTGAGGGTGATGGTGTTCTCCTTTTGTAGTCCGTGATAGCCCTGATGCCTTCCCAGACCTGCTTTGGGTTTGTGATGTTCTCAAACCTGGCCTCGATACGCCTCCTGTGCTGCTGCTTGGCAGTCTTGATGCCTCTTCTCAGG
This sequence comes from Diplotaxodon limnothrissa, assembly GCF_057381915.1. NCBI lineage: Eukaryota > Metazoa > Chordata > Actinopteri > Cichliformes > Cichlidae > Diplotaxodon > Diplotaxodon limnothrissa. Next base: position 5,496,623 of record NC_140615.1, on the reverse strand, counting down.
TTAGCCCTGGCAGCACTGTATGCCTCCTGTAAGTTGTTGAACTCTGTGTGTCATCCAGGGTGGATTATTAGGGAACACACGGAGTCGTTTCCAAGTTGTTACATTGTCCACACAGAAACAGATGTAGTCCAAGACAGTGGAGGTGTAACTGTCCAATGCGACACGATTGTCAGTGTCCTGCACCTTGAATACCTCCCAGTCTGTGCAGTGGAAACAGTCCTGAAGCATCGGAATAGCATCCTGCGGCCATGTTCTCACGGTTTTGGTTGTAATCCCAGTGCTCTTGATCTTTTGTGTGTATATTGGGTGTAGCAGAAGGGAGAGATGGTCTGACAGACCCAGGTGGGGATAGGCCTGGGCTCTGTATGCGTTCGCCATGTTGGTGTACACCTGGTCCAAAGTTCTATCTCCTCTGGTAGCACACTTCACATTTCGGTGGAAATTGTGAAGTACAGATTTCAGGTCCGCGTGATTAAAATCCCCAGCCGCAATAAAGACACTGTCCGGGTGTGCTACCAGGCTGTTATTGATGCTGCTGCTCAGTTGTGCTAACGCTAGCTTAGCATTAGCATCTGGTGGAATGTAAACAGCGCAGATGTAAACGGCACAGAGCAGAGCAGAGTCCAAGGTTTTATGGTTTTACAGCCTTAAGCAGAATTTGAACTAGCACCCCCAACCTCAGCTAAAGCCCATATTATATTATATATATATTATATTGCCCATGATTGTTTATTTCTGTATTATAAATCTAGCACAGGGATGTCAAACCGACTTTTTGTTTCATGTTGTGGGCCACACAACAGCCCACTTTGACCTTTTGTGGACCAGTGAAACTGCCCTTTCTCTCAGTGTAAACTTTAATCCCTGAGATATTTTAATACAGGCTTAGTCTGTAGTCTGCTTAGTCTGCTTATGCCTCTTGCCGGCTCTGATACAGAGAAGTCTGAAGATCAGAAAGCTAATTCATGCATAATTTACCGTGTGTCTGTGAAGGTTCTCAGTCATCCAGGTCATCGTAGTCAAAGGAGCTTGCAAAGAAAAGCGTCTGGACTTCTTTAAGTTACTTGAAGACGTTTCACCTCTCATCCGAGAAGCTTCTTCAGTTCTAAGGTCAAATGGTGGAGAGTCCCAGATATAAACCTAGTGGGAGTATCCCCCCACAGAGGGACAAAAGGACCCCCTGATGATCCTCTAATCGCCTGAGCAGAGGTGTGAAACTGGGTGTGGGTCCCAATCAGCCAGAGTTTCGGGTGAGTTCATTGTGAAACCTGGCCCCACCTTATCATGCAAATTCCTGAGATCAGATGGCCCAGGATGTGAGTGGGCGTTTAATTTACCGTGGACATAAAGCAACAGTGATGTTCTGCTTTTAGAAAAGTTCAGTGTAAATTTATGATACAACTTGAAAAAGACGGTGGCACAGTGGTTAGCACTGTTGCCGCACAGCAAGAAGGTCCTGAGTTCAATTCCATCATCAGGCGGGGTCTTTCTGTGTGGAGTTCGCATGTTCTCCCCGTGTTTGTGTGGGTTCCCTCCAGGTACTCCAGCTTCCTCCCACAGTCCAAAGACATGCAGCTTGTGGGGATAGGTTAATTGGATAATCCAAATTGCCACTAGGTGTGAATGTGCGAGTGAATGTGAGTGCGAATGGTTGTCTGTCCCTGTGTGTTGGCCCTGTGACAGACTGGCGACCTGTCCAGGGTGTACCCCGCCTCTCGCCCTATGACAGCTGGGATTGGCTCCAGCGCCCCCCACGACCCTGAAAAGGATAAGCGAATGCATGGATGGAACTTGGAAAAAGAAGGATGCTGTCCAACTTGTCACACTGGAGACTCTTTCTTGGATGCCTTTGTTCACTTTGTCATCATAGGGTGTTGTGTCCAGAATTTTAAAGTGAAAAATAAAATTGAATCCATTTTAAAATAAGGCTGTAACATGACAAAATGTGGAACAAGAGATACGGTGTGAATACTTTCAGGATGCACTGTATCTGCTGTGGGCACCCCTTATGAATAAGGAAGCAGTTCAAAGTAGCTTTCTTTATGTAAATGTCATTTTCAAAAGGTTATGGTCTAATAACTACATTTTCAAGAGCTTTCTGTTGTTGTCTTCATCAGAACATCACTCCTTTGTTAAACCAAAATACCTTATTATCAGACATATTTTGATTGTATGACAAACAAGCTATTTGCATATCTTCAAATCATGTGGATTTTCACATGCAAAATGTCCGAAAGCAAAATATAGCGATACAGAGAGTTTTGTGCTGAACTTGGTGCTCACTCTGACTCACAGGGAGGGGGGACGAGCTGGACATGAAAACAAAGTGCTCTTTGTTTCATGTCTTTTACTCATGATTATCAGCTACTGACGCAAGCACTTCTTACTCCCATGTTCTTAATCAAGTGACGTGCTGCATGTTTGTTACTTTTGAGAACCTTTCCAAATGCATTTGCTCTGCCTGTTGAAAAGAGGAAATCACTCCAATGCAAATAAGATTTATTTTTTACAGACACAAACAGCTTTACTGAACACAAACCACACACACGTTTCTGTGGGAGGACACACAGTGCTTTTGAAATAGCAACAAGCAGCCGTTTGATGACACCAGGACCTAAACTGAAGGCAGGAGTTTGTCAAGTTAGCAGATTCTCAGTTCTGTATAAAAATGACTTTTTGTTGATTTGGCAATGGTTGAACTTGTGCAAGGAGGGAACACCGAGGGAGGGGATCAGCATGCACCACTCACTGTACTATTACTCAGAAATAACTTAATGTAAAGGACAGATGGTACCATAATTAAGTTTAGACTGCCAGAAACAATGTCACAAACTAGGAGTATAATACAAATGAGAAGCGTCACTGCACACAAATGCTTATGTGCCTTCACTGCACTGAGTCATTGAAACGACTGCTAAAATAACAGTAAAACTATCTGAAGACTGAGACTTTTTAAGCTAGTTACCCTGCATAAGGTCCTGTGGGTAATTATAGCAGAAATGTCAACCATATACCCACAACAATTCAACCAAGTTCGTCATTTTTACTACGGACATTATTAAAAGGCTGTTGTACCGGATGCTGAACCGATTCACTACAAATGTCATGACTGGTGGTGGTCAGAGGGCCCGGTGGCGCCTGTGTCCGGCAGCCTCGCCTCTGTCAGTGCGCCCCAGGGCAGCTGTGGCTACAATGTAGCTTGCCATCGCCAGTGTGTGAATGTGTGTGTGAATGGGTGAATGACTGAATGTAGTGTAAAGCGCTTTGGGGTCCTATGGACTAGAAAAGCGCTATACAAATGCAGGCCATTTACCATTTACCATTTAGTAAATGTAACGATTTCAGAAACTATTAAACAATAAGTAATATTTGTAATTTATTTGGCTGTTAATTTAGGAATGGGTCTGTTAGCATTTTAAGTTTCTGTCTGCTCGGGGGGAATTCCTTTTCTACAAGGAAACAAAAATGTTACTGAAGCAGGTTAAACTTTTAATAAAGTCTGACAGACTCGCTATAAACAGATCAAACCCCCCTGACTAGACTAGCAGCTACATAATCATTTGCCAAGAAACACTCAAGTTAAAATTATATTTGAACATCTAAGTCTCAAATAACCCAATAATAATTAAGTTAGTGTGACTGGAAACGCATGTGACCCCATTCAGTCAAAATCAATCAGCTGTTCATAAAAAGGGCATGACTGCTGCCGCTCAACTTGTTACACAAACCACAATCTGTAGATGCAAATTTGCTTTTACTAATACTGTGGATGTGTGGATTTTGAAGTAATTTAAAGTGAGAACCAAGGACCAGTGAATTTGTGAAGTCACGATGACTTTAATCTTTGACCACTGAATTCTAATCAGTTTGTCCTTGAGTCCACGCTAGTGTTTAACTCTTTCCTCAGGTTTCACTGCGACTGCAAGGCGTAGTTTATTTTGTTGGTCTAAAAGTAATATGAATTCTTGCTGTATCCTGCTTTGCTTAAGTTTAAGGTTCAGGTTATTTCAGGTTATAAAATCCTGGGAGTTCATCTGCTCCATTTCTCTGGCAGCCTTCCACGTCTATATAGTCAACTTTAGTTTACTCTCCATGGGCTGGAGTCTTAATTCTTTGTTGGATCCAGTGTATTTTTTATGAGTTTTGAATGTGAATGCTACTCAAATCTGATACAGGAAGAATTACATTGTACAAACATGTAAATATGACACGATATGGTCACAAACCATTAAAAAAACAAAACAAAATAAAGAACAAAAGATGTTATGAAATTCTAATTACTGTGATAAAATAAAGAAAGAGGGACTCAAAAAACTAAAAGAAGCAAACACCTTGGGTGCACAGACTATAAATTCTCTCCCTGATATTGGCTACCAGCAGCTCTCATTATCTTCCTGTAGCGTAGCTTTTCTCTTTTTACATGATGTGATATGTTTACATGTAAATCTGTGCAATGTCCTGATGTAAAAACAGGGAATGTGGTGAGAATTTTGTTTGTGTTGTGCAGCACGGTCACTTCTCCGCCTGCACAGCTCCCATACAAAGACTTCCCTCCTCTCTGATGGTCTCCAGCTCATCTGTGTGAATGGCCTGTGTGATTAAATTTAACTCCTCACACATGGTCTCGTACCGGTACGCCACACGGATGTCAGGAACGTTGGTTCGCCTGATGTCATTGCCTTCCTGTCCCTCTTTAATGTAGTTTGGGCCCAGCCAGTAACGCTTTGCCTGATTTAAAAAAAAACAACAACCCACAAATGTCATATTAAACACTCTGCGAACACCAGAATTTGTGATATGCAACAAAAAATGTATACCTTATGAGAAAATCCACTCATCAGTACACTGTTTCTGGCAAGCTCACACATGTCACAGGAGCTCAGTTTCCACACTTGAGCAGCAATGCTGTACTCTTCCATCAATGGCTCCTAAAAAAAATACACGCAGACAATTATATAAAAGCATTTTGTAGTGAAAATGCAAAGTTAAATTTGAAAATTTAATTTAGTTGAAAGATTTTGTCTGAATAGCTTAAAATTTATTTGAAATAGCCAAAGCTGAATTTGCTGAACCAGCTCAATTACATTAGAACACAAAAATGTAAACGAGGTTAAACGTAGAAGTAGAAAAGGAGTGAACACTGAGGGAGGGTAGAATTACCAAAAACTGAATATTGTAATAAATAAACCCCAAAAAGTACCTAAAATAAACATCACTTGTTGAAATTGCCTTTTTTTTAAAAGTAGTTTAAAAAAGCAAAACCTGGAGCTGAAGTGCATCAGAATGAAGAACACACACACACACACACACACACACACACACACACACACACACACACACACACACACACACACACACACACACACACACACACGGGAGATATAGTGATATAGCGGGTGTGTTTTTTATGCCAAACTGAAATAACAAGTCTGGATTTGTTGAATATGAATCTACCAATCATGAGCAGCTTGTTTCTGATTGGTTCCTGTGTCTGCAAAGCACAGAGCTTTTCCAACAGTGGCTCCCAGGCTCGGTGATTCTCTCCCTCCGAGCTGGAGATCTGTGGACTCAGTGGTCTCTTTCTTTTTAGACTTGTGCTTGCTCTTTTTTTAAAAATTATTTTCTTGTGAGGTTTATCTCAAAATGTGCTATAGAGATACATTTTGACTTAGTTACTTTACTTACTTAGGATTTTACAGTGGATTTATGACTTAGTGAAGGTGGAGGTTTAAAGCATGTTATTAAATGTTTGACTTACCTTGGTAAAGTGAAATTGCAGAGGGTCATCTGTAGACAGAGAGACCATGAGGCCTCTGGACAGGTACTCTGGTAGTGGGTTACGATGGTAGCTGAGAAACAGGCTGTTATTGCTGAGAGGAGACATGGCGATGCCTACCTGGGCTAGGTAGTATAGATACTGCAGCACAGGAGCCTGGAAAGAAAACATGGCACAATGATGACCAACGCATCAGAAATACATCAGGTCTAAATTTCCAAAATCTTATAAGGAAGAAACATAATACATAATAAATAAAATCTAATAATAATAATCTATAATCTGAGGCCTTCATAAACTCTTGGAAAAATAAGCTCCCCTGTTTGTGAGGTAAACAGCTGCTCAACAGCTGTTGAAGGTCACACCTTCCTGAGCAGCAGCCCATGGGAGATATTCTCGGTCAGCATGAAACCAGAAACCAGGTGATGGATCGGCCCTGCCTCGCCACAGTGAGGACGCAGGACGAGTGTGTGGAACCCCCGCAGCCTAAAACAATAAAGCCACACAATAGTGAGTACTGAGTTCAGCTGTGTTAGGGCTCAGCGCAAACACTCTTTGCTGCTTCCCAGTGACTCATATACAAAGAAGATGACAGATAAAAGCAAAGTGCGAATCTCCAGTGTGTATTATTTGCTCTGTAACCTTAAGCACTGTCGAAACAGAATTTGCATTTGTTATCAAAGTTTTTCGAGCTTAATTCACATGAGATAAATCCAGGCTTTTCGCCTTTTTATCCAATAATGTTATTAATCTTTATTATTGATGTGCTGCATGTGCTTTACAAAAACTGTCTTTTTGTGGTTAAAACAAAGGTTGACAAACCTTGACAAAAGGTTAACAAAATTTTGCAAGCGGGCATTTTTTGCAAGGAAAGAAAATTTTAACACTTCCTTTTACAAATGCATTAAAAATCTTCACCTATTCCTATCAAAGACCAAGATACTAATAACTATAACAAAAAAAAAAAAAAAACGCTAATAGCTCAAATGACACATTAAGGATTGATTTATTTGTCTAACTGATGTTAAAAACACAAAAAATATACAATCATGGATCAAAAATCTCAGGCAGTCAGATCAAGTAAAGTCTGATTTATGTACCTGCGCAGGTGATTCAGCACAGTCATGTTTGCATACATGTAGTAGAGGTAGTAGGAATAGGGCGGGTTGTCCTCTTCTGTCCAGTTGACTGGGAGCGGACTGTCCAGGTTGAAGATATGTTGCTCTGGTTTTGATTCATCATCCACGCTGTCGAAACCCACAACCTGTTTGAGGGATGAAGAGCAGATCAATAAAACGACTACCCAAAAAGTGACTGCAGTAAAAGCAAATGACCAAAAAAGCTTAGATGTCGTACGTGCTGAAGGAAGAGGTGCAGCTCTGGGTGGCTGCTGGGGTCGACCGTAACCTCAAACAGAGGCATGAAGATATTCTCCAGCATTTCTTGGAAGTTGCACAGCTGCTTCTTCGTGTGGTAGACGTCACTTTGAAGAAACAAGAAAACAATTCAAGAAGCCCACAGGGGAGATAACTAACGAATGGGTTGAGGAAATAATAGATATCAAATCTTTATTTTACTCATGTATTCAATAGATATTTACAGAAGGATCATTCATAATGTTGACTTGGATTTGTGTCAGAGTTGCTAGATACATGGAAATGCTTAGTTTTCAGTATAAGTTGTATAAATGACACAAAAACAAACAACAAAAACTAAACACAGTAAAAATCGAAACAGTGTCTCTTTTCAGGCATTTTCCAGTTATAAAAAAAAAGAAGCCAAAACCGTTTAATATAGGGACTATTTTCTTTTTACTGTCTACTTCTGCAGTAGTTCTGCGGTAAAATACAAAACATTTTGTTAATGGAGAAGATGCATGACAACTTAGTTACGTTGCTACTCTTCTTTTTATCACTCAATTTTTGTCACATGATATATCACAACACCACATTTATATTTACAAATCTCACGTAACGTCGAGTAGCTTAGCAATAAGGGAGTGCAAGTATCATCAGCTTTTATTAGCTTACTTAAAATCTGCTCTAAAGAGAGAGGGGACTGCTTTTTCATTGTTGTTTATTTAATTCAGTTTGCTACTCTTTTTAAGCTCACAAGAGTCGTGGCACTTGGACAAGCCAGCGCACGTTGTCGGAGTAGACCTGATGTTTGACTGCCCATCTGGCCAGTTTGTCCCACTCGTTTCTGGAGCGGCCGTAGATTGACAGCCTGAGCTCCACGTTCTGGTACTTGCTCTCCTCCAAGTCGGCCATCACCTCCTGAGAAGAAGAGACACACCAAGTCAGCCAGAGGGCGCCAAAGCCCAGAGAGTCCGCCTCCAGGTACCAGAAACGACTGGTCTGTGTAAGAAACAAGTGTTTGCAACTTCAAGTGTTTGTGCATACAGTGAGCACCTTAATAATGTGACCAAAGTATTTCCCCTCAATGTAGTTGTCCGTTTTGATGAAGATCTCTCTCAGGATGGACTCGCCAATGGGATTATATTTGGCATTGAATTTGTCAAATCGGTGGAAAGTGTTACGATCCTGCAATAAAAAGGTGAAATACGGAGTCACAATCTCTGACCAGGCAGCACCTATGAAGACCTTTTTTTAAAATCTCCTTTATGGGCACTACTCACTGCATGCATGTCCAGTGTGTCAACACTCAGGTCAAAGGCTGTAAGGTGCATGCTCTCAAACACCTCCATCAGTGTCTGACCCCTGCCTCTTTCCACGTGTACAATCTCTTTGGGATACTTCTTCATGGCTCTTTTGATAAAACGTAGAAGGTGCTTCTGGTTCATACAAGAGGAAGCATGAATGTGCGTGTCAACCTGTGGAACAAGTCAGACAAACAGGGAACATAAACCCTCTAAGATACTGCAGTCTGCTTCTGGATTTAACAACACTAACCATGACTGGGTGAAACAGAAAAGCTCTCAAGTTCACCTTACGGATATTATAAAAGTCTCGATGTGGGACTTTCTTCTGTGCTGCCAGCTCTTTCATCTCATTGAGCAGGATGTGCATTTGGAATTTGGAGCTGAGGTATTGCAGACGTCTATAGCAGAAGGACTTTCTGTGGCAAAGCCAAAAGAAAGACAAATGATGGACTCTTTCTGTGACAGTCTGAAAATAAACTTCTGTTGATCCTTTTTGAGAATCTATTTTTTAACTATAAGGTTAAATTAATAATTTATTAAAAATGTGGGAAACCTACACTGGCCCATTTATAATGAGAGCCATCATGACGTTCATATCAGCGATGTACTCCTGCAGGTCTGGATACGGCAGATCCAGCTCTGTGGTCCTGTAGGCAACATAACAACTAAAACACTCTTTCCTCAAGCAAAATGTGTGAACTCAAGTCTAAAAACAGACATAAATCTAGTCACGGTGAGGACGAAGCATGTGTGCAGAAAGTAAAAGATTCCCGACAGATATCTCACTTATCCATAGTGTTCCTCGTCGTGTACAAGTGCATAACACCATCCACCATCTTACAGCCGTAACCCATATCAGGGGGCATGCTGGTGGGGTCCACGTTCTCATAGGGGTGTGTTTCAGAAACAGGTGGGTGCACTGTGGCATCTAAGAGGAGACAGAATGATCCAGTGTGTCACGACTTTGATCAAGGTGGGCAAGCAAGTGCAGCTATGGTCTGACTTTAACTGCCTACATGCTGTGACAGCCTGCAACTGATGGATCGTGAGATCTGTGGGTGTCCCTGGTTATGTTTTAATATGAGAGAATTGCACAGATTACCAAATATTTCTGAGCAAGAATAGCCTAAGTAGAGCACTCAAGAACACAGGTGCAAAAAACTGTTGGTAATTATTATTGTCTTCAAGACTGAGCTGAAATTATCCTGCAGTTAAATCTCCTGGGTCAAATTTGTTATGAAATAAATAACAGCTTTGATTTGTATTGAAATATTTAAAAAAAATGAAAAAAACACATACATTTCTTTTTTTTAGTCTAATAAACCAGATAACCTAAATTTACAAAGACAGACATTTACATTAAATAACACACTGACATACAAAGACTCCTAACATTTTGAACCGTAACATGTTCCTTATTTACTTGATAAAATCTAGTTTAATCATGGGTTTAAAAAAGATCTGTTCATCCATCCCTCCTTCCTTCCTTCCTTCCTTCCTTCTCCTTATCAGAAGTTAGGTCACAATTTGGTCCCAGGCCAGAGATATATATGATCTTCAGGTAAGGTTCTGGGTCTTAAAACCCACATCTAGGGGGGCACCCTAACAAGATATCCAAATGACCCCAACTGGCTCATTTTAACATTGTGAAATAGTAATTCAACACCAAACTCCCTCTGGATGTCCAAGTACCTCTCCCTATCTTTATATATCTATATGACCTTACTCTTCCAGTAATTACCCAGGATGCACGACCATATGTTTTTTTTTTCTTTTTTGGGGGTGGGTGGGGGGGGGGGGTGTCTGGTAAATCATTTTTCCTTTTCAGGCCAGTCCCTTCCTCAACTCTGAGCTCTGCACTATTTTCCACTAAAGAACCGTGCCCTGCATTTTGGAGGTTCTGACTCTCATCCTGTCCCTTTCACACTTGGCTGAAAACCACTCCAGTGCACGCTGAAGGTCATGCTCCAATGAAGCCAACAAAACCACATCAACCGCAAAAAGCAGGATGCTTTTCTCAGGTTTCCAAAGCAGACACCCTCCTTACCCCAGCTACAGAATCTGAGACAAGGGGAAAACCAGGCAGAGTCCAACACAGACTGAAAACGTGCCTGACTTTGTGGCGAGGACACAGACAACACTCTCACCCCGGTTGTAAAAGGACCTGATGGCCCGTAACAACAGACTCAGAACCTGTGGGGTATACTAAATAAATATTGTTTTGACTAATTTAGATTACAGTATAAAATGATGCAAGAGCAATGGTGCAGATGAGGACATTCATACTTGCAGTGACTGTGGTTTCTGGGATCTCTTCCTCATAGATATCTAAGTCTAGGGGTCTCTCACTCAGCTCCTGCAGGTAACGAGCAGTGGTTCTGCAGAAGCTCTGCAGCGACAGGCCCATGTACTTTTGCCTGATGAACAGAGCCTTCACTACACATTTGGCAGCATCCAGCAGATCTGTAAATGGAACCTAGGACAGAAAAACAGATGTCTTCATGAAAGATTTGACTGTAAGAGAAAAAAACACACACACACAGTCTTCCTGCAGTGACCACTCTGACTTACCCCACATTTCTCTTCTCCAGAAATAGTGACTCGCTGGTACTCCCTCTCAGGGACCGGTTCTCTCTCCTGCAGGTCAGGAATTTGGCTCTGCTCCTTCATGTATCTTAAGATAGATAAATAAACATATGAGATCACCATTCTGGCAGTTTAAGATGAGCATTGAGGGGTTCATGTGACTACGGTTGACTCACTCAAGATCTGTGGCACTGTCAGTCTTCATGAACTCTTGCTTGGCTCGTAGGAGTATGTCAGGTTCAAACCTGAGATCACAAACACAAAGGCCGAGTTGAGTTCATAGTCTGACTGCAAAGTCAAGTACCTCTTTTGCCGCTCACGCTTACTTGACATCCTGGCTGATCTGTCGCTCAAGGCGATGACGTTTCTCCTCCAGCTGTTCAATGGGGCTGTCCTCTGGAAATTCATAGGGGGCGCTCCGCATCTCGCTCTCTGCCAGGCTGCGTGAGAACAGCTCCTTCAGACAGAGACAAAGAAAAATGAAAGCCACGGCGTAACTTTGAACATCACTGGTTAATTATTTGCACAGTGGCTGAACACTGACTTCGGCAATCTCCTTGTATTTTCCATCCATGGAAGTACGTAGGTCAATGGATTGTTTCAAGGCCACAGGGATCCCAGGCAAGGAATGCTGGGAAGTGAGGAGGTGGCGGGTACCACGGAGATCAACTGCAGATAAATAGGGAAAGAAAGTAGGCGCTGAGCAGTTTCTCTTCTGTGATAACATATTCTCAGGAGCCTTATTTCGAGACTTCAGTAAATAATGGTCTAATTACAGTATGAAGAGAAGAAACAACCCACTGAGTGGAGCACATGGGGGCTAATGTTTGCTGTTTATCTTTATATCATGTCTTTGCCTGTGCTGCATTTTTAATAACCTGTAGGAAATAATTTGTCATTGGTGTGCATGATAATAGCAACTTGCTTCCATTTAGGGTAATATTTTATAATACAGCCCGTGACTAATGGCGTAATTAAATTTAACTGTATTTAATTCGAAATTGCAATGTGATTATATTTACTTACAAATAATTAATATCCTGGTAACTTATTGGAAAACACAACAAATATTTCCCCATCTTACATCATAAGTACACTGTACTCTTGGGCACACGGGCTGTATTATGGAGTAGCTTAACCTTAACCAACTTCTGGATATTTTGCAGGAAAGGAGGCACATATTATAATGTAAGTAATTTTAAGTACATCATAAGTAAAAAAGAACAAATGAGCAATAGAAACTTCATTATGCATTGTAAATGTAGGATTGGAAATATTGTTTTCCTTCAAAATTACTAAGAAACATAACATTTTCTTGTCTCCCATTCTGTAAAATACCTGAAAGTTAGGCAAGGTTATGCTACTCCATAATACAGCCTGCACCCCAAAAAGATGGCACAACAATGTTTGGTTTTCCACTAAATTACCCAGAAATTACGAAGTACTAAAAATGACATGTGCACTACTTAAATTTATTTACAGTATAATTATTTCTTTCTTTACAGTAAAACTGTAAAACTACATTTTGACTTCAAATGAAACACACTGAATGTCCATTTAATTACAGGGGAATTTTAGCCTTAGTTGCGGGCTGTTATAAAGTGTTGCTCGCTTTGATTTAAAGATTTACTGTCAGAGTCTAAGACGTTTACTTTTTTCTAGGCTCCTCAGAATTATCAAATTATAATGGTTTCGGTGGCTTTCGTGGTTCGTTAAAAAGCTTTTGAGCATGAGGTAATGCATTGTTACAAATTGAAAAATGCACATCTCAGTCAGGGAAGCTCCACTGCTAAAAGCTTTTTATTCACTCAGCAAAAGTATCGATTCAGTGTAATTTACTCTTAATGTTACATGTTAGGACCGATAAGATTGCTTGTAAAACTTTTTCAAAGTCACTAAAACAATCTGCAGAAGCTTGTTGTTCCTCTTCACACAGCAGTGGAGGTCTGAGCTCAGTGGCTGTTTGTGCCTTCAGACACAATGAGCCATTCAGGTGGAGAGCCCATCAGCACATACACCGACTGATGCAAGCCATTGTTGCCACTGCAAGGCTTGAGTTTTATACAAACCCTGTTGTCATGGGAAGCTGAAGAGGGGAAAATAAAGGAGGCTGGTTCTTGACATTCAAAGACTCAGGACATGAGAGGTATGAGTGGAAACTGTTTTTTATAGCACAAAAGAAAACAGAGATCACACTTTCCCCTTTCGGCGTATATTTAGACAGATATTAATCTTCCCCTTGAAACGATGCACCTGCCACTGAAATATTCATCATCCTGCTAAATATTTCATCCTGTGCATGCTAGGCTGTCACTGAGACTGTTGTCCGTCAGCATTTATAGACCATACACACAAGAAGGTCAAAGAGGGCACACTGTTTGATACTTAAAGTCTGCACTCAAGTTTGACTTATTTAACGCAGCATGTCTGAGCATGCCTGCTCCTTGGAGAAAGCAAAGGAGACCAGAGAGGCCAATTAACTGGGCCGATTAGCACTTCACAAAAAGCTTCATTAAAATTTATTTAATAAAAAAAAAACACTCAGTGAAGTAGGCAAAATGGCTGCTATAAAGAGAGACGGTGGTAAAATAATTGGCTGGACCACAACTCACCACCAGTTTATCACCTTCTGCTTAACACCGTCCAATCAGCACTTCCCACTCCCACTCACATGGACTACAAGGGAGTAAAGTCAAAACAAGCACAGTATTTCTGGCTAAAAGGTTTTTCAGATCATTATGAGAAACGCAAACTTTTTTCTTAATTATTTGAGTATGATAATGTTTTGCCCTGTAATAGTTGAATGAGTTTAACTCAATTTCCCTTTATAAAAAATATCATTTTTTACTGAACTGTGTTGAAAAATGATCTTTGATATTTGATATATATTTACTAAAAAGCGGATTCATTTGATTTAGGAGATGCACAGAATCATCTTGTATAGCTTCCTCTCTGAAATACACATCAGTGCTGGGAAAGTCTAAAGATAAATGGTTGTAAAATCTTCTTTTTTTATGTCATTTTGAAGATTTTTTTTCTGCTTACACACTCAGCAGGATCAGTCCAGTTTAAGTGTTCATCATAGTGCTGTCGACAAACATGGCAAAATTAGCCTCAAGTGAAAGTTGGAAAGCTGGTTTTTTTTGCATATTTATTTACAATTGTTTGGTTAGAGTCACTATGCATAACTATAAACTCACCAGACACTTTATTAGGAACACCGATTTAACTGCTTGTTAATGCAAATATCTAATCGGCCAACTCAAAGCGTTTAGACATGCAAGCAGAAAGAAAGTGATGACCATAATGTTTCTTTTCATTAATTGACTGGAATGACTATGAAGGTAGCACAGCTGATGGTGCCAGACTGCCTGGGTATTACAGAAACTGCTGATCTATTGAAATTTTCCCACACAACCATCTCAAGTGTTTAAAGAGAATTATTCAAAAAAGATAAAACATCCAGTGAGCTGCAGTTCTCTGAGTGAGATGCCTTGTTGATGGCAGAAATCAGAGGTGAATGGCAGGAAGCTTCAAGCTCATCTCTGAAGAGTATTTCCAGCACCTTTTTGCATTAAGCACAAAGAATTGGGTCAGGGGGGCCTGGAGCACATCCCAACTACCATAGGGCAAGAGGCAGGGTACGCCCTGGACTGGTCACCAGTTTGGTACAAGGCTAACACAGAGACATAACCCCATGCTTAACTTTGGACTATGGGAATAATATCCAGAGAGGCCGCACACAGACACAGAGAAAACATAAAAATGCCACACAGAACTGGATATTTTAATATTCATAAAATATTTATACTTCAATATTGGAAAGCTAATATTTTAAGTACTTTATACTCACTTCAGGTTAAGTTTGGAAGCCATAATTATCATTTCCCACTATTTTGACAGTTTTTAGTGCACACTAACTGCTGATACAAATAGCTGTTAATAGCAGCTCTAGTCATAATGGAAATATAAATATATAATAAATCATTTATATAAATAAGAAATTATACTGATGCTCGTATAAGTCAGCTTCCTCTTTCCAAAAGCAGGGTTGAGTCAGTAAAAAAATGCTGCGATGCTCCAATCTCAGCTGAAAACTGAAGTCACACATAGACGCTTCTCTGCTATTAAGAAAGGGCAAGTCTGTCAAACGTAGCGGTTGCCTAAGATATGTCTCCGCTGTTATTCTGGGAGACATCAAAATCATCATGATTACAGCGGACACTTGTGCGGAGGGCGGGAGGTAACCAGTGGCAAAGACATGCATGCTGGGCCACAATAGAGCAGAGCCTAGCCAAGCCTACCAGACCCCAAGCTAATCCCCTAATGGCTGCTATATTTGGATCAGTAGCATCAATGGTTGCATAACAACTCATCCCCCAACAGAAGAGCAAACCACTCAAAAATTAAAGTCAGCCATAATTCATTTGCCTTTAAACTATATATAATCTGGCAGGCTGAAGCTTTTAATGCACTATGAGGCAGGTGCATGAGGGTCCAATTAAAACACAATTTAAAGTGTTTCCCGGCTCTACCACATGTGTAGGAGCAAAAAACACTTTGAACATGAGACAACGCAGCTCACATGCTCTCTCACAGCTCGTCACTACATATTGCCTCAAAACAAGGTCAGATAGTATCAGCTTGCAGAGAGACTTCCACCACATGAATATTTCAGTAGCAATACAGAGCATGGAGAGGTCCCAGCTCAAGTCTTACAGCATGGTGTAAAAAGTCACCACAGACGCAACGATAACTGGGAAGTCAACCTACTCCTGGAGCTGCTTTTTTCTCAACCTTGTACAGGAATAAAACTTTCCAAAGAGCGTTAATATTCCCTGACCGATCAGAGTTAAGATTACAGGATGGTTATATTTGTATATTGACTGTCTTTTACCTCTACACCCTCCCCTCTTTCTGGCTACAACCACACAGGCCATGGTTCACCAAATGCTTTCTACCTTCTTCCACTGACTGTGCAGCTTTCTGCTCACAAAAAACGTCAGTGACTCACAGCCTCTGTAGCAAATCTCTCTCAGTGGAAGCCGTATGTTCTCACAGCGCACATGTGTCAGCACTGCTGAGATGGCAGGATTACTGGTGATGGACAAGTATGATTAATAAGTCAGGGGAGTAAATGTGGATAGTCTCGGAACCACTGTTTCAGTTGTTTTTCATCGATGGGCGCAGATTACCACTTCAGCGTAACTAAATTACCAAATTTGGCGACTCACCACTTGTATGGGCAGTCTCCTGGTCATAAAAAAAAAAAAAAGGATCCTGTTCAGCTATGCATCAATCAGCCGCCATCTCTCATTACTGAAAGTTCTTCTATGCCAAGTGATGGTTTAGTCTCTGCAGCTGCACAAACTGCATGTTCACAAATCTCCTCTCTGTATTTATTTTACTGTTGTCAGACTTCTCAGTTGAACCATAAAGAAAAGCAATACCAAAACTATAAAAAGCTCAATGCCCACTAGACTTGAAAAAAAAAATTTCTGCAGGGTCTTGCGGTTGGAGGCGTAGCTCAATTTATCGATCCTGGCTGCTTCTCTTTGCACGGTTGCACCTTTAGAGCACTCTCAAAAGACGCGAGAAAAGCAGTTTTTGGGACAATCAATCGACACACTTTCTTCTCAGCGCACTAAAGACAGCACTGCTCAGGGCTGTTACACAAAGCCACCAAGGGACAGGCAGAGGAGAGTGGCAGTGATTGGGAAAAAGAGAAAGGAAAAAAGGAGGAGAGCGAAAGGGTTATTTGGGCTTTTTTTTTGTTGCAAGGGATGAGGGTAGTGGAGCGTACCTGCCTCCTCAGAACCTGTCTTAACCAGCAGCTAGCAGGGCCGAGGGAGG
Source organism: Diplotaxodon limnothrissa (assembly GCF_057381915.1). NCBI lineage: Eukaryota > Metazoa > Chordata > Actinopteri > Cichliformes > Cichlidae > Diplotaxodon > Diplotaxodon limnothrissa. Next base: position 5,479,746 of record NC_140615.1, on the reverse strand, counting down.
AAAGAGAGACAGAGAGAGGGAGAGAGAAGCTGTCCTGGCAGGGCGATGGAGCATGCCAAACAGCAAATGGCCCAGGATGGCGTCTGCTGTCCTTTTAAGATGGGTTAAATGTGATGGCAAGGACAGAGGGATGGCAAGAAACAAGAAAGAAACACTTCAAACAGTCAAATGTCAAAACTGGCAAAATAAATGAAAACCCCCCACACGCGTACATATGCTTTCACATCAATGCACTCACAGACTCACACAGTCATACCCTCTGCTCGCTTAATCTGTCCCTGTCATACATACAAAGAGCTGGTCCAGCAGATCCATGAACTCCCCTTCACATCCCAGTATGTGACCCCCCACCCTCTGCTCTGTCTGCCTCCTGGTTCAGGCCAGCTGTCGTTGCACTAGCTGCCTCTGGAGCTGATCCTCCTCATTTGAATGCCTCTGACATCTATCTGGAACGTACCACGGGAGGGTAAGGAGGCAGGGGGAGATGGCGCACATTACCAGAGGATGTGCACTACTACTGCTATGAGTTACTGCAACAAGAACCCCCCCGCTCCTGTCTACCTTATAGTCCATGCTGTATTTTGCTGAGGGGACCATGTGTTCAGGATGTTTGTATCCTCAGTGTGTGTGAGTAAAGCGGTGCTGTCTCAGCAACAAGGTTTGAGACGTCATTGTCTCTCTCTTTTTTTTTTTGCCGCTGAATAGTAGCAGTGTGAGAGAGATGCCTGTCCGATAGATGCAACCTGCCTCCTTCTCTTCTCACATGAATGAAATTAAAGGGCCAGCAATGTTGTCCCCATTACGGTTGCTGCAGCAACATAATATGCTGCAGGTCTGCGACTGCATTCCCAATCACAGAACTATGCATATGCTATTTGAAATTATTCTTCAGTAACACAATGACCCGCATTTCTACAGCCTGATTTCAAAATATTAAACATTTGCAAAACCCTCCACTGAATAAGCTCTTTACTTTTTTTGATATACTTTTGTAATAAATGTAAATTTGCGCTGGATAACAGAAGCAACAATGTGGATCTCAAAAATGTGGTGAAAATGCAGTGAAGGTGGTGAATGTCCCAGTTTATTTATACATATATATATATACACGTATATATATATATACATATATAGTGCATTATGCTTTTGTTTTGTGTCTGAAACACAATTAAGGCTCATAAACAAAACACTATGTGGCTTGAAACTTGAATCTGTATCATGTTAAAAAGTGAGTGCTTGCGTCAAACATCTTATCTTCTCTTGCTCAATATTATTCAGCTCAGTTTGTCTAAACTCAGAGCTGAGTAAAAGAAATTCCTACCTTTTCAGTCCCTATCTTAGACTCTTTTTCTATGCTGTCTTTTTATTACAAATGATACAGGAGCCATTATTCTCGCTTGGAACAGATTTAACATCTAAAAAAGAACAAATGAAATAATAGCTCACATTTCAGAGTTCAGAAAATGTGACTGAAATGAAGTAAATTGTGCGTTTCTTTACTTTAGCAGCAGAAACATATGTGAGGAATAAACTGTAGCTACCTGTGGAAAAAATAAGACATTCATTGGAACAGTCCCAGGTACCATAAGGTGAGAAGCGGGGTACACCATGGACAGGTCGCCAGCCGGTCGCAGGGCCAGTCAGAATTTCTTCATAACAAATTACAGGTGATGCTGCTGATGCAGGTAATTTGCATAGAGTTTGACTGTGCAGCTTTACTGGACTACAACAAATTACTGATTAAAAGCACTCTGGCCATCATTATACCACACTGCAAAAAAAGTATCCTCTTTTCAAGCTCCAGACTCAAACATGATGCCGTCAAACAAATTAGAGCACTGAAAAGTCCATATAACTACCAGCAAATTATCACTCTGCCTCTCAAGCTAAAGGGATGCGTTTCTTTTTTCAAGGCACTCAGATTCCAAATTGCTTTCAAGAGGTCTAATCAAATTGTTGAGGCCTCGCAGAAACAACACTTTCTTCAGACCAGGCTCCCTCTGATGGTCGAACACAGAGTCACACACTGATTAATCAAAGCCCTGAAACGTGTCATTCTACAAAAACCAGCACCGAGGATCAATATGGAAAAAAACATCAGTATGTTGAAGAGTACCTCTCTGATTGTTAATATGCTTTGATAATTATACATTTCATTACAGATTCATCTAGATTAAATGAGACATTGTAACAATTATCTATTCACCATTTTCAATCATAGCAATGCCTCATATTTTTATATAAAGATGTGTTGTCATTCATTCTTCAATCATGAATTAAACCGATGATTTGCAGGGGTTATTTTGACATGATTGGCATGAAAATCCCAACAGTTCAAATCCAAATATACTCAGCTGATCTGGATATTTTCAGAATCAAGAAAATATTTTTGCTTTCCATGTTGAAGCTTTTACATTAGGACTATTTCCTTACAGAAAAGATTATTAAGCACCGTAATTACTTCTAATTACTCACTTATCACTGCTGCTCTAGTAGAAAGCTGTATTAAAAGGAAATACTTAAAATACACAAAGATTCCTCTAAATGTGTCACACAAACCACTGAAAATATTATCTATATTTTAGCAACTAGATGCTTTCTAGTCTTTCTATTGAAGAATATATCTGTAGTAGCCGGCACCGTACCTTTCAAACAAGACAACTCTCCACAGATCAATGTGCTGCAAACAGCAGATGACATCAGAGGACTCTGCAGTATACCCCTTGTAGCACCACATTATTAAGTACGTGCAAATATCCTTTGAAACGATGGTCCCACCCTTAGGGCACAAGTCCATGAGACCCGTATAGGGCCAGATAAGTTGGTTCATGTAAGTAAGAGATATACCAACAGCTAACCAGCAGCACAGACTGAGGATGGACATAAGGAGTGACTGACTGAAGGTTATCAGCTGAAGGTGTGTTGGGTTGAGCACCATCGTTACAGGATCTCTGTCGGGTCATTACTGTAGCAGTTTATGACACAGACTCTGACTTATGTGACATGCAATGATGACAAGGCGTGGCACATCCGAAGGAGGTGTGATCGAGATGTGGGCGAAGTGCAGTGTGTCAAAGATCCATTACTGTATGAACGACCAATTAGAATTTTGTAATACTTGAAATTGTGTTTGATATTTATTTTTTTTATGCTGCTCTGCCTTTCCAAAGTACTAGAATGCCTTTTCCAGCCCTAACTCTGACCCTTCACTGCGTTTATATGACAGCTGCTGTATTGAAGATAACGATAGCTAATCAATTATTGCAAATCTGTGAATAAACATCCACTGCTACATGTTATTTGCACTGTTTTAAGTGGTTCAACAAGTGGAACACAGCGCACAGCACGGACTAGCCAAACTGGTGAGTGGGTGTCGGTCTAATATCGGCACTGGCTCTTTCACAGCCACAGAAGTGATTCACCTACTGCTTCTCTCTCTGCCGAGGTTTGCTCCACAAATCCTGCACATTTTTGAAGAGTTTCACTGCACAGCATATGCTACACCACAGCCTTTCTGCCTGATGGACATGGTACAGGGTATTATGTGTACAGAGGTTTTACAACCCTTGAAGAAATTTAAGCTGTGAGAGATTCATTTAGTTCTGTTTATTCCGCTCTGCTGGATTTAATAAGATAAAAGCTCTTCCAGCATGGGGAATATCAACTTAAACAATCATTCAGCACAGCAGCGAGCACACAATCTTGAATTTATGATCTCTAATAAGCAGCTGGAGCATTATTAAAAACCTTAGTAATTCTTCAAATAGAACATCTAATATAGTCACACTCTCGCTAACCTGCAACCTTTTTATTTTTACTCCATCTTATACAGACTGCAGTGTACTGTAGTGGTGTGAACTAGAGGGCGTCCTTTTGAAAAAACAAAAAAAATGAGTCACTTAAATGTCATATTTGCTTACTCAGAAGGTTCCCTGGATGCTTTAACAACATAAAATGTGATGTTGTCCTAATGCGCCTCTGTGGAGACTTTCTAAATCAAACCCCGGAGGCTTCAGTACTGAATCTGTATTGGGCAGAGACAGCCTGCGCTTCCTGTTTCTGCCAGTGCTGCTTCTCTTCAATGATTTCTTCCAACAAGAACGCAATTTTGGAGCAGCAAATGAGGATAATTACAGGGAACATTTCGACTGGAAGGGAAGGGGGCTGACAAATCCCTCAGACATCCTGCTGTTGCATTTATTGTCAGGGTTGAAAATCAATCCCTAACTACCTCGCCAATCATCGTAACGTCATAGCGTGCTGCTGTCTATCCCCAGTGGTGACATGACCTATCTGAAGGAGCTTTTTTTAAAGACGCAGTATATTTTTTAAGAACATGTTGTGCGTGCATTATGTCATACCAAACTCTCAAATGTATTCCAGTGAGGAAAGACTATATTACTTCCTCCAAATGAAATAACATCGAGACTCGGGCGTCTTCTTCCATTTAAATACAGTTATCTATGGCTCAGTTCATTTTCTTGAATCAAAAACCTGCGGTGGGGTGAAATGATTTAATATTTGCGTATTTTACTTTCTCTCTGAAAAACAGATGACCAACAAAGACTGACAATAGTTCTGAATGACACTGAGGTGTTTGATTCCTTATAAACAACTCATAAGGTCTAAGTGTGATCTTTCATTATATCACCATTTGCATGACGTAAATGTAACTGAATGAAAGCATTTTGCATTTCAAAGAAGACTAATGAACAGAAATAGCTGCTATTTGATCTTTTGGTCATTGTATACTCTTTGTAGTTTCAGTGAAAGCCTGACCAGCGTGTGCATACATCAGAAGGGAGGCTAATCCTCTCATTCAGTGGGGGATCAAGTCCTGAGGTACCAACTTACATATTCTCTGCAGGCTACATACCACCATGGGGCTGAGTGAAAAACACTGCTGTTGCTGTTTATCTAAGCATCCAATCCCGTTTCTTAAAGGAGAAGACTAATTCTACATGCTGCACAGGGACTAAAATTGTTTTTTCACTGCATGCAATATGTTTCGAAAGCATGCAACAATATAAAGCACTTCCAACCTGTCAAACAGCCTGTAACCCTTTAGGCTAAAACAGGCAAAACATCAGTTTTCACCTAACAACAACAAGTTATGCAACATCAAATTTGCTCCATACAGCAGCAGCCGATCATACTGTAAATCTACTTTGGATGATCCAGCTGATGCATGTTGTGTGTGTTCTAAAATGAAGCTGGAAAATAAGAGTTGAAGGGCAAAACTAGAAGCCAGAATGCTGACATTAAACTGCAAGGTATGAAGGCAAAATCCCCCGCAGAGCATCCAAAGCATCCTCTGCTGCACTGCTCTAATCAACAGGTTTGCATTTCCCAACTACTTACGAAGAAAAAGTAATTACCAAAGATTCTTCTTTAATGAGTTTTTTCTTGTTTTCTAAAATAGAATAATCTAATTTCACCTAAATATGCATAGTACAGGGCTAATCCCCCTGGCTTCAGATCATATTGTTCCTCCTTCTGTTACAAGATCAGGATGCTCAAACCGTCCTCCCTCTGCAGTTCCAGTCTGCCACCACTCACCTGTGCTGGCTGTGTACTGCAGGCTTCCCCTCTTCCTGAAGGGAGACAAGGGCTTGTTTTTGGCCCCTGTGCCCCCGGCTGAGTTCCCGGAGGTCAGGTTGGAGGACATGTTCCCGGGTCTCGCTGGCTCAAATTGGGAAAAGAAGAGCTGAGTGAGTCAGAGCTGCGGCTGACGGAGCGGCGATAAGAGACACAGTGAGAGAGGACAAGAGAGGAGACCGGGGACAGACAGGAGAGGAAGGATGGAGCACAGATGCTGGGAGTTTGAGGGAGTAGGTGCCAGTCAGGGTGTTCGTGTGTGAGTGTGTGTGGATGTGAGCAGGGATTTCCAGAGTGGTTGGTGCAGCGTGGGGCTGCGGAGCATCCCTCTGCATCGGAACAGTCCCCGCCCCCTCAGAAAGACTCCCGTGCCTGAGCTGCAGCACTGATGGAGGGTGGGGTTGTGATGGAGAGGCCCACCCCCAGCACGCCATGCGCCATTTACATGCACACTGAGTACAACAACGCTCAGCACTATTGCGCAGTCCTGCTGTTGCCATAGCAACCACAAATCTAAATGTGGGCAAGCAAGCGAGGAGAAAAGTTGTGGTTATAGCGAAACTGAAGTAGTAAAAGTCAATTCTACTCACTCTGTTTTTGCAAACCACCTGTTATCTTCGCAGTCTTTGCAATTTAGGACAGAGACTGAACAGTTACCAAGTAATGAATTAAACACTCATTATTATGATGAATACTGGGATTTTTCTTTTCTTTTCACAAAAAATACAAATGCTTATTACACTTAGTGTAGGTACGTGGAGAGCATCTGTAACCATAACCGTAAAAACTCTGCTCGGATTTATGTCCTTATTTGCAAACTGCAGGGAGAGAGAGAGACGCGCGGATTCCGCGCAGTCCTTCAATTGTTTGAGGAAATGGACTCTTCGACGTAGGTCAAAAAGATCCTCGGATTAGGTAAAACACTCCAAATTTAACTTGTGAGAGTACATTATTAGGATGTTGGTATCTCTCATTTTAGGTGAATTGTCATGTAATTTCTGAAAGAGAACGGCCATTTTTCATTTACTCTTATTTCAGTTTAACCCAGACTATTTTTTCAGGTGCCACTGAAGCACAATCAGCACAATGACATGGGTATTATGAGAAAGATTAATTGCGCCATTGTTGATTCGCCACAGGACGACTGTTTTAAGTTAAGCAATAAATGAGAGTTCATATCTTTGCTGTGAAACAATTTTAAGTGCCTACTTTCATTCAGGAGAATAAAAACTTCAAAACTTAATGTCCTGATGATGGTGACGTCACCAAACAGCTTGAATCCCAGTGTAAGGCTCGCAATGACTCGTTTTCGCCAAAAAAAATTCGATTTACTGTAACATAAGCAGCAAATCCTCATTAACTGAAGCTGGAGCCAGGAAAACATTTGGTGTATGAAAATTTATCACCCCATTTATTTTTATCACTTGATTATTGTAACTTTCATCTCTTATAAGCCAGCGAGGTGCGATTAGAGACAGCAGTAACAAAGCACCCTGAGGTGGGGTGAATTATTTTCTTGGAAAACAACTTGCTGGGTTGCTCAAGGGAAGCTTTAAAAAGACCACATTTAGTGAACGCGTTTGATGCATTATACTAAAAAACACATGGGAGGAAAATCGTTGTGTACGATTAAAGAGGGATTTACATGACGTCAGTGTACTATATTTTAATTCACATCATTACACAGAAACAGAAAATGTGTAATGTTCATATTGGTACTGGAATAATAGGATTGAACGTTTTCTGATTATAAAGCACAGTCGGATATGAGGTCTGTCTATAAACACAGCTGGAAAACTCTGACAGCTGGAAGTCTTTTCTGTTTCTCCTTCATCCCCGAGCGTGTAACTACTGCTGACAATAATCAAGACCTTGGTTGAAACAGCGGTGTCATAAGATTTCCTCTTTTTATGTTGCCGGAAGACAGCTTAGTTTTATCTTTCTGTGGCAAGCCGATATTTGATGCACATTTCTTGACTTGTAAGTGTATAAAATTAGACCTGAATTGATCTGGACGCACAATAATTGATGCCTGCAAGAGGAGGAAGGTGCACTTTGGAGTCAGCGCCCTCCCGTGGTGAAACTGTGAAACTGCTCGAAGGGCAAGAAAAAAACAGCAGACTGTTTTTAATACAGAAACTCGAAAATTGAAAGTAAAATTTTCCCACACACAGACTGCATCTCTGTGTGTGGAGTGAAGCTGTGGAACAGACTAAGTAAAGATATGAAGCAATGTCCAAGCATGGCGCAGTTTAAAAAGCGGTTTAAGGATATGGTTTTTACAGGGTACAGGGAAAAGGTAGAGATTTGATAGGGTGTTCTTGTCTAATATTTTCATGTGTGTGCGCATGCACGGGTTTGTTGGTATGGGTATATATGTATGTATGTATGTATGTATGTATGTATATATATATATGTGTATATGTATGTATGTATGTGTATGTGTATGTGTATGTGTGTATATATATATATATATATATATATATATATATATATATATATATATATATATATATATATATATATATATGTGTATATATATATATGTGTATGTGTGTGTATGTATGTGTGTGTATATATATATATGTGTATGTGTGTGTATGTATGTGTGTGTATATATATATATATATATATATATATATATATATATATATATATATATATATATATATATATATATATATATATATAAAAAAAAACACCCAGCACGCCCCTGCGGGCGGTTTATCCTTCAAGCTCGGGTCCTCTACCAGAGGCCTGGGAGCTTGAGGGTCCTGCGCAGTATCTTAGCTGTTCCCAGGACTGCGCTCTTCTGGACAGAGATCTCCGATGTTTTTCCCGGGATCTGCTGGAGCCACTCGCCTATCTTGGGAGTCACCGCACCTAGTGCTCCGATTACCACGGGGACCACCGTTACCTTCACCCTCCACATCCTCTCGAGCTCTTCTCTGAGCCCTTGGTATTTCTCCAGCTTCTCGTGTTCCTTCTTCCTGATATTGCTGTCATTCGGAACCGCTACATCGATCACTACGGCCGTCTTCTTCTGTTTGTCTACCACCACTATGTCCGGTTGGTTAGCCACCACCATTTTGTCCGTCTGTATCTGGAAGTCCCACAGGATCTTAGCTCGGTCATTCTCCACCACCCTTGGGGGCATCTCCCATTTTGACCTCGGGACTTCCAGGTTATACTCGGCACAGATGTTCCTGTACACTATGCCGGCCACTTGGTTATGGCGTTCCATGTATTCCATGTATATATATATATATATATATATATATATATATATATATATATATATATATATATATATATATATATATAAAATATATATAAAATTGTAGGTTGTGTATCCTTCAGGTGTTAATGGGGTTATTGAAAATGTGTATATGTGCGTATGTGTGTATATACGTAGGTATGGATAGATAGAAACATATATGTGTATATATTAAAAAAAAAAAAAAAAAAAAATTACACATAACATATAATGTAATTACAAGGAGGTATTTCTGTAGTCTATTGATACTATAGTGGAAAAGGGGTGGGATTAAATAAGCTTATGCTTCTTCCTGCTCCTTTTTGAACATGGACGTTATTTGGAGTTGTGGTTGCTCGTTTTCCTTTTGTTTGCTTTGTTCATTTGTCTCTTTTAATTCTATTTTTTTTTTATACTTTTTCAACATGTTCAAAATAAAGATTCAATCAATCAATCAATCAATCAAACTCAACACCCACAGAATATATTTCTTCCAGCTATATTTGTCCACTTTGCTCACGGTGGGAAGGGGGTAGAAATAAACAATGAAAAACTGCATTGAGACATAATTAGTTGCCCAATTTCATATTATTTTGTACAGTCAAATTTAACTGCAGGCATCCCTGTCTACTGGCTTTGCACACATAGACAGTCTTTTATTTGGCTTAAAGTCAGGGCTCTAACAAGCCACTTAGGACATTTAGCTTCACATCCCTAAGCCACTTTGTCCTTTTTGCTGGCGTATTTAGAAACGTCCTGCTCCCATTCAGCTTTCTAATGAGAGCCCAAGAAGCTTTCCTGAAACATTTACTTGTTCTTGTTAGTATCAGCTCTTCTTTCATTATTTTTGTAATGTTGAAAAAACAGCCCACAGCAGACCGTTCACGATGATGTTTTATAGCCAAACAAAGCTGTTGGAGGTGCCACCTTACAAGCCAAATTTGTTATAGTTGTCCAGTTTAGGGGAAGTTATTGGTCACACCATGTGTCTTACTAATGCTGTGAAGAGTACTCAGAGAGAAAGCCTTTGCTGTCTTTTTGTATCATTTGCTAATCTGTCTGTTATGCACTGATCTGGCCTCCATCGATGCTTTTAAGCAGAGAAAACTGGATCAGGGTGTTTTTAATGTCACAGCGAGGCTCAGTATCCCAGCATGCGCCCTGCGTGTGCTGCTAATGCATCACATGACATAAACACAGACACACTAGATATTTACAATAAATTTGATCTCAAAAATACAAAACAAATGTAAACAAAATCTATATAGGCAAGGCAAAACTATAGACTATCTACATATTCAGACAATAAATGTAAACACATGAGCTCTGAGCCATAAAAACTGCATAGGATCAGCTGTGTGTGTGTGTGTGTGTGTGTGTGTGTGTGTGTGTGTGTGTGTGTGTGTGTGTGTGTGTGTGTGTGGGATAGTTAGGAGATGACATTCCTTATTTATACATGCAAGTTTGCAAAAAAATCTCTCTATGTAAAATATCATAGAGCACACTTAAAAGATAAATTAATACAATTTCTATAGAGATCAAGCTTGCTGCATGATTGCTCATCAGTGAGGATTACTATACCATCTTGTGCATCATGACACGGTTCCCAGTGTCATGAGTGGGAGTTCACTTATTTTTCTTGCAGGCTTGTGAGAAAGCTTGTGGACTCAACCTCATGAGCTCATCAGTGGGTGGAACCTCCTGTAATGGATCCTGCTGAGGATTTCACACTCAGGAGAGTAAAGACGATTCATTACAAATGAAATGCTAGTGTGTTCCTATCAGAAGAGCGATCGGATTTTTCCAGGGTTTTAAGAGCACATGGCCAATTTCACAGAGGTCTCTGATCCTGTTAGTTGCCTGCTTATTTAGCAAGTTTGATTGTGTTTGGAGCTCTGCAATCCAAAGCTGCAGATTTACCAAGAAGAATCAGAACTTCAGAATCTATGCCATAAAATAATAATAAAATGATCTGCAACTGTTATGTTGGCAAAGTTTCAGTCAGGCAAATTAAAGAGAGGCAAAGCTGCATTATATTTCACCCTTTCTGGACTGTGATGTAACATAGCACACTCCTACTCTCAGGTTGATCTGAGGCTCTGCGAGTAATCTCGTCAACAGATCAGAGATGAAGGTACTGAGCACAAAGCAGGGCTACACCTTCTACAGCTTAATGGGATTGGCCCCCATCGATAGATGTGCCACTGCGATTAGCCTGCTTGGAAGCAGTCATCCATTTGAATCTCAAACACAGAACTGCAAGCAGTAAGGAGAACAATAATAGTATAATTTTGCAGGACAAAACTGGATGCTGACATGGTGCAGACATGAGTAGCAGTATGTGCTGTTTTTTGATGCACTGATTGAGGATACAGAGTGCATAATTAGCAAAACAACAACATAGAGTCTCTTGTTTCTTAGATGGGATTTAATGCTTAAATTTGACTCTTGTTAGAAAATACTTACTCAAAACAAGACACGAGCATTTTATAAGTATAGGAGGAATTGTGTGTGATGCGTTTGTTTTCAGGATTCTACAAAGAAATCTGCCTGTTCTGCAGGATCATCACTCACAGGTCACACTTTTCCAAATACTCTCTGTCAATCCTTTGGTTGCCTGCTGAGCCTATTTGACCCTGACGTCACTGAACTGGACCTTGCGCTGATGGTAGAACATATTCAAGTTCCATTAAACCCGCCCAACTTAGAAGAAACTCAAAAAAGCTGCAAATATACATTTAAAAAATACTGGCAGCACTGGCAACTTTTACAGCTCAAAGGTAAAATTACGCAGACCTTACAAATCTATTCATGCACATCAAGTTGTCCTTTATATTTATACATATACATGTATGTATTGTTTTAATGAAAAAGCTTTATGCAGTGATGCAGATGTTGGTGCAGTCTAGCAGGAGCTGGGTGTTGAACAGACTCCTTACTACCTGCTAACGTAATACTAATTTGAACACAGCAAACAAATGCACCTGTAATCGCTCCATCTGGCAGCTTTGTGGTGTTTTACTATCACACACTAGACAAGAATGAGGACATCGTTTATTCTAATTATTGTAAATTGACTACCAGATATTTCTGTGTCATTGTGATTAAGCACTTTAGCATCACCACACCTGGTGAACCAGCAGGGTGTTGGAAAAACTGATCCTGGGTCAGCCACAATCTAATGGCAGTGACGCAATAATATTTTGTAATTTAATATGACTTGGTGCTTGTAATATGAAGTTTTAGTCTCTGTGCGTGTGAAGTTCACACAGGGTTTAGTTTTAATCATTAAATATTAATTTGTTTATTTAATACGAATACAAATACTCTCCAAATTATGACTTAACATGCTTTTTAATTCTTCTGGTTTTGCCGATGGAGGTGTGACAAAAAAGGGTTTTTTACCTGCTCTGCAGCCATTTTTCATAAATTTATTATCATTTTATTTACTTATTTATTAACTGAGCATTAAGTTTTTTCTTACAACTTTTTAAAACAAAATAGAGGGCTTGTAATCACTGAGAATACCTTTCTTTTATATGAATATATTATTTACAGCATATATCTATAAAGATCACTTGATTAATTCTTCTTCATGCCAATATCTTGCGAGTGAAGTTGTCGAGTTCGTCTGAAAAGTTGTGCAGTGCCCGTCAAAGTAGTGCATAATTGACTGATGTAACAGTAGATATAAACATTACTTTATTGTACTTAATTATTTAGAACTGCTCTTATTCCATGCATATGATAATGCTGCAGGCATAAGGATTTATCATGTTACAGGCTTGTAGGATGTGTTTTGTGCAGCATGTTGCAGGCTGTAGTGCCCATAACAGTAAAAGACACACATCATAGGACTTATATGCAATGGATATGATTTATTTTAGAAAATCATATGTCAGATTAGGAAACTGATTATTTTAAAAGTACAAACAAATCGATCGTCAGTAAACTTTCACTTATTACCTGTACTTGTTTTCAGTTAAATGTTACACATTTGAAGTGAAACGTGACCATTTCTTATTACCCATCATCTCAACATAACACACACACACACACACACACACACACACACACACACACACACACACACACACACACACACACACACACACACACACACACACATGTTAGTGACTTCAAAGAGCCTCAGTACACTGAGTAGGTGAATACGGGAAGATTATACCTTTTTTCCTGTCAAAATAAATCCAGTGCCTTTAAACTGATGATGATTATATGATTACATCAACTAAAACATCCACATTAAACTCAGTGTGATCAGCATTTGCATGTAACATATGACTATATTAGAAAGTTATTTATAAATGAGACCTTGTGCTACAACGTATTGTGACCAGTCACATATACCACATGTTGAAAAAGACCCATAATACACTTTTAAAAATGTTTTTTTTTCCTGTCTTATTAGAAAACAGAGAAAACATCCACAGTACCAGCACCTCTCTTCTGCTTAGACATTAAATTGATGTAGAGTTGTCACTGAGGTTATGACATATCCCATGATATTGATCCTCAAAGTGGGTTTAAAAAGAAAAAATGATGCTAAAAAAGACTTTGGAGTGTGACACTCATAAACGCTACCAGAAGACAGAAAATATTCATAGTATGAAGGAAAAAAATTTCATATGTTCGTTAAATATACTGAAGTTATTCTTTTTTTAAATATCAGAGACTGATTGATCTTTGATGGATTTTATTGAACTAGTGTGACTGTCCCAGCTCACACTCAGGAAGAGGCAGGGCCTAATTATCGTCACAAGAACGCCATCTGAAAACAAATGATCCAAAGCAAGAAGGTGAAATGAAGCTTTCATGTTTTCTTGGGGCGATAAATTTTAGAAAACCAGTCAACTTTTTAAACACCCTGTTGGTGTCTGAGTCTACACTCAGTCTTCTAATTGAACTAGTAACCTCAAATATGGTGTCCCGGTTTAAGTCCTCTAACATGGAGGGTGAGGACGTAACACGTGCTGAATACTTGGCTCATTGACTTCAAACCATCAGCCCTGCAGGAATCATCAATCAATTCCTCCAATCCTCCAGAAACTGCACCTACAGTATCATCGCAGCTCTTCTTCAGGGTATCCCACAGGAACATTTCTCATATTGTTTAAAGCGTGTCAGATCCCCTTTACACACACACAGATTTACATGTAACAAGGAACGTACGTGTTTTCTCTGAGACCCCACTGAAGAGCATAGTGCAGTGACAGTTGCTGCATTTAGCAGGTACCACACCACCTGGGATTTAAACGTCTTAACTATAAGACGTTTATAAGACTTTAATGCTCCCCCTCCCTGCTTCTTCCGTGTGACCCAGAGTAAAGAGTCCAACAGGCAGGAAGGACTGCAAGGAGGAAAAGAAATACACATTTAACTACACATTTGTTTTTAAAAAAAAAGCATCGCAGTAAAAGCGTTGTCTACTCAGAGTATTTAAACATAGTTACCACATCAGTAAGTAGATATTACAGATACAACAGAATCTTGTATCTAAGATGAAATATATTACGCACGGCTATAATAACGCCATTGTTGTGGAATCAAGGTAATTTATTTATATAGTGAATTTTACCAATATGCACACAGTTGTTGCGTAGTATGTGAATGTGTTTATTTTCTCATTTTCTTTACATCATTCACCACTGCTCTCATTATACTAAATGGATTGACTGGCCAATCAGGAAGAGATACCTCATAAGTCAGGCTTTAAGGCAAGTAATTAAAGGGTGGATCTCTGCTTGCCAGAGCAGGTGAATTCATTTGATCCTTGAGAGAGCCATATCTAATTAAGCAGGGCCCGGAAGCTTCAGACTCCTCCTTCCCAATCCCCTTCCGCTAGAAAATCGCCTTTCACAACGATTAGTTGTCGTACCCAGATTTTCTTGCAGCTGTTCTCAGACAACCATCAAAATTTCCTTCCTTGAGGATCTTGAGTTTGAGGAGGAAGAAAGTATGGGTGCAGGAGCCAGCGCTGAGGACAAAAAGTCCAAGGAGTTGGAAAAACAACTCCAAGAAGATGCTGATAAGGAGGCTAAAACGGTCAAGCTATTACTGCTTGGTAAGTGACCTCCTGAATAGAGTTATGCTGTGCATCCTAGACTGCAGGAGAGGAGAAGTGCTCAGACCAACAGGGTTTACCTGTTCTCATGGAGGATTCAGTAAAAAGTAATTTTTAACTTTCCATCTTTGGCTGCAAAGGTTTTGGTTTGCAGAGCAGATCCAAAGTGTTAAACAGATGCACAGAAAAATATGTTTCTTTTAGTTTCAGACTGACTGGTGTGTGAAAGATAATGAATGTAACGTTACAAAAACACCTTAAAATGGAGAAATTTATTTACCTGCAGTCATCAGGTACAGATAAATGTCTTGATGAAGTGTTGCATAGGAGCCATTTGATGGTGATACTATATATATATATATATATATATATATATATATATATATATATATATATATATATATATATATATATATATATATATATAAACTCTTAGTTTGTTAAAAGATGTTAGAGCTGTTTCATTGGCATGAGGTCAGGGGAGGCGAGAGATTAGAGAGATAGGAAAGCAGATTGAACTTTTATACCCACAGGTCTGTGATGAAGGCCATTTTGGAAATTGCAAGTTCCATAACTGAAAAGTAGAGCAAAAGCAAAAGCTTAGACTAATGTTTGCCTATCTTTACCACCTGCTTATGCTTATTATATCATGTTTAAAATACATCAGTCACAAAAAATGGAAGAATTTCATGTTTATCGAAAAGATCTTCAAAAAGAAAACAGGAAATCTGTAAATACATATGCATGGAATTTAATGCATTTAGAAATCTACTGGTGAAAAGAACTAATAATCATCTGACTTTTACTTAAAAATGACTCTTCACTTCTGATGGAAGGACATTGGTGCTTAAAAGATCACAGCCTTTGGTCTAAATGAATCACAGCCTGGCAGTGATATGTCAATCCTATTAACTAACCAGTTTAGTGCAGATCCACTTGGTGAGATCTTTGTTGACTTGCAGCTCGCACAAAATGTATAAAATGTGTTCTGTTCTGAGAAATCAGCAAAAATAACTCACAAACGTTTATACTTCTACAGGGGGAACCTAAGCTGTTCATTTGTACAAATTAGTCTTGAAAGTGGTTTGTGTTTTTCTGACAGCAATTTTTTTAAATTGCTATATCATTTGCGATTGAAAAGCTAGTCAGCGATTTAATATAGACTTGCAAGTGATTTACAGAGATGTTGCTTCTTCTGCTGCACATGGATCAGATTGTAAGGGCAGGTAAGAAGAGAGCCATCACGTGGTCTCAGGGGGATATTGTGAAAACAGGAAAAAAAAAGACCACAGAGGATCCCAAACTCTGTTTTATTACAGCTCCACAGGCTTGCAGCTGATTTCAGTAGCGAGCAACTTGTCTGCTAAATGGTGAAAGTAACAGCTGAAGCATTTTAGATGTCTTAATGAACTTTTTTCAGTCCGTAAGTAATAAAACTGGCTGACAACAAATTTTGTGATGATTCTGCCATCAAGGGAGTAAACAAAAAAATACACAAGCAAAAACGTAACATAAAAAACAAAAACAAAAAAACCTCAGTAACAACAAAATATAGGCCTTGAGTGTAAATTTTTCCAAACAGTTTTGCATATTAGAAATGGCTGTGATTTCACTGTTGATATTCTATATTTTCGTGGATTTGTATTTTCTTTAAAAAAAACAACTTCCCTCCTTTAGAGCCGCATGTGTAAAGGTTTTAAATGCTCAGCACTAAGTCTGTCCATGGCTTAAGTGATGTGGCTCAAGTGGGAGCAAGACGGTCAGCTTTGGGTGTCCTGTGACGCATAAACTCCTTCTGGCCTAACTTAGCTTACAGTGTTGGAGGGAGCCTGATCTGCAGGGAGGCTTTTCTGCAGTCAATTTTACATAAATGCACGCCACTCATTATGTATGCATGCATGTACTTACTGCAACTTGCTGTCATTTTAGCTGGTTTCAGTGTTTTTATGTCAGACGTCCAACATTTGGTGATGTCTGCCGACAAAAGCTCAGTGCTAATCATTAGTGGGTGAGATTTAAAATAATAATAATAATAATAATAATAATAATAATAATAAATAAGGGAGTTTTTTTTATAGTTTAGCAGGGGGAAAAACTCCTATGAGAGCTGTGGCGTTGCTGCTTCTGTTATCTAAGCTTTGGCTAGTTCGGTGTCCTGTGTTAAAACAAAAAAGCTTTGCAAGAAACTGAGAGTCAGAACACATCAGAGATGTATCAATGCACATTAAAATCCATCTCCTCCACTTTGCATTTCTCATCCTACTTCTATTGTATTTTCTTCACTTATATATCAGTGCACCTGGCATTCTTATGCAATATATTTACATTTAGTGTTTTTATCTGCCCACTGTCTTGTGTTTGCAAAGTAAAATATCTTCATAGTATGAAATTTAGGATCTTAACCTTTGTTCTCTTTTCCACAGGTGCTGGTGAGTCGGGGAAGAGCACCATCGTTAAACAAATGAAGTAAGCGTTAAAATAAGTGCTGATGGTAGCTTTGAGTCATTCACTGTCACAGGTAGACAATGGGAATTTGGAGTTTTTCGGGAGTTTTTATTAATCCCATCAGTCATGAATTCGACCATTTGGCTAAAGCTCTTCAATCTCTGTCTGTTTCATTTGCAGTGAAGCCCTTTACGAAAGCTTAACAAGGCAAACATCCGCTTACTAATTCGTCAGCACTTCTTTTGTGCACTTGGTTAAACTTTGGCAGTGAAACCAAAGGGAGATCACTAAGACACCACAAGGTGGCACCCTCTCCCTCTCGGCTGTTTTCTTTCTGCCCATCAGCTCAGTTAAAGTAGTTATTGTTGAGAAAGTTTTTTCCTGAGTTAAAACACTTCTGCCCCCACTCTTCTACTCGCTCGCAGGATTTTGCATCAAGGTGGTTACACAAAAGAGGAACAAATGGAGTTCAGATCGATCATCTTTGGCAACATCCTGCAATCTGCTCTGGCTATCATCAGAGGCATGGAGATGCTTGGCATTGATTTTGGCGCATCATCTGCACAGGTCTCAAGTTACACTTAAGAGATAAAAACCAGACATGATAAACTTGTTGAGTTCATTCTCCCTGACATTAAATGTTGCACTATAAATATTCCAAGCACTTTGTCCATGCTGATGGAGTTTTATTCTGTGTGCACAAAACCACAGGTGGATTCACAGAAGCTGCAAAACTTGTCAGACTCTATAGAGGAAGGCACAATGCCTCCTGAGCTGGCTGATGTTATCAAGAAGTTGTGGAAAGACTCTGGAGTGCAGGCCGCCTTTGACAGAGCTGCTGAGTACCAGCTCAATGACTCTGCTGGCTAGTGAGTCGATGTCATATGTGTAAATCTAAAGAGTCAGCTCATGCAGACTTTATAAATACAGATGATTTCATATACCAAGACTGACTGCTGTACTGTTTGTTCTGGAATCATCAGCTACCTCAATGAAATGGACAGAATCTGCAAGGCAGACTACATGCCCACTGAGCAGGATGTGCTGCGATCTCGAGTCAAAACAACTGGTATCATTGAAGAGCAGTTCTCCTGCAAAGAGCTGCACTTCAGGTGAGTCACTGGGAAACTGGCTAAAGCTTACATGTCTGCGGTTCACAGGTACTTAGTGAGTGTGTTCTGACTTTCTGTGGTGAACAGGATGTTTGATGTGGGTGGCCAGAGGTCAGAGAGAAAGAAGTGGATCCATTGTTTCGAAGGTGTGACTTGCATCATCTTTTGCGGAGCTCTCAGTGCGTACGACATGGTGCTCGTAGAGGACGATGAAGTGGTGAGTCAAGGAGTCTTAGTCCTAAGTCCTAAGTGACCACAAAGAAACTTGTCAGTGAGTAACTCTGCGTTCACTCTAACTTTTATAGAACCGTATGCACGAGTCCCTCCATCTGTTCAACAGTATCTGCAACCACAGATTCTTTGCACTGACCTCCATCGTGCTTTTCCTCAACAAGAAGGATCTCTTTGAAGACAAGATCAAGAAAGTCCACTTGAGCATCTGCTTCCCAGACTACAACGGTAAGATCGCGTGCTTTGGATTTCAGTTATACCTGTGGCATGTGGCAGGCTTGAAGAAGGAGAATTTAGCAGTAGGCCACATCTGTCAGGCAAACAGTGAGATGGAAACCAGACTGGTACATGGCACCAGAACACAAATAGCAATAAAGAAGGAAAATTAACTTATAACGTAAGCCGCGATGCAAATACGTCACCTGTCACGTCATATAACACAAGTAATTATTCTGAACCTTCTCCCCTGATCAATTGCTTTCTTTTAGGCCCCAACACATACGACGATGCCAGCAACTACATCAAGTCGCAGTTCCTGGAGCTGAACATGAAGAAGGGCGTGAAAGAAATCTACTCTCACTTGACTTGTGCCACAGACACAAAAAACGTGGAAATTGTGTTCAACGCTGTGACAGACATCATCATCAAAGAAAACCTTAAGGATTGCGGTCTCTTCTAAGCAGCTGCAGAGTGGAAAGAAGGTACGTAGCGAGCACGCCACATTGCTCCCAGAGCCTGTGTCAGTGAAGACTAATAGAGTCAAGATCAGATCCCAGCTTTATCAACTTAACCTCATCATGTCTGGCCATCCTACATTGCCAAGCAACGGCATGAGAAATAATCAGTTTGGACCAATTGAGGCTGTTGAGGATGAGGAAGATAATCAGAAGCAAAAAGCAGTTCCTCAGTGGCTTGATATGATCAGTTTCACATTCCAGAAAAGACTGACAGTAAAATATTTCATGTATGATTTATGAGAATTAGTTCATGTTTATCACTTTCTCCACTTTGCAGAAATTCCTCTCCTACCTTAACCCCTCATATATTGGCATTAACTAAGGAGCGCTAAAGATGGAGCACAAGGGATCCTCAGATTGTTGTGTTTACACCATCGCTTCCATGCCAAGACACGACCCTTGACTGATCCTAGCACCTCATCATCTCCAACAGTTACACACCCCTGCAACACAGTGCATGTCCAGCTGGGTTGAAGCAAGTATCAAGCACCCATATCAACATCGTGGACACACAGCTTTCTACAAGACTCTTTCATTTTTCTAAACTACGCTATTTTTCTCACACCAAAAGCTGAAAGTTTGATGGTAAGAACAGGAAATAGTTGCTGATTCCATCCTTTGACTTCTGTGTCATGAGTTTTATTTACTATTAAAGCCAAGCTCTGTAAAATAAACTAAATAAAATAAAACAATAACTCTGGGATTTATAAATATTTTGAATAGCAACATCTCAATTTTATTTTATTTTATTTTGAGTACAGTAGTCTCTGTGGTCTTGATAATTAAACTGTGTAAGTTGCTGAGCAAATATCCCATTCCCAGTGCAAAATAATGTACATGTAACTACATAGTGTTGATGTATTCATTTCGCTTAACATTTTAATGTGATGAATAATTTTCAGGACATCAAACATGGTAGAGAAACTTTGTACATAAGAGTAGATAATGCATTATATTTTGAAAGATAATCTATGACAGAGGGAAACACTAGAGGGACGATGCTTCATTATAAAAAGGGATTGAAAAATCTACAGAGTTTGTCCTTTCTTATGAAATGTAGAGGCATGAAATAAAGACGCATTAACTTCACCTTTGTGTCCGTGTCTTCGTTGCAGAACCACACTGTCACTACAGTATATTGAATTAGCGAAACAGGCATGCTGACACTGACAGACCAGCTCGGGCTGTTACTTGTAGGGACAATGCTGCTGTTATATAATTTCCCTAATCCAGTCAAAGGGGAAATGGCAGCGTAGGGAAGTTCATTAACAATAACCCTATTGAGAGAGCAAAACAAATTAAAGCGGTAATTAATCTGCTGGGTGAGATTCGCTCTAAGATTGTGCAGGGACGGATACACGAGGCATGACAGCAAGCAAGGGCAAAACACAGTGTAAACAATATCTGGAGCTTAAAAGAGGAGCTATGGTTTGACTTGAGTGAGCGGGATTGCTTCCTTTTTGTCTCTCATGATATATTAGCATTTCCAAATCAATGGAGAGTATGATTCTGTTCAAACAGCCGGAGAATGCCAACAGATTGTTACAGATAAATATCACATTATTATCCTCCCTATGAAATTAAAAGGTTTTGTCAAAAGTTCTTTTTTTTTTTAACAGAGCAAGGGATTTTCAACATAGCATTTCTAAACATGAAAGCATGAATTAGGTCTATTTTCACACAATAACACAATTATTTTAGAAAAAAAAATACCAGGTTCAATATTATTAGCCTGTAAAATCAAGTTAAAACTGAAGATTATTGTCCAGTTTATACACAGTATAAAAACTTCAGCAAGAGTTTTTGCTGTCACTTGGAAAACATCATGGAAAAACAAAAGAAATCAGCTTAGACTTGAGAAAAAGAATTGTTGATGTTCACAAAGCAGGAGATGGACATGCAAAGTTATTGCAGAGTTTCCAAGTGTCAAGAATCATGAAGAAATTCAGAGAGTGGCACCCAAAACAGAACAAGCCTGGCAGAGGTAGGAAGCAAAAGATTTCAAAGACTCTGGAAAGAAAACTAGTGAGGAATGTGTCTAAAGACCCCAGAACAACCGTCAACACACTCATGAATGATTTAGTCAAGTTGGGAATTGTAGTCTCAACTAAGACAATCACTAGAGCTCTCCACAGGAATGCACTGCATGTGAGGCTTGTAAGGCTGCAGACCAAAAACAATTCTACTTCTGCAGAAGAGACACTTTCAAGTAAGACTGTAGCATGCTAAGAACAACCTAGAGAAAGATTATAATTTAGACTCTGGTAGTTTTTGGTTTCTGTGAAATAATTTAGTTTCTGTGTGCAAAGTAAAATAATAAACATCTGCAGCTGTATTGGAAACTGTGTTAAAAATTTCCTTGCTCGGGGGGGGTAATAATTCTGTCCTCATCTGTATGTCATTGTCACTAAAGCCAAGGAAAAGATCAAAGTGATGTTCATCTATAAAGCAAAAAAACAAAATTAACTATTAAAAACACACGAGTGAGTCATCGCAAAGCCTTCTTAAAAAATATAACCGATTCTCAATTTTCTTTAAAGATTAACAGCTCTGGTTGGAACAAATGAGGCTGAGTGCTTTAGGCAGTAAACACAAGTGGAGCGATGGACCAACACATTGTTGGCTTTAGTCTGATGTTACCTGCTGACAACATGAAGTTTTAGAATGTCACAACCTATATCCTGCAAACTGAACATAAAAAATTGCACATTTTGTCTCAAAGAGTCTTTTCCTGTGTGCTGTCATGTTGACTCGTAGCTTGCATCTCATTTGAGTTTATTTCATGGTTTTACTCTCAAGCAGAGACAGCAGAGAAAGACAATTTGAGCTGTTTTGTGTGTGCAGCAGCTGGAACACACTGACCCTCAGCTCCAAACATACAGATGTGTCGCCGAAGTCTAAAAATACTGTTTCCAACCTGAATGACCTCAGTCTCTGCTCTGTTTCGGTGAGAATATGACTATATGGTTTACAGTGGATAGCATCTGGTTAGTGTTGCCTGTTATTTTGTTTTAAACCAGAAGAACAGTCAGACAGCTTTGAGCTATGAGGTTAAAACAGGGCCAGTACAACTGCTCAGATTTCAAGTGAGCTATACGTCCATCGGACACCTGCCTAACAATATACAGCTCTGACACACTGGACATAAGACATCTGCAGATGTATTATGGTGTTCTTTGGGTCCTGTAGACTGCAGGGTGGGTCCTTTTTGAATCAGTCTTATTGTTGTGAACTTCTAAGACGTTTGGAGGCTCAAAGGATAATTTAGGTGGTGCACGCTGGAGGGAGGCTACTTCCTTGATCCTTGGTCTGCAGCAATGTTTTTAGGTAGGCGATACATGTTGACATAGCATCTATATGAATCCCAGGATCCAGGGTTTTACCAGAAAATGTCATCACTTTACCTTCAGTGGTTTTAATCATGTGGCCAATCAGTAATAACCTTTGATGAACTTTGCTTTTGGGACCAGGCTGTGCAGGACTGTGCTCTACTGCAGAATATACAGCAGCAGTCTTCCTAAGTATTCAGTCTTCATGTACTGTGTGCATCTAAATGCCTTCATCAAACTATTATCCCAGTTTCACAGTTTAGTTTTTATATTTCTTTACTAGTATTCACAAGACGGCACATCGACCTTTTAAAGGCTACATAATATTTATATTGCAAGATCAATGAAAAACAAAACAGCACATCAAAATCAAATCCCTTCACTCACTGATTTCAATAAAGATGTTCAGTACAATGTGTTCATGTTAAAATAAAACAAACAAACAAACAAACAGACAAACACCTATGCAGATATGGATGTGGCTACTGAGTTCCTTAGACTTCAGCTAACTAATCCCTGACCCAACTGCTTATATTTTATGTTTGACATCAAACTAATCACAAAAAACTTTGTACTATACATAAGATATGTCATTCATGCATCCCCCCAAAAATGGAAATTCTCCATAACTAAAAGTAAAAATTAAAAATAAAATACAACAGATGCAAATATTTAGTAACGTAATGTGCCACAGCTAAGACAAAACGCAACACGATGGTGAACAGAATAAACATTTTAGCCATAAAAACTGCAAAATGAAACGATGGATCTGATGAACAGGCAGTCAGTTTTGGTCCTTGTGCAGATGACAGCGAAACTATTAACCCGCCTGAGTGATGCAAAGATCTTAAATATGACAGGGATCATTTCACACGCTTTGCCCACTTTCATCCTCTCAGAGCACGCCACATCTTAAAAATCTATTAAGACAAATGTGATAACAGTTGCAAGTCCCAAAGTTAACGCAGTTTAGGTCCTGCAGCGTAGTCCTTAGTGACGCCTACTTTTGAATTTTCCCTCTGCAGAAAAGATCCCAGAAGTCCTGATTGTTCTGAAACCTGCAGGGAAATGAAAAGCTATCATTAATAGTTCAATCAGGAACATTATAGTAAAAATAGGATTGTTGTTCTATCAGCAGTCATTTATATTAGGCAGTATGGCTCTGTTCTGGGACCTCCCTGCAGGTATAAACAAAGACATGGAAAGCACCTGGTGAAAGAGAGAGAGCAGCAACAGCAAACCAGAACAGTTCGAGCATCAGTGACAACAGACATGACATTTATTCAGACAGAAATGGCACGAATAGCACTAAATGTAGGAGGTAGGTTTGCAAAGCGGCTTGCAGAGGCAACAGTAACTGTTTACTGGTAGAAGCAGCCTGCCAGAACTAGCATGCTCAAGGCTACAGAACACAGCATGTTTAACTACAAATACCCCAATCCTACCCTAAACTGTGGAACATGACTGTGGAACAGTTTTCCAGTAGACTCACAGCAACCTAAAGCAAACATCATTCAGTAAAAAAAAAGTAAAACATGCTTTTTAGTAAGTGTTAGTACTAAGTATTAGTATTTAGTAAGATTAGCAAGTATGTACGAGCTTTATTCTACTGCATTTCCGACTTAATATCAGACTATTTTGCTTGTGCACATATTTGTGTGTGTGTGTGTATATATATATATATATATATATATATATATATATATATATATATATATATATATATATATATATACACTCACACAATGTCCAAAATAAAAGGTTATCATCAAAATAATATAATTTAAATTAACATTTATAAGCTGCTTGTAACAGGCAGGGGTTTGACCCCTGGTTCCTCCAAACTGCTTTACATCCACAAGCAGACTGAAGGATCCACTGGAGGAAGATGCTGGACCTTGAATTTATTGACTGCATTTGCATTTGCAGCTGACTTGCACCCAGTGCATCCATCATCATCCATCATCTATGCGAGTGTGTGCATGATAGATGGATATAACCACCAGCATTTTTTTCACATATAAAAACTGTATTGATATAAGGCGTCGGTCTACCAGATCAGTTTTTAAATTGTCTGCTGCGCTCATCTGGAAGGAAACTTACCCAGGTCATGAAGTACAAAGCAAAGTGAACTGCAAACCTACCTCAGCACAGAATTTTCAAGGTCCTGTATGTTATACCTATGGATGCACTTAGGAATACACCAATCTCAGCCCATCCAAATGTACCAGGAGGATACATATAATCAATAAAGTTACCTCAAATCTTCAAATGATTATCTTCATATTCAAGCATTAATTCAGCATGCTGACCTGAAAGGCAGCCGTAGCTTCAGTAGAGCCCAATCTCCGTCAGGTTGATCTTGATGATGACATCAGTTACTGCGTCGAACACAAACTCCACATTCTTGGTGTCTGTCGCACATGTACGGTGTGTGTAGATATCCTTGATGTCCTTTCGTTTATTCAAGTCTTCGAACTGGCACTGGATATAATCTGCTGTCTCTTTGTATGTGCTCTCACCTACAGTGAAAGACAATAAATTGTTTAAGAAACATCCCCTTAACGATCTCTGGATCACCTAATTATACCTGTTTTTCTTTGTAGAGAACATCATACACAGACTGTCTGATTAGGAACAGTCTAGTTCAATTATGCACTTATTTAAAAGAGTATAGTATATCCCACAGCTTAAAACTTCATATGTGTGTATATATATATATATATGTATATATATATATATATATATATATATATATATATATATATATATATATATATATATATATATATACTGCAAATACATAAAATACAATAAAAATACAATAAATATTTTCTCAAAACATTAAAGCTTACACCATATAAGACCTTCCATAAACTAATGTTTGTCTCACCAGTGTACTCGGGGTAGCAGATAGTAAGGGGACTTCTGGTGATCTTCTCTTCAAACAAGTCTTTCTTATTCAGGAAAAGGATGATGGAGGTGCGGGTGAACCACTTGTTGTTGCAGATGGAGTCGAAAAGCTTCATGCTCTCATGCATCCGGTTCTGAGGAAAGAGCAGATGTGACTGTGACCCTAATTGGCATTTCTTGCAGAGGACATCTTGACCTGACACAAACTGAATATCATCAATCTGCTTTGCTTTTAGGGTCCCGTCACTGAGAAACCCGACTGGCACGGTGCCGGTTAGTGCCAGCTGGCGTCCACCCCTTGCTAGTTATGTTGACCTGAACCAACGGCTCTGTGTGAGTTATGAACAAAATGTACCACATGTACAAACAGTGAAGTAGGCCAACAATAGCGTACTTTACTGTGCTTGCAGAAAGTGCAGCCAATCACTGACACAGACAAGCCACAGAATCTAGTTCACTGTCACACTGTGTCGGCTTACCTGCACATTTTATGTAAGCAATCTTTCCCTTTCCTTCTATCATAAGATATGTAAAAAAGGCCAACAGTGTGCCAACAAGAAAACCCTATGCTTTATGATTTATAAAGTGGACCAGAATCGGAGTGTTCGCTTCACAGTGCACTTACCATTTCCTCATCCTCAGCCAAGACGAGGTCATAGTCACTGAGGGCCACACAGAAAATGATTGCAGTGACTCCCTCAAAACAATGGATCCACTTCTTTCTCTCTGAGCGCTGACCTCCAACATCAAACATCCTGCGTACACATGCGCAAACAGATTCAGTTACTGCATAAACATTCTCTTTCATGCTCATATTACAGTTGTGATGTCTTTTTGTGTGTTTTCTACAAGGATGTGCACCAACACACACACACGGGGCACGCTGATGTCTGCACTCTCACATCTCATGTCTGTGCCTCGCTCTCCACCTGAGTACCTGAGAGGCAGGCCTAATCTATACTACGATTTTCAGCTGAAGCCGAAATGAAATTAGAGAGCACCGCGTTTTTCAACACCAATCGAGTGATTACACATTTTTAGATCCTGAGCATTTTTATGGGATTACAAATGAAGGGAGGCCAGGAAGGCTATTACACTAAACGTTTTA
The DNA here is from genome assembly GCF_057381915.1 of Diplotaxodon limnothrissa. NCBI lineage: Eukaryota > Metazoa > Chordata > Actinopteri > Cichliformes > Cichlidae > Diplotaxodon > Diplotaxodon limnothrissa. Next base: position 5,452,935 of record NC_140615.1, on the reverse strand, counting down.
CCAATATTTATAAGTACAGGAGCTATATAATGTAATAATGTGAAAGGACTGAAGCGATGTAATTCCATTAACAGCCACAAAGGTGGGTCATCTTGAGCTCAACAGCAGCAGCATTTGTGAGTTATGTAAGAGGTCGAAACCAGGTCTATGATTTTGTGAAAACAGCATCCACTAAGCAATTTTATTTTTCAATCGTGTTTTATCAGCATTTTATTTTTGAGCATCTTTGATGCTGTGACTACAAAGATGTTTCATTCCCAGGTGAGGCCTGTTCTCTCATTATTCTATAACAAATTAAGCACATAAAAGATGTGTGATTGAATCCAAGTGTTGAACTCGGATTTGATAGCTGTTCCCTGGAACTCTCAATATGTCGGTGCAAATTAAAGAGGCCATCGTTATATATATACATATACATATACATATATATATATATATATATATATATATATATATATATATTAGGGGTGCAACAATACACAAAATTCACGGTTTGGTTCGGTTCGATACTTTGGTGTCATCGATATTTTTTCGATACAAAAAAAACGTTCATGCCTTTTTAATTTGTCATTTATTAAATTTTCACGGCACATTCCGCACCACATCTCTGTGCGTTCATCATTTGTTTGAAGCCAGCTCACCTCCTGCAACTACTTTTCCGAGAATACGTGCTTCTTTTGTGGTTCGGACTCCTTCTGACATTTCTTTGGAGGTGGAGGAACATCACAGTAATTGCTTAAAGGAGCTTCTTCGACATCTTTAAGAGTTCTAAACAAATGTCTGTCCTCCTCCTGAAAATCTTATGTATGCAAACACGCGTTGCAACTTCTTATCTTGTGCCTGTTTTTTATTTTGACAGCGAATGCGCACCTGCGGACCACTTATGTGCAGCCTTGGTTATTTCGCTTGTCATATTGCAGCCACAGAAATTCTTTTGTCCATGAAACCATAAAGCTGCACTTTCTTTTTGCCTTATGGTCTGATTTCTCATAACTTTTCCGTTTTGTGGTAAGCTTTTCTTTGGCTGTCACTTCTTCACCCTGACCTGTCTTATTTGGCTCAGCAGAACTAAAATATTGTGGCGAGCTCAGACAAGGAGGAGACGAAGGTATCGTTTGGTCTTGCTTCCCGTGAGCTAGCCAGGGAGCACAGCCGTTTATTGACATCTGCAGAAGAACACTGCCGCTAGCTAACTGCTCAGCGTAGCAACAGCACAGCAACAACAACAACAACAACAACAACACACAGGGCGCCCTCTGACCCCGGAAGGACACACCGTCGCAGCGAGAGGGCGTCACCCGTCACTATGGCAACATAAACAAAACATAACTGTACAAACAGAACCCCGAACAGCCCTGACCCACTACATAGCCCCCACCTAAGGGGTCAGTCGTCCCCGACGACAGTGCAGCCTAGGCGGAGTAGTCGAACGCAGATTCACTGAGCACAGGGCAAGCTAGCGAGACAGAAGTTAAGCTCTCCTTGCAACATGGCAAATTGAACCTCCCCCACCCTCATTCAGATCTGGCGTTTGGAACTATTTTGGTTTTCATGTGACGTATGACCCTGAAGGTAAGCGCGTCATGGACTAAAGTAAAACAGTATGTTGGATGTGCCACGCAATGCTCAATTACATGGGTGGGAGCTAGTGTGTTAGCACAGTTAGCTCGTTAACGTGTTGGCCGTCCAGCCCCATGCATGGGCGATCCGCGGTAGCTCGTTAACGGAGATTTGCTGTGTTGTGGCGTTAACGTCATTTCAACGAGATTTACGCTGACAGCACTAGTGGGAACACAACAAATATGACTGCACATTTATGCTGACATTATCCTAGTGCAAAGACAAGTGGAAGCAGACAAAAACAACAAGCACGCATGCTACAAACTTTACCCGAGTCATTTAGACAGCCGTTAGCACATGATTCTTCTTATGGGGACCTGATATGTTTAATATGCTGCTGAGAATATAGCCCAGAAGAAGCGTATAGTATAGCTTTTATTTTGGAAAGAGCCATTTCTCTGTAATAAACTCTCTTTTCCAAAGATGAGTGATTCCTCAATCAGATACAGGGCTCCTGCCCGACGTCCCGGGGCTAGCGATTTTTCCAGTCGGGCTACCAAAATCTATCTCTGCCCTGCCCGTCAGGCTATCGTAGGAAGGAAAAATATATGTCAATGCTTTTGCATTCTTTCGGAAATGTAGCTGGGTAATTATGCCATTGGCATCGGTGAGCCACTGTCAATATGTGACATATTGAAATCGCGTTTGAATTTGCGCTTGTTTTTTGCTTTCACTTTGCAATCGCGTGAACTGTGTATAGAGAGCGACAGCACTGATTGGTGAGTGATGATAATTTGCGCACCAATTCCTCTGACATCGTCTTATCAATCGTTAGCTTACTATGCAAACATGACAAGTGAAACCTCCCGCAGCTTAAACATGTGAGAGGTTGATCGCGCAGAGAATCGCTGAGCTTATGTGAGTGCGTGTGTAAAAGCAGCAGGATACATATTGTAGCGGGTCAGGGCTGTTCGGGGTTCTGTTTGTACAGTTATGTTTTGTTTATGTTGCCATAGTGACAGGTGACGCCCTCTCGCTGCGACGGTGTGTCCTTCGGGGGTCAGAGGGCGCCCTGTGTGTTGTTGTTGTTGTTGTTGCTGTGCTGTTGCCTCGCTGAGCAGTTAGCTAGCGGCAGTGTTCTTCTGCAGATGTCAATAAACGGCTGTGCTCCCTGGCTAGCTCACGGGAAGCAAGACCAAACGATACTTCCGTCTCCTCCTTGTCTGAGCTCGCCACATTTGTGTCAGAAGTGGGATGATGGTGGCACCCCATGTTCTGACCCGAGGGACATTTGCTGGACTTTGTGTGGGGTAATGGGGTCGTCGGGGACGACTGACCCCTTAGGTGGGGGGTATGTAGTGGGTCAGGGCTGTTCGGGGTTCTGTTTGTACAGTTATGTTTTGTTTATGTTGCCATAGTGACGGGTGACGCCCTCTCGCTGCGACGGTGTGTCCTTCCGCCCTGTGTGTTGTTGTTGTTGTTGCTGTGCTGTTGCCGCGCTGAGCAGTTAGCTAGCGGCAGTGTTCTTCTGCAGATGTCAATAAACGGCTGTGCTCCCTGGCTAGCTCACGGGAAGCAAGACCAAACGATACCTTCGTCTCCTCCTTGTCTGAGCTCGCCACAATATTTTAGTTCTGCTGAGCCAAATAAGCAGAGGTGGGACCAAGTCATTGTTTTGCAAGTCTCAAGTAAGTCTCAAGTCTTTATCCTCAAGTCTCAAGTCAAGTCTCAAGTAATGTCAGGCAAGTCAGAGTCGAGTCTCAAGTCACTGGTGTAAAAGTCCGAGTCAAGTCACAAGTCTGAAACTTTGAATTTCAAGTCCTTTCCAGTCTTTAAAAAAAAAAGAAAAGAAAAAAGAATGTTGCAGTTATATGCTAAATGTAAATATTAGACCATGTAATTTTAAAATCTGTGTTTTTCTCAACACATGACAAAATAGTGAACTTAGAAAATATACACAAATTGTGAAATTGCACCTCTTTAAAATGCAGCTCAATTAAACCTAGCTCCAAGAATAATTTTCACCGACAGTTCTGAGATAAGCTGCATGTTATTCTTGGATGCGGTTGTAGGACTGGCTTTAAAATCGCATGACAAAAATATCATACACATTAAAAAAAACTGTATCACCAACGTAGCCTGGACAACATTTGCTAGTTAGATGAAGTCAGCTATCTCATCGTAGCATATTTATATGCATATTTATAATCATACGGTTCTTGGAGTGAGTGCATACACTCATGAAGTTTAGTAACTTCAGGTCACTGCAACAAGCCCAGGTACAGTTTACCGACAGATGGGTGCAGGACCTTGAAATGCACCGTGTAGAACGAAAGACCATCGTACGTATCACAAGTTTACCAGTCTCACAAATCGTCGTCATAAATACACATTCGTTAACCGTTTATTAATAGGACCTTTGAGCTCAACGGTAATTAATTAGTAGTGGAAATAATTTCTGGTACGCGTTACAGAAATGTAGCAGTGACAATAATATTGTATGCTGTAATCGTACTGGGCAATTAGTGATACAAAAAACCTGTTTTATCCTGTGAATAAAAGTATATGTTTTTGTCAATGTACCATAATAACAGAAGCGAAACGCAATATTGTGTCAGGACAATTCACTATTTATGCACAATAAATAAAGGAGCATAGCGCGACAATTTCTGTTCAGCGCCAGACTTGCTTGTAACCTATATCACCAATTATGTTATGAAAATGACGTATTAACTACTAAAAAACACTGACCTTCGTGTAAATGCTTGGAGCAGACTAACCTGTGAGCTGGAGTGTTCTGGGACGTTATATTTGATCTTTGAATGGCTGCAATCCAGGCCATCCGTCGCGTCTTTGTCACTTCGGAAACATGGCTTGAACAATTTCTCCTCAACGACGTAATCCGATAACAACCGATCTCTTTACCCGTCGGCTTCCCGTGGCTGTCATGCGACCGGCTATTGCAGTTAATAATACAACAGCTTCTTGACATTTTTGTGTTTCTTTTTATCGCTGTGTGACTGATTTTAATTGAAAGCCTGCGTGCGCTACTACCGCTTGCCACGAGTTCCCAGAATCCTTTGCGGTTCTACCCGTGAATGACGTCACATTTTCAATCTCTATATAATATGCATGTTAAATTTTATATTTGGGGTAAAATATCAAGTCTTTTCAAGTAAACCGGTTCAAGTCCAATTCAAGTCCCAAGTCATTGGTATAAAAGTCCAAGTCAAGTCACAAGTCTTAGAACATTTTTTCAAGTCAAGTCTAAAGTCATAAAGTTAATGACTCGAGTCTGACTCGAGTCCAAGTCATGTGACTCGAGTCCACACCTCTGCAAATAAGACAGGTCAGGGTGAAGAAGTGACAGCCAAAGAAAAGCTTACCACAAAACGGAAAAGTTATGAGAAATCAGACCATAAGGCAAAAAGAAAGTGCAGCTTTATGGTTTCATGGACAAAAGAATTTCTGTGGCTGCAATATGACAAGCGAAATAACCAAGGCTGCACATAAGTGGTCCGCAGGTGCGCATTCGCTGTCAAAATAAAAAACAGGCACAAGATAAGAAGTTGCAACGCGTGTTTGCATACATAAGATTTTCAGGAGGAGGACAGACATTTGTTTAGAACTCTTAAAGATGTCGAAGAAGCTCCTTTAAGCAATTACTGTGATGTTCCTCCACCTCCAAAGAAATGTCAGAAGGAGTCCGAACCACAAAAGAAGCACGTATTCTCGGAAAAGTAGTTGCAGGAGGTGAGCTGGCTTCAAACAAATGATGAACGCACAGAGATGTGGTGCGGAATGTGCCGTGAAAATTTAATAAATGACAAAAAGGCATGAACGTTTTTTTTGTATCGAAAAAATATCGAACCATGACACCAAAGTATCAAACCGAACCGAACCGTGAATTTTGTGTATTGTTGCACCCCTAATATATATATATATATATATATATATATATATATATATATATATATATATATATATATATATATATATATATATATATATTATACATATACATGTGTGTGTGTGTGTGTAGGGTATATTCATCAACAAACTTCAACGTGTCCAGAACTCTGCTGCCCGTATTATTACTAGGACTCCCTCTGCTCACCACATCACCCCTATCGTGAAGCAGCTTCACTGGCTCCCGGTTCAACTCTGCATTAATTTCAAAATACTCCTCTACACATTTAAGGCTATTCATTCTCTCTCCCCACCATATCTCTCTGACTTGGTACAGATCTTCATCCCATCCCGGTGGGTGGGGGGGCTTTTAGTTGCTCTGCCCCTCGACTTTGGAATTACTTACCCCCTGACCTTAGATACATCAGTTCTTTCCCCCTTTTTAAGTACACCCTCAAAACCCACCTGTTCAAGATAGCCTACTCGGTATAACTACTCCATGCTCTTAAACTTTGTTTTATTATTGTGCTCATTTTCTGTAAAGTTGTCTTGAGTGTTTTGAAAGGCACTTTTAAATAAAATGTATTATTATTATTGTTGTTGTTGTTGTAATTATTATTATACAGATATAGGATCAAAGCGAGCCTTTTTATTTGTAAAAAAAAGGAACGGACTGGCCAGCTCAGCGACACCAAAAGACCTGAAACAGGTCACAACTAAAGTGCACAATGACAGAGTTATTTCCATGGTAAAAAAAACCAAACATTTGGCAACATCTAAACAGGTCAGCAACACTTTTAACAAGCTAGCTGTCAAGGTCTACAATTGAGAGACACCTTTAAGAATGGAAAAACAGGGGGTTTACAACAAGGTGCAAACCACTGGTTACACTCAAGAACATGAAGAGCAGAACAGACTTTGCCGGGAAACAAATTCTGGACAGATGAAAACAGGATCAACTTGTCCCAGAATGATGGGAAGAAAAAAGTATGGAGAGAAACATAAAACATCCTCTGTCAAACAGAGTGGAGGCAGTGTTATGGCATGGGCATGTACGGGTGCCGCTGGAACAAGCCCACTAGTGTTTACTGATGATGTGATTGCTGATTGAAATAGCAGGATGAATTGCGAAGTGTACAGGGCATTGCTCTCTTTAATTAACACAAATACTTTTTGTGTTATGTAACTGTTTCACACAGGGAAGTCTTTTTGCACTCGACCATTACAATTTACATAAAAAACATAAACAAGAAAAGCCTAAAAATAGTCCTTATTTCCTGAAGTAGAATCCGCTCTCTGTGTTGGGAACTGCTCTGTTGAGTCTACAATGAAGACATCTAGGTAAATGTTTATAAATATAGTAAACCAGTATAGACAAGAGCTGCTCAATAAGTCGCCCAAAGGAGGCCCTTTGTGAGCAATATGAAGCTGTACTAACTTGAAGTTGAGTTCTTTGAACGTGAAGTGAGTTTCAACGATCCCGGTGGTCTTCACACGTGTGCGCAAAACATCCTGCTGAGTTGGGATGTAATCTGTCTGGCAGATTCTCTCCATTTCGTTCAGGTAGCTGAGGGACAGAAAAAAAGTAGTATGCATTCAGCAGGGTGTAAAATACATTTTTAGGCTTTCCACAACAGAATCTGCTGAATACTCTGCTGAAAATCTGTACATACATATGATATGTTTGTTTGTTTGTTTTCTTTTATTGCCAAATATTTCCAAAAATGCTAGTTTAATGCAGAGTAACAAATGTTTGGTCATGCGGAGATCATCCTGCATGCACACATCTGAGGACGCCACAAAATGATACTAAATATGGGCTCATATTTTCGTGGATGATAAACACTGACTCCTTTTGGGTTGAGTATAAACAGTCTATCTCTACAGGCTCTTCTTTTCTCATAGTGTGGACACAGAGTCATGACAGCCCGCCTGTTTTGACAACAAAGAGAGTGTGTCCTTCACGCTAAGCTACGCTACGTTTTCTTTTCAGGACGAGTGTGATATAAACGCTACAGAAGCACAAAAGAACCTTGAGCTTTATCCTCGTCTGATTGGTAATTAAAGTCTAAGCTATATTTAGCTCAAACTTCCCATCAGGTGTTCTCATTCTGAGTTTCACTTTAATAACAAACTGTTTTGCCCAAATGCCTTTAAGCGGAGGGCTGCAATTTCCATTTGCCTGTTTCTCCTTCGTTTCTTGCCCTGTTTCAGGAATGCAGTCCGTTGTGCAACAAGCCGACACAGGACTTCGAGGAACAAGACACATCTTGCCTCTCTGTGTTTCAAACATGAAGCAGGAGAGCAGCTTTTAGTCAAAGCTGTCACACTCCAGGTGACGAAGAAAATGCAATGATAAAACTTTTCTTGAGAAACCGATTTATATTGACTGTGTTATGACTGCAGTCATCTGTGTGTCAGCTCATCTAATATCTATGTGGAGAAGTGAGTGCTCACTATGCAGCCGAGTCGTTGAGCTGGTACTCTCGAGATCGATCGAAGCAGGCCTGAACTCCAGCATCGCTCCACAGCCTCTGGATCACGCTGGTCAGCTCTGCGGACATCACCCCTTCATCTGCTGAACTCGCCAGGGCAAACAGCTGGCGAGCGTCATCCTGGCAACACGAATAACTGCTCACATCGTAAAATTCTCTCTTTGAACGTCATCTTTTATGTCGACCCAGTGCAGTTAGCTTACCGCTCGCGCCTCGTCTCCGAAATCTATCTTCAACTGGCCCATTGCCCTGATGATGGCCATGATGGACTGGATGGTGTTGCTGTACACGACCACTTTGTACTGCTTGCACTCCTCTTCTGAGTAGCCATCTTCATGAATGATCCTGACACAGACACAAAATCCAAACAGGATTTTAGAGCTCGTGTAAATATTTGACAGTGTTAACAATGTGGCCTTAACAAATGTGGGGCAAATTGCACATTAGGAAAGTTTAATGCTTGTACTGTCGTTAATGCTGGAATTTCAGCTTCACTGAGCATACAGCATGGCTAATGTGGGAACTGGGGGGCTCTATTCAGGCCCTGCCAGGCTACAACCGGCCTCTGAAGCCATTGTTTAAAATGTTATTCACAAAGGCCCTGAGTGGAGCGCAATGAGGCTCCAGATCTGCTTTCCCATAAAAATGTGCTGCAGCTATACGAGGAGCTGGGACTGTCTTTCACCAATGTAGAAAATAAATAAATAAAATAAATAAATAAATAAAGGTTTCTTCCAGGAAGAAGGCGTTTGATACACAAGTTGTAACTTACTTCATCTGCTTAACTATTGTGCTTTTCCCAGATTCTCCAGCACCTGCAAAAATGGACAGTATTTACAAACAAATAAATAAATACAAACATGAAAGCTACTACAGAATGTATTACAGTCTAGTCCCCTGTCACATGGATCACACCAGCTTTTCATAACAGCTGAACTTAATCCCATCTCATTTAATCATACATCCCACAGTGTGTGGCATGTTTGCACCAAAACCACCAGGAAAAAAGCTTCTTTGTGATGAATTTCAGAAACCAAACTGGACCCTGGGGGGAGTGCAAACAGTCATGTAGTACTCACTTGCTCGAAATCAACTGGCTGCACCACTCAGCAGTTTCTCAGCATGAGCACATTCAATTTTCCTTCATCACCGGAAATAGACAGTCACCAACGTCATGTAGAGGAATGAGACGCTAACTGCTTACTGCAAACCGTAATAGCCCAGATAACAGTGAAGGAGCACAGTGAGTCGTTCGATGAGCTGGTGCACTTGATTCAAAATAGTGGGAATCTGCGACAAACAATGAACTGATGGCAGTGGTGATGTCAAAGCCGCACCAAGCTTCCATTATAATAAATGATACCGTAATGATGATGAGTAGGGAGGGATTTCACATGAACAATCATTATAGTATTTCTACAATAATCACCCAAACAGGAAACAGTTGTCACGCTTCTGGCTGAAACTGTGTTTTTCCACTGGAGAGACAGTCCCAGATATCACGCTGGTCTGGGCGTTTGAGAGCAGTTAGGCCATAAAAATACAGAATATGAATCAAACAGGATGTCAGCAAGTTGACCCCCCCCCATCCCCTCCAATAACAAACATAAACTTGTTTTCTGGCTCAAATCCAATGTTGCAGTATGAGAGGGGATGATCCTTTTCTCTTTTTTATATTAGATAGATAGATAGATAGATACATACATACATACATACATACATACATACATACATAGACGAACATTATTCAGTCACCTAGATCCACCTTTTCCTGCTTTTTACAGCTAACTGCACCTGTTCTTACACATGTTACACTGAAAAAAAAGGGATTGGCCAGCTCTTGGATTTATGTAAGCATCTTGCGTGTATTTAGCACAATTGCCTCATGGTTTAAAGTTAAGTGTAACTATATAGTGTAGAAACTACATAATATGCAGAGCGGGTAGATTAAATTTTTCATATCATGTTCGAGTGAAGTAAGTCAATAAAATTAAAGCAATGTTAAATCTTGCGACACTGCAAGGGATTTCAGTCTTGCACGCTTTGGATCGTGGTTTGAGGAAGGCATCCATCTCAGTCAAGTCGAACAGCTGCCTCTACTTTTTTTGGTAAACCGAAAGAAGTAAATTGGGTGGTTGTTACATTAAAAAAAAGTCTACCTTGTAATTTGAACACAAAATTTTCATGTTTCTATCTTGAACGTAATTAAATCATGTAGGATCTGTACGAAATTCAACAACTTAATTTGTTCTTGTTGAGATGACCTGATACAATCTAGTAAGAGTGGTTAGTTGCTGGACTCATGAACATTAACAAGATCACATGAGATTTCAAACTGCAGGAAAATCACTAGAACGTCTTGATGCATTCTCAGTCATCCAGGAAAGTAAATCTCCAAAAGTTGATTCTGTTCATCTGGACGTAGCATTTTGTGGGATGAGTGACGAAATGTTTCTCCCACAAAACGCTACGTCCAGATGAACAGAATCAACTTTTGGAGAAAATCACTAGAGTTACAAGAGGCAGACAACTACAGACACACACACACACACACAACGTGTATGCTATTGCTTTTTATTGTGTTTTAACCTGCATGTCAAGGACAAAAACGTACAGAAAATTCCGCATCAAGCCTTGAAATCATAGCTTTCCTACTTATGTCCAGCCTGGATTGGTGACATGGTGGTTAGTGCTGTTGCCTCACAGTAAGAAGGTCCTGGAATCAAATCCACAATATGGCTAGTTTGCACTGATTTCTCTCTGGGTATTCTGGTGTCCTCCCACAGTTAAAAGTCATGCAGTTACAAGAGTTAGCTTAGGTTGATTAGTGATTCTAAATTCACCATAAATGTTAATGCAAACGGTTGTTTGTCTCTATGTGATTCACTGGTGAGCTGTCCAGTGTGTACCATGCCTCGTAACCTAGCCCCCCTGCAACCAGGATATAGGAGGATGTTAGTTGTTGTAGACCCATTCAACTTTTATGTTAACCAGACTCTAGACTTTGTTGAACATTATGTAATATGAAGTCAACATGTAGTATTTAAGTGATCAAGTAGTACTGTGGTAAAGGTTATTGAATAGTGTTGAAATAAAATGACAAAATTGTGAAGGATTAAAATATTCCAAGAGCTCAACTTACTTCATCTAAACATGTTTCAATCACGTTTTATGAACACAAAATGCACAGGTTTATTGACTATGAATAAGTTGAGTTGATTTAACTCAGTTGTTTAAGTTTCTGCCAAAGCAAAACGTTTGTGTGCAACCAATGTCCATTATTGAATCAAGTAAATCCAACATGGCCTTTTTTTCAGTGTACGTGTGAGCGGACCTGACAAAAGACACGTAAGGTGCATACAATAATATTTTAGTCAAAACAATTTCATGTGTAAGTGTAAGTGTTGAGAAAGCTTCCCAATAAGCGTTGCACAGAATATAACAAAGATGAGGGCACGCCAGTGAGAGAGTGAGGGGAGAAGCCAACAGGGAAAATATTGTCATCGTCATCTGAGCTGTGTAGTCACTTCACAAAAGGTTACATTAACGTAAAAAAAGAAAAGAAAAGTAAAAAGATTATTGTAAATGTAACTAAATGTTTTGAAATATGGGCGACTGCTTTCTTCCTTAACCTCCTAGGACCTGGCGTCCACATATGTGGACATCACATTTTGGGTTATTTAGACCAAAATACTCGATTTTGCTCTACAGAGCCTGATATCCACTTACGAGGACATTATACTGCTACTGTTCTATCAAAATTTTAAACTAATATCCTCATTTGTGGCTCTCATTTTCTTAGAAACAAAAAGTAGGTAAAAAAAATCTGGTAATTGTTTGTTTTTACATTCATCAGGTCCCAATCAGCCCAAATATCAAACAGAAATTAAAAATGCATGCAATGGAAGAGTTTGGGTCTTAGGAGGTTAAAACACCCAGTAAGCTACATTGTCTTAACACAATGAATCCCTCAAAATGAGACACATTCCCATTGCCAGTCAGGAATCTACAGCAGATGAAGTTTGTCAAGGAGGCTCAGAATACAGTATCGTGTTCAGATGGACGGCCAGCAAGAATAAAATCCATGAATTCTTTGGTTAAGCTGTCAGCAGCCAGAGAGATTTATGCTCATCGGGCTCATCAGACAGAGGGGAGAAGACAAAGTGTGTTGATCCCACTTCTCAGTTCTGTCAGCAACCAGTTCTCTCATTCATGGCATTTTTGGCTGATTGTCAAGCATGGCCTGCTGCCAATTAAAAAACCAACTTTACACAGGGAGCCAGAAACACAGGCAGGAATTAGACTCCAAACCAAGCCTCATTTAACAACAATCTGAAATGCAGATTTAAAAAAAAAAAATTGTTTGTGGTCAAATAGGAGACTGTTCATTGGATGGGTTAGCTGGCTCTAAGGTTTTGTGGTTTTGAATAAAGCACAGCAGCTGAAGTCCTCTTTGTTCTTCCCATGAACTCTCCTCTTCCCGTACAGACAGGGAGTGAAGGGCACTGCCTGGAAAAATCTCTGAGGTCAAAATTTGACAATAAATCTTTCCATACAGTAAGAGTTTTGCCTGAATTTAGTATTATAGCGCCACATTTTTCCACCTGAAGTCAATCCTCGTATATCTGCTGGTAGGATTTGTGTGTATCCAAAACCCACATATGTGACTTCATGTGGAATCTATTTTTAACCTAGCAGCTTTATTTTTTCCCAAACAACAGCCATGCTGTAGTCTATTAACCTAACAGTGGAGAAAAAATAAAAGGTAACCTAACACTTGTGGGCAGTAATGGCTCAAAAAATACAGTAAGTAGATTTACTGGCAGAGTTTAGTTCTGTCTTATCTTTTAAATCAAGGTACAAAAAATCATTGCAGACACAAAGGACAGCGCACTGATGGAAAAGCTGCCTCATTGTGAGAAAAATGCCTCTATCCAGAATGTGACACAGAACACAAACAAGGGGGGAAAAGCAGGAAATCAGATATAGAGAAGCATGAAAATCATCTCAGTCTTGATCAACAACCGCAAATGTTCACACAGTGCAGTTCCTGTTAGTGGAAAATATTCATGTTAAGTGAGGTTAAGTGGGTGGTGCCTAAAAAACAAAACGTTATTTCAGGGTATTACGTTACACTTTGTCTCTCCAAAAAAAAAAATCACAGACAATATCTTTACCTTTGATTATCTTTCTGATTTACCACCACAGTTACAGTAATTGACAAATTCATTTGTTCCTTTGAACTGTCCAAGCTGAATCATGAATAAACACTTTCTACAGTTTTATGAGTAGATTTTCCACCATCATTAAAAACTGTAATTTACAAACAGCGCTATGTTCTGGCATCCTGCTGCGTGACGAAATTAACACTCACTGGCCACTTTGCTCTTTAACAAAAATATCTAATCAGCTGATCACATGGCAAGAAGTCAATGCATTTAGGCACACAGATATGATCAAAATGACCTGCTGACACTCAAACTGCGAATCAGGATAGAGAAGAAAGGTTGTTTAGGTGACTCTGAACGTCATGCATGGTTGTTGGTGCCAGACTGGCTGATCTGAGTGTTTCAGAAACTGCCGATCTACTGGGATTTTCCTTCACGATGATCTCTAGGGTTTACAGAGCATTGCCCAAAAAAGGGAAAATATCCAGTGAGTGGCAGCTCTCTGGGCTAAAACGCTTTGTTGATACAAAAGGTCAGAGGAGAAAGGTCAGACTGTTTAGAGCTGATAAGAAAAGCAACTCAAAAGTAACTCAAATAATCACTGGATACAATCAAGGTATGCAGAAGAGCACGTTTGGATACACAACATGTTGTACCTTGAAGCAGATGGGCTACAGCAACGTAACACCAATGCGGGTGCCGTTCCTGTCAGCTAAGAACAGGAACTTGAGGCTACGAGTCATACGACCTAACCAAAATTGCACAATAAAAGTTTGGAAAAATGATGATGAGTCTTAATTTGTGCTGCAACATTCAGACAGTAAGGTCAGAATTTGACACACTTCTTTTCACACTTGTTTAAACGCGACAGCCTTCCTGAGTACAGTGGCTGACTCTATCCATGCCATTATGACCACGGTGTACAAATCTTCTGATTGGTCATTCCAGCAGAATAACGCCCCAGGTCATTTCACAAAGCTCAAATCATCTCAAAGTGGTTTCTTGAACATAACAATGATCACTGCACTCAAATGGCCTCCACAGTCTGCGCATCTCAATCCAACAGAGCACCTTTGGGACGTGGAGGAAGATTTACATCATGAATGTGCAGCCGTGTGATGCTGTCATGTCAATGTGAACCAAAATCCCTGTGGAATGTTTTTTTAGCACCTTGTTGAATCATGAAGAGTTAAAACAGGAGATTATACCTGCTACTAGCAAAGTGTACCCAAAGAATGGTATGTTACGTATGATATTGTTACGTGAATAAAACTGTGTGTTAGACAGCGGTCTCATATAGTGACAAACAACATCTTCCACCTCTCTCCTTTAGTTTTACGACCCATAACTCTTCTTCTGCTTTGGTTTACGCCCATTCCTAAATCTCTGTATCATATTCTTGTGATCATCTTCACATATAGTTCATTATATTGAAATGACAGCGATTAGCATTCAGTATGAGTGTGAACAGCAAAGTTAATATGTTGCTCATCTGGGAGCGTTTACGATATGATATTTTCTGTTATACTAATACTTTAGGCAAGGTCAAACACAGTAAAGGATGTTTAATTGTCTGGTTGGTTCACTTTCTGCACTGATAAGTCTTTTTTTTGTTTTAAACAACAGATGGCACAAAAAATATCACAGAGTCGTCTCTCTGCTCAGTTTAGAAACAAAATACCACAAATCTGGGCAGGCCCAGATCAACAGACCATAAAATTTTAATGGAGCTTTTTGATGTTGACGTTCTCCTTCTTTTTCCAGAATGGAAAACAAAAGAATCTACCCTGTTGTCTCAAGTTTAGGCAAGTCCGATGGTATTTACATGAAAATTTTAACAGACATCATATTCAATTACAGGATCTTTCTCTGTTCTTACACATTTACACCATGAAATACATCCACAGGCACAGAGAATAAAAACACTAAGCCTTGTTAGACTAGGCTAATTTAATACCCCACACCCACAGTGACAGTGTAACAATACAGCATACAGTTATAGCATGCTGAAATCTGCACACACTGTGAAGATAAGGCCTGACTTTTTGTGTGGTCGGCAGGATCCTCTGCCTGAAATTCACCACAGCAACAAACTGCTTTGGCTAAAGACAAAACGATTCTAAAAGAAGTTAAATTACTACATTTAGAAATGACTAAGGTGAAGAACACTAAAAATATGCAGACCTTAAATAATGAGCGGATTAACTGATTGGGTTGCTCATTCATTTAACTGCATATGCAGGCATATCAGTCTTGGTGTGGCTGCAGGCTGTATGCACAGATTGCCAGTGCAGCACAGCTCATCACAGGTGGACACTTTTGTCCATGAACTTGTGATAATGTCAAGCTCAGCTCTTTCAGAAGCTCCAATACAATTCATTTTAAATGCACTTGTTCTCAAGTACCAGAACAGACTGACCCCAGACCAGCTTTTACCTGCAGCTCTAAATCTGTAAGCACTGATGTAAAACAGACCCGAGGCAAGTGACAACACTTGTCAGCTCTGGGCAAGTACTCCCAATTTCAGCAATGCAACACAGACTGAAAACCAGTGAGGTGGCTAAGGACTTGCATTTGCCCTCTCACCACCAACATCTGGTTTACTTCTGAAGGAAGAGGAGAAGCGATGAGCCGCAGCTGCTTAAAGCTGACAGGAGGAGGGGGAGGGAGGAGTGTTTGGAGTCAACCTAAAACCTAAAACGATCCCACACTAAAGAAGTGAATATTAAAAGTGGACTTCTCATACAGTCGTGTGATGACACAACATCTGCTGTACATAAAAAAAGAGAGAGAGACTGTAAATAAAGTTCATACCAAGTAAAAGTAGTTTCACTTCTTTGGAGGATTTGTCTCTGTCTTCTCGCAGGTTTTTATCAATCATTTTACTCCTCTCCACCGCAGCTTTGTCCTCGGCGCTGATCGTGCACCCCATTTTTTCCTTCAAACGAATTCTTAGGCGACGGACTGTGGTTTCAGCAGCTCATAAGTTGAAAACACCGTCCAACGAGCTCTGAGCTCGGCGTGAGCTGAAGTTCCCCAACGCAGGGCGAAGCCGAGAGAGAGAGGGGGGGAAAGGCGTTGGCACAGGAGCCTCAGTCCAACTAAACCCACAGTCTGATGCTGCTGAGCTCGCACAGCTCCAGGCCATTCACTACCAGGAGACTATCAAATATAACTTTTCAAATCATAAAATACTTTAATCCAATTTATCGACACTTACAGCTAAAATCATATAAATAAAAAGAAAGAAAGTAAATATGAAAACTGTGTGAAAATCAGGAGCCAAATCCAGCGTTTCCGGTGAAAAAGTCCAATAAAAACTACCAAATGTTCTTTTTCGCCCCCCAAAAAGTGACTGCCGCACAGCGGAGCGTCCAACCAGCTGATCCAGCTGCGGACCAAGAAAACCCTGCTGAAAAGGGAAAATTGACGCTCACCACGGGGCTGACGGGAAATGTAGTCAACTCCATTCAACCTGCTATGTAGCCTATTTCTGCCTGTGTTCCCAGAAGTAATGCTCGTCTAAATAAATGTAGTCTACTTCTTAAAGCTTTGAGCTGTAATGTTTAGACCACGTGAAGGTTATCTGCAAGTTTTCTCTGTAGCTCATTCTGAAGTACAGGCAGGAGAGTTTTGTGTGGTGTGACTGCGCCCTCTGGGGACTCACGAATGAAGCGCATTGAAATGCGGAATTCAATTAACCTTTATTCAGTCTGTATGATATTGTGCCTGCCCAGAGAGGTTGAGGGGCTCAAAAAACGGTTTCCTCCAGCTATTAGATATAACTTTGACTTTTTGAACAGGAAATAGTTTGGGGGCACACCTTTCAATGAGCCTGGAGGTTCGTGCGCGTTTATTATCGGAACGGTTAAATGCAGCAGTATTAGCAGAGTTAAGCTAATGTTTAGAATTAAGATTTTACACGTTAAATACGTGAAATGAGTGACAGAGATGTATCCAGTGTTTTATGTTTGTTGGATTGATGTGACAATCCTGGTCATTTTTATCTCCATCTGGATTAGCTTATTGACCCTTTTGTTGTGAAATCTCAGCAGTTAAAAAGTTCACTACATTTGAACATCTGGAAGCAGATAATATTTACTGGTATCAGTAATTTAAAAGAATTACACTTATGTCAGTGGACTAACCTTTTTCTTTCTTTGTCGTGTCCTAATGCAACCAAAGATAATTTGAATTTTATATCTACCATCTTTTTAAAAGACTATTAAAAAAAACATAGGTGCCATTCTAAGAATACTTTTATATGTGACATGTATTTTAAGAGGGACAATTTAATGTTTGGTTGTTTTGTTTTGTTTTTTATAAATGATGCAATAACCTTTTATAAAATATCGTTTTTTCCCCAGCTCCTGCTGCCAAACAAACTTCACACCACTGTCATCAGCACAGGTTACCAGGGCAACAGCTGATTTCAGGGAAGTCAGGATTGGGAAGTAAGTGAGAAATTCGTGTGAGCTCTTGTTTGACCTACACTTTGTTTTTTAGTAGCTGTGAGCCTGTTTGTCAGAGCTTAGAGGCTCGTAGGCCTCGGTTTAAATGTTTGGTTTATAAGAGGCAATTCGTTACTACACCCACTGACGGTGGGCCACTGGGTGCAGGTGTGGGATGCTGCCATCATGTCACATTGACTTGATGTTGGCATCAGTCCCTGGGCACTTTCACTGGGAGTGTTGTAGCCTATCGAAAGGTCAGGCTGTTTGAACTGTTTCTGTGCACTGCAGGAGGCTCCCGCTGCTGCTCGACATTAAAGCTATGAGTCTCTCTGTCCAATGGGGTGCAGCACACGAGAGTGTATGAAAATTAAAATAATCAGAAAGCTGTGGTGGAGCCTCAGATGATGCTTGTGTCCTCTGTGTTTTGATGTATCTGGTGAATACAGAAAGGGGATATGCTGATATGTATTTGCATATGAAAAAGAAATTAGCTTACAGTAACTAGTGCTGCATGTGGCCTATTAACATATAAACTTACGATAACAATAAACAAAGAGGGGAACTAAGTCCCCTGCTACCTTACGAGCTACGGTGTTGTATAGTCCATACACAAAGCAATTAAACATTACTAAAACATAGTAGTGGCTTTAGTTTTAGTTTAATATGTGTATATATATATTTTTTTTAAAATAATAAAAATAATTATAACTTGAGTAACCATGCATGTTTTGCATGGGCTGCTGCAATGACTTAGTCTTTACCCCTTGTTAGAATAAATTATTCTTATTCTTATCTATTCTTATTCGTATTCACATTATTTGTGAAATTTGTGCATTTAATGATAAGGCTGTCAATGCAGAACCCCAAGTTCAGTCAGAAAGTTCACAAATTAAATGATTTCATCACAGCAGCAGAATATAGTTTGTGCTGGCCTCTAGACTTTTTAAACTATCATTCCACCCAAAAATTGTTACACGTGATAATGGAAAGTATAAGTTAAATACAGTTGGGTCCTTAATTTGTTGGACAAAGAGACAATGACGGTGGATTATAGATCAAACCATTAAGACTGAAGAGCAGATTTTTCAGCTTTAATTCAAGGTTTTTAACAAAAGCTTTGCATTAACTTATCAGGAATTACAGACATTTTATACACAATCCCCATCAGAGATCAGGTGACTCACTCGGCCATGGAAGAATATCCCATTTCTTTGCCTTGAAAAACTCTTCAGTTGCTTTTGCAGTTTGTTTTGGGTACATTATCCATTTGCACCGTGAAGCGCTGTCTGATCAGTTTTGTGGCGTTTGGATGTATCTGAGCAGAGAGTGTGAGTGCTTTTAGATGTCTTCTAGTCTCACCTGGTTTTTCTGGTCTTCAGTGTAGACCTTGATTGTAAACCCTCTGCATTTACATTCATGAAGGCATTTCTTGATTGTAGACCTTGACAATGATACCCCAACCTCCGCGAGTGTCGTCTTGACATGGTTAGAAATTGAGAAGCTATTTTTCTTAAACAATGAAAAGAATTTTGGCCTAATGCACTTTAGCTATCTTCTGTGGTCTTTCAGGCTATTTAGTGTTGCTACGCTGATCAGTGAATTCAATCTTTTTAACAATGCATCACATTGTAGGTTTTTGCTGTCTCTCTGATGGTGTTCTGGGGGGTTTTCAGCCTAATGATGATTTCCTTCACTCTTTAGGTCTCATAATTAACATTAAAGTGACAGCTATAAAAAACAAAACAAAGTAAACACTTTGAATCAACTTCAGATGTTATGCCTGCTCCATTTGGCATGAAATAACAAGGGAACAGCCTTCATCTGGGCATGAAAGTACCTGTCAGTCAACTGTCCGGTTAAATTTGAGCCTCTGAAAATGTGGGACTTAGCATAAGAATGGCTGCAATTCCTCAACAGCTCATGCAAGGTCTTTGTAAAATCCACTGATTTTAAGCTGAAATTCTGCACCACTGCAGTGGTGTACAGAGGTGAAGCTGCAAACAACTCTGTCTTTCTAGAGCAAATAGTGGATCTAACTGTGACCTCCTAAATCCTGCAGGTGGATGTTGGGGTGGTGGAGGGGTCAGCTGTACAGGTCAGCTGCTGCAGTACTGACATGTCAGAGGGATGCTGCAGCGTAAATAGATGCCAAATTGAGAGAGTGTGTTTGGTAAATGACATGAGGAGAATGAGGTCTGTTGTGTGTATGATGCAATATGGCTGTGTTGTCTTACTAGCTCGCAGGTTTTGCTACATTTGTGATAAAAGTCCAGCATGGGGGCAGTGTTTTGTTGAGGGATAGCAGCATCCCACCTTACTCAAAATGTCACTCCTCTTTCATCCTGTCCTACTGTTTCATTTCACCCCCTACCTACATCACACACGCACACACACGTGTGTGCAAGGACACACGCAGAGGTAAAGAGCAGGAGGTACCTAGAGGGCACGAGAGAAAGGAGATGATTGATGGGGTTGCTCATGCGATTGATGCAGTTATTGATCTGGAAAAAAAAATATGTCTACAACTACAAATTCAACCAGCAACACTCAAGTTAATCTTCTTGCTGCATCTTTAATGATTTCAGTTGAGGGAGGGAGGTACACAGCAAAATCTTAACATGGAGACAAACAAAATCTTAAGAATTAAGAATAGGAGCTGCCTTTGCAGCTGAAGTGCGAAAAAGAGAAACACAGAGGAACATGGAAAACATCACCACTGTACTGATGATTTACAGTACAAACAAAACTCTGTTTAATGATGTCCAGAATTCTCCCAAAGGTAAGAATATTATCTGCAGTTCACCTTCAGACCAGGTTATTTCTCTGTCCTCGCAATCAACAGATGGTCACAGAAAGACAGCTTAAAGCATTTAATGAGATTGGTCTGGGCGATTTTGCCGCTAGAGTAATGGAAACCAGATGATTGAGCGTTGGATTGATGTTCTCTCGGTATAAGGGGTTTTGTAATGACCCCAGACTGTGGGAAATATCACTGAAGTTATTACAGCATTGTATCATAAAAATAATAAAGTAATACTCCACAGAAAAAAAACAGAGACAATCCAAAGAGATTAAACCCCCGTTCAGCAGTGCAAGTGAAATAAATCGAGTCAGTTTTAAATTATTTTTTTAAAATAAATAAATTGTGTAATAGTTTTGCATTTGGAAGGTTTTAGCAGTCTATCAGCTGTTAATAAATTATTAAAAAATAAATAAACACAGAAGAAATCTGAGCATCATGCCAGTGATTGTATGTCACTCGCTCGTCGCTGCTAAGTTTAAGGTAGGGCTTCACGTTAAAGCTCTTTTTAAGAGAAGCTGATGGGGCAACCCTGCCTGAAAAACAACATGCAGCACAGTCATATCGCAAGATAGTTAAAGAACATTATGCCTTTCCCTGACAAAGAGACCTTTTTTTGTTCTGACTCCCAGCAAGCTATGAACCTTCTCCTGCGCGCCTTGTGTTTAGTGTCTTGTGATCATTGCCGTCCGTCCGGTATGAGGCAGTCCAGAATGGATGAAGGCAGCAATAGATAGGAAGTATTTAAAAAAGAAAAAGAAAGAAAGAAATTGTTTAGCAAGAGACTTGTGCCTTGTAATTTGTCTTTGGAACGTTTGTCACTTCTCGTGTGACTTGTGCAAACAGTTTGTATTCCACCTGAGATCAGAAAAAGTATCGCCAATGTCTTCCATCTGCCGTTTGAATGAGGCCAATGGCAAAGCTTTCCATGTGTAAGCATTGCCACACCTCTGTGCTCTATGTAGCCACAACAAGCCCTGGTTGTTTATTGCACAAACACGAGAGCACTCACACAGCTCCTTATGTTTACCTGTAAACAGTGCAGACATTACAGGGTAATTAGTACTGGTGTGCGAATCTGTTCATCCCGAGCCGTATTTCAGCTGTTTTAATGCTGTAGTCAGTTTTTTGTTTTTCCTTCTTTACAGCCTAAATCCTTAACGCCACCTCTATCGAAACAATTAAAGCAATTCTTTGAGTGGGGGGGCTGGGGAGGAGGAGGAGGGGTTGCAATCACGAGTCTGCCAATGTGAGATGATTTTGGTGAGGAGGTGATAATCACAAGACTAAGAACAGATAAACACGATAATAACGTTCCTGGAAAATGGTTAAAAATACTCTGTCAGCCTGTTTATTATAAATACCAGCAGCAGTAACAGCTGTGAAATGATCCCTGTTCAGCGCGATGAATATTTTAAACTCTATATGGAGGAACATTTTTGCATTAATTCCTTGGTGTAATGAGATGTGCAAGTGGAATAAATACATGATAAAAACAGATTCTTTACTCACTAAACAAACTGGCAGTGACAGCTACAGGAACTAAGAATCTTTTACTTAAACAAACTGGCTGTTCTGCAAACACTTTGTTGGTGCACGTACGAGTGCCTGGGGCGGTGCTCTGTCTTTTAATGATGAAAGTGTTTGTTGGTTAAATCGGTTATAAAGTATCTGTTTGGTTTAAAGACCCAGCAGTAAAACCTTGAACTGATTGCTCTGAATACACAATGATGAGAGAAAATTTTCATCTCTTGGTGAATTCATTTTAAACAATAACCAGGAGGGCGAAAATGCAGATGGCAGGGCAGAGGGGCTGATATGATGAACTTTGTATGGTGCATTGTCTTTGCATATTCAGCGGGGAATCCACATTTAAATGAATGCATATCAAAACTAAACACTCTGCGAAAAGTTCTTTTGAATGGCTCTAACAGTGCGTAATAAAAACACTGACAACTATGAACATTGCTTTGACAAAGTTTCCACACTTCTTATGTTTATGTGACATTTGTCACTTCACTGGACTATGATAAGCACAACAAGGGCTCGGTGTTTGTCCACTGATGTGACACAGAAGCGGCCTCACACCGTATGGCTCTTAAAGCATGTGATGCTACAGTGCATCTGACTGTTGGGCTAAAAGTAAAATGAAGCACAAGATATATTGAAGTCTGTCTTTCACTAAAAAAGCTACATAACTTAAATTCTTCCAAGAAGATACCGTGTTTACAGTTCACTTTGCTTTAAAGCACTTTGTAGCATCAGCTAGAGATGTATTAATTCAACA
Source organism: Diplotaxodon limnothrissa (assembly GCF_057381915.1). Taxonomy (NCBI): domain Eukaryota; kingdom Metazoa; phylum Chordata; class Actinopteri; order Cichliformes; family Cichlidae; genus Diplotaxodon; species Diplotaxodon limnothrissa. Next base: position 5,430,262 of record NC_140615.1, on the reverse strand, counting down.
AATTGTAAAAAATATGAAGAAAACTAAATATATTTATTGGCTTATTGTATGGCAGAAGAGTGCGTACATGAGTCGGCTACAGCTCTGGTACAGTTTTGAAGCAGTTCTCTGATACATGGAGCTCATTGTTCAGCTGTTGCTGCTGTATGAACTCTGAGGTTTCCTCAAGGATCTGCCCTGGGATGTGGAAGTCAGCTGGCATGTGCTGCTGAACAGCTGATTCCTGAAGATCCTCAGTCTCTGGCAACTCTAGGCTGGCTCTGCTGTGAGAGTTGCAGGGCTCCAGATTGCATCCAGTGCCCTGAAGGAACTGCAAAAAGTTTTCCTCAATAGAGGCCTCTCGGCTGGGCAGCTGCTCTCCTTCTCTGGGCCCAGCGCGCTTGAAAAGGCAAGCCAAGTGGCGGCTCAGCTCCTCGCGGATCTGACGGTTCAGGCAACCGTAGAAGAAGGGGTTGGATGTGAAGCAGAAGTAGCCAATCCATGTCACCACATCCTCCAGCTGGGCTAATGAAGCAGGGGAGGTAGACACTACAGCCGAGTAAAGGTGGAACGAAAAATATGGCAGCCAGCAGCAGAAGAACTGGCCTCCCACTGCCACCAGAACCACTGCAGCCTTCCCCCCACTGAAGGTCCTTTGAGGGGTGGTGCGGGAACCAGTTCCTCCGAGGCTGGCCGCCATGGTTGAATGGCTGCTCACAGACTCGGATCGTTGTCTTGGAGTGTCCATCCAAGTGGGGAGGGGGCCGTGCTGCATGGCTGCTACTCGTGCCACCTTAAACATGTTGCAGTAGACCACCAGTATGATCAGCATAGGGCACAGAAAATAGATGACTGTAAAGAAAACCATGAAGACCAGGCGTGTGATCCCGCCACCTGTCCAGTGGAGGGAGCAGTGTCTCTGAGTGGGAACGAGGAGGGAAGAAGCCCCCAGACCCTGGTTTCCCTGGAGCAGCCGGCCCAGGAGTGGAAGTACTGACATGACAACAGCTTTAATCCAGATTCCTATTAGTACCATCACCACCACCCCCACTGTCATCTTTACCTCGTGACGCATGGGGTGGACAATGTAGTAATAGCGCTCCACATTGATCGCACATATGGTGAGGATGACAGCGCTCACTAGACATACACTCAAGCAGAGGTAGCTCCGACACAGCGCTTCGTCCACCAGGATTTGATCTGACAGCATCCCCAGAGGCATCAACACCAGCGCTGCCACCAGATCCACCAGACAGAGGTGGAACACGAAGGCAAACTTACGCAGCTGCGGCGTTTTGGTGATGACAATGATCACAGCCAAGTTGCCCACCACTGCAAGCATGTTCATAATGAGCATAGCACACAGTGCCAAGGAGCGATTCAAATCTATCCCACCTGGGATGCTCGTCGTGGGTGAGGTGACATTAGAGATGTTTGGCTGCAGTGAGGGTGGAAACAGGGAGAAAGAAGTGTTCCAGGAGGGGCTTGGTGTGACAGGACGCTCCATGAGAGGATGGGATAAAGAGGAGACAGTCCGCTGAATTTCACGGGCCCATCACCCATCCTCCCCTTTCGTAGAGTATCGCTGAGAAGCTCAGGCAGTGGTTTCTGTCATGGCAGCTTGAACCCTACAGGTCCTCACTTCCATAGACCTTGGCCCAAAGCTCAGCAGATGATCAAACACGGGCGTAACAGAACTCTTAAGGAAGACGTCCTCTTTCTAACAACACCACAAAAGATCTGAAACAAAATAGAAAGTCCAGCTCAGTCAGGTATTGCTGAAGATAAACATTTGAGACTCATCTTGCCACAATGAATGAAAAAAGGTAAAACTAGTTGTCTGAGACTAATTTAAAAGGTAAATAATATTCTATACAAACGAAAAATCATGCAATGATATCACTGAGGCATCTGATTGGTCAATGTAATGTGCAATGTAAATGTAAAATTAACCCTAAACAAAGGGCCAGATTTAAATATACTGAGGAGAACTGCTGTTTTAACTGGTGGCCACAACAAATATTACATTTGATTTATTTTCTTTTGTATAACACAGAAGATTTTTTGAAGCATCCTCTCTTGACTTTCAGTGGATAAAACGTGTGCAGTTGATAAGTGATTACAAAATTGCAAAATTATAGATTAAAAGGCAGTAGTTATAGAATTTGATCATTTGATTTTAATATCCTAAAAAAATCACTTTTTCCCTTTTTTTTTTTGCTCTGTAACTTTTCTAATTTCAAGTTGATTAATTTTAGCTCTTCTACTTAAATGTAAACCTATCAGATTTGATCCAGTCCTGCTTGTAGCCTAGCATATAACCATAAGTCACCATTTACTACATATTTGAGTTTTTGAATCATCAGATGTGTCTTTTCAGGGCAGCTGAAACCCCAGGGAGAGGCTCAAAGCACAGAGTAAACCGTATGCCCTCCTTAACTGACAGAAGATCTAAACTGAAATAGAAAATAATCTGCAAAACTCACAGATCACCGCTGGGTCGAAAAGATCATCAAGTGCAATCCTGACATGTAAAACAAAGTGTTTGTTTTACTTTCTTTTTATAAAAAAGTTCTGATAGGACTTCTGAACAGTTTCTTAATTATCTACGCTGTATTTTAACAGTAATGTATTAAATGTGTTTCTGAGTGAAAAAGTATGCATTTTAAAATTGCCTAAAAGGGATGTGAAGTAAAGAAGAGCACCTTCAGCTGTCCGTATTAGTGTTTGCTACTGGAGTAGATCCTGCACTGTTTACTGTCGCAACCTCACCTGCGCTCAACCCCACGCGCTATAAAAGCCGTGGAACGAGCACAAAGCCTTCGGTACATTTCCATATGCTGCACAGCTGCAGGTGCAAGTTTTCCATTTCACAAGTGTGACATCCCTGCAAAGCACCTCTTCTTTTCCTGCCCACGTATGCACATCGAGCACAACAGCCACCAGTCAGACACAGAAGCATAAGTAGGTGGCCTTTGCTGAATCGGTCAAAGGGAAAGAGTCACCTTCAGCTGAATTTTTTTTTAAAAAGCAGCTCATCTGTGATGCAGAGACAAGCGTGGAGCAGTCTTCTGGAGGGTCTTAGTCTAATCAGCCCTGATTGCTTTATGGAAACATTTATCATCAGTGTAACTCTCCAAAGTGAAGTGGAATAAACTCTCAAAGGATCTTTAATCTTTATGAAAGTTTTACTGGCAAAAACTGGAGAAAGATTCGAGGACTCTAAACCAGCACAAGCTGTTGTGCGACGTTCAACTCACACTTGCCCAGTTTATGTTGCTTTAAGAGCTGCACAAAATTCATACAAAGCTTCAGCCTAAGGTTGTGCGAAATCTCTCTAACTGCTGACTGAAAACCATATGACCCTATCATATGCACATGACACTGTGTTTACCGTGAGCAGAAAACAAGCCTGTTGTTCAAGTGTCCTTTTTCATTACAAAGCACTTTCACTTCTCAGCAGCAACATGCAAGCGAAAAACAGGGTTTTAAATGAGACGAGAATATCTATTCTCACACGTCCTTGTCCTTTAATGTGGATACGTTAACGTAATGTGTGATTTGATGAGAGAATACGCTGCCCCTTGAGTCAGTTTCTACCGCCTTCAGCATCCCGTCTTTCACTCAATCACAAATCTCCCCACGTGGCGCAGGTATTGTGGAAATGCGTGTGATGACAATTCAGTGACATACCTCAATCTGGAAAGGGCTGCTTCCTCCTGTGCAGGTTCACAGTCCAGTCTGCTGAAGCATAGCCGACCTGTTTCACTCTCTCTCTCACACACACACAGCAAACACGCACACACACCACGTCACAGAGAGAGAGAGAGAGAGGAAGCGAGAGCAAGAGAGAGAGAGAAGGAGAAGGGGGAAAGAGGAAAGGGGCACTCCTGTGTCTCCTCCTCACCTGGCCCCTTTCATCTCGTCATCATCCTGACCACCCCCACTCCCCCTCCTCTTCCCTTCAAAAACACAACGCACACCTCCGTCCTCTTAGATCTCGTGCAGCAAGATTGGAGGTGGAGAGACAGAGCAGAAGCAGAAGGTTGAGATGGAAGGAAAAAAAAAGAGTGCAGGGGCTCTGTCTCTCACACTCACACACTCTCCCCACACTCTTGCACACACACACACACACGTGCTATCGCCAGCATGCGACCAAAGAAACTGCAGATTCGTGTAGCGCAGACAGGCAGGCAGCGGGGGGGGGGCACCCGCCTTCCCTCCCCTCCACTGGGTCTTAGTGCCTCACTGGCACAAGATCCACATGGACTTGGGGTTCTTATTTTGACTATCATGACAGGCCCGCTGCAGGTCACATCAGGTCCATCTGATATGCACGGCAGCATCCAAAAAATTGCAAATCAGAAAAATCACTTCATCCAGGATTTCTCTGATTCTTTCTCCTTATGCTTAGTTTACCAAAATCCCCCTCGATGCTCAATCTGGCAAAATCCCTCACACAAAGCTGGATTATTGATTTGTAGAAAAGAAAAGAATTCCAGTGGTTAAAGTTAATGAGGTGAGATTAACATTTACAAGAGCCCAGCCCATGCAATACACACTGGTGCATTTGTTGTGGGTGTGAAGTGTTTAATGTCATCATATTATATAAATAATATTATAATTAGTTTTTTTTGTTTTGTTTTTTAAAAGAAGATTTAACATTCTCTAATGTTTTTTAATTGTCTTTATTATCATTCTGAATGCTACTGATTGTGAGATTTTGCACAAGAAAAGCAATTAAATAGTAATGGAATTAAGTGCAAGTGTTACAAGAGCAATTACAACATCAGATGTTGAATAATTAAAATGTCCGAGAGCCCAGAAAGTTTTTTTTAGCAGTTTAACTTTTAACAGACGCAACGCACAAGACAAAATGGAAACTTCTGCTTAGTGAAGAGAATAAAGACATTGCTACATGCGTCTGGAAAATAAGTAATTGCTTGACTAAACTTGGCTTATGCTTGTGTATTTGTGTTTTGTTCTTTTAGATCTCACATCAGTAATATTTGCCATGTTCTTTAAACTGGAAAGTCTTTGCACTCATGTTGGGTTGAATTTGTGGGTACAGTTTAATGACCTAGTTTCATGAGCGTGCAGCGAGAAAACGATGATAAGTATCATATTTTCTCACCTTGAAATTAGTTTCATCGGCAAACAATGTTCATGGGGACTAAGGAACAAAATGATCAACAATGCCCTGAGAGTTTCATGTATAATAGCCCAAGATGTGATGATAGCAATACTACTGTGATATTTTTAAGAGTCGAACATAGAAGAACCTTTGTGTTTGTTAATACGCTGCTCCTCAGCTCCCCTGTGTGTGTGTGTGTCCTGTGACTGCGCTGAGGTGTTGAATAATGATGGAAATAGCAGATACATGCTCATGTCAGCCGTACCAATGGCACTGGAGGGAAATACAATAGTTTCCATGGCAACTTTGCTTTAGCCTCTCCACCCTGCATCAACCTCAGGGCACAAACATTCACACGCTGATGCTCCCTGCATGCTGCACCGCGTGGAGTAGTGTTCGACATGATGTGCAAGCATGTTGTGTCCGGGGATTATTCTCAGACTGCTTTTTTCCTGTACACAGATAGGCTGGTTTTTACTCAATTACAGCTGCTGATCTGTGGTTTTTTCTTTTATTGTAATCTTGGATTTCATCAATAGGGGGAGCTCTCACATTTAACAAGTTATTGCAAGGGCTGAAAATATTGTTCTTTTCCTGCACATCAGCCCTAATGTGCTCCATACAAGCACAGTGATTCATGCTTATAGAACAGGACTTTTATCGACCTTTATGCATCCATATAAGTTGTCGTCATCCTTCCTCATTCGGCAACGCAGCTAAATGAGATAATCAATAGTTCAGGTGAATTTGTTCAGTTTCTGAGTATGATCTGAGGCAAAAGGTTCACGATGTGTTTGGATGTCTGTCTCGATTGTTTGACGTAAGATGCAGCCAGGCAGTTTGCACACACACACACACACACACACACACACTCACACACAGTGCTCTGAAAGGAAAACACGTGTCTGTGCTGATGTCAGACATCCAGGATGATGTCGCGCAGCAAGAAAGCATCGCGTCACAAACCTAAATCATCTCAAACTGGGTTTTTGAACATTACAGTCAGTTCACTGTACCACAAAAATTTACACAGCTCACTGGGCCAGTGTGGCAGAAACAAGGTGTACCTAACAAAGTGTCCACTTACATTGTATTAAATGTAAGAAACATTATCCGACCAAAGTTAAATCAGCTTTACTCAAGTTTTATCCTGCTACAAAACCCCAGAAGGTCACGTTAACCTGATGCGCCAGATGAGTAAGGCTACACATGCTTATCTGAGCTGAATAAACCCTCAGAGCACACACAGAACATCGTTTTAGTGCACTCGATTATAATCAACAAATAAGTGTGGAGGCCAGAAGAGTGACCCAAAATGGTTTATTTAGGCTGTTAGGCTCTCACAGTTTATGTAATGCAGACACCATGTGGATCTACATGCTCTACTAACTAAGTTATTAGAGCATGTAGATTATAGTCTACTACACCTTATCCATCTGTTCTTAAACATTCATTCTGCAGCACTGAGCATACACCACCATTAGACACAATAAATACCCCCAAAATACATTTTACTCTAATTATCACCGCAAATATTTCACATTTCTGTATGTTGTTTGGGATAAAGTAGTCAAATCTACTTTTTTTCACTGCTGAGCAAACTTAAGATCAGAAATACCAACCAGTCCCATGTAGGCAGCCAAAGAATATACTAATCAGTGACAGGAACTGGTTTGTGCTGTTTCATTTCCCAGAGTCATGCATTGGAGTCCAAACAGACACAATTAGCACTCTCTGGTGGCTCCAGGTTGGCACTGATATCCTGCACACTCTGAGTCACTGATGAGTCCCGATGTCCCAGGCTGCTGTCTGCCTGGGGATGTATAATAACACCGAAACTGAAAGAGGAGCCAAGTAATAAAAATAAAAAAGTAGGCATAATATGGTCACTTTCAGGCATTTGAGTCCCAGTTACTTACTGCTGATTCGGTACTTTCAGTTTCTACTGCTGTTGTGTTTTACCCCATATTGTATTTTTCTCTATATAGAGTATGTTTAGATGTGTAGTTATGTTAATTTTTAGATTTACTCACCAGAACAAAGCAACACACGGCTTCGAGCTACCAGATGCTCAGTGCCTCCTTTTCTTGTCACACTTATTGTTGTGAGAACATCATGACTCCCATACAAGTTATTGTTTTTCATTCTCTTACTGACTGTGAGAAATGTGATGTCATTTCAATGACTCATTTGCTCATTTATGGTTTAAAAAATGCATCTTTTCAGTAAATTACTTACAAGTTTACATGAAATACTGACATCAGCTCCAAAGTACACTTTTCCCTGCCTTTGCTTCCCATCTCTAGAAAGATTTTTGGACTGTGGCTTACTGGAGGTGACGGTGTCCATGAATAGGGCAATCAGCTGATTATGTGGCATCTGACTGAGGAAAAAAGGCTTTGAATGAGTCACAAATAGCCTACAGGAGCTTAGCTGCTTTTTTAGTGTGATAAGAAAACCCTTCATCTCTTCAGAGGACACAGTTCAGAAACACACACACACACAGAGGTACAATATAACTCCAGTTCTTCCTGTATTATTTTTGATTTTTTTCGTTTGTTTTTGTCAAACTAGCATCTGAGAGCTGAAATTCTACAATTTTTATTTCCTTATTTATTTAGTTTTGGACCTTCCATTGGTCACATGAACATGTGTCTGTGGTTTTGTGCTTAAGCCAGGCTAATCTAACTAAAACAACACAAATACACAGTATTGTGCAAAAGTCTCTAAGTACCCTCATTTCTGTGTATTTTTCTTCAAAAGAGACAGATTTTTAAAATAGGTTATAAGAGAGACGAACAGTATCCTTAAGAAAAGGGAGAAAAAACAGCAAAGACGTCAGAGAAGCATTTGGTCCTTCAGTTGATCCATCAACTGTTCACTGAATCATGCTAAAACATTACTAAACAACACTAAAATATGCTGGAGGCTGTGTCATGGTTTGTAGTGTTGTGGATTTTATCAAGCAGTTAGTCACTTGGATCGTGTAAAGGTACCGAACGTACAAAGAAGAACTTTGAATGTCCTTCAAGAAGCCTGGAGAACTATTTCTGAAGACTACTTAAAGTTGCCTAAGATAGTTCAGGCTGTGTTGAAGGATAAATTCAGATATTTAATTTAGGTTTTTTTTTCTGTTTCTATGTTTATTTGCGCATCCCATTGTTCTAGCAAAATAGAAAGAAATGAGGAAAAGACTATAACTAAGATAAGTGTAAAATAAGTATATAACTGACCCTTTCAGGCCAAAAGCTGGTGCATCACTTTCTTCTCTCAGTCATTCTGAGGCCGGGTCCTGACACAAAATTAAAATCTTTCTTCATACTGTAATAAAAGTTGTGTATATTTCTATCCTTCTACTGTGAGAGGACAGCACTTATATACTCAACTATTATTCAAAACTCCCACAGCTGCAGTGCAATCAGTGCAGTCAGTGAGTTAATTAATGCCTATATTATCATGCGTGGTTGAATCCAACACATCCCCTCTGTGGAAAAGTTCCATCACAGCTGTTACGAACAAAATTTCAATATACTATAAACCCCGTTCCCCTCGCTTGCTAACACCAGGACCTCAGGAGTTTTAGTCGTAACATCACTAGCCTACACAAACACGAGCACTCAAATGCATTTCCTCTGAGCGAGCACCTGCCATAAATGATGGCACAGTTGACCCCAGGATGTCATCACTTAGCCCACCTCTCAGTTTTTTTGTTTTTTCATAAAATGGGAGAGGATGTAATCTGTAAATTTTTCATTATTCATAAAGAGGATTATTCTCTCGTCCTCTTCAGACAAAATACATTACATAACAACTGAGCTCAATCATTAAAAAAAAATCTAAACCCTTCTTTTTTGGAAAATTCTTTTGTCATGTCTGCATGCTCATAATAGTCAAATGAAACTTTATGGAGAAGAAATAAAATCTTTTCATTCAGCTTTTCCAGTGTGAGTTATTATGTAGTCAGCAGATTTGTATGAATTCAAACCTTTATTAACCATCAAAGGTCAACTTAGAGAGACTGGGGAGTGATGCATAAGGAGGCTTGTAGGCTTGTGTTGCTGCAGTGTTTACAAATGAGCCTTTCTGCAGCATCACTGCTGAGCAAAGAATCAGATAAATCACTGGCAGCTTACAAAAACACTTTATTGCAAAGAGTGCAGTACATAAATAATGCAGTCAGTGTGGTGTAGCATCTCACTATATGCATTTGATGTCTTTGAAAATTGTTACCAGAGTGCCTACTCTGCTGTTCCTTATTTCCTGTCATACAGTGGCTTGCAAAAGTATTCGGCCCCCTTGACCTTTCCCACATTTTGTCACATTACAGCCACAAACATGAATCAATTTTATTGGAATTCCACGTGAAAGACCAACACAAAGTGGTGCACACGTGAGAAGTGGAATGAAAATCATACATGATTCCAAACATTTTTTACAAATAAATAACTGAAAAGTGAGGCGTGCGTAATTATTCAGCCCCCTTTGGTCTGAGTGCAGTCAGTTGCCCATAGACATTTCCTGATGAGTGCTAATGACTAAATAGAGTGCACCTGTGTGTAATCTAATGTCAGTACAAATACAGCTGCTCTGTGACGGCCTCAGAGGTTGTCTAAGTGAATATTGGGAGCAACAACACCATGAAGTCCAAAGAACACACCAGACAGGTCAGGGATAAAGTTATCGAGAAATCTAAAGCAGGCTTAGGCTACAAAAAGATTTCCCAAGCCTTGAACATCCCACAGAGCACTGATCAAGCGATCATTCAGAAATGGAAGGAGTATGGCACAACTGTAAACCTACCAAGACAAGGCCGTCCACCTAAACTCACAGGCCGAACAAGGAGAGCGCTGATCAGAAATGCAGCCAAGAGGCCCATGCTGACTCTGGACGAGCTGCAGAGATCTACAGCTCAGGTGGGGGAATCTGTCCATAGGACAACTATTAGTCGTGCACTGCACAAAGTTGGCCTTTATGGAAGAGTGGCAAGAAGAAAGTCATTGTTAACAGAAAACCATAAGAAGTCCCGTTTGCAGTTTGCCACAAGCCATGTGGGGGACACAGCAAACATGTGGAAGAAGCTGCTCTGGTCAGATGAGACCAAAATGGAACTTTTTGGCTAAAATGCAAAACGCTATGTGTGGCGGAAAACTCACATCACTCTGAACACACCGTCCCCACTGTCAGATATGGTGGTGGCAGCATCATGTTCTGGGGGTGCTTCTCTTCAGCAGGGACAGGGAAGCTGGTCAGAGTTGATGGGAAGATGGATGGAGCCAAATACAGAGCAAGCTTGGAAGAAAACCTCTTGGAGTCTACAAAAGACTTGAGGCTGGGGCGGAGGTTCACCTTCCAGCAGGACAACGACCCTAAACATAAAGCCAGGGCAACAATGGAACGGTTTAAAACAAAACATGTCCATGTGTTAGACTGGCCCAGTCAAAGTCCAGATCTAAATCCAATCGAAAATCTGTGGCAAGATCTGAAAACTGCTGCTCACAAACACTGTCCATCTAATCTGACTGAGCTGGAGCTGTTTTGCAAAGAAGAATGGGCAAGGATTTCAGTCTGTAGATGTGCAAAGCTGGTAGAGACAAACCCTAAAAGTCTGGCAGCTGTAATTGCAGCAAAAGGTGGTTCTAAAAAGTATTGACTGAGGGGGCTCAGGGGGCTGAATAATTACACACACCCCACTTTGCAGTTATTTGTAAAAAATGTTTGGAATCATGTATGATTTTTGTTCCACTTCTCACGTGTGCACCACTTTGTGTTGGTCTTTCACGTGGAATTCCAATAAAATTGATTCATGTTTGTGGCTGTAATGTGACAAAATGTGGAAAAGTTCAAGCGGGCCGAATACTTTTGCAAGCCACTGTATATACTGTTACAATGATGAGTGATCTTATTAATCTTTTCCAAAGTTTGAAAAATATAGTTCTGTTTTCTGTAGTTTTTTTTCTGTTTTGGATCTGTAAGATGTCAAAGAGAGGGGGAGGCACACAGACCCATAATCATCAATGCCCTGTACAAGTTGCATAAGAATTATTCTGAACTATGGGGGGGAAAAAAACCTACTATAGAGACAAAGCATAAAAATATGAGTCTGAAAATGAGCATAAAAAGTTGCTGTTAAAATAAAATAACAAAGATGTTTTCTAAGAAATATGAATGCAGTCGTGAAGTGAGTACTTATGAGTCACAGTGGTGTTTCAAGCTAAATGTTAAGGATGTGACTGGGTAAGATATGCTGTTTACTTGGTTACATTTGGTAATTAGTGCTAAAAAAACAACAAAAATGAAAGGATGATAAGGATATATGGAAACCTGAATTATCTTCTTCTTTTAGGTGCTGACTTCAAGGGTTGCCACAGCATATCATCTTTCCCCTTCCTTCCTTCTATCCCTATCATCCATACATCCATGAACCTCCTCTGAGGTCTTCCGCTTTTTCCTTTGCCTGGCAGCGACTATCCCACTATCCCTCTTCTGCACATGTCCAAACCATCTCAACCTTGCCTCACTAACTTTGTCTCCAAACTGCTCAACCTGAGCTGTGCCTCTGATGTACTAATTTATAATCTTGTCCATTCCTGTCACTCCCAGCGGAAAAACTTGACATCTTCAACTCTGCCACCTCCAGCTCGACCTCCTGTCTTTCTGTCAGTGCCACTGTCTCCAAACCATAAATCATAGCATGAAGCCATGCTGCGTCTTGCTGATCCCATCTCTCCCACCTCTCTAGCTTCAACAGCTCTTCAACAGCTTTATCCCTCTGTAGTTACTACAGCTCTGCATGTGACCCTTGTTCTTGAAAACTGGTACCAGTACACTTCTTCTCTGTTCCTCAGACATTCTCTCACTCTCCAAGTTGTGCTAAACAATCTGATTACCAAGTCTACTCCTCTGTCTTACCTCCACAGGTATGCCATCTAGACCAACCACTTTTGCATTCTTAATCCTTTTGATCGCTGCCCTAACGTCCTTCTTGCTTATCCTGTGCACTTCCTGATTCATTAACTTTCCTCCATCTGTCCTCCTTTCTCTCATTTTCTACATGAATCAGATCCTTGAAGTAATCCTTCAATTTTCTCACACTCACTTGTTAGCAAATTTCCATCTTATTCTTAACTACCCTAACCTGCTGCTCATCCTTTCCAGCATGATCAAGTCTACAAACCTGTTGATGCATTGCCTATCCTATTTTTCAAGTTCTTTCCCTCCCTTAATGTACAGCTTTACAGAACTCACTTTAAGCCTCAGGGAGACATAAATGTCTGCACCAGACTTTATTACTGCACCCCATGCCACCAATGTCATCGTGTTGCTTGAGCCATCCCTCAAGCTTGACTTAAATATCAAAATATAAATGAGGCCACAAAATGAAATATGTCCCCTTTTGCCCATGAAAGCTCAAGGTTTCACTGCTCTTCTCCATTATTTTAGCTAAGTAATTTGTTAACAACATTACTGATAAATAATCTCATCTACCTTTGGTTGCGTGCACCTCTCAGTGAGGTGCTCTTTCCTCGTTTTAAATAAAATAAACCACTTTAACTAATGAGGCTAATGACATGTTAAATATTAATTTGAAACGCTCCCTCTTTTTCGTGCAACACTGTTAATTGGGGTCCGTTTTAAAATTACTAACAGGACGGGAAATGATTGTTAAAATGAAAGTTTTCATGTGTGAATATTTCTCTGTCTTGTTTGACAGCCGATGAAAGGGTATTACTCACTTTAACTGAACACTAGGTGACAGAAATAGTCATGGCATACATATTTATGAGAAGATTACAAATGTCAAGGTCTGCACAAGTGAAACTTTGACACGACAACCTGCCAAATTTTAGAATAATTTGTCACTGAGGTTATATTTTAATAAAAACATTTGTGGGTTGGGACCCAGTGTGGTGCTGGTGGTCTGACGTATCTAAACCACATCCTAATTGATAAGTAAAAAAATAAAACCAGCAGGGCCGAGTGTAGTCAGAGAGAGCACAGTGAATAGACTAGCTTTTTGTCATCAGGCCTCATTTCAGGCTTCTCTTCACTGCAATCTTGCACATCTTCTCTCCTCATTAGAACCACTGAGAGCTGAGTCCTGTAGGCAGGATTTGGAGGAGGGGAGGTGAGGGATGATGTTGTGAAATCCAGACAGATGCTGGATGGTTAATAATGCAAGCCAGCTGTCAGCTTTCAGAAGGGTGATAATCTGAAAATCAGCCAAGAAGCCTTCAAGCTACTCGTTCACTCAGACACACTTCGGTGACTGCAAGAAAAGCTCCCAAACAGCACTAAGACGAAAACAGAAGCAGTTGTTTTTACACTTTCTACAGTTCTGCGGGAAATAAGGAACAAGACCGGTTAGGATTTCCTTCTCTTTGCAGTCTTTGTGCTGAGCTAAGCTAACTGCCTGCTGGCTTTAATCTGTCATTTTAAAGACCCAGTAGTATTTATTTTCTCATCCATCTTTCTGTTACAGAAAAAAACCAAGTGTATCTCTATTAGTGTAAATCTATTTATGTATTAGAACATTTTTCTAACCTTTATGTTTCCATTTACAGATAAGTTTGATTTTTGGCTGTAATCTTCCATATCAGTCGTGACTGCAGTTTCTCCGACGTTATAAAGGCCAACAAGGAACAAGAGATAAGCTAAGACTTGTGTAAATACATCCACATCCTTCCAGCTTGTTTTTACACATGATCAGTGACATTATATACTATTAAGTTTCTCAAACTTTTCTTTTTGAAAAGACAAATTGTCTTTATGATTGCTGTAAACATGTGGGTTATATCCTTTTTCCTTTTTTAGATAATAAAAAATAAGGAGATTAATTCAAAGCTTTTCAAATAAGCTTCCAGTCTGGATACAGATTACAAAATAATAACACAATAATACAGTATTAGGGACAGGAAACTAAATATTGTGTGTGTGTGTGTGTGTGTGTGTGTGTGTGTGTGTGTGTGTGTGTGTGTGTGTGTGTGTGTGTGTGTGTGTGTGTGTGTGTGTGTGTGTGTGTGTGTTTATGGGTTTATTTGGGAAAAAGGGCAGATTAAGAAAAAGGACTAACTACAGGATTTCTATATCTGACAGAAACAAACAAACTGAAAAGTCTCTGTTTCTGTCATTAGTGTTGAAACAGATGTAAAAATAAACTCAGTGCAAGTAAAAATCCATTAGCAGTGAGAAGTTATGTATTCAAGTGAACTATACCTTTAAATATAAAATTTTATTTCCTGTTTTCAAACACAGCTCTCTGATCATGACAGCAGACACTGCAACTGTAATAGTGACCAAGCATTAAAGCCCAGTTCCCAGAAAAAGTCCACACATTAGGGAAAGCCGAAGCCTGTGATTAATAGGCAACACGGAGCAAAGTAGAGCCTTTTAAATCCCTTGAAGCTCAACACAAGGCTGTTCCCGAAGAAAGAGATCATTACAGATCATTACAGAGTGGCAAAAACTCGGGAAAAAAAATCTAATTTACTGTAACGCCGTCCCTCTCACATTTTCTGTAGCACCAGGCTTTTTACTTCGGTTCTGGATTGTGCTTTGATACGACTAAGCCATCGATAACTGATATTAGCCAACTGGTGTGATGGGACCAGTGCTGCAGTAGCTTTGTAAATAAAGCATCAAGCAGATTTAACAGCTGAAGAACGGAAAAAGGAAATTCATTAAAGAAATAGTGTATTTAATTGACCCAAAGAACGCCACAGACTAAAACTGCAATTAAAGATCCTACATTAAGAATTTAAATTTAAAAAATGCCCTTATTGATAATATAAATGGGACAAAAGTCTAAAGGCTGCTTTGGTTAACTCTCACTGCAGCCTTCAGTGTTTTTCCGTCACAGCAGAAGGTTCAAGTGTGCACTGTGTGCTACTTGCAAATGGCACACAGGCAGAGTGAAATAGTGGACACTTAATGAGAGAGAGCTTAATGGAGAGTAAATAGTGGGCGTACATTAGTCAGGTGGGCAGAAACATGACTCTGCGACATCCTGAGACTTTCTAAATCGAGAAGCAACTAATACAGAAAACATTCTGACATATCGCTTTCCTGTAGCTCCACTGTCACACGTTCATGGCTTTCCCAGTAAATTTGGCAGAATTAAACTGTGAATTTTCCTGTTTGCAGAAATAATCCGTGTTTCTTGAAACTGAACTGCTCACTGCTGGAGGCGTGCTGCAGTGAGCTCTTCACCTCTGCTGCTTCTTCACAGTAACTCCTGAGCGACTGTCCAGCCGTGGCTGGAAGACGGGCTCAAGGGAGAGCAACTGAGGACGAACTCACATCTGAATAATAGATACATCCTGCAGCACCAAAGTAACTGAGTCATTCGCTCCCTAATCATGCTCTGCCATGGGCATCAGCAGCATTATATAATGACTGCAATGGACAGTCGCAGCTTAACATGGGGCTGGGCCTGTTTGCCTGAGCTGCAGCTGTATTGGCATTTTGTGCCGACTGCTGCCACTAGTGCATTGTGGGATGGAGCAAACCACATGCTGGCGGGACAAAGCAAAGACAGAGGATTGATTAGACATTGGGGGGGAGTCTAAAACCTGTTTATGAAATCCTCTTACTCATGCTGGAGTCACTGCAGTGCAGTCATGCATGAATCAGTTTATGCAATCAGGGCAGTCGAGTTTTGTTTAGGCTGGCACTGTGAAGGCCAGAGTTCACGGGCAATGAGAAGAAGCAATGCTCAGGGGAGCCCTCGTTCCAGGGCCTGATAATAATAAACAGCTAATGATGTGATTTGAGAAGGGTGCTTTGTGCATGATGGCCAATTTTAGCACCATCTGAGACCATCTGACATGATCATTAATTGAATAGATGTACAGTAAGTTACAGACATACAAGTGACTTGTTGAAATTGCCAGTAAAAATAGAGAGCTGCTTTTTCTTAGCTCTGTGCGCGTTCAAGCCTGCTGACAAGGATCCTCCTCGTGTGTCTTCCATTATTCACAGCCTAGTGATGAATAAGTAAAGGCACACGTAAACACCCTGATCTTACGGTGCAATGGGACACTTGTCTTCAAGGCCAAGGGACATTCAGTGCAACTATTTCTTGCTCTCTCTCTTCCTTCTCCTCCCATCAAGGAGCTGCTCTTTCAGCTTTGTGTCTCTCGGCATCTTACTTGTGAGCCACACATTTGATTTATGGTTTGGTGGACTTTTCATTTTAAGTGAAGGTGCAGCAGATTTATTTATGATACTTAATCTTCCCTTTGTTATGACTCCGGAGGTATATCCACTCAACTTCTCAGTTACACTCCCTTCCTGTATCATATAGCAATGAGCCTAATACAGTGGAATGTTTCCATATTTAGTCCTCTGACGCTTTTAGGGGAAGAAAAAAAAAAGATTTAATTCATTTTCATTTCCTGTGAAAAGCTCTGATTTCTATTCTATTGCATTGGAAGTGCATGGCTGTGTTAAGTGCTTCTCCATTTGAATTAGAGAAAAGTGTGAATGTTAACTTGAAGCCATCATTTCCAAGGATAAAGAGTCATTCGGGTCTGCATACATTACTCTCACCCTTATTACAGCACTGCACTCCATAATGCAGATGAGGTTTTCTGTCTCCCCTGGGGCACAGTCATTGCAGTTTGACTTGAGAGCTGGTTTGCCACTAGTGGCCACAGACACAGACACTGAGAATTGAAAAGTGACAGAAATAAGCAAAGTGTTCATAAAACAAACCCTCCGGGTCAGTGTTTTAACCTGTCCACCCTGGTATAATGGGCTCTTAGCGCAGATAACATGCAGAACTCTGGGTTTTACTCAGTTCTAGTCTTGTGCAGGACCAGATATTTTCTTAGCCGAGTAATGACTCTCTCATATAATACTCATATAATGGCACCAGAGCAGGGAGTCACAAGAGATGCTCAGTCATAATGAATGTAATGAATATAATGAATGAGACATGCAGATAATCTGAAACTTCTACTGTGATTTCTAAAAATCAAAGGTTTTATTTGAATTTGTTTTTTTTTTTTTGAACGGGCCATTGGTCTTTCTTGGCATCTTCAGGGGATGACATAATTTTGACTGAGTGCAGGGGAACAGCACTTATTACAAAGACAGAGGATTATCATTGTTTTCCCACATAGTTAATTAACTGAGAATCATGCGACTCATTTGGGAACAGCTGACATGCATCACCTCCTTGCTTTTGCCCTGAGGAGTGGATTAACAGGTATTAAAGATACAACCTGGGAAATGCGCTGTCTCTTACTCATGCTCTCTTTATTCGGAATATATCAGTATCGACAAATAATTATATCCTTTGTTTTACTGATGCAACTTTAAATCATAATCTGTATGTAAAAGATCATATGGTGCAAAGAAAGAAAGCTGGCTTAAAGTGATAGGAGATGAAAGAGCTTGTTTCAGATTCACACAAAAATTATTTGTCACTTCTCTAACTGACTGTATATAAAAGATGGACTACACCACTGTCACATCACCCACTATAAAGCTAGCAATCTTGGTTAGCATAGTACATCCATACACTTTATAGGTGCATTATATAGACACGCTGGAACTAAGTAACATACAAATAAAGTACTAGAATTTCAAATGGCAAAACTGGAGCACAGGCTCCTTGAAGTGAGAGCAGGCGATATTGTTTGTTATATAATTTCAGCGAAAATGCTCCAAAAGGCGCTACACCATAAACATAGTCGAGGGCTTTTCAGTTAACTTCAGTGAGTCGAATTCGCTAAGGTTAAGTCCAGTGAATAGGTCAAGGCTACAGCAGCCTGTGACAGCATCCACCTGTCAACGAATCCCTAATAATGACAACTTTAAACATTTAAAGAGTTTAAATGGTTGTGTTATATGAAAATTTACTGCTGTAAAGTTGGTCATTTTAACATGGGAATCTATGGGAATTGACTCACTTTTGGAGCCAGCCTCAAGTGGCTATATGAGGAACTGCAGGTTTTGGCGCTTACGTTGTACTGCTTGGTTTTTTCGCCCCAGAGGTTGCCTTTTGCACTGAATAGATCTGCCATCAGTCACGTCAGTTTTGCCTGACAGATGTTATTATGCACAGTTCTAATAACAAAGCATGTAACTGCAGTTGTGACGACATTAACTGGTTAGTGAAAACAATGCCTCCCGATTGTATCCATTGTTAGTGCTCACAGTGCCTCATGTAGGCTGACACCTGAAGCCCTTTCTCCGTGATTTAGAGTAACTGCTTTCTGCTATCCATCTGCACATGGCTAAAGGACGGCCTGTTGCTAAGTGATGGGAAAATAAGATGTGCCAGTATTACAAACAGCTTGGCTTTTACTGAAGCATGTGCCGTCCATGTGGGCTTTTTCTCTAAGACGTGATTGTCGAGTGACCTCGTCTCATCCCTACTCGTCTACTCAAACACAAAACTGAAAGTGTTGCTATGGAAACCGAGAGCAGGCCAGACTCGGGCTAAACAAAGATCAGTGCTACATTTTATTTCTCTTCCTCTCTCACGAGACCTTTTCTACATCTGCTTGTCTCGAGGAAGTGTTACTGCTAGGATAACTAGAAGCCAAAACAGCTTAACACCTCACTTACATCCATTTACCTGTATCAAAAACACTGATAATGACCAGTTGATGTCTGTGGTGCAAGCTGCCCTGAGGTTTACCTCCAGAAGCTAGACCAGATGTTTAAAAAATGACACTTTAGCCCTTGAAGTGAGAAATTAATGAACCATTAGTTCACTGGGAAGCATCTTTGCAATGTGAAGCAAACGTGTATTTAATATCCACTATTACTTATCATGAGATGATATTAAATGGTGATGTAAAATCAATTTGACGTGGTGAAATGCCAGTTTTATTGGCATTTATAGTGTGTTTAGTTCAGGTGTGTCAAACTCATTTGACTTCATGGACCACAATTTGATTTCAAGAGCTCTGAAAATGTTTACACTTCATAAACCTGAGCCTGGGACATCGTGAGTGCGACAATATGTGTTTTTTTAATATCTGTTGACAGGCTTTTTTTCCTAAGATGGAAAGAAATGTCTTTGGTCAGTCTGCTGTTATTACACAGAAATGTTTCTGTCCTATATAAAAAAAAAACACGTTAGCTTGGCCCCTGGGTTTCATTATCTTACAAAGGCCATAGGCAACGCTGCTGTCAGTCAGAAGGCTGTTAAACCCACAACGATTGTGAATTCTTCCTTGGATGAAAGCAGGGGTTTACGCAGTCACTCTCAAGGCTCCTAGTGGCGTACAATGCAACACATCTTATTGCAAAATATGGCTAAAAGTCCAAAAGTATTGCCCTCCTTTTCTGTCATATTTACGCTTTGCAAAGTCATCCATTGGAACAGATCAAACATCATCTAGCTGAATCTACTAGTATCTAGGTTTACTCAGCCTATAGCAGGCTGCTTTTTTCAACAAAAAAGCGATAGTTAGTGATTGGTTAGTAAAAATACCGGGCCATTTAGCAGCTAAAAGGAGCTGACAGACACCAAAAATAACCACTGAATGAAACCTATATGAACACAAAAATAACTCCAATTGAATGATCAGCTTGATCTATAATTATACTGGATGTGTAAATAAACCATGGTGTGCCATGTTTGTAGAATAAATTTGCTATTTTTAGTTCTACGGTTCACTTGTTTTCTAGAAAACATCTTTTGCTGCAAATTCAGACTTTCATAACAAATGCAAAGCGTTAATGAGGACAACCACAAGTATGGGGAAAAAATAATAATAAGTCATATTCTGTGCCATTGTGTAGAGGTAGCTGTGATGACTGCGGACGACATGTAGTTCTCTGTTGTGTAAACCAGACAGCTTGGTGACAAGAGCATGTGTTTACCATGTCAGCAGAGGAGCCAGGTGGAGCACATAGAGACACAGCTTTATGTAAACATTTACACGTTTGCATTGGTGCAATCTAAAAAAAAAAAGAAGATCCCCCCCCCACACACACGCTATCAGGTGCAGAAACAGGTTCTAGTTGTTTCTGTTCTAGTGACTTCATTTCAGCGTCTGAGGTGGAAAAAATGACTTCCTGGCTGCCGCAAGAGTCACTTAATAGTTATGCCACTACTTAATGATTAATGGAGTTAAGAGGTTTCTGCTTGCTTTGACTGCCCTGCAGACAAAGACAGATGCTCCGCCACACTTTCATCCCTTAAATATTTTAATACATGGTGATGAATTATTATAATTTGTCGAACAGTCTCTGAGCTCGTGGAGGAACACTGATTTACCTGGAGCTCTTTTTTCGTTCTTTTTTTGCATTTATCAAAACATCGATCTGTACGAGAAATCCCATCTGAGCAGGTACGTGCAAGAACAAGAGAAGGCAAGGCCACCTCAGATTTAACACAGAGCCAAAACAGTCAACGAAAGGCCGCCGGCAGTTGCCTGGCAACACTATCCCTATCACAGCAGGAAGTGGAGTCGAACAGAACATTAATCACTTTCAGCTCCATCTCACCAGAGTCACAGAGCTCCAAAGCTTCGGTCAGACAGCGGTTTCGCACAATGTTTAGCCACGCAGAGTCGTACCTGTGTTTCCTAGAATTTTACTTAAGGTGCAGTGAGAAAGAGTTTGGTCATGTTTGGTGTATGTTTAGAGAATTAATGGGGTTCACACTAGTGTATTATAGTCTGTCTGTGTGAGCGTGTGTAGTCTAAACACTGTCTGCTTTTACTTGGAAACCTGCTGAAAGCTTCTTCAGAGGATTTAGCTTGTGCTTAGAGAAATTATTTGGCACTGAATATCATTAAAGCAAATAATGAGTGGTGTCCATCTACAATGCTCTGCTTTAGATCTGTTTGTTACACCTGCCAAAGCACATCTTTTTAAGGCAACTCCAGCTTCCAGCAAAGCTTCTGCCTTTTTATTCTGCTATGGTTTGATGTCTCAGACAGGTGGGATCCAGCCTTGCACCAACACAGAAATGTGTCTTGCTAAAGCACGAAATCCAGGTGACGCTGAAGCAACAGAAAGCCTCTCTGCTTTTTTTGAGAGACGAGTGCTTGATGTCATTTATGTACGGGACACGAATAACATGAGGACGCACTAAAGACAAGGGGATACTTAAATAACAGGGATGAAATTCAGGGTGCCACAAAACTGAGGGTCCATCACAAGCGTCGGTTACCGTGTGTGCTTTTTAAAAAAAATTATTATTATTTTTAAATTTGTTGCTATAAAAATTTTTTAAATCTGACAATAAAATGTCTCTTGTTGCTGTGACTTTCATTTATTAAATGATTTCTGGTGGCATTCTGAGTAGGAGGCTACACTGGTGTAGCAGCTTATTGGCAATGCACAGGCTCTCACAGCTTTGCCAAAGCTAGGAATCGCTGCAGCAGATCTGTGAATTGAGGAAAACCCGAAATAAAGCATCTCAAAAAGCAGCATGTGGGTGGATTCGCTTGAGTAAAAAATGACAAGGTTTTTCCCGCTCAGTCAGCACACAGAAACAGACCTAATCAAATATATAAACAGAGTGTGGACAGTGAAGAAGACTATGATGGGCTACGTCAGGGAAGCATTGTAAAGCTTGGTGGCCACCTGCTCTCCTCAAACATGTAATAACGCACTAAGGTGCAGATTTAAAATGGCAACCTAATCACCAACTAAATATATAAAAATTTTATTTAAGGAGTAGGTTATGTGCTTTCAATGTTATAAGGGCTCAAAGAGTAGACATGGCGAGCTGCCTAGAGACATAGAGTCTGTGGGGTTCATAGATGCCACTCAAATGTAATCAAATATATCTATTTTCCTCCGGGTCCTAGAAACTGTCCCAATGTCAGTAGTACGAGCCTCTTCTTACATTTTTCTGCAGTTTCTTCTGCAGTGCAGTGATACATTGGTGGGTGTAGTTCAGTAGAGGGAAAATCAGTGTTGGGTAAGTTACTTTAAATTAGTAACTTAGTTACATTACTGGTTACTTCTATCAAAAGTAACTCAGTTACTTCAAGTTACTCGTTACTTTCAAAGTAACTAGTTACTAGGGAAAGTAACTTTGGTTTTACTCAGAATTCTCTTGTTAATGTGTTGCTTCCATAACTTTGCCAGTCTTCTAGCTTGCTTACTTGCCACAAGTGCACTGTGCCACCTACCAATAGAAAAAATAATAATAATGTGCACATTTCCACGAGAGAAATCCCACGCCTGGACCGTCGTTGACCGCCGCCATGATTCTAGCCTACGTCACAGCATCATGTGCGCTTTTTACATCCAACACAAAAACTGCAGTCGTGGTGCTTTCGATTGTACTCAGAACTCTGAAATTCTGCCTTCTGAATAGGAAGATGTAGGTAACACCAGACTGCAGATGAGTTGCATACAGGGCTGGACTGGGACAAAAAATCGGCCCGGGCATTGTGACTAGAGACTGGTCCACCATTATAGCAAAAATCATAAAGCCTTTGAATGAAAACAAACACTGTTGTGACAGTGATGTACACTGTTTTGATGGTATATATGCATCAATCTATCAATCGTTTGTTGTAAGATTCAGATAATTATTTTTTAAAAGCTAGACATTTTAAATGAGAATAAGAAAGAAAAGTATTTCCTTGTGTCCCCCTCTCCCTGTTAATGCCCTACCTGCCCCCCTGGCAAAACTTTGCTAGACCCGCCCCTGCACAGTTACCAGCTGTCAGCTACTTAGAAAAGGATCCTGGTGTTATTTGTCTCTCAGAAACTGTTCATAACTTCCCTTCAACTCATTTATGTCACCTAAAAGGTAAACCTGTTTCTCCATCACCTGTTCAGCTCTGATGATTCAGTAAGGACATCTCCTGGTTTCATCTTCATGTTTCCCTCTCACCAGATAACCAAACCGATATCATGACCAGCAGCTTTACAGCTGTGGCTCCAGCAAACATCAGCTGATACTAGAAAGTAATATTAAATAAATTCTAACAACAGCTGATCAAGCTTAAACGTGCTGCTGTTGTTTAGCGCGACATCCGGCGGTTTCCTCTTTCTGGCGCAAAGTGGGCGATAAATAAACAAGAGAGAAAAGCCGATCAGCTGATCATTGATCAGTTTTCATGATTGAAGTAGAAACAGGAGAGGGAGGGGGAGAGAATGAGAGAAGAAGAGGCAGCTGTGCAGCAAAGACAGAATAAATCCAGCTTTGTGTCTTTTTCATTGAAGGTGAATTACGGGACAAACTGTTCCTTTTCACCTCAACACGAAACGTAATATTTTCTCTAAATACGAGACGATTCTGTTTTTTACGGGACTGTTGGCAACTCTAATAATTAACCTTGTGAACAAAATAAAGTTCAACATCATCATAGCACCCACCCAGCTGTATAGAAACTCCGTCATGCTAGCTAGTAGCAGTACGGAAAAAGTCAGAATAACGAAAATAAACTGCACCTAAACTTGGTTTATATCTGACCCAGATAGACTGCAGGTCATAACTTCTTACCTGAAGTCCAGTTCACACTCGGACCGGCGGCTGCCTCGGGTCTCTCCTCCTGCCTCCCCTCAGTTGTATATAGTATTTGTATTTGTATTCTATTTTTATCTTATTGTATATTTATTTTATTTTATTCTACTGTATATAGTATTTTATTTTATTCTATTCTGTACAGTTGTGTACTGTATTTATTCTTATTGTATTCTAATTTTTGCCTCATAACTTTTGCACTGTCCACTTCCTGCTGTGACAAAACAAATTTCCCACGTGTGGGACTAATAAAGGTTATCTTATCTTATCTTTCCCTCATCCACCTGCTGGCCTCCACCACTTGCTAATGTTACTGAATCTGTGGAAGCTCTGCGATAGCCACCACACGAAGTAACGAGTAACGACCCTATCTAATAACGTAGTTACTGTAACGCGTTACTTAATAACGCATTAGTCCCAACACTGGGGAAAATACTTCCTACATAAAGGTGCTCACAGCGAGGTTTGTGCATTTTTTGAGTAAGTGGGTCATGATTTCTGGAAAGAGGCTTCGAAGCTGAGCTTTTTCAAATGTGTTTGTTTGGGATTTCAGGAACAGAATTACATTCAAAATCAAAGCACACATGTCTGCAATGGGAATCTTCAGAACTGGCAAATCATGCCAGAACAAACTATTGAAGAGTAATAAAGGGCAGAGGAAAAACATGTAAAGATGATTTTGCTGAGAAGCTCCTTTTAATCAAGGTTGACTCATGAATTTATCAGTCAGATAAACTACCAGTTATTTTGTTGTATTTTTTTTCCACGATGCTCTATGTTTGCACGATGTTTTCAGTTTGTGGACAACAGCCTTGGCTGTTGTATTAGCTGCAGTAGGTGGTTTAGCATTCTCTTTCTGAAATATGCGAGGCCATCTTTAAAAAGGACAGGATGGGAACAGATGTTGCTCCAGAACCTGCATCTTATTCAGCGACAATGGTGCCTTTCCAGATCTGCATGCTGCAAATACCATAGGCACCAAAACACCTCTGTACTGTCAGACATGCAGGCTTTTGATCTTAGTACTGATAACAACCTGGATGTTCCCTCACCTTTGCTGTCAAGTGGATTTTCCAAAAAGAATTTAAAATTTTTATTTTCCAAATTACAGAACAATCTTCTTTTTCACAAAGAAAAGACGACAGCACCATGCTCTGGATTATTTTTCCCCCGATAGAGCTTTAACCTGTATTTGTAGATGGCACAGTGAAATCACATACAATGATTTTTGGAGATTTCTCGAAATGTTCCTGATCGCACGCAGTTACTTACATGACAGAATCATGCCTCGTTTTAATGCATACTTCCCAGGGGTCAGAACGTCACAGGCATCTAGTACTGTACTGTTTTCCGGCCTTGGTCTTTGCGCACAGAAATTTCTCCAGATTCTTAGAAACTTTTGATGATATTAGAATCTGTAGATGATAAGATATTGAACATCTTTCTGTGCTGAGAAACACTATTCTGAAATTGTCCTGCATTTTGAAAAAGCATTTTATTTTTTTGCAGATTGGTTAACTTCTGCCCATCTTCACTTCTGAGAAACTCTGGCAAAATAAGATGCTCTTTTTATGCCTAATCATGTTATTGACTTGTAGCCAGTTAACCTAATTAACTGCAAAATTATTTTATTTATTTATTATTTTTAGTACCACTTTTCCAGCCTTCTGTTGCAGCTGTCACAGTTTTTTAAAGGTGTGCTTCTGCCATAACTAATATGTTTCATGACGTAGTAAAATGTCCTAGTTTAAAACATTTGATATGCTCCACTTTCCATTCACTGCATTCTGTTTTTATAACATGTTACACAGCATCCAAACTTTTTTGGGTGGGTTGGGGTTGTTTATTGGTACCTCCATGGGGCCAAAATAAAAATAGAAGCCCTATTCAGGACATGTAGTCACTGTTAACGCGCTCATCTGTCAGATGGGAAGTGATGACGGACCAGAACAAGCAGAGAAAAATGTGGGACACACATGTGTGTGAAATCTGCCTCTTATTTACCAGATCGGGACATCCAGCCACCAGATGATTCTCTGTACCAGATACTGTTTTAATCCCAAATAACTGTATCGCTTCTGGTTAACAACATACCTGATCAACATCTGCATGCAGGCCCTGTTAAAAGCATGTCCAAGTGTCTGCCTGGCGTGATGGGTCAGGATATGAAATGCCAAGCAGTCAATAAGGCCTCTGTATATATTTTTTTTATATTTAATGTAATGTTTTGTTTTGGGTCTTTTTTGTTTTTAGCAAAACATAGATGTGCACAAAATCTTGAAATTAGTGGTAATCTTGGTGATGTAAAACTACCATATATACTACATAATCACAACCACGCAGATATAAACCTGCAAAAATACTTCAGCTTTTTTAAAAAAAAAAAAAAAAAAAAAAGCAACCCCCCCAAAACTTGGCCTAATTTTCTCAGTTGGTTGGTTTCCTCTCCTGGGTATCTTTGGTGAAGCTAATTTCTGTAAACAGCGCCTTCTGGGTTTTAGCGCGCTGCCTCAGCCGAAAAACACACGTCAACCTCTGCAGACCAGCACTGCACGGCGAAAGCAGCAGGCCTATGAGGATCCACGGGAAGCTTGTCAGATACAGACTGCTCACTCTTGATTATCTCAGTGGCAGCTGCAGAGACCCGACGAGATCCGAACGCAAAATGCGCCAATTATCCTCAAGAGACGGATGTGCGGTCGTGCGTGTTCCGAGCAATACATTTGAATGAAATCATAGGTTTTAGAACGCGGTCGCTTATCTGTTGATGATCGTTAGTTAGAAGAACGTGTAGTTGTCTTCTCTTTATATAATCTTTTTTTTTTGTACCAAGAGTTGGATGCCTCGTGGACGGGGATTATTATTTTGGCGAGGAGATCTCTAGTGCTCTCCCTCCTCCCTGCATCCGTTGCCGTCCTCAACGGCAGACACGGAGACTCAGACGGCGGATATCTGAATGCAGCAACGCTGTAAACAAACAAGGGGCCGTTTTAATGAAATTAAGCGCCGCTGCATCCCGGTTGAAGGTACGTGTCCTTCTCGGTTTCCCTCCCCATCTCTCGCCTCACGGCGTGTGATGTCTGTTTGTTTTCCAGCAGAATGGTGCAATGCAACGACTGAACTGTTCATCCACAAATGGGCAAGGGTATTTCAGAAAATGGTGATGATGTAAACAATTATATATTTTAGTTGTGTTTTTTAACGTAGTGCCATTTGTGTCTTTTTATGTGCGCCAGAAAAATAATGTGAGCCAGGGAAATGGGGAAGGGGGGGGGGGGGGGGGGTGTCAATTCTTGTCTTCCAGAAAGTGTGAATGCACATGGGTTAGCGTGAGTAACCGTCTGCGGCGTGCTTGTGTACTTGTTTTAAAGAAAGACGCGCACGGTGCAAAGCTGCAGAGGAAAGTTTGTTGTCTTTATTCGTGCGCTTGGGAGATGTGAGCTTGGGAGACAGTGGTTACCGCGGATGTGGTATTGTAGGTTCAAACTGGTTCGGAGGGGGGAAATATATGTGGTTATTTACTCTGGTGGTCTGCAGTAGGTAGGTATGATTATAATAATGCAGTTAATGTATAACAGATAAAACAACGATAGCTAAAATTTCAATAAAACATGAATCAGGTCGCCAGTTAGAAGACCATTCAATAAGAGAGAGAGTGTTTGAAATTGTGATGTGGTCGCCCCTTTTTTTTAAATGCAGGATTTTCCATTGTCCTATTTTTATGACTTGAATCATTTCCCTCCGCTTTGTGAATGGATGTTTTTGTGTTTACAAACACTCTGTCTAAAAGCCTTATCTTTCTGCTTCTTTCAGCCTTCAGTTAGCAATGTGCCTGAGAATCCTCCAGCTGCTCTTCTGTGCTTTTTCTTTTGAGAATGGGATTGTAGTGAAACTCTCTGGGATTTAGAACAACTGCAAGCATGTTGCAGCCTTCCACCAGAACAGGTGACAGCCTGTTGGAAACATTACCTCACTGGAGTAAGTCCCAGAGATGGGCCTTATTTCTCGCCCTCTGCGCGACTCTCCTCTGGCTCCCAGAGGCAGCGGGTTCTACACTAAATTGCCATAAGATGTGCATCTGCGCCGCGAACATCGTCAGCTGCTCCAAAATGAATCTGACCATCGTCCCGACTGGTCTACCTCTCTACACTTCTGTGCTGGATGTCAGCTATAATGAGATAATCCGACTGCAATCTGAGTGGACCCCAGCCAAGCTCCCGAATCTGCATAACCTCCTGCTCAGTCACAATGGTCTCCAGTTCCTGTCTTCAGAGGCGTTCACAAATGTGAAGCACCTGCGCTACTTGGACCTGTCCTCTAATGAGTTAAAGCAGCTGGATGAGTTCATCTTTGAGCCTTTGGTCAACCTAGAAGTCCTCCTGCTGTACAATAACAAGATTTCACAGATTGACCGCACAGCCTTTGTGAGCATGATTAACCTTCAGAAGCTGTACCTTAGCCAGAACCAAATCTCCCGCTTCCCTGTGGAGCTGGTCAAAGAAAAGACCCGCCTAGAGAAACTCAGCCTCCTGGACGTATCCACCAACAGGATCAAGATTTTGCCCATTGACGAGCTCCAGGTGTTGCCCGCCTGGATTAAAAATGGCCTCTACTTCCACAGTAACCCTCTGCTGTGCCACTGTGACCTTTACACCCTCCTGGTACACTGGTACATGCGAAAGCTCAATTCTGCTGTGGACTTTAAAGACGACTACACTTGTGTTTTACCTGGCCCACAAAAAACCCAAGCACGCGTTTTTGACCTCAGCGGTGATACTATGAACTGCAGCACATTCAAGGAGGCAGACGAAGAGGCTTTTCTGGAGCAAACACTGATTCTTAGCTGCGACACCAAACACAGAAATATGTTAAAGACCTGGACATTGCCCGGTAATGTTCTGGTGACACCTGGGAGCAACCAGACAGCTAAAGTCCTGTCAGATGGGAGTCTGCAGATTAGTTCAGTGAGGTCTGAGGACTCTGGGACCTACACTTGCTTTGCCACAAGTGAGAGCTTTAATGAGACTATCTACGTAGTGCTCAAGGTTCACAATTTCACCATGCAGGGGGCTGGGGAGACCCTGAACACAGCATACACCACCTTGGTAGGTTGCCTGGCCAGTGTGGTGCTGGTGCTTATGTATCTTTACCTGACGCCATGTCGCTGCTTCTGCTGCCCTAACAAGGGTAAAACTCGGGGTGAGGACAGCATCCACTCCTCAATGCTGAGTGTGACACCGACACACGAGGACCCGGCACTCAAGGCCGAACTGAACAGGCATGTGGCTTTCATAGACTCCAAGGACTTGCAGGGACAAAATGGTAAGCTGAACCCCAATGGGGATGAGGATGATGATGATGATGATCTGGATGCAGAGGCTGGTTCTCTAATGAAGGGCAAAAGGAAGAAGTCAGTGGCAGAGTCCATCAGCTCCGTGTTTTCAGACACTCCCATGGTGGTCTGAGATGAGACTGGCAAAGACAGTGGATGCCACATGACTGGATGTAGGTGATACAACGTGAGCCATGTTTTAGTTCATGTGAACTGTGACCTTGTGGGAGAAAACTGCCGAGAAATGTTCACCTGCGGTCGCTGGCGAGTGAAAGTAGGATTTCAAAGGGAGTAAAAATCAAACTGTCTCATTGTCAAAAAGGACAATAGGCAGAACTTTTCCAGCATTTTGATCTGTAGCACTTAATATTCATACTGTGAAGGAATATCAGTGTAGACGGAAAGGGAAAACTAAGAGTCTTACGAGAGCGAAACGTAGATGTCCTGTCGTTGACGTCAGCACTCAGGAAGTGATCAATAAAACTGAAAAAGTTGGGAAAATAAAAGGCATAGACGGAAATTAGATGTAAGAAGAATTTTAGTTCACAAATAGTATACATACTGAATCCATGGGTAACTCATAATTATATTTATTATTAAGGATTAGAGTAGCTTGTATTGTAAGTAAACATTAGAGCACAGATTCATGTACCTCTCCTCTATCAAGGAGAAAGAGATTTAGACTGACTGACGTCACTAGGCTATGAATACATTTGACCTTAACCTTGAGTCCTCTATAGTAAAACAGCACGCCATAAAACAATGTTATCCGAGATCCCAGCCTGAACTGGATGAGTAAGATAAAGAAAGATACAGATTTTTCAGATGTTTAGTCATTCACTGACGTAGCACAAACCACCACAGGTCATATTCATCCTACATCATACTCCAGCAGCTATATGTTAAGGGAATCAGTTTAACTGCTAACTAACTCCACGCTAATTATTTTTCACAAATGAATTGTTCATCAAAAAAGTTGCCTCTTAGTTGCTGCACAGTATAACCCCAAAGAAACATTTGCAGTCTTACACGATTAAAAGCAGTGAGCACCTCCAACAGATACACATTAGGTGCAGGGAAGTATTTTGTTATGACTGATTATCAACAGATCGTCTGAATTCTGTATACAGAAAGGTGCCACACTCCTTACAAGGATGACAAGGCTTCTGTTTGTCGTCCACCGAGGTGCCACTTGCCGTCAAGTTTAACTCCTTCTCCCGGTCAAGTTACAGCATTAGTTTCTGTCAGCCGCAACATTAAAAAAAAAAAAAAGCTGCAG
Organism: Diplotaxodon limnothrissa; assembly: GCF_057381915.1. Classification (NCBI taxonomy): domain Eukaryota; kingdom Metazoa; phylum Chordata; class Actinopteri; order Cichliformes; family Cichlidae; genus Diplotaxodon; species Diplotaxodon limnothrissa. Next base: position 5,400,084 of record NC_140615.1, on the reverse strand, counting down.
AGTTTATTTTATTGCATTTTTGCACATTGCACAAAATCCCCGAATAGCACAAATTTCTACCCATACATCTTAAACTTTGTCATAAAGTATTTCATCTTGCATTTTGCTCAGATGGGCAGATCCTCATATCACAGAAAATGTAGCTGTTTGTTATGGTGGTTAGAAAAGGATCTAGGTTGTATTAACAGGTAAACACTGAAGGCAAAATAACAATAAAAAGTCTCCTGACTCCACCAGAAAATTAAGCTCATGCGTAACATGAGGCTGTGCATAATTTGACAAGAAAAGGCTCATTTTAGTGCTTGTGGCTGCTGACAGGAAATTTTCAGTTAACACAGGGGACCCGGGATCTTTTGAAAAGATCCCTTTGCCAACACATATTACTGAATTAACTGTAAAAGTAATTTCATGTGCAAGACACCTGGTGTGCGGCGCATATTTCATTAACAACTTTTAAACAGGAGACTGTCTCTTAGCAAAAACAAGAAAGATTTCATTAACGTGCGCGGTGTTCGTGACATAATACGACAAGGCCAGCCTGGAGTAAATGCTAATTGCTTCCTTTGATGGGATGTAGCGTCCCTCTTCTTTCTGTGTCTTTGTCTCTTTGAGCTGAAGGGGATTGGTGTGTTATCATGAGTCACAGCAACACAAAACCATTCTCCCTGGCTCTCTGTATACCGACAGCCACAATTCAGCCCAGATGTGTTTGCTTTGTTTGTGTACCGCTGTCATTGAAGCTGCCCTTACTTAGTTCAAAAGCAATCGTTCAACTAGGCAATGAATGCAACGCCCTTTAGGTAGTCTGCAGCTTGTTAATGAGGGAAATGCCTGCACCTTTCTTTACACATTTACACTCCAACTTAGTCACACGGGTGAAAAGTACTGTAAGATATGATAATTCATTACGCTTTTGAATTCAGCTTCAAAGAATACCTTCTATTAGAAATGATAGTTATTAATATATCTTGCAGCTAAACACACAAAGACGTACACATTTGTGGGTGCAGTAGGCTTGTACGCAAAATAGGTGGAATAGTCACAGACACTGTGTGCACCACTAAACGTCTCCTGCGTGGGCGAGAAAAGGAAGTCACATTTATCTGAGAGGTGGTGTGTGTGTGAATCATTCCACTCTCTCACACATTGGAATACCAGGTGGAGAAACGAAGAGGACCAAAAAAACCTAAAATCCTACTTAAATAAAGCCGCATTTAGCATTACCGCAGACTGGTTCCATTTGGCCAGGATGCTCACATTTCACAGAATCCCGTTTTGAGCTTTTAACCTGTTCCCCACTCAGACTACTCACCTTTTTGAGCCCCAGACAAAAGCTGAGAAGCTAAAAATGGAAACAATACACAGATATTACCGCTATTGAGCACGCTAAATTACCAGATCACTGGGAAATGGTTGTGTTTTCCCTGCATGAACCCGATGTCAGTCCAGTTAAATCTGCTGTGGGTAATGGGTGGTCTACTCCTCTGTGTTGTCATTTAAAATACAGGTTGCAATTCTGTATAAATTAGTGCTATTGCAAGGGACCTAAAATAGAAAGAAAGAGTGTCTTTGTTCTCTTCAAAGCAAACCTGCCTTCCTATATATATTAATAACTATATATACAGTATATATACGTAGTGAGACTCACTTTGTGTGTTCAGTATTGCTTAGTTGTGTACTGCTATGTTCTATCAGTGTAATGACTGTATCCTTGTATAATCTGATGATGTTCATTTTGCATTATGTCTGTCACTGTGATCTTGTTAGTTGTTTTAACATTCAAGTCTGGATATGTGTGTTTATTTTTTAAGCCAGGTGGAGTTCAGTTGGTTTTTTTTTGGGGGGGGGGGGGGGGGGGGTTGTTTTTTTTGTTTTTTTATTGAAAGAGGATGTATTTTACCGTCATCTGGTGATGAATATGGCTAAACGGAGAATATATCTGAACAAACTCTGCATGGGAAAAAGGGGACACTTTTGAAATAACTGCATAATTGCATATGAGACATCCTAATGGGCAGTGAGTATGTAGCCTCCAGTCATATTCAGCCAGTATTTGACTTTGCTAATAAAGCCATAAGCAGCGCAGTGCTTTATCACATTGGTGACATGTCAGATGATGAAGGGAGGTGCAAGTAGGTGCATTTTGCAGCAGCAGTGTTGTAACAAAGCGAGAGCTTTTCTGTACGTACAAATCTTTTCCTGTTTTTTAAAATAAAAATCAGGAATGATCTCCAAGCACACCAACAAATTCCTGAAATGTAATGGGTTCTCAATGGCTTTAAACATAGCGGGTGAGTAAATCTCAGGACTATGTCACACAATAGGGATCACATTTTAAAGAGTTCATATTTGTACTATCAATGAGACAAAGTTTGGGTCTCGAGATCTGTGCATGTTACAGGCCCTTTGCTATTTACCCTAATGGTACATTAGACTCACCAATTAGGGAGGAGAGTGATCTCTCGCTGCCCAGCACACATCTCCACTCATCTAGCTATGAAGTAGCAGTTAAGGGAACATTCATGATTTGCTGAGGCTAAAAGCTTGGTGCTTTAAAAGAGTGCTGCTAGTCTCCAAAGGACATGAAGGAAGCTTTTAACAGCATACAAAGCACTAAGTTTATTTACCACTGCTTCAAAGATGATACGATTGGTCACTGCCCTAAGAAATGAAAGGTCTCGCAGCTAAAGTTGAATGGCTTTGCATGGTATGCTTAGGAGCTTCTCTGACTTCATAAGAATAAACCAGTAGGCGTTAAAGACAAAAAATACTGATATATCTTTTGACTTAATAAAAGATTCAAATTTACACTCTTTGTTGCCTCTGATTTCACTTTTATCAGAAATTGTTGTTTCATGAAACTTGTTCTTCGCATACACATCTTAGCAGGTGTTGCATTAAATAAAGAGTATGGAGCAATGTTCTCAGATTTAGTACCAGTTTGGATATGAAACTAATACATCGAAGTTTCCAAAGTTACATTTTGCTTGTATCGTGTGGAGGGAATAGAAGAGATCCTGTTGGTTACATATGAAATACATCATCGATGCCTTGACACCATCTAGTGGTAACATTATGTAAAACACTACAGTCTGTAAATATTGACATTTGCTGTTCACTAGGAAAGTAAGGTAAGTAGTTTCATAGGAGCATTATGTCTTTTTATAATGGTTCCACTGAATCTATATTTGGTGCTGGAAAAACTGGGATCACTTAGATGATAGCGGGTATTTTATCTATGCAGAGAACACCAAAATTAATCAGTGGCACCCTTGTGTATTACAAATGAATTCATAAATGATTGCAAACTTTCTCAGAAACCTTTGACTGTGCACCACAATCACAATGTTCTAAAACAGGAAGCAGGATTTAATTTATTGATATAAATAAGTAGATCTACAGGTCTGTGTAAAAATCTCGAGTCAGCCATGATTTCTTCACATTTTCTCAGCTGCAGCGATTCTATTGAGGTCTGCAAACATACATGGAAATACAGTATTTAAGTCACAATCAGAGTTTGTACAATTCTAAAAGCTTAAAAGTCAATATGTGTTGTGACCACCTTTATTATGCGACACAGTCTGAACTCTCTTGGGCAGCTTTTTTCTAATTTCTTTAACTAGTCTTCAGAAATAGTTCCCTGGGCTTCTACAAGGACATTCAAAGCTCTTCTTTGGATGTTGACTGTCTTTAGATCATCCCACACTGCTGCAATAATGTTCAGGTTCAGGCTTCCGGGAGGCCAATCAATGACTGATAGTGTTTCATTGCGTTTTTCTCTTTTACTGCACTAGCAGTCTGTTTGGGATCATTGTCATTGCTGAACATGAAGCCGTTACCAATCAGAGGCTTTCCAGATGATATTGTATGGTGAATCAAAACATGATGGTACTTTTCTGTGTTCAACTTTCTATCAATTTTGACAAAGATCTCGGCTGAAATGCAGCCTCCACTCTCTCTCCATCACCTGTTGTAACTGATTTTCAGTCCAGTTCTTGTATAATTTGGCAACCTCAGCCTTTTCTCCACATTTGTTTTCCTTAAGAATGGATGCTTGACAGCCACTCTTCCACTGAGATCATATCTGACGAGACTTCCGGGAACTTGGTTGAAGGATCAACTTAAGGGCCATCACCCAAGTCCTATTTTTTCCATTTTCTTGAAAACATGACTTTCAGGTACTGTTCATTTGTTGAAAATCGTTTTTAGGCCCAGCACATTTTCTTTTTTTCCTCCACTTGTCTAGACTCAGTTTTTTTAAGGACACACTGCACATCCTGCTGAGATGTGCCAAGTCTTCAGCTACTAGCTGATAAATGGGAATGAAAGTGTTTTTGCAACAGTCTGCTAGTAACAAAGTGTCCAAAGATATAATCTAAAATTGGTTCTTTGCCAAGTTATCCATTACATGTAGACTCAACACAGCTCTATCCCTTGAGTTAGCTGTCTTTTAACACTTGAATATTTTAAATGGCTTCACAAACAAAAAAGTCCTCTTTGAAAGACCTTCAGAAAGCCTGGAGAACCACTGATGAACAACAAATTATAAGAGTCTGGCTCCTTGGAAACAAAATATAAAGAAATGAGAGGTGGCTTGAGATCAATGTCGTTTATATCGTTAGAGAAAAAGCAGTACATTTTCCAGATGCATATATAGCACCATCTGGTGTTTAAAGATGAAAAATTATCGGACGAGTAGATGCAATCGCTTTTATGAATTGAGTGGATTTCAATTTATCAAAATAAGTTTTAGTCATTAGTCTTTAATGACTCATCTGTACAGAACCGCTGTGAAATAATGAAAATCAGAGAGCAAGAGTAATGCAAGACTTTAATTGTTCTGCAACAAAAAAACTTAGTAACTTTAGCAGCATTATGAACAGACTGAGGTATACTTATGTTCTTAAACAGTTTTTATAAATTTAGCAAGAACAATTACAAATATGTCAATACAAACACTTGTTCCTGAAATCTTTGCATAAAAACCTGAAGACAAATATACACAAAAGACAAAAACCACACACACATTCACACACTCATACTATGCTGGTACCAGCTGTCCTGCACCGCTTCATCTCCAAGTGGTCGTTTTAAGACTGGCCTCTTGTTTGGCTGAAAAGCTGAGATGTAAACAGCAACTGTCACTTACCAAACACGTTTACTGTTGTTACATCACATTCAAATTAAAATGAAGAAGACGTACTGTCCATTCATGACTTTAAAATAAAAAAAAGAGGAATGGATTCAGAATATAAGATAAAAGCAATACTGTGTTTAGGGGTCGAGCTTTTTGTCAAACCTTTATGTAAGTACATGTTGGATATTTTCTCCCTTCCAGAAGGCAAAGCTGGAGCAGGAAGAATGGGACAAACATTTCAACTTAGAGATCGTTGAAAGTGAAGAAGTTCAGGTTAGTAACTCGCTGCTGCTTTTGCGTTTCTGAGCAACACTCATGTGGTCATAGGCCACCACTTTCTGCTGATCGCCTGGGAGCTTCCCTTTGCTGCGGGGAGAGCGTTGATTTGGTACAGGCAAAGGGCGACACTTCTTCACATCTGACTGTCTCTTCGTAGACTCTCGTGGCTTTTTTCCATTTGAGAAGGTAGCACTGTCTGGTCGCTGAGGCTGGCCCTTCTGATGAAATAAGGGATCCCTGATGTATCTGGAGGCTTTGATCTCACTGCTTTGTAACTTCTTGACAGCTTTCTGTGCTGCGCTTGCATCTTGCATAAGTTCCACCTCTATAAGCTGAGCTTTGCTGGGACTACACACTCTCCCTGACCCGACACTTGCAGACGTGGTAGGATAAGGCGGTTTAATACTGTAAGAGTTTGGCTGACAAGGATTGTTTTCAAACTGTACCAGTGAGGTAGACTCAAGGCTGTGGGAGTGTGACCTGAGACCTGATGATACTTTAGGCATTTTCCTGCAAGTAAAAGAAAAAAAAAAGTGAAGGTAATTCCAATAAAATAAAACTCAAAGGCAGATTCACTTACCATGAGTTTTCTGCACTATTAGCTGAAGCCTCATTTTGTTATTAGATAAATTAAACAGCGGCCTCAAGATGTTAGCTGTGATTGCTTTGACATCTGCAGGCTTAAGGTCTGAACTGTTTCTAGTACTAGACTTCAAAAAGAAACACAGTCCAATAATACTCATGGAAACCAGCTGTCACGAGTTATTTTCACCTCACTGCGCTGCAATGCTAAAATTAAAATTTTGTACTGTAAATATGGCACAATCGGGCAAAATCACATCACACACAAAAAGAGATGTTTCTTTATATTGTGGCAAACATTGGTGTTAGCTTATGCCCTTATGCCAGACCAATGGCAAAATTGTAATGCTGACGGATACCATGGCATTGTTGTTCCAGGTATGGTTTTGTGTTCCAGTCTTCTGAGTTTTGTCAGGGGTGTTATTTATAAATGTAACCAACATGGTTGTGGTTAAAAAGCAGAGGATGCGGTTGGTGGGGGTTTGCATCAAGATGAAGGATTTGAAACAGTGTGTTCTTTGAGCATTAAAGCATCCAAAGCTATGAAGCTGCAAATGAGCCTCACGGCAGGCATCAAGGCTTTTCTTTGTAATATAAGTGAAGACATGCAGTGCAAACAGATGTTTTTCAACCCGTCAGCAAAGGTAGGAAATAGAAAAGAAAAAAAAAAGCTGATGTTTCTGTTATTTAGACAATTACCAGGGAGTAGCTGAGGCCATCCACAGTAGACCTCCTCCCTGTAGCGATTTCAGTGTCTAGTTCAGTGGAGGCTCTTGCATATTGTGGATAGTTGTCTTTTAAGCTCAGTCAGCAGGTCTTTTCTTCAACTTGTTTTGGGCAAATGGGTGCCATTTAAAAAACAGTAATACTCACTTCCACAAGTGTGTGCTGACATGGCGCTCCAACATGGCACTGAGTGCAAAGCGCAGGTGGTGCAAACGCCGATCAAATGTGAAGATGCTGCAACCGAGCGTGCGACATCCAAAAGTGCATAGCTGCATGAAAGCAATGTGTAAATTTCCACCGTTAACATCTTTAAAAAGAATTGAAAGTACATAAACATCCACACCACCCTTTTTTGTTTTGAGAAATATAACATGGATTTTATGCTATATTAGAAAGATTATCACACAGCCCCTCTGAAAACAGTCATTAAAGATTTTTTTTAACGTAACAACCTTCCCATCAACCAGCTGCTGTGCATTTTGTATATCTCGCCCTCACCCCAAGAGGTTTGGGGTGCCAGGGTGTAGCAGGTAGGTCTGTGGCTTCATCCTGCTCATCTTCTTCACTGTCGTCACTTGACAAGGTGAACGGGTACGGAGGTTGCACTTCCGCTTCCACAGTGCCGTTACCCTCCTCCTCGGGAGAGCTTCCTGATGGATTCCTGGACCTGTGTGAAGGCAAAGTAATGCAAACGTGAGACTGTTGTGACAGCTAGCGCATGGCCCACAAAAAAACATTAAAATAAAAAACCTACATCAGTTTCATGTGATAAAATAAATATGCAGATATGCAAAAGACGATGCATACTTATCAGGACTGTAACATCTGTCTGGTAATCCTCAAGATTTCCATTCAAAGTGTTTTTGGGGTTTTTTTTACTCGTAATGGAGGAAAGCTCATTATAGCGTGGACTAACACAGACTGAACTACAATGGGAGAACTGCAGCTCAACAATTTGCAATTATCCTGCATCACCGTACGACGCTGAGTATGCAGTAGTATGTTGCTTTCTTATATAACTGAAAGAAATACTTAATTTACTGCAATAATCTGCTAAGGTATACACTAAGACTCATACCCTTGAATGTGGCAGTTGTTGCTGTCTTTATTTGTTATTTTTTCCCCGTCAGCTTCCACATGTTTCTTTTTGTATTTTGATTCATCACGAAGCTTCTCCATATCTTGATCTGTAGCTGAGGTAGTTCTCTGATCAGTGGTCTTAGTCTCTCCCAACACTTTCTGCTGATGCTTGACTGAATCAGCCTATGAAAGAAAGAACCGTGAGAGAGCAGTGCAAAAGAGAAAAGGAAAAAGTGACATAGTTTGGTTTTGTATGAAATAATAAAAGATGCAATTTCCAAACTTTTATACAGTTAACTACAATAAGTAAATGATAACAACTCTGGGCAATGTGCCATGACAATGTACTGAGAGTTTACATTGCACATTAGCTCCCTGTTGCACAGCGTCTTCCTTTCGGGGTCCAAAACTCTGCCGTGTTTATTCAGATCACATTCTTTTTCTATGTGGAGAAAAGCACAAACACAAAGGTCAGTCAGCAACAGCAGGACTTGTCAGGAGGATCCATGCAGGCTGTTACTTAAAAATGCAAATACTGATGTACAACACATTAAGCCCAAGTTAACACACTAAGTGGGCAGACTTCCTAGAAAGCAGCAGGGGAAGTAATAGACAAAAGTTGGGGGGAAAAAGCTGACTTACTGTGGATGTTTTTGTAAATCCGGCTGTAGGTTCTTATGCCCCGCTGAGGACAGTGAGACTCAGTGGACTGTCCAGCTGTCAACTTCTGCACAGAGGATTTCTCTAACAGAGTGGAGGTGGAACAGTCGTCAGGGGGCAGGGGTGCTGAATGGAATGGAGGAAGGCAAGGCATGGAGGACGAGTGAGGGTTTTCCTCAGGGAACTTCACAGAAGATAAACTACAGAAAGAAGTTTAAAATGAGCTTAGAATTAACTTATTAGATTCATGATATTCAGACTTACACGAGAGACAACACTGATATTTATGCAAGATATAAACTAGAAGATGTAAATGTGTTTTTGCCTACATCTCCAGGAAGAGCAGGGAAGAGTTCTCCAATAACAATTAATCTGTTAATTTTAGCATTGACTACTAATTCTTGAACGGGCACTCGTAAACAGTACCTCACTATATATTTGTGGGTCTTTGTAGACTTGTGCTGTTGGGCAGGTGAGGTTGCAGATGAGGTGCCGCCCTTTTGACATCTGCCTTCCTTCTTCCTTTCCATAGAGGAAGAATTATTAGAAAGACCGAGGCTGGAGCAATTTAGCTGCTGAGGCGCCACAGCGGATGGCGGGTTACATATCTTTGTAACAGAACCATGCAACCTTTCACAGTGCCTCTCAAAGGCTTGAGGTTTCACCACCTGACCACACTGGCTGCACACCACCAAATAAAAATCATCGTGTGCTGGGCAGTGGCCATATATGTGCATATCTATAGAGAAGAAAAAGAAGGAGAGACAAAATTAGGTACATTTATGGTCAGATGTTTACATACACTCATGACAACATGATGTGAATGTCATTTGCGGCTTTCGATTATTTCTTTGAACTGTTCTTTTTTCCAGGGTGGATGATTGTACAGCAAACATCTTTACTGGCTTTAAAAAACAAGAATTAGGTGCACAAGTTTGAATTTATTTTGGAAATGTTCTAAAGCACACAGGGTCAGAAGTATAAATACGGGCTCAACACAGCCATGGTCTGAGTTTCAGGAAGGCCAATCCAGAAGCTTAAAGTGAACTTGGTTTATCCATTTTAAAACCAGCTCTGATGTGCACCTGGGATCATTTTCCTGCTGGAACACCCATCCAAGTTTCAACCAGCTAGCTGCTGAATTGACGTGGAGTTGAAGAATTTGAAGCTAGTCCTCTTTCTGTGAATTGTACCAGTGCCACATGATGCTACCACCACCATGCTTAACAATAGGTACAATGTTCTTATGTTTTAAAGTCTTACCTTTACTTCTCCAAACATACCAATTTTCATTGTGGCCAAATAACTCAATCTTTGTCTCACGTGACCATGAAACCTTTGTGCAGAAGGCATATGGGTTGTCCATGCAGGCGGCTGCAAATTTCAGTCGAGTTTGAAGCCGTCAGCTTTGGACCAGGCACCTTCTCGTACCAATGCAATGTAAACATAGTGACATTGGTGCTCCAGGAGTTTCCAATGCATGACAAGCTTGAGCCTTGGTGGTTTCTCCTTCTTAGATCTTCACTGAGTTCTTTAAACACTCCTATTGCAGTCAGTATCGCTTAAGCCAATGAGTGATGTCAAGCAAATCTACCAGTTGTAATTAATCATGATCACTAACAAGAAGTTAATAAGCCTTGGCCTTGTCAAGTTAAAAGATACCGTAAAAACTTCAGCAACACTTATTAAAAATGTAAGTTACTGTATGTCTACATTTGAGCCTATTATTTCAACCCTGTGTGGATGAGAAAAAAAATCCAAAATAAATTCAAACATGTACATCCAATTCTTGTTTTTTTTAAAGTCATTTAAGATGTATGCTGTACAATCATTACACCCCGGAAAAGCAAAAGTTCAAAGAAATTATTAAAATCCACAAATAACCACGACGTTCATGTCCGTGACGATTGTAAGCAAATTTCTAACTGAATGCGCCCAGTCACAGTCCTCACCTTCTTTTCCGAGCGTCATGGTCTCTGAGCAGTTCATCCCATACTCGTCATCTTCAACCTTAGACCCAGCTGCAGGCAAAGCAAACCCGTGAGCATGAAATACTAAATTCTAGTATCTTCTTGCCACAAACGGGTTTATTTGGTTATACAGTAACAGATGCATATCACACATGAGAGGGTTTCACGCGTCAGTTTGAATTATTCATCCACAGCTATTGCCAACTGATTACAGTCACTTTTGCTGTAAAAGCTTTAAGTTGAGCAAATTTTCAACTAAATTAATGCTCTTGTCTCTGATCCAAAACAAACCGCGTCTTTCAGTAAGACTTTAACATTCTGTTTTCACCACATAACAGAATAAGGAGGAAATTCTTTCCATTTGTGCTCATAGGTTGTCAACAAACGACGAAAGCTCGCTGCACTAGGACCCAGCGCGTCTTTTGTTTGGGTCGTGCCTTGTGTCGCTGTGTGTGTTTAAGTACCAAAAAACGAAACAAATCGTCGGATGCTGACGTTATGACGTGCTGGGAATCAGGTCTGGAGCTGGGGTGCACGACTCACCGTCAGATGATAAAACATTCACTCTGTCTACCCAACAGCTCCAGTTTAATCCGACAAAGTCGTCGAGATTAGGATTTCGCCGATCCAAAGCGGCCATTGCAGCTCTTGCGCGCTCACGATTCGCCAGTTCACGCGCAGTTCACGAAGCTCGTGACCGTGCTGATCCATGTTTACTCATATATTGCCAGAGTTTTTATTATAAAAGTACAAAATTTGAGATTTTGCATCGCTTTATATTACCTATTTTAAATAAATACTGTGTATATATATATATATATATATATATATATATATATATATATATATATTAGTTTAGTAGTAAAAGTTTAACTTATTCTGCAGCGCTGTAGTTCGACGAAAAATGGCTCCACAGCAATTTCACAAAGCTGGTCATATGCTTTTTTTGTGTCTGAACAACTGTGCAAACCATAAAAGTGTTCCAGTAAAACAAATTAAACATATACACGCTGTGTTTTTGAGTTCAAAAATATTCTGCACTTTATGCAGTGATGAAGCTCAGCAAAGGTCAGGTATCAGGTCTACACAGGTTGTAAAATTTTTAAGTGGGGCTCAACCATTACACACGTAACCCTTAATGTGTGTAAGACCTGAACTCCAGTGTACCCGCCTTACAAACATGTTATGCAATATGTGCTGCCACTGAAATAACAGGCATAAAAAACTGATCTGACAACAAATATGGTTCTTTCTTTTAATCAAGCAAGACATTTCATGTCCACACAATTTCTTTCTGTATTCGACCACAGACTCCATTCTCTTCTGTAGCATTTTAACAACAATTTGATTGATAAAGCTGGAAACTGGGAATCAAGCCCGCTCACAAAAAGTAGGAAATCATAAGAGTGGTGGAAATTAAGGCAGATGGCTTGCATTCCCTTATAACAAAGAGGAGGTAGAAGCCTCGCAAAAGAGAGATAAGAAATATACAATTACTGAAAACAGGCAAGAGATTAGTCAACCATTTAAGAAAAAAACAAAACAATAAAAGAACCAATGAGTAGCTAAGCTCACACAAGAGGGTTGACAACATTACTGAAATAGTGTATTGAACAATGTAATTTTAATACAAACTCCTCAATTTAAACACACTCCTTGATTTAGAAAGATCTAGAAACAGAAAAATGCAAGTCCTATTGGGAGAAGCGCCCAATAAATATCTTATAATTCCAAGCAATCGTGAGAAATGTGAAATTCCTAAAGAGTTGGCATGTTCCTAATGAACAGAGGCATCACATACAACAAAATATTTAGCCGTTAGTCTAAACAAGTGAAATCAGCCTGACGTGAAGAGATGATGAGGCGTAATAACAAAAAAGATTAAACGGGACTCTGACCCACTTTAAACAATCTCACACTGGCTACTTTTTTAATGAATTTTTCGAAACTCTATATTTTCAGGCCTTTATAATAAAGATTGTGCTGAAATTCGTATCCACAGTCTACAGTTGTGTTAAGAATCAATGCACTTAAACTATATTTTATTTGTTAGGTTTCTTGCACTTCATACACTCAACAGCCCTGAGCCTTTAAAAAAAAATTTCTGAATGCAGAATGTATGGTTACAAAATACTGCACATCCATAGTCTCATTAGAAATAAGGGGCCCTTCATATTTGATGCATAGATATAAAAATGTTCTTTGTAAAATGTGCTTGAGAGAAAATCCAGATCTGAAATTAATACTGCAAAAAAAAAAGAGCAGTCAGTTTGAAATACATTTGTTATACGTAGAATAGTATTTTTCCTTTTGCAGTCCTAACCAAAAGCATTTGTGTAGGAGCACTACATGTTAGACTATTTTAAAATGACGTGGCTGTGTAGTTAGAATGGCTTCGGTCACCCCTCCACATTTGCAGGTGGGTTGGCCGATTTGTGGAAAGGCGTTTCCTTGTAAATAAACCAGCAGTTGCCTCCCCACAAGATGAGGTTAAGAAAACCAAATACCTGCCGAAAAATAAAACAGAAGAAGTCAAAACTGTACATGGGTAATTTTAAAAAAAGCAAGGATAATTATCCATTTAAGGCTTATTACTTAAAATAAATTGCATAAAGCTTACCACAGAGGCATTCAATCGACCCATGGAAGGCAGAGCCCCCGTTGCGCACGTGTTCACGCCACCTTTGCAAACGTCAATAAGAGTCCGCAAGAATGTAGGATCGGTAGCCCTCTTGACATCAGACAAACCTTTACCCCAAGCAGAAGATGATACCAACCACAGGAAGGCGAACACTGCAGTCAACCCCAGGTCCTTATTGAGCAGCAAAAAATACATGTCACTACAAAACCCACAAGGAGACCCAACTGAAATGTTTTCAGCAGAGAACAGAGCAGTGTCCAGCTGCTTGGAAACCACGCCCTCCCCAGTTTTTCATTTTCATATCTCTGTTAAATCCTCAAACTTGAGAGTGGACATCTCGTTATCTCTGCTCTCCTGCATCACTAAAGTGAATAATTACAAATCATAAAATATGTCCTTACTTCAAATTTGCTTTAAATTGGTCGTTTTGTAATGTCATCTTGACCTGTGAGCTGTTTGGAGGACGACCTAGCTAAGCCAAAACAACAGAGAAATAGAGTGAATCCAGTCAAACCTACCAGGATTGGGCCCCGACTAGGTTCCCTGTACAAGTGGTTGTAACACAAATAGATGATTAGCGTGGCGGTGCTGTAGAGGAACGCAAACACACCAATACAGACATAAAACTGCGCAGAGGATGAGTGGTCTCCAGTCAGAAAGTAATTAGTGGATGTTCCATTACAGTTAGGGACAGCGTAGGGATGATCCATCAACCTGTGTACACACAAAGAACGCATTAGAAATTATGACAATCGTTAAAGAAAACACACTTTCCGGTAAACTGGAATCTGAGGTGTGGCACTGTTTGTTTTGGCACCTGAATGGGTAGTTAAAGTTTGCTGTTATTTCTTTATTTTCTGTTCCGTTGCATTTGACATTGATGCTGGATGAGCCACTGTAACCTCCGGTTGTAGCAAAGGCAAATATGGAGAAGACCTGCACCCACACACACACACACACACACACGAATATATAAGATAAAGGGATACAAATTAGGTGCTCAGGATAGAGTGCTGAACATAACTGTCACACAAATGTACCCACACTTCCTTCCAGATTTTATGCAATTAACTTTTTTTTTGGTTTGGTTTTGTGTAAGACAGGAAGTCTTACACAAAACTATCAGGGTGACAGCTGTACAGAGTAGCAAAATCCGGTCTTAAAGTCATGCAATGCTGCCAGAATGCTTTATCCAGTAGCTGGAAGCGCAGAAATGAATATCAACCTGCACATATGAAATAAAATTTGGTTTTATGCGGCTACGCATGTTAATCGGACCCTATACTGTAAACCCTCTGGCGTGCAGAACACTGAACATCCTGCCTGCTACACGTTGGTTTTTGGTTTGAGCCGCATAAAGGCCTATTATAGGAAGGCATCTTGACTCGAGTGCAACTGCATGCCGTATTTATAACAGTGCTACAGCTCAAATGATGAATTGGATGGCTTATCTGGGCGTAGCAGTGGGTCACAAGACAAATAACACAATCAAGTTATGAAGTAGTTTTGCAGCCAAGGAGGCTTCCTACGCAAAGCACACCCCGCCATACAGGCCATATGGTAAAAAGTAAAAGGAAAGAAAGCAAAAAAAAGAAAAGTGAAGAAAAAACTTACCCATTCTAGCAAACGGATGAATGCCAAAGGCTCTTTAAGAGGTCCAAAGTCAAGACTGAATCCCGAAGTCATCACTTTCTAATCGAAAATAAAGACACAGCGTGAGAAAGACGGAGTTGCACTGCCGAGGAGGGTCGGGCGTAAATAGGAGTGTTTGCTCAAAAGTGTCCATTCATCAGATATACGTCATTAACTGCTAAACTCTTCCTGTAGCGCGTTTACCTGCGCAACGGATTCCATTGTTTCCCCAGACTCAAAATCAGAGTTTAGGAGCGGTTATGAATCGCCGATCCTGGTCTCTTTGCAGCTGCGTCGAAGATCCTTGGTCTTGTCAAAACTTTTCCAACAACTTTGCTGACTTGGAGCTGACAACACGTGATCCCCGACGAAGGGGGGCGCTGCTTAACAGCAGGGCTCAAAGTGGAGGAAATGCCATCCGGTAGCTCCTGTTTGTTTTTCGCCACTAGGCGTTCATCTTTGTAGGTTACACTACACAAGAAAGAGTTTTTCAGAGCTTACAAATGCAAAAAACATGTGAAATTAAATTTTACTAGTTGCCCTAAAGACACAGAAGTGTAAGTGCCAGAAGTAAACGTGGTATTTGCAGAACATTTGAGATCACACAAGTTATTCTTTATAGTTTTCATGTGGACTTACATGAGCTTTAAGTGAGATGTACCATTAATTTAATCGTCCTGATAGTGTTTCTTGTCTAAGACTTGCCCGTATATGTCTTAAAGTTTGCTCACGTTTGCTTCACATCCCTCATGCATGGATGTCTTTAGTGTGTATATAGTATGAGCTGTAGGCCTGTATATGTGTCCACAGCTGCACTGTGTCCAAGTGTATTTAATGTTTCTGAAAATTGCAGTCAGGTTCTGTTAAATTTGTTGACATGCTGTGGAAGCAAATTCGATTCCTACTATGATTCCTGTGAATCATCTGATGGTGCTGTGCAGAGTTTATTGCATATAATGAAAAAAAAAAACCCAACCAGGATGTGTTGACTTAAGGAGGAGCCTTTTAACACTTAAGTAAATTTGGCTCTTTTTTTTATTAAGCCTGTTGAGAAACTCTTGCTTCGCTTACCAAAGTGATGACCATTTGACCTTTTGAAAAAGTAGCGATTTATTTATTTCGGTGTCTATAATCTACTTGTCACATTTTCAAATAATTCTTTAAATTTAACTATTTTGCTACAAAATCTTATTGGTTAAACTGGTGCATTAGTGATGGCATTGACACTGCTGTGACTCAGAGTCAGTATTGAGCCTGTATTTGTTTGTTTGCCCATGGAAGAAAAGTCAATAAAATCCAAGATTTTGATGTGTGCAAGATCAAGGGAACAGTTCACCCTGTCCGGGATAGGGTTACTGGGGCGCCCCCCACCCCAGGCCCGGGGAGGGTGCCCAAGGGTGAGCATCTGGTGGCCGGGCACAGCCTGAAAAGGGGACATGGGCCCATCCTCCTGCAGGCGACCAGCTGGAGGCACAGTGGGGGTCAGGTCAATGTGTGCCGTGCAGTGGCCAGGAGCGGAGGCCCTTGCGGACCAATCCCCGGCTACCCACACTTGCATTTGGGACATCTGGGACCGATCGTGGCTCAAGAGTTGGCAGTTTGTCTTGTAATCGGAAGGTTGCCAGTTCGAGCCCAGGCTCGGACAGTCTCGGTCGTTGTGTCCTTGGGCAAGACACTTCACCCGTTGCCTGCTGGTGGTGGTCAGAGGGCCCGCCTCTGTCAGTGCTCCCCAGGGTGGCTGTGGCTACAATGTAGCTTGCCATCGCCAGTGTGTGAATGGGTGGATGACTGAATGTGTAAAGCACTTTGGGATCCTTAGGGACCAAGTAAAGCGCTATACAAAGACAGGTACAAATACATTTACCATCTGATAAGGATGTCTCCTGGGTGCATCCTGGGTGAGGTGTTCTGGGCATGCCCCACCAGGAGGAGGCCCCAGGGGAAGACCCAGTACATGGTGGAGAGATTATATCTCTCGGCTGGCCTGGGAATGGCTTGGTGTTCCCCCCGACAAGCTGGAGGAAATGGCTGGGGAGAGGGAGGTCTGCGCATCTGGATGGATGGATGGATGTTGATGTGTATTATATCACAATGAATTACCAACTGGATTAAAAAAGACAGCTGTGACTCTCAACAGCTCCAAAACCAAAGATTCACATATAGATGAGTAATTTGATTGTTTTTTTTAAGGAATTTGTGACATCAAGATACAGAATGTGACTAGGGGTTAGGTATAATTGAATATTCTTCCTTACTGCCCTAATCATGCTTCTCTTTATTTAGTGGGAACCAGTTTTATTTTACTTCATATTGTGGATATAAAGTGCATATCCCACAATAAAATTTGACATATTCGAAAATCAAATAATCTAGCGCTTAACAAACTTAACAAACTGCTTTTTGTTTCTTTGTGTTTCTTGGCATATTATCAATTATATTGTTAGTTAATTGATCTCGTGGCAGGTTAGGCCTCCAGTGCTTAACAAATTTGTGAGACCATCTACCACAAAAATAAGAAAATATAAATATTTTAGAAATCTGTCAAAAACATGTTTAAAATGACTGAATGCACTAAACTGAATTCATATTTTTACACACCCATTTTAGCTGGCACACTGGACAGAAATTAATCAAGAGAACATTCAAACACTAAAAAACAGATTTTATTTCTGTCTTTACAGGTGAAAGTAAGCAAATGCAATCTGGCATCTTAATCAAAAGATAACAATGTGCTGTCCAATTTTTCCAGCTTTGTTTGTAAAACTTGTGGATATTGACAATAACTATATTTTAACATTAAAACCAACATTTCAAGAGCTTATGCATATTGGCTGACTGGCCATTAGCCATGAAACATAACAAATGATTTGGGTTATTACCATTCATCCATCTTCTTCTGCTTAACCAGGGGTCATGGTGGCAGCAGCCTAAGCAGAGAAGCCCAGACCTCCCTCTCCCTGGCCACCTCCTTTTGCTTGTCCGGGGGTCAGGGAAACAGTAAGGCATTCCCAGTCCAGCTGAGAAATATAATCTCTCCAGCATGTCCTGGGTCTGCCCTGGGGCCTCGAAATAGGGGAACATGCCCAGAACACTAGCCTAAGGATAGCCATAATTTGGAGAAAGCTCACTTTTGACTCTTGTATCCACGATCTTGTTCTTTCAGTAATTACCCAAAGCTCGTGACCATAGGTGGGATGTGGACATACACTCAGGGTATCTCAGGTACCCTGGCAGAGTGTATAAGGATCAAATGGCTCATAGCAATGGGCCAGACTCCCAGTATTCCCAAATGCCTTCTCCAAACCCACAGAACACATGTAGACTGGCAAACTCCCATCCACCCTCAAATATCCTTGATAGGGTAAAGAGCTGGTCCAGTGTCCCGTGACCTAGAACACTCCTTGTTCCTCCTGTATCCAAGGTTCGACTAACAGATGGACTCTCTTTTCCAGCACCCTGGGATAGACTTTGCTAGGGAGGCTTAGCAGTGTGATCCCCCTGTAGTTGGAGCAGACCCTCCAGTCCCCCCTTCTTGAAGATGTGAACCGCCACCCTCGTCTGCCAATCCAGAGGTACTGCCCCTGATCTACATGCAACAGTGTAGAGGTGTGTCCGAAGAGTTCCAGAGCCTTCAGGAACTCAGGGCGGACTTCATCCATCCCAGGAGCTCTGTCACCAAGGAGTTGTTTAATTGCCTCGGTGACCTCACCCCTGGTAATGGACGAGTTGTTCCCCTTGTGTCCAGACTCTGCTTCATCTATGGAAGACCTATCAGTGCAATATCCTCAGTTGAAGTCAGCAGTGCTCCACCAGTACTTTACACAGTGCAGGTACAGCACCCCTTTGCCCTCCTGAACGGCCTGACGGTTTGCCAGAATGTCTGTGAGGCAGTCCAAAAGTCTTTTTCCAAGGCCTCTCTGAACTCCCACACTCCCATAGTATTTGCTTCAGCAACTACTTGCTCTCTTCACTTGAGTGTCCAGAACATACAGACACAGATCTGATGATATGAATACAAAATAAATCATCGACCTGCAACCTAGGGTGTCCTGGTGTTACGTGCACTTATGGAAAAACTTATTGTGGTGTGAATGAGACACGACGGGTCCAAGGATCATAGTTTTGAGCCATCTTTATTGACATGCGTCACACCACAACAACACCAACCCCTGAGTCCCCGTGTTTGTTTGTTTTTTGTTGGGTTTTTTTGCCTGTCTCATTTGGCTCTTTTGCCATCAGAATTATTGTCTAAAGGCAAAGAAAGATGCCCAAAAGATTTACTTTACCAAATTGACCATCCCAGCCTTGCCATAATGGTCCATTTGATTCACCTTTTGTTTATTTTATTTTCACTTGCTGAATACGGGACAGACTTGACTGGGGGAAAGAAGGGGAGAAAGAAAGAGGGAAAGAGAAACTGCTGAGAAGAGGGACGGGGGAGAAGGGCAAAAAACAAAGTCCCCGTGTTTTAACAGCATCTGCGTGATCTGCAGATGCCGCGCAGGTGTGTCCGCATGGCACCACGGGCCACGCCTCACCACACTTATGTTCAAACGTGGTGTTCGCTATTGATAAACTGTGGTTTGCACACAAGTCCAGTAATGGAACACTCATCTGGTTCAGATCTGGCGGGCCGTTCCTCCCAATCACACCCCTCCAGGTCAAACTGTCGTTGCCCACATGAACATTGAAGTCTCCCAGTAAGATGACAGAGTCCACCAACTTGTTCCCCAAACCAAAGGCACAGTGAACTGTTCTCTTGATCTTCTACTCATAAGGGTTTTTGAATGGCTCTTTGTCTGGTTTCTCACCCAGGACCAATTTGCCATGGGAGACCCTACCAGGGGGCACCCCCCCGACAACATAGCTCCTGGGACACACAAACCTGTCCACCACAATAAGGTAGCGATTCAAGAAGGTTATTACCAATACTGGTAATTTAGGGCAGCTGTGGATAAACCATACATGTCAAGAGCCGTAGTTCAGCACACAAGCTGGACCCAGAAGCAGAGACAATACGCCAAGGTGCACGCAAAATAAACTTTATTTCTAATTACGGGTGTCCCGAAAGGGTCAAAGGAAAACACGCCGAGTAAATGGGAAACAAAGGGACCGGGAGATAAGCAACTCGGGAACGCCGTAATCAGGACCGTGGGAGGCTGCAACAGAAAGAGGAAGAGAGTTACTGGGGAGCGGGGGAATAACAGCATACGCGGGGTAGAGTTATTAATCTCACGATCAGGGCTGGGCCGTGGGAACCGGAGGGAGGGGTGAGGGTCCGCGGGAGAGCTGCAGGGAAACAGAGGAGATGATGACCGGTGGTGATCCGAACTCCAGGCGGGCAGGAGGACAGACAGGAGGAGGCTCAAAACATGCCGAACGGTTACCTGAGCACACAATGAAAGGATTAGCGTTGTTCAGAATTTCACAACCACCTTCACCTGGGGGCCAAGTTACCGCTGAAAGGTGACTAACAGACTGGCGTGGAGCAGCTGGCTGAGCGGGGTTAAATAGTCCACCTGATGATCGCCTGGAATGGGATGCAGGTGTAGAGTCGACAGCCACACCCGTGGGCGTGGGCATCCCATCAGCTCCTCGGACACCGGGCCGCGGACCATGACAATACATATGCTACATGCAGACCTTTCTGCATCTCTGCTTTTTAAAGACACTTTGTATATAGTTTATTTGATGTAATATTTAATAGTGAACTGTAAATTTTGGCTTTTTTTCAAGGAAGCAATTTTTATTCAGTGTTTTCATAAAAGCCTTATTTTTATGCATTTACTACTACTGAAACCTTTCAAAATGAAGTTCCACCCCTGTGTGCATGGATTGTCAGCAGGGCAAAAGATTCAGCTCCCACATACCAAATAACTTACATATGAAATTATCTCGCAGGCCAGATATAATTGGATGTGGCCCGTGAGCCGTGACCTGGTCTAAACATTGTATCAAGCACTGTAAATAGGCATGCATGGGGATCAGGTGTGATCCCCTATTAGATCCTACCTTCTTTTATATATTAATGAATTGCAGAGCCAAAATTAATCTGGGTGTGGTATTTTATGCTTTTTCATGCTTATATGTCAGAGCTTCTTAAAAGTGGAACTTTTCTTTCAAACAATTGTTCAGGCACTAATTATGGCTGATAGGCTCCACTAAACAATTTAATTTGTTTTAATGACAGTACAAGGTGAGGAGGATTTTTTTTTAACGATGCCTGATATCATAGCAAACAGCTAAATGTTAAGTGACTGCACAGTAAGAGTGATTGATAGATATTGAGATTTCTGCAGATGTTAAATGAGCATTATTAAACTCATGTCATGTGATTAACATGACTCTCGTCAATGTGGGTCAAACTTATTTACACAGAGGCTCTCCTTTCCCACAGTCTCAGTGAATGGCAACGCCTGTTTATGGGCTGGGTGCTCAGGCAAATTAAGGTACACTGTGCCATCTATTAATATGACTAATTTTCCTCAGCACACTGTACAGCAGGACTGGAAGATTCTGGTTCTTTTAGAAAAGCTCTGGTCTCGTTTTTGCAAGTCACATCTCGAATGAATAAGACTGCCTTTGTTCCCTACCTTTTATTAGCTGACTATGCAGTGGGAGGGAGTTCAGGTCCATTGTAAGTCCTCTTTGTGAAGGAATCCTGCTTCACAGTTGTGATTGTCGGGTTTCCTGAATGTATCTGAATAAAGAAACATACTTTCAATAAACAAAACTAATGGGGTATTCTTGATGACCCAAGAAACATTTGGGAATAGCTAAATTCTAGATTCAAACTCAAGTTTTCAGGGAGTTTTATGCCACTGAAACTTGTTCAACAGGTTTTTTATTTTGGGCTGCCATGCTATGTCAATGTTTTTGCTGCTGGCAGAGTTGCTGGACTGGCTTGAGCCACAACACTCAAGTAGCATGACTTCTGATCTAGTCTACCCACCTTCATTTATATGACAAGATATTATTTTACTCCTTCACAACAGATTTTCTGAAAAAACTAAAACCCAGAGTTCAAATGTGATCACAGGTATTGGGTTGGGGTTTTGCATATCCAGACAGCTAAGGATTGTTTTGAATTTGGGTTAAGGGTTATTTTAAGTTATTTTGAACACATGACCAGTAGTCATGGGATTATTATGCATCACATGCACAAGTCTAATGAATTCTAAATTAGTCAGAATTGAAACAGAATTGCTAAATGTACTTTGAGAGGGTGCCAGGCCATACAAAAAACGACTTTGATTCATTTAAAGAAAATTGTATCATACTGTATGATTGTATGTAAAGATAACTGAGGAAATGGTTAAGCTTCTTTACA
The DNA here is from genome assembly GCF_057381915.1 of Diplotaxodon limnothrissa. NCBI lineage: Eukaryota > Metazoa > Chordata > Actinopteri > Cichliformes > Cichlidae > Diplotaxodon > Diplotaxodon limnothrissa. Next base: position 5,378,047 of record NC_140615.1, on the reverse strand, counting down.
CAGACAGAAAGAGCAATTTCACTGGTCTGGCCCACTTGAAAATGAGCATGACATCCCTGGTGTAGAGTAAATAAATGTATGGTTAAATGTGGCTCGTGTATAAATGCCAGACCATTCCTCCACTCCATTCCATTCTTTTGGCACTGCCTTTTCACAATTGAACCAATTGGAAGGCCTGATAGGTGGGCCACAGTTAAAGACCAGCCAATCGCAGCGTCACTCTGCATAGAGCATTACGACCTGCAGACACAATTCCTATGTTTGTCACAGTGTATCATGTTGGTGAGGAGTTACTCTGTGGATAATTGGCGGTAGCACGCCGGCTGATTTGCAAGATTACGATTTTTATTTTTTTTAAATTGATTTAATTTGCGCTACCGCGGAGTGAGACAGTTGGAGCTTCGAGGGCGCTCCGTGTTTCCAAAGCCCAAAATAGAAATAGTCGCTGTCAGGAGGACTACTGTTTTGTTGATGTCATCCGTGGCAGAGCTGTAGCGACCTTCAGTTTCTAGACAAGAAAACAAAGACGTGTTTTTGTTTTTTTTAAACCCCTCTCCTTTGTTTTGTCAGTGGCAATAGGAACGAAGATGGGACTATTGCTCCGCGGCATCCTGCTGTTATCGGCTTGCACTTTCACAGCAGGTGTAGATTTTCAGCTGGGCTCCAAGCCCCTCGGGCAGTCAGGTTTTGTGAGGCGTTCAAACACTGAAGGGAAAGCTGCGAAAATCGTAAAGAGGTCTCTTCCCGCATGGCTGGCTCCATCACCAAACCACAAGATAAAAAGAAGAAGCACCGAAGAGGACGACTCGTGTAAAGCTCTTCAAGGATATGTCACCAAGTTGGACGCCAACACCCACGATGTAAGTTACCCTCTGAGGTCCTGTTACACTTCACACGTCTGACAACGAGAAGATGATACGCAGGTGCTAAGCAAGTGCAGGGACTAGGCCTAATAAGCTATTCATTGCACTCATACTCATCAGTGGACTCCCATGTCCTCTTATTACCTGTATGTCCGGTAGCCTAAAATACATAAACCAGTATTTTTGTGTCAATAAACATAGATTCAAAACAAAACACCTTACGTGTTACCATAAGGGGTGTTGCAATGTACCTAGTACTTTTCCCGGGCTCAGGCAGTCTTGCCAGGTATCCCATTGCCTTGTTGCTTAACACCTCTAGGCTGCAATGATTTCTTTTCTTTAATATTTGGAGCAGTGAGGTACACTGTACTTAGTCTTCCTCATGCTTTAGACTTGCATTGGTTGCACAGAATGACATCAATGCTTTTTCAAGCGTTGCACTAAAGGCTGTGACCTGTATGTTATTTGTCATTTTAAGCATGGAACTGTATTCTGGTATTAAACTATCCAATCTTTCCTCTGCCTTCACTCAGTGAATATGCCTTAATGTTTCCAGGAAAATTGGCCCAGTGGGAATCCATGTGACTTGCTGTGCAGCAGTTATTTTGTAATTAAAGCTGTGTTTGTGTGGTATCAAAAGCAAAGTTTAAGCTTCAGAGATTGTTTCTTCTTCTTCTTCTTCTTTGTTTATAGCATATACTCTATCCAGGAAGATAAAACATCTGATCTACACAACTATGCAATTCTTTCCACAAAGCAAACGAGAGTCCTGTGCTGCTTATTTCCCTAGCTCCTCACTGCCATGTGACCAACTTTGCATTGCAGTCTTTGTATACTTGTCCCCAGTAATCTGGAGTTGATAGAATTCCCAGTGGCTCAGCCGCCTCCTTGCCCTGAGGATAGTGCTGCAGGTTCAACCAGTACTGAAGCTACTTATGCTGAAAAAGACCCATTGTGACCATCCATGCAGTTGATGAATAATGGGACACTTGATAGAACTTAAGATTTAAAGCTTTCGTGACTGACAATTAAAGCAAGTTTTCTTTGTTTAACTTTTGCCCTAGCCCTACAGCTAAATTCAGCTAAATACAGCTAAGGTTTAATTTCCCCCAAAATTAAATTACTTGTCTTGTGGTATTTTGTAGCTGCGTTCGGAAGTCTTTCAAGTAACTGCTTGAAGCTTTAGGTCTGCTCGCCTGTTCTGCTAACAGAACAGACACTTTGTACACTAAACTGTCTATGCCAGAACACATGGTGAGGTGAAACATGCTGCCTGTCAAAGCAAAAATACATTTGAAGCAAAAACTCAAATAGGCTGTGGCTGCAGTTTATAATTGCAATGTCAGTTTGTCCCTTTTTGTGAGCTCAGCTGAAATAGTTGTGCTGTTTCACACAGTTCACACTGCTATTGTTGCCTTTTCTATGTTTTATATATTTATGAACATGTTTTGGCTGTTTGTCTCAGTTTGAATTCCATGACCTGAGTGGCTCGGTGTCGCTGGCTTGGGTTGGAGATGGCACAGGGGTGAGTGTACTTATCACCATTTGCACCTAACCTGTTTTCCATTAGTTATGTGGTGTGGTTTTTGCAAACTTGGCTTTGTACACTGAATGCAGATGACACACTTAAGGGTCTTGTGCACTTTAATAAATGGTGCATGGTCCACTTTCCTTAAGCTAACCTTCCTTCTTGGCAGGTTATTCTGGCCTTGACGACATTTCAGGTCCCGTTCTTCATGGTAAAACTTGGACAGTCGAAACTCTATCGAAGGTAATGGAATTTACCTTTTAATCTGGAAAAATGCACATGGCTTACATTTTATTTGCATTTAATTTGACTGAAACAATTTTTCTGCCAGTGAGGACTACGGCAAGTCATTTCAGGATGTAACCGGCCTCATCAACAACACCTTCATAAGATCAGAGTTCGGCATTGCAATCAGCCCCAATAACTCAGGCAAAGTAAGCCTTATCTTGATCAAGTCCTCACCACATGTACTTCATGTACTCATCAAGAGTATTTTTAGACGTGAACTAACCACTGTTCCTGCAGTTAAGAACCTGTTGAACTCTGGCTTTTAGGTGATTCTGACAGCTGAAGTGTCTGGAGACCTCAAGACCCGCATTTTTGTCTCTGAGGACTTTGGAAAGAGCTTCACCGACCGGAACTTGCCTTTCAACCCCTTGACGCAGATCACGTACAACCCTGAGAATTCCAGTGTGCTGGTTGTCCTCAGCAACGACGTAAGGAGTGAATACTAAAGACCTGTATTTTGTGTGAAAAGGAACCAGTTAGGATTCAAAGTGGACTGTTTCTGTCAAGTTGAAAGCTCAAGTAGTGCCTCTGCATGCATATATTACATCAAATAATTCAATGAAGGTCAAGCAGTCTTCATTGTTTTGTACGTTTGCACACAGTGCATTTATAAGCATGGCTTTTGAGTCAGTGAACTGGTTTATAGAATTCTGTTCTGCCCCATGTTAATGTGGGGCTGTTGCAGATACGTACTGACTTATTCTTTGTTTCCTTTCTCAGTATGAGCTGTGGCTGTCTGAAGACTTTGGCATAAATTGGAAAAACATTCACAGAATGGTGTGTCTGGTAAAATGGTAAGAAAAGACAAACTGATAGCTCCAGAATCTTCTTCAGGTGTGCAGTGAACAAGTACCTACTTTATAACCACAATAGCAAAAAGTTTCATGGAATTGTTTTTAGTCACTTTAAGGGGGAAGTAGAGCTTTTTTACTGGTATGGCATGCTGCGGTATTTCAGGAAGTGATTGTACAACCTGAAAGGCAGCATGACTTTTAGTTTTTCCAACAGCCTCATTGTTACAGACAGGGGAAGACGGTGAAGTTCCACCTGTCTCTAATATAGTGCTTCATTGTTTATCAAAATAAAATATGCTTAAACTTACTCTCTTCTTAATGTGTTTAAAGTTATTCAAACATGCCCCTTTGATGATTTAAGATAAGCAAAGGAAGATATACAATTTTTGTCATTATGGGACATACATGTTCAGTGGTTTTCTATCAGGGTTTATTGTTGCTGCACCTTTTTTCTTCCCCCCCAAATGGGCACTAAAACTACATTGCAGTCATCGGCTGTTTAACTACCCATTTTGTGGCCAAGCCCTTGCAGCACAAATGCTGTTTTTCATGGCCCTTCCTGGTATTTGTCACAGTCTTATCTTGGCATCTCTGTCTTTTAAGTTTCAGCTTTAAGGCTGTGTTGTTCAGGTGTCCAGAGGAACTGCGCGTTCAAAAAAGTCTTCCTGAAACATAACCTTTGATTATTGTCTATAAAGAAGTTAGGCTTAAAAGGCTGCAGGAAAATGGGTCACTTTTATCTGGGTCAGGAATTTTCTGAACACAACACTCAACAGAAACAGAAAGTACATATTTATAAAGGGCTGGTTGTATACGATAAGCAGTATCATGTGACTTGCACTGTGAAGCAAGACTTCACAGTAGTCTTACAACAGCAGAGTCCTGTATTAGACCAGATTTCTTCCTTGTTGCGAGAATGCTTCTGCATGCACTGTTGTTTATTAAGATGCAAGCATACCATTACATACTCATAATAAAGCAGTGTGCATTTGTTTTACTAAATATGTCACTGACTGTGTAATCACTCTATGATCTCCATTCTCCTTCTAGGGGAAGAAAAAATACAATCTACTTTACAGCCAGCCTCAACGGCTCCTGCAGTAAGTAATTCCCCCATCTAACCAACGCTGGAGTAAATCGACATGTACTTTAATCTCATTTATTTTTGTGTTGTAGATGACTGGGGAGCAGTGCATGAAATGTCTCTTGAATTTATTTAGGGCAGTGTAGAATTTTTCACATAAAAGATTTAAGTGGAAACATGCTTCACACTGATGTATACTCCCAGCCAGCTCTAACTTCCTCCATATTTTCACGATTTAGGCTGTCATTTCTCTTAAAAATTACACATAACTATTAGCTGCACTTATATTTTTGCATGTATTTCTTGCTCTTGCACGTCTAAGTTGTGGGGGTTTTTTTTTTTTTGGTTTTTTTTTTTTCCTTCAATTTTTCAGGTGATCGAGGAATGCTGGAACTGAGGAGGACGACCAACTACGGCAAAACCATCAAGACTGTTGCCAGTAAGATCTACTCTTTTGGCCTTGGCGGACGCTTCCTCTTTGCATCTGTAATGACGGGAAAGGTCAGTGTACAGCGGGTTGTAATCTAGATAATAATATGCAAACTAGATCAGGCGAAATATTGTTTGTTTGCTTTTCTCTGTTCATGATATTATTATTATTATTATTATTATTATTATTATTATTATCATTATGTTGTAGTACAAGCGTATTCAAAATAGCTGTTCCTTCTGTTGGTTTGTTTTTTAAAGAGATATCACGTGGTTCATGTAACTACACACTTATGAGGAAGTTTAAAAGTGACATTGCGACTGATGGAGAAATTAGCAGAAAGCAATACAATCATAAGCATATTCATATTCCTCCCTCAGGAGAGGTCATTTTTACTCAATTTATCAGAGCCTAGATATGAGAATAGCTTGCTAAGTGTTCTTCTAATTTGCCCCAGTACAGGTAAACAGTATTAGTAATAAAAGTATGTGAGCTGTTCCTGTCCTCGCCTCCTTTCATCTGTTTTCTTTCCTTCCCCACCTTTTCCACAGGGCACTCTGCGGACAATCCACGTGTCAGTGGATCAGGGTGATAGTTGGAACATTGCCCAGCTGCCTCCTGTTGGTCATGAGCAGTTCTACTCTATCCTGGCAGCGAACGATGAAATGGTCTTCATGCATGTCGACGAGCCAGGAGGTCAGCAGATAAAGAAACTCTGTACTTTTGCTTGTAGTGAATGTAGAGAACTGAGTGAACTGAAAGCATGGTATTTATTACTATATTACAGTGTGAAGGTTTTTACTCGTCCTCACGTGAGCAACTAGACCTTCAACATATTAACCTTGTACTGAGTAATAAGTTACATTCAAAAGTCATACATCAATCATTAATTGTCATTCACAGCACTTCTGATGACTTTCATGTTTAGCACACAAAGCCAAATGTGATTTTTCTTTTAGATGCAGGGACTTTTCTGAGTGAGCCAAAGTTTTATGTGGTAGTTTGAACAGTGCCTGCAAATGGCTTTTGTTAAAAAGGCCCTAGAGCTTGTTTCACCCCACCTATGCGTCAGAGAGTGTGTCTTGGCAGATCTTATTACAGAACCAGCCCTGAAACAGTATCTTGAAATGGGTATTATTACCTCACATTACATTTTAATACTTTTTTTTTCTACAGATACTGGATTTGGTACAATCTATGTGTCAGACGACCGAGGTACTGTGTATTCCAAGTCACTGGAGCGCCACCTTTACACCACTACGGGGGGAGATACAGACTTCACTAATGTTACTTCTCTACGAGGAGTTTTTATCACCAGCGTCCTGGCTGAAGGTAGCTCTATTCTATTCGAATGTTCTTAGATAAAGAAGTAACAACATATACATGTAATCAGATTCCCCCTGAAACACACACATGCATGGACGCAATACACAGACATGCATGCACAAAGACACACATACACACACCTGTGACTGCTCTATTTTACACCAGAGAGATGGTGTTGTATAAATATTTAAATAGCTGCTCAGTGTTAGATGTGTTACCTGTCTGAAGTAACTGAGCACCACCTAAACCTTGCAGACAGTATAAATCTGACTAAATATTGCTGGGGACAAAAACATATTGAAGTTTTTTCCCCAGCATGCTATTTCCAGACAGGAGTTCCCACAAAGTTTCTGCAACTGTAGAAGTTTTGTCTTGTCGTTCCAGATAACTCTGTGCAGTCTGTGGTGTCCTTTGACCAGGGAGGGGAGTGGGTACCCCTCCAGAAACCTGCCAACAGCAAGTGTGATGCTACAGCCAAGGACCCAGACAAGGTAAATAAAATATTAGAAAAATAAATAAAATAAAAGGGGAAAATGGAAGAAGTTGCTTTGTTTAGAGAAAAAACAAAATTGATGTGTCCTTGTGAAAACTGTTGTACATGTCTATAAAGTACAGGGTCAAACTGCTATGAGAAATCACTTTTTAAGTACAGATCAAAACTTATGTTATTGAGACTAGGGCTCAGTTCTTCTTCTACTTTTTCAGTTGAGCCTTGATGTTTACAGTGACATATTTTTTATAAAATAAACGGTTTTTCTTTTTTATAATGACATTAAAGCATAAATAAAATAAAACCACACTAATCAATAAATAATCTACTTTAAAGCTTTATTACCAAACATTAAATGTTTAGCCCAGGACTGTGGTGTCAGGCCTTAAAACGCTGCTTGTTGTAATGTCTTTTTATTGCTGATGTTTTTAAACAGTGTTTCTGCAGCAGGCCTGGGAAGTGTAGCTTTAAAAACTAGCTATTTTTCCTGGAGATATTCCTTCACACTTCATGGAATTCTGTCATCTGGAAAAACACTTGTTAGCCTTGAGTAATGTGTTACCTTTGCCTTACCTGGTTCTGTCACTCTGGCATGTGTTAACTATTGAAGCCCTGCCCATAGTAAAGGTTCAGCCCAGAAGCAGTGTAATGAGAAATAAAGTAAAACGAGTGCGGTTTTTAAACCTAAACAAATTCTAAAAAGCAGATGCAGCTCTTCCTTTAGTCCGATTTATGTTGATAACAAAAACTCCAACCCAGACCTTCCTCTCTTCATATGAAGAGGAAAGGAAACAAAAATGGATTCAGATTGTTGTTTATAAACTCTACAGACTGGAAACTGTCGGTCATGTTGGGCAGTGAACATTTGATGTAGTTTTAATTGTTAAGGAAGCATTGACAGTGTGTTGGTATATCAAGCAAAGAAAACTTGTGTAACTTGTGTTTAGTTCATGTAAGTACAGGAGCTCAATCGTGGATATGAAACTGATTGCCCTGAATGTGTTAGTAAGGGATGCTTCTGGGTTTGTTTGTGTTTTTTTTTTTTTTTTTTTTTAAATTGCACAAAGAGGGAGTGTACACTCTGTGTCAGTAAATATGAGCGCTGGTTGGATAACAAGGCCGTGTGCCTGTATGATAGAGGATTTGTGTGAAATATAACCCAGTGGTTTAAGGTTATTGATTCAGAATCAGAATGGGGTTTATTGCCAAATGTTGAGCAGGTTTACAACATTAGGAAATTGCTGCGGTGCTTCAGTGCAAACATGCTGTCATAAATAGCACTTAAATAGACATGGAAAAAAATAAAAGTAGGGATAAGAATTAAGTGCTACGTGGAAAGATATGTGCATGAGATATACATGAGATATATACATGAGAATAAGAATTGAGAGTGCTACGTTGAAAGATATATACATGAGTGCAGGTGGTGATCAGTGCCAAACATAGAATGATGCAGTGACACAGCGTAGGGTCATGTGTTAGTGGCGGGTACAGTCATATGGTTATTGTTCATGTGTCCAACAGCAGAGGGGAAGAAACTGTTCTTATGGCGAGAGGTTCTGGTGCGAATGGACCGGAGCCTCCTGCCTGAGGGGAGCAGGTCAAACAGACTGTGTCCAGGGTGAGAAGGGTCAGCTGAGATCCGAGCTGCACGCCGCAGTGTCCTGGAGGTGTACAGGTCCTGCAAAGATGGGAGTCTGCAGCCAATCACCTTCTCAGCAGAGCGCACAACACGCTGCAGTCTCTGTTTGTCCCTGATAGTGGCTCCAGCGTACCACACGGTGATGGAGGAGGTGAGGATGGACTCGATGATTGCAGTGTAGAACTGCATCATCGTCCGTGTTGGCAGGTTGAATTTCTTCAGCTGCCTCAGGAAGTACATCCTCTGCTGGGCTTTCTTGATGACGGAGGTGATGGTGGGCTCCCACTTCAGGTCCTGGGTGATGGTGGTACCCAGGAAGTGGAATGAGTCCACAGAGGTGATGGGGGTGTCAGTCAGGATGATGGGGGGGAGTGGGGCTGTGTGCTTCCTGAAGTCCACAATAATCTCCACTGTCTTCTGGGCATTCAGCACCAGGTTGTTGTGGCTGCACCAGGACACCAGACGTTCAACCTCCCTCCTGTAGGCAGACTCGTCCCCGTCCGAGATGAGTCCAATAACGGTGGTGTCATCTGCAAACTTGATTAGCTTGACAGACTGGTGGGTGGAGGTGCAGCAGTTGGTGTACAGGGAGAAGAGCAGAGGAGAAAGAACACAGCCCTGAGGGGAGCCGGTGCTGATGGTCCGGGAGTCCGAGACATTCTTTCCCAGCCTCACGTGCTGCTTCCTGTCCGTCAGGAAGTCAGTGATCCACCGGCAGATGGGATCAGGCACATTCATCTGGGAAAGCTTGTCTCGGAGATGGTCTGGAAGGATGGTGTTGAAGGCAGAGATGAAGTCCACAAACAGGATCCTGGCGTAGGTTCCTGGGGAGTCCAGATGCTGCAGGATGAAGTGTAGGGCCGTGTTGATGGCGTCGTCTACAGACCTGTTGGCTCTATATGCAAACTGCAGGGGGTCCAGGAGGGGGGCCGTGAGGGTCCTGAGATGGGAGAGAACTAGGCGCTCAAAAGACTTCATGACCACAGATGTCAGAGCCACGGGTCTGTAGTCATTTAGTCCAGTGATCCTAGGTTTCTTGGGGACAGGGATTATGGTGGAGAGCTTCAGCCTCTGTCTGTACGCGGGGATTAGGTGGATCATGACGTGGTCAGAAAGTCCGAGTGAAGCGCGGGGCACCGCGCGATAGGCCCCGCTGATCGTGCTGTAACAGTGGTCTAATGTCCTCTCCTCTCTGGTCGGGCATTTAATATACTGCTTATATTTTGGAAGCTCATGGCTCAGATTGGCTTTGTTAAAGTCCCCAAGAGCAATGATGAGAGAGTCCGGGAATGTCCGCTCCGTGTGGAGAATCTGCTCCGCGAGTGCGCACTGAGCTGCCTGCGCATCTGCGTCTGGCGGGATGTAAACAGCGGCCAGGATGAATGAAGCGAACTCCCGCGGAGAATAAAACGGTTTGCAGTGGATAAAAAGATATTCCAGAGAGGAAGAGCAGTGCTGAGCAATCACTGTCACATCTGTGCACCAGCCACTATTGATGTAGAAGCAGAGACCTCCACCTTTGGACTTACCGGAGAGAGCGGCCTGCCGGTCCGCGCGCAGCAGATGGAAGCTTGATGGAAGCTTCACCAAGCTTCCTTAGAAATTTACCCCAACCGTGCCATCGTTCTTTACTAGTGTAGCAGCAGAGCTCCTCCCATCTGTGAACACTGTTATGCTACTTACTCAGCATTCACCTCAGTCTCTTATAATATATTAAAGGAGTTATTTGTATATTATTAGTTGCTGTCTTTTATATTATTATTGTGTATGTGTGTGAGCAATGTGATTTAAAGGGCCCTTCACATATATTCTTATTAGTAGCTAATAATATAAAACATTAAAGCCACTTGAAAAACCTCAGTGTTTGTGTTCACAGGTACCTTATAGTGCTATTTGAAAACTAGGAAACTAGGACCAGCACATCTACTACTTAATACTATAAATAGCTGTGTTTGGTTTATTATCTGCAGTGCAGTCTTCACATCCATGCTGCCTACAGTACTTCTCAGAAGCTCAACATCCCCATGCTCCCTCTGACTGAACCAAATGCTGTGGGTCTCATCATAGCTCACGGTAAACTCAGAGCTTTCATAAAAATATTTTTTAAACTTTCTTTTTTAAATAAACTTGAGCATAATTTATCTTTTAATAAATAAGAGGGTTTTTTTTCCCCCTTCTAACATTTCTTTATCTGTATTTGCTTTATCAGGAAGTGTTGGTGATGCTATCTCAGTGATGAGACCAGATGTGTATGTGTCTGATGATGGTGGCTATACCTGGATAAAGGCTCTTGATGGACCCCATCACTATGCTATTCTGGACTCGGGAGGTCTGCTGGTGGCCGTGGAGCACAGCGTGACAAACCCTGTCAACAAGATTAAGTGAGTTGCAGTTAAAGGGAACGCCAGACTTGTTTAACTGGTATTTACTGATTTAGCTGACTGTGTGCAGAAATTCACACCTTTCCACTAATTTGATGAAATACGAACATGTTTTCTTTCATGCCATAATCATAACTCTGGGCACTTTTCCACTAATGTTACAATGGTATTCTTACTAAGTTTGACCTTTTATGTATTACTTTCACTTAGCACAGGTCTCAACTGCCACAAACAATCAATGTGCATGCACAAAACTACGGTGTAGTGACATGTAGCCTTTTGCTTGTAGTAAATATCTATGCAAACTCTTGCATAGAGGCTAGTAAATATTCAATTCAGTGCTTGATATTGTAAGGTAATGACACTACAATATGTCAAAGGAGCTTGCGAATGATAAGGTGGGGTCAGGTTTCAAATGAGCTCACCCGAAACTCTGGCTGATTGGGACCCACACCCAGTTTCACACCTTGGTTCAGGCGATTAGAGGATCATCAGGGGGTCCTTTTGTCCCTCTGTGGGGGGATACTCCCACTAGGTTTAAATCTGGGACTCCCCACCATTTGACCTTAGAACTGAAGAAGCTTCTCGGATGAGAGGTGAAACGTCTTCAAGCAACTTAAAGAAGTCCAGACGCTTTTCTTTGCAAGCTCCTTTGACTACAATGACCTGGATGACAGAACCTTCACAGAGACACTACAATACGAAAGAACAGAGAAAAGCCCAACAATCATGTAACTCCCTATGAGCAAGCGCTTAGGTGACAGTGGGAAGGAAAAACTCCCTTTTAACAGGAAGAAACCTTTGACAAATCCAGGCTCAGGTAGGAGCGGCCATCTGCCATGACTGGTTGGGGATGAGGAATATGTATGCAAACTCTTGGTCTTTGTCATCACTGTCATGGACATTGTTTGAACCAAGCCTTGAGGAACATGAATGTAAAAAAGTCTTATGTGTAATCCATAAAATGCTGTTGGTTTTAGCCTTTTTGCTTATGCTGATTATGCTGATGTTGGAATATTTTTCTGCCAGATTCTCTACTGATGAAGGACAGTGCTGGAATGAGTACAACTTCACCAAAGATCCCATCTTCTTTACTGGACTTGCATCAGAGCCAGGAGCACGTTCTATGAATGTTAGTATCTGGGGCTACAGAGACTCTTACCTCAGCCAGTATTGGACCTCGTTTACCATTGACTTCAAAGAACTTCTTACTAGAACATGTGAGTGATGCGATTTAAACATATTGTCAGTAGGTTTTTATTTTAAATTAAACATGGTGTAATACTAACAAATTATTATTATTATTATTTTTTTTTTATAAAGGTGGAGACTATGACTATGTGCAGTGGTTGGCCCACTCTGATGATATCAGTGATCCCAATGATGGTTGCTTGCTGGGCTACAAAGAGAAGTTCTTGCGTCTAAGGAAGGACTCTGTTTGCTGGAACGGGCGCGATTACATAGTCAACACCCAGCCAACCCCGTGTTTATGCACCCTGGATGACTTCATGTGGTAAGACTTGGAGACGGTAATATGCTGAAGTATAAGCACCGCTAACTAACTGCAACTGAGTGTTGTTATTGATGATCAGACTGTTGTAGATATTTTGCTGGAGCTCATTCAAGATGTTGTCTTTGTAATGAATGGACTTTAAAAACAGAAATGATTTGAATTTTAGCATGAGGAAATGAGATCAAATTGCAGCGTAAAAACAAATTGGAATGGCTATTTCCACATTAACAAACTGGGGCTTCAAGGACTTATCAAATGTGGCATTGTGTGACTGCTTGCAGTGACTTTGGGTACTACCGTAAAGAGAACAGCTCGGAGTGTGTGGAGCAGCCGGACCTGAGAGACAAAGTGTTGGAGTTCTGTCTGCAGGGCAAAGAGGAGCAGTTGCAGACTAGTGGGTAAGGTTCCAGCTTCAACCTTCGTATCCAAGAGATCTCTGCTCCCCACTATTGTTAGTTTAATGTTAAACGGCGGTACTGGCAGCAATATTATCCTATAAACAGCGTCTTTCACCATCATTTTATTCAAAGCAGCATGCTGCCACTGAGCTTTGATCAGAGATATTCTTCTTGTTTTACAATATTTAAACAGATATGATTACACAAGTGTAACATGTGTTTGTTTGTTTTTCTTTTCTAAAAGAGAAAGTTTTTAGAATGAGGAAGTAATTGTCACACATAGAGTAGTTAGAGGAAGCAGATAAGGGTGACAGTTTAGACTAACGCCATAAAGTAAGAGTGCATGAAAAAGTACATTTTTATTTAGGCTTGGTTGTCTCACTGCATACCTACCAATCTATAAAAGTGAGTAATTGTTGAATTCAACCCTTATGGACTGAGAGTGAGGCAATATATCATATCTCGTCTTATTTTAAAACTTTATCAAAAAATTAATGTGAAATATTAATAGATGTATTAAAATATATAGATGCTTTTAAAAGGATACCCTTGTAATGCATCCTCCTGGTGTTGCTTATCGAATAATCTGAGTATAAAAAGAATCTAAGTGAACCAAATTAGAAGAAGAAACGATGCTCTAAGAACCTCTGAATGTCAATTGTTTAGTTTCAGGATTCTGCTTATGTAACATAACTTCTTATCGTGTAGAATGAGTGTAAATACAGCCTGCTGGGAATAACTTTTAAAACTGGGTTATTATGCAGTCCACAGCCAAAACCACAGCAATCATGCACTTTTGATAGGCGGATCATGCAGTCATCACTGTGCTCTCGGTCCACAGCTACAGGAAAATCCCTGGGGATAAATGTGAAGGAGGAGAGGTGCATATGCGTAAAGAGATCGACCTCAGCAAGAGATGTGTGAGTGACCTAGTCGGCCCGGAACTTCTGGTCAGTATCTCTGCATCCTAAGACTTATTGTTCATATTTATCCATGTAAGCATATTAGTTGTTTCAAATGACTGTTTAGGTTCTCAGTCATCGATTTAAAGGTAGTCTCGAGAGCTTGAACAAAGGAAGACGTTTCAACTGTCATCCAAGACACTTCACCCGTTGCCTACTGGTGGTGGTCAGAGGGCCCGGTGGCGCCAGTGTCCGGCAGCCTCGCCTCTGTCAGTGCGCCCCAGGTTGGCTGTGGCTACAATGTAGCTTGCCATCACCAGTGTGTGAATGGGTGGATGACTGGATATGTAAAGCGCTCCTTAGGGACTAGTAAAGCGCTATATAAATACAGGCCATTTCTTCAGTCCTACAAACAAATGGTGGAGAGTCCCACATATTGAACCCCCAGTGATGATCGCCCCCCTTTTTCCACATTTTGGCTAATGACATCACGACCCACATGATCAGTAGTGGGTCAAGAACCTTGAGCACCACCTCCAAAAAGGGAAGAGTTTGTGAAATGTCACAAGCCTAAAGAACTCCAATTGCCATTCTCCCCCCCCCCCCCCCCCCCCCCAAGCTCCCAAGGCTAGTGGTTCCGTAGTGTAGTGGTTTACACAAATTTCCTCGATTCAAGACTGGGAGGAGACACAAATCCCTCTATGGGGTTTCACCAGGAAAAGAATCTGGTGTAAAAATGCCAAATCAAATATAGATGGAACTTTATTAATCCCTCGGGTAGGTTCCTGCGGGAAATCAGGGGCAATTTTAGCCCATTTTTGGGGGTGCTTCAGCACCCCCAAAAACGATATATTTTTATGTGGTTCAGCCACAACTCTACTGAAACCTCAGCCAGTAATAGGTAGGCCAACTTTTGGACCGTCCAGTTGTCTGTATGACTGCCGCAGTACGTACACATTTGCACACTATCAGAAAGTGCCAAACAGCCCTGGTGGAGTGAGGAGCTGTAAAGAGAAGCAGAGTGCTCTGTTTCTAAAAATCTTTTAAGCTTGTTTCAAAGATTCTGTACAGCAGCTTTAAATGTTTTCCAAAAGCACACAGACACTTACCAGTGTTTCTCAAACTTTTTACAGTGTGGACCACCTGATAAAAATGTCAAGCTCTCCCAAGGACCACTATGAAAGCATGAAACCCATAAATCTTACAACACAAAATTAGTATTATTAAATTAGTAAAATTAGTATCTGCAGTAAAGATTTTTATTTGTAAAAATTTATTTATTTATTTATTTTTTAATATGGATCTGTATTATATTATACATACACATTAAAAGTGAATCTCTGTCCAAAAAATGCACTCAGTTTACTTTTTACTCACTATGAGCATCATTCATTATTCTCCCGCAGTAATTAAGGTTAGGATATGTATTTGTTTTATTCCAATCCATTCTTCTTTTGCAGCATTTAAATAACCTTGATCAGATTTGATGGTTTTGTTACAGACTTTTCAAAAAAGTGTTTTGCTTTTCTTTCACAAATGTGGGGATTAAATTGTGTTAAAATGTACAAAACAGTGATGTCATGTTTTGAGACGAGGACCCAGGGACAGAGAGACTTGATGAATTTAAGAATCATATGATTTATCTTGCCTGGCTGGGCAGCTCTCTCTCTCAGCACCCCCAAAGCTCTAATCCTAGAATCGCCCCTGCGGGAAATTCATTTTTTTTTTTTTTTTTTTCTCCTTAGATATGCAGACCAGTCTGTTGTAGTGACTCTTTATGAAGCAAAGGGAGCAGCTGAAAGAGCCCCCTGCACCCCCCTCCCCCATTCATGTTCAAGTGTATGTCTTCTTATACTGCCATTTTCTTTTTTGTTTGCTCTTACTTTCACAGGTGGACAATAAGGCCTCCAAGTCTGTGCCCGTTGTGATAACAGTTGTCATAGTCCTGATTCTGAGTATTGCAGTAGGAGTAGTCTTTGTCAAGAAATATGTCTGCGGTGGCAGGTTAGTATACCTTGGCACACAGGATTTTACTCCAGCAGATAACCTTAAGCTGTCTACAGGAAAATATGTCGAGCATAACAAACTTTATAATCTAGTTTTGAAAAAATGCTCTTCATGTTTGCTTTGCATAGTTTTCAAATGGTTGTGATTAACCTGAGCAATGTGTGAATGTGCCCTGCAGGTTCTTGGTTCACAGGTACTCTGTGCTACAGCAGCATGTTGAGGCCAATGCTGCTGATGGGATAGACGAACCGCTGGAGACCAACCACACTCAAAATGGCAAAATAGAGTTTCATGATGACTCAGATGAGGTACAGTGGCTAACTTTTCTTCCCTTTTTGGAACATGGGTAATAAGAACGAGTAGTGGTCATTAAGAATATTAGCTACTGTTAATGGTGCTTTTGGGCAGCTTCATGGTCGTAGAAACGAGTTGTTCATTACCCGTTTTTCAGCGTCAACATAATAGAAAAATAATAATTTTAAATGTTTCAGCTTTTCAGAAAATTTTCAAATAGTATGCAAGTTTTGTAGGGGAGTATAGATAACTGGTTGGTGTTTAAAGGGAAAGGTAAATGTTTGCATATGTGCCTTTGTTTGCTTACGTGTTCTCTCTGACTTCCCTGTTACGCTCTTGTCTTCTCTTTGCACAGGATCTGCTTGAATAGCAGGCACAACCTGTCAAGCAACTGAGCAACAGGTTTCTTACAGGGCCCCGTGACCTCTTTTTGTCTCCAGATACTTTTCTTTTCACCTTTTAGTATAAACTTTGGCCTTGGCTACAGATGAAGAATCTGTCCTTCTGCTGTCATTGGTTCAGTCTGATGAATGTACAGAGGCTCTCTGAGACTAATGCCACAGTTGAGGAGCATTACAACGAAGGTCTTACTGTGTTTTGCTTCAGTTATTGATTCTGTTGAGTGAGTTTGAATCCCAAAGTTATTTATTTTTAGGAGATAAAGAAATTATGCCGTAATCTAAAGCTGGTTGTATAAATCCATCGCCACCGCATTACGGGTTCTCCCTCTCTATCACCTTGGAGTGCACCTGGAAATATTTCACACTTCTTTTCTCATGCACTTGTACATAAACCTGTTTTTCTTTGCCATTTTTTGATGTGGTATCAGTTTGGTAAGTGTTTAAAAAAGCAAAACAAAAAAAAGGTTGTTGAATGGTTGGTAATTCTTTTGGAACACTTGACTCTTAACCTAGTTTTAACAAACTATTTGTTTGTCAAAAACTGTCCTTCAATATTGAGGGCTTTATAAATTTGGGGTCTTAAGCCTGACCAAAATGTAAAATCTTGTTTTTGGAATACCAGCGTCCAAATGTTTGGCACACGTCTTCTTTAAAGTAATAAGGAATGTGGAAATTTCCATGTCCATAGCATTTTATAGCAATAAAATTCTCCGTGCACATCAAAAAAAATTCTGTAGTAACATGTTATTTTTAGGTTTGTTGGATGAATCGTTGTCGTTGTGCATTAACTGCAAGGGTAGTGAAGTATGTCTGTTTCAGGACAGAAATTGTTTAAAATGTTGTCTGCAGTTCGAATTGCCTCAAGCACAAGGCCTCCTGTAATGCTAAGAGTTTGTAGTATAACATTTTTCTTAAACCTGACCTGTTGTGATGAGACAAATGATCACTGTAGTCATATAATTGTCATGTTTGTAACAATTTCAGCAGTTTTGGTACTAATCAACTTTTGCAAATTATATAACAACTGACAGATTGCAGTTCAAAGATGTTCAGAAACAAATATAGTTTTAGAGTAAAAATTACAGAATTAAAGAGTTTTTTAAACCACACAAACATATAACCAAGTTAATCAACATTATTTGGTTCTGGAAATATAGCAATATGAAAACCAACAAATCTATATATGTTGTATAGCATAACTCCTGCTGTAACCATGGCTGGATAAGAGCCAAAGCCATGCCAAGACTGTTTTGTTTGGTGGGTGGATCTCTGCATTTGAAGCTGTAGTGAACTACTGTTTTGTTTTTAATCAGTCTTAACGACTCTGTCTTATGATGTTTGTTGTTTTGCACAATTATTTGTCTGTCTTGTTTTAAAGTTTAATTTATTGGTGAAAAGCTGGTTCAGAGTGCAGTAAATTGGATGTGGTTATACAAGTGCCTGGTGTGAGGACCTAATGTGTGGCCAGCATCTATTTACTGATTTTATTTTTGATTTTTGTTTTTATTTATATCATCTGATATGTAATCAGTTTCATCCTGTATGTCAGTGACATCTCTAAGTTGCACTTGTTGCCTAAGAATAATTTTTCAGCAGTAAATGTCTGTTTTATATGAGCTCCCACCGAACTGCATGTTAACTCTCAATAATACTTATATCTACAGCTGTGAAAAGAAAATGACCTGTAATAACTTGGTTATTCTTTTTTTTTTTTTTTTTCTATGTTGGTATGAGATTTAATACTGGCTACTTTGACAAGAAAGTGATCTTGAATAAAAGCAGAGTGGACACAGGGTTATCATGTAGCCGCTTTACACTGGAAGAGACCTGGCGAGTTCTTATTACGACCATTTATTGCTTTAGGTGAAGGTAACACACTTTTTCTTAAAATTTAAAACTGCTGTATAAATGAAGAAGTCATTGTGATGGTTCTGTACATATACAAGGTTACACCTTTTTATCTGATATGTTTCTCTTTTCTGTATATTTGAGACAATTTTCTTTGGGTTTGCCAATAAATTCATATGTTCCTCTATTTGTGCTGCATGGTGGTTTGTCACTAACGGCAGTAATGCAAGAATGTGAGACTTACAATAATAATGGGTAACTGTCAACTGGGGATATTTTCACATGATTTATAAAAACCCAGTTCCAAAAAAAACAGTGCAGTGATTTGTACGTCGCATAAACCCAGATTTTATTCACAGTAGAACAAAGAAAATGCATTTGTTAGAAGACGAGGGGATGTTACACGATGGCACTCTCCTAACTTTTTGGACATTTGTTGCTACCATCAAATTCAAAATATTTTTCTTGTGATGGTACCCTGTGGTTCAGTTTAAATGTGATGTTTTGTGTCTGACTGTGGATGAAAAGTGGCTTTATGAGATTTGCAGATCACTGCAGACCGTTTTTGTTTACATTTTACAAAGCGTCCCAGTTTTAAGATTGTAAAGGGATAAGTTCAGAACTGTGGTTGTGTAACAACAACTGAAGTAATCATTCCTCTGGCATTGAATTGTTGATGGCCAGACTGCTTTGAGCTGATAGGAAGGCAACAAAAACCCAATAATCACTCATTACAACAAAGGTATGCAGGAGAGTATCTCTGAAGGCACAACAGTTTGGGCTGCTGATTGTGGTGAAAGGGTGTGGGAGATAATTTCTTGTCAGACTTGGGATCCCTAGAGTGTCAGATTACATCTAACCTGAGTACTGTTGCTGACTGCATCCATCCATGTATGCACAAGTTAAACCCACCAGTAGGATACCAAAGCTCAAATGATCTCAGACTCATTCCTTGAACATGACAGAGTTCACTGCACTCAGTCACCATATGTCAAACCAATAGAGTACCTCTGGGATGTTGTGGAACAGGAAGTTTTCATCACATATGTATCATATTTTCAGCAATTGTATGACTTTATGATGTCATAATTCCTATCATGTCAATAGGGACCAAAATCTTAGAGGAATATTTCCAGCACCTTGTTGAATCTGTGCCACTAATACTTAAAGCAGCTCTGAAGGCAGAAGGGGATCCAACCCAGTACTAGCAAGGTGCACCTAATAAAGTGGCTTGTGAGTGTATTTGTCTATGTCAATAAAAATTGACATAGGGATAAACTGGGAAGTCAATACATGGGTGAAATGGGCATGAAATATCTGGACGAAAAAAATATATAAGTGCAAATATCTTTTGCACAAAGATTCAAAATAACTTTTATTTGGTAATTTGCACGACCCCAACATTGTACATGCTGAGCTAACAACACAACATGTTCTCAGATTCTATACAAAAAGTTTCCATCTGCATCAAAGAAATCATTCCCAACTTGGACTGCTGGAGAGGGCTTTTCCATTTTCACAAGCTCTTCAAGTTCTTCCTGTGTCAACACCTGTCCATCCCAACTCTCTTCATCCTCCTCTGTAAGGTCACTGTCATTAGTGCTGCGTTCTGTTGTTTCTGTCACTGTGGCATCTTCACTAATACCAGCTGCAATGTGTGTGGGCTGAACAGTAACAGGGACAGGACTCTTAGCTAGGGAACGTGAGCCATGACCTTGAATCACCGGAGTCTGATTAGCCACAGGGATCAAAGCACCTTCTGTGCTTCCAGGTGGGAGTATGGCTTGTGAGTTCCTTTCGGGAAGTTTCAACCTGTCCTGCTGTGTCCTAGCACCTGAAGGCAGCACCTGCTGGCTCATTTTAGCCATTACTTTTGCATTCTGCTTGGCTTTTCTTTCAGGAGAGGGGACGAATTTGCTTCTCAGGACTCTCAGGATCACATCATGACTGACAGAGAAGCCTTCAGCCAGACGCTCTACTGTCCACTCATTTGGCTGATTTTGCTTCAGATGTCTGAAAGTTGATTGAGATTTCATATGAGGCTTAATTTGAAACACTTCTTAGTTTACTGTCTGGACAAACTTAACACTCATTCTCACCTGATCTGCTCAATGGCATCCCAGGTTAACCTCCTCTCTGGAGCTCCTGATGGTGTCATCTGCCTCCTCAATATGTGATACTTCACAGTCTTCTGTCTTTTTCTTTCTTCCCTGAAACAAATCCCCAGAATACTTCATATATCTTGTCATAAAGACACCATATATTTATTATTTAACATAGTTTTACACTGGAGAAATGTGTGAAAAGTCCTATTGAATCTTACTGAATTAAGGCTTGCAGTTTGTCCTCCACGTCCTCCAGTTCGAGTTCTCCATTAGATGTCTGATCGCTGTATCCTGGTCTGCTCGATCCTCTGTCTGCCTGCGCAGGGCCCTGTCCCATCCGTGCCTTGCTGGCCCCTCTGCTTGCAAATCGGCAGTTGGTAGCGCTCACTGAGGAAATCAGAGATGGAGCACCAAACTTGGAGAGGAGGGAGAGTATCTGCACAGACCTGGCCATGCCAATAAACGATGTGTCGTCCTTTTATTCCTTTCGTTTTTCTTTTCTTGTTTTTAGGGAGTCACTTAGGTGTCATGAAAACAAAAACTTATTTTACTATAAATTAAAATTAACCTTGCTGCTCACGCACTCATGGCACCACTCATAGAAGTACTTCCGCAAACACTGGGCTCATAGCATAAAATCGGCGCTCTACTGCCAACTAGCGCTACGGAGGTAACATTATTACGTGTCCCTGTACTGAACAAAGGTGATTACCTGAACCATAACACTACTTAAATTGGACGCGTTGCAGGTTTGACGGTACTGATGCTGGATTAATTTCCACTTTTAACATGATCGAATACCAGTTAACATAAATAATACAAGTCAGGAGAAGTCTGCTGAAATATAAAAACTCAAACTAAATGGCGACATCTGCCGAGGGGACAGGGACACTGCACGCTGCCTCGCCCCCCTGTTCAAGTGTCACGCAGCTGCGCACCTCTCTCCCAGTCGCCGTTGTTTCATTTGCGCCATTTTGTCCGCTCACTTTGTTGATTGGGCTTTAGCAAGCTGTACTGGAGCCAATCAGAGGGAAACCGGACAGCGAAGATACGGTAAGGAAGCCCCGATTGAAGGCATTGGTAGTTGTCAGCACGGATTGGTTTGTCATGGACCAACCAAATTACTAACCCTGCTTAATGCAAAAAACTCAAATTGCAGTTTGATTTCGACCGCTGCGTCCCAAGACCTACAAATAGCTTCATGTTTCTAGCGTTGGCCACCGCGAGGAAACATGATCCTCGCTTGGTCCACAAGCCTTAGCTAGCGTTAGCTCCTTCGCTAAAATATCGTTTCTCGAACAAAGATCGGGTATAAAGCCACCGTTCGACCGTCAGCAAACGCTGCCAGGTACATTATAATGAGCTGTAATAAACAAGCTGCCCACAAGAAAATATACACGTTCGGAGTTTACGACACAAATGGCATCCTTATGCGCTTTCTAGAATTTACCACGCTTTTAGCTAGCGGACTGGCGCTAGCCGTGTTAGCTTCCCCACTAAAATACCCGCTAAATAAAATTCCCCTTTAAAGGAATCCAGCAGCTGACACAGCTGTGTCCTCCTGGGGGGATTATGTTTCAGCTGAAATTCGTAGACTTCACATTTGACACAGTGCGGCACAAGTCGGTGTGAGGAAGCAGTAGGTCCTATTTAAATATTGAGAACAATAAATTGAAAACACGTAGATATCGGTTAAAAAGACGGGGTTTTTTGCTGTCGAAAAAAATTATCATTTGTTTACGTATAAAATGCACTGTAAACCATAGAAATCCAATATTTGTTCATTTGTATGTTTTGTCTTTGCCTCATCAGGTTTTTCACGGTAAAAAGCCATGGAGCAGTACACCACTGCCACCACTACTACTGGAGAGCAGATTGTTGTTCAGACAGCCAATGGACAGATCCAGCAGCAGGTGAGCTTAGGGTTGACAATTTTATTGTCTAGCTTTTAATAAATAATATCTGATTCTCACACCCAAAATTTTAATCTGATGTAAAATGTATAGAAGTCCATTACTGTATATAGTAACCATTAAGTCTAATATACCCTACTAAGCTATAGTACTTTTTCCTTTGGGAAGGTACGATCTGTGCAGTCTGCAGTTCTGTTGAAGAAAGACGTTGAATCTATTTAATTATTCTTGAAAAATAATTTATTTCTGTGCATTTTATTTTCCACGCTGCATCAAATTAAAGTTGATTACGTTGATTAAACGTCATGAGGTGGGGGGTGGTTCCCTATTTTTTTTTTTTTTTGCTGGGAGTTGGAACCCTATTAGTTAGGTTGCTTAATATTTCTGCTAAGTACTCTTTAAAATACCAGAATAGGGAGGATGGAGTAGGTTTAAGTTTATTAGATTGATCAGTATTGCTGAACTATGAAATATTTTGGGTGCAGTGTATTTTTTATATACAGGTATAACAGAATAGCTTTAGTGTTGTTGTTTATTTAAACTTGAGTATGAACTTATACAAAATGCAGCAATATATTAAACAAACAGTTTTATTGATTAAAAAACACTATATCGGATTCATATCGGTATCGGCAGATATCCAAATTTATGATATCGGTATCGGACATAAAAAAGTGGTATCTCTAGTAAAGACTAATAAAAAAGTCACATTGTAAAAGACAACTAGTGACAATTTCTCAACGATATATAGCTGTATTTCACAATAATGCAAAATAACATGTATAATAATTTTTAACATGAAATCCTCAGTCACAAACATGAAGAAGATGCTATTTTCATTCAAGTTTCATGCTAGATTGAGACATGACACACATTTATACCACAAAAATATTAATAATCTAAATAGAACAGATCTTTTCTAATTACTCTACTTATAACCAAGAACATAATTGTTTAAAAATATGCAAACTTTTTTATCTTTTCAGGTCAAATTTTTAAGGTAATCATGTTCAAACTTTGTTTGAGTTTTCATTGTGCAGATTCTTTCTGCCTAAAAGGCAGAAAACTGGGTTTACTGGCCTTTTAAAATAAATAAATCTAGATATATTTCAAACATGAAGCTAACACTTCAAAGCAGGCATTATAGATATGTCCAAGCCTCAAACCATATAATTTTTAGGCAAATCGGAAATGGTTGAGTATACATTGTTTTTTAAAAAAAAATGATGATTTGAGATGCAATAATCCAGTTCCAATATATTTTCTTGGTACTTTGTTGTTGAGTCTGTATATATGAGTCTGTATCCTGCCCTGCCTGCAGACACAGGGCACAGTGACGGCTGTGCAGCTGCAAACAGAGGCGCCAGTGGTGACGGCCTCAGGCCAGCAGGTGCAGACACTCCAGGTAGTGGTGTCACCGCCGCCCTGTGTCAGTGTCATGACTGTTTCACAGCCTACCGGTTTGCATGCCATAGCCAGGGCTGTTTGTATTTTTATTTTTCCAGGACCCATCTGTGCTGTTTGGTTCATCATTTCCCTCCCAAGCATGTCTTGCAACTGCACGTTCCTCAGCACAGTGTTTTCTGTGTCAGCCTCCGGTTTTTGCTTTTGCTCTCATGGCTGTCTAAACTGAGTTGTGCTTGTCTCTTGCTATTAAAAGCAAGTTTAGAAAGTCAGATGTTCTTGTTCTCAAGTGCGATGGCTGTGGAGAAAAATATGCAGAATATACAACAGAACAACCTTCTGAGGTCTGCATGGATCCACATCCATTACTGGCTGCCACTGTTCATCATAGTCTGATATTTTTCTTACTGTTGTGCTGAATAATGTCAGCAGGTACCTTTGCCCTTACAATTTTACTTCCTGTCATGCTGCTGCTGCTGCCACAGACCATAAGTTGTACGCTGTGGTCACTTTATGGTATAAGATGAAATATCAGTACCAAGTTGAACATGTGAATGCAAATTAATTTTACCAACATCTTGACCACAAAGGTACAGGAAGCAAATTCCGTTCTTGTAAGCTCTTGTTTCAATAGCAGTATGGCTGTAAATACAAGACCTAAATTCTACATGCAGAAGTTTTGTATTTTTCTGTAGCCTAAGCTCATGAGAAAAATGATTAAACATACACTAGATACATTGGGTCCAGAAATAATCTATGCTATATAACAGGATGCTTTCATGTTTGTATTTTAGGAAACCATAAACGTGAGATCAACAAGTGCTTTTATCCACAGTGTAGTATCCTGGATGTTTCTCATGTCATACCACTTGCATGCAGCTCTGCAAGTCACAAGAGACACCGAGACGAACACTGTCAGTGCTGCTATAATAGCTGTCTGAATCTCCCTGTAGGTCCAGGGACAGCCTCTGATGGTTCAGGTGAGCGGTGGACAGCTCATCACATCGTCAGGGCAACCCATTATGGTGCAGGCCATGTCAGGGAGTCAGGGTCAAACCATAATGCAGGTCCCTGTATCTGGTGCTCAGGGACTACAGCAGGTAAAGTATCTAAATTAAATTATACATTGTTCTCTAAAGCAACACTGTTTACTCTGGAATAATATTAATAGTAAACTAACTAGTATAGATTTGGAAGTAAACGCTGAAGTTTGAGAAGCACGTTGTACACTGAGTAGGTTTTTTTCCCCTTGTTGTTATTTTTAGTGTTTATGTAAGATTAAGTTGATAGCGAGGTAGCAAAGTGTACTTTTTTTCCATGTTTATCCTTGTTATTCTGTTTGCTGTGGTGTTGATCTATAATCCAGTTAACCACTGTTGATGTTTTTGTACCTGTCTGTAGATCCAGCTGGTGCAGCCAGGTCAAATCCAGTTGCAAGGTGGTCAGACTCTGCAGCTGCAGGGCCAGCAGGGTCAGCCTCAGCAGATCATCATCCAGCAGCCCCAGACCGGCATGACAGCTGGACAGAACCAAGTACTAAATTTTGAAAAAATTAAAAAAGCAAAAACCCAAGCTTCTTATTTAAAAATCTATTGAATAAATAAATCCCCATAAAATGATGTAAAGTAATTTCCCCCCTCTCTATCAAGGGACAGCAGATCAGCGTGCAGGGCCAACAGGTGGCACAGACAGCTGATGGACAGACCATCGTCTACCAGCCTGTCAATGCAGATGGTACTGTCTTGCAGCAGGGTAAACTAGGCTGTCCTCCAAAATTTGTGTTTGACTTCTGCTATTTAGACTTTCTAAATAGGAGCATGGGTGAGTTGTCATGTTCAAAAAGTTTTGGGATGATTATCTGTTTTCAGGAATGATCACAATTCCAGCTGCCAGCTTGGCAGGTGCCCAGATTGTACAAGCAGGGAGTGCCAACACCAACACCACCAACAGCGGCCAAGGCACTGTGACCGTCACCCTGCCCGTCTCTGGCAACATGGTCAATGCAGGTGGAATGGTCATGGTAAGGCCCTGTGCAGAGGTACCCAGCACCTTATTACCTTTGTTTTTCCTAATCTAGACTCTCACATGGGTATATGGTAAAGGTCATGGGCTTAAACATATATTTTTTATGAATGATCACTGGTGTTTTCATAGGTCAGTTATAATTATAGCTCACCTTATCAAACCCTAAAATGAACACGTCTAGGTTTGTTTAACCCCCCCTGTAAACCTGTGGTCCTTCTAAACAGGTGATTTTTGGATACATGCTCTTCCCGGGCTGTATCCATGTTAAATACAATTCACATTAGCATTTTGTTCATAAGTAAAACTAATAATGTTTTGGAAGTTTCATTATTGGTGCTTATATTGCCTGAAAACAACAAAGCATAAATAGGGTTCCTTGAATTTAAGTCCACATTTAAAAGATGCCGTGTTCACTGCATAGACTGTAATCTTAATGACGTGAATGGTCATCCAAATCCGGCTTGTCTTTGAATGCTACCCATTTTGTACAAACAGTAGTTGATGGTCAGTTTCATTGTGTCATTTTGCTCTGGACTTTTCAGGTTGGGCAGCTTGCATCCTTAAGCTAGTAGTTAGTAGAATAAACTGACATTGTGAAATTTCCTGGCAGTGGAGACCCAGTATGCAACTGTTGGGGAGTCTAAATAAGAATGACTTAAAACATCTGTATGGGTGTGGAAGAGCAGTGTGAATTTTTTCTTTTATTTGAATGGATTGATATTTGTCTTTTTGTGAGTAG
Source organism: Diplotaxodon limnothrissa (assembly GCF_057381915.1). Classification (NCBI taxonomy): domain Eukaryota; kingdom Metazoa; phylum Chordata; class Actinopteri; order Cichliformes; family Cichlidae; genus Diplotaxodon; species Diplotaxodon limnothrissa. Next base: position 5,351,672 of record NC_140615.1, on the reverse strand, counting down.
GATCTGTTGTAAAATGCGTGACATATTAAGCACTGTGTCTTTGTCTTTTCCTTCAATCAGATGGTACCTGGAGGTGGCGGCGTTCCCACAATGCAGCGAATCCCATTGCCAGGGGCTGAAATGCTTGAAGAGGAGCCACTGTATGTCAATGCCAAACAGTACCATCGCATCCTAAAGAGAAGACAGGCTCGGGCTAAGCTGGAAGCAGAGGGCAAGATTCCCAAGGAAAGGAGGGTAGGCCATTTCTGTCAAACGTATAGACTTGAGAGGGGGGGGGGGAAACCCTATATATTTAAATTCTTCTGTGTTGTACTCTGTGTGTGATTTTTAGTGATGGGCTTGTTGTGAACCAAATTTTAATGTGAGTAATCCACCTTCTTCCTGTCTAGCAGAAATATCTACACGAGTCTCGCCATCGTCATGCAATGCAGCGTAAGCGGGGAGATGGTGGTCGTTTCTTTTCCCCTAAGGACAAGGAAATGGGTCTGGGATTATCACAGGTAGGCAGCTGTGTGTAGAAAGAACATAGCAACTCAAGCCTATAATGCTTGTTGCAAATTGTCATACACTTAAAACTGTGAGATTTTAAGTGTATGAGCTCAATTTGCTTTTGTTACCTCCCATTTCTGCCCTTCTGATGCAGGATGTCGCCCAGGCAGCAGCAGATGAGACAGTGGCTCAGATGATCCGAGTTTCATAGCACTGTCACTGACATCATCACTTCTTTCTGAACTCTACCCTGCCTGAGATTCTTCATCGCAGCTGACCTCCTGCCACCACTTTTTCCTTTCATCTGTACTTCCTCCTGCCTCACCGCCATACACCAAACCACAGTGCTACCACTGGGCTTTTTCTGTTGTCTCTACTCCTACACTGGTCTTCCAGGGAGCTGGCTGTATGGCTGCTGAGACTATGAACTTTTCTGGCCTTGTTCATCCAAAAAAATGGATGCTGTCATGCTCAGCTTATCTGGTTGAGCACTAAGGACCAGCTTTTTATTTTCGTAAGCATTAGTTTTGAAAATAACGAAGCTAGTGACAGGAAATGACAGCCATGAAGCCATCATGTCAGATCCTGGTCTGTTTGAAAATGAGATTTTTGTCACCAGTGGATGCTTTTTGGTTTAAATATTTTTTGTAAATGGTACCTGTTGTGTTTTTTTTTTTCCTTTTTCTTTTTTTAAAAAGAGATATTCTTTATGCATTGATGCTACACTGCTGTTCTTTATGTAAGCGCCCTTATTTTGGAATTTCATCTTTTTAAACCCACATAGCGCAGGGGTGGTCTCAGCATGCCCTGTGTTCACTGAGTAAAAACAGAAATGTAATACTAATGTGAAGATTTTGTACAGCCATTACTTCCCCAATGTGTTTGGAATACCTACTGATTTGCCCAGTTGTGTGGATGCATTTTATACAGTTAGTAGTTGGTGTTTGTTGGGAAAAAAGTAGTTCAGTGTTGCATCACCTTACGCACTCTTATCCACGTAGTTACATCTTCATCGTTCAGTCCGTCTAGGTGGTTTTTTTTCTTCTTTGTTTGAATTGTTTTTTACCTGTCAGATGCAGTCCTGCAATGTTATTTTTTTTAAATAGTACTCTGACATTGTATTCATGTAACCTTTGTCAATTAAATTTTATTAAGTGACTCAAGGTTATAGGTGGATTCTTCTGTTTTTTTTGTTTTTTTTTTACTCCCTGATTGTGTAGAGTTCAGACTGTCATCTATTTATTTAAAATGTCCCCTGAGTCTTAGCCAATGCCATGTAGTTTTGTTTGCATTATAATGCCTTGGATGACATTTGCTGGAATTTTTTTTTTCACAACTATGTTCATTAGAAACTGTTTTTCTCTTGTTGCATGAGTATAATTGTCAGATATTTTGGACAAAGTAACATACATTTCAATTTTTGATAAGGATGATTAAAATTCTGTGTATAGTCTGTGAAACCTTTGTGCACTTATTTCATTTTTTTTTTTTTTACTCTCATGTATTTAATTTGTTCATAATGAGATGTCCAGCATTATGCAAAAGTCTTGAACCAGCCCTCATTTTCATATTTTGCTAGAAAAATGGGGAATAGGTGTAAAGCTTGTTTCAAAACCAACATGTTTTGAAACAATCAAAAAATAGCCCACAGCTTCCCAAAGCAAAAGCTGTTTGTGAATATATTTTATGTAGCCAAAAGTTCCAAAACAAAATATATTCAGTTTGCTATCACAGGAAAAGGAGGCGTAAGGAGTTATCTCATTATATGATTCTTTGATTAAAAAACAAAACTAAAACTACCAGATTTTCAAGATGTTTCTAACTGATGATTGAGTGACTACTACTTAGGTCATAATATTAGTAATTGGGGGTCAGAAGTGGTGGTGGATAATCATTTGTTGAACTTAAACTATATTGTGACATATTCTGAAACGGGGATGAAGTTCAGGTTTTTCACCTTGAACAGTATAAAAATATCAGGGAAGAGGGGGAAAAGTGGGGAATTAATTAATATGCAGAGTAACAGTGATGTTTGATGCTGACTAGCAAAGTAGGGTTTGTACAAGTTGATGAGAGTACATTTTGTACGTCTATGTAAGTCTTACTCTGTGAACAGTAGCCTCCAAATAACTAAATTAAAGGTCACATTTGATCAGTATTACAAATACCTACCTGCCAACATTCTAGTGGTTTTATGATTGATTGATGCACACTGGCCCACTAGAGACAACAGAGACCTGCTGATATAGACCTTGTATAGAAATGCAATCAAAAGAGAGCCTTTGGGTCTTGGGGTCAAGGAAGAACGAAAGGACACCTACAGAAAGAAACTGGAAACCCACTCCAGCAGAACAATACCAGTGATGTGTAGAGTGGAATGGGGGAAATAACTAGGTTTAAGGTGACAGAAAGACAAACTGGGCCAAATGGAGAGAGCAAACGAGTTTAACGTTTTTTTTCAACAGGTTTAGTTCACACTAAGCTGCTGCTACCTACAAATCCTGGAGTCCACACCTGCTCTGTCTTAGTGATTTGCCCTTCTTTTCCCCAATTGAACTCCATGGATCAGATTCCTCCATATTTGATTAACACCCTCTGCTTGACTGTGACATCTGGCCAGGTAAGGAGACAGCTGGAGAAACTGCAACAGGGCAAGGCATCAGAGCTAGCCATCTGTCTGTGATCCTGCGTAACATTTATAATACGAAACAGGAGATGGTAAAGAAAACATCCTGTCTGGTTGGCTGCCCTCATTTCACATTAATATGATGAATGTGCTGGGGAGACTAGACTCATCCCACCTGAGAAGGCTGGTGAAAATAACTCTTGACCCATATAAAGAATTTCAGAAATATAGGATATATAAGGCCTTTATTATCTTATTACCTTTGAAATTGCAAATACAGAATTCTGGTCCTGCTGCAGTCTTAAAGAATTTTAAATTCAGTTAATTATCTTATTCAGTAAGGCAGCTGAAACAAAGTAGTCATGCGTAGTCGTGTACATTTAGCCGGAGGTTGACTTTAGTTCCCCTTTTCCCTGAACAGGACCTCCCAGGTAAAGCATCGCGATTAGCAAACTCTGCCAATCAGGGGCTGTAGCTTGCGGACGCTGGTCCCCGATCAGCCAATCATTAAAAAGTGGGCGGGACTTGTGTTAAGAGCGCTACGCTGATTAACAGGGGGCTGTATAACAGTCAAGTGTAGCACTAAGCATAAAAAACAGAGCAAAAGAAAAAAACTGCAGTGCTGAACATCTGACATTTTAGTCTCACAAATGACGAATAAATTATGTAATTTATTTCCTTATGGGTAGCGAGGCCTCAGCCGTTACACATTCAGCAGTCACTTTCCTGTCCACTGGAGCTAACTGGCTTATCACCGCCTACACACTGCCCACTGGTTTGTCTGACAGCCTCAACAAAACGCCCCCTCCCTCCCTCACCTTGGGAGATGTTGCCGTCTGTGGATGACAGCAGACCTGCAGGACCGAAGCAAGTGGCCGTGCGAGTCTTTTAGAAAGTAGATAAGGGAGAAAAAAAGCGTCATATCTAGTGAAGTGGGCTACTTTGTTAGCTTTGCTCCGTGGTGTAGTGCTTCAGCGTCGGTTCGGTCATTTTTAAGCCACGAAGCTTTAGCCAAGAGAGCAAGAAGGCGAAGCTAAGGGTATTAGTTTCAACTCAATCCAGAACCGGCTTTTGTTCCCCCCCTCTCCTCTCCAGTAACAGTATCGATATCACTCGGATGCAATGACAGACACAGTTGTGGACAGCAAGACGGAGGTTAAACAGGGCACGAAATATGTCAAGGAGACCGAAAACGTTGCGGAAAAATATTCCGTGTTGACTGTCAGCAAAAACAGCAGTGATGTGAATATGAACGTTGGAGAAATGACTTCCGCAGCGTTCACCGCAGTCCCCACACTGAAATCCGTCAAGAAGGTAAGAAACGTGATGCTCCCAGCAGTCACTGCCATTGGGCACAGACACAGTAAGGAGGGGATTTCACGTTGGTACGCATCGTGCTGCAGTGAAGTCCAAGTGTAGGCAATGTAATGTACTGTGTTGATGTATTGTTAATAAGGTGCAGTGTGAATGTCTGCTCCAAAGTTGTCATTGGGAATTTTGTTGGAGCTTTAATGCATTCTTGAATGATGGACACTCCATCCCAATGTGAGGTGGGAAGTGCAAAAATAATCTTAAACATTTAAAGTACCCATATTCATGTATCTTAGAAGCCAGCTATTAAGGAAAGCTTTGCTAACTGTCTCATATGTAGTGTTACTCTAATAATACCTTCTACTGTGTTATTACTGGGGTAAGAACATATAATTTTAAAGACAAGATGATTGTTAAAATCTGTCTTCAAGTTGCCTTCCCGTCTGTTTAAAGCACAATGTCAACATTATGCCAGCAGGCAGGAAACAACTAAAAGCCAAGCTGAGCTCTTAAACCTCTGATTTAAGACCTCAGCAAAGTGCAGAACTACTGTGTGAGGGCTAACGCAACTGAGTCTGTGGGGTCCCCCAGTTGAGTAGGGGGTATTTAATCAGGTGTACCCTTGTGTTGTGGGGAAAAAAAATAAATCCACCATAAACTGTAGTTTACAGTTACAGAACCTTGAGATTTGCAAATGTGTAATAACATGTGAACTGAACCTAAACTTTTATCACATTAATGTGTAGTGAGCTCTATATCTGTCTTTAATTAGTTCTCATGTGCAGGTAATGAGGACATCATCAGTGTTAGTTGGAGGAAAGGCATCATGAACATGCAAAAGCAGCACAGGGTGCACCTGTGAGAAGAACCTGTGAATGTTAAGTTTCTTGCGTGTTATATAATCTGAGAAAACAGCAAAAATCCACATGAGGTGGCTCTTCACAGCATCTGGTACCGGCTAGTGGATAATCATGGAACTCCTGATTAGAGGCTTCTTTGTCTGTTTCTCAGAACAAACCTGCTCAAATCTCTGCAGACTCTTCTACCAGGGAAGTTTTTCTGATCATATGAGACTGTGTCACAGAGTGGTGATTAAGCCCTCTGGAACTTTTTAGTTATAATGTCTGGCAACTGTGTTAGTAATATCAGATATATTTCAGTTCCTCAAGGTGACCTCTGACTTCTAATACCCATGGTTCTTTGGGGGTGACTTTGCCTGTGTTTGACACCTATTTTTATGATTCACACATCTGTGTTATGACCTAATGTTAGCTGCTTTGCACTTTTAAATACTCGCATATACACTTATCAGTCATAACATTACGACCACTTGCCGAATATTGTATTGGTCCCCCTTTTGCTGCTGACCCACTGAGACATGGACTCCACTAGACCCCTAGAAGGTGTGCTGTGATCTCTGGCACTAAGATATTAGCAGCAGATCCTTTAAGTCCTGTAAGATGTGAGTTGGGGCCTCCATGGATCAGCCTTTTTTGTCCAGCACATTCCACAGATGCTCAATTGGATTGAGATCTGAGGAATTTGGAGGCCAAGTCAAGATGTCAAAATTGTTGTGGTCCTCAAACTATTTGTGGCAGGGTGCATTATCCTGCTGAAAGAGGCCTTCAGGGAATACTGTTTCCATGAAAGGGTGTACATTATCTGCAACAATGCTTCGGTGGTATATCTCAAGGTAACATCCATGTGGATGGCAGGACCCAAGGTTTCCCAGCAGAACATTGCCAGCGTAGGGCTGGTTTGCTCTCCTCCCCTAGTGCATCCTGGTGCCAGGTGTTCCCCAGATAAGTGCACCCTGCCATCCATGTGGTATGAAAGAAAATTATACCACATAGAAAATTATTCATCTGATGCTCATGTGCCCATTGTTGGTGCATTTGGGGGTACAGGGGTTCAGCATGGACACCCTGACTGGTCTGCAGCTATGCAGCCCTATAAACAACAACCTGCAATGCTCTGTGTACTCTGACACCTTTCTGTCAGAAAAATCTTCATCAGTTTGAGCTACAGTAGTTCATCTGTTGGATTGGACACACAGGCCAGCCTTCACCCCCCACATGCCTCATTGAGCCTTGCCCTCCAATGACCTTGTCGCTGCTTTGCCACTTTTCTTTCCTTGGACCAGTTTTGATAGATACTGAACACTGCAGACAGGGAACACCCCACAACAGCTGCAGTTTTGGAGATGCTCTGAAACGGTTGTTTACCCTTCATAATGTTCCTTGTCAAACTCGCTCAAATCCTTACACAAAATGTTCAATAGCTCCCTGATATATTCCACCCACTAACAGGTGCCATGATGAAGAGATATTCATCATATTCATCCTAATATTAAGCCTGATTAGATTTAGATATACCTTGCTACTACCAGGTTGGATACCCCTTTGCCTTCAGACCTATCTTAAGTCTGGCATAGATTCAGCAAGGTGCTAGTTCATATTTATCATGTATAGCATCACACAGTTACTGCAGATTTGTTGAATGCACACCTATAATGTGAATCTCCCCCGTTCCACATTCCAAAGGAGCTCTATTGGATTGAGATTTGGTGACTGTGGAGCCCATTTGAGTGCACTGAACTCACTGTGAAGCCAGTTTGAGATGATTTGAGCTTTGTGAAATGGTGTGTTGTACTGATGGATGAACCCATTAGAAGATGATTACACTGTATTATAAATGGGATGGACATTACTCAGGCAGTCTGTGACATTTAGACGATGTGTTCAAAGTGTGCTAAGAAATCTCCCCACATCACCGATGTGAATTGTTTTGAACTTTAGCATGTATTATTAGCCACATGTATTTGCCTAAATTCACTAACTTGCTGCCATGTGATTGGCTGATTAGATATTTGTGCATAACAGGTGCATGAAATGAAAATATCGGCTCATATGTGTTTTAACAAAGAGTATTTCAGCACTCAGGAGTAAACTTACTTCATGCCACCTCAAAAACACAAATGCACAAGTGGTCTCGAGTTCTGTCTTATTACGTAATCAGGGTTGAGCTTACTTTTTTTGTATGATGCCTTAAAGATCCACTTATTAGAATTCTGTAAGGCTCATCAAAAAACAGTGTTCAGACTGAAACATCTGACTTACCTTGTTAAAGGAACAGTAGGTTTTTCTCGCCCTTAAACTCACTCATAAGTAAGCTACAAGCAATGTATCATTACGCAGTGTGGAAAAATTGCACTAGGTATGTTTGTTATTCCTGTCATCTTGTCTTTGTGGCTGGATTTGTGAATTGAGTAAGTTTAACCAAAGTGTGTTTATAATAATTGATAAATAACTGAATAATAAAAACACCTGTTTTCTCAACATCGTAGATTTCAAGCTGCTAGCTCACAGAATGCAATAATGTGTGGACTGTGAGCCGCCTCAGGGTGCCTGATGAGAACATATTGGATTGTAGGAATGTGAACTGTGCTTATGAAAACAAAGCACTGTGTTATGAATAAATGTGAGAGCCCGGTGTCAAACTGAGCAGTCTGTTTGCTTAAAAAAAAAAGAAGAATGATTAAAGAAATTACTGTAAATGACTGGAAAGAGTGTCAATCTGATTGAAATCACAATAAATGACATATTGAAAAGAAGACTTAGAACTCAGCAGAACTACTACATTGAAAGGTGACGTGAGTAAACAAAGTCAATGCTACAAATTAAAAACGAGTGAGTTAGCGTGAGGGCAGATGAGTCAGAGAACACCAATCCTCTGCCTCCTCTCTCTCTGAATCCATCTAATGGTTATGTAATACGCCCCCTGGGAATGGGACTTGCTCACCGTGAATCTGTTCATGCATCATCATATTTATCTGATTCCTGTGGGCTGCTTTGTAGGATCTGAAATGTGATGATACCTTAGCTTCACTATCTCATCCTGCGTGTCTGCCAACATTATGGAAGAGATTCATGAAGGTCAAACATAACTTTTCCGCTCCTGGTAAGTGGTAACGAAGACTGGAAAATGTAGTGTGGTAAAACAGCACAGCAAAGAAAATGGGTAAAGTTAAAGGTGAAGCAGGGGCTCAAGCAGGGATGATTTGGGTTGCCCTGCTGCCAGAATCGGATACAGAGACCTTCACATTCATCTCTAAAGACACAGACATGAGTGTGCTTTGAAAAAATGTAAAGATAAAATGTACCAGGTACATTCTGTGTTACATGTGTAAACTTACAGTCATTTCCAGTGAAGGAAAAGTCATCATGAGGTTAAAAATAAAGCACATTCAGTAGTTTTACCATTTTCTATGTTCTAGGTTTTGCCCTTGGCATTCACTAAGTACAGTACAGGTACAGTTTAATTACAGTATTTGTTATCAGGAGTTTGGATTTCTTAATAAACAGTGCAGTAAGATAATCCAGGGGAAAAACAACTTGACAGTAAGATTAGGATTCTGAACTGCTTTAGGACTTATGCTCTTTACTTATGTAAAGGTTGGATAGTCTTGGAGAAAGGATTAGTAGAGTTGTATTTTTTTCACAACACTGTAATCGGTCATGCATGTGTTGATCTAAACAGGTGCCTTTGCGCACCAAACGAAGTACCCTGATTTGAAAACTGCAACTGGACTTCACTCCTTTGAGTGTGTCACTGCACCATTTTTACTTATATAAATATTGCAGGCCACATGTCTTTGAACCTGTTTTAATCACTGTGAGTAGTCTGTATACAAAGATCAGGTGATGTGGATAAGACTGTATGCCTTTTCCGCAGGGCAGTGATTTAGAGCACTAGCTGTGTCTGACTAAGTAGCTAGCGTCGCCTTATGTCAGGCCTACATTGAGCCCTTACAACACTGACTGAAAGTCACACTCCACAGCTTAAGTCTTTGACCTGGCCTGCTATCTAGGAGAGAAAGGGTATTTTTAGCTTTAGGGACTCCATGGGACACGTATTGATGCAGCAGAAGGCTAATGGAAACAGAGTTTAATTCCTTCTGTCAATCTCTGTTTACCTTAGTTGTGCAAATCAGGCGCATAGGTGTAAAATAAGAGCTGAGGCAAATTTGTTTATTACTTTGTGTGCACGTGATTTTGAAACGGTTCTCGTTCGTGCGCAACCTACATATATACCTGAATCTTTTTGCATGTGCTGCCTCAGCAATTAAAAACTCACCATAACATACAACCTGCAGATTTTAGCGTTAAGTTTTCAAGGGCATAACTGGAGAGACTAAAGAGAAAGAGAAGCTTGGTTGGAATAAACCCTCCCTTTCTCTTTAGGTCTTTCTCTCTCTCTCATTCTCTCTCCAGGTTGGCCATTAGAAATCATGATAATAGGTGGGAACCTCCCCCTGGCTCTGCCTGGGAGTGTTCTGGGATAATAGCATCAGGGACACCTAGTACTACTGCACAGAGGACACACAGCAACAGGCAGATAGGCTGGAAAACGGAAGAAACAATGGCACACAAGCATGGGCATGGGCATGGGAGAGAAAGGGTGAGTTGCTGCTAATGTATCACTGAGAACTTCTTCTAGATACTAGATAGCTCAAACACACAGGAGCCTTAGTATTTTTTGGCAGTCGCAGGTTTTTGTCTTCTTCCTGCAGTTAACAGAAACTTTTTTTTCCCCTTGAAACATAAATTTCAGTTTACCTGCAGGGAGTAGCGCAATTTTTCCTAGTAAACACCAAGGTTATTCACACAGGTTCCCCGTGTAGGCGTAGTGGAAACATAATGCTGTCTTCACCAACGCTGAGTAATTCATCATTAATTCGATTAGCCTCTTGATTTTGGTCTGAATATTGAGAAAGAACAATTCAGTAAAGCTCAAGAGACTGTGTGAAATGTCTGTTGAATCCTCAAGGCTGCAAAGTGATGCAAAGTAAACATAAAAGTACTCATGTTGACATATTTTGCGAACATATGAGATGGAGCACACTCACAGTTGTGAAAACAGAGACATGCAGAGCTCTCCTGAGCTTAGCCTGTCTCACAGGCTTCTTGAGTTTCTTTATACTGACACGGTAGGTTTCTGAAGCCCAGGTGTCACTGCTCATGGAAAGAGGCGTTGTGGGTTAAAATGCTGAGTAAATAAGGTTAGTTTTGACCACACATTTTAAGTTAATGAAGATCATTGTAATTAGGATAAAAGCAGAGAATTAAAGTTATGGTTATGTTGGGGTGTTTTCCCTAGTGATTGTGCATTATGCTGATGCTAGCCCATTCAATCAGCCTCAGCTTTTTGGGGGATTTTGTTGATGTGAAGTCATGTGTAGCTGTTGCATCCACCCGTAAAACGTTCTATCAGAACTAAATTTGTATGTATAAAGAAAATCTGTTAATTTGATTTTGTTCCAGTAATGCGTTATTACTCTTCATAATTGTTAAGAGTACGCTCTACCTGAAGGACATAGCTACAGGTTGATGTATGTGCAGTGTACACACACATACTCGAGTGTGATCTGACTCACTCTTGTTAATCTGGGATACATGTGTTCCCGGATTCTTCATCTGTGTGTTGTGTCAACTCTGTCAGTCTGCACTTGAGTTTGCAGTCCAAACACATGATATGAAGATTTAAATAGGAGACAGAGGGAATTCTGTGCATTGCCACAATTTATCACTGACTCATAGTAAATGTTTATGGTAGAGTTGTGTAAAGATCTATCCTTCTGAAATCCTCACTCCTCGACTGCATGACCATGAAGACTACGAAGAATTAAAAAGCTCAAGAAATAAGAATACCTTTGAATAGGTGTCATGAACTTTGGACATGGTCAAGTGAACAATTTTCTTGTAACATTTTTCATGGAAAAAAGTATTTTGTGCGTGGACACTAGGCATGCTTTTATGACATTATACAATGTTGTGATGTTAAACAGTGTTGTGAGGAAGACACGTGGCACAATATCATGGATGAGGTCACAGACTTTACACAAAGACACGGGTAGAAATTATTGGAAAGGCAGACAGTGATAGTACATAGTAATGTTTAGGTAACATTGCTTTTGTTGGTCCTTCCATGGAAGATAATGGTCATACTTACCAAGCTTGCTAAACTTGCAGTAGTTGTTTTTCTGTCATCATTAGGTTACAAAATTAAACAAAACAAAAAGGTACCAGAAATATTACCTATAATATAAGCACTGAGTAACTGAGCTGCCTGTGATGTTGGCCTAAACTGTGTCTTTCATACAGTCCTCTATTTACCGTTCTGTGACCAGTTAAAATCAGTTCTCCAGTGCTTTGGTTTAGAGATTCAACAGTTTAGACTTTAATCAAATGCCTGGCTAGAAAATAGCCACACTAGCTGTTTGGTGATCCAATTTATCTTTTTCCAGATCTTTCATCTTGGGCCCTTTGAAGGCTTGGATTGACACGATGAATCACAACCAACAATAACTGAAGCGCATGCATTTGAACAAAACATAAATCACAAGGGACCATCTAAAAATAAGCATCAGCACCCTTGTTCTTGATCCACCTGTGATTTCCTGTAACAAGCTGATTTATCTTTAGAAGGGATAATAACAGAAACAGGACAATGAATGCAAACATAAACTAATGAAGTGTGAAGGTACGGTGTAAGGTATAGTGTCATCACTTTTAAGATGTGAAACACGATGATACCTTGTCCTATTGACCTCCACTTGTCCCATTGACGTCCGATAAATCCATAGAGATAGAAGACTTCAAATATCAAATCGCTAAATAAATGGATTGTTTTGTTTTTTGATGTTTACACTGTGTGGCATTTTCCTTGGCTCTCTGTAGATTCAGTTTGCGAATGCAGAGGACAAACAGGAATTCAGCAAGTATCCGACCAAGGCAGGGCGCCGCTCGCTGTCACGGTCCATCTCGCAGTCCTCCACAGACAGCTACAGCTCAGGTACTTTCACTTTCATTGCTGAAAACTGAGCAATTACTTCAGTCATACATAAAACAAAACAAAACATTTTTTGTATGTTTTTGAAGTTCACTTAACAGTTCTTTGATTGAGTTATGTTTGCATGTCCACCTGGAAAAGCTATTCATATACATCACAAAAATACACACTGTAGCTCCAGCTTTTACACAATGCATTGAAAGCATAAATTTCACAACTGGCTCTTTTGTGTGCTTTACCACAAAAGTGACCTATTGTGTTCTCTATTTGTAAGCTGCATCCTACACTGACAGCTCCGATGATGAAACTTCTCCCCGGGACAAAGCCCAGGTCAACACCCACGGCAGCAGCGACTTCTGTGTGAAGAACATCAAACAAGCTGAATTTGGGCGCCGAGAAATTGAAATTGCAGAACAAGGTATGTATGCATCAGACCTCACTGGCGCATTGTGGACATTTCAAAGATGAAAGATTTTTACCTATGATTGTCTGTACTTTGATCATAACAGGTTAAAGTTTTCTTATGAAATCCTTTTTTCAAACAGGATGATGTAGTTTAAATTTAAAAGATGGCCACATATTGATTTTTATCGTGATGCAGGTGTGTAATAGGGTAGTTATGTAACTACCCTGTTACACACTATATGTATTCCTTCATTGTTCGTCATCTTTTATTAATTTAAAATATAGATTACCTGGTGTCTGTGGTTTATGACCCAAAGCTGGTGTTATTTGGAACATGATGATATTTCATTTGATCTTTTCTTCACAATTCAAAACACAATGGTGTGGTTTCTTTTGCTGTTTCTCTGTTCTTGTCTGCCTTTCTGCCTGTTTACATTATCCATGTGAGAGATAAGTAGGCGTAAGCGCCTGGCAAGTGTTGTTCAGCCTTAAAACCTGGGTTGCAACAGCTGTTGCTAACGTTGTTGTTCAGTTAGTACCCATTTTACAGCCATGTACTGCACATCCGCCTTCTAGGTATCGTTTGTTTTTGAATTCGAAAAGGTCTTTCCTTCTTATCTCGCCCAAAACAAAACCTGGCCTTTGTGTCCTCTCAGGTACCATTAACTGCTGCTTGATCTGTTCGTCCACAGACATGTCTGCCCTGATCTCCTTGAGGAAGAGAGCCCAGGGGGAGAAGCCACTGGCTGGGGCGAAGATAGTAGGCTGTACCCATATCACTGCTCAGACAGCAGTACGTCCGCTCATCCTACTCATCAGCGGTCCCTTTAATGTGACATCTTTTTCTCTTCTTATGTCTGTTACTTTTTTCTTTATCTTCATATTTCATTGGTCCTTCTCAGGTCCTGATTGAAACTCTGGTAGCACTTGGGGCCCAGTGTCGCTGGACTGCTTGTAACATTTACTCCACTCAAAATGAGGTGGCTGCTGCTCTTGCAGAGACGGGTAAGTATAATAAAGAAGCAAGAAGAGGCCTATTAACAATAGGGTGGAACAAAAAATATGTAATTCCAAATAACTATGTACTATCTAACATAAAATAAAGTATTTTTCTTTGCTTTATTGCTCATAAGGTTAGATGAACCCAAAGAAAGCTTAAAACTTAAGAGCACTTTGCACCTCTCCTTTCACTGTGTAATGTGCACTAATGTAGCTGTGGCTCATGCTGTCTTTGCCTGTAATTATGTGTGCTTTGTTTCCTGCAGGGGTACCTGTGTTTGCATGGAAGGGTGAATCAGAGGACGACTTCTGGTGGTGTATTGATCGCTGTGTCAACACTGAAGGCTGGCAGGCCAATATGGTATTACCTGGATAGTCATGTGATGAATGTAATGCCTGTCTTAATCTCTCGGTCTTTTCTGTGTGCACATCTTCCATGTTGACTTTTTCCCCCCCATAGATCCTGGATGATGGTGGAGACTTAACCCACTGGGTTTACAAGAAGTATCCCAGCGTCTTTAAAAAAGCCAGGGGCATTGTGGAGGAGAGTGTCACTGGTGTTCACAGGTCAGATGAGGTCGCAAATCTAGAGCTTTAGTGGAGTTTACATTTTATCTGCAGCACGTGCCTTTTTGTATTTTGAACTGCAATTTCTGTCTGGTAATTCTTTTTGGTTCACATTGGTTTCATTATAAAATATGTCAGTAAGACCCAGGCTGTATATTCTTTACAGCATAGACATGTGCGTATGGCAGCTTATTATGAATTATAAATAATTAAGCTTGTCGCAGTGTTTTTGAGCCATTTAATACTCATCAGCTCTTTGCAGATTCAGTACTGTATATACTGACAACAAAATATAAAAGTCAAACTAATGTAAATACTTAATAAATTAAAAGATAAAGGACAAATCATTGTGCTGTGACAAGTGCACTGGTTAGAACTTAAATTATCATTAATGGATATTTTTTTAAAATTTAAAAATTTTTCTAATTAGAATTTTATATCAGTTGTGTAAAACATTTTTAAAATGATCAAAATATATGCTAAACAAACTAACTATACTGCTATTAGCACTACAGTGGCAGTTACAGGATCTAATTACCTGAACATAACTGGGATGTACTGTTCAGCACGTAGCAGCCAACAAATACAAATAATTTGCAGCAGTGCTTTTCACACACGGATTTGACTTTTAGTGGAGTGTGTTTGGTACCTATGTCTTGAACACGACTCTACTTTAGAGTTTAAAATAAATCTAGAAACTATCCAACATAGTCATGCCCTCTGCGTTTTACTTTTTTTTAACTAAGCTGCTTTTAATCCTTTTTTTTTTTTTATTGGTATTTCCTTATTTTATTTTTTTGGAGATAGAGATGCACTAGAAGCAATTTAAGCTCTCAGTGAATACATTTCATGATGAATGACTTTGAATGAATGACTTTGTCAACAGAAATTGGACCTGTATCAAAGGCCATTATATAAGTCATATTCAGGTTTTTTTATGCACAGACTAATTTTTTGGTCATAGGTAAGGACAAATAAAAATCACCAGCACTGCTTTAAAATTATTTTCTGTTTAGTTTTGCTTATTGGAGTTTTATGTGCTCAAGCATAATGTTAGTTTTTGTGTAGCAAATGGTTTAAAATGACAGGAGAATGCATACATTTCTGTTAGTTTTACTGATCAGCTGTGATTAGATGATGGGAGAATATTTGAAAAGCATGGCAAAGCTCAAATGCTGGGCACAGCAACTGTATATGCAAAGCTCTCAGTGGACTTCATTAGCCAGATATTCTGCCAAGTGTAAGGTCACACAGAATTGCATCCACGTTTGTGTGGAAAGATTCACGTGTGTTCGGCCAGCATATATGCCTGAACATGTTTTCCCCATGTGTCCTTTCAGACTGTACCAGCTGTCTAAGGCTGGCAAGCTGTGTGTGCCCGCCATGAACGTGAACGACTCGGTTACCAAGCAGAAATTCGACAACCTTTACTGCTGCCGTGAATCTATCCTCGATGGGTGAGGAAAATTAATCACCAAGAAAGTTGCTGTTATGAGGTTTTGTTGTATTTGGAGCAATATGGTCACAATGATGTGTCGCTTTGGTTGTCTTTGCCAGCTTGAAGAGGACTACGGATATTATGTTTGGAGGCAAACAAGTGGTTGTGTGTGGGTATGGAGAGGTGAATCATTCTTTTATTAATTTTTTTTTTACCTTTAGATGGAATGACTTTAACAAGTCCAGCAGATCTTTTTAGTGCACTGTCTTGTGCTCTTTAGGTGGGGAAAGGCTGCTGCACTGCTCTCAAAGCTCTCGGAGCCATTGTGTGCATCACAGAGATTGACCCCATCTGTGCCCTGCAAGCATGGTGACTCACTGACTCTCACTATTTAGCATTGCTCACCTGTGCATTGCAAGCTACAAACAAGTGAATATTATCAGTGGATTTTTCCTTTCTTTCTTTCTTTTTTTTCTAATCTGGTCTTCTATAATATGCGTGTTCACACAGCATGGACGGTTTCCGAGTGGTCAAGCTGAGCGAGGTCATTCGGCAGATGGACGTGGTGATAACTTGCACTGGTACTGTACCCCATGCTGTAACATCCATTACTTCTGCTTTGATAATCACAACATTTTCAGCATGTGTCTTTTTAAATATTACAGTTAAGGGCTTTGGGTGAAAACCAAATTTTTTAAAGTCAAAATGCTCAGATGCTCTTTGGTTTTGTGTGTTGACAGCAATATGAACACCAGTACAGATATAGCTGTAACTCCACCGCTATAGCAGCAGCACAAGTTTAAATTTGATCTTCGTTGGCTTATTCTCTCTTCGGTGACTCTGTTAACAACACCTTACGTGTGTTTTTCTTCAAATACAGGCAACAAGAATGTCGTCACCAGAGAACAGCTTGACCGAATGAAGAATGGCTGCATCGTCTGCAATATGGGACACTCCAATACTGAGATTGATGTGGTAAACTTCAAACAAATAACCCCACAAATACCCAATGGATTTTAAAAGCTTCTTAAGCACGGTCACTTAGAATAAACAGTAGGGGAGCCTAAATAAGTGAAAGTGAAAGGTTAAGGTGTGAAAATTCAGGCACTAAATGACAAGTAAAACACAGAAAGGAGTCTGTAAACAAAAAAACATCCTGTTCTCTGTGTTGTTAAATTTTCAGTCAAAAATGAAATTTGAAAATGATCAAAAGTGACTTAATTTGTTTTTCCTCATTGAATTTCCTGTGGCTTGAATATCTCAATTTAAACATCCATAAGTAACATCTCTGTGTGCCCCTTTGATCCAAAACATACAGTAAAGATTGCAAGTTTGACTATGACACAGTTTTTGTAGTTTCGCCTCTGTTCACCATCACACGCAGGAAATGTATAAAAACTATTCTTTCAAATACGTCAACATTTTCAGAGGCTCAAAAATAATCTGACACACTGAAAAAATGTAAATATAATGATTTTTTAAATACTTGGATTCAAATCCTTTGGAGTCAATGACAGCCTGAAGTCTAGAACACATTAACATCACCAAATGTGTGTGTTTCTCATTTGACATGCTCTGCTAGGCCTTTACTGCAGCCACATTCAAGTTGCTGCTTGTTTGTGGGTCACTCTTAGGTTTTGTATTCAGTAACTGAACACAAAACTGGCTCTGCTGGTGAGTGACTTGGCCATTGAAGAATTTCCCATTTCTTTAAATTGAGAAACTCTTTGGTAGTTTTTGCAGCATTCTTTGGGACATTATCCATTTGCTCGATCAGTTTTGCAACATTTGGCTGAATCTGAGCAGAAAGTATATCCCTGTATATAATTAATCCTGCTACTTCTATCAATCACAACAACAAACATTAGTGACCCAGTTCCACTGGCAGGCAGCCATGCATACCCATCCCATAACACTGTTGCCACCATGTTCGAAGGTTAGTATGGTATGTTTTGGAATTATGAACTTTTTCTCTCCTTCTTCAGACTTTTCTTTTCCCATCATTCCGGTACGAGTTCATCTAGGTTTCATACATCCAAAGATGTTTTTCCAGAACTGTGCAGGCTCTTTTTAGATGTTTTCTGGCAAAGTCTAATCTGGTCTTCCTCATTCTCGAGTGTCACTAGTGGTTTGCACCTTGTTGTGAACACTGTATTTACATTCATAAAGGTGTTTCTTGATTGTAGATTTTGACAATAACACAGCTACCTCCTTGAGAGTGATGTTCACTTGGTTAGTTGTTTTCTGTAATCTCTCAGGCCTTTTGCTGTCACTGAGGTGGCCAGTGCATTCATTGAGACTGTTGATTTGGTGACTGCTGAAATATTTGCTCTTTCTCTGATGCCTTTGTTTAATTTTTTCAGCTTTCACCTTCTGCAACGAGCTCGAGTCAAGAGCATGAAAAGTTAACCAATAGAAGTTCAACACTAATAAAAAGGGAACAGTCCTCACATGACCACGAAATTGCTTGTCAACCAGTACTCCAAGTCCTTTTGATCCTCTGAAAATGGGCGACTGTGTATAAAAATGGCTGCAATTTCCTAAACAGTTAGTGTAATACTTTTGTTAAATCTCTTAAATTAAAGCTTAAAGCCTCCACCTTGTTCACATCTTGATTCTCTCTTTTTAGTTTTAAGATCTGCTGTGATGCAGAGTGTAGAGGTGCACAGAGGTAAAACTAGAAAAATTGTGTGATTGTATGAATGCTTATGGACTTGGCTGTACTTCTCAATTTTTGTGAATTCATTGGAAGAAGTTTCTAATTCAAGGAGTTCCACTATTCTTTGTTTACATGGTAACATAGCCACATGGAAATGTTCGCACAATGGTGTTTACGTCTTTTGTCCTCAGGCAAGCCTGCGCAGCCCCGAGCTGACCTGGGAGAGGGTTCGCTCTCAGGTCGACCACATCATCTGGCCTGATGGAAAGAGGGTCGTCCTGCTGGCAGAGGTAGCTTTCCTCACAAAACTGTCTTTTAAATTCTCAAAAATTTGTGTTTGTATCGCTCATAACTAGGTTGAAACAGGAGTTTGTTCAGCACTAAACAGTTTTGTCAGACATCTTGTATTTTTTTTTTCCAGGGTCGCCTCTTAAATCTGAGCTGCTCCACAGTGCCGACATTTGTGTTGTCTATCACTGCAACAACTCAGGTTAGTAATTTCTACTCTTCCTTTAGAGCCAGTGTCAGTAACTTCTTGGGCGAGTAAATAACAGTGTCCCTTCTTACTAAACTACCTGCAGTCTGCAGGCACATAGTTTCCTAGATTGTGACTCATGTAAACACTGTGTGCTCTGTGTTTTGTAGGCCCTGGCACTGATTGAGTTGTTTAATGCTCCAGAAGGACGTTACAAACAGGATGTGTATCTCCTTCCAAAGAAAATGGGTAAGAATCAGCCTTGTTTAAACTGAAACTGTGCTACTTTGGTAAATGGTAAATGGCCTGTATTTATATAGCGCTTTTACTAGTCCCTAAGGACCCCAAAGCGCTTTACATATCCAGTCATCCACCCATTCACACACACATTCACACACTGGTGATGGCAAGCTACATTGTAGCCACAGCCACCCTGGGGCGCACTGACAGAGGCGAGGCTGCCGGACACTGGCGCCACCGGGCCCTCTGACCACCACCAGTAGGCAACGGGTGAAGTGTCTTGCCCAAGGACACAACGACCGAGACTGTCCGAGCCGGGGCTCGAACCGGCAACCTTCCGATTACAAGGCGAACTCCTAACTCTTGAGCCACGATCGCCCCATCATCATATAGAAATGATAAGCAGTATGCAAGTGTGGATCACAATAGTTGTGAAGTCTAATTAGTTTTTACTGTTTCTCTGAAAGGCTGCTCATTGTTGCCACCCTGTGGCTTCACTAAAAAGATCACATCACACACATTTTGTCTCTTTCCCCCAGACGAGTATGTGGCCAGTTTGCACCTACCCAACTTTGATGCCCACCTGACAGAGCTGACTGACGAGCAGGCCAAATACATGGGCCTCAACAAGAATGGCCCTTTCAAACCTAATTATTACCGGTAGGTGCTCCTGCCTTTTTCTGCTTCTATTATCACGCACCAGTCCATATTTTCACTTTTTAAACTGGTATTTAATTAAACTCTCTTTTTGTTTTGTTTTTTTCTCTACAGGTATTAATGAGAATGCCCGATCCTCAACGCACAGTTACCCTGCAACAAACAGAGATATCTATTTTATTTTCTAAATAGCTACAGAATGGAGGAATTATTTTACTTATGCTGAATGTAACTTATTAAAAGCACCTCAGAAGTAGAGTTAAATGATAAAAAAGGACGAGTTAAGGCATGTAGAAAACATATAACCAACTAACATTTTACACGTCTTGTCAGGTGTTTAAACAAAAGCCTACTTGCATGCTATGATGTATGTGCACGTATTTAGTTGCTTCAGATTATGTTACTAGATCACAGAGTTGCTGATTTGTTTACCCCATTTACGCACAGTGCCAAATGATGGCCGTAAGAATGAAACAGAGGATACCTTTTCGATTTTGTCTACCGTGACATTAAGATTTGCCAGGTACATTCCATGAGCCAGAGTTTAGGCTGAGCCAAAACAAACTCTGTGTTACAACTTAGATTATTTTAGAAATGTTTGTTTTTATATATACGTCAAATAATCTGTTTCAATGGTATCTGCATACATGCCCTAAAAGGTAACATCCAGTCATCCTTTATTATAGCAGTGATGATGATGAACTGTTGCCTGTTACATAAACAAAATGATGAAGTCTTGTTTATTCACGTCTTGTGATCAAGTAATGTCGTTTTGCTAATGACAGATTAAGATGTTGTTTTATGTCTGGGTGTGGAGCAGCTGATGTCTTTCCTAAAAAGGCAGTTGGAGAAGATTTACAGAGAGCTGGTAAAACACTTTTTGACTGCTTTATCTTCCCTCATTTCATCCCAAGTTTCCATTTGCTCACTTTAATTCCAGACGCCTCACTGAAGAGTTTTTCTGACTGGATAGTACCTTTGAGGCCATGATATGAATGTGCCTTTTAAATGATTTATAACAACATAATACTAGCGCTGAGCTTAATTATATGAACCATTCCTTTTTGTAAAACTGCATTTATTAGAAGTACATTAACTGTCTTCCTTCCACTGCTTCTGGTTGTAAGTATAACTATAATGTATGAGCTGTGTGTTGGCAAAATATATATATATATATTAGACTTTATGTCAGGCATATGATTGTAGTCGTCTTAATTTGATCCAACAAGATCACTTTAATATTTCATGTGATCAAAATGACATAAGTGTATACTATCTATGTAAACGATTGCATTAAATCAGCAATAAAGCGAGTCTTTTTACCATGACAAACTGAGAACAGAAAATGAAGGAGAGGCCTTTTGTGAGTCCCTGGCTCAGTAGGTAAATATTTTGGGGATAAAACTGACATTCATGGGTGCTCACACTTCAACATAACACATCACAATTCCTAAATGTGCCTTACTGCCACATTCTCCACATTGTATCCCTCTGAGTCGGCCCTGCTGGCTGAGGGTCAGATTGCCGTCTCACTCTGGAATATTCACCGGCCCTCGAGCACCGAGCCAGCTGCATTAGTTTCTAATATTAACACTTCAGTCATTGAGGAGGAGGGGGCGGGAGCATTCTGGAAACCTGGTTGTAACTATATAAGCAAGGAGCCCCAGCCAGTCTAGGTATGAACTCCAGAAGAAACAGAGGCAAAAGCTGACACGAAGGAAACATCCCCAGGATATCCTTCTGAACTTCTGAGCACCAGAGAGTGCACCACTGAAAGTAAGTAGCAACACTGATTGGATAAAGTTTAGACTGTAGAGACAGTGAGGACTTCTTTGTGTGGGTGTCTTACTCTAATTCACTCATTTCCTAAAAAAACCCAGAACTTTAACAGTTATGTGCAACAGTGTAACAGTTATACTTGATATTAAGTCTTTACTTATGAAGGATAGTCTCTAAGTCCTAGTCTGAATGTTTATTTATTTAAATATTAAAATAAGGCTACATATGAATAACCAGATACCGATCTATAGTTCGCTTATTTTTTTTAAGTGAAGCATTTAGATTCACTGGTCTTGTGAATTCTAGCCCTCACCACTGTAAAACTACTACCTAGCAATTAGCTTTAACGACTACACAGACAGTGTGCTCTTAATTCTAAGTGCAGCTCCCTGATTTGGGTGTGACAAGTGCTCAAACTTTATGTTAGTATCATTGGAATAAACATATTATTAATACTGAAAACTATCAAAAACAAGACTTTATCCATTTAAATGCAATGTCTTCTAAATCTGTCTAGGTACTAGGAACCGGCGAAATGTCTGCACCAAAGGGAGTATCCATTGGCATTGATCTGGGCACCACCTATTCTTGTGTTGGGGTTTTCCAGCATGGCAAAGTTGAGATCATTGCCAACGATCAGGGCAATAGAACCACTCCAAGCTATGTGGCTTTTACCGACACAGAAAGGCTTATTGGAGATGCTGCCAAGAACCAAGTTGCAATGAACCCCAATAACACAATCTTTGATGCCAAACGGCTGATTGGAAGAAAGTTTAATGACCCAGTCGTACAGTCCGACATGAAGCTCTGGCCTTTCAAGGTGATTGACGATAATGGAAAGCCCAAAGTCCAGGTGGAATACAAAGGGGAGACCAAGGCATTCTATCCTGAGGAAATTTCCTCCATGGTCCTGGTTAAAATGAAGGAGATAGCTGAGGCCTACCTGGGACAAAGGGTGTCAAACGCAGTCATCACAGTGCCAGCTTATTTCAACGACTCCCAGAGACAAGCTACCAAGGATGCTGGGGTGATCTCTGGACTAAATGTTCTGAGGATCATTAATGAGCCCACAGCAGCAGCCATTGCATATGGCCTGGATAAAGGCAAAACAGGAGAACGCAATGTGCTGATCTTTGATCTTGGCGGAGGCACCTTTGATGTGTCTATTCTGACCATTGAAGCTGGCATCTTTGAGGTCAAAGCCACTTCAGGAGACACACACCTTGGTGGGGAGGACTTTGACAACCAAATGGTCAAGCACTTTGTAGAGGAATTTAAAAGAAAACATAAGAAGGACATTAGCCAGAATAAGAGAGCAGTGAGGAGATTGCGTACAGCTTGTGAGAGGGCAAAGAGGATCTTATCCTCCAGCACTCAGGCAAGCATTGAGATCGACTCTCTCTTTGAGGGAATTGATTTTTACACCTCCATCACAAGGGCACGTTTTGAGGAGCTCAACTCAGATCTTTTCAGGGGAACACTTGGCCCAGTTGAGAAAGCCCTGCAGGATGCCAAGCTGGATAAATCCAGGATTCATGAAATTGTCCTGGTTGGTGGCTCCACAAGAATTCCCAAAATCCAGAAGCTCTTACAGGACTTCTTTAATGGCAAAGACCTGAACAAGAGCATTAACCCAGATGAAGCTGTAGCCTACGGTGCAGCAGTCCAAGCAGCCATCCTCATGGGCGACACCTCAGAGAATGTCCAAGATCTGCTGCTGCTGGATGTCGCTCCCCTGTCTCTGGGCATTGAAACCGCAGGCGGTGTTATGACACCTCTGATAAAGCGAAACACCACAATCCCCACAAAGCAGACTCAGATCTTCTCCACATACTCAGATAACCAGCCAGGTGTATTGATTCAGGTATTTGAAGGCGAGAGAGCCATGACCAAATGCAACAACCTTCTGGGCAAATTTGACCTCACAGGTATCCCTCCAGCTCCCCGAGGTGTTCCACAGATAGAGGTAACATTTGACATTGATGCCAACGGCATTCTAAATGTATCCGCCGTGGACAAAAGCACCGGCAAAGAAAACAAAATCACCATCACCAATGACAAGGGCCGCCTCAGCAAAGAAGAGATCGAGCGGATGGTGCAGGATGCTGAGAAGTACAAGGATGATGATGACATTCAGAGAGACAAGGTTGCAGCAAAGAACACGCTGGAGTCCTATGCCTACCAGATGAAGAGCAGTGTTGAGGATGAGAGTCTGAAAGGTAAAATTAGCGAAGAGGATAAAAAGATGGTCATTGACAAGTGCAACCAGACGATTTCCTGGCTGGAGAACAACCAGCTTGCAGAGAAAGATGAGTATGAGCACCAGCAGAATGAACTCGAGAAGGTGTGCAGACCAGTTGTGACAAAGTTGTACCAGGGAGCAACACCATCAGGAAGCTGCGGCGGCCAGGCAGGAGGAACCTCCCAGGGCCCTACTATTGAAGAAGTGGACTAAAGCTATTCACCTCAGCATATCACACTCATGGGAAAATTTATGACTGCGGTTTAGTAAAAATAAATGATTTCAATGTTGTTTCCTTTTCTACAATAAATTCTATAAAAGCACATCTCTCTTCATTATTGTTTGTGATAAATATTTTTTTGAACATGGAATAAAAGAATAATAAAAAAGAAACAAGCGCTAACCTTTTTAACTGATGCACATGATCAAAAGTGTTTATAATTTTGAGAATGGCCTCTCTTTAAAACCATGTACCAATGAGAGTACCAAGAGTTTATGATAGAAAATTCAGACTTTGATGAATTTGGACATGGAATTCATAAAGGTACTCAATAAGTATTTTTGTTAAAGATGGTTGACAAACCTTATTCAGACATTGTTTCACATTTCTTTTTCCCTATTCAAGCTGTACTTAAAAAGTAATATACAGGATAGTCATTCTAGGACAGACTTGTGAGGAGCTTTATAGACAAAAGGCAAGTTCTCATCTTTAAAGGTAAAGCATAAAAAATGTATATGAAAACATGTTAGATGCCAAACAAGAGTTTGAACACATGCACACTGTAGGTGTGCTATGAGTGTGTATGACAGACAGTTTTACTGCTGCACCTCTGTTAAAACAAACCAACCCAAACCTACTTTTATTTTGTTTTATACCAAACATGCTTTTCTTGCCTGCATTACCCAAAATGCAACAAGCACAGCCGGTTTATCACACTTTGGTAGCTGCAGACTGCAGAGATATAGCAAGTTTACATCTTTCTAGCACCTCCAGATTTGCTCATATTTTCAGTTTTAATATTCCCCCCCAGACTTTTACAAATTTCTGCAGCTCTCTCTGAAGAGATTTATACAAATATTTCCCTCATAGAGCTGTGCTAACTGCCTTTAGCTGTAAACAGTAAACAGACTTTATTGTATACTGCAAGTGTTGTCAGCTCTGTGTAATATTAGTACTTTTATGTCAAAGGGTCTGCACACAAATCACACTCACTGAAAACTAAGCAACTCATTTAAACATGTTGTTCACTGAATGATCCTCTAGGTGGCGAAATCAGGACGTTAGTTTACTAAAACCACTGGCCATAAGCGCTACCTGTTGGAGCACTCTGTACACTGTAACAATAACAACCGAAAAATAAAAAGAATCTGAATCATCACCACCTTGAGGCTACTCCTGATAAAAATCCCACCTAAACCTTCTGGATATTGGTGGGTATGTGATCAATCTTATTAACTCAATTTAAGTTGGTTATCTTGTGTGACTATAATATAAACTCCTACCAGCATGCATGCAGTAATGCCATGAAATAAAGGTATTCTGCGTTACAGTACACAGTAGTTTATTTATTCTCCCCCACGGCTGTTTGCGTTTTATACCCTTGGCACGCTTCCTTAATGTGACGCTACACAATTACAGGTGCTGGTGACAAATCAGAGGTCAGTAGTCCCCATGGTGACTCAGAGCTGAATATGTACAATAAAGGCTGCAAAGCGTAAACGGGCTTAATTAAACCGAGTTTCATTCTCACGCACACGCACAAACACAAAGATGCACACCTCACCACCAGTCCATCCTCTCGGTCTAATTAGAGGGAGTGGTTCAATAGTGCGCCAGGCTTCGGCAGACAAAGGGTTAAACTGCTGAGGCAGTTGAGCGCACCATCCAACCGGGCTGTGTCGCTAGGGGAAGATATAGGGTACTTGTGGAGAAGCAACAGATCTCAGCTGGAAAACAACCCCACATCTGGCACGCGGGACGACCAAATCTGAGGAGGAAAAATCTGTCAAATTTTTCACTGCATGATTAGATGGACTGGACCAGTGGATCAATCTCTGACTTCCAAATCACGAGCAGGGGCGAGAAAAGTTGCCAATATTAGTTGTGGATTTGATTTTGGCGCTGCAGAATTTGGATATTTTTTTGTTTTTTTTTTAGAAAGGGGGAGATGATCGTCACATGTTTTCTGACTTAGCGTTTTCTCCTATAGGAAATACCATGCGTAAAAGCCAATATTCTTTTTTTCCCTGGCAATAATATGTCTTCGTGGACGGGAAATAAGTCCAACATCTTTGCGCCCGTGGACAGGAATTAAGTATAACATCTGGAGGCAACAACTCAAAACACCTTGTCCAATCTATTCGACTAAAACGTTTACAAACACCGATCGAGTTCCACCACCCGCGTTTTGCTTTTTTCAGCCTCCAGACTGAGTTTGGTTACAGGTGGTTTTCATCGCGCTTTACCATTACTATGCACCTTAACAATCAGCAATAAACGAGCCACATGGGTGTGAAATGAAGGCTCACTTTGCTTTAATTTTCTGATTTTTTTTTCCAGCGGACAACAGTTTGAACCAGGGGCGAACAGCCAGTAGGTCTGCTCCCACTGCTTCTAAATGATAAGCTCGGTTTGTGTTTCGTCTTACCGAGGACGCAAGTCAGGCAACAAACCTCCGTCTAAATCATGTCTGAAGGAAGACATGGCCAGAGGGGAAGACTCGGATAAAATTATTATTAACGTAGGCGGCACTCGACACGAGACCTACAAGAGCACCCTCAGGACCCTGCCGGGGACGCGCCTGGCATGGCTAGCAGACTCGGAGTCGCAGGTCAGCTCCGACTCAGACATTGCGTCCCCGAGTGCCACCGAGTTCTTCTTCGACAGACACCCCGGCATCTTTGCGTACGTGCTCAACTATTACCGGACAGGCAAGCTGCACTGCCCGGCTGACGTCTGCGGGCCTCTATTCGAGGAAGAGCTGGCGTTTTGGGGTATAGACGAGACTGACGTGGAGCCATGCTGCTGGATGACCTACCGGCAGCACCGGGACGCGGAGGAGGCCCTGGAGATATTTGAACCGCCCGACCCAGAAGACACCGACGACGAGAGAGAGATGCCGAGGAGGTTCGGCATCGAAGACGTCCCCAACAGGTCGAGAGGCTGCCGCGAAGTTTGGCAGCCAAAGATCTGGGCGCTGTTTGACGACCCGTATTCATCTAGAGCAGCCAGGGTGAGTTCAGCAGGCGGCCCTTTAACGGCCACATGTCAGAGTGCGTCCGCAAAAGCCCGCTGTGTCATTCCAACTAGGAAAAAAGGCGCACATGTTGTCCAAATCAACAGATGTCAGCCAGTCAGGCTGCAGCAGCTACTGATGCAGCTACAGATCTGTAAACTGTAACGTGGCTGTAGCTGTCTGTATTTATCCAGTCTGCGCCTTGTCTGTCTGTTTTTAGGACATGACAGCTTTCAGGCCAAAGTTTATATCTTTACATTAGTTTCACTGACTGTTAAAAATATAGTTTTTTAGTTGAACATCAGGATTAAAAGGAACATTATGCAACCACTAGTCTTAAACAATTACAAATGAATTATAAATGATAGTTTAGAGATTAATATTCTTTTTGTTTGACAAGTTTTGAATAGATTGAAATAATAAATTGACAAAAGTATGTAGAAAGCTCTCTTTTGTTTCAAAAAGTGTGCTAAGAGTCTGACCTTGGAGAGTTTTCTGTGCTATGAAGTCAGGCTTTATAGTACATCCATCCGTTGTCTTCCACTTCTCCAATTCAGGCTGGTAGAGCAGCTGGAGCCAATCCCATCTGGCTTGGAGCAAAGTCTTGCAGCCAAATTCAGCATGTAACATCTGCTCTAGCATTGTTCTTCAGTACATGTTTTCTCTGTTTTGCTACTCTATACATCTACTACAATACACAAAGAAAAAATCTTTTTAGCCCATCATTCAAACACTCTTTATTTGACAGCTGCTTATACTTTTAAGAAGCATTTCTTATTATCTTACACTGCAGTTTTTACACCATACAGTGCAGGAGTCTGTGTAGTCGTGAGTTCATTTAAGAAACTGTTTGAACCCCACTGAGTTAAAATGATCACACATTTAACAAAAAAGCAAACATCCAAAGCTGCAAAAAGCAAATGAAAATATATCTTTCAGAACGCCACTGAGGGTGGGGGAGTCCTTTGGTATGCCTTTTAGGTCTTTTGAGACAGTTATATATGAGAATGCTGTAGTGTTTTTGCTTTAGTCCAAGACAGACATCTACTAAGATTTTAGACATATACACTATTCAGCTATTTCACAGCAACTCAGTGCATTTAAGCATGAAAACATGGTCAAGATGACCTGCTTTTCCTACACAACCATTTTTATGATTTACAGAGAATGACATGAAAAAGACAGTCTATCCAGTCACTTCTCTGAGTTGTTGTCAGAAGTCAAAGGAGAATAGTCAGATTACTTCAAGCTGATAGGAAGGCAACAGTAACTCAAATAAGCACTCCTTACAACCAAAGTAAGCAGAAAAGCGTATCTGAATGCAAGACTCATCAAACCTGAAGGCAGGTAGGCTACATCAGCAGAAGACCACACCGGGTGCTACTCCTGTTAGCTATGAACAAGAAACTAAGGCTACAGTTCACACAGGATCACTAACATTGGTGAATATAAAACAGAATAAATGTTGCCCAATCTAGCAAGCCTTAATCTATACTGTGACATTTAGATGCTAGGTTCCAAATTTGGCATAAACAACATGAAAGCACGGATCTCTCCTGCCTTGTATCATGAGTTTAGGCTGCTTCTCGTGATGTCCACAGTGTACCCATCGTCTGATGGCTGCTTCGAGCAAAGATAACACACCATGTCGCAAAGCTCAGATCATCTCAAACTGGTTTCTTGAACATGGCAATAAATTCACTGTACTCAAATGACCCCCG
The DNA here is from genome assembly GCF_057381915.1 of Diplotaxodon limnothrissa. Taxonomy (NCBI): domain Eukaryota; kingdom Metazoa; phylum Chordata; class Actinopteri; order Cichliformes; family Cichlidae; genus Diplotaxodon; species Diplotaxodon limnothrissa. The sequence goes on along the minus strand of NC_140615.1, from coordinate 5,322,977 downwards.
CAGTCACCAGATCTCAATCCAACAGTGTACCTTTGAGTTGTGGTAGAACAGGAAATTCACATCATGGATGTGCAGCAGACAAATGTGGAGCAGCTGTGTGAAGCTGTCATGTCAATATGGACCAAAACCTCTGAGCAATGTTTCCAGAACCTTGTTTAAATCTATGCCACAAAGAATTAAAGCGATTCTGAAGGCAAAAAAGGCAGTGCAGGCAGTCAAAGCAAAGTGTACATAATAATGGTCAGTTAGACCTCGAGGTCTGTCTCTGTTTAATATCATATGAAGAAACAAAAAGAAATTGAAACAGACTGCAGTATTTGGAAGTTAGGAAGTGCAGGGATCTGTTAAAAAGTAAGATCTCTACATCAGTCAAAGCTGCAGAGCATATGAAAATCCATGAGTTAAACATTTTACGTTTTAAAAAACAACACACAAAAAGCTTCATGATGCCTCACTCTGAAAAAGCGATGCTAAGTACTGTGGATTTTTTAAGGACCTGAGCTCTTCAGGATCCAAACCTTTTACTGTGCTCTCCACACATTTGTTGTGCTGTTGATAGCTATAAAACATTACATATTTATGTATTGATCTGTACAAGAAATTCATTTTTTTTCTAAAATGCATTTCAATACCTGAATTTTCTCTGAGAGGCTAAACATCTCTTTCAATCATGTGAATAACGTTTTTTTTTCTCCCCTAAATATACGTTACGAAATTGTGGCAAAATACTGAAAATAGCAAAAATGCTGTTTCATGACAGGAATACAGAGCCGGTGAAGTGTTCCCACACATCCTATTCAAGGTTTGCACTCAAAAGGTGCTCAGAAAGATGAGTGTTTAAAAGGCTGCAGAAGCATAGACCCGTGTACCGTAAATCACACCGTATTAATCAGTAGATGGACATCTGCTGTACTTACACTAGTGCTATAAAAAAAGCTAAAAGGCTAAAAAAAAGCTAATCATTTGTTAAAATTTTTTTTAAGAAACTTGACTGTGCTTTTGCCAATGCTAAGTGACATGTGAGTAAGGTTTTATGCAAAGATCTGCATGATATATAAAAAAAAAACAACCCCAAAAAACAGAGATCTCAGTTATTTATCAGATTTGGTTTATAAAAAAAAAAGGTTCCCATCTTTCCACGGGGGGTATCATCCTGCTGTAAACATTTTGAAAGCATGCTATAGCTAATGGCTCAGCAACAAAAGCAGGATGCTTATTGAAGTAAACATGAAAGCAAGTATCGAGTATCATTTGCAAGAGTTTTTTCGGCAAAAGGCCAGGAGCTTTCATCGGGCAGAAAGAAAAATACATTTAGCTCAGGAAGGAGAGGGGCTCATGCTAACTCTAATTTCTATTTGTCTGTTTGTGCAGTTGAATAGTCTGTTCAAACACTCTCACAGCATTGCCGAAGAATAATGTTCCCGCTGCACGCCAGCGACACTACAAATAGTGTTTATTTTAGCTTCTCGTCCAGGTGGCATTCGCAGGCTGTCGCTGTTGAGGAGCCCACATCTCTGAGTCACAGCTGCCACTGCGTCGGTGTCGTCTGAAGATGACCCGCGCTGTGCCTGCCAGTTAATCACGTCTGTCTCTCACCGCTGAATATTTGTAAATTAATCAATTAGGATTTGTGAAGTTTTGTGAAAGATCTACATGTGAAGCTTTCTGAAATATTGCAGAAGGGAGGCGGATAATGGAAATGGATAAGATCCTCTTTATCCATTTCCATTCCAGCCACTTCATATATGTATGTTTACTCTGTGTGCATTCTGAGAGCATGCTTTCTGAAAGGATGTGGGGCTGAATTTTGAGGGACTCACATTACCTTTATGGCCTTTTTATTTCAGAGAGCCTCTAAGCTCATCTCAGGTAATGTGATTCCTAAAAGCTGGAGGGAAGTTAATCTGTCCATCATGTAAGCCACATCCTCTTTGGGATCAACCAAGACTGGAGATGCAGCTCTTTTAAAGCGAGCACATGAGGCCATTATACTGCGAGTTCACAGAGTGCAGTCCCCTGGGAACATTTAATAGAGCCCAGAAGAATGCGCTACTATACATTTTATGCATCTCCAGTTTATGTTAGACCAAGAAAGAATTTCTCCTCAGGTTCTTCTCAGCTTCTGTTTTCAACTCAATTTACTGAAGAAAAGTAGCCACCTGTATGTTGGCTCTTTATGTTAGCGCCATCAAAGACACCACGTGATCTTATAGGGCTGCCCCATTGAGCGTAGCAGCTTTGCTACGTGTTTACTCTCAGGTCTAATTTTCAGAGTGTTTACACTCACATTAAAGTGGCTCCATAGCGTGGTGGATTACACATTCGCTTGGCGAATGAAAGGTCACTGCTTCTATTCCAGCTGAAGACACAAATCATCTTTGCGGTTGCATCAGGAAAGGTGTAAAACTGCCAGATCAAACGTGTGGAACTACTGTGGTAACAAGTAGTAACAAGGGAGCAGCTGAAAGTAGCTAATACTTATTCATATGTACATAAAATTGCAGATATATTTTTTCTGCACTATTGAACTGTTGATCTGTTGGTTACATCGAATGTATGTGATGAACTTGTCCTAAAAAGTGAAGCCAGTGTGTTAAACATGCATTCTTTATAATGGCTAGCATGGACAAAGTTCTCTGTTTGGGGGGGAAAAAAAAAAAAATTGATTGTGTTGAGGGTCAAAGGTCAAACTGTCCCCATTTATGGGTTGTGCCACACTTTTCACAGTCCGATACAAGTCGGTCACCATTCAAACTATGACTCCAGAATGTGCTAGGTTTGTTGCAAATAATTGGATGCGGCGAGGAGAGGCAGGTCTGACTGTGAAACTGCATGCTCCTTAAGATCTTGTGGTTGAAAGGGCATTAGTGGATGAGGCACACAGATGACCCCTTGATTTTAAATTCGATTTTTAAAGTAGATTTCAGTCAGTGTAACTGAAAATGAGTGGCTGAGCCCAAAAACATTAGCAGGAAAATCTTTACAGATGTTACGATGGAAAACTGTTGTCCCATACAGTTATATAGGACCAGAAATCTTTTTGTAATCACAGCTATCATCATCTGTTGGTCTTCATATAGAATATAACTTGCAGCACTTCTGCATTGGCTTAATTTTTCTGAAGCCACATCCATGTTTTATACTGGCTATGGTACGGGCATTAGCTGATCAGTTCCATCCTTGAATCTAAAAATGGTCATGTTCTCTTTAAAAAAAGAAGAAGCCCCAAACAAAAAATCCTAACAACAACAGAGGCTAAAATCAGAATGCACAAATCATTATGGGGTTTCATGGTGGCTATGTCCATCTTTTATACATACTATAATACAATAACTATTAAACACATCACCAATTTTATAATTAAATACATCTAAAGGTGCCATTGACATGAAATTCTCACCAAAGGGATTCTAAGAATGGACCAAAATCGTACCTGAGAAATGCATGTGACTAGTTCCTCCATACAGGAAGCTGTCATCACCAGCAAAGGCTTGTGACAAAGTATTAAATACGTTTCAGTAGGCATGTTCAATACTTTTTCCCTGTATCATTTCTCATTATTACACATAAACTATGGGCATCTATGGATTCATTTCTTTGTATGTGTGGACTAGATAGTTTGTGAGATTTTCATGTCAGTGGCACCTTTAGAAATATATTAACTTAGAAATTTGGTGATGTTTTCAATACTTATTTTACCCACTGTATACAGGCTATGTTTGGGCCGTCATTTAGCCACAAGCTCGTCCTAAATTGTTCAGTCTATCAGTTTAAAGTGGAATTAAACAAATAGGTTTAAATACTTTCAACAACCTCTAATAAATAACACATTTCTGTTGTTGTTTTTGTTGTTTTTGGTGAAAGTACAGAAAATAGGTCGTGTTGATATTATATTATTTCATCATTGTCTGTATCTGTATTAAAGATTGCTGATCTTCTCCACAGTCCATTGGGAGGTGAGTTGTCTCTGCTGATGAAAAAATATGGGTCTAAATGTGCTGCTGCCCACTTGGCTGCATAAATCAACCAACAGAGGGCAAAGCATAGACTTTATAAAATATGGATGTAGCCTCTGGGTTTGAAAAGTGAGGTCAACATTAAAGTGCCTTAAACCTGCATTTTTTTCTCATTTCTTTTAGCATTGAAACCATCCCGATGACTTCATAGCTTAAAGTCTTACATTTTGGAATTTATTTTTCTGTGGTCCCCAATCAGTGTGCAGGTAGACAATGAAAGGGTTTGTGTTCCTGTGTCACTGACACAGTTCTTTGCCTATGAACTTGCATCATGTCTCTCAAAGGAGCTTGCAAAGAAAAGCGTCTGGACTTCTTTAAGTTACTTGAAGACGTGGGGGGCCAGGTGGGGCCAGGTTTCACAATGAACTCACCCGAAACTCTGGCTGATTGGGACCCACACCCAGTTTCACACCTTGGCTCAGGCGATTAGAGGATCATCAGGGGGTCCTTTTGTCCCTCTGTGGGGGGTTACTCTCACTAGGTTTATATCTGGGACTCTCCACCATTTGACCTTAGAACTGAAGAAGCTTCTCGGATGAGAGGTGAAACGTCTTCAAGTAACTTAAAGAAGTCCAGACGCTTTTCTTTGCAAGCTCCTTTGACTACGATGACCTGGATGACTGAGAACCTTCACAGACATCATGTCCCTCAGTTTAACTGTCAGTCGGTCGCTGGCTTGTGATGTCTGATTGCAAAAAAATCTAAGATAACTAAAAAAAAGCTCAGCTGGAGGCTTCATAATAGGATTTTATATCCAGAGAGTCTCTATATCATCTATAAAGAGGCTCTGAGGAAACATCTCTTTGCAATCCTTTTTGTGACATGTGACAGTTAGACTTGACATCAGCATTAAGTTTAGACTAGCGCTTTCTTCCATAATGCAATATTTCATTAGTTCCAGGCTTGTTGACTATAATTAATTACGGCTGTGGTAATGGGCTACACATTTTTAATCTGTGGTGAACAATTAAAGCTGTCTTTCCCACAGAAAAGAGCATTGCATTTTTCTCCCACAGAGAGGCAAAAATCAATTAATATCAGTAAACCAAGCGACAGACTGATGTGGGATTCTTGAAGTCTGCTGCATTTTGAGTTTCCTGTTTGACTGATTGAATTTTGTCTCAGATATACATATAGATATATATTTTTAATGAGTGACATTAAACTAGATTACATACCATGACTCAGTTTTTTTTAAAGCCCCCATGAGGAGACTGTTTTTGTGTTTTTATGCTATATAAATTCATTGAAACTATATTGATATTGAACTAACTATCGATCACATCACAGCTTGATGATCACAGCTTTGCACATTACTGGTTATGAAAAACATCCAGAGTTCGATGCACAGCTGACAAATAATTAAAGTGTGTTCTGAGTGAAACACTAACCTTTCTGGGATCAGCTTTCACAATGCCAACACCTCTCTCCTGGCTGCTCTGTGAACTGAACACAGGATTTGATTTTTCGCACATCATCAAAGCAGCACAGCCTTGTTAAGGAGACTTTCTAACAGCCACCGGTCTCAGTGAAAGAGATATAATCCTGTGTGATTATACTGGTTGTTTACTCTGCTCAGTTCTCAGCTGTTTGCTGAAAACAGTTCAGTGTCTGGGATGCCTGCACATAGTTGCAGACTTTGTTTTGCAGACAAAAAAATAAATAAATATGCATTACTGAAAATATCATGTTTCTTTATTTTTTATTTCATTTATTGATGCAGATTTTTTTTTTTTAAAGCTATTTGAATGCCGCATTGATATAATACGTTTAACTTAATGCATCTGCACATTTTTACATCTGCCAAAGGCTCCTTTTCACTGGCTGCTATTAGAGGACACTTGAAAGGATTTGATTGATTATTTTCATGCATTCTGACATTTGAAAGGCTTGACTTTGCACTATTTTTTTGAAATCCCGACATCAAATATATGTGCAGTCTTTTTTCTTTTTTTTAATTTCAGCTGTTAGGAATTACTTCAGTCAATATTTTAAGATACTGCAACAGGATTGTCTTTGCTCAAAGGTCAGTGCCAGAGCTTTCAACCACATCCCATATACTTCAGCTGGCTGGAGAGTGTCGGTGGTTGTAAATAGAAGGAAGGCGTTTGGTGGAGTATTTGGCATCAGATGTGCAATTCCAGAGGTTGAGATTTGTATTGAGACAACTGATGCTATCCACATGTTTCGAGTGTTCACAGAGTAGGTGCTGTGCTGGCTGTTTGTGACTTGTTGCTAGATGTTACAACACTGGTTGATTTTGTCCATGCAGATCTCTCCACCTCCTTATTAAGTATATTCTGTTTTGTGGAGGAGGCACCGTGTCACTAATCTTATGTTGTGTCCCTGCTAACACACCCTGATCAGAAATGAATGGTAGTTAAAACTGAAGGTGACGTAATGCCCCTTTTAATTGATTTGGAAATAAATGTTAGAACTGCCCCTTAGATCTCCTTAAAAAATTTGTCTCATTTTATGCATGCTCGCTACCAGCTTGTCAAATATTTCTGGTTCCATGAATCTATAAATTATAAATATCTGGTAATGAACCACTCCTTTCCAGATAGCCGGGAGAGGAGTGGAGATTAATTCATTCACGTCCCGGCTTGCAGACGTGAACAAGTGTGACATGAATTCTAAGAAAATCTCGGTAGTAGCTGCTGTCATTGCCTTTGGAGCTGCTGATTGTTCAGAAGGCTCATTGTTTTGGTTTCTGCATATAGCCTGTCCATATTAGTAACAGAGTGTACTGTTCAACAGCTGGAGGTGATGCTTGTGATAGGATTCTCCAGCTGCTGTGCACTTATGCACAGCCTGCTGCCTGTTGTGTGTCATGTTATGGCTCCTTGTTCTGCTTTTCCCAGCTGGGACCTGGCTGCTGTCCCCTCTGGGGACCTCTGCTCTGTCTGGACGCTCACGCATAGTGACCTTGGATTGTCTTTTTGGCACCTGCAGTATTAAAAGGGTGACCAGGTGTCTCGCTTTATATTGGACTGAACAACATTTTTATCCTCTTGTCCCCTCTCCCATAATTTGGCATTTTGGTTGTCTAAAGTTTACAAAAGTCAACAAATGTCACTTATGAGAAAGGTGGCTGAAAAGATGATATGCATGCATATATACCCGTGTCAGTGGTAGTTGTTTTACACTCAGGTGTAAAAAGAGAACCACATAAAAAAAACACAAAACAAATTAACTTCCATTTAAACGTCGACTCCATCCAATCCAGGTTTGGGCATCCTCGCATCCTCTTTGCCCCACGTTTAGATTGTTGATATCGGGTTATGTATTAAATAACCTCAAATGTGTCTCTCTACTCCGTTGCTGTCGACTACTTAATATTTTCCCCATATCATTAAATGAATGAGTGGTCAATCCACAAATCATTATCAGCTCTGCAGTTCTCAGATCTACCACACTTTGTTGTAAAAAAAATAAATAGAGATAATAAATATCTATTGTATATATCAGCCTAGAAACAAACTGTTGATCAAGTGGCAACCCAAAGCACGAGCCAAAGACAGAAGGTCTCCATTTGATTCAAAACATGTCTCCTAATGAATGTGACGTTCTCTGTCCCTGCTGCATGTGTCTTTACAAATCACTGTTCTGCATCAACTATACAAAGCGATGATATAGTATTCAATGTTTTTTGGCTTGTTTAGTTAAAATGAATAAAGCACCTTAAAATAATAAAAAATAAAATAAATGTCTCAAATGATGTCAAGCGATCTTAGCAGGAGACAAAGATATCAAAAAACATCCCATCCATCCATCCATGGCTGGGTTGGACAGCAGCATAAGCAGAGAAGCCGAGACCTTCCTTTCCCTAGCCACCTCATTTAGCTCATGTGGGGAAACACCAAGGCAACCCCAGGCCAACAGAGGCACATCATCTCTCGAGTGTGTCTTGGGACCTCAACACAGTAAGACATGTCTGGAACACCTCGTCCAGCAAACATCCTAATAAGATGCCTGAACCACCTCAGTTGGCTCCTTTTGATGTGGAATAGTAGTGGCTCTGCTCTGAGTCTCTCCCAAATGACTCAACGTCTCATCTGATCTCTAAAGCTGAGCTCAGACAAACTTTGGAGAAAGCTTGTATCTGCAGTCTCCTCTCGGTTGTTAGCCAGAGCTCTTGACCATACGAGGGTATGGCTGCAGATTAATAAACAAAAAACCTCAAACTGAATTAATGTAGCAACATAAAGTCACACTTTTAGATTCTTACTTTTTTCCTACAAGTTTTGACTATAAAGTAAAAGTTGCATGTATGAAAATAGTAATATGTGGCATCAGAAGTTTACTTTATATAAGTATACCCAGTTATTACAAATACAATATATCACTATAGATGTTATCGATACATTAATATATCAATAACAACTGAAGTGTCCGTTTATTCTTGCAGTTGGTTGAAGAGGCTCTAACTGTCACTAGCCATTGGAGCTTTGAGTAAGATCGTATGGCCTTGATCAGCAGACGGCAGCAGCTCAGCTGTCATCAGATTACAGTCATTACCAGTTACATCCCTGATCTGAACAGTGGTATAAGGACAGTGTCAGAGGTGAAATGTCAGCAAAAGTCATCAGAAATTGCAGCATTTCTGCTCATACAAATGGCAGAAACAGGCAGAATCACACAGAAGCACTTAAGCACAAATATGTTTAAAATTGAGCAAAAGTACCACGAATAGATGTAATTTATCCCCATTATGGCAAAACAAGAAGCAGGTAATGGAAGTATTTCAGACAGGCCAGAAATAACTGGGAAAGATTCAAAATTTACAAATAACTATTAAGCTACTTAAATATTGTCTCGATCTCAGCTTTCAACCCCAGCAAGATTATAGAAGCTGAAAAATAAAAAGCTCTGGCATACAGCTCGCTTGGCCTCACAGTGCTTTGGCTGTAAAGAGTCCTTATGGCAATCACTCCAACAAGGTGACTGTGTTGCGTTGAGTATCTGTTGCTGGACTACAAACGTGATGTTATGTCAGCTCTTAAATAAACTATACACATACATTTAAATACTGGAAGCTTTACTGACTGAGATAAACAGTCACCTACATGGATGTATAGAAATAACAGAAATATCACATCGTAGACTTCACTTTAACCCCAGGTGAATGGGCCATGATGCACATGCACAGAGCTGTAAAGTCAGGCTGTGTCATGTGATTGCACTCTTTACACTGACTATTTTATGAGAAGAGTAGCTGTCACTGCGTGTGTCAGGCCCCCTGAGATTCTTCCCTGTAGAGATGCTTCTGGCTGCAGTACCCAGCTCTGTTTAGTTGTGGGATAAACTGTTTGGCATTTGAATAAACTGACTGCTGTCAGACCCTTTTAAGCTCATCACAAGCTCCTGAACAACCACAGGACTCAAAGTGACTGCTGATCTGTTGTTATACCACAGGAGCACTTTCTGTTTGGTTAGGTTTTTTTTTCAAAGCCAAAAGTCCAACCATTTCCTCAGCTGTAAGAAAAATGTTTATTCATACTCCATACATCCATCTTCATCCGCTTTATCCGGGGCCGGGTCGCGGGGGCAGCAGCCTAAGCAGAGAAGTCCAGAACTCCCTCTCCCCAGCCACCTCCTCCAGCTTATCTGGGGGAACACCAAGGCGTTCCCAGGCCAGCCGAGAGATATAATCTCTCCAGCGTGTCCTGGGTCTGCCCCAGGGCCTCCTCCCAGTGGGACATGCCCGGAACACCAACCCCAGGAGGCGCCCAGGAGGCATCCTTGTCAGATGCCCGAACCACCTCAGCTGGCTCCTTTCGATGTGGAGGAGCAGCGGCTCTACTCTGAGCCCCTCCCGGATGGCCAGCCACCCTTTGGAGGGTGGCGGCTCTACACTCAGCTCCCTCTCCACCACGACGGACCGGTGCAGCGTCCGCATCACTGCAGCCTCCGCACCAATCCGTCTGTCGATCTCCCGCTCCCTTCTCCCATCACTCGCGAACAAGACCCCGAGATACTTGAACTCCTCCACTTGGGGCAGGAACTCGTCCCCGACCCGGAGTGGGCACTCCGCCCTTTTCCGGCTGAGAACCATGGCCTCAGATTTGGAGGTGCTGATCCTCATTCCCGCTGCTTCACACTTGGCTGCGAACCGTTCCAGAGCGAGCTTTATTTATACTCACCAGAATAATTAATGGCACTTGGAAAAAATAGATTATCAGTAGATGTGTGCAGCCAACATTTGGATCTGACTAATGATGAAACATTATTTTATTTTAAAACACTGTTGCAAGTGATGATAAGTAAGGAGGAAGAATTTTCCCCCTCTTCAACAGGTTCAGGAATGGCACCAACAAGATGTATTAACACTTCTGTGTCATCTGAATATTTCTGTGTTTTAATGTGAATTTAGAGTCACACAAAATGAAACTACCTCCACACTTAAAAGCGTGATGATTGGTGTTAATGATGGAGTTTCACTGTGGTGATTAGTTTGTACCTGCAGTTTGACACGTACAGATTTTAAATTCTACTGCTGGGTAGAAGATGTCTTTGGTAACACTGTGCGGCATGAAAATGTGCATAAAGGAACACATTTCAGAACTCAGGAATGACCTGATACAGTAGCTGATGTGTGATGTGTGTTTTCTACCCTCACATTAAATAAAGAATAGCATCTAGAATCTATATATATCTATAGATAGATATCACAAAAGATTAATTAGCATGGAAGTAATGAATATGTAGTTAAGTCTGTCTGCTTCTTATTTTGAGAAGAGCTTTGCACATTATATATTCTGGGTCTTTCAGTGAGGGAAGAGACGTAGATGTAGTTTTAAGAATTTATGACCAGGTAATTGAACTTTTATGAAACCATCAGACAGCAGCTATTATTCAAAGCAGATCCTTCCAACAGATCTCAAAAGGATCTTTAAATTTTCGCTGTCACAACGCCTGTCTCTAGTCAGTTAGACATTTGCTGTACAACCTGGTGGGAATTCTGCGTAGTTTGTTCCATTATGACTTCCACAGCTGCTTGGGAGAGTGCAGCCTCTTTCCTCATTACAAATAATGGTCTTCTACTCCTCACTCAATTATACTAACAATGTGTGATTAAAGGTTTTTGTGAAATGACAAAGTATTGAATGTTGAGGATGGATGGATGGATGAAGGGAAGGGAATTAACGTAGGAGGAGGAAGTTGTTGGAGTTAATGGCAGGAGGAGGCTCAATATGGGGGCAGGTGTTGTGTCACCTGAGCTGATTACGGCCCCCAGATAGTACCTGGAAAAAGAAAGAGAAGAGAGGGATGCCCATGATTGAATAAGAGGAGATGAGAGGAGGGAAGAAAAGATGAATGGATGGGAATAGAGAGCAATGAGATAAGGTAAATGGATGGGGGTGAAGAAAGAGTGGATTGGAACCAGACTGGACTGAATGGGTTTACAGAGCATAAGCAGACTTGACAGGTCATTAGATGAATATGTGGCTAATGTGTGCAGCTCTGCTGCCACGCCTAAAACAAGTAGTTAACATAATAATGTCCAACTTGGGCTTATGGTTTGGAAGCCCTGTTACTCTCGTTTACTTAAAGTTAGAGCGATTGGATATTATTCAGTTTGGTATTCTGCTGTATTTAGGTAGAGTTATTGTACAGCAGCTTGTGTAAATGTGTAATTACAAAGCATACATCTTGTGCAAGTTTTCTACCCCCCACTAAAGAAACTGGAGTCAGCTCTGTTGCCTTTCCATTATGCAAAGCTAACTTTGTATTCAGGCGGGAAGCCAGGGGGTAAATTTGGTTGAGCTACCACAAACACCACCACTCCAACATCCTCTTGATATAATTCACTGCTGACAGATGGAAAGAGATGACTAGTGAGAGCCTTTTATGAGACATTCAAACAAACTAGCAGCATCTGAAAAGCTACTTTTAGCTCCGGCAAATGTATAGATATTGGGGTATTTTTTAGCTTTATCATATAATTATGGTGTTGGTATAAAAAATTATTAGGCCTTTTTATCTTGACACATATATATCTATAATCAGTTCTTGCGCTGTTGTCCTATAACAGGTTTTGTCTGGTGTTTACACGGAGCTCCACCTTTCAGGGTTAACATTTGAGACCCTCATACAGCACGTGAAGAGGGACTGGGACAATGGGAAGTCCAGAGGGGGTTGATGAAATGCTGGCACCATGTTTTATTAATTGAGCCTGGAAAATGAGGTGCTGTAAAAGTGGCCGGGTCTTCAGAGAAGCTTAATTATTTGGTGCCGGCTGCATATCTGGCCCTTGTCTGCAAAAGCTTTCTAATAGGAAAGCACTGAAGAGACGACACATTGAAAATATATTTTATATGAGTATGCATGTCTGTGAGCTAGATACAATGAATGGAGATAAATTAGCGCTTAATTAAAAGCTTTTATTATTAGAGTCTATGTTGACATGGTTACACCCCTTAGTTTCAGTCACTAAAAGAAAATAATTGTTAAACATCATTTTTGTCTCTTGCGATCTGTGACTCTCACATAATGAGCACTGTTAGTGCTGATGATGTTTGGGGAAAACGTGCCTGCAGAGCAGGAGATCCTCCCGGGGCACAGTTTTGCTTTTACCTCCTTCCCAATAGTCCTGTGCCTCAGTCGTCATCTTCTCAGGGGATCAAAGCAGTGAGCACCTCAGTGTTCTACAGGGACAAATATAAAGGTTTTAGTGGTTACAAGCTCCACAATATGTGTTATGCGTGTTGATTTATCTATTTAGGGTTTGTTTTTTTTAAGTGTGCAGTATCAAGTTTACTCCAACTCCATCAGATGTCCACTTCTTATTGTTTTAGTCTAATTCCACTGTGAATTAATGTCCCCATTGAGCCTTTCAGTGCAGTATTTGTTCTTTTCCTCATGAGATTTAGCTGACTCATATGTGAGATTCCCTCAAGGGAGAAAAAATGGCAAAGTGCATGCAAGTTCCAGTTACATATTTATCCAGCTGGAAGGTTAGAAAGGCTGGAGAGGCACTACAATTTGCCCAGGTATCAGTAAACAATAAAGACATATCATGTATGAGTAAGCACACAGCGTTAACACAAACATAGACGCGCACAGCCATTGTGCTGGACCAGGTGAATGCTGTGGAGCCACATTGTTCATTTTGCCTGTCAGCAACCATAAAAGCTATTTGACCCTATTTTTCATACAAGGGAAGGCTTGCATGCAGAACACATGCTCTAAAACACGTACGGAGGCTGTAAGGCGTTCAGCATTCTCTCCTCTCAGTTTTGCATCAGGACACTCTGCTTGTTTTCCCCTTTCTGTTTCCTTTGTGAGTCATAGAGTGATTTGTGTTGTAAAAAATAAATAAATAAAATGATATGTTAAAGACTGTTCATATTATTTTTGCAGGTGTTGTTACTGTATTAGCACCCCCTGCTGTTTGTGCCCGTCTCAGCCAGCGTTATTAGAATCACGTCTTCTGTCAGCATGGTTCAGTCTATACGTTCATGGAAAGTAATTGGTGTTAAATTGGTCTGTTTTCTCTGAGAACATTGTCCTCGCTCTCCCACAGACAAAGAGCATTTTCAAATAAGCATAAAGAAAATGCCACCTACTAAGTAGAGCTGTTGAAGACAATCTGAACCATTATTTCCTGACAGGTAAATAGCATGCCCTGAGGAGGCAAAGTGGTAGAATAATGAGTCTGATGTTTCTGAGGGAGGGTTTCACTTGGACTGGATGACTAACTGTGAGCTTTTATTTCTTGAGCTTAACTATTCATAACATGTTCTTGCATTTGGTTCAAAAAATACATTCACTTTGTAAGTAATTATGAAAGCGCATGCCAGCAAGCCATACGAGAACTCATTAGGACCTTTGCTTTCATCTCAGTTACACAGATGATTAGTGGATGATTGTGAAGGTTTTGGATTTGGGTTTAGTTTACTTGGCAAAATTTTACATGGAGACATGTTTAAAAAATTGCGTTTGTTAAACCTGGGAAATTGTTTGAGTATAAATGTTAACTTTATTAATTCACAGCTATCTTGCTGCTGCATTAGTCAAGCTACTGGACAAATGTTCCTCTGGAAATGATTCCAGATATAATTTGGTTGTTTGTATGTGTCATATTGTTATTTTTTTACCTGCGTTTTTTGCATTCGGTCAGTATAGTTGGGGATACTGAGGGCTCATTTTTATCCTCCTATGTGAAACTCGCTTCACAGGCAATGATCAGTCACAACAAACTTAAATCATTAAGTTGTTGTGCCTGAGTTAAGTTTTCCAGTGATACATAAATACAGTGTTTGCTTATTGTCAGTCAACTGACGCTCATTACCTCCCCCAGTAATAAAATCCTTCAACACACGATAGTTGATTGGCACATCCTTTTTTTTAAACTTTGAAGTTTGAAGATAAAAGAGGTCTTATTATATATCGTGTTAATTGAAAACTCGTTTCTAGCATGGGCGCATCATGCAGATGGTGGTTTGAGCTTTAGAAACCCTATACTGGCTGTTCACTAATTGTGGGTTGACATAACATTGTATTGATTAATAGTCATTATCTTTCTCCTCCAGGGAGTTGCACTTGCCTCTCTCTTCTTCATCCTGGTGTCGATCACCACATTCTGCCTGGAGACCCACGATGCCTTCTATGAAGTGCGAAACCGGACGGACCATGTTGTACAGGGCAACATGACAAAGAACATCACAAGCAACGAAATAGTGACCAACCCAGTCCTCTTCACCGTGGAGGGCATCTGTGTAGTCTGGTTCACGTTTGAATTTCTGGTGCGCATAATATCCTGCCCAGACAAAGTAGTCTTCATCAGAAACACGCTCAACATCATTGACTTTGTGGCCATTCTACCATTCTACCTGGAGTTGGCTCTGAAAAGTCTGTCATCCAAAGCTGCCAATGATGTGCTAAACTTCCTCCGTGTGGTCCGGTTTGTTCGAATCCTCCGGATTTTCAAGCTGACGCGCCACTTTGTAGGCCTGCGTGTCCTGGGTCACACGTTGAGGGCTAGTGTCAATGAATTCCTCTTGCTTATTATCTTCTTGGCGCTAGGTGTGCTAATCTTTGCCACCATGATTTACTATGCTGAGCGTATTGGAATCCAGCCTAATGACCCCACAGGCTGCAATCACACGCACTTCAAGAATATCCCCATCAGCTTTTGGTGGGCAGTGGTCACTATGACCACACTGGGCTATGGAGACATGTATCCACAGACGTGGCTCGGCATGATGGTAGGGGCACTTTGTGCACTGGCTGGGGTGCTGACCATTGCTATGCCGGTTCCCGTCATCGTCAATAACTTTGGGATGTACTACTCGCTGGCTATGGCAAAACAGAAGCTGCCAAAAAAGAAGAAGAAGCACAACCCAAACCCTGATGCTCCAACTGACTCAGCCTCGTTTGGGAAGTCAGAAACAAACTCGCACAGAGACAGTACTCAGAGTGACACGTGTCCACTGGCTCCTGAGGAGAACATCAGTAGGAACCGCTCAGGTGAGGCTACAGTACAATTTTTAAACTCTCTAAAATGTCAGAGGCATGTTTTCTCACAAACCATTTGTTGTGGCTACCATGCAGGTGACGGTGTTTCACGTGCTCAGGTTTTCTGGGGCAGTTTTGTTTTTGAAGCACACACTATTTAACCTTAAGCAGTAACATGGTTTCACTGGAGATGCTTCCTGCCAAATGTTCTCTTTGTGGCCTCACTAAGAGTAGTGGGGGCAAAAAAAGTGTTTCAGTCTATGGAGATTATTTTATTACTTGAAATTGTTCTTGGCAGCACCAAAAAACCCCATCCATTCACTTGCAGTAGGTTGGAGGACAAACTTATGCATCATGTGTGAACCATGAAAACTGACCTTTTAATCTTAAGTTGCACTGTATCAATGTTGCACTGTAGTAGTAGTACAAAGAGCTATCGTGTTTCAAGTCTTGTACTTTGTAGGTTTTGTAGAGTTTGCTTGACAGATGAACTGCACTTAGTCACAATGACAGCATCATACCGGGATTAAATTACCTCTCCTAGCATCTCAGTCAAACTGGATTTCATCACAGAAAAATACCAGTTTTGTGCAATATACCTCTGTCTGCCTTTGTGTGGGCCCTCGGGTCTGTATCAACTTTGCCATTTATGTTGGCATGTATTTTTGTCTTCCTGTCCAGACTCCAAACAGAACGGGGATGCAAATGTGGCCCTTTCAGATGAGGAAGGCTGTAGTTTGACCCAGCCGCTGTCCCCCAGCGAAAAGTGGACATTGCGGTGTTCCCGAGGTCGAGACAAGAATAAGAAAGAGGGCACCTGCTTCCTCCTAACCTCAGAGAACCCCAGCGTTCAAACTGGTGAGTACGTACATGCTGCATTTGAGCCAGATATGAAGCTCCAAGTTTAGCATTTTGGCTGTCACTACCTTGTTGATTTGAAAAAATAAGTGCGGGTTGGATATGACTGACAAGCTGAGGGATACTGCATACTCACACAGAAATAACTTCCAGTTCTATGGTAGCATAGCCCGCTTTAGTGTCTGTTTTACTCTAAATTGGACCACTGTTTGTCATGGATCGGCTGTGTGGCAGGCGGGAGGAGGACCCAATCGCAAGATTCACAAACACGGGGATGAACTCAAAAGCAGCTTTATTGCTGACAGGCAGAACATAGGAAATACAGAACTCAACTAAACTGGGAATCAATAAACTAACACTCGTAGGGAGACACAGGGAATCCACACAGCAATGAGGGAGAACGCGACGCCGAACAGAGGGAGACGCAGACAGAAATACACAGAGGGTTAACGAGGAAAGTGGGAACACACGGGGAACACAGCTGACACAGATAATCATAACGAGACAGGGCGGGGTGAACATAACACTGACGGGAGACGGGCAGTCAAACAGGAAGTACAGAGGTTCAGACAGGAGGAGAGAGAGCACGGGGAAAACACAGACATAACGGGCTGGGGAAACATGAAACAACCACAAAGGGAGACGAGGGCTCATAAATACACAGAGGGCACACAGGGGGGAGAGAGAGCACGGGGAGAACTTAGACATAACGGGCAGGGGAAACATGGAATAAAACATAAGGAGAGACGAGGGCTCACAGATACACAGAGGGGCACACAGGGGGTAAAGGCCACGAAGGGAAAACACTTAGGGAACAACACAACAGGGCAACTCAGGAAACATGGCCTAAGGAACAAAATACAAAAATACAAGAAAACTAAGAATACTGGGCCAACATGGCCCAGGACCATGACACTGTTGCTATATTCAAGATATGTTAAAGCATCAACTGACAAAGTAAAGTTGTTGGAAAAATGTTAACTGGGGTAAAAAAAATCAAAAGAAAAGTAGGATCATTTTCACAAACAATTCCACTTTCTTTTGCAATGACTAGCATTACCCCTTGCTGGCTTTAGCCTTAACTTCACTTATGGAGTACATGCATGTAGATTTTTCTACACAGTTTATTCTAAAATATGGAGACAATTGACTATTTTCAACATCGTCATGCTAAAATTTTAACAATACCAATTTTTTGCATCAATACGTAACTCCTGATTTTATGTAAAATTATGACCTTATATGTTAAAATTACACCTTATATTATAAATTAGCTATGATAGTAAGTATAATTACTAAAGATCAAAGAGTTTAAATATGCAAGAGGCAACGAGGGAAGGGGAAACAGGTGGGGAACTAAACACAGCTGAAGCTATTTAAAGATAATGAGACAATGGAAGTCAAGCAGGAACACAACACAACAACAAGAACACAACGACAAGAACACAACAGCTACCAAAATAAGTAACAAATGGGAAACGCTTGACATAGAGAGGCTTAACACCAAGATATGAGGGGACACGGGGCAGGAATTAAAGTTAAACTATAACCATGCCGACAAACAGAAACTAGATTGCAAAATAAAGCGAAAATAATAGTAAGAAACCGAAAGACTGGATTGAACAACTAATCTTGAAGAAATCATGTAGGAAACATGTGCTAAACAAAGACTGTACAAAACAAAAATTCAAAGCTCAGGCAACAGCCCAGGTTCCATGACATACATGAAGAATACAAAGTTAAAGGGAATTTAATGTTTTTGTTTTATACTACAAGAATAATTCACAGATTGAGGAGAAAAAAAATGAGAAGAGGAGCAATGTTTTCTTTTTTCTTTTATAAAATATTTAGCCCTGAGGGGAACATGAATATCTTTACCAATTTTTTGGGAAAGATGTTGTATAGTTGTGGGATGAATGTTTTTGTCTTACCTGAAGTGTGAGTTTGATTGACAGAGTGATTGACAGATAATGCCATCACAGTTTCCTGCTGCTAGCAAGGCTAAAAGGAACACAGTGTTTTGTCTTTTTTCTGATTCTGAGTATGCAGAGTGCTAAGATGCTTTCAGTGGTGCTTATAAGCTATTCTAAACTTCATACCTACAGTACATGGAGTGTGCATTGTGTGGCAAGATATGAATACCTGTAAAAAATGACACACAAAAACACAAATGTTTAAGAAATGTAAAACATTAGTAGTTACTTGTAGCAAAGTTTCAATAATCATCATAAATTGTGCTTATAGTTGATCTAACAAAAAGAACAGAGAGATGAACAGCACAACGAATGTTTCGCAGGACCCTTCAAACCAGGTTGCAGCAGATCGCCCCGCCCCTCCCTGAGCCTGGTTCTGCCGGAGGTTTCTTCCTGTTAAAAGAGAGTTTTTCCTTCCCACTGTCGCCAAAGTGCTTGCTCATAGGGGGTCATATGATTGTTGGGTTTTTCTCTGTATCTATGAAGCACCTTGAGGCGACTTTTGCTGTGATTTGGCGCTATATAAATAAAATTGAATTGAATTCAAACACCTGTCTTTCACCTCTAAGGGAGTAAATCCTGTTTCAACCATTATTTACCACTCAGATCAATAGAAAATCAATTGAGCCCTAATTGCATCATCAATCTCTCTGTGTGCACAGTTAGTACTCAGGTTAGGATTAGTGCACAAGTGTTCGC
This sequence comes from Diplotaxodon limnothrissa, assembly GCF_057381915.1. NCBI lineage: Eukaryota > Metazoa > Chordata > Actinopteri > Cichliformes > Cichlidae > Diplotaxodon > Diplotaxodon limnothrissa. Next base: position 5,303,968 of record NC_140615.1, on the reverse strand, counting down.
AGGGTACCAAGCCTAGCATGTGAGGAAAAAATGATACAGTTAAAGACACAAGATGAAAATCATGACTTGAATTGTTTATTTATTTATTTATTGACTTCTAGATCACATCAGCACACATAACCGTGTAAGCTACACGTTTGTATGCAACGCTATTATTCTTAAACAGAAGATGGGGGGTGAGGGTGAGACAAAGTTGCTGTAATTCTGCTGTGACCCTGCCATCTCTGTCTGCTTGAATGACCGCTGCATCTCATGTCTGAGCTTTCCAAACTACCCAAAAGCCTCTTGTGAGAAGAGGCTCTATATTTGGCAGCCGTGGATTGATTCCTGACACCCTGAGCACTATCCAGTCAACATCCTGACAATTGTGTGCAAACAGTCCAACATTGCTGAAGGTGTTTTGCTGAAACCCTGCACTTTGCGGAGGTTTATTTCACTACCAGGGTTTATCATAACTGGAGCACTTATGGTAGCTTTTCTCCTAGGAGAGTACACCCATGTATTTTTTTAACAGCTCATTATACAGAAATGTTCCTGAATAACTTGTCATTGCCTGAAGATGTTGATGTAAATTGGTGCTAGTTATAATGGCATGTTGTCATATGAACAAAATAAAATATAATAAAAAAAGCATGCACAATTAAATCTGTCCTAAATGAGAAGAAGTGATGTTTGTGGACAGGTTTACTCAGGGGACGAAGTAATCTGTCACTATATAAATGTACAGCCTCACAAACACAATGAAAATGACACAAATGGGGTGAAACTGTCCGACCTTGGTTTCATACTGAGCTTTCTAATAATGGAAAATTGTCTGGTCAGCTCATGAGATCACCATATAAGCGCTATTCTGGTCACAGAGACAAAAACAATAGGAAGATGAGAAAAGCCAGAACACCTTAATACAAATCTGTGTGTGAGAGAGAGGAGGGGGGGTAATTCAATTCTTAGCCTGGTATCTGGTGAGTATGTACATAATGATATCCCAGTCTGTTACAGTGGATTATATCACACGTACACAACACATTTTAGTGCACATTATCTGCAAGAAGTGCTCAGTGTTTAGTGCTCAGTGCAGAATTAAAAAGAAAAAAAACTCAGTTGTTAGCCAACATTTGAAAGTCGCTTTTTAGAGCTATGTGGCAAAGGGAGATGGTTTTGGTGAGTTACAGGGTTACAGGATATAAAGGTACATCTAATATTTCACTAGGGCAGTGTGGCTGTAATTAGAGGAATAGATAGATGGATGCAGGCTTGAAGATGCCTGGATGGTTATCAGGAACAGGACAAAAAGACAGTGCTTTTGCAGTGACTAAGGTCATCACAGGGATTCAAAAGCACATTGTATTTGTGTATTTGTGATGAGATAACCACCCGTTTGTGTGCATAATAGTATAGCAAACAGTTCAAGTGCTGCAAGAGGAAGTGGCAGGAAGCTATACAGATGAGAAGAGGAAGGTTTTCCAAGCTCAAGCGAGCCGCCATATTCCCAAGTGATTCCTCAGATATGATTCCCACTAATAGGTTTCCATTAACAACACGGATGGTCACAGTGAAACATCTGGCTCCCATGTGAAGTTCAAATAAAAGTATTGTTTTTGTCTGTGAAATAGAGTTAAAATATTAACTGATTTGTTGGTTGTTGAAAATAAAGATTTTAATAGTCAAGAAATACGTTTAGTTTTATTATTATTATATGCATCCACATTTAGGGCTTCTTCTTTCCTAGGATTAATTAATAATGGAGGGAAGGGTGGTGACCCCGTTGTTCTTAGGTTATAGCACACTCGCTTGGGTCAGTTTCAGTGTTTTTTATGCTAAGTCACTATATTTCATTGTCATTCTGTCCTTTGTGTTTCCTGACAGAGAGCTGTAAAGACATCCTTGCGGCCACGGGAAACTATGCTCAGCCGGAGGTCACCACTCTGACCTGATGCTGATTGGCTATGAAAAGGAGAAAGAGCGTGATTTCCTCAGTGGCGTACACTTCCCTTCCTGAATGAACTGCTGAAGAGATTCTTTGAATTCAGGATGAGAACTTTTGTTTTAAGTTGCATAGCACATTTATCACTTGTACACTTACTTACATGTTAGAGAGCATTTTGCATGTACTGCATGCTCAAGCATTGTATGATACTCCAAAAAATGGCTACCATTCATATGCATTTTATTTAGTGGATATGTCATAGCTTGACTCCAAGGCTCTGAAAAAAGCATCACAGATTTATTCCAAAGTGACGTTAAGGTCACTTCTCTGCCTGATTTGAAGTCGAGAAAGTGTGATATCACATTCCTCCGTGCACCAGTTGAATCTGAATCTGGCGTTCGGTCACTATAATTCAAATTGAAGCCACACACTCGATAATCTGGGTTTTCAAAAAAGACACTCTTAGTCAACTTGGATTAAAAAAAAAAAGTAATTGTGAATATTACATTTTACAGACCTAAAACTTAAAGAAAGTTTTCAGGGGCTTTTGTGAGTCTGTTGTAAACATCCTTTTTTATGTGTTGTTACATTCGTTACCATGTTACTTTCTATTATCATGTGTCTATTTTGGGAGTCAACACACATCAGCAAAACCCCTACATTGTATAAGGAGTGAGAAAATCTGCTTGTGAATGTAGGTTTGTACAGCAAAACGCCTACTGTGAAAAAGGACAAGATGGAAACTTGAAGTCATTGATCGATGTCAACAAATTAGACCCACGTTTTTTATTTTATTTTATTATGTGGTCTCTGTTCTGCTGCTTTTTAGAACCAACCACATGGAAACATGCAGATACTTTGCCAGGGACTAGATGTGATACGAACCCGGCCAGGAAACACATTGTTTGTAAATCCTTGTACAATAAGAGTTTAACAAAAGAAAAGAAAATCAATGGAGCAGTATTGTCTGTCTGTTACATTAGCTATACACAATTGATGTATCATTACTGGTTGAGTGAGGACCAAATGTAGACTCAATTAGATTAGATGGTAAAAGACTTTCAGTACATGTTGGTAAAGATACATACAGTACAATATCATCATCTCCACTTGTGCCTCATGTTGAGTAATGGAGTTTAAATGTGTGCAGTAGTGTAATTCAATTGGTAAGTTAACACGTCTACTTGTATTGTAAAAACTCTGTTACATATTTGGAAAAGAGAAGCAGGAGTCTTTTTCTTTTTTCAAGACTTATAATCTAGTCCTCATGGTCTACCATAGTGGCCTTATGTTAAATAAACAAAGGGAAAGCTCATTTTACCTTCATTAGAATCTTTCTATGCTGATGCAGATGTTTGTAATATATAAGCACAGCTGTATGTATGTAGCACAGTGCAATACTCTAGGTCATTAAGCTCTTTTCTTGTCTGTTCATGTGGATGCAACGTTAAAATTGCTGTTGACCAATGAAAGCTTATTTTAATAATTCACCTTTTAAGCCTCATTTCCTGTTTTCCCTGTTCCGTGTACTCAAATATGACGGTCAAGCACAGTAGGCTGGTTTAACATTTCCCCAGTATGCACTGTGTAGGTGACCGTGATGGTTTTTAACCCGGTAAGATGTCATGTGTGTATGTATGCGTGCCTGTTTGAGTGTGTGGGTGTGATGTTTAACCATGTAGGCATGCATTTATATGCAGAAAATCAAATAAAATCAATTTCTTCACAGATGTTGAAGATAAACTGAGCGTTGTGCGTTGTTATTTTCATTCACAGCTTGCATTGCATCCACATATTCTTCCCACTGCACGTTGCAAAGTTTGTGTCATCACAGCACCTCTACTGTATAGCTATTTATAGAGCGAACACCAGACTATACAGGTTGATGCTGTGCTTGTTCAGAGTGGTGTAACGGCAGTCACAGCTGTGCTTCCTGCTCTCCTGAGCTTCCACGATTATGTACCAAAGGTGTAGATGACTTACAGAACACGTCTCCATGGAGATTTGGTATGACAGGCAACGCTAATTACTGCTCGGCTGCCTCCGTCTCCAACTCTCTCTGTGTGCCACATGCAAGAAGCGCCACTCTTTCTATCACACACATCCTCACAGACACACATGCATCCACCTCAGCCCAGCATGATCGTCATTACTGTCGTTGCACACAGGAAACATTCTGATGCTTGGCAATACAATGCAAAGCACTATGGCAACAAAGGGAGGGAGGATGGCAAGTTGTCATGGGTAAGTGTAAAACAAGAAGGCATGTATTCATAAAAAAGGTACACACCGTCTTTTACTAAAAGCTCTGAGGACTGAGAGAGACTGGTTAGACTGAGATAAGAAGCATGACAAAATGAAGATGATGCTCTTATTATGTTTCCTAATCTCAGTTTTACAGAAATTAAAAAGTGTGGAAGTTACGTGCACTTGCACAACTACTGGATGTGACTGAAATGAGTTCCAGTTATTTAAAACATGGAACATTTGTGACTAGAAACATGCAGTCATATAAACAATTTTCAATTTGCTGTGGTTTGGAGGATTTTGTTAAAATTATTGCGAAAACGATCAATTATTTTGAATAAAACTGACATAGAAATGAGAGATGAAACGGTGAGACTGAGATAACGAGATCGAAAGAGAAATCAAAGAAATTTTTTTTTGAGTCTGCTTGTTTGTTAGAAAGTTGTTTATAGTGGTGTTTAGCTGCAAAGTGTGGTTGAATGTTTCTTATCTTGCAAGTGTGCTTCCTGTTGTTCGTGTGTGTGTTCCTGCTTTGTGTGAGAAGAGAGAGACTAAGATACTCTAAAAGTGCAAGGTAAATAGTAGGGCTGGGCCATATCATACCGTTCACGGTAATACCGGTATAATGTCGGGCAACGAGAAGAAAATGAAATATCGCGATAGAACATGGGTAAAACGCGCATGAGCAGTGCCTTTGTTTTCGCACATGGCAGAAAAAGCGTGCCGGCGACGGAGAATGAGAAGGGCGAAAGCCTATCGTAGAATGAAACAGATGAACCAGAATTGGTTTGTAAAAATGCTGCAACTCCAGTGGTGTGAAACTGGTTTAGCTTTCGTCCATCAGATACACAACAAAGCACTATTTTTGGTAGTGCTTTGTAAAGGTAAATCCTTTGATTTTTCTGAAAATTGACAGTGCCCCTTATAATCCCGTGTGCCTTATGTGTGAATTCTGGTTGTGTTTACTGACCTCGAAACAATTTTCTGTGGTACACGGCGCTCAAAAATCTGTCAAATGTTTTAGTACGACTTTGCTGAGCTACGAAGCCGCACCGCTTGATGGATTGTAGGAGCATTACGGCTATCGTTGGCAGGAGCTTCGCGGAGTGATACGTACCGTGCTTCAACATAATATTACCTTATTGTGTGTGTATAACCTCTTTTTAAGTTTTGTGGATATTATACATGGTTATGCTGAGGATATGTCGGCCAGTTTCCTCTGGAAATGCCTTTTGGTTAAACTGTCAGCAAGGAATTTGCATTTGCACTGTTAAATTTTTATATAACTTTAATGCACATAAAAAAACAGCTGCTTGTTTAAGTGAAAATACATTGATGATTTTTTTTTTACACTAATAAAGTTGTGGAGTTGTAAAGCATTTTGTCTAGTGTCAATTATATCGTCAGTTATATCGTTATCGCAAATTTTCAAATGTATATCGTGATAAATATTTTTGGTCACATCGCCCTGCTCTAGTAAATAGACTACTACTTTTAAAATACGTTTCTATTCAATTTGAGCTCACTTGAGCAAGTGGTTTCTTACTACAAGCCCCATGCATACAACACTTAAAAAAAAAACAAAAAACTTAATGTTCCCACACACATACTTGGATTGATGCATTGAGGGGCAACTTGGAATCTTGCCCAAGGATACTTTGAGGTACAGGTTGGAGGATAGGGGGTTGGACAACCAATGTTCTGATTGGCAGACAACCTACTCCACTCCCTGAGTCACAGCCAACTCAGCAAGTAAAGGAAGAGAAAAGCACAGTATAACTAAAGCAGAACAAGTATAAAAACAACCAACCACTCAACCAGAAAAAAATAGGTAACCAGACTGACAAACCAGTCTGGCAGGAAACCCAACCAGTAGTTTAGTTCAGCTAAAGAACATTTCTGAGCTGTTTACATTTATACTGCAAACGTAACTTGAAGTAAGCCTTCTGATGGTGAAATCACTTTTGGCCAGTGCTCAGATTTGGAGTGACTGTTAAAATGCCAAATAAGCCAGTGATACAGTGCAGGTAAGTAAGGAAGTGGTAACAGTAGCTAATATGTTACATAGAAGAGACAAAAGAAACTGAAATAGGTTCAAAAACACTTAGAGAAGATACCTTCCTGTAAACTGTGTTTTAGTAAATACAGCAGATTCCAGTCAACCAATTTTCCTGATTTCCTGTTTATGTGGGATTGAGGCTGGCTTTTACATTATATTTATTAAAACCACTGCCTCCAAGAGAAAATGGGAGTTATTAATGGACTCCACATTTTAAATATTAAAGAGAAGAGATTGGCTGGTTCTGTGCCAACTAGATGCATTTTTGCTTGTTTAAACATTTTAGATTTTTTTTTTTTTTTTCACTTTTTGCAACAAAGCAAATCCATGCTGCCAGTTGCACAATTTAAAGAAGCACCAGAATTCAGTTTATTTCTAAGATGCTGTTAAGCTTTTTATATTGTGGGCGAATGAGGTGCATGGGGTGACTGATGCATGAATGTTATTTGTTTCTAGTTTCTGTCTGTAAGAGCTGGTAATTTTTGCTTCATATTAGAATGTACTGTTCATATATTACAACTGGAGTCAATGCACCAGCGCAAAAGCCACATGCTTACAACATACAACACAAATGATCTCACTTACTCCATGGGGAAATAGCACTTTAACAGCCCTCTGTAAATTTATGTTTTATGTCTCTCTGCTCTGGGGTAACTATTGCCCAGCTGGAACATTTGCTGAATGCTGCATTTTAATGACTATATTCACACAAAGCAGTCACCTGCTAGTAATTGATCGTTTTTCCGTACCTGAATAACTACGTTAGTGATGCAGCTTTGGAGGGGGGCTTGGAGAAAGATGAGTGACATGTATCAGGATGTGATTCATGAAATAAGATGAGCTCAGTAGAGGAAAACCAGTCAGAGATGGAAACTGGGCTTGTCCTGTCACCCTTGATTAGGCCTTTTTATTGTTTCCCCTTGTTACTTCCATGATTTTTTTCCTCCTTTGTTGAAGGTTGTCATGACAATATTGAGCCCAGTTTCCATGGAGAGAGGCTGAGCCTGAGCCATTTCACAGTTTGATTCACTGGTGCAACACCGTGGAAAAGAAACCATCCTGACTTATTTTGCCTGGTGGCATAATACACTTCTTCTTTTTTATGTGGCTTTACGTGTATGTAATGCAGAGGGTGACTACTAATGTTATTTGAAGGCTCTTTTGCCATATGTTTGAATTGTGCATCATTATTGGCATACGGTGGCCCAGCAATTCTAAAAGCTCTGTGGTGTGTGAATGTGTGTGTGAATGGGTGGATGACTGGATGTGTAAAGCGCTTTGGGGTCCTTAGGGACTAGTAAAGCGCTATACAAATACAGGCCATTTACCATGATTAAAGCATGTGAAAAGATAGGACTGGATCAATTCATTGAACTGACCTTTGCAGAATTTATTCAGGTTACGAGACGGTCTGTGCATTTATTCACATCCACCGTTTGCTTTTCTGTTCTGATTGACAAAATGTTTCCAGGCTCAGAAGATATTCAGAAGATACTTTTACCTATCTCTGCAATTTAAGATCACAAGTGAATGTTGTAATTATTGTTTCAGTTCTTTTGTCAAAAACAGTTGAAGCAGCTTTGAATGTCTGCAACGATGCCATATCAAACACATCAGAATCCAAAGCAGCTGCACCACACTCAGAGGATTGGTAGAGAGGTTATGGTTGCTATGCAGATGGCGCTTTGGGGCTCAGCTTTCTTTTTTCAACTTTTCTCTCTTCACTTTCTTAGTTCAAGCATCATGCCACTTTAAAAACAACCTCAAAATTGCCTTTCAGAGCTCGAGCAGATGCTCAGTAAAGCTACACATCCGCCCAAGAGACGCCATCATCATTATCATCTGCTGCTTCTTTAGTACTTGGTTTGAAATTAAAATCTTAATGAAATAAAATTACTAACATCTTTATTTTAGGTCACAGTAAGGTTGTGACACTGAGGACACAAAGACACAACTTATCACACTGTCTTTTCCTATAAATTATCTTATATTTGAAAGAATAAAATGGCTTTTAGAATGGTGTCTTGGGTGTATAGTAGTACAGTAAATACTAAAGGAAATGATGCGTGTCATATGTCAGTTACTTAAAGATATCCTTATTTTTCTGTAGCGCTTTTAAAAATGAGTATTTTTTGAGACATCCTCTCCAATTAGGCTAGTAAGGAATAAATAACTTTTAAGCTATAAAGCTAGCTCGTGATAAACTAGTGTTCGACTGTTGATGAATAGAGATGATGGTGTAAGAAACATGAGCCAGACTGTAATAAACCACAATTATCAGGATGATCAGATCTGTCTTCAGCTGTGATGCCATCAAATCATCCATCTATTTTCTTCCACTTATCATATTTCAGGTCACGAGGTGGTTGGAGTCTAACCTCACAGACCAAATATATGTGTTACTATCATGATTGCCTTAAACTGAAAAGCCACAAGAACAAAATGCTAAATATTAAGTAAAAGCAGTCCAACCATGTGAGCAGGGATGAAGAAGTAATGATCTGTGAAGAGCAGGAGAATTATTTCTCAGTCAACTACCCTAAAGTGAGTTCACCCCCACAACAGAAGCATTATGTTTGGCAGAAGGCCGGCCACTTGTAGGTCACTAATGGACAGCATTCCCTGCTCTCCTGTGTCTATGTGTGTGTGTGTTTGTGCGCACGTGCGTTCGTGCGTGTGCGTTAGTGTAAAAAGTAGAACCAGGAATGAAAGAACATTTATATTGGCCTTTGAATCTACAGCTCCATCAGTGCTGACCCTGGCGGACTATAAATCAGACTCCCACTCTTGCCACGGCTCTTTTTTTTAAATGTCTTTTTCTTATTCTAACCACAACAAACATGGCTCAAACCATCAGCAGCAAACCCTCTGAACACCCCGGACCTCTGTAATCAGAAACTGCATTGTATTTGATTTAAATTGGTACTTGAATTCTAGCTGGCAGGCTTTCAAGCCTGATTAAGGCTCAACTTATCCTCAGCTGGGGGTGGATGTAATGTGTTATGACTGAGCACTAACAGAGATGAAGTTTACTGGATGTAGCTTCAAAAGGAAGGGCGACTAACAGCTAAGTTAGTTGCTAACAGCATATGACTGAAATAATACCAAAACAAAAGGTTTGATCAGTGTGGTTTTATCGCTGTTGCTTAGTATGTGTCCTCGTACATCCACTATATCACAGAAGTTATAAAATTATAAAATCTGTTGCTTCTTTTTTCCCCAAAAAGAGGTAAATGAATAAATAATTGCTATTTTCTATTTCCCCCCGAGGCTCAGATGTTGTGCATTCACATCTTAATAAGTGATCAAGTTGCAGCTTATGAGTCATTGAGCCAGAGCAAGGCCCGGGCATTCATTACAAGCTCATCAAGGATCATATTCATTATATGGAAAAATAAATAAATGGTGAATAATGAAGGTGCCAGTTTACATGCATTAGGAGCTAGATGCATGGTGTTAGATATGTGTGTTCGTAAATGGGAGTGGCACACAGTGTGTCAACTGTCAGGAAGAATGGAAATAAGCATAGTTATCAAACACAGGATGTCTCTTTAAAAGATATTATATTAAATATTAGAATATTAAAAATATAGACTTACCATATTTAGCTTTTAGATATTTGTGAAAAAAGAATCACTACATAAAGTACAAAAAAGAGTGCACACATTAGTAGTTGTTACATGAGAAAACAACACACTACGTGTACTCAGCCTTTCACCCCTCACGTTTCCTGACAGTCAAACATGCTGGTCATGTTCCTGCCCTGGAAAAGAATGACGTCTCAATAATGTGCCTTCAACAAATGGCTTGGTTGGATTTGCGCCAGCTGGTTTAAAAAAAACACAAAACAAAACAAACAGAAACAAAAAAAAAAACACCCTGCTTCTTCTTAATGCTTTTCTGAGAAGCCCACCCTCGTCTCAGCTGTCGGACTGTCCTTGTAAACAGTTTGACAATAGTTTGTTTCCAAGAAGACTTTTTCTTGTGAATCTAAGTCAGCTTAACTAAGTGGGAAGTTTCTAGAAGTTTGAGTGTTTGCTGGACAGCTTAAAGCTCTATGCTGCCAATTAGTAAATTCACGTCACTGGAGATGAGATTCCTCTCAGAGAGGATGGATGTCATCTATAAGAGCTCGACCATTATTATGTCTAAAGACAGGCGGGAAATAACTTTGCTATTAGCATGTGCATTTGCCTTGTCAAGTGTTTGAAATGCTGGATCGATTTATTCCCATGCAAATACTTCCTGAATTTCTGAAAGGAAATAATTAAACAAATGGATAATAGAAGTAAACACTCGGAGCGTATGAATATTTATCGCTCCTTGAAAATATTTCTTTTTCACATATTGCAAAGTTTTGTTAAAACGCTGTCTTTACAGTGACGCTGCATTTGAAACTTTCAGCCTCAAAGTACAAAGTACATCATTAGGAATGCATAATGAAGCTTTTATTGTATTCTGAAATCAATGAGGAGTTAGAGAATGAGAACATACACTCTTTCTCTCGTGGCGCTCTAATCAGTGCCCACTGCTCTTCAGCTGTCATTAAAGACGGGGTGTTTCAGAGCTGCACTCCAACACAATGGCTGAATCTGTGCAATTATCCCTCTTGACTGGGGCCATTAAATGCCTAATGCATTAGTGATAACCTCCTACCCCACCCCACCCATCCCCACCCACTTACAGGTAGCTAGAGAATCATTGAGGCACCAACGTCGTCCTTTCATGAACTGCTGTGCTACCTTCAAATTCTTAACGAGTTGTCAAAGAATTGTTAGTTTTCTGATCGTAGTTATGTCAGGTGTCCTGCTTTGATTGTGGATTATGTGACTTGAAGCTGTGTTTGAAGAGACCTAGGGGGTTTTAGATGCTCACATTGTCATCATGTTCTGGTCACCGGTCTGGTGAACACAAAGAAAAGCTGAGGCTGATTAGCTTTCAGGTGTTAGAGAAATTAGAATTTTAATCCAGTGATTCAGGAATATAAATCATTGGTTCCGCTAACCTTCAGCTGGTTGTGGAAGAAAACTTTATCAAAATCCTTTAGGACGCATCGTTTAAGAACCACAAACGTCTGCACAAATTGCAACCAATTTTAGATATCATCCATTCGTTTTCTTAACAGCTTATTCGGTTAGGGTCATGGACTGGAGCCCTCGTAGAATACATTAGACTAGAGCTGAATACAGTCTTTGTTAATGCAATTTCAACTGTGCTCTCCACAGATTATCTTATTTATTTAACGTTTAAAAAAAGACAAAAAGACCGAAAGCCGGATACTGCTTCTAAAAATAACTTACCAGGGAAATGTTCCTCGAGAGGAATATCTCAAATGTTGATCAAATTCACAGCTATCTGTTAAACAGAAATCAAGCTGCCTGAGAGAAAATCCAATAGGACTACAAATAGACACAAAGAAATTAAAGTATGCATCATATAATATATGTTTTTGTTGACAATAAAACAACATTTTTGTAGTTTTTCCTCTCTGCACCACTACAGTGGATTTTAAATCAAACGACTAACATGTGATTAAAGCTCAGACTTTCAGCTTTAAATCAAAGGGTTTATCATAAGTGCGTTACATTAAATGTTTATGACTTACAACCATTTTTGCACAAAGTCTCCCATTTTATGAGCCTCAAAAAGATTGTTTTCCAGAACAGTGCAAACTCTTTTAGATGTTTTCTGGCAACGTCTAATCTGGGTTTTTTATAATTGAGTGTAAACAGTGTTTTTTACCTTGTTGTAAAATTGCTGTATTTCTATTCACAAAGGTGTTACTTGATTTAAGACTTTGACACTGACCTCCAGAGTGTTGTTTACCTGGTGCAGATGTTGTGAAGCTGTTTTTCCTGACCTGGAAATAATTCTCGGATCTGTCTTCTGTGGTCTTCCAGCTTTTTGATGTGGTGGGGCTGACCAGTGTCATTCCTTCTTTTTACAAAATGTACCAGATTGTTGATTTGATCACTCCTGAAATCCTGATTTGACCAGTGTTGGTTTATGGGCTTGTTTGTTTATGCCTCTGATGGATCCTGGCACCTCTACACTCGCTCTTGCTTCCTGGTGCTATTCAAAGACTCTTCCTGTTTACCTCTAACCTTTCAACCCCACAGATACAGATAGCTTTTATGCGAAGATGAATGTGAGCATAAATGCTAAAAAAGGAAACTGTATGGGAGAAATTTCTCAGTACTGGAGTGTTGTTTTTGTTTTTAACTTCCCGTGTTTACACGTTAAGGTTTCTATATGCACCTCGCAGCTTTTGCAGGACATTCTGCCTTGCGTTGCTACAATGCTGTAGTTTAAAAAACAGCCCTCTGATTGTTCATCTCAAGATATTTGTGGCTTCTGTGCAAAGGTAAATATGAATTGTTCTTCTCTTCACAGTTGGGGCTGATGATGCTGCTATTGAGGAAAGTTGGTTTTCAGTTGGTGTCCAGGTCTCAAGCATTGTGGTTCGGCAGGGATTGAGTGTGCATCGAGATAACGGCTCCTGTCCCCACAGCTCTGAGGATTTTCTGAGAGGCATCATCTATGAGATCTTTTGCTTAACAACATTACATTAACATTTCTTCATGGTTTCTGTCTTTATTTATTTCACCCTTCTCCCTCTCCATATGTCTCCCTTTATCTCATTAAATTATTTGGTGTGATGCACATTAAATTTGGGTATTTCTTAAACTTCTCCCCTTACTTCCTGCTTCCCTTCTATCTGCGTCAGATAACTGACCTCTCCAACTCTCCCACCAATGCATGAAGCCTTGTACTCAACTTGCTGCTCATCCAACAGGAAAAAACAAACGGAGTGGAAACAGCTGCCTCTTGTGACCTGCTCTACCTGTTTCTTTGTGTCCAAATAGTCTCACAGCTAATTATGACTGTTATCCTTCATCACTTTATATACATATATGCATATATTTAGACATCAGTTTTAAGTGTTGCTGTAAACCAATTTACTTGGTAGACATCAGTTAAAGCATTATAATTCTCCAGACATCATACCGGTAACTGAAACTGATTTCCTGACTTTGTAACACTGTATTTATTTATTCCCTATAAATAAATTCCATTGATTTCCAACATAAAAGTCTTTTTTCAGGTCTTGAAGAATGCTTTGTGAAAGATGTCAGAAAGAAGTGAACTCTGTAACTTGCTCCTAATCTCTGTCTGAGGCTACGTTTCCTACTTAGTTGTTGAAACAGCACTGCAGGTGCGAAGAGGTTAAATTCAGCATCAGTATAATCTCTGCTTTTTTAAAAACTGTCAATCATGTGTTTGGCTAAAAGATAAACAACCCAGAAGGCAGAATTTTCCAAATATCCTCAGTAAGGGGCAGGGATAGCTCAGTAGGTAGAGTGCTACCTACACACTGCTCCCCCGTGCGCCTGCTTAGTGGCTGCCCACTGCTTCACTGAGTGAATGGGTCAAATGCAGAGAGACTAATTTCCCCACAGGGATCAATAAAGTATACATTATTACTATTATTATTATTATTATTATTATTGTTGTTGTTGTTGTTGTTGTTGTTGTTATTAGTCTGTGTAGTGTTGGCTTGAAGCTAACTGTGCCTGTCAGCTAAATATGATGAAATTAGACTGACAAGTTTAAAAAAGGTTATAGAACAAATTGTTTCCAACACAGTTGTATGAAAACATGACAGCGATTTGGCAGGAGAGATGCATAAAATATATCAAAGTATTACATTTTGAGAGTGTGTGCTACTCTGCGTTCTCCTTACCGTCACATTAGTTATAAAGTCCCATTTTGGAGCTATTTTGATTCTGCACTCCAGTTTTGAGACTATTAAAACCACACCCTGTATATAGAGGATGGACATCAGCCACTGGTTTTTGGATCTCTGCAGAGCCTGAAGGTACACAGTACTGGGTGAAAGGCTGGATTAACATGTCACTAGCTGACTATGGAGCTTGGATAGGTGAATTCAGAAACTATGGCTGTCACACAGGCGCTGATAATAGGGATACAATAACTAAAGTACCAAAACACGTGTGTGTAAGTATATCAACCCTATCAAAGGGTAAATTATTTGATTTAATGGAGGCTAAGCCTAACAGGCATCCAATTTAGAATCCATTGGGCATGGGTGTGGTGATGATGATGATTCAAACGTTAAGAAAGTTTTCACAGTGAGAAAAAAAGCCACCATCACAATTGTTACAAAGGGTGGGACTATCAAAGGAAACCCAACAGTTCTTTGCAAACCTGATTATGCTGCTGTGGAGCTGGACATTTTAACGTGACTGTTTGTGAGTATTTTATTTTATTTTATTTTATTTTATTTTTTAACCCAGTCTGAGGTGGACAATCAAGGAGCTGCAAATTCTACCACTTTTTTTATTGGCTTACTATGATGTCCAAGCCAAGAAAAGCAGAACTGACTTTTCTTTTTGGAAAAACAGTAAATGCTTTAGATTTGTGCAGGTAACGACGATTATTTCCTTTACTTCCTGTTTGTCAAGATTTGAGACAATTAAAAAATAGCAAAAATGACATTCTGATTTCAAAGGCTTAGGGCTTGGGTTGGGGTCATCACCAATTATAAATGACACCTTACAGGTTTAATTTTTCAGCTTTGAACATTACTGTTAGATTGAAGAATACATATGGCTTTATCTCTCACTGACGTTATTGTAACAACAAATTGTAAATCATTTTAAGATTCTGTTACAACAGAGAAGAAAAAAGTGAAATAGATTCTAGTAATATGTGTAGCTTAAATAATACAATTGTTCTAAGCTGGAGGTCTCTAAAAACCTCTTAAGAGGCTGAATTCAAAGAAAGTAACGAATAAAAAGCTTCACTGGATGAAAATACTGCCTGTGTAGCCTTCTTTACTGTCAGTGTTGCTGAAGCTCAGCGTTGTTTGCAACGAGCTGGTCAAACACTAATGAGCCGTCAGGGCCCCTCGGCCGGTCCTCTTAACAGGCCTTGCACAGGACCATTTGGCCTCTGCTGTGGAAGCTGACAGTAGCTGAAAGCGCCTGTGAGAATATGACTGATGGATCTCTGCCCACGCAAACTCAGTCTGCCAGGAAAATGCCGGTTAAAGTGTGAAAAATGTCCGCAGACACAGTCTTTTCCCGGATCAGGTGGCGTGGCAGTGGGAAAATGGGAAGTAGCGTCTTGGCTTTGTGCGCTGATTTTAGATAAACATCTTCTGCTGGTGTAATTCCCATCAATGCGCGTGCACGTACAGTTTCTCTGTATGTGCATTATTAAGTCATCACAGCCTATCTGTGGGTCTCCCATGTTACACTGTGGCGGGAAATGATCTGTTTACGACATGACAGAATGGGAAGACGTTCTTCAAAGTGCACTGGAAAGCCAAGGAAGGAAGCGTGTGACTGAGTGTGGAAGGCAAACAGCTTGACTTTTACGCACACAGCGATTGTGGCCAAAACCATAACAGCTGCAGAAACATCAGTCCCTGCTTTATCGTGACACAAAGTACATGCTAGCCAATATCAATTAAAGTAATGTCTCTCTGTAGACTTCAAAGTGGCCCCTGGGCTTGGAGTGGCATATTATTGAATCCACTACTCAGCAGAATGGCAGCTACAATTAGACTCTATACTCCCTTTTAGATTGTTTTTCAAGCAGTGAGGACTTTATGAGAATGCATCAAGAGCCATGTGTTAGAAATAGGAGCAAGAATATTTTCACACCTGTGTGACTCCTGCTGGTTTGATGATGTGTCTCTGTCCCATCTGACTGCACTGCTATATAAACTCTGAATCTGTTTGAGCAGCTGTAAAGCGACGGCAGGACACAGCAGGTGAAAAGTCCTTGTTGACACGCTGTTATAAGTCTATCATATGATGGATTTACAAGTGGGAGCAGCCTTCATCATGGCAGAGGGAGAATCTTATGTCAGTGCTGGCTTATTACTCCTTTGCACAGCCTGGCCTGGTAGACCGTTCTTCACGTGTATGTGTGAAATCACAGATTGGGGTTCATTTCAAGGAGTTTAGTTGCAGGAAGATGAAGCCACATGAGAAAAGCTTCTAAATTTTCGGAGGTTAGCCAGGGCAATAAACTATAAAACATTACAGGTTACAGAAAACTAATCTGATTATTTATCATGGGGTTGGCAGATACAAGAACAGTCTACAAGCCATATGCATTTGATTTTGACATTTTTAGTAAGTTATTCATCTTTCCTAAAGGATAATTATTTCTAAAACTGCTTAATATTGTGGCATTACTACCAAGTAAACAAGTGCATCCCCTAAAAGCACGGTAAAAGCGTCATTCCTCCTCATTCTCACACAGTTTTGGCATTAACGTCCTCATTTAAGCCACAGTAACTGTACACGGATGGGAAAAAATCTACCTCGATATGCATACAGCAAAGCCAAATATGAGCGATATTAACTTTTAAATGCGTGGTGGGGATGATCAATGACACAGGATGTGCATTTCGACAGATAGCAGCCTCACAAGTCTATAATATTGTTTTTTCCTTCACCCATCACTACAATCTAATTTATTCTGAACAAAACTTTTGCCGTTATTGAATCTATAGATTATAAACATAATGTGTTAAGTCATTTCAGCATAAACAACAGAACAAATGAGACGCACATCATGGTCTGTTTAATAAAAGTGGTTATTTTAATTTCCTGTTCCCTCCATCATGTTTGTACAGATCTGAATGCTTTTCAACAAACAAATGAAAGTTTCTGTCTTCTTTCTTGTAGACAGACATTTCATCTTGATTTGTGTTTTGCCAGTTTAGTGCTGGAAGCCACCGCAGTTCCAGTGAGAAACACAGAATAGAGATTGCTTACATCAGTGGTCCCAGCTGACTGTAACATCAGGATTTTATCTACTGGATTAGGTCAGCAGCACACAACACTGAGAGAGGCGAAAAACACACATTTAAACACCAAAAAGCTACATATACCTTTACTTTAAACACGCTCACTCGCTCACATACACTCACATACACACGCTGATATATACATACACATATGCACAGTCGGCTAAGTTTCGAGAACGACCACACACAAACACCAGAAACCAACAGACACCAAAGTAACACCACTGACAGTACAAAAAATCAAAAAATATCTCAAAATATACATTTATTATTTACAGCTCAAGTATACACCCTGTCACTCTTACTATAGATAATCAGTGTGAATTTATCAGAATGTACATCGATATGTACAGAGTAAATACACTGTCTTAAATACTATAAATATAACTATGGCTGGTCACATAAAGATTATCTGCACGGTTAAATAAATGTACTTTTACGTTGCTATTGGGAAGTTCATCTTAGTAACTGAACTGACTTAACCTCGTTAACACGTAGACAAAAGAGACCCTGGAGTTGGAATCTTTGTTTTCGGTAAGAAATCGATACCTGTATCCAGGCTAGGTTTGGACCAGAGAAGACATTTTCCCACTTTGCTGCAGAGTTTCAGTGATTTTTATTGTTAGAGGGAATCTCAGCTGTGCTTTGTCATATTACGGCCACTCTGCAGCCAGTAGCGCCGATCGCTGCTAATTGTAGAGAAAAATATAAGCCTGCCTGCTGTTGTGCTTTCTTCATATATGACCCACTGCATTAGCATTAGTTCAACATTGTTATCTATGTATTGTGCATATCACTTTGTAGCTTCAGGTGCTTTTGTAGACTTATGGTGCAGTTTAATTTTTTATGAGGATGTATTTCAGTGTGCAGCTTTATGCTTTAGTGGAGTCTTGCAGGATGCAGCAATCACAGCTATATTACTGACATGATGTTTAAGTTTCATCACCCCTTTCATTCACAATGATTTTGATGCTTATTTAGACATAAAATTATTTTGTGCTTACCCAAAATGTGCTTTATCCAAACCAAAACTGCTTTTTTTAAAATACAGGTTAAGTGTCTACCTCAGCTTAAGTGCCATTTCCATCACATGTAGTTCTCATGCACAGTTTTTACAGGAGGCCCTGTCAGCTGCAAAGTTAAGTTGCATCTACAGATGTTAATACTACTCTTTTGTAACTTGTATCTTTTTTATCCCCTATATCATGTTTCCTTTAATGCAGACTTTCACTCATTAAACTCTTTCATTTCCATCATGGACAGAGGTTTCTATGAATGAAAGACGAAGCATCATTTGAGAGACAGGGCAATAGATTTGAGCTGTATTGTCTTAATACCAGTCAGTCCCAAGCAATGCATCACAGCCATTGTAGGTCATCAACTAAAAGCAAGAGCCATGCTGTAGGGGGTACTGGCCATCGTATCATAGGGATTGCTTAGCAAAATAGGATGCAGGGTAATAAGAGCTCTCTGCTACTGGCTACCACAAAGGGATGACAGGGCAAAATTTTACATAGTACTTCTGACAAGATGCCAGATGATGAGATTTAAAATACTATCATTTTGCACTCAAAGATAAATGTCTTTTAGACGATACAGCGGACTAGATGTTTTTGCCTTGTCATGCATTTCTGTTGAGCCTTGTCATCTTAAACTATTTGGCCCCTATATTTACTTTGCGCTCTTTTCTTTTTTACATGTGTGCTTAACAAACAACTCCAGGGTCTCCCCCTAATTAAAGTGCAAATTAATATGATGGAACATTGGTGAAAACTCTACATAATAAAATAATAAAATAATCAAGGGGGGAAAAAACCCCATAAAGCCTAAGGCAAACAGACAACACAGAATCTGTTCAGGCACCGAACAATGTGGCTGACTGTGCTTCACACTACATCTGTTCAGTCTCAAGTACTGGTGTTGTTTCAGGGAGGGGCCACAGGACAGTGTCATTGGCTCCTCTGCTGGCCAGCAGAGTCACCCAGTGGTGAAAACCATGTATTACCACTCACTGCAAACACTTATATCAGAGTACATATCCACATTATAATTCTAAAAATGTGCTATGATTTGAGATTACACAATAAAATAAATTAAAAAAAGGTTTCACTTTCACACCTCAGATCACAGAAAAAGACATAGAGGTGTAGTTTGCGGTGCTTGTGAAATTATATCTCTATGGAGTGGTCACAATTCGAGGAATGTACAATTCAGTTGGAACATAAAATACCATCCACTCAGGGATGACATATGATTAATCCACAGCACAGCATGGCAGTGAACCTGTTATTCAATGTACAGGTGTAACATAAGAAACATATTCTTGAAGGGCATCAACCGTAAAATGTCTCGTCTGTTTAACCGAGCAAACAGCCGTGCAGGTGGAGCAGACAGAGCGAGGTGTCTGCTCTCCTCTTCCTCCTCCACATCACAAGAGGATCTGTATCTATGGTGTGTTGCCACGGCTTCCCTTGGGCAACGCAGCTCTATTTTTAAACAGGCAGGGTCACCAGCAGCTCTCATTCAGTGGCAGACAACACATTTGTGCATGCACAATTACACATGCGCATCTGGACGTGTACACGAAGACGAAACTCACATTTCCAATTCCTCCTCTGCATTCGCTTTTCTGACAATGAGACAGACAAGCACGAAGCTGCCCTCTGATCAAACACACGTCGCCGTGCTTGTTCTTGCTCGTGCATTGCCGCTGCTGCCCTTCTAAGGCTTTAATTAAAACAGCATGATTAAAACAATTGATTAAAATGGAAAAGCTTTGTCTTTGCCATCTAGGTCTGGAGCTGCACAGAGACAGTGGGAAGTGCTTGCTGAGGGGAAGGATCCTTTGAAAGGAAAGTGCTGCTCTGTGTTAAGGCTCAGAGATGCTCTAACGATAGCAGGTGCCTGTGCTTCTGTGTTCATGGCATGAAGAGGCAAAACGCCGCCCCTTGACTTGCACTATTGCAGTGTATATGCACAATTTACGGTGACATCTCAAACTATTGCACGACATATATGTACAGTATTCTACATCAGTGGGGGAAAAACAAGATAGAAGGAGATCCACATTTGAATGAAGACACTATTGTGACTGGTTATTATTGCTGATGTGTGATAGGCACAATAAACTTAAAGATATAATGTGCTTGTAACACTGTTTACGCTATTGGAATCAATTGTTAGATACTATTTTTTTATTGACACATTTTCTAGATAAGAAATCTTCTCATACCGTGATGCAGATCAGGACAAGATGAGTGCTTTTCTTCCATCTCCTTCCATCCTATCCCCACAAATAACAATCCTTTCCAGGTGAACTAAAAGAAGCACGAGCTGATGAACACATATTACAGTTCACTACAATGTAAATTATGTTAGCATTACAAAAAACCTTAACCTCAACCAGAGCTTTTGGACTCTTCTATATTTCATTTGGCTCTTTTTCCGCCCCATCTCCTGGCAGATGGAGATGGTTGACATATCTGTTTGGTCTCACGTTCTCATGAGCTCTTCATCATGTCTGAGACTGACATGCAATTAGCGGCACAAGACGATGAGAAACATAGGTGAAGGGTAATGGAGCAGAATGAGGGGAATAGAGGGATTTTGCCCTGGGGGTTAAGGTGTGATGAATGCTGCAAGTGAATTTTCTCTCCCTTTTTCACTCCCACTGCCTCCCTCTCTGTAAGCAGGGCAGGGGTTTAATGGCGGGACTTTTTACGTCAGTGGATCATAGCTCAGACTCGGGCGAGCCGATGTTTTGGTAGCCCGTCTTGGTGCTGGTGCCGTAGTTGGTGTTGGTCATCTCTTGGGTGCCACCGGGGCCCAGGTAAGCGCGGTGGGCAGGCATGGGAGAGGGAGCCTCGCTGGGGTTCTTGCTGAGGATGAAACGCTGTTCGTCCTGCTCTTCCAGGTTGGAGATGTCCTTCACCATACCTTTACGGTAGGAGACGGAGAGCTTGTTGGAGCCATCTGAGATTAGGCTGAAGTGGCGGGCGATGAAGACGATGGGTAAAGGCAGCATGGCAACGACAATGAGGGCATAGGCCATGGCTAAAGCCCAAGGAGGATAACTTTGGAAACGGTCCGAGCCCTGAAACCAAAAGAATTCAATGAGGATGGCCGACAAAATCAAATGAAACGAAGGGAGAGATGAGAAGAGGTGAGGAGAGAAAATTAGATGAATTGCAAGAAGGGAGGATTTGGTCAAATGTTTCTCAGTCAAGCAACTTCAGTGCTTCTGATTACTGACCTCAGCTTCTACCCAGGCATTGTATCCTGCAGGACTAATGGCCATCTCGATAACAGTGGCACAGATGAGCAACACCAAGACAGCAGGGGACACAAACTTCCACATGTAGAAGTAGAAGGAATATGGCCTGAACCCAAGCATGTCCTCCAGGTCCTGCATAAACCTGTAACAAGGTAGAAAAGATGTCTCAACAAATATACTCTGAGTAAAACGGGGAAAATATTGAGTTTTTTGGTGAATGTTTTCTTGTGAATGAAAGAATGACTGTGCTGTAGTATGAGGGCCTAGTCTTAATTTTGCATATCTGCAAATTACCTCTTAGTTCCATAGATCCAGGCTACAGAGATGTTCTCCAGGATCACCACCACAATGAGGGGCAAACCAGCAGAGTAGTCATCAAACATTGCCACAAAGTAATTCCCTGAACGCAGCACGAACAGTAACCCCAACAGGAAGGCTATGATACAACAAACCACTGAGGGAGGCAAGAGGAAATATTGAGTTAGAATCATCAAAGGATAGAAGAAGAATATAAGCAGAATCAGCACCTACCACACAGAATCTCTTTGCGGATCTTGAAGGCATCCAGTATGGGTGTGGTGATGCCGGTCATGGTGCCGATCATGCTTCCCAGGCCCAAGTTGATCAGCATGAAAAAGAACATGACGGACCAAAAGGGACTGGCAGGGAAGTGAGTCATGGCCTCTGTGAAGGCGATGAACGCCAGACCGGTGCCCTGAACTGCCTAGAAGATGGAGAGATATCGCCCACTTAACATTATTTATGCAGTGTAGCCATGAAGGCGATTTATAAAGAGTTCATAAAAATGCACTTTGAACGGGATAGTGCATTAAGCTTAAAATTACAACATAACAGAGACCGACAATCAAATTATGCAAGCCAATTGCTCTTGAAAATATTTCCAGGGGCCTCTCAGTGATCTTAACTAGTAAGAGGCACACTGAAAAGCTTTAACAACATTAGAGACTACACAGGGGTGGCCAGGCAGGTTATGAGCATATTAGCATAACACAGAGATGAGTTATCGTCTCTCTGAGAAAGTTATAGCCTCTGGACTCAATCTAACAAGGTCATTTTCAAGCTAGCGCGGAAATCATCTGTAAAGTAAGGAGTAGCAAGATGAATTTGAGGGTTTAAATTAAACCGATGGAGCTGGGGAGGCAAGGTAACATACTGGTTTGAGCTCAGGGGATCAGGCTAAACATGCTCAAATCCAGTGATTCACAGGTAACCATGTAGTGGCATCAGGGTACTCTCCAGAGTGCAACTCATAGCCTAAACTAACTGCATAGCAATAATAATTTGTATCCACTTACACCAAATAAATGCCCGTAGAGACCTGAAAACCCACAATGATCCAACAAAACTAAATAATCTGCTGTATTCTGTACGCTTTATCACCCAAGTATCATACAGACTACCTGGACTCATTTTGTCATTTTTGGCTGTAAAATTACAAAACAATTCTCATATTTAGGGAACCATTTGAAGACAGCAGTACCTTGTGAATGCTTTGAGCTACGATGATACATTGAATATTGCTGCATTTTGTCTCTAGCACAAATGGCAACGGAGTTATGGTCACTTTAAAAGTGCTTGTAAAATGGGTTTGGCACCAAAAAGAGAGTTAATTACAACAGTCACTGATCATGAAATAAAATCACAACCTGAAGGTTATTAAGCAGCTCATAACAACCCAGCTACTTTATACTCATTATATAATAACATAATAAAGTACATTTACTCTCAATGGTAACGCTAACCCAAATTTGTCTCTGGCTAACAACATAAAAGGATCATTTGGTCTCCTTAATAATAATTTACCTTTACCTGCAGCCACCTTTCTCTAATCTCGAAACTATCCTTCGTGTATTTCATTCAGATATATAATCAGATGATCATCTCTGCCTCGAAGATTTATTCCCCCTGACCTTGTTCAGTTCATCCTCCAGGATACAGGGATCCAGGCCCAGCTGGGCAAAGTTTTCCTCCTTCACTGTCTTTATAACTGCGTACATTTCTGCGTAGTCCTGGGAAGACAGGTGGGAGAAGTTGATGTGAGGAGGGATGAGCTCTCTGCTCAGCACACCTGTGTTTAAGTAGCCCAGGATCTTCTCTGCATTCCTGCACATGGGTTGGAGATGTATAGAAGAAAAACATGTTAGTTTTCTATCTGAGATTGCTGAGGTTGCATTTGCTTCAGTGCGACGCACTTACTCGACGACACACTTCTCGTTCATGACATTGGCCTTGAACCCCAGCACAGCGAACACTACCAAAGTGGCCAGGATGGAGGTAAGAAAGTTGATGATGGAAACCAGTGCTGCATCAAAGTGGCAGTTATTGTCTCGCTTGTTGTAACTGGAGAAAGCGATGACGCCGCCAAAGCCCAGTCCGAGCGCAAAGAAGACCTGCGTAGCTGCTTCTCTCCACACCTGTGGTTCCAACATCTTCTCCAGCTGGAGAGACAAAAAGAGGAAAAGATTGTAAAGTTTAGATAATGTTTCATATTTATTCTAAAAATCTCCAGAATATTATTATTTCATATATTTAACATATCACGTGTTTTCATTGGATGATTTAAATTAACATATCCAGCACCATAAGCTAAATACATGAACTGACTACACTATCTTTTCCCGGTGCATGTGGTTACCCTGTAATGACGAATATGAAGTCTGCTTGGAATTTTTTATCCCAGATTTTTGACCATGTTATGTGGATTTAGGTCTAAATTGGCCACTCAAAAAGTTAACACAGCAGCCACACTGTACTTGAACACTAAGGGAAATATGAAACCTCTACAGAGAGTTTTCTTAAATCAGTTGTACGTATCTGAGAAAAGTGGATGTGCTTATGTATGAGGCGGCTATAAATCAGAAGCAGGTCATCTACTAATTGAAGGTTAGTGGTTTGATCCCTGCTGCATGTCCTCCAGTGAACGAATAAGCGTCCTTGGGAATGATACTTATTTGTTGATTGGAGTATGAATGTGTGTGAATGTCAGATAGAAAGCAGTGAATGTACGTGTATGAATGGGTGAATGCTGCATACAGCTCTTTGAGTGCTTTAGTAGAAAAGTGCCATATAAGAACCAGTTGATTTACCATTTAGTCCTGTTCACTGTAAGTGGAAAACTTAAACTTCATCTGAGCTCTACTATAATATTCATTTTGGAGCTAATCAGTCCCCAAATTAATGCACATTACGTGATCATACAAAGGACATAATAATGTAAATGCATTTTCTTCCACAATAAGTAAGGATGCTGATCTTACTTTTCACTTTTCCATTTCCACTACCTATTCTGGCTATTTTTGAATAATTTTATCAACACCAAACTGCCTGTACTACAAAGCACTTTGCTGTCATAAACCTTCACCACTAGAGGGAGCCATCAACCCAACACAGAACAAGTGATGGGCATTCGTGACATTTTCCTGTGAGAGGATCTGAGTACGTGATGCTAAAACCATCAGCCACACATGGCTGAACAGCCTGGTGGACCAAATGTCACTTAGAGTGTCACTTGTCAGCAGCGTGAGAGGAGAAAGCTTCAGATTTTAGTCTGTAGTCCAACATAAAAACATTCTGAAAATGTTCCCTTTTTTTCTGTGGTCAAATGAACTCTGACTGTCCCTCACCTTAGGGGTGAACATGTGAGCGATGCCATCCACTGCTCCCTTCAGCATCAAACCTCGCACCAGAAAACAGAACAGCACCACATACGGGAAAAGAGAGCTGAAGTACATCACCTAAGAGAGAAAGTCAAGTATATTAACACTGTGTTTCCATGGATATGCATTAAGAGGTCTTACACATAGAGGAAGATGTGCAAAGACACACACACACACACACACACACACACACACACACACACACACACACACACACACACACACACACACACACACACACACACACACACACAGTGTTTTGTGTTTGCTTGGCACTGAATCTGTGGACTGAAACATGAAGATGAATTCGTGAAGTAAAATATTTCTCCCTGCAGCATTTCAGGGAATCGCTACAGAACTGGCTATGATAATTAGATCATCAAGTTTAGGGTTTAAAATAGTGTGTCAGAACTTGGCGATCGGCTCTTTGTTGTGCTTTTTCCTACTGAGACGCTGGGCTGGATGCTGCTGTTGCGTATGACTCATTCGCTGGATCAAGATTACAGGATGTTGTTGCAGTTGTTGCCAAACTAAGAATTTTCCATCTGCATCCTGAAACACTTTCTGTTTGGTTCAGTTTAAGTTTATTAATGTTGCATGTTCCTTTCTTCCATAATGTGGATGAGATCCCAAAATAGACAAGTGCCGACAAGAGGCTTAGCATCGTACCTTCGCCTAAAAAACAACCCCAAACATTCTCTGACGAGGATGAATCACTGAATAAAAATAGAAATTTCAAGTTGTTGTTTTTTTCAAATTATTTTTGGTTTTTATTCTGGGTCTGTGTTGTGTATGAATGAATTCAGAATCCTAATTTCAATAGTTAGCAGGTTTAAGCCTTGTTTTGTTAACTCAGTGGAACCCTGTACCTTTCCAGAGGACTGGATGCCCTTAATGACAGCCAGGCAGACCATGATCCAGGCCACCAGCAGGGACAGGGTCATTTTCCAATTCAGACCTCCAGTGTCGTCGATGCTACTGGTGATGTTAAGAGCCTGGCGGTACCAGAAGTAAGTGGTGGCTGAGCTCTTCTCACATTCTGGCTCCACAACTGTAACAGCAACAAACGGGAAGACGGGGAGGGAAAAGCACACCGATAATTAAATGCATCCAGTGTACTTTTAAAATAGAAAACCTGACAGATGTTTTATCTTAAATAAAATCATTTGTAAAAGGCCAGAAATGGAAATTTAGTAGCAGCAGCTACAAAAAATAGCACAGTATGAAAATTATTGTTAGTCTTAATCTATAAATAATGCATTTACATAAGAAGTATTTTCATGATTTTTATAATTACTTTGAATGTAATTCCTTACTTCCTTGAGGAGAAAATGCAGTTGGCTTTTGCATGAATTTTACAAAATAAGTGATTTCTTCATAATTTACAGCCAAATATTTCAAGTTTTTGGTTTTATTTCATTGTAAAACTCTTTTAATGAATGAAAACAACTCAAAAAAAATAGATTGAAGATGCCGATAGCCTAATGGTTTATGTGCACACGCCACATAACTGTGGTGTCTGCAGTTTGATTCCTGGCCAGCTGACCTTTGTTTCATCCCCCCCCCCCCCCCCCCAAACCCCCCCCCCCCCCCCCCCCCCCCCACACACACACACACACACACACATCTCACGTTCTCAAGTACATGCAAAAAGTGCTTTAAAATGGCCTGTTAATTAGGAACAGAAGTGAAAAAAAACCCTGTAAGGTAATGATTAGTCAGCTGGCATAAATTAATTAGCAACTGCTTAAAGAACAGAAAACATTTACAGGTTCCAGCTGTTCAAAACTATGAAATCCTATTAAAACTTCTTTCTTCACACTTTGAGAACAAAATGGGTCATTTAGAAAATAATAATCAGGAGATTATTTGACAGTGAAAATCATCACTATATGTTTATAATTTTCCTTTTTTACAGAATATTTTAAAAAAACATACAAATATAGCTATGTTGATACTCTGTTGCAGTAAAATGGAAAATAAAGTAGAAATAAGTTAAATCGCATTTAATTATGTAAACCTGCTTAATTACAATGCTTTCCACCTTTGGAAATAGTTAACATCACTACATGCCCACTGATTTTACAACCATGAGCAGAGTCAGGATCCTGCCCTCTCATGCTAATGAAAGTTGATGCCTTTTCTTCTGCCAGAACCTGCGTGTGCCCCAAAGACTACCAGCTGCCAGCCATTAGAGCTACTGACCCTCAGACGGGTCATGCGGTCTGACAAGTGCCGCAACAGAGCTGCCATGTAGCATGAAGCGCAGGGCCGGCCCAGCAATAGAGACAGCGCAAACACTTATTTGCTAGATGTCTGCCGAAACACTCCTGCTTGACCACAGAGCCACAGCAGAAAGCTGCTTCAATGCAAAGGCATCCTGCTAAGTGCCGCGTCTGCATCTCCTGCCATAATTACTGAATATGAAATTACCTCGTTGGAAACTGTAGTATTTATTTATTTTTCTGTACTCGGTGTCATGGGGCATAAAACAAAATAGCATTCATGTGGACATGTGTTTTCTGCTCTGCGTTTATGTTCAACCGTTTGCAGCTGTTTAGTGATTTAGTGGACTGTACTGTTCACTCACCGGCTTGAGTTCCATTTCTGTGGATGGGGCATTCAGCCCAAGGCAGTGGATACTGAAAAGACTGGAAGAAGTAGAAGATACTCCAGCCAATAATCACGTTATAATAGAGGCCCACAAAACCGCAAACCTGAAGAAAAATAAGAGGAAAACAGCAACACTTAACATTGTGAAAAACAAATCACACAAATCCAGATTGTTTATGCCATGACTCTTTTTCTTGAGTCATGGCATAGATGCAAAGCACACAGCTTAAATTAGAGTGCATATCAATTATTGAGCTGTTTGCTCTCAGCAGCTAAAGCTCGGGTCCTCTATGAGGAGGTATTTATAGCTCCTGATCTCCCTCTGCCATATCCGAGCTGCCACACGCCTCATTGCCCCGGGCCAGGTCTTTCCATCTCCGCCTTTGCACTGGATGGATGAAATCACTATCAGGAAGAGAGTCAAACAGAAAGGCCGACAGACTCATTTGCTGACTGGCTATATTTTAAGCTGGTAGCACTGATGGGTCACTACTTCTGCTGCTGCTGCTGGGAATAGTTTGTGACAGCGATCGGCGCTGATCTTTGCATGTTGCTCTCTTTAATGCAACAAAAGGAAGTAATATGAGCAGGCAGAGGGAGTCCGGCACAGCATGTCTGTAGTCTTAGAGAACAATGAGCATTTAAAGTGATGAAAATCATTCTTTAACACAGTTGTGTAAAGTGGATCTTGGTCTTAAACGCATTTGTATGTCTTCACAGGCTGTTTCAATCACGATGCAAAAGCAGCACAATACTCAATTGCATTTAAATAAAGCAGCCATAAATAAGGCTCACTGCCTTTATTAATCATTGTTTTTTATGGATGTATAATTGAGTAAAATTAATAATAATTTAAAAAAAAGATCAACTCAGATATCATAAAATGACCATTAGATTGGAATATCATCTGTTATTTATTGTTTTACAGTCCGGTGATTCACTACGAGGTGGAAAAAATATGTCACCAAATTTTCCACTAACAGTAAAACGTCAAATCTTAGTCGCTCATAAATAAATTTGCATTGGTCCAGTGGTTAGGCAGCGAAATGTTTATTTAACTGGGTTAATTTAGAGAGAGAAGCACAAGTATTATCTATTTATATTTATTTATTTTAATAGAGTGGACTTCATGCTGGATACAAGAGTAAATCTTTCATGGCAGAAAAACTGAGAAAATCATGACCTTGTGAATTTAATAAAAATGAATAATTCATGAAATTTCATACAGGCATTCATGAACTCACCAGAATGGCCCCTCTGATTTTTCTTTTATTGCCACCGTGACAGAGACATTTGTGGTTTGACCTGAAATGTCCACATAATTACTGGATGGGTCACCACTAAGTCCCGATTTTGACTTCTGCGGGGTATCTTTGTAAAGCCTACAGCGTAACCGATTTCAGTGGCCGACGTCATTGCCCCTGTGCATTATATGTTAATTAGTCTGTGGTCATGTTTTATTTGCAGTGCCAGACATGAAACAAATAAAACGCTGGAATGTTTTTGCACACATCCATTCTGTTTCAGCAACCTTTCTCCAGGAATGTGCTGACATTTGTGAGTCTTTATTTTGCTACTATGATTATTAATCTTTGTAATGAGGCTTTGGTTGTTAGTCTCTCACTGATAAATTCAAAAACTCCAGTGAAAGGGTAAATGCACAGAAGGAATTGCCAACACACCAATCACAATATTTGTGCCCTGCGTCAACCCTACATGCAGTAACATTTCTAGGGAGGTGTTATTGACGTCAATATGTCCTCACAGAGCCACTAACATGGTTGCAAGTTAAAAGTGACAGGCATCAGTGAAGTCATTACTTATCACATGTAAACTGAGTGTGAATCGGAGGTCATGTTAAGCGACATAACCCACTTACCATCAGGCTGGAAACCCCGATGCCGCCCAGCCTTGGGTAGACGTAGTTCCACACACCAATGCTGCCACGCCTGATCCTCTGACCCACCGCCAGCTCAAGGAAGAACAGTGGGATGCCAATGAGGATGAGAAGAATCAAGTATGGCACCAGGTATGCACCTGAGAGAGACAGAGAAAGAGCAGGGGGAGGATAATTGGCTGCAACATCACAGATTCTTTTGTGTGCTTTTTTAAATCTATGCACAGCGAAGGACAAAAGCTCAAAGCAGCAGAGGGGATGTTGTTAAATTTTTCTCTCTTCTTTTCTTGGATCCTATTTTTGGAATCTATTCTTTTCGTCTTCAATGCCCCTCACAATTTCTTTTTCTTCCTCTCACTCCTCATTTTTAACTTCCATTCATTCTGTCTGATATCTCCATTTCCATTTTCACAAAGGGGGAGCGATGCGGGGAGAGCAGCAGGCACTCACAGAAAACAAGTCACGTCCAGTCATGCTTACGTCAAGAAATGAAGGGGCACCATGGTGACAAAACCATTCAATGCCGTAGAGGATGGGTCAGCGATGGAAAGCTAGAGAGAGCAGCCTGTTTTCAGACTAAAAACAAACGCCGGTGACGTTTGACTCAAATAAAATTTCTGATAACATCGGAAGTGGCTATTAGAGGTAGCAGCAGACAAAGAGAACAAAGACAAGAACACAGTGTCGTGTTACACAGTGTCGTGTTACACAGTGGTGTGGAGAAGTGGCTAATGTGCTGAGCTCTTTTTGATGTCTACGTCGGGCAGCAGACACACGGAACAAGGAAAATGTGGCGAGATAGAAAAAAAAAAAAAAACAGCCGAGATGACTGCTTTAGTTTTTGTTTTTCCTTACATACATTTCACCTGAGCCAAAACAGTGATAGTCCACACTATTTATATGCTTTTGACAAGATATCAAACCACTATATATGAAGAACACACTAGAAACCCCATATTTAGGGATATGGGTCTTCATGAGCAGGTTTCTGGTGCAGATAATATGGTATCGATTTCTTTCTTAATTTAAAAAGAGAAACTGTTTGAAGTAAAAGCTAAATATAAACATCCACAAATACAATGAATGTAAATGCTTCCACACAGTTAAACACTTAACATTCATTCGTGCTGGTTTTGTCTGACCACCTGTGGGAGACTTTAAACCGACTTGCCAGCCAGCACTTTGCTCTACATCATCACAACGCCAAAGGAGGAAATGTCTTTCGGAAGTGTTTCACGCCTCCTGTAGAGTTCAAGAGACTCTGAGAATCAGTGCCAAGGTACACTAAAGCATAAGTTTTAATACTCTAGCAGTAAAACTTATGCTTTACTGAACCTTTTTTAAATTTGTTACAAATGTATTTTCCTGTGTCTCGTATATATTTAAGTGTGTTGGCAAATGGTAGTCCCTATTTGCAAATTTAAAGAACTGAGTGATATTTGCTGAACACTGCGGTGATGACATGAGTTTATCCTGCATTTGATTATAAGAGAAAACAGTTAAATTGTGTTGAAATGAATCCAAGTATGACTACATTCAAAAGATTATTTAAAACTTGAGTTGTTTTATTATTTTTTTCTGTAAAGACAAACTCAAGCATATTGCGAATAGTAGGTTTCACCATGAGGCATGAGCTCAACAACACAAATTAATTATGAATATTATTTAGTTCTAGGTGAAATGCGTAAGCCTAAAATGTGTGTTTGTCATGAAAGGCTTGACTCAAAATATTAAGAAAGTGATGGAAAACTTGATAAAGGAAAAGAATTAGAGACAGCTTGTCATTATCATGGGAACAAGCCCAGACAAGACAATGCAGCACCTCCCACCAAGTCAAGCGTCAGCGGGGACACTTATTAATGTGCACAAATATGCACACACTCTGATTAATATGAGCAAATGCACGCACACTCAGATTTCGCTTTGTTATCACACGTTTCAAATACCCTCTCTACACACACCTCCCACACAAAGCACTCACGATGCCTGAAAGCCAAGGAAATTAATATTTACTCTTCGACTTCCTCCATTTCAGTCATCGCCACCATCTCATCTCATCATAATACCAGTAAATCACGCTACCTGAGAGACAAGGCTGAGAAATCTGCTACAAAAGCAAACAAAGCCTAAAGTGGAGGATCTCGCAACATTATGCCAGACCTCTCGGAGCTCCCTCGTCTCGGTGAGGAGACGACCTCGTCTTGTAGCTGCTGACAGCACGGATTGGCTAAATCTGAGAAACACTGAAGAGACTGTCCCTCTGACTACAGCAGAGGAACTGGGTTAATGTCGTCTGTGTGTGTGTCAGATGCAACAGCAAACACTGCTGCTGTCTTGTCTGTCCCAAGTCCTGGAAGCTAACCTATAATAAGATAATAAGATGCATCAGTCAGAGCAGCAAAGCTTTACACAATAACTGTTACAACTGCTGCTGTTCACGAGATGAAAAGCAACACTGTGCTTCAATCGTCACAGCAAACGGCTCATTAAAATCACATTCGTCTGTGTGTTCAAACTCTTGCTGCTAATTGTTTTTAATCACTTCCCCAGATGACTTACATGGTGTCCCTCAAAGCTCAATATTAGGCACACTATTTACTCTGTGCATCAATATTTTTACTGTCCAGCTCAGCTCGACATTACAAGCACGTCCTGACCAATAAACGTCTATCCTTCATTTAGTCAATACTTTTTAGGCTGGACTATTACAATTCTTGCTCTAAAAGCTCTCTGAAAAGTCTTCTGTTGATCCAGAACACTGCAGCGAGAGTAGTAACTGGGACCAGAGAGAGTGAGTGTATTTCTCCCAATCCAGACAGTCTTTTAAAATCCATCTCCTCACATACAAACTTTTGAATAATCAGGAATCATCATATGTTAAAGACCTCACAATACCATAATTATCCTAATAGAGCACCTTGTTTTTACACTGTAGGTTTTTCCTCGAGTTTCTAAAAGAAGAATGGGAAACAGAGCATTTGACTTTCAGGCCCCTCATCTCCCAGTTTGGATTCAAGAGACAGACACCCTCTCTACTTTTAAGCTTACTTTCCTTTTTGATAAAGTTTATAGTTTTGACTGTATCAGGTGACCCTGAACCTTCCCCTAGTTATGCTGTGATAGGCTTAGGCTGCCCAGGATGCACTGAGCATGTCTTCTTCACCTTTTCACTCTCTGTGTGCATATGCACCACCACCACATCCAACCACTAGTTTTCTTTTACATTTTGGCTTTTTAGGGTCTTAACCCTACAACATAAAGTGTCATACGGTGACTGTTGTGAATCACTGCTATAGAAATAACAGTGAATTCAATTGAATTCAATAATGATTATATATATGTATATATATATATATATATATATATATATCCATGTGCTAAGTTGTCACTCAGCATTAAAATCTTAAAATCTGCTGAAGAGCTGTGGCTTGACCTACATCACTTTATGCTGAATATCTTGCTCAGCAATGGTAATTTCTAACTAGGCAGTTATACCAAAACAAGGCAACCACAGCAAATGACTCTGACACCTTCTGCTCTGGACTGAATTCTTGTACTTGTACTATTTCTTGTACCTTATTGCAGGCCTGAGCTGCAGCAAACCTTGAAGTTAGAGACACTCGCTACTCAGAGACACATTAAAGCATTAATAACATTTATAACAGTTTTAATTATTGTGGTTATGTGGATGAATTTTATTGTTGCGATCTTGTGTAATTTTTCTCAGCGCTCTTTATCTTAGACTCAATGATATTTATTGAATGAACAAACGCAACCAATTAAGTGAAAAAACAGGAGATAAATTAGTTGAAATTACTCACATATTTCGTTCTGTGATGTGATGGAAATGAGGGATTTATGACAGCAAATAATGTAGAATTATTATTTATGTCAATCATCAAAAGTGAGCATATTTGAGCAAATAGTTTCCAGGCACACACAGGGTTACGGACAGGAGTGAGGAGAGCAAACAAATGCTTAAAGGTTAAAGAAAATCAGTGAGTGCTGTTAAGTTAACTACTCCCATCTGGCCACTTATTTAATGAGATATTTTACAGAACTAATAAAAAAAATCACTTTAACTGCCTTGGCTTGGCACCTCCTGTTAACATTACTCAGCACCCTGAAGGATACATGTTCACCATGGGTGGCCTGTTTATAGGAAGCGAAACCCAAACCCAGCAAATATTATTTACTCCAACTTTGGTCACAAAAAATGTTCAGGTTTTTCTGCTTCTATCAGACAGCCAAACCAAATTCATGCACACATATTCATCCACCTACCCACACTTTTTTCTAGTGCTGAGTACGCAGGATTAAGCTACAACACACCTGAAAGATAGAGACATATCTATAGGGACTTCAAAGCTTCAACAATATTTACGAGAGTTTTGATTGTTGTGTTCGTGCATCTGAATGTGGAGACTGTTTTGAGTGACGGGATTTATTACTGTGATCTTGTGTACATGTAATTTATTCTTAGCTCTCTTGTAATAGAGAGCTTAACCTTAATGAGAATTCTTGAATAAATAAACTTACCTAACTAGGTGGGACTTAAATTAGCTGAAATCACTCACATTTTTCTGACTGTGATGTGATGGAAATTAACTTTTATGGCAATCACTAAATGTGAACATTGTTACTCAACTCATATTTGAGCAAATAGTTTCCAGGCAGGACTGTGGAGAGGAAACAAATACCATGCTTAAGGAAAGGACAAAATATAAAAACAGTGAGTGCTGTTAACTGCTCCCATCTGGCCACTTATTCCAGTTCTATGAGACAGCAAACTACAGGGTGGGCCATTTATATGGATACACCGTAATAAAATGGGAATGGTTGGTGATATTAAAGTCCTGTTTGTGGCACATTAGTATATGTGAGGGGGCAAACTCCTCAAGATGGGTGGTGACCATGGTGGCCATTTAGAAGTCGGCCATCTTGGATACAACTTTTGTTTTTTCAATAGGAAGAGGGCCATGTGACACATCAAACTTATTGGTAATGTCACAAGAAAAACAATGGTGTGCTTGGTTTCAACGTAACTTTATTCTTTCATGAGTTATTTACAAGTTTCTCTTTGTTCACAGCCATTGACATGTCGAAGAGGTTAACACGTGAGGAGCGGATCGAAATCGTGTTGATATCTGGTGAACGCAGTAACCGGGTCATTGCAGCAGATTTCAATGCAAGACACCCTACGAGACCACCCATCTCCCATGCTACAGTCAGCAAACTGCGTGCTAAGTTTCGTGAAACTGGTTCAGTGTTGGATTTGCCAAAATGTGGACGCATGAAAACTGTCACTAATGAAGAAACATCAGTGGCTGTCCTAGCTTCATTCAGCAAGAGCCCACAGTGTAGCACTCGCCGCATGTCACTGGAGAGTGGCATTAGTCGAACATCCCTTCGGCGGATATTAGCTACTCACAAACGGCACCCTTACAAACTCCAGCTCCTGCAGCATCTCAACGAGGATGACCCAGATCGGCGCACAGAATTTGCAGAATACAAGAATTGGAACAGGACCCTCAGTTCACGCAGAAGATTTTGTTCAGTGATGAGGTAAACTTTTATGTGAATGGTGAAGTTAACAAACAAAACCACCGCTATTGGTCTGACACTAACCCACATTGGATGGATCCCTCCAAGACTGTTGGAACAACAAAAGTGATGGTTTGGTGTAAATGGTAAAAATGGTAAATGGCCTGTATTTATATAGCGCTTTTACTAGTCCCTAAGGACCCCAAAGCGCTTTACATATCCAGTCATCCACCCATTCACACACACATTCACACACTGGTGATGGCAAGCTACATTGTAGCCACAGCCACCCTGGGGCGCACCGACAGAGGCGAGGCTGCCGGACACTGGCGCCACCGGTGTCCGGCATATACCCCATGGTGTGGTATATGGGGTACAACGATAGTGGGTCCATTCTTCATCAATGGAAACCTCAAGGCCACTGGATATTTGAAATTGCTACATGATGATGTGTTTCCCTCTTTATGCACTGAAGCTGGCACGTTCCCTCAGTTTTTCCAACAAGATGGTGCACCACCACATTATGGGTGCCAGGTCCGAGCATTCCTAGCTCAACAGTTTCCTGGAAAGTGGATTGGTCGTCGTGGGCCAGTTGAATGGTCCCCAAGGTCTCCCGATCTGACCCCCCTAGGCTTTTATCTTTGGGGTCATCTGAAAGCAATTGTCTATGGTGTGAAGATATGAGATGTGCAGCACCTGAAACTACGGATACTGGATGCCTGTGCTGGCATTTCTCCTGCGGTGTTGCTATCAGTGTGTGAAGAATGGGAGAAGAGGGTTGCATTGACAATCCAACACAATGGGCAGCACATTGAACACATTTTATAAGTGGTCAGAAACTTGTAAATAACTCATGAAAGAATAAAGTTACATTGAAACCAAGCACACCATTGTTTTTCTTGTGACATTACCAATAAGTTTGATGTGTCACATGGCCCTCTTCCTATTGAAAAAACAAAAGTTGTATCCAAGATGGCCGACTTCTAAATGGCCACCATGGTCACCACCCATCTTGAGGAGTTTGCCCCCTCACATATACTAATGTGCCACAAACAGGACTTTAATATCACCAACCATTCCCATGTTATTACGGTGTATCCATATAAATGGCCCACCCTGTAGTTACAAATTCATGTATTCATCCACTTACCTCCACCATTTTTCTGGCACAAGTAGGGAAACCTCCAGACGTTCCCCAGACCCACAGAGAAGCCCACCTGGGCCAGGATGTACTCCAACTTGTTGTTCCATGCTGGTCGGCCATCCTCTGCATCTGGGTCAGGAGAAGGCAGCAGGGCCTTTACTGGCGCAGTAGAGCCAGGACTTAGACCCATACTCATCTGACTGCTCTTATAGTCCATGGGGTGCTCCAGAGACAGCAGGTCAGCCACTGACTCAGTGACCGGCTCATTGCTGTGCTCCCGCTGAGTCACCTTGGTATTCTTTGGCATGGCTGCGAGACCGGGGCGTTGACAGAAGCAAGAAGATGAGAGCCAGGAGAGAGAATGGATGGAGGCTGGCAAGTTTCCAGGGGATGAACTTTGTGGTTTAGTAGGTCTGCAAAGAGAAAAAAAAACCCCCAAAGTTTTAATCTAACCTTTCATTATGATTGATATAATGATATTTTATGTACAAAACTCCTTCTGGTAATTGTTCATCCATCATTATTTCTTCTTTTTTTTTAAAGCAATGTTTTTTGTGAATTTTGCACAATGAAGATTTTACAGAAGGAAAATCATACAGTACAGAACTGCAGCCAGAATCAAGCTAAAAGTGGCACCAGGGTTTTCTTTAAAAAATGCAATTAATTCAAGAATATAAAGAAGAAAAATTACTGTTAAAAAATAGCTAGTTTCAGGCCTATAAAGCATCACAAGCCCAATTCAGGAGCCACACTAATGGAACATGATATAGAGCATGTTGCTTCAACTAGTTTCCAGAACTCAAAACGTTTCTAAAAACAGCATCACTTTAGAGCCATGAGGCATTTCAGTAATCCAATTCATTGTGGTGAATGAGGTACAAAGATTGAAACACAATCCATTTCACAGCAGGGCCCATTTTACTAAAGTTGGGTCATGTGAATAGGATGACCAGCAGCATAAAGCCTGTCTGTGTGACTACTGGTTTCAAGAAAAAGCAGTAAAACTAAGGCCTCTGAGCAGATTTCATCAGTTATTAGTGTCTGTATACTTTTCTTCTTATTGCACAACTTCAAAATCTTGTCTACATGTTATTTTAACATTTTTGATGCTGATCGAGCACAGTAATAACTTCTTGTGTTAATTTTTCAGTGGCCCGTTACTTTTTGTCCAGAAGATGTGAGTCTCTTGGAATTGCGCTAATATTAGCCTATCCATCCATTCATACAAGGGTCCTAGCCTATCCCAGCTGTCATATTATTATAAATATTAAGTAATTTAATAACAAAACTCAAATTTAGCATTACACTCTCATATGCAACGATGGACATTTATGCACTAAACATCCTGTTTACTTCATGTTTTGGTTTTCTATGGAAGCAGAAGCAGTATAGAAACACAGCACAGGATCATTAACACTTCAGACACATCCACCAAACAAGAGCAGGAATACTTGCCCACTGTTGCATATTCCTGCAACACCTTTGCTTGCAGCAGAACTAGTCTGAAATCTAGTGGGGTCATCTTTCCACAGTTAGCCCCACAAAGACACGGTGTAACAGGGCAAGCACTTGTTTTACTGTAATTATGTCCCGAGCTTTTTTGACAATGAAAAACTCAGCTCAAGCAACTCAGCTGCATTTGTAATCAACTGCGGCTAAAGTAAAATACAAACAAAAAAACAGCTTGTATGTATGTTATAATAAGTCACCGATGATTCAAGAATCTGAGTATTAGTGGTATGGTACCGGTGTTAGTCTGGTCTTGCCCACAAAAATTTGTTTACCTTCACCTCCGTTCCTAAATTGACCGCAGTTTAGTCAGATATTCAATCGGAAAAATGACTAAAAATCATGAAAATTAAAAAAAGGGAGTAAAATAAGTGAAGATCTGCCTTAAACTATACCGAATGTGTTGAGTGAAATAGCTGCACTGCACATGACGAGGGGTGGTCTTTGTGTCGGTGATCTACTCCTGCAATAAAACACAGTAGGAAACCCAGTAAACACCAGCAACCTAATTCTTTTTAAATTAAAATGTAAATTTGTGGTTGCAAGCATGAAAGCTCAAACTGACATGCTTGACCTTCAAAGACTGGTGTGAAAATCACGTGAAAACACTGTGAGAAAGTTACTCTTTGCTGTAAATGTCAAAAGAGCTGCTAAAGGAGTAGTGGATGAATGAAAACAGACCTTGAAGGCAGACCCCCTCAACCCGCCCTGTCTCCTACCCCCTCTTTTGCTGTTGTTTCGCTGTGTGGGAGGAGTTTGATCTGACTTTTCACTCTGGCAGTTCAAGAACAGAGAATAGAAGCCAGAGGTGTTTGATCTGAAGACAAAACTTCTAATCTTAAAAAACAGATGCACTCGACTGAAATCAGAGCCGGTCCTGTACTCACAGCGACTTCTCAAAGAATAGTTGCCAGCCAGCCAGACTCTTAAGCCCATCCAAAGTCTGAACCAGTAGCACGCACATCAAATTCCTCAACTGCAGTCACGACACGCAGCAGCTCGGAAGCTGAGTGCTCGAAACAGATCCCAGAACAGCGGTGACCTTTCCCACAGCGGTCTACAACTGCACAATACTGACTCATCATCACACACTCTCTGAATGAGGTGTGAAACAACAGTGTGCATGTTTGCAAAACAAAATTATTTTTTGACTCAGCTGCAGTTTTGGCACTTGCAACCCTGAGCCCTGCAAGAATGTCCACATGATGTTTTTGCCCTATTTTCCAAACGAATGGAAATATTGGTATAGTTAGTAACAAACTGGCCTAATTTCTACTTATGGGTTGGGATGATGGTGGTCTGTTAGACACAAATGGCAGATAGGATTGCCACTGTGACCTACTAATAGCGTGTGGTGAAAGTTTTCGATGTTGTTGTAGCAGTACACAGCAATTTTCTGGGTTTCACAGTATGTGCTGACACAGATGGTGCATTACAGAGACAGCAGGACTTCACATACAGTGCAAGACACTGTTACAGATTATGACTCAGTTGTCAATCACCATCTGAGGGAAACAAAGTGACAAGAAGTGTTTTTGTTTCTTTCAGAATACTTTGAAAAATGATTGTGCTTGCACAGAAAACAGAACATTCATGCAAAGGATAATGTGCTGCAGACTTTAAAGCGTTTGCTTTCCAAAGGAGTGATGGCAATAGACCCCTGTGGCTCGTGTGTGTGGCTGCCTCCTCAGAGGCAGATGCTTGTTCCTGCTTCTTCTTCCTGGAACTGTATTCCCAACTCTCCTCAGACAGTTTTGTGTTGATGATGTAACAGCGCAGGTTCTCTACAAAGATATGCTCCACTTTTATCTAGTGTGGTTGCTAAGCAATGGCTCTTCCTGCAAAATTGAAATCCCATCCCTGCAGCATCAGTGGTCGCCTGCCTCTCCTCTCACCATCTCAAATGGACAGACATAATATGCCCTGAAGGACGGCTGCAAATAACACAGAGCTAATGTGACAGAACAGTGGGAAGGAGAGAGTGGGAATACTGAAGGTGACAGTTTGTTGTGGGATCTGTTGCACTGTCAATCAGGCAGCAATCACAAACTGTCTCACTTGCAGATCTTAGATTTGACTCATTTCTGGATAGAAGATGGTGTCACTGTTGCATTTGGTTAGATGGCACGATGCCATGCAGGGACCACGAAACTGATTCGCTCCTGAACAACAAAGAGGCAGAAGGTGGGATCAGAACATCACCTGTGTGGCCATGTTCAAGCATCCTTCAGGCATGTTTTACACAGGCCCGTGGTCATAAGCACGAGAAGTAACTCTATACGTGTGTATAACCTCTGATACCTTGTCAAGGTCAAACCAACCACCTTATAATAAAAATGCGGAATTGCAAAAGGCACCGATGTAAGTCAGCAGATGATCCGCCTCCCCGCAGAATTTGTTATATTTGAGTCAAATTTGGACACACATGGCGCGACAGCGTCAAGCAAGGGATTAATAAACGACGCACACCGTGAATGGCGCGGCGAAGCCACCATTTGTCAGGTGATGTGTTGAAAGCTGTCGCTCTTCTCTGTTAAATGACTTCAAGTAGGATGTTTTTGCAACTGTGCAAGTGCATCGCGACAATACAAAACAATTTACTCGTCTCAGAGCGACACCACGAATGCATTAATAAATAACACAAAAATTGTTACCGGACTGCGTTTCTTACCTTTTGCTGTGTGTAGAATCGGTTAGAACGACTCACTGTGATAACATACATCCAACGTACGATAAACTAGCTTCATTCAGGCACGGTCTCCGTATGCACCATCTCTGCGCGTAAAGAGATGCAAAATCACAGCTTCCAGTCACATAGGGCGCATGGTGCGTAAAGTCTGACGCAGGAGCTCGGCGCCTGCCACAAGTTTGGGCTCCTATAATCACATTAACTTGAGCAGGTAACAATTTATTGCAACCGTTTGTCTCTCTATGTAATGTTCTCTAGATCTGAAAAACACACCCGCTCACGCTTCTGGTTTCCACGTGGTTATGGCTGTGTTGTGGAATAAATCACCCCCCAATAGGATGGAGAAATTACTATGGTAAGTCACGACGGTGTCTGACGCAGGTTTGACTCATCCGCTCGTGCGCACGTCAGCAGTTGATCCGAACATC
This sequence comes from Diplotaxodon limnothrissa, assembly GCF_057381915.1. Taxonomy (NCBI): domain Eukaryota; kingdom Metazoa; phylum Chordata; class Actinopteri; order Cichliformes; family Cichlidae; genus Diplotaxodon; species Diplotaxodon limnothrissa. The sequence goes on along the minus strand of NC_140615.1, from coordinate 5,263,112 downwards.
TGCAGTGGTCCCAGGATGTTAAGATAATAGGGGCGTCACACAGGTAGCCTTTAATCAGATGGATCAAAGGAACTGACTGAATATGCTAATGTGCAAATTGCATTCGTCTTCTTCTTCTTCTTCTTCTTCTTCTTCTTCTTCTTCTTATTATTATTATTATTATTATTATTATTATTATTATTATTATTATTATTATTAATGCATTGGGCCAGATTTTTCCCCACACTCTTTAAAGTTCACAGTTCACTGCTCAGTTGTCTTTGGTCCTTACCTAACAGGCGTGTCGATGTGTACCCACAATTAAAATAGGTGTGAAACGATGGCAGAGTCATTTTTCTCTCTGACACTAGTAATTTATTCTGCGTGTGGCTCTCCTGCCTCACTGGGTGGCTCGCCCCCCACCACCACATATACAGTAGACAGGTCTGCTGCACAACCTTGTAGTTTTCATTCCAGTAGTTTGCTGGATGATGACACAACACGGATGACAACATGGTAGATGCTCTTGGTAACATCGTCTGCCTGTGCCTGGGAGTTGTGAGTTAAACAAGGATACAGTCACAGTTTATTAACTATCACAAACCCAAAATATGCCCATAGAGCCAGATATATGTTGGGTCTTCACAGTTCAGGTGTTTATTCTCAGCTACTACTTTGCACCATAGTCCACCCTATGATTAGAAACCTTAAAAGGAATAAATGTGGAGGACAGTCTAACCCTTCTGTACGTGCTAACCTCAGGATAATCTCTGCTTCCATCACAAGACTCACACAAAACACACACTTCCCTCTCCTCCCTCTCTCACTCACAAGTATACCGCATCTAACTGGCAACATGTATGCACAGTATGCTTCCTGTCTCCTTCAATTCACTCATGTGACTCACTTTCCAAGGGCTGGCTGCTGGGATCAGTTGCCATAGCAACAACTGATCATATGATGGTTACTCACCCTGTGAGCATTTTCATTTCTTTTCTCTTTTTTTTCCAGCCTCCTCCTCCTCCTCTCGAGTACCTACTGGCATTCTGCACCACGGCAGTGAATGACCTGCTAAAGTATAGTATAACATCCCTCCACTTTACAAAATAAAAACTTATTGCAGGACTGATTTTCCTGCTTGTGGTTCATTGCTTCTGATGTGTGACTCGACTCGTAAATATAGAGTTTATCACACCTTTAAATTATGCAACAGAAGACACAGTGTCCTCCCACATCCTGTCGTAGCCGCAATTCTAGTGCAGCATTAATCACCTAAAGCTTCATGAATAACCACAAGCTATAATTCTCAGTGATGGCTTTAAATAACTAGATGAAAATCACATTTCATATGTGACAAATAGTGGCAAAGGAGAAATTTATGTTATGGGCATGAACATGACTCGCCATCACTACAGCTCTGATCTCAAACATCTCAACCCTGTGCCGGGTTATTTTTATGTACAGCACAGACAGTAGGTGAGGGACAAGCTGCGGCGAGACCGATGGATACGGCCTTAATATTTCACATGTTGTTAAGTTAGAGCACAGAACAGAGGGGTAATGAGCCACTTGATTGGACTGTGATTTACTGAGCCTTTTAAGATCATTTGTAAGGGTTTAGTTCTGTGGAGATGAACTGCTAAACACCCAGAAAATTGAGACACACTGAAGCGGAGACCGACTGCAATTTCATCTCAGTGCTCTTGTACTAAATTACAAAGAGCGCCCCATCAAATATAGATTTTATTCTGAATGTGAATATAGGATTGAGCAAGTGATGGATAACCCGCTTACCCACTTCACTGCTCAATTAGGTGTAATGGTTTTGTTCAGCTTGAATGATAATTGTGAATGAAGGTGATGTTTATATAATAGATAGTATTGTGAGTGGAGCACCAGCCCTTTCCTTTCCTCCACCCTCAGGAGAACCAAGTTGCCAGGTCACGAATTAAACATGCTGACGAGCACCAGCGGGTAAAATGTGATCCACATCTCCGGGGGTGTTTCTGTGTAGCTCAGCCTCGTCGGGACTTACGATTCAATTTTGTCTCTTTGCTCCCCCCCCCCCCCCCCCCCCCCCCCCCTTTTTTTTGCTATTGATGGTGCAGTCTCAACTCTGCTAGTGTGCTGACACCTTTCCTACTCCCCTTTGGGTGTGAGAGTGCAGACACTGGAAAGAGGTGAGCAAATGAGGAGGGATGGATAATGCAGCCAGTCTGACTGAACTGCTGCCTTTCTGTCTGTGAATAAGGGGAAAGAAGTGTGCTGCAGGGCAACTGTACTCTGCAGTAAAGCCTTTTTCGTGCAACATCACCAAGAGGGCAGTACACTGTTGTTGAGGAGAAATAACTCATTTGTATTCCTCACCTGCCTCTGCCTACTTCCCTTTAATCACCTGTCCGTGTTATTCAGGTGACAAGAGGCTCATTAGCACTCTGCTAAAGCTTCACTGCTCTTCCTGAGATAAAGAAAAATACACCAAAGTCATGACCACAAGAGGACAGGCATGAGTATTGATACTTGTGATGAATGTGGGGAGGTAAAATCAATTGCAGTGATTTAGCTGTGAGACTGATTCATTCTGATGTTTCATGATGGTGCATGATCATTTGACAATTTATGTTTGCTTAAATAGAAGCTTGGATTTGAGGCTCTTTTTCTTTCGCGTATATGAAGAAGCCTTGCTGCTTCCCAGAAGAATACATAATATAAATAGACAATGAAAACAACCTCTTGTCAAGAGAAACCTTCAGCTGTAAGGAAAAATCACGCCTGTTCATTTTTCCACTGCTTCATGCTGTTGATGATTGCAGGTCCTTATGTGCTGCCCTTTGCTTGTTTAAAATGCGGCGATAGTTTCATATTGCTTGAGTTCTTTTGTGATTTTTTCCCCCTTCAATCATAAGAACTGCACTCGCTCACAACAGTTACTTCATAGATTATGGCTCTAGTGCATCTACCATGCATGCCTTATTCTCTGTGGTATCCTATAACATAGCATGTCTGTGGGTGTGTGGAAAGCAGGGGTTGCTGAAAATAGATCAAACAGCTTATCATGTCAGCAGGATTACTGCATCAACCCTTGTATTCTCTGTCGAATATGTTATGCAAGTTGTGTGTAGGGTGTTTGAGCCAATCAGCAGTATAGTATTATGGCCTAATTAGGAGCCAAGCAGTGAAGCTGTATGGGCATCTAATGTTTCTACCTTTTCATACATCACTTTAGTCTTCTATTGGTGCCAATGGCTATACCAAGAACAGTAATACAAAAAAAACGCAGAACATGGCACACCGACTGAGACAAGTCCCCTAAGTCTTTTCACAAGTTTCATGTAAGCTGCTTCAGCATTTAAGCTCCAGCAGTGGGCCAAACTTGTTCTTCATTGATGCACTAAACTTTTACAACATACATGTAATTTTGAAAAAGGATGTTCCAGCGGATTCCATAAATTAAGTGGAACTCAACCTTTTTAATATAGATTCCATATTTTTTACACCATACAAACTTCCACCAAAGGTAATCTTTAGACCTACTGAGATCACTGGCAAAGCTGCCAAACAGAAAACAACATCACAGCTCAACAATTGCTTCAAGCACGAAAAAAGGCCCAAGGATCTGAATGAGTTTTGCAAGGGCCTGACTGTGACAGCTAGATGACTCAGAGCATCTCCAAAGATGCAGCTTTCACCTATGTTCACCTGGGACAGCAACATCCAGGTGGATATTACTTTGCGATCGTGGCTCAAGAGTTGGGTGTTCGTCTTGTAATCGGAAGGTTGCCAGTTTGAGCCCCGGCTCAGACAGTCTCGGTCGTTGTGTCCTTGGGCAAGACACTTCACCTACCGCCTACTGGTGATGGCCAGAGGGGCCGATGGCGCGATATGGCAGCTTCGCCTCTGTCAGTCTGCCCCAGGGCAGCTGTGGCTACAACTGTAGCTGCCTCCATCAGTGTGTGAATGTGAGAGTGAATGAATAGTGGAATTGTAAAAGTGCTTTGAGGGGACCTGAAAAGCTCTATATAAATGCAATCCATTATTATTATTATTGCAATGTACCGCCAAGCTAAGCATTGTTGCAAACCATGTACACCCTTTAATGGAAACAGTATTCTCTGATAGCTGTGGCCTCTTTCAGCAGCATAACGCGCTCACAGCAACAATTTTATGTAAACACTTATCCTCCTTGTTTGGCTCTCCAATAGACAGTTAGCCTCACTGTTTCAGACTTTACACTAAAAGAAATATAAAAACAGGGAGAACATCCAACTTGTACACTGAGCCTTATCATCAGGAAACCTATCCGATTGTTCAGTCTGACGTCACTAGCCGTGTCTGGGTCTAAACTCCGCTGCAGGTCCATATATCAAACGATCACTATGGCATTACTGAGAGTTGAAAAACTGTCTAAAGTCTTTCATCTTTAATAAAATGATCAGCGTTCTGCTCTACCAGGTGTAACAATTGAGTTTAACATCCAGGCATCCACGAAAACGGAATTTATGACAGCTCCAGCTTCAACCAGCTTCAACAAAACAACGTTGGTGAAGTCTGGAGAGGCCTCAGAACCATCTCGGGCCACAAACAGCAGAACTCTCTGCCTGGGAGGGATGTGAGGTGGGCAAATGAACTGAATCATTTCTTCAACAGATTTGACTCAGCCATGAGGCAGTCTGCAACATCGGCTGCAGACTCACCCACCCCCACTGCTGCTGTTCCACCTCTGACACTTCACACCTCCTCTATTCACCCTGCTCACTCCCCCCCACCCCCAACAACAGCATCCAATGCACACTCAACACAAGGCTCCAGCCTGTCTCTCTCAACCACCCAGGTTAGGAGGGAACTGAGGAGGATTAATGGCAAGAAGGCAGCGGGTCCAGATGGCATCAGCTCAAGGGTCGTCAGGTCCTGCGCGGACCAACTGTGTGGGGTGATGGAGCACCTCTTCAACCTGAGCCTGAGGTTGGGAAGAGTCCCACAGCTCTGGAAAACCTCCTGTGTTGTACCAGTGCCAAAGACTTCACGCCCCAAGGACCTCAACAGCTACAGGCCGGTGGCTCTGACATCCCACCTGATGAAGACCCTGGAGCGGTTGGTCCTGGCTCAGCTTCGGCGCCTAATAAGCTCATCACTGGACCCACTTCAGTTTGCCTACCAGCCTGGCATTGGAGCGGATGATGCCGTCATTCACCTCCTACATCGTTCCCTCGCTCACCTGGAGACCGCTGGAAGCACTGTGAGAATCATGTTCTTTGATTTCTCCAGTGCCTTCAACACCATTCTTCCCTCGGTTCTAAAGGACAAGCTGGTGAACTCTGGAGTGGACCATCACCTCACTACCTGGATCCTGGACTACCTCACCGACCGACCACAGTATGTGAGGACTCAGGGCTGTGTGTCGGACAGGGTCGTCTGCAGTACGGGGGCCCCACAGGGAACGGTTCTGGCTCCGTTCCTCTTCACCATCTACACTGCAGACTTCTCCCACAATTCCACCCAGTGCTTCCTGCAGAAGTTCTCTGATGACTCTGCAATAGTCGGCCTCATCACTGATGGGGACGACAAGGAGTACAGAGGTCTGACCCAAGACTTTGTGGACTGGTGCCAGCTGAACTACCTCCAGATCAACGCCAGTAAAACCAAGGAACTGGTGGTAGACTTCCGCAGGCACAAGCATTCTCCACTGCAACCACTGAACATCCAAGGTATGGACATTGAGGCTGTGGACAGCTACAGGTACCTTGGTGTTCATCTGAACAATAGACTGGACTGGACTCATAACTCAGACGCCCTCTACAGGAAAGGGCAGAGCAGGCTGTACCTGCTGCGGAGACTCAGGTCGTTTGGAGTGGAGGGCCCACTCCTGAAGAAATTCTATGACTCTGTTGTGGCTTCTGCTATCTTTTATGGTGTGGTCTGCTGGGGCGGCAGCATCTCTGCTGGGGACAGGAAGAGACTGAACAGGGTGATCCGAAGGGCCAGCTCTGTTCTAGGATGCCCTCTGGACCCAGTGGAGGTGGTGAGTGACAGGAGAACGGCGGCTAAGCTGTCATCCCTGATGGACAACATCTCCCACCCCATGCAGCAGACTGTGACAGCACTGAGCAGCTCCTTCAGTGGGAGACTGCGGCACCCACGGTGTGGGACGGAGAGATTTCGCAGGTCTTTCCTCCCCACTGCTGTCAGACTCCATAATAAAGACTTTAACTGATCAAGCACACACATCCATACATATGCAATAATACCAAGTGCAATAATCTTTTCTGTCATCGTTGTATTTTTACTCAGTTGTATATAGTATTTGTATTTGTATTCTATTTTTATCTTATTGTATATTTATTTTATTTTATTCTACTGTATATAGTATTTTATTTTATTCTATTCTGTACAGTTGTGTACTGTATTTATTCTTATTGTATTCTAATTTTTGCCTCATAACTCTTGCACTGTCCACTTCCTGCTGTGACAAAACAAATTTCCCATGTGTGGGACTAATAAAGGTTATCTTATCTTATCTTATCTTAACGGAGTTAGAAGTTAGCAGGGAGTTAGCTCGCCAGCTTCTATCTAAATACAATATAGCATGTCCTGACTGCGGGGTTTTGGAAACAAATTAAAACGTACAGCTCTGTTATCACTTCCAACATAAATGAAGACAGAAAACTAAACAGCAGTGACGTTTGTAGGGTTACTGAAGTTGGGCTAGCTGGTATATAATGATGTGCTATGTGACCGCTAGCGACACAGCTATGTTAGCAATAATATAAACAAGCTAACTTTTTTCCACTCGATAAAAGTTAACGTGAGTGTTCTCGGTGGTCAGGAACAAATGTAATCGCATGGCAGGATGCTGTAAAAGGACCAAACTTCAGCCAGGAGAACAACTGAGATAATCCATCCACAATACGAGGTTAGTCATTCATATACTGCTGCATGGGCTGGGCTGTAGTTACATCGTAAGGTTTTAAAAACTGAGCTTAAATAAATGATTAGCGGTAATAAAAGCCGAGGGAGGTCAACAGTGATCACTGACTGTTTTAGGAGATTTTTGAGATCAAATAGAAGAAAATACATAACATCAAACATGTTAACAACACAAAAGCCATATTAAACGCAGACTACTTTAGGCCCGGAAGTAGGATTCGTCGCGTCATCACTGAACAACCGGATTGGCCCTTGTTGATTTTAAGATGCCTGGATAGAAACAACAAAACTTTTGGTCCAGGGTTGTTCCTCCTAAGTTTATAAAAAAAAGACTACAAACAGAACAGTCTTACTAAAAGGCAAAATTTTAACCCATGTTACTTTTGTGATGGTTGCCTATTGCTTTATTATGCAACATCACATAATACAGAACCATTACTACAGCTGCAGCACTATTATATTAACCATTTTAACCAGAGGATCACTGTAAACAGGGACTATGATATGAAAACCATCTTGACCCAGTCAGTGGCCTGTGAAAAGTCCACCTCTGACTGTACTGACACTTCTATGCCACCTCACAATGATTAATCCATGGTGATGTGTGCCAGGAGGGCACTGCAGTACTTAAAGAAGCAGAAAATGCATCGTTTTTGTTTTTTGTAACAAAAAAGACTGGAGAAAATGTTGGCACCGTGTCCACTGCATTCATGTCAAAAAACTATACTCCCTGGGGAGATTGTGAGTGTATGTACGTGCACTGTGTTGTGAGTGTGCAGTGTGTCTGGATACTGTTGGAGATGCTTTGTACAGCTGTATTAACTAAACTCCCCGTGCTGCTAATGTCTGTCTTGGTTAACCAGCCTAAACCACAGTCAATGCTGTAGGACAATTAAGAATGTAAGCTGCAGGAAGCTCTTTTTTTGTCATTTTTTCAGTGATATACCCAAATGGATTCATGTCATACCAACTGTTTATTCTATCAAGGTTTCATAATCAACTTCCTGTGCTGTCAATATGTCACATCAGTAATATGAATTCAGCTTTTCATGGCATTAATTTACTCAATTCTAGCATCAAAACCTATGGCTTATTTTGTTCATGAACGAACACCTAATGGACCTGTTGTAAAGGTCACTGCTTACAAACAGATCACCGGGTGATTCATGATTCGCTGCCTCTGGTCTGCATGGCCGACAGTGCTTTAAATGAGCTGTCAAGTAAAGATGTCACAAAAACAGGAAGTTGTTTTACTATTATTACAGATAATAGTGTGTTTCTTTTAAATCCATCAGACATTATTCTTCAAAGTCCTAAAGGATTTTTGGATTCGGTCAATATAAGAAATCCTTATTTTCCTCCTCAGCTTCACAGTCCAGGCTCTTATTTGCGTCAACTGTGGTGGGTAATACTCTAAGCTTATGTAAAGCCAGTGCTGTTTCAGAGTAATGCTTAAAAATGCACATATGTCAGATGATATGTAAATCTCCATTCCATCACATCCCAAACACACTCTGTTGGACTGAGATCTGGTCCTGTGGAGGCAATTTGAATGGAGGTGATTGTGGGAGGGAAGGGAGGATATCGCACAGTGGCTGCAACACAACATCCGTGGATTCGGCAACCCCACTGACAGAGGAACTGAACTAGACACTGAGAGAATCACAGCAGCACCCAGTCTCGTTCCTTCAGCCACTTCCACACTCCAGAGCCCAGACTCTCTATACAATTACAACAGTAAATGAGCCAGGTCCTCAGGTTAGGGAACACAAAGAAGACTGGTCCTGACAGGATTACCGAGAAGGTGCTAAAAGTGTGTGCTGACCAACTATCACGTCTTCACCAACAAAAGACTGCAAAAATCATTTCTGTAAAATAAAAAAAATGACAATGTCAGTGACTATACCCCAATAGCACTTACATCTCTGGTGCTGAAGTGCTTTGAAAGGCTGGTTTCACATCATATCAAACCTCCTATGTTCAACATGCACATTCAACACATATTCCTGAGGATGCCATTGCCATAACTCTCCAATGCACTGAGTGACTTAGAATGCGAGATTGCTCACAGAGATCCTAAAATTGTCAGCTTGGTGTTCAGAGAACAACCTGACACTGAACATCAGGAAAGCAAAGTTAAGGAAGAACGCTGCAGACTGGGACCCAACCAACAAATTCTGGGCTATCTTCATCTCTGCTGGACTGCAAACACCTTAGCAGTAACTGAAAAAGCTCAGCAGTGACTTCACTTCCTGAGAGGTCAGGAAGAATAACCTGAGCGAAAAGCTGCTGGTCACCTTTCTCCACTCCTCCATAGAAAGCATGGCTCTCACCTGCTCAACTTGCTGCCCCCTTGTTGCACTACAGGCTCCTAAAATAAAGGACAGCAGACTAAGAAACAGGCTGTTCTCAAGTGCCATAACAACAATGAAACCCTCACTTCTTCCTCCCCATCACCACTACCTCCACTTCCTCTTCCTGCAATAATTTCTCTCCGGTGTAATGTTCCAGCCAAGTGCAATATTTACTCAATGGGCAATACCTTAAATTATTAAAATACATTGTGCAGTATTGTCTCTTATCAATTAAGTCATAGTTTTTGTGCCATCATTCTGCTCTCCTTGATTTTAGTTGTGTAATGATAATTTTGAGCTTTGTTACATGGTGCACTATCCTTTTGGAAGCAGTTGTCATCAGATGGGTACACTCTGGTCACAAAGGAATAGATATGGTTAGTAAAAATACTAAGCTAGGATGTGACATATAAATGATACTATGACTAGCTGATTCTCTGCCCTGAAAATATCCTCCACACATTACAGGATGGAGCTATACTTTCATGTTCTTTACATCAACATTTTACTTGTTACCTGAATGTTGCTGCAGAATTCAAGGGTCATCAGCCCATCTAATGTTTTTCCAGACTTCCGTCAAAAGATTGTTGAGCCTTGGTAAATTGGAGCCTCAGTTTTCTGTTCTTAGCTGACAAAAGTTGCACCAGGTGTAATCTTCCCCTGCTGTAGTCCATCTACTTCAAGATTTGACATGTTGTGTATTGAGATATGTTCTTGTGTTGACTTCCTATCAGCTCGAAGCAGTTTGATCATACTCCTCCTGACACCTGACATTAACAAGGATTTTCATTTTTGCCTGGATATTTTCTTCCTTTCATCCTCTATAAATTCTTGAGATTGCTGTGCGTGAACAATCCCAGTAGAGCAGATCAGCAGTTTCTGAAATACTCCGACCAGCACATCTGGCACCAACAAACAAGCCACCAAAATCACCTTTCTCCCCAACTGCTCGGTTTGAACTTTGGCTATCTGTCTTGACAATGTCTACATACCTAAATGCACTGAATTGCTGCCATGTGATTGGCTGATTAGATATTTGCCTTAACACACAGTTGAGACGTTTTACTTAATTAAGTGACCAGTGACCAGTGTGTTCTCCATGATTCTGGGAGAGCCACTGTGATATTGTTGTGCCCTCTGTTGGTTAAAATTGTGAAAGCACCATGCAATGTGAAAAGATAAACTAGGTAATTAAATAACTACAATACAGCTAGTGTCCTGTTATGTCTGCATTGTTGAATAAATGGGAGGGTGAATTGAGAAAATATTACACATATTAATGCAATATCATCAAGAGATGATTTTAACACTGTTTGATTTAAAGTGTTTTATTGAGTCTGCTGTTTAACAACATCAGAAATGTTCAAATATTGATTGGTGTTTTTCCACAGGTTTGCGCAATTCTCCTCTTGTCTCAGAACGATTACCATCGTAATCCTCGCTCCTCCCTCCATCTCCTCTCCGGCTGTCGAGGCAGGCTGGTGAGACCTCTGCTGTGGAGGGAGGGCTTCACTGCCATCTGGGCTGCAGCAGGGAGTGGCAACCGAGACAGCACCAGCAAATGTACCCCAGATATGGGTGAATAAAAGCCTGTTTTTCTGCAGAGCTTAGAACTGAGGATAATCGGAAAGGACAAAGAAAAAAAAACTAAAGCCATCAAAATAACCAAGATGGCATGTAGGTATGGCCATAGCATAAATCAAAGACATCATCTCTAAAACCATTTGCAGTTACAAAGCCTGGCTTTAGATGCCAGGCTTTGCAGAGTATCCAGCTTCAAGGCCTTTTTGCAAACTGTTCTGGGATTATAGCATGTTACAGCTCAAATCAGGGATGTGTTTACTGCACATAGTGACCAAAAACAGTGCATCTGAAAAAGCTTGGATTAGAGGGGAATTAATATGGTAATATAATCAGAAAACAAGAACCAAAACCAGTGATTCTCAAATAGGAGAGAAGGCTACAGCAGAGCGTTGTTCCATGATCTGCTATGACACTAATGAGCAAATCTGTGTGCACATTGTGCCACACAAACGAGGCATATACACTTGCAATAGGAAATGAACAAATGTTTTTTGGGTTGTTTTTTTTTTTGGGTGCTTCGTCTGAATATTTAGCCAAGAATATGTCTGATGTACCCGCCTCTTCGGCTTGATTCGCTGTCCTTGTTCAGATGCATGTCTTCATCAGTAACAAGGCCAACAGTCACTGTGACAAATACCGCAGTTGTTCAGATGCCCTCATACAAAGCTTGGCCAGCTGCCGGCTCTCTCAGCAGACAGGTTTGTCTATTAGCCCCTCCTTCTCTGTGTGTCGCTCTCTCTCCCTCTCACAAAGATAAACGACCTCATCGCTGTCATCCCACCGCGGCCGCCATCGATTATGACTGCTCCCGTCTCACTCTCCCTTCACCCCACCCTCTTCTTATACCTCATTTAATTTGTTTTCTTCACCCCTCGTTGCCTTATTGATTGGAATGCAGGGTGGCAAAATCTTGATGTCTCTACTGCAGTCTGGTGTTTCTTTTGTAGTTGGACCTTAAAGTCATTGCAAAGGTTAAAAGCAAAGATAATGGAGCAATGAGAAGTCAGTGAGCTCACAGACCACACACACTAGTCTGTGCCAGGTTAAGATGCTTCACATGAAGAGTTACAAGTTACAAATGAGGACATAATTATTAGGCAGACATGAAATTTTCATTTTTAAAAAGTATTTTCAAATTCCAAACATCTGAGTTTGTTTGTTTGTTTGTTTTTATGCTTACATTATTTTATTTTGCTCACAGAAACAAAAACGTTGCACAAAAGCCAAAAACTGCCAGGTTCAGAATATATTAGCCACCCTGACGCTAATCACCAATTGTGTACCCTTTTTCCTGGTAACAGGCTACACTTGTAGCAGTTGTACTTTCTTATGAAGTCTTTCACACATCCTGGGCAGTTCAGGTGCATTCTTCTTTAGTGAGCGAGCTGCTCCAGATCTGAGGGTCTTCTGGCATGAAATTTGGTCTGCAGTTCACACCACAGATTTTTAATGTGATTCAAGTCAGGGCTTTGTGCAGGCTGGTCAACAATGTTCACTTTGGTCCTCCGCAGGTAGTTCTTGACAAGAAGCAAAGTATGTTTTGGGTCAAAGGGATAATCCAGACCCAGTTTTGCTGTTGCCTGCTTGAAGTTTTCTTTCAAAATCTTCACCTACCTTTTTTCTTCATCATTCCTTCCACACTGATGAGATTCCCAGTTTCAGCCCCATAGTATAATACTCCTACACCGTAAAAAAAAGAAAATCCTAAAAAAACAGCTGGGGCGCCAAAATAATACCATAAAATAACAGAAAATAACTTTCCCATGAAAATACGGTTATTTTCAGTAATGACAATACAGTTTGTTGCCCTAATTTACATGGGATTTTGCCTTTTTCAAGTGCTTTTAAACATTAAATTAGGAACATTTTAATGTGATTAAACAATGAAATTACCTATAAATAAGGTCAATGAATGCGGCAATATGACTAATAATACTTAAATATACAGTTAGTTTAAATAATAATGGATTGCATTCATATAGCGCTTTACAATTCCCCTCTGGCCATCACCAGTAGGTGAAGTGTCTTGCCCAAGGACACAACGACCGAGAGTGTCCGAGCCGGGGCTCGAACCGACAACCTTCTGATTACAAAGCGAACTCCCAACTCTTGAGCCGCGATCGCCCTAAATAACAATTATTATTATTATTATTTGATGTAAAAAAATTTATAAGAATCATTTTATATATTTTTCCATAGCATTACATTTGAATTTAACAGTTCAATTTCAAATAATGGACAAATATTTGTGAAATTATGATACATTTGTGAATGTATTTTAACAATCTCAATATGCATATGTACAGACAAATACATTTAACAAACAAGAAAATTATGTTTTGTTACATTTACAGTGATCTTACGTTAATTTACATTTGAAATGTAAAATCACAGTCTATTTATGTAAATTTAATAATATTCTAGAAGAATAGTACAAAACTGTAAAATACACAGTAAAATACTTTTATATTACATTACATTACAGTGTACCGCTGTTCTTCACTGTGGGGACGCTGTTGTATGCCTCTCCCATCCTTTTCTAAACACAAGCAATGTTTCTGTGGCAAAAGAGCTCGAGTTTTAGTTTAGTTTACTCACCAAAGGACATGCTTCCAGTATGCATAATCTTTCTCTTTAACTTTAGCATGCTTCAGCTTGGTTATAAGGTGTCTCTTCAGCAGAACTGTTTTTCTTCGTTTGTCATTCATGAGTGTCTTAGCAGTTGTTCCGGGGTCTTTAGATATATATCTCTCTCACCAGTTTTCTTTACAGAGTCTATAAACGTAATCTATGCTTTTTAAAGAAAGCTGGTGTGCTGAGAATTTCATAAGGTGGGGGTGAGTTCACTTTAACGTTCACTCCGTTTTCACAGGTCAGACCACTCTTACCTTGAAACTCAGTGTTTATTGTGATCTCAACTACAGACCTGAAAATCGTTGTGACTGTTGCTGCTGATGCTGCATGGTTGCTGCACCATGAAATTGACAAAGTCTCAGACACACATATTAACACCTGACAAATTAATTAAAACCATATTTGCAGTAATTTTCTGCCACAGTAGGTGTCTCTAGCAGCCCATTTTGACATGAAGACACACACACACACAAGCACACACATATGCACACTGTTATAAAATGAAGACAAATAGTGATCTCAATAGCAAATGTTAAATAACATAATGGATATGATCGTAAAGAAGAAATAGATTAGAATACCAGTACTCACTGATAAGTGTTCCTCCTATTTAGCATCTTGACCAGCAATAAACAAGAAGGTGGATGTGGCTCAGGCAGTAGAGCAGCTTGTCTACCAATCAGAGGGTCAGTGGATCATTCTCCAGTTCCTCCTTTCATCCTTGAGCAGGAACCTGAGCCCCATGTTGCCCCTGATGCATGTGTGAATGCTCGATAAAAGTGCTTAGATAAAGATAAAAGCACTGTATGAATGTGTGTGATTGGGTAAATGAGGTTAGAGTGCTCAAATTGAGTAGAAAGGCACCAAATAAGTACCAGTTCATTTACCAAGCTGAATGCTGGTTATAACTCTGTTATATCCACAAGCTGCTGCTTTGACAGAATGATTCAAGTGATTAAGCAAGAGTGTCATTCCTGCTGTAAAGATGCTTAACTTTGGGGTCAGCAGCACTTTGCCTTTGAGTTAAAATCACCCACTGCAGCCATGAAAGCTGGCAACAGTCTGCCATTAAAACCATAAACAACAGAGTAAAGGGAGAAATGACCTGGCCATAAAATCCTGCTGGTCTCTGAGTTTGATGTACAGTTCTGGGTTCTGTAAGAAAAAAAAATACTGCCTTTGCTTTGAGCTGCACGACCATTAGTGGGAATGATTATGGCCATATATTTCAACCTGTAGTCGCCTACTGAAGCTTTAGGTAATAGCAACTCCAAGGTCCTGCTTGTGACAGTAGGGAAAACAAATGATTATTATAAGAGAGTAAAGGTAATTGGCCATAATTCACAAAGCCCACGAAAGACTTTCTGGCCATAATCAAAGCTGGTTTCCATACAGTGAAGGTGCCTGTTTGACAGGCCATTTGTCTGGCTGCATGCTTGTTACACTCTCAGCTCTCGATATATGAGCCGACCTTAAGAGCAAAATAATTTGGAGTTGCAGAATTTTGATGATATAATTTCATCGTTACTTAAGAGTGTAAAGGCACATTCTGTGTTTAACATTTAACACAACTATGTTATACATATTTACTGGATACGAATGTGTTAAAGACACAAAATAAAGATACAGTAGAGTGATTTAAAAAAAAAAATCACTTCATTACTAGTAACAGGGCTGATCTGAAAACGTAATAAAACGGTATTACCAGTGAAACTAAACACATTTCAGAAAAGAGTCCTTGTGAAACATTAAGCCATGTAACCTCTTAATATGTAATGTAATCTCTAAGTAAAGCTCCTGAATCAATGCAATAAACTCAAAAGTTCAATGTTTATATTTTAAACTAAGGTAAAGTGCAGTACCTTATGTTAGCCCTCAAGCACAGAATGAATGGTGAAATGAAAAGACATTAAATTATAGTTGACATAACTGTTGATCGCCACTAGATGGTATCAATAATGTCACTGTGGATGATGATCTGATGTAATGAAATTGAAGCTTGAGAGTCCACCCATTTTCAAGTGTCAGCATGTTGCTCCCAACAGTTGGAGACACAAGCTGTATGCTGCTCCGTGAGATGGACTACCGTGATCCTGCAGTATTTCCATGCACATAAACCCTGTTTTACTTTACTGTGACGTGGCTCTTAACGCTCAGGCTGACTGCGAAGACTCATTTTGTGTTTCAGAGCATGATGATTAAAATCCACAGAGATATCTAATATCTACAATAGCGCTGAAGCTAGCCAAACAAAACAAACAACACTCCTAGGCTGTCTCTATAGATAGCATAAAGTTAATTTAACTAAAAAAAGTCAAATGGCTTTCATGTGCAAGAAATATTTTCTGACACCACAGTGAAAGAGCGAGGAACTCGACAGAACAAGTAGCAAACTTATACATGAAGTCCTAAAAGTAAAGCAATAAGAATTAATAGTGTCCTAAAAATGTAATGGTTTGTTAAAGCTCGTGGACACACATAGACTTCAGTAAGCACAGTGGCCTGTTTGACTCTCAAAAGCTGGTTCTCTGTAGTCTTTTCCTTAGGGTCAAAGGTAAAGCCCTGACCTGAGACCAACATGCCCTTATTAATAAAACAATAAGCAGCAGTCTTTTCTCAACAAACCTCACCAGCAGGGCTCAAACCAAGGCTTGAATCTCATTACTTTTACCTCAGTTGCAACTAACTATGCAAATGTATACAGTCAGACACAGTTTCACCAACTACAACAATTAAAGAATCGTACTCAAGATACACGCAAAATCCTGTTTGCACGAGTGCTAAAATTGATTTTAATAAGACTTTATTTACTCTTTGCCCACCATATGTGATGTTCCTGAGTGTTTGAAATCTAAGATCAGTCACAGAAGGGGGCCCTGTGGCTCCCAGGACACCTAATACTCTGCGTGCTCCAGGGCCGGTGAGAAGAAAAAGAGCACAATTGGATTAGATAGCAAAATAGGGTCAGTGTTTGTTTTAATCAGTCTGGTGACACAGGGAGCTCTTGAAAGGACTAAGTGAAGAGAGCCTGGAGAGAGAGAAAATGAGAGAAAGAGGGACTGCAAGAGTGAGAGTGAGGGAGACAGATAGCGAACAAGAAGGAAAAGGGGGAAAGAGAGACAGAGAGGGCAGCCGGGGTGATTGGTCCCCAGGCAATGACTGGATAGTGGAGACTGGAGGCCAGAGGGGAAGCAGTCTGGGGGGTGGTTGACCTTTCCGAGTTCATTGTCAGGTCTCCAAACCGAGAGCATAGTGGCCATTTCCACTAGCCTAGCATTCGTCAAATGACCTTTGACAAATATGTAGTGTAGCGGGTTTGTTTTCCACACTACACCAACAAACCATCAGACTAAAAGTACCACTGAAGACACTGAGGATTAACCAGTCCAAAACTGCAACAACTGTTGCTTTGAGGAGTGAAATGTTTTGAACATTTGAAATTTGAGACTAAATGATGACTGTACATGTCTTTTTGGGGATTATCTGATCAACAAACTTATAAACCTCAGCACATCGGATAATAAATTTAGCGCCGGTGATACATATTATTCTTGGAGAACAACACTGTCAAACGTAGAAAGGTCTATTGTAAGATTACACTCTCACAGAGGCAGTGACCGGTGGTTCTTGGGGAACAAATTATGGTCACAGCTGACTAGACTTTCCATGGCAGGGCTTAAAATCCTTACTGTGATACACCATTGAGTCAATATTTTATGGACTGGACTAAAAAGTACTCATACCTATAATCAGCACTGTCAAATTCCCCTGAATAATGAATGGAGGAAGGGAAAAAGGTCAGATTCTTCACCAAATAGCACTAAACAGTGATAGTTTTTAGTACGTTTCAGACTTCAAAGTCAGTCTTCAATTTATAGACATTAGGGTATCCCCAGAACACAGATCTAAGTGTTACTAAGTCTTTCTAGGTTACTTAGTTCTAAATTACTCAGTGAGACACGTTGCATATAAATATGTGCTATTTCCTTTTCAGTGCCACCCACTTACTGAGAATTTAGTTACACATAGTGGGGAAAGTAAGAGCAAGGATATTTAATGGGAAAAATTCAAATCAAGATCACACAATATGTTGAGGTGTCATAACCTTTAGACAAGCATGCACTTTTGTGAGCACATATCTGCTTGAGTGAACGTCTCTGTAAATATACAGTGTATTTGTGTGTCAGAAAAAGGCAAAATAACAAGACCAAGACTCCTACGCTCTGCATATCCATCAGCCTTCTCCGTGGTGTTTGGTAATAGTATCCCCTGGTCGGAAGTGCAAATCCAGCTGCTGCGAAGTGGCCATAAATTAGATTTTCTGAAACTTGGTGCAAGCGTAGCCTCCAGTGTGTCATTCACTGGACTGCTCGAGCACCACTCACCCACGGCAGCTTTCATTATCATTACCTAAACCCCTTAAACTTTGCTGCTCCATTGTCACGTAACTCAACTTATCTGAGTTTGCAACCAGCTAGTTTTATTTTCTTTTTGTCTGTAGCAGGGCTGTTTCCCTACATTTCAATGCCAAAAAACCCCTATTTGAGCATACCTCGGAACACCAGCAGCACAATTTATATGCTTTAAGAATGTGGAGAACATGTTGAAAACATTACGATTCATGCTTTTGCACTTTAAGCCTAGAGGTTAGTGTAATATGCCCGCTGAAAGCTTTTCCAAATCACTGAGAAATCAAGTGAGTAAGTTCAGATTTTTGCAGCTGCTTTCTATTCCTCAATGTGCAGAGTAATTCCAAACAGTTTATTTTCTATCCAGCCACTTCAGCCCCCAAGGTCATTTGCGTTTTCTCTTTATAAACAGGCAGAATTCTCAGATGTCCTTTTTGGTGGAACTCCACTCAGTCTAATTTGCCACGCTGGTCTGTTCTTCCCCAGCAGAGCTGTGACAGTCTGATTCAGATGTGTCACAGTTCTTTTCATTTACAGACTCATCCTTCTCTGGAAGCCATCTGTTGAGAAAAAAACAGGACCACTTTCACCTGCATGAAGCCTTTTGCTCAGGTCACACAGTGATGACTTTGTGCATTGATGGAAAAAGATCCCTTCTTAAGTAATCTTTTCCAGGTTGGAGAAGGGAAAATGTAAAAGTGTGAATCTCTGTGTCCACTGCATGTCATGTATGTTGATCGGCAGCATCTTCTGACACACAATAAAAGCAAATGTGAAGTGTTTGAGTCAGAGCTGACACAAAAAGCTAGAGCCACCATGTTGGCTTCAATGAACTCAGTGGTTGAATGGTGTGTCTGGGTGGCTGTCTTGGGGGTCGTGCACTGTGCCCAGGCCCTCGGGGCACCAGTAGCAGGATGGGCCAGAGCATCCGCTGGGAGGTTGACCTCCGCTATCCCTGTGGAGTTTGGCTTGTACAGCTGTATCTGATTGGACAGGAACAAAGGGATGTGCTGCAGCAGGGGGTTTGGAATTCAGCAGATATAGGAACTGATTGTTTTCTGATTTGAATCAGAACTATATTTTCATCAATATTTCATCAGTATAATATATATATTTCATCAGGCAGTGATCTCTGCTCTCTAATCTGATTATTATGAATTGATTTAAAAAAAGGTTACATGGAAAAATTGATAAAAAATGTAATTTTTTAAATTTTTCATTACTTTGAATTGTTCACTTGAATGTTTATTATCAGGCAACATTTCCTATCTATCTATCTATCTATCTATCTATCTATCTATCTATCTATCTATCTATCTATCTATCTATCTATCTATCTATCTAGCTTGGTAAAACCTCTTTAAGTATGCTATTATAGTCTATTACAGCAACAGAGAAATATTATCACGTTTAATTGGTTATCATTTTTGCAGCTGTCAACCCTTCCCTTCCCTGAACTCCCCAAACAGGCTGATTTATTGCGAGACACTCCGTGAAAAAAAGTACAAAACAAAAAAATTCGTGTTCTTCTTCTGGAGACTTTTACAAGTATTTGTCCAGAATATATAGCTGAAAGATTTTGGGCTACCGGAGACCTCCTGTGCGTCAGTTTTCTCATTTGATGCGTTGGAGACGGAAGCCGCTGCCAAACCCGCAGGTCCTGTCTGGAGCCTCAGGATTACAGACCTGTGTGCGTCTGTTTATCTGTGCCAGTGCCAGACAAATCATACAGACTGTCACACGGTAAAATGGAAGCTGCGATCTTGAAAAAGAAGAAGAAGATGAGACGAGGAACATTAACTCAACAACACAGCTATTTGACGTTCTCCGTCAAATAGAGCTGCAAATCTGTTATATTGATTTAAATTAAAAAATAATAATGATGTAATAAATAATAAGATATGTTTTCGATGTTTTAATCTGCACAGACTTGACCATCAAGTGGTTGCAGTATAACTTCTATTTTCTTTTCGTGTAGTTCATAATTAATGTCACTAAATTTCAGCGTCACTCCAGGGTAAATATCTCATTTCGTTCGTTGAAATGTATTTGGCATTTTTTACATATATATTATTCTACTTCTTTACAAAAATCGAACTCAATAAACAAATAGAAATAAATTGTATTTCTTTGATTATGTTACAATTCATTATCGCGCAACGAAAATGTGTTTTTTAAAAAGGAAAACAAAATAAACCCTTTTCTTCTTTCTTTTACCGATTTTCTTTTAAAAATACAACTTACCATAAATATTTTTTAAATATCTAAAGCAGACGTTCGTACACGTGAGAAAATACGTTTTAATGGCTTCTTCAAAGAAATGATTAATATAAAAAACGTCTCTAAAAATCTATTTTGGAGTTCTGTATTAAAGCAGCGATTTTATTTCAATGTCACAGAAGTGGCGATAAACCAATCGGCTTTATGCTTCCGTTTGTCATCGTCAGGTTTTGCATATGCATTTTAAAAACTATTTTATTTAGACCTACATATTTTTGAAACTCATGTCAGAGCCAACTTGACATTGCTTTCTGCGTGCTGTTTATCCATTTCCAGACTTAGCAGCACCGGTTATCTGGACCTTTTTATTAATCATCTCACCGGAAACCCGCAGTGTCTGCAGGACAGGAGAACCTGGGGAGGTTCCTGTTTTCTAGCACTGGATAATGAAAATCCCATGATCTCCGGTCCGTGCGGTTCATTGCTGGTCACCACATCTAATTCAATTCCGAGACTCTGGTCGTGGGTAGATTTAAACCAGCATCAATCAAATTTGGGCTACTCACCTCAAGAGCCAGCGCTTAGGAGCAATTTGTCCAATGTTGGGCCTATATTATATATTTCCCCCAGAAATAAACCATTACCTCAAAAAAAATGCTAACTCAAAAAAACTTGTCCAGTGGTTAAAGCAAACAAATATCAGACGCAAATCTCCTACAGAAAAAATCCATCGACATCAAGGAAACAGCCTTATTGACCATTTCTAATCCAATGCTTATTTAAACCTGCGACGTTGATTGTCTGCTAGTTTATGTTTGACTTCATTCGGGGGAAATGGACCAGCTGAGAGTAGCAAAGTATCCATTTAAATGATAAAAATAAGAATTGATATGCGGCTACATAAATTGACACTTGACAAACGACCCAGATTTGTTTTACGGGAAATTGCAGGCTATTTTTCAGTCTCCGTTACGCATGCGTCACCGCCTATCAGAGCCGCTTTGCCAACAGTCCCCAGCCTGCTTTTAAACGCATTTAGGGATTATTTATTTTTGGCTCTGGCGTGTGTCCGCTGTATCGAGGCCTTGCCGATACATCCAGATGGTTTTGCTGAAGTGTATGTTTACGGATTCCTGGAGATTGTGCGGAGTGAGGCTGCACCGGTCTGTCCTTCATTAAGCCACTCAGAGCATGGAGGCTTTTATCACGACAGACTGCGCTTTCATAACGACATGTTGCCGGACACACAGCGTTTCTGTGTCTGCGCTACTGTGCAGAGCGAGCCTCCTCATTCATGGCCGATAGAGAGGATGTTAAATGCTCCTTTTAAAGTGCTGAGACGTTAGAGTTGAAGATAACGCCTGCAAGGGGCCTTTAGCTTGTTGTATGACTGCACCCTTCAGCTGCAAATGTTTCAGATAACATCAATGATTTTTGGTTAAACTAGGCCTGTTAGAGACTGGTTCCTTTGTGCATTTGCGCCAAAAAGCTAAAAATGTATAACATAAAAGTTCTCATTGTGATTATTTTTATTTTAAACTGACAGAACTGACAATTTTCATAAACTTTAGTATTGCTGTGGCCTATATGCACCTTTATGGTAGTTCTGCCTTGAA
Organism: Diplotaxodon limnothrissa; assembly: GCF_057381915.1. Classification (NCBI taxonomy): domain Eukaryota; kingdom Metazoa; phylum Chordata; class Actinopteri; order Cichliformes; family Cichlidae; genus Diplotaxodon; species Diplotaxodon limnothrissa. Next base: position 5,241,392 of record NC_140615.1, on the reverse strand, counting down.
TTTTAATCAAAAAATCCCTCATTTCTAAAACACAGAGAGAACTACACTGAGCAGATATTGCAACAAGTCTTTTTATTTTGTTTATTTATGTATTGATTGATTGATATATTAGTCATATTAATGCCAATTTCCATTCTAATTAGTTCTGAAATATTGCACTATTTGTCAGTGCAGACTGTCACACGGTGTCTTCTGGTTTGAAAATCATCAGGGGGCTGACTGAGCAGTTTAGTATGAGGTGATCTTTGTAGCGGAGAAGTATGGAAAAATGTTTCTGTTCAGCGATTTATGCTCCTGCAAAGTTCTATGGAAAATAGTTTTGTTTCATGCAATCAAATTCATCAGAAAAACAAAAAACAAAACATTTATAGTTTATTTGTCTGCGTAAGTCTGTGTCCCTTCATCACTGATGTGGACAGGTCTTCTACTGTGTGTTGTGGCTGTGGGTCCTTTTTGCTGCTAACACTCACTGGGTTCCAGTGTGCACTATGACGCCTCGTATGAGGTCAGAGAGAGGACAGCAGTCCTACTTCCCATTTTCCTTCACCCCCCCACTCCCCAAACAAGCACCACTACAGCAGACCAACTTAAGCTTTAGCTTCCCATAATGCACCTCTCTAGCCAACTGACCCCAAGGTCGGCAGCTGTCAATCTTAGCCTCAGCTGGCTCTACAGCTTCTGGACATTGACTGGAGGATGTGAGGGAGGCCTCTGAGAGGAGCCCCGGCTCTGCATATGGGATCATCTCTGTGCATTCATGGTGCCTAATTAAATTAGCAATCCTTCTCCTATTCTAATGCAAACCTCAGGTTGAATTGCCACCCTGAACGTGAGAGGAAAGGCCCCAGGCACTGATACCCGGACAAAGACAGCCAAAGTTGTACTTCATTCTAGCTGGCAGTCTGTGATGGTATCCATGTGGCAGGTGGATCGTAGCAACCCCTCCATCTTCTTGCTTGCTTTTGGGGTGGGATGGGGTGTGTTTGTGTGTGTCTGGGTGTTGGGGGGCGGGCGGGCGGGGGGGGGGGGGGGGGGGGGGTTACTGAGAAAGACTAGGTCACATGTGACAAACTGTATTCACCTTCATATTGCACTGATAAATTATTGCATGTACGTCTTAAAGGCATTAGAGCCTGAATATTTTACTCAGCAGACTATTAAAGTGTGTGTGTGTGTGTGTGTGTGTGTGTGTGTGTGTGTGTGTGTGTGTGTGTGTGTGTGTAAGTGAGAGGATGTAAGGTTTCACAGGTCGCCCTGTAGACGTGGAAGTGACTTTAGCTTGAGGGCTGCACAGTGTGCAGTGAGAGTGCAGGGTCACCTTTATCCTATCTGTCTGTGCCCAGAGCAGGGAAGGCAGTGGAAGGAGGTTGGGGTGGTGGTGGGGAGTTGTAGGACTCCCAACAGGCTGAACTGATTTCCTGTACAGGGTCATGCCCAGGACAGACTTGGAGGACAAGGGTTTAAGACCGCAGGGAGTAGCAAGCGGCACTGGTCATGACACATACCAGGAGAGTTGATGCTATTTTCTGCTATTTCAGTGTTTTTAACCAACACATACTTACATACATACATATCTGTCTGATTTACTCAGATTTGCACATAATGTGCTCGTTTAATAATGGAAAAGTACAGTACTTGGTTTAAGGCTGGAATTTCAACATCTATTTTAGTCTAAAAGTAGGAGCTTTAAGTTCTTGAATGAATGGATCCTCCACAACACCAAGATTGATTAGCCAAGCCACAGCACACATGAATTTCTATATAGACCTAAAGAAGACCTTGATTCCTCAACAAATCTAACATACCCACACAATCCACTGCATCTTGTGCTCTCTTGATGCAATATTTATATAAACACTGTAACCTGGGGCAGCTCAGAGATCATAGCATGGTCCTTCTTCCTCTTGCCCACATTTCTGGAATGCATTTACTCAGCTGGGTCTGTGAAAGAGAGCTCTGCTGCCTCGGGCCACTGAGGGCATGCTTGTCATGAGATTTGAGGAGCATATATACGTGGCTGCAATGTGTACATCTTAAAACTTGTACACCTCTAACGGTGTTAAGAGGTTTTTAATGGTGGTCAGCCAGACAACTACACCTAAGCTTAAATTTATGAGGAGGAACACAGAGTGTGGGAGGATAAAAGGTGGCACTGTGGTTGTGATTAACATGACAACTCGACTGACCCACACATGTTAATCTAAGTCATGTTACTCATAAATGTCATTATGCCTTATATCTAAGGTCACTAATCATTTTAAACTTTAAGGGGCTCTTCTCTTTAATACAAGCAGCATTGTCTTTGAGATTCGAGTCCAGAAAAAGTTTTGTTTTATTCCAGAAACACACTTTTTGTGAGAGAATGGGTAAAAGAGGGAGGTTATTTTTTTTATCATCTGCTCACTCCATAATGGACAGTGATTGTTATTAATATATTTCTCATTGATTCATTTGGCGGATTTGTTTTTTGTTTTATTTCTTTTTACAGAAAGAATTGCAAGTTTTCTCAGATTTCTTTAATTTTTTTGTAGCTCACTTTGTGAGCAAATTTCTTTCTGCAGAGAATTCCCCACACTCAGCCGAAAGGTGGATACGCTGATACTGAAGAGCATAAACTGGAATTGTAGGAAGCTCATGTGGCCTCTCTGGCCAAATGGACCCTTGTTTACGCACTTGTCCATCACTGGAGCCGTGTGAGGCCTCAGGTATCCAGAGAGATGTCCCCAAACCCAACAGCACCATGGCAGAACCTGGTAAGTGCACAGTGTTTACATGAGGTTTGTCTAGATCAGAGATAAGGTGTTAATCAAAAAGCCTTTTCAGTTAATGCTGAGTCTGTTTCTGAGGATGTTTTCATCTAAAGGGCAAAAATGAAACATTGATCTAGTGCACAAAATATAATTTTATGACCTTATTTTTGATATCGCTGTTTTATAGTAGAAGACTCTTATTAAAGCCGATGTCACGTAGTTAACAGGACAAAAAGAAGAAAAAAACGCACAATCTAAGAATAAAATGGCATAATTAAAACTGTGTATCAGCAGGGAAATGTTATGAGCCTCATAACTATTGTTTTGTTTTTATTATTTCTTTCACTATTATTTAGCACAGCCGCATGAACTCGGCTTCATAGTTTAGAGGAGAACGACACACTGAAGACTCATGCACACACACATGCAACAAAGTTGGTATTTTGCATTTAATCTGTCTGACTTCTACGGTAACAATTACCGATATTTCGGCCGATTACTGTTTCAGAGATGGCTGCTTATTGAGGTGTTTTTTTTTCTTACTCCCATTTTGTAAGTGGATTAGAAATGTTCTTGCGGTTAAAAAAAGCATTTCATACCGCCTCTAAAATCTCGTCCTTTACAAACGAGCTCCTGGAAAGGATATGTACTCTTTAATATATATTTATAACATTTTTTTTGTCACCGACAGCGTATTTTTAACGAACACAATTTTATAATTTTCATGATCTATTAAAAAAAAGCAAAAACAAAAGAAATCAAAAGAAAACAAACAAAACAAAACCAAACAAAAAAAGGTTATCACAGTGGAAAAACCCCCACTTTTAATGTTTTTATCAGTAATTAGCTTATTTGATCATTTATAACAATTTTATCGTCCCAGCGACGTCGGAATTCATTTGAATGGACACCGCAGACACCAAAAGCAACACTAGGGCTTTTCCCCATTTGTTAAAAGTCATTTTAATATCACAAATAAAAGTCACAAAACAGCGAATACTATTGTTTTCTTTTATCTAAAAAGATATATATGTCACCTTTTCTGGTCACAGGACAAGTTTGTATATGTATCATCAATAGGATGTACAAAAAAAATAAAGAAAGAAAGAAAATAACGTTGCTACGTATTCAATACTTCATACCTGTTTTTCATATAGATCAGAATTATAATATATATAATTTTAATGCATATAATATATATATTAGAATGAAAAAAAAAAGTTCAATGAAATAAAACACTAACGGGCAGAGTTATGGTATCCGCCATTTTTATCGTTATTATTATTATTATTTTATCTTGTCACTTTTCTGTGCGTAAACTGCACCGTCTGATGCCTGCCTCTCCTGTCTCGCTTGATTTCGTGATTAGGATCGTAACAGCATATGAAACAGAAATTAAATGCTTAATTGGAAGGACAGAAACCACACGTGATTGAATTTTTGGCGGATTATGTCAGACTTGTGGAGAAACGTTCTCTCTCTCCCCCTACCTCGCTCCTTTTCTCTCTCTCTGTCTTGCTCTCTCTCTCTGTCTGTCTGTTTGTCTCTCGCACACACACACACACACACACACACACACACACATGTGCGCGAGCGCGCGATCAGTCCCGGTTTCACGGGTCTTTGTTTCTGATCTGTTAAATCCCACCCACTTGACATGAACATAGAGGAGAAAAAAAAATCTCTCACTCGGGCGCCCACGTTAACGGCACCCAGTTGCTGTTGTCGACACAGCCTGCTGGACCTGTAAGATGGAGACGGAGAGCTGTTTGCCTTTCTCTTCGCAGACCAGCAGGAGGACGCCAACAAACTCTCCGGGACTCGAGCACGGCGGCTCCAGCTCCTTTCTCCCCTGCGATGAGCTCCAGAAATCGCACCTTCCTCCGCCTTCTCTTCCACACCGTCTCAGCCTGAGAGGGGATCTCTACGCGACCGCAATGGGGAGGTTTGGTGATGCTGCGGTGGACTTTACGCACGGCGCTTCTCCAGCGAACCCGACCGGTTCACCGTCCAAACACAGCAAGTTCTTGGACAGTATCAACCAGGACCAGAAAGGGGTGGCAATAAGCGGCAAACCGTCGTTTTATGAGAACAACACGGACGGTGAGTTAAAGAGTTTTTGAGTGAACATTTACTGGAATTAGCCGCGTCTTAACTATCTCAGTTTTAACTAAAACAAAGTGCAGTAGCTTGATAGCGGGCTTTGGATCAAATAAGAATCATTAAAAGTACTTTACGTTTGATTTGCCCCACCCCCTTTTTACATTTTTTGTAACTTAGGTTTTTCTAAAGAAAATGCTCGCCATCATTCACTTGGCAACTGGTTGAAAAAAATAAGTAAATGGGAAAATCAAATATGGAAATCATTTTACACTTTTTTTTCTGGTTATTCAATTCAGTGGATCCTTTTTACAAATAATTTTTAGTATGCTGCATTTTGTGTACTTTTCATATAGTAATAAAAATAAAACAAAAGTGCATTTATGCAAAGAAAAGTGTGGTTGCAATAAAAATGTCACCAAGTTTTCTTTTTTCACTTAACAGTCCTTGATGTGAAGTTACAGAGGTTAAAGGTCAGCCTAACAGCAAGTTGGGTGTGTCATTAGACTACTACTCTTCTTTTCAGGCCAGCACTCAGCTTGGTATCTCTGTGTTTTTGCAGACGCTCACGCTTTCAGTTTCTCCTTCTTTTGCAGACTTTTTGGTCACACAAAACAGAACTGACTTTGTTTTGCAAGCACGGAGTTGCACAAATGTCAGACACGATCGCCCACAAATGTCCATCTTGGGAAGGAAAGCAACCGCTGTATATGTTGAACTGAAGCCTGAAGAAATTATGTGGTCTTTCACTTGTTTATTGGTGCTGATGATTCTGCAAAGCAGCAGAGGATATCAGCCCCGATAAGCTTCTCGGTATATCAGTGTCCAGAATAATATACATTAGTTTCATTCAAGTTAATGCCAAAGACAGCGAACACATTCATTAAATTTTCTTTTGCACAATTACTTATGATAACACGATAATATCAGCCGGCTTCTTTCGAAATTAACTTTTATTTTAATTCTTGCTCAAGGAAAATGAGGTGTGCGTGCTTCCCCTTTTCCTTTTCTGTCTTTATCTCGTGCGCGCACACAGACATGCGCAAGATTTCCACTCATAACTACTTAAATAGTTTGATTTATTTTGCAGTTTAATGCTTATTGGTGCGAGTGTGTAAACCAGCGCATGTACGTGCAGAACACGTGCGCGCGCGTGTGTGTTCTTACGTTTTCTCTTTTAAACTTTCAAAAGCAGACGCGTCTTCCTGTTTCGTCTGCAGTGAGAGGAAAGTTTAACGTAAAAAAACCCAAAACTTTTTTACATTGGTTTGTAATATTTTCTAGTTTTTCGCAATCAGCTATATTCTACTATAAAAGTTGAAAAAAATTAGAACGGTCAGATTTTAACTCAGTTATGATGATTAGCCGATCTGTGGCTTTATCGTCGGGCACTAAAAGATTAAAATTTTAAAAATACTATATAGAAAAAACCCAACGATTCTGAAATGCAAAAGCAGTCCTTTATTTTTGCTTTTCTTTCTTTCATTTGTTATTTGGGAAGATGTAAATTCTTTTGGTGAAAAGAGAAAAATTCAGTTTTAATGATTGCACGTTGTTTTTGTATTTATTAGACTCATCTTCGTTGACACTCATTTTCTTTACGTCTGTTTGTTTGTGTTTGTGACTGTGGCGTAGCTGCCACAGTTGAGTTTTTTTAGATAAACTGCATGCACAGGCTTAATATTTCTTTTATTATTCCTATTTTACTCCTCAGAAATATGCTTCATTTTTTTCCAATCATGTTTAACCTTCTTATACTCCACAGATACCATGTGCTATAATAACTTAATATTTTAACTGTGCAACTTAATAACTTACTACACCAATCACGGCTAATAAATATTCTTTATTCAGAACTGAACAAATTCAGAATATTTTAAAACCTCGGAGTAACATTTTGTCCAAATTTAAGACAAATTTAAAACATTAAAATCCATAGCAAAATGCCTGGAAAAATGCCATTTAAATTTCCACAGTCGCAAAACAATAGCTCATCGTGCTCGCAGCATGATATTCCTGCCTTTTCATTTTGAACTTATCTCCTTTTTGCCTTTTCCTGCATTTCATATAGATCTCCAATTACACTTGAGTATAGTCATAGCGGATATGGGTGCTTGACAAGGTAAAAGCTCAATGCCCCCTTTTTTTTCCTGCAGTTGAGTATATTTTCAGCATGTGGTGTAAGGTTGGAACTAATGGACTTGAGGAAATTAATGTTGCAATAAAGAGTGTTCTCTGTTGGGCCCTATATTGAATTAAGAGCACAGCAAAGTAGTGTTTCAGCTGCCCAGAGTGAGTGAGTGCCTCCTGAAAGATGGAAAGTGGTTTTGTTTCGTAGCTCAGGGTTAAACATAATGAACTTGGACAACAACATCCAAACACTGCAGGAGGAGCCCTTTCCATGGTCTGTTAACAGGAAGGAAAGTAACGCTTTGAGATTTTCCCTCACTCCTGAATGTAAATGGCAGAATATATAGAATTAGTCCAAAACAATCATGTGCTTTAACAGATAAAAAAAATTGTGTTTCTCTTAGACTTTCTCTACATGCAATGTAAAGAGCCTGGGCGGGACTGTTGCTGTGTATTGCTGCTGTATAAATAACAGTTAATTCCTCTCTTCAGATATTTGTGACATATTTCAACAAGTTCCTATCAAGTGTAGGTGACCCTGAAAATGCCCTTTGTTCTGCATATTTTAATCAGCAGGTTAAAGTTTAGCCAGCTTTTTGAGTATTTTCTACCTAAATATGGCTCGTCTGGCTAATCGGAGTAAATCTGAATTTGTGTTGCTTGTGCATTTTCTCTGGCGGCTCACAGTTTTTAGTATAATTTGGGACTATTTTCTCAAACTGAGAAAATAGTCACATACATCACAGACAAAACTTTTGATGTGATACACAATTTGTGTTTATTTTAACTGCAGTGTGTTGGTTTTAAAATGTGTCCATGTGGGCCAAAGCTGTTTCCAGGTGAGCTGTGCTGGTTTAAAAAGGACTGCTCATCTCTATTTCTTTGCACAAGGGCCTGAAAAAGCTTTCAGCAACTTTGTATAAACTATGTGAAAAGAAAAAGGAAAGTACACAAAATCAACTCTTTCTGACCAACAGGTCATAAAGGCCAAAATGAGCAGCAGCAAGACAAACAAACCAGATCATTCATTATGTTTGCAGAGATTTGTACTTAAACAATTGTAAAATCTAAATAAAATTTGGCGTTCCATAAAAAGTCATTTAAGCTGTATCTTCAGGCAATGATAGTCTCAAATGATTAAATTTCAGTGTATATATTGATGCAGATGGACTTAGAAAAAACTGTTAGAATTTGTATATGATTTTATATTTTTTTAGTGGATGTGTAACTTTTCCTTTGCGTTTTCCTGCCTTGCTTCAGTTCGGGACAAAGACACTCCAAAAACCATGGGCTATCCTGGGATTGTCACGGACTGTTGTGGCAAGCTCAAAGAGCCAGGCAGTGGTTTACAAGGAGATTCTATCGCTGACTCCATTGACTTATCTGGCAAAAACAAGAAGCGACGTAATCGCACGACCTTCAGCACATTTCAACTGGAGGAGCTGGAGAAAGTGTTTCAAAAGACACACTACCCCGACGTGTACGCCCGGGAGCAGCTGGCGCTGCGGACGGAGCTCACTGAGGCTCGGGTTCAGGTATGCCAGGGCAACTCCATCACAGTTGACACCTTTTTTATTTTCTAAATGTAATCAGAAGAAAGTATGATGCCCTAACAAAAAGTTGTCTTCTGGAAATTTACTGTTATACTATTTTGTGTTATAATATATTTTATTTTTAAAAGGTTTGGTTCCAAAATCGCAGAGCCAAATGGAGGAAACGAGAACGCTATGGGAAGATCCAGGAGGTTCGCAACCATTTTGCTGCTACATATGACATTTCTCTTCTTCCTCGCCATGACGCATACCAGGTAGGCCAATGTAGCTCTCACATGGCATGCATGTTGTAGTCGTAAACTTAACATCATAAAACCTGCTGAGAGATTGCTTTTTGTTTTCACTGTACAGGACTGAACAATATTAAAACTTTTGCTGATATCATTCTAAATCTCTTCCTATCCAGATGCAGAGCAATCTGTGGCCGGGGGCAGCTTCAGGAGGAGGCGGTGGTTCGGGTGCAGGCTGTGTCCTAGGGGCTGACTCTATCTCCTCATCCTGCATGAGTCCGTACCCTCACCCCCACAGTAATCTGCAGGGCTTCATGGGCATGCCCACATCCTCCAGCCACCCGCACCATCACCATCACCCGCCTCACCATCCAGGCATCAACAGTCTCTATTCTCTCCACGGCTTCCCAGGAGGCCTCGGGTCGCCTTCCATCGAGGGCCCCGAGACCGAATACAAGCCAACAGGCCTGGTGGCGCTGAGGATGAAAGCCAAAGAACCAGGCAGCATTCTCTCCTGGCCAACATGACCATAATAATGCCAGCTCCCCATTATGCACTGACTGAGCCGCAGCATATTACAGTCGTCACCCATACACGATCCCAGATGTACATTTGTGGATTTGACTCGAATATTTCCTCCAAACATTTATATAAATCAACTTAGAGACGTGTTGCTATTCAGAACTGTTGGAACAGGCATTTTGCAAACAATAAGGCCAACTTGAGAATCTTGCACAAAACCCAACTTATTAATACAAACATTCTTGTTTCCAGTTCTTATTTTGTATCACAGTGCTGAGACCAAAGAGGAGAATTATTTAAGCATGTAAAAAATGTATCATATTAATCCCTTTTAATGTCTGTTGTGTTGTGCGTGAGTAATAAAGGGCTCCATGTAAATTTAACTGTCTTATTCAGCAGCAAACTATTTTGGGGAAGATGGATTTTCTTTTTCTTTCTTTTTTCAAAATGAACAAAAACCATCTCAGTTATAATTATTTTAGCCATGACTCTTTTGCAAAATAATAGCCATGTTTGCGATGCAAATATAACTGGCAATGTGGTTATGAGGTAAAAATACTTTACAGACTGTGGAGAAAAAAAAGGTTTCTGCTGTGCGGAAAGTGTACAGAGTGAATGTGCAGCCCGCTAGGCTTCACTTCAAGTTGCACTCCATGCATCAGGGGAAAGTGGCAGGTTCATAATGGAAAAACTAACCTGGTGACCACACTTCACTACTGATAATAAAGTAGATAACCACAGATGGTTATGTATTTGTCATGCATGTCCTACCATGTGAGGTGTTTAATCGATTACTGTGGCTCGCAGCATATTTTGTATGCTGAGGCCAGGTCAAGGTCAAATGTCTTCTGCATCCATGTGTACAAGCAGAATAGAACAGAATATACTCACATTATCCTGAATGCTGTCCTAATAATCGTTTTCAGAAAAATCTCCCCAAACAATTTATGTTATTGTCAAGGAAACATTGAATTGCATGGTACATCCCATATGGTGTGAATTACTAAATGCCAGTGCATTCATGTCAAACTGGCAAACATTTCAATCTGTGAGACTGATGTGAATTGAGAAAAAGAGTTTCACTGCGGGACAAAGCCCCGCCAAGCTGAACTCACTCCCCGGGAGTGTGCATGGCTTTCAGGGGAATATATTGGCTCCCCTTTGTCTTTGCCTGCTTCGGTTTGACAGCGATGCAGGGGCGGATTAGCTGCCTTCCCCTAAGTCTGTGCCGGAGTTTCCTGAGAGCCACTAACATGTGGTTCCAATAGAAGAATGCAGAAAGCCATCAGAAACACTTTCCACACCCACAGCTTCAAATTCCAGCCAGTCCCTGGGAGACGGCAGCTCTCACTGCAGTCACATAGTCCCCCTGATTAATTCCCAGATTAAGAGGAGAAGATAAGAAGACCTGTCAGAAGGGATTGAGGAGATTGCTGTGTTTAGGAAAGCTAGAGAAATAGCAGATGGTGGATCAGAGCTTAATTTTGATATTTATTTTTACAGTGTGAGCAGGTTAATCAAATCCACCCGTAAACAAAAGAGGAAGCTTGGTGGTTTACTGATTTTGATATTTTTATTCCTTAAAACAGTCAGAACAGCTTTAATAGATTAACTCAGGGGCTCATGATCATAGTTTGGCTTATTCTACTTCAAAAATGTCTCAGAGTGAACACACGGTGATGTCATTTCACTATAGGGGGCCATAGGTTTTCATCAAGCTCTCATTAAAGTTATCATGCTGTTGCATTGGCTTTGATCTGTGTTAAATCAATGTATCAGGATCCAAAGAGCCTCTATGAGTTTTTCAGAAAGAAATGAAAAATGATGAGTCATCGCTGCACAATGCTAGAGCTAATCATCACTCAGTATGTCAGGGTTGCTAGCTGTAGACTGTCACAAGAGCCTGGAAGCTAGTATACCCTCGGCCTCATTATTTGACTAAAAAAATATGATTTAAGGCTCATTAAAGTCTGTAAAGCTGACTGCTGGCCACTGCTCTGAGCTTTGATCTCAACAAGATTGATCTTGGCTTCAAGGTGCAGCTATTGAGACACAACAGATAAGCTACTTTTATTTAACATATCCCACTAAGGTAAACAAAGTAGTGCACTGTGTGATTGACTCGGTTTCAGCAGTTTGTCAAGGCTGCTTCCAAAATTTTATCGCTAGGAAAAATGTTTTGGCAGTTCATTCGAGAAAATCAAATATTCAGAATATAAAATGTTTGTGCCGAAGTGCAAACAGCAGTGCTTGATTTGAGCCAAAGCATGACTTGTAAAAAATGGGGAAATACTGTGAGACATTAAAGAGCAGACATTAGTAGGTTGTGATGCTTTCAACTTAAAAACTAAAGTGTTTTAATCGTCTCCATGAAAAGGCTGTAATATCTACTGCTACATGTGGCCTACACTGTAGCAGATATTAGTCAATATCAGCAGCTTGATTTGCTCATATAGTTGCCAGGAAAGGCCCTTTCCGCTCAACGCTAAGGGGAGTGGGCTGCTGCACTTTCTGTTCAATACTGCCATCTTGTGGTACTGGATCTAATTGAAGATAAAAGGATTATCTGCTGGCCCCGACACCATAATTAAGTCTCACCTCCCGGGAAAAACGAAATGAATAATATTCTTACAAAACCTGCCCACAGTATTATGCTACAGTTAACAGTGAATGGACAGCAGAAACTGGCGTTGTGATATAAGCAATAAGATTTATCTTAAGTCTTAAGGTGCAGCCATTTAGACCTAACAAATAGGCCACTTTTATTTAAATAAGTAGAATAGCATACAGCTCAACAAAATAAAAATATAATATGACAATGCAAGTGTCTTAATAAGGTAAAAGCTTTTCTGAAATTTCAAAGGAATACAAAATACAAATAAAGTAAAATGTACGTTTATATTTAAACAAACACAAACAATTTCGATAACTTATTTATTAGTTTTTTTATTTTATACTCAATTTATTAAGAAAATATAAAAAATATAGTGCCTGCCGCTGGGTGATTGACGTGCGCTTTAAAGCTTCCCACCCACTTTCTAACCAATCAGAACGAAGGGGTGGGTCTTCGAGCTAATCTTTACAAAATGGCGACTGTTGTTGTTTTGCCGCAGGGTCAGTGAATAAACCTGTTTTTCACTTCAGTAAATTTCTGCATTAAATTGCAGAAAAAATCGCACCAAGGAAGAGCAAGTGTCCCGACGGTCGACACCGAGTGGGCCGAAATGAAAGGTAAAGAGCGGTCGCCGATTAAAAAACGCTCCCGGGCCCTGGACGATATTCGAGACAGGGGAGGATGCCATCCGACCAGCAAGAAAATGGGGGCTCTGTCCGTTTCCAGTGGGAGTAATAATGGAAACAGTTCGTCCAAAGGCGACGGCGGCTCGACAAGACGGAGTCTCCTCGGGGAAAAAAGAGACCGAGATTTCGACGGTCACAGCCGGACTGGAAATAATCACAGTTGTCAGTCTGCAGCTGCTGCCGCCGCCGCTGCAGCGAGCTCCGTGGGCAAAAACCACAACCTGAGCCTGACGCTGGATTTAGCCTCACCAAGGACCACCTCTCGGGGTGAGCCGCGGTTGCAGCCACCCAGCACAGAGAGTGAGTACAAAACGCTCAAAATCAGCGACCTCGGCACTCAGCTTAGCGACGAGGACATCGAGGACGGACTCTTTCACGAATTTAAAAAATTTGGCGATGTGAGCGTCAAGATAGGTCGTAGCAACGACGAGCGGATAGCCTTCGTAAATTTTAGGAAGCCGGAGGACGCCAGAGCGGCTAAGCACGCCAGGGGACGGCTGGTGCTGTACGACCGGCCGCTGAAAATCGAGGCGGTCTACATCAACCGGAGGAGAAGTCGGTCTCCGGTGGAGAGAGACGTGTACGGTGCGGCTCAAAGCCACAGACATTTGCAGAGACCCCTCTCGCCCACCGGGCTGGGATATAGAGACTACCGGCTGCAGCAGCTAGCCTTGGGACGGCTTCCTCCACCCCCACCCCCACCTTTGCCGAGAGAACTGGAGCGGGATAGGGAGTTCGCTCTGTTTGAAGCCAGAGCACGCCCAGCCTTCATTGCAGAACGGGCAGCTTTCCGAGAAGAGGATTTTATTTCTCCAGAAGATGACCAAAGAGCTAACAGGACGTTGTTTTTAGGCAATCTGGATATAACTGTCACAGAAGCAGACCTCAGGAGGGCCTTTGACAGGTTTGGAGTCATAACAGAAGTGGACATTAAGAGACCAACACGGGGGCAAACCAGCACGTATGGATTTCTGAAATTTGAGAATCTTGACATGGCTCATCGTGCTAAGCTTAGCATGTCTGGTAAAATAGTGGGCCGCAATCCCATAAAAATAGGCTATGGGAAAGCAACACCAACCACGCGCCTGTGGGTGGGTGGTCTTGGACCTTGGGTTCCCTTAGCTGCCTTGGCAAGAGAGTTTGATCGCTTTGGCACTATAAGGACCATTGACTACAGAAAAGGGGACACTTGGGCCTATATTCAGTATGAAAGTTTAGATGCTGCACAAGCAGCATGCACACACATGAGAGGCTTCCCACTGGGAGGTCCAGAGAGAAGACTTAGAGTGGACTTTGCAGACACTGAACATCGTTATCAGCAGCAGTTCCTGCAGCCTCTCCCAATACCACCATTTGACATGGTGGCTGAGTCATTTGTCCACCGTGCCACACCTGAACCACTGAGGGTCAGGGAACGAACTCCACCGCCGCTTCACTTCAGGGAGAGAGAGCTGTTTCCTGGAACTGACTGGCCCAATCCTGCTATTCGCGAGCGAGTACGTGCCTCACCTTTTGAGCCTCTGGAGCATTTGGACCGTGAGAGGCGAACTCGTGAGCCCTGGTCTTTGGAAAGAGAGCTGCAGGGGCGAGAGCCTGCTCGAAAGCGGCGCATATTGGAGGACGGACGCCACATAGACCACTCCCCTGACAGCACTGAGAGGACAGTAAGACGCAGACGTGCTTCTCCAGATGCCAGTCCTGGAGGCAGCAGCAGAGATGGGGGGCGCTTTAGTGACTCAGAACGCCCCCTGCGGGGCGAGAGAGCCTCTCCTGCGACAGAACGCCACAGCAGCCTTGAAAGAAGCGTGTCAGACCGAAGGCCCAAAAGCCAGAGTCTGTCTGATAAGGGACTTTCAAGCAACATTATTTCAGCAGTTGGAGAGCGCAAGCGCAAGGCAATCGATGGTGGCAAAGGACCAGCCAAGAGAGAACGTTCTGAGAGCAGCTCAAAGGGAGGCCAGCCATCCAAGCTGGATGGCACCAAACTCAGTTTGGCCTGGCATGGTATGCTATTGTTGAAGAACAGCAACTTTCCAGCCAACATGCACCTGTTAGAGGGAGACCACAACGTCGCCAGCGACCTGCTTGTCGACAGCGCTACAGGAAGGCGAGTGAGCGAGCTAAAGATCACGCAGCGACTCCGGCTGGACCAGCCCAAGCTCGACGAGGTGTCTCGGCGCATCAAGGTGGCAGGTCCGGGCGGCTACGCAATCCTGTTGGCGGTTCCCGGCACCACAGAGGATGCATCTTCATCTGACCCTGCAGCTTCAACTCAGCGGCCGCTTCGCAACCTGGTGTCCTACCTCAACCAAAAACAAGCGGCTGGAGTCATCAGCCTGCCTGTGGGAGGAAGCAGAGATAAAGACAACACAGGGGTTCTTCATGCTTTCCCTCCCTGTGATTTCTCCCAGCAGTTCCTGGATTCCTCTGCCAAAGCTCTGGCAAAAAGTGAAGAGGACTATCTAGTCATGATTGTGGTCCGCGGAGCATCTTAAAGAAACAAAACACACTAAATTCAAATGGAATTAAAAAAAAAAAAAAAAAAAAAAAGGATCTGCTGTATGTCAGTAACTATTGCATGCTGTGTGTTCTGCATCATGGAGTACACTAGTATGGTTATTGAGTGTTATGTTACCATGTAAACCACTTAAAGGACAAACAGTGCCCCCCTGCAAAGCTAAAAGTATGTGTGTTTCTGAAGTTACTTTTCAGAGGTGTCAGTCACAATCATCAATCTGCAGTAATTTAGCCAAAATTCTGTAAAGCGGTTAAAGTTTAGTAAGCTTAATTTATGAACAGAGAAGTCATGCAGACTATATTTTTCTTTGTAGTTCATTTGCAGATTTAAAATGTTAGCCATCCAGGTCTGCAACAGAAAAAAGGAAAAAAGAAAAAGCAGGAGCGTTAGAAGTTTAAGAAGGGGACACAATAACAGCTCCATTTAAAATCGAACCACAAACTCTGTGTTGAAACCTCACCTTCCACAGGGTGCTAACAGTAACAGAAGAAGACATGTTTCTATTATAATGTCATGCATTAGACAAACAGGTGCTGTTATTGTGTCCTGATATTTGCACCAGGCTTTCAGAAAATACAAATTTTTTTTTCAAAGCTTTGAATTACAGTGCAATAATATGTCTACTATTACCACTTTTTGATGAAGGGAGACAAACGCGATTTGAATTGTTTTTCTTTTCTTTTTTTGTGTTAGAGGGTCGGTGAACTATCTCTGGTTACATTTCAAGGTCAAAACATGTTGCACAATTTTTCTCTCACCCACCACATTACAGCGTTGTCCCATCTCTCATTTATTTTCATCCTTAACAAAAAGTCAGGCAAATGAAGTGTGGTTCACTGAGGAAGAGTTGTGCAATGCCTTTTAAGTGTTACGATGCTCATGCTTGTCTGTCGCTGTGGATTTTGAAAACTGGAAAACATTGTGAAGGTCAGCAGATTCAACTTTCCTAGATACAGCTCAGTTTAATTGCATTAGAAATTCAGTTTGGAACAAAAGTACAGATTATGTTCAGGCTTGTTGTTTGGGTTTAGGTGTATTTGTCTTGTACTCCTCTGAATTGGAACGCCAAAATTGCAAGATAGACAATGAACTCAGTGTGAGTCCACTGGTAAAGCTAAATGGTCATGTCAACTCTGTATGAAATGCTGAATACTAACAGAATTTATTTTCAAGGGAACAGCCCATTACACATAGCGTAGTTTAAAAAACAAAACAAAAAAACAGCTACTAACATTTTTTTTTTTTTTTTCACAAAATATTTTATTTTGTGCATCCCTGTCTTTAGAAATGGTTGTGAAAATGTGAACTATGAAAAAGTATAATAGTAATGGATAAAAAGCTTAGAGGATTTTGTGTTGATTTGACAGACTGCTTCATTTATTTACCCTAAAACCAGTAGGTCCTTCAATAATAATAATATTAAATATGCCAGTACAAACCTAATATTTGTACAGTAAGTAGGTCTGTGCAATTTTATAGTTTTAGAGGTATCTTAACAGTTAATGTTGATTTTATTTTAGCAGTCTAAATTTGACAGTATTTCACTCACGCTTGCCAACATTTATTTATTTTTCCCCAAGGCCTACCCTGTTTTGTTTTGCCAGTGTAGTTTTGCCATGTAGTAGTAACCTGCCATGCACTATAATTTGCTGAATTTGGTTTAATATGTATTGAAAACATTTATATGTGGGGGGGGGAAAAAAGAAAAGAAAATTGTTGTATATGTGAACATCACACCCACTGCGGCTTTGGACTCTTGAGGAGACGAGCACAGAGCTGAAAACCTCTGCAGAGAAGGCACCCTGGTGGTTGTGAGTCCTCACTGATGAGGCAGCTTTTAAGTTGTGTAGCCCATCTGCACCTGTGATGACTTCTGTTTAAAATGGAAAAATTGAGCAATGTACACTTTGATGTCATGGGGAAGGAAAATCCGTAGAGCCCATGCGAAGCTGTTCACATACCTGCAAGTGCATTTGGGCACTTAATGTGACCGATTATCAATAAATTGTTCATTTGAAGGGAAACATGTTTCTTCGATGGAAGTGAATTGAAGAAACGAGCTGCCCGTACCTTATTGTGTTTCGAAAAAGGAGTTGTCACTTGAAATTTTGTTTCTGCACACGAGAGGGGAGACGATTTGCAGTTTTAGCACCAGTGAAGAGAGACCCCCATTTCGAGTGAGGATTGCTGCTTACTTGCAGGCCAGTTCTGACCTCCTCAGTTGCCTAAATTACTTCCTCCCTCACGATTCCTGCTTATGTCCTCAACTGTTCCTGTTGGCATGCGAATGACTGATCAGGATCGAGGAGCCAGAGTCCAGTTTGCAGTGGCGGCACGTGCCAGTATCCTGTTGTCTCCTGTGGTCGTTACTCTAAAGGTTTCATGTGCAGTGTTCCTGGGTCTGAATACGAGGCGAGGGAAGCTCATCACCTCCGTCGCACACTCCACTCGGGAGATTGTGGGCGACGCCGCTCTGAAATTTCCATAGCATCTACAGTTCATGCTGTCACTCTCACTGTAGAGGCCAAGCTGAACCACTGGGCTGATTGTCTTTATTACACTTTGCCCAGTTATATGAGTTGATTTGACTAAATGTTTGTATCAGGGAAGAGGATTGGGCCAAACCTCAGCTAGGAATATTGTTTGTGTTCTCCTCTGATTGAACTCTCTCCGAGGAGACGAGTGAGGAAGCTCGTTTGCTTTTCTGAAGTCGTATGCCGTCATCACCCGAGGTCTGCTGCTGCTGCATGGAGCTGAAACACAAGCAGGCCTAATCCTTTACCCTTTTTTTGCATCGCTGGAAGGAATCTACGATGCACCTCACCACTTCCCCAAATTCATCTAGGAGACTTGTTTATTTTGACAATTCCCTTTTATAAGTTTAAGACCGCTGTAGACAAAAAAAGAGGAAAGAAAGCTTCCATTTCCCCCAACAACCTGTTATAGTCATGTTAGTGTGAAAGCAAATGCTGTGTTCTGTGCTGAGGATGAGCCCTTGCTTCACTAGAGAAACATTGCCATCTTGAGGACCACGGAGCACCTGCTTTCCTCTCTCACCATCTACCTGACACCATACAGAGCTGCTATCACTAAAACTGCTGTACAGAGACAGCACGATGGTGAGTAAGGTGACCGAGCGCTGCCTGCCAGGTCTGTATCGTTGGCTTTGGCAGCAGTGGTGAGTATTGAGTGTCAACACCTCACGTTTTCCAATAACAAATGGACAGCAGCACGGTGATTTTCATTACTGGGGTTATTTTTCTTTAATGACAATTGGCATGAATCCCAAAGGGCATGTAGGACAGAATGAGAATACAGTGCTGCGCTGACCGTCGCCAGTTTTAAGATTAAGCTAAATAAAAAGATAAACTGTCCCAAATGATCAACAATTGCAAATTAAAATTTAATAAATTATGTGGAAACATTTGCTTGTTAGGCTACTGCAACTGCCACACCTCTAGATCACGTACAAAATCCTGGGTATTGTTTCTGCAGCTTTCAGGTCAATATCATTCTTTCAGAGATCAATCATGTCACTGATTGTCAGGCACTAAAGGCAACACTAATATTGTGCTCTGTGAAGTTACTGGTATAAATTCAGTTATAAGGATCTCATTCTTTTATTGTGTGGCAAAAGATGGCTTTAAGCATTGGTGATAAATGAATGCATTATTGAACAAATCCTTTAGTATGAAATTTGAGGTGCTTTGAGTATGTATCAGTATGCTCATACGAGATTTAGAGACCTTTTTTTTTTTTTTTTTTCACTCGACTGCATTTGTAACCTGTAGTTGCGGATTCCTGTGCAGATCTTAATTACTCTGACTAAATTACAAGTGAAACAACACTTTATTGATGTATAGGAATATAAAATAACTAAATGTAAGCCCCACCTTTACCAGTGAGATGCAGACACTAGTGAATGAGTAATTATAATCTGTATTTTATAATACTTGTTGTTAAATACTTCTTCCAAAATTGTTTCAAATCACTGTAGTTCCTTTTAAGAGTACTTTCTGTCATAGATAATATTAATGATTATGCATGCAGAAACCTTTAATTTATTATAGTCTCCAGTTAATAAAAACAAGCAAAATTAATTGATTGATTGCAGAGATCTAGTCCCAGATCCTCTAAATCCAACATAGAGCAGCTGAAGCTAGTAAAAATAAAAAGTCCAATCTGTGGTCAGAACTTCAGTGCGTGTTTTTTTGAGGCTGTGTAAATAGAAACAGAAACAGTGAGCTCAGATACTGTCAAATAGGACACTGTTTAATGGAAAGCAGAGTGCAGTAGTGTTATTAGGTATCACTGTACACTGATGTATCTTACAGGTCAGCAGCAAGATCATAGCTGGTAATGTTTTCTTCTGTTGTTGTTGTTTTTTAAATGTTCCCAATTATAGAAAAATCTACACAAATAGAAAGATTATTTAAATCACAGCTGTATAAAGTTTTTAACTTTTTGAGAGAAGGAATTCTGCAGATTCACACATTTCCAAGATTATTTGCTGAAACCGATGCAGCTTATTAGACCACCACCCAGTGTAAGGTTCATGCCACAACTAAATTAACAGTTTTGGTAATTAACATAATATTTTTTTAAATGTTTCTGTAATGGTTAATCCAGCAGTATGCACAAAATATTTTAATAGTTAAAATGTACCTGTTATTTTTATCCATGAATTCAAAAAATTAAGCACATGATGTTATTTTTTAACTTTTGATTAAGAAAAATTAGTTTTAGTGGTTGAATGTTATACTTGATTAATTTCTGACTTCTCAAATTTGGACATAAAAACATGAATTCAGTTTGTTAACAAAAACAAACAAGACATAATTTTTAAAAAAACGTATTTTAGACAGATTTCTAAAATATTTGTTTTCTCATTTTTTAATCACGTGCAGTCAAAAATCTGTTAAGCACTGCATATCATCCAACTATACTGACTCTGGTTATAGTGTCACTACTTACATGATTTTGTGCAATCAATGTTTGCAAACACCTTTTTTGTACATAAGTATTTTTGCAAATAATCTGAAGCGAAGTATAACACTGTGAAATAAATCTCTAAGACCGAGGTACGATATGATATCCTTGTTAATACATTATTGTTAAAAGATGATCTGATTTGCTGTTATGGCCACAAAAACCACATATTCATACTTGCTTGTAGTATCCATGCTGACTGCAGTGTAGTTCGTTGTAGTGTTAAGCACCAATTTGTATATTAGCATTTTATGCTGGTGAGATTTCCTATTTCTTGATAAGTGTTTCTAATATAACTTTTTTCTTTTCTTTTTTTCACCTGACACACTTTAAAGTGTTAAAGTTTGCAGTCATTTTGCACCTTTTATGAGTGAAACCATGTTTGTATTTTTTTTTTTTTTTCCTCTCAGGGTTCAGCTGGACAGCTCTTTGTTCCCAGGATACTTGACACACCACCAGGTGTCATCTGCAGTAAGTACCCCGTATGTTGTGAGTAGCTGTAGCATGAAATCTGTGACAGCTGTAGATGAATATCTGGTATTTAGGAAAATGAGTGTAATTCTTATTTAGCACGTCCTGATAATGTGTCAATAAAACAAGTTTATTTGTTAAAACTTGTGTTTCTTGGCCTGGTGTTAGTTTGTCATCTGAATCACACAATAACAGACTGAGGTACACATCAGTTTATTACAGCTGACCTGCACACTGTTACAGCGCTTAAAAATGAACTCTACTGGCTTAGAACCAGAAATCTATGATTGGTTAACCATATCTCCTAAAGTCAATCAGTTAAAAAAAAAAAATCCAGGAGTGAGAGTCAGGAATTTAAAATAAGTACCTTACCGAATAATGTGTTTGCTGCAACAAAAGCATCCAATCAAATGTCATCAAACGGCACATGGATATTGTTTAAGCGTACAGCTTCTTAACATATCCAGATAACTAGCAAGTAAAATGATCCCTAACCCAAATCTACCTTTAAAGCATCAAATACTTTTCATAAAAGATGCATTATAGTACAAAATAGTCAGTGGAACTAAATCACAAAAGCATACTGATGGTGAATGCAACTCGTGAGCCAAAAGAGCCTTTGTGCATGACTGCTGTTATAGAAACAATACAAAGAACCTCGCTCAGTATTGTGAAAAAGAGTTGAGGGGGAATAATTTGGTACTAATTGAGACAGCATTCTTTGAGCAAAAGCCTCATTCAGCCACACGAGGGCAGCAAAACAAAGCGCACGATTCAATTAAGACATTAAAAATAACTGAATAGTGGGTGGTCATAGTGGTTTAAAATACGTACATTTTTAACCAGCAATAAGCTTCAAGTTGAAGGTTTTTTCTAATGTGATCTTTGGCTGATATCAGAGGAAGTTAGTAAAAGATACATTACCTTGTAAGGCAAACAGTGGTGAAAAACAAGGAATCCACTGAAAACAAAGAACAAAACAAAACCCTCTCTACAATAAAAAAAAAAAAAAAAGATTTAAGACTCCCATGTACAAATACAATATCATTAGAAGTTGCATTGCCATTCACTGGCTGCCTGCAGGCACTTTAAAGACTGGGCAACAGTTTTAAACAGTCCACTTGTGGCACTGTGCATTTACATGGTCAACATTACACTATCAACACAGTTGGTCAGAGACATACAAGGACGTACAAGGATGACAAAATAACAAACAAAACAAGAACAAAATGCTGCTGTTCAGGGGAGCTCGTCGG